>NC_091133.1:52574414-53826081 GCF_040183065.1 Periplaneta americana
CATTTTTAAAATAATTTATTTTTTATCAGACAATCTATCAAAGGTAGAGAAGTGATCTTGCATCTTATTGTAGATATGACATGCATAAATACAGACACAAAATTTCATCACATAATGTTGGATAGATTCTGAGTTATGTGGGAAACGCTTCATCACTGCACAGTGAACTGAATTTTGAAAAAAATGTAAGTAATTTTTTAAATCGTAAAAATATATTTTTTTTTTCATATAGCAGGTCAGTGGCTTACACATACTAATTTTCATTACTGTACAAGATACAAGATAATCCCTTAACGAAAAGTTTTTGAAAAAACGTTATCTATGCGATCCGAAAGTTTGTCGGTCGAATTTAAAAACAGCCTGTAGGCTATAAGAGGGTGCTTTAAAAGTACGGTTATAAGAGCTCTCATGGACAAACTTTATTTCAGAGGCAGTTACACTGACTGATACACAGTAGTAGACACTGAGATGCATTACAGTCACTAAGCTTATTCAAACACTTGTTCCAACAGCAGACCACTTTTCCATATGACAGCCCTCTAATGAGGGAATTTTTGTAAAAAGTAATAAATAAGAATGTGTAATGGTAATAAACTTCTTTAGGCATTGTGTTATCAGTATTTTACGTCCACAATAACACATAGGTTTATACTTGATACCGAATCCTGTAATTTAGGCTTTATTCGGTTCAGGTGTTCGATAAAGTTGTGCGATACATTTTTTACTTCAGTAATATTTCTCTGTTCGATAACTTGCTCTAACAGCGGGCTTTAAATAAAGAAGTGTTGTGCGTGTGTAGTAACCCAATATGTGTCCTGGCCGCGTTGGTCCACTGCCAGGTCTGTGGCGATGACCGCTGTAACACCGCGTTTCACATCGCTGTGACTTATTTAAAGCAACATGGGGAAGAAAAATAACAAGATTCTTAAAACACCTCATAGGATTCAATAAAAAAAACTGGTTAATATGTGGTTTCATTTCCTACACTCAATCATAAACATTCCATACAAAATTAGTAATAAAACAATTACGAGATTTCGATGAAAATAAATCTCTGAGTCATCGAGAAGTTCTTAAATATTTTCATAATGGTACCTATATGAGTGTGTTGGGGATGTGCATCAGGATAACAATAAGTAAGATAGCTTTCATACTTGGGCGACTGTTACCACGCAACTGGGTATTGATCTCTGCGCAATTTGATAAGAATAAACAGAAGATCCCAAACTCGTGTAATGTGGAGTCAAGGCAGTGTTATCGAAAAGGACATGAGCGAGGGTTTCTGAGTTCCCTTTCACTTACCCATTGTGCCCAGGTCTGGTCTAAACTCTAACAACTCATACGTGGTATTAAATTTTTAAAGCAAACAAATGTGTTAATTTATTGATAAAAAAGAAGAGCTATAAAATGTAGGAAAATATTCTAAGAAAATTACAACTAAACCAGGAATACTTTAATAAACATACACAATTAAAATTACTAAAATATTAAACTTTAGCTGTCCATCAAATAATAACTTAGAACTCTCATCACATCATTCTCTTAACAGCCATATTATAGACCTATAAGAATGATAGCTTTCTCAAATTATTTTATTTTTACTTTATTACATATGAAGAGTTCAGAACCATAGTGGGCCAAGCGCCATTTACTAAAACAGTAGAAAACAAGTGTTAAAATGAAGCTATTAGCATAATTCAATGTAAATTTATAGCAAGTAATATAAAGTATACACATTTAAACTAAATGATATGTCAATCTTCATTAAACTATGATATTCACTTAACTTTAACCCTTGCTTTCTCTGTTTTTAATAAATGGCGCTTGGCCCACTATGGCTCTGAACCCTTCATATGTTTCAATATTATGAGTTGCTGATGTATTATTCAGTTAGTGTAGTCCTTTTTGCGTTCAGCTTCCAAGCGTCGCCTTTGTTGAATTGGTCATCTGTCTAAAACTGTATCAAGCTAAGATAATAAAGTCTCAGGGGGAACACCAATAATGCACACTGATAACAAATTGCTAAGTTCAATGTTTTACTAAAACAGCAATAAAATACTTTTGCGCTGGTGAGTTTGCGGCAAAAATTCTTGTGCGGTTTAAAATGTCGAAACCCAGATCAGAGTCAAGGCTTACAAGTACAGTTTCCTTTTCATCTTCATTGCATTTTAAATTTAAATTCGTCGCTGTTCTACTTTATCTCGGCATTTCTGCGTTGCTAGGAAACAAAAGACAGCGAACTGCGCTGCTCCTTTGTCTGATCCACACGATAGCGAATAATCGCGAGTTGTTTGTTGCATGTGAAGAAGCTGTTCAATTCAAGATGCTAATGGCCTTCACGTGCGTCCTGCATCCAGCCAGGTTCACGGCTTAATCAGCTTCCACCGCAGGACTAATGGTTTCATGCGGTGACGCGACAACTTCCTTCTGCACATCAAATCCTTGTCTTTGAAGACATTTGGATTTTGCTTTCTTTCTTTTTTTTGTGCGTAACAAATGAAACAATTTCCTTCTGTTCAGGATTTTTAAATAGAAGATGTAACGATGCTATATAAACTATTAGGTTATTTAGTTCTAAAGTATTTGTGACACCGAGATGGTTTTCGGCGAGCTGATGAGGTCGAGGATTCCCCATGGGATCATCTAACATTCGCCTTACAGGTATGAAAAACTTTGGGGAAAACCCAACCACGTAATCAGTTTAAACTGAGTACCGAAACCACGCTCAAGTAAAGAACGTGCACAAAACCAGCGCCTTTCAGTCAAGCCAATGAGTCAGTGTGAAAATGGGAGTGTGTATTACGCCGAATTAAATTTAAGTGATCACTCTTTTATCTGAACTCACTTTTATCTGTCATGTATTACAGGATATGAGTCCTGTGCGTCTGTTGAGGTGAAAATAAATTGCTGGCAACATATAACAATAATAATAATAATAATAATAATAATAATAATAATAAGAAGAAGAAGAAGAAGAAGAAGAAGAAGGAGATGAAAATTAATTGCTGGCAACATATAATAATAATAATAATAATAATAATAATAATAATAATGAATTTGACTGTTGGAAAACAATGCGATTGATGCGGGAGAACTTAAGGCCTGTCAGCCGTCTTCGCCATAACACAAAGTATTTAAACTTTTAACCTTGAAAAAGAATGTGATCGGCGAGGGAAAACCTAAAGACCTGTCGGCCTTCTTTTTTCATTTCTCTTCACTTATTGTATTCCATAAATCTTGCAATAATATTGAAGCTTTAAGATATGGAACAAGTCAAGGTTTTACAAGATTACAATTTTTTGTCGAGATGAAGAGTGAGGCCGAGGATTTGTCATAGATTACCTGGTATTTGCCTTATGGTTGGGGAAAACCTCGGAAAAAATCCAACCAGATAATCAAACGGGAATCTAACTCGCAACTCACGATCAGCAGCCTAGGGAGTCTGATGACTGAGCTACGCTGGTGGCTCTACAAGAAATATACAGTACATAGTAAGCAGATCACTAAATTTACAAACCTAAATAATTATTCATCAGTTGAGCTATAAAAATATTACACGTAGCAAGTAAATTAATTCAATTTAAAAACATAAACAATTCTATCAGTTGAGATATGCAAACATAGATAATTCGTATCAAGCAGATCAATTCAATTTAAAATCATAAACAATTCATATGTTGAGCTATACAGATTACTACTCAATTTACATCATACAATAAATTCATCAGTTAAGTTATACAGAACTATACAATACACAGTAAACAGAGTAATTAAATTTACAAGCATAGTTGAAATATACAAAATTGTATAATACGTATCAAGTAGATTAATTCAATTTACCAGCATTAACAATTTCTCAGTTGTGTAAAAGGTACGAGAATGTAAAAATTTGTTTAATTCTGGTGAAAACATTTTTCATGGTCTTTCAAAGCCTTAAGACAATATTAGGCATGCACTGAAGACATTGCGCTAAAGTAAAAGCTCCCCGCCTGTCGCCGATGATGGCGACGCGATAATAACTGAATTTGAAAATGAGTACTCATAAACCGAAGGTCTGATCGACGACACTATGAAGAGTCATCATCGATAATAAAAGCAGTCACTGGCTTGGTTTTGGCTTGGCTTTTCGAGGGAGGGACCAGGGACGGATCCTTTTAAGCCTTGGTTTTTCTGAACCGACGCATGCGACGTACGAGGTGCGAGGCCCGCATCGCACAAATCTGGACTACATGAGAGATAGTGAGTGGTTTCCGTAACTGCGAGATGCGAGGTCTGCGCACCTCGCAGCCATAGAAACCACTCACTATCCTTCGTGTAGTCCGGATTTGTGCGATGCGGGCCTCGCACCTCGCACGTCGCATGCGTCGGTTCAGAAAAACCAAGGCTTCACTTAGGCATGCATTGGTCTATTGTGCACTCTCTAATACTGTATATTAGATGATTGTCCAAGTCAGACATGTGTCAGTCGTGAATTCTATGCCGATAGGTACACCATCGTACCTCAGCTCTTCATAGAGCCAAGTTTCTTCCTGATAAGCCACATGGTCCTGAGCACCAAGCCCTTCCTGTGTCAGCATTGTGACTTTTGTAATTCTAATCATTTGTGTATTGTCATGTACCTAATCTGTGGTATCAATTTCATTTCAGTCACATGTATCCTTCTTGGTGTTGTAATTTCCACAAACATTAGTGTATGTCAATGCTCTCTATAAACTAATATCTTCTTCCACGAACTTTTCTTCCGTTCACCATTCTTTCCTATGTATCCTTCAGTAGGCAGTTTTCTTAGCCAGTGGCCCAGACAATTTTTGTTTTTCTCTTCCCGATTGGTTTCAGCATTAATCTTTCTTCTCCCACTCTTTCTAGCACAGCTTCCTTTCTTATTTTTTTCTGTCCATTTCAAACGCTCCGTTCTTCTCCATATCCACATTTCAAATGCTTCTAGAACAACATTATTATGCAGTATTACTATCGCCGCAACTTGCCAAAGACTATCTCACTATCACCAATGCCATCGACGCAAAATAACTAGTAGATGACACAGCGTCGTTAAATAAAAGACTAAAAAAGTATAATTTCAATGTTGACAAAAACAAGAACTCTGGTGCAGAAGCGCGTTTAAATGAACATAAGCTCGATGAAGGGGAAAAAGAAGAAAAATAAATGCTGCCTTATATTATTTTCTTGGACAGAAAGCGTTTCGCTGTAAAACCTCTTAACTTTGTCACGTGCTTCAGGCCACGTGCTGGTTGTAGAGCGCCGCAGCTGCAAGGGTCTAAATATAGTAGCAAGGTTTTATATAACTCGCAGTTTCTTGTATCTTTTACGAGCTTAATTACAACAATAGCCAGGAAACAGGATCAATCTGAAGCTAGAGGGGCTCAGAGACTGTTCAAAATAGGTATGATGATTTGTGTTCCGGTGATACCAATCATACCATAATAATGGTACACATAATATAACTTAGCTGATTGTACATGTATCATAATGCTTCTATTTTGGTACGCAAAAATATCACAACTTGCTTAGTAGTGTAAACATAAATGGAAATACAATAGGTCTATTACACTACTCTGTCCATTTTAATGTAGGCCATACATGGGCACAATTTTCGGTTACGTGAGGCACTCGATTTGAAATAGTTTGTTTACTAGGAGAGGAGACTGCAGAGTAAGATGGGAAATATAAACTGCTGTGACCTGCGTCACTTTATCGTAATCGCTAAGGCGGTCAGTGGCGAATTATTAGGAAAGCGCTTGGTTAACGTGAGAGGCTCGAAAACTTTTATTCAATTTGGCAAATTAATTCGGCAGCTTTAATCATAAACCTCTTTACTGTTTCTCCGTCGCTGAATTGATTTAAATCACAGGCGAGAAATTGCGTAACTAGCCAATAATATTCCATCACGTTGTCTACGTTTATTTTCTTGAATATTCTCGCGTTTCTCAAGATTACTTAATAGATCTGCACGTTCTCGACCTAAAATAATTTCAGAAAATCATATTTCGTTTTCTACGCACATTTCATATATATATTTTTTATAAATTTCTTTTGTAAATAATACGTACAAACAACATTTAATTCCTCGTTGGCTACCTTTTAATGCAGCGTGTTTAAGGTATAATGTCGTATTTAGTATAATTACTATGCAAATGTTAAGATCATAAATTTTCTTGGGAATAGTGCGAAAAATAACATTTAATTTGTCTTACTTCTAATTCAGCATGTTCTTTATGACATAAGGACTAATGTCGTTGTATATTAAATTAATTAATGCCTAATAGGATTTTCGAGCATAACATACATCGTATGTTCTCGCCTTCTAAACAGCAAAAATCTCTTCCTGCCATTTCTCATGAAATAATCGTTTTCTAACGCGTACACACTGCTTTGATAATGTCATTATGCTACCACTGATATTGCTTATGAAACTCATATAGAACCTGCCCACGCCTAGGAGCTGCGTGAGGGAGAACCGGGGACTGTGAAGATGATGTCACTCAGCGCGATAAGCTCTGTGAAGGTCAGTGAGGCACAAATTCTCAAGTGAGGCACGATGCCCATCTCTGATGTAGGCCTAAAGTAACAATTACTAGACGGTTCTCAGCAATTTCATTAATACACCGTGTCCAGCTTAGAGGGATCGAGAAATAATAGTGATAACTTGATGTAAAAACTCTCAGAGTTTCGAAGAATGCTGAATGCAACTCGATGTCTGCACCTTGAGTTCCCCTGCATACATTTAAACGGTATTCAACCTCCCGCCAATTGTTCTGTGACATTTGTGGAGTCACTAGCGCAGCTGCATTTGTGATGCGTTGCCTCAGTTCCTCCAAAGTGTTAAGCTCTGCCTCTTTGGTACACAGCGTCCTTCACAAAGCCTCAGAAAAAAAGTCCAAGGGGATCAGATCGGGTGACCTGATTGGCCGGGCAATAGGTCCTCGTACGAACACGGCTTGTATTCGCGTAACAGATTTTTCTTCTGCTAGCCATAGCACATACTGAACTTTCTGTTTTGGTGCCCATTTGTTGACCATGGCGTGTTCTCCTGCAATCTGGCGCCAAGCTTGTTTTAGCAACAAACAAACGAAAGTTACGAATGCAGCTGTTTTCAGACTTCGTCGCGTAAACTTGGACAGTTTCTCTATCTTGTCAGATGTAAATCACAACGATATCTTTATCTGGTTTTAAGTGGTGAGCATTTTTTCTCAATCCCTCTAAGCGGGACATGGTGTAATGCAGCAGTACAATTTTTCCCTATAAATTTGCCTGAAACAAAGCCAAGATCTCACAGCTCAACAATGACTGAGTACTATTTTTTTTTTTTTTTGCTTATAAAACATCTGCTTTCAATTATTTTTCATTATAGAGATAAATTAATATTTTACATGTTAATCATTACAAATGAATCAGTTAATCACTGTGGTTCATCAAACTTTAGAAGGTTTTCGGCCTCAATCACAATTTTCGTCTAAGATTCTCTATCTTCCTCCTATTCATTTCAGAGCCCTTTACTATTTATCAGTTGCAGTAACTTAATCATATCGTGCGTACACATACCAGTGTTGTTCGTAATCAGTATTCATTTAAACGCTGCTGTGGAATCTAGTGAAGAAGATAATAAATGGTCCGCAACATCAAAAAAGAAATAGATACAGCGTGGTGACGTTGCAAATTATATAACGTCCAGAACGTCGAAAACGTAAGTACAATAGAAATTGTTGGGGAAATCAATGTGACTTTAAGTCCTGGTTGGGCCCTGATGAGTAGGATGTATTCAAGTCCCATGTTAAGATTCGATGGGAGCAGATACAGTATTTCTGTTATACGCAGCGGTCTTTGAGGGCTGTCCTTTCTTAAGGAGATTCAAGAATAACTTGAAAAGTTGTGTTTAAGTGTAAATTAAAATTAAGGTTACATTTATTTTTTAAGATGACATGTATTTAGCTATTTACCCTGACGGGTTACTCCCTTGGTTTGAATTGTAAATTATTAAAAATAGCTTGTAAGAGGGTCTTGGGCTAGAAATGTTTAGTTTAATGTAGTTCTGTTTATAAGTATAAATAAGGGTGTAATTGTCGGTCTTATTTGAACTGTTCTATCAGTGAAGCGTGGTGAGTCAGTGAAGTTATGGTTTTACAGTGCAGTGAATAGTTCCGATCAGTGATAATTTATAGTGTACATGAAATGTGTTCTATAGTGTCAGTGAAATGTATTCTAAAGTGTTAGTGAAGTGTGTCATAATGCCAGTACAGTGAGTGAGAAGAGAGTAAAGTGAAAGATTATAATCAGTACCAATGTGAAACTTATTTAGGGCCTATAGGCTACATATGTAGGTTGTAATGTAAAATTAGGTTCACTTATTAGTTAAATTTTAAATAAAATTTTATGTATTATTATTAATAAAATTGTAATTATTGTGTATAATTGTATTGTGTATTCTTATGGTATTGTGTATATAATTGTATTGTGCATCTAATTATATTGTGTATTGTATAATTGCATTGTGTATTGCAATTTTATTGTATATTGTTTATATTGTGTATACTACTGCCACCGGGTGCTTGTCCACTTGCAGTGTAAATAAATACATACGCATACAAGAAATCAAATTAATATACACGCAGCCATAGTGAAAAACTCTGTCCCTACTTCATCAACATTATTAACAATTTCTCATTTGACAGTTTGTAGCTTATGTACAGTATCGTAAGCTTATATAGTAGTTCAGATGTTTAATTTTTAGCATACACAGGAATAGATCTACGTTCAGTTAAAAAAAATGAATTTAATTTTTAAACGTTAATTATAATAAAATAATAAGTAGACTACTCTTATTTATCTGTTGTTCATAATTACATTGAGGACATAAAATGGTTGTTGTGATAAATAACGGAAACAAATTTTCGCATATTAAATGTCTATTTTTGTTTAACTTTAACTTTATTTTCATTCATTACCTTCTGCCCAAGGGCAGGTCTTTCACTGCAAACCCAGCTCTCCCCAATCTCTTCTGTTTTCTACCTTTCTCTTTGTCGCTTCACATGATCCATATAATTATCTTAATATCGTCTATCATCTTATATCTTCTTCTGCCCCGAACTCTTCTCCCGTTTACCATTTCTTCCAGTGCATCTGTTTCTTCTGAGCCAGTGATCTAACCAATTCCTTTTCCTCTTCCAGATCAGTTTCAGCATCATTGTTTCTTCACCCACTCTTTCAAACACAGCTTCATTTCTTGTCGTGCCATAAAATACCATAATTTAGAAAAGTTGGTACCTTATTGAGTGGCTAACAGTTTGGCAGCACTGTTCCGCTCGGATTTATGTACTGCATATAACGTTATGAACACTATTGTATTTACTGATGGAGAATTTACATGCATTTAATTGTCTACATGAAATCATTATTTCGGTGGAAAATTATATTTTACATCCTGCAACGTACTCAACATGAGAGGTCTATGTTGACCTGGTCGTTATGAGTCAAACATACACCCCCTCTACCGCTACCTCTAGAAAAACTTAACCCTTAAATTGGTAAAACTTCATTTCTCACACTAGTTTATTAAATCGTGTCGGACTGTAAAGAAAACACACTATCGCAATGTCCATATTTTATATGTTGTACAATATTATGGTATTGTGAAATTTTGGTTAAATTTAATTTGTGCGAGATCGTGCGTATTTGCTTGGTTTCCGCACAAAACCAATCCGCGGAAAGTGTGAAATTCCACATTCAGTATTCCCAACCTAAAACACATAACAATTTCCCTCTTCTTACCGCTTAAGTGACACATTGATTTTACTGCTTTAGGCTTTTAACATATTATTTTTACAGACGTTCAATATAGGAATAATTATAAATTGGAAACTTACCACTGCAATGTCACCTAAATTGCACTGTTAATTATTGTTTTTAAATATTTGCAAAAATTAACTAAACTCTACAACTCCACTAAAGTTACTGCATTCGATTAAGGAATCCGTGAAAAAATCAACAAGATTCCAGATGCCGATGTTATTATTGCAATATGTTATATAAATAATATTGTTAAAATATTAAAATGAAAAATAAATCATTACATAACCTTACCGTTTGTTTTAAGTCCGCATTTATAGACTGGGGAAAAAAAAGACAGACGTATATCACGGCCTGCTGGAGTATAGTAAACACAGAAAACATTTTAAAGCAACAATGTTGAAGATAGATATTTTTGTTTTGCAAATTTGCCGTCATTGAACAGAAACCAAGATGGAGATTTCATTGCAACTAATTAGAAATTCCTCTTTCAGGTATGTAATAAACGACATTCGCTGTTTTCTTTCAATTCTCGGAAATTAAAAAAGCTCAACTACGTTTCGCTTTTTCAAACTTTTCCTCGAACATGAAAACTTCAACATACCGCTCTTGTAACACATATTACTATTTCCTACCATTTTTTTTCTATTGTTCTATTAAAATTATGGCATACTAGTGGCTTGTGCAGCGAATGCTGCAAACTAAGTTCATTAGACGTTCAAATAAAAACTTTTTAGATTTATTTTCAATGAAGAATACCAGAAATTTTGAAAGTTATTTTCTTCCATAATAATGAAACATACTCCTTCCGAATGGTTTTTTTATGCCAAATACTTTCTATTAAACCAATCACCTTAGTTTTTGAGTTTCAACGCGAAATTGCAAGTAACAATATCAGGACGATCAGTGGGTTTTTCACGCGGGAGTAAAGCAATGGCAATTTCAGGTTACTGTGGATTGTAGGTGAAAGTTAAAGTCAGGTTTGCTATGCTTTCGAACATTAGACATAGCATCTTGGCATAGCTGCTGCATGTAAAGCTTGAAACGTAGAGGGTAAAATCATTTTATCCTGCTAAGAGATCTTGCTGAAATGATCGGAAGACTACAAAATTTTGTAGGCCTCTTGTTTTATCAGTAAGTAATAACTTTTGGTCTTTCCTTAGGAACTGTAATTTTTGTGCTCTTTCGAGCCAATACTGAAATAAATATAAATATCTACATCACACCGCCATTAAGTATATCAAAAGGACCCAACCCCACTTGATTAATAATTATAAAAATATTTGATTTTTAATAAAAATATTATCTTACGTAACGACACTCAGTAAATTATAGAAATGAAGATCTAATTTAAGATATTCTCTACATCTACTTATATAACCCCAAAACATTTCTCTTTCATATCATTAATATAGCATTAAAATGTATAATTAGTAAAAAATAGTCACATCATGGCATTAACTATAATAATATTTCATTTCTAATTGTAATAATGTCATCAAACCATCTCAAGTTTTGTAGATTTTAATATCCAATACACAGCTGCACTCAGAAAACTACACAACGCAAAATCAGACCTGTAAATTATTTTCAGTAAGTCTTCAAGTTTTTAATAACCATCTTAATTTAAACTCTAAATATGTCTGAAATCCTGCAAGTCATGGCCTTCGTGTAATAGCCTATTGTTTATTGCAGTGTGTGTTTTGTTTTATTCTAAAATGCAATTAGTTCTCAAAACTGACGAAAGATGAATTTTGGAAAATAGGAAAATTATGTAGGAAACTAACGCTTCACTGAAAGTTACTATTTTTCTGAAAATCCTTGGATGCCAAGCTTCAAAATGATGGGTCATTCATTAAAATCCGTTCAGCCGTTTTCCCGTAATTTCCATTACCAGTTCAAATTATACATACATAGATAGCTTATTAATCTGTTGTATCCTATAGGATACTTTGTGAATATATAGGTTAAATGAAGACAACACTTTAATGCAACTCTTTTTCTATATGCCGACAATCAAATAATATTGCTAGAAGAACATGATTTTGCTTAGTCAACTGTCCGAAGAGACGTTTAAACCTTAAAAGCAGGCTTCGAGACTTTGGACCCGATACAATAAGTTCACTGTGCATGCACTATAGGGTGTTGACTCGCTGCAGGTAGATAGAGATGTGTTGAGGTAAAAACGTTGCTATTTAGAGTAGAGTACGGTAGTATGGGGAAACACACATATTTACATTCTGAAAGTAAATATTCATTACACAATGATAATGTCAAAAGAATGTGAAATGCATTTATTCTCCTGTCTTTTATAAGCATTTGTGTTTAATTATACACAGTGTTAATGGTGGAAATAAGCATGTAGCAATTTTAATTTTTCCATTTATCCTATTGATCGTCTTTAGAAAGTGCAGTTACAGCACCGAATTGCAATGTACCTACTACAAGACACATTGTCAGTGTCTCAAACATAAATCTTTTTCGGTTATCTGCCAAAGTTTGTACTGTAGAAAACTGTGCTCTACGTCGCATGACGTGATAGGAGCAAAACGAAAACCTAACATCATTGCAGTCTCTAAGAGACAGTCCTTTATTCTCGGGTGACTCTATGTCCACTAATTTGCTGTTTATGTTACACAATGTTCCATATCCGTTATTTTTACATAAAATTGATTCTGTTTTATACGTTCAGTAACCGGTGTACTTGATGTCTCATTAATTCTCTGCATCATTTTCTAAATTTATTTGAGGGCTTCCGGCATCTCTTGCTCTGACTTCTCTAACCGTGTAATAGCTTCAGACACAGTTTGTATGAAAACCAAATTATTCGTCAGAACCTTCAAATCCAGAGCGTTTTCCTTTGCGTATTTGTTGGCATTCATTCTACAGTACCCCCATCCACTGTACGCTTTACCACTATACTCAGTACGCCGTTATGCGGATTTCCCACTGAACTGCTCTATCGGGTCCGAAGTCTCGAAGCCTGCTTATAAGCGACACCAATAAGGTATTACTCATCAGGAAAACTAAGCTGGAGATAATGGGGTAGAAGAGCCAGTTCCTTTCCCTCTCCACTGCATACATCGCAGACTAATAACATATTAGGCCTACACTAATCAGACTTCAGATGTATGCAAAGAATTGCTATTCCACTGACATATCGTCATGTGAACTGCAATACCTGATAATATAAGCTTATGTGAATATCAGCCAGAACCTCAGCCACATGATTCGACATAAATGAAAAGTAAATTGTTTGATGCTTGTAAGGAGTGAGATCTTGAAATAAGTGTGGAGCAAACCTACTATGTAGTTATTGGGGAAAGTAGAATAGACTTGATTACAAAAATAGGTATTATAAAACATATATTTCATGTAAATATTTAGAGAGATACTTTTAATAAGGATGATACTGATGTAGATGTTACAACTCATAAAATTAATAAAGAACTAGCTATTATAGAGAAACTACATTGAGTTTTATGGAATAATAATATTATAACAGCAATAAAAACAATGTTTTAAGACGACTGAAAGTTGCCTGATATAGGGAGCAAAAGTTAGGACACACTGAAACAAGGAAGAAAAAATTGAATTCAGGAGGAATGTAGAAATTGTTGAGAAAAAACAATCAAAATGGAATGGAGTTATGATGCGTATGGATCCAAGCAGATTGTTTAAGTAAATATTTCAGTGGATACACCCTGAGAGAGGAAAATGGAAAAGATATAGAGCAAGGTGGAAGTAAAACAGTGAAAGAGGAATGGAAACACGAAACATTCCACAAGAGCTTACAAAGACAAGAATTTGTGGCGTGTAGAGCGCGATAAATAACCGACAGGTTGTAAAACAAAACCGCAAGGTGTGTGTATATGTGTTTGTGTTTGTGTGTGTGCGTGTGTGTAAACAGCCTTGGCTCTGAGAACAGAACAAGAGTTTCCCATCAAAGGGAGCTGTGGTTCGATTCCCATCTTTGGAAATGAGAGAGTTTCATCTTCCGTCCACAACTGGATATTTATCCCTTGTCATGTGGTGTTCTGAGTTGTCTCACGATGACCCTACGGCCCATCCTGTACTGATCGCAAGATCAGGAAGGCCTGGCTATCTAGAGTTGGTCAACTTTGTTGGATTTGTGGATCACTGTCGGAAACAAACAATATGCCTCTTAAAATTCACATAGTTTCATATCCAATATTTTTGTGTAGAATATTTTGAACCTGTTTATCGCTTTCGTAATAATTACCAAGGTAGTTATTAATGTCTTTCGTAACGTTTTGGTGTTTTAGTATTTTGAATCGATTGTTTTGTCCCATCTTTAAGCACGTGACGTCATATAATTCCGTGTAATAGTTGACTGGAATTTCTATGTTCGGCAACCGTTGCCGAAAAACAATTATTATAGTTCATAAGGTTATTTAATTTCGTTGATGATGCTGAATTAAGGAATGATGGAAGTATGGCACGTAAATCGTAAATCTCCCGAGACAATCTGCTTCAACTATGACTCTATCCACTACAAATTTAATTTTAAGGGTATACGTACGTGAACAAGCACAAATATTATCAGGAAATGCAGGCTCTAAATTTCTAAAATTTTGTAAGGAAATGAACTCACAACTGGACAAAAATTACAAGGTACCACAACAAGAATTTAGAACTTAAATATCTAAATAATTGTAAAAAAGTTTACTAATAATAGTTTTTAGAATTCACTTTTTACTTTAAATTAAATTTTCCAAAATTTGAAAATTTTCACACATATATTTCATAAATCCACAACCATTACAGATAAAATTCTGAAAATGTTTACACTGATTTAATATGCATTTATGAAAAAGGTAGACTAAAATAATACCCATTTCTTTGAAAATAGAAAAATTAGGTCACAAAATATTATGTAAATTTTAATATATTTTATATAGGACAAATGAAAAATTAATTATATTAAAATAAACAATTCTACATGTCTCAGAGTAGTCTACTTTTCAGAAATAAGTGTATGTTACATGCAGGAAAAATGTTAAAGATGTCAGAGAGACCATAACAATGTTATGGTCACCAAATGATGTAACTGCAGAATTTTTTTTTCATAGCTTACTTTGATAAAACTGGTTTGAAAAACATTATTAGTAACCTTTTTTATACTTTTGCCAGATATTTAAGTTCTAATAAGTCTTGTTGTGGTACCTTGTAATTTTTGTCCAATTGTGAGTTCATTTTCTTATAAAATTGTAGAAATTTAATTTCTGATAATATTTGTGGTCGTTCACGTGCATATACCCTTAATCCTACTAGATTTGACCAGTGGTTTTCAGCGTGACAAACAGACGCTATAGTCACTGGCTGATGACATTTTTCTCCTATTATAAATATATTAAATTCAATTGCATATTTATAATGTAGTATATTTAGTAAACATGTGTGTATATTTATATGCATATTTCTGCATTTGTTTTGCATACATATCCTGGTTGTGTTTATTGCATGAAAGTGGCAGAGATCGGACCTCTGTCTCTTGTTAGAGGAGTCTTCACTATGAGACGAGAGCGTGGCGCTAACCACTCATAATCTCCGAGAGTGTGGCAGCTGCGCCTTCAACAAATGGCCGGCCGCCGAGAGTTGTGTGGTGCCTCGTGGCTGCGGAAATTTATTGCAACAACAAATCACGTCAAGTGGGCGCGTGCGGCAGGGAGGTTCGGACCTCAGCAAAGAAACAAGAAGTGGCACTGTCATGGATGCCAGGAACATCACGGCAACTCCTTTTGGACCCCTCTTCTGTTCACCATTTCACTATTATCTTATCATCTCATCAGCTATGACTATTGTTTTTATATTCCTAAACTCACGCTGTTTTGACAAATAAAATGTGTAACTTTCACAGAATAAATAGTATTCTAATCCCGTCTTGTGCAATATTTGAATTAATCCCTTCTTAAATTGACAATAAAAAAGAAGATATTTGAACCAATGTCGGAGCATACCATACAGCAGCCATGGTGAAAATGCAACTCACGAGCACATTGTGGCTCGCAATGATAGCTGTGCATTTCTCTTGCTTCCTAATTCCCCCAACCCCCACCCTCTCACTCACTGGAGTCAAACTCCGTTCCATTTGTATTTGTCTCTGACCTGCGAGTGGCGTATCGTCGTAATGTCTCTCTCGAAACCATGTACCTCTACAAAAACGAAAGTTTCAAGTAGGATGGGAGGACGCAATTTTTTGCTGCCAATATGATGAGAATATTAAATGTATGATTTGTTCACAAGTATTACGAGGAAAATGGTTGTATAACATAAAACAGCATTATACATGTTACTCATGAAACATTAAAAGGTTAAATGTTGTTGTTGTTATTATTATTATTATTATTATTATTATTATTATTATTATTTCGATCCTTTTTCAGCAGGTGTACGAATAATGCGGTTAGGTCTTCAATTTAAACTCACAAATTTACAACGTGATGTTAAATGAAAGCTAGATGTAAGGACTTGACAAATGTTGAACATTTCAAATCTTTGCCAAAAAATGAATATCCGAAGCTTCGTTCTTTCGCTTGCTCTGTTGAAGCCATGTTCGCTACAACTTACGGTTGTGAAAAATTATTTTCAACAATGAAAATAGTAAAAACCTAATTTAGATCACGACTGACAGACAAATACCTTCGTGATCAACTACGACTGGCAGTAAGTGACATAATTCCTGATTTTGAAACTCTGTCGCAGAGACATTCTGAAGACAGTTAATTTTAGGTTGTGATAATATGTCCTATGTTTTCTTGTTCATTTCTTTGTTCGTTACACGTACTAAAGATTAGTTAGTAACCTTATACTCTATAAAATTATATTTAAGTGCTTGATATAAGGAAAATGAAAATCCGTTAATAAGTCAGACAGTTACTTCACTTCCCCTTCGGGTGTCCGCCTCCTTCCATAAGTGCTATGAGCGTTGCAGGTTACACAGTGGCTCGGCGCACGATTACATTTTCGCCACGGCTGTCACACAATAATATGAAAAATGTGGAAAGATATCCTGAAAGTTCATGAACATGTAGAGAAAAGGATATAAAATTTGGAGATCCCTTATTGTACTTATCGCTTACTACACACTGCGCATGTCCAGTAAACAAGAGACCCTTTATATATGCTACTTGTGAGTAGTCGTGAGAAATTTTTATTTACTTATTATTTATTTAGTAGATTTATTTCTACATCACACAGTAATACAAAAAAAAAACGGTGGTTTCAAATCATTATGCAAAATTGCAAAAGATTTGTCAGATGACAAGTGCGATTGTTATAAACTTGATGTAGAAATAAAATTAATGGTGTGAAATATTTTACATATGCGCCCTTGGTTTCAGGTTATGTTGAACGCTCTTTTTCCGCATACAAGGTTGTACTATCCGTCAATCGGCGGTCATTTTCATTTGAAACTTTGAAAATGAATGTTGTTGTTCATTGTAGCAGGAACCGAAACTAAGCGAACAACATGCAAGAAAAGTAAGATACGGAATAAATGTGATAAATAAATTAATGTAACAGTTAAATATAGAGAAAGCAAAATTGTACGCCATATAACTTACATTTTCGGCATTCTAAAACTGTAATGCAAAATTCTAAATATAAAAGAAAAAAATCTTTTCAGAGACTTATGCTTTACAACTTTGTGACAATTTAAGTATGATTTCCAACAATTATTCTCAACCTCATCAACATTTTAGACCTTTTCGATATTAATCCTTATTATACAATAATTGTACAATTTTATAACACGCAATAATCGTATACAAAACACGGAACGTGTTTGCTTAGGCGTGTGTCAAATTCGCTTTCGCTGCCTGTACTTGAAATGTCGACTATATTCTGACCGGCGTCTTATGTTCACCTCATACTAATACAAATATACCGATGTCACGGTCCTAGTAATGGTACTGGAATTGGAGTCCGGAAAGAATGATGTTGATCCTTAATATGGGGAAAAGGGAGAACTGCGACCTTGTCCGTTTCACAATAGTCACTATAGAATTTTCAATAAAAATCTCAGGCCTTAACGGGTCTCGAACCCGGATTACTCTAGTGGTAGATTCTTGGAATCGCAGGGACAAAAACTAAGCATTTCATTATAATAAAATTCATTTCCACTCCCTTAACTCTTCCTTAATAACACTGAACAACAAATTTTTACGTTTTGTTTTGCTCCGAAATAAAAATTGGTGAATATTACCAATATGTGTGTCCTAAATCCGAATTTAAAATCCAAATTGCCCCATTACGTACTATTTTTCCCGACGAAAATGAGTTTAATTTTTTATGAAGAAACTTTCCCCCCCCCCCCTCACTGCTACTGGTAAAATTACAACACACTAGGGATTCAAAATGCCTCATAATGTTTGGAAAATGTGTATTGCATACAAAAATTATGTTACATAGTTTAAACACAACAACAATAAAAATATTTAATATGTATAATGAGAAAAGTCTCGGAATTTGCACTCACATTTAAAAGAACTTTCTGGATGACTTCTCTTTATAACTAGATCCGGGATTGTCTTCTATAAGGAACCAACAATAGTCTGCAAACATGCTGGATGATGGTCTTCCTTTATATCGCCTTTCCATTTCAGATATTTCTTGATGAAATCTCTTCCCAAGCTCCTCGCTTACCGCTCCAAGATTAGGAGGAAATAAATCCAAATGAGAATGTAAAAAGTGTATTTTGAGAGACATATTACACCCCATTTTCTCATATGAACTTGACATGTTTTCCATAACAAGTTCTATGCAGTTGTCTGCCCTATAATTTCCAAGGACATTTGAGCAAACATCTTTGAAATCGCCGTTTTTTCTGTAACGGAAAGTTTTCCCTCAAACAAAGAGTTAGCCATAACTTTGAATTTGTGGACCGATGAAAATGTCCTCTTTTAATTTGCCTTCATTCAAATTGGTAATTTTTTTTAATACTGAAAATCACACCCTTGTTTATTTATTGCGTAGATATCATTTTGAAATGTTATGAAATTTACTGAATAGAGGGATTAATATCTGTTTATTTATTAGAATTAAAAAAGAACAAGCCAGCAACCATAAGAAACGGAAATAAGTTATAAACTCATAAAATGCATTAGCTTTTGTTATGGTTTACAACCCCCAACCCGCGCCAGATGTTTCCTGGGGAGCGCTTATCGAAAAGCGAAATCATAGTATTTCTTAAAAACCTTACGTGATACGAAGAAAACAGATGAATTTTCGGATTCAGTGCACATCAAACCATAAGGAATACATTGTTTTAAGTCGGAGCAAAATTCTTGTTGTTCAGTGTAATAGAATTATTGCTGTCCAATATAAATTATTTTAACGAATATAGCATTTATGCGATATTGAGACTCTTACAAGACACATAGAAATTACTTAAATAAGTGTTGTTTCTAGAGTAAATGGTGCCCTCATTGTTTTATATTGTTACAGTACGGTACATAATATATTTTCATAAAAATGTGACTCATGTGGTTTTAGAAATGATATTCGATTGTCAAACAGATCGGAGAAAGGAAACACATTCTCAGTTCTACATCACTACTCAAGAAGAATTAACAACTAACATTGGCTCGCTCCCCTGAAAACGGAAAGTCTATAGCGAACGCACAATTACTTGTAGAAGTGAAGTAAAACAATACGCACGCCCCAGGCGGGCATCGCTCCACGATCGTGCACACAACAAATCGGCTGCAGCGTAACGGCTAATTTGTTGCCTGAAAGTTGGGCCAAGTTTCACGAGATCCGCGAGGTGTTACGAGGCTAAACTTAGCCAATTAGCCGCGGCATAATTAGCGCCCCACTAATCTTCCACGTTGGATGCCGATCACTTGCGAATAAATGAGAGCTCAGTTGGCAAAACTGCATGATTTTCTGACAACTGACAAAGCGGCTCAAATTAAGTATGCACATATTAAAGTATTATTAACTTTAATTACAGTCGCTAAAAGTTAAGGGATAAAATTAAATCAATATGGTAAGGTGAACGATAATGCAAAAGGTTTTTAGTGTATTTTAGTATGCTACTGTAGGTTCTCTGTAAGCATTTTTTTCCCGCCAAAATTTTTCGTGTCCTTAAGATGGATGATTCACTTTGTAGGAAGATACTTAATCCTATTTCTTACAGTTCACATATTAGGTTAATTCAAAAGTCATTTGACATATACTTCGAAAATTGTTAAGTTTAACACATGAAAATTTCTCTAATAATTTTATGCGTGATCCTTACTACTCATGTGCACTTCTCTACCGATAAGAATGCATTTTCCTTGTCTTAAAAAGATTTTTAAATTTAATCAAATCAGAATGTGTAACAAAATATGCGTTCCACGTTATTTTACGCCACTGTTAGAAAAAATGATAGTAATGTGATGTACTAAACTCCAAAATTCTCTGAGGACACGTTATCTTCTGAACTCGAAAAGAAACTAAAGAGACACGATGTAACGAGCTCAAAGTTACCTGGAAACACTTCATGTTTTGAAAACCACAAGTATCCAAAGCACTTGAAATACTGAACTCCAAAACGAACTCAAGACTTGTGAATTGCTGAAATCTAACATAAATTATAGGTAAGTGAATTACTGAACTCTGAAACTAACTACAGACAAATTATGTGTTTACTGAATTGGAAAACGAATTTCAGACATGTGATACATTCATATCTAGGTCAAATTATAGCTACGTAACACACTAGACTCAATACTAGCTACAGCACATGATATACTGAATCCTAAAAGAGATTAAAGGTACATGTACTGAACTCCAAAATTCTCTGAAAATATGTGATGTACTAAACTCCAAAACGAATAAGAGGAACGTGATGTACTGAACCCCCCCAAAAAATAAAATTATATAATGTACTAAACTCCAAATTCTCTGAAAATGAGAGGTGTACTGAATTCCAAAAAAAAATAACAGTAACGTGATTTACTTAACTCCAACAGGCACATGATGTACATCCTCTGACACTGAAAATGGTCCTCTCCTATAGCGTGAACTTGTCTAAGTATCGCTCGTGCAGCACGAGTGTGCACGGAGAAAATTAATATTTAATATTAAGCATCGAAATCTGAGGATGAAATCAAGTCGTAGCAGCGACCTATCTGTATGTTAGAAAAAGACTTATTCCCCACGAAGCCTCTATGGCTTAGCGATACATTATGCTACCTACAAATTTTGACGTGAACAAGATCTGGTGAGAAATTTCCTGGAGCCCTTTATTAGGGAGAAGATTCCTTTGTATGTTGTGAAATAGCGAAACAATACCCCAGCTTTACATATCTTTCAAAGGAAGCCATGCTAAAAATATTTATTATCCTTAAAACTTTAACGCCCTCCATCAAGTTAGACTTCATAACCTAAGATCCAATGGCAAGCGTAGTAACAACTAGGTTACCATGACAAGATACTCTTAATATACTGCCCACAAAACGAACTACATACACTTTATGTACTGAACTTCCAACATCAACTGCAAGCATTTGATATACTGTCCTCCAAAACGACCCAGAGATTTGTGATACGTACTGGCCTCTTAAACGAATTATAGAAATGTCGTGTATTGACACATAAATGAATTATAAACAAGTTATGTACTCACCTGCAGAACTTACTATAGACATTTGATGTACTGACCTCCTTACGAAATACAGACAAATGATGCACCGACATTCAGAATGATTTATAGACAAGTGATGTAGGCCTACTGACCCAGAACGAATATAACGTACACATGTAAGTACTGACATTCAAAAGGAACTTCAAACAAGCGATGAACTAACATTCAGAACGGATTACAGACACGTGATGTACTGACTTCCAAAACGACTACAGACATGTCATGTATTATACCATAAACGAATTCAAAATACATGATATATTCACTTCCAGTACATCACATGTCTTTAGACATGTGATGTACTGACCTCTTTACGAACTAAAGATGTATGATGTACTGACCTCCAAATAAACTATAGACGTGTGATGTGCTGACTTCCAAAATGAACTATAGACGTGTGATGTGCCGACTTCCAAAATGAAGTATAGACGTGTCTTGTGCTGACTTCCAAAATGAACTATAGACGTGTAGTATACTAACCACCTTACGAACTATAGACGTGTGATGTGCTGACTTCCAAAATGAACTAAAGAGGTGTGATGTACTGACTTCCAAAATGAACTACAGACGTGTGATGTACTGACCTCCAAATGAACTACAGACGTGTCATGTGCTGGCTTCCAAAATGAACTATAGACGTGTGATGTACTGACCTCCAAAATGAACTATATACACTACCGGTCAAAAGTTTTTGATCACCTATCACAACTATGTTTTTTTTCTATCATATCATAATGCTAGAGAGAGAAAATGTTTATTTTGTTGGTTTATTTAGTTTTTTCGATGTTTTTGTACATTAAAATAAAGTATACAGTTGTTTTCATAGCTGATCGAAAAATTTTAACCGGTAGTATATATGTGTTGTACCGGGTACAGCGAAGTGGTGTATTGACCTCCAGAACAAACTGTAGACTCTTGATGCACTGAACTCCAGAACTAACTGTACGTGCTTATTGTACTGATCTCCAAAACTAAAGACATGAACTATACACAAGTGACATATATATATATATATATATATATATATATATATATTTATTTTAAGCTTTCTTTTATCTCTTTTATATTTGTTTGGGTTTGTGGTACTATACCACCTATTTATCATGACAAATTTATATATATATATATATATATATATATATATATATATATATATATATATATATATAGCTTGGAAGGGATTTCTGCCCTTGTCATTAAATTATTTACTATTTTTTTAGGTATTAGGATTTATTTATTTTTATTGTTGATTTAAGTGTATTAATTTAAGTAAAGTTAACAGAAGATTTCAACTTACAGATACGTGATATACTGCCTTCCAAAACGAATCAGAGGAACATGATGTACTGACCTACAAAACAAAATGCAGACAAATGTTAAACTAACCGCCAGAATGAACCAGAAACATGTGATGCACTGACCTCTAAAACTAACTACAGAGAAGGGATGTAATAACCTCCCAACGGACCTATACACACATGAAGTATTGACCTCCAAAATGAACTACAGACACGTGATGTACTCTAAAAGGAATAACAGAGACATGATATAGTAAAGACCTAAACTAACTACATACATTTGATATACTGTACAGTAACCTTCCAAATCGAACTACAGACACCACTTCCAAAACGAAGTTCAGACAAGTCATATATTGAACTCTAAAATGAATTACTGACACGTGATGTAGGACTACTGAATTCCAATAAGAATTATATATATTTCACATACTATCCTTCAAAACGAATTATATATACGTGATGTGTTTACCTTGTAAACAAACTGCAGACATGAGATATATTGAAATTCAACAGTAACTACAGACATTTGCTGTACTGACCTCCAAACTTAACTACAAGGGTAGAGAAACGTAATGTAATGAACTCTAAAACGAAATATAGACACGTGTTTTAATGAACTCTACATTGAACTACTGACACGTGATGTAATGAACTCTCAAATTAACTACAGACATGTAATTTACTGAACTACAAAACAAAGGAAACGTGACGTACTTTAATAACGTATAAAATGGAGGAAAGCGATGTATTTAACTCCCAAATAAATTACATATGTGATATAGTGACCTCCACGCCTCCACTGCTCATTGTGATGGAACAATGCTATACCGATCCATATTAACCAGTAATTACTTGCAAATGTCTGTGATACTTCTATAATTCAGCACAGTTCCATTATTATTCCATTTCAATCGACCTGCCTGCCTTAATGAATTACATTACCAGCTATTAAAACAACATAACGACAAAATTACATGTAGCGTGCAGTTATCAGACTTCATTTGTAACGTGAACAAGTACAGCGTTTTGTACAGAGCGAGTTTTCACAGCGAGTGCATACCTTGATGTAAAAGTTCATGCGGGTCTTAATTTTGGTAGATGTAGCTAAATTTCATTCACAGTCCTTTAAAATATTATACATTTATAAAATTATTTAGAACTAGATCACTAGTACGTGTTTATGCGGATGATGTGATTATGTTAGGAGAAAAACATGGAAGTTTTACTTGAAGCTAATAATGACATAGGTTTGGAAATGAATCGGGGAAAGACAAAGCATATGATTATGTCTCGTGACCAGAACATAATACCAAATGGAAGTATAAAAATTGGAAATTTATTCCTTGAAGAGGTGGAAAAATTCAAGTACCTTGGAGCAATAGTAACAAATATAAATTTCACTCGAGATGAAATGAAATGCAGAATACTCGTACATATGGGAAGTGCTTATTGTTATTCGGCTGAGAAACATTTGTCATCTAGTCTGTTTTAAAAAATAATGAAGTTAGAATTTATAAAACAGTTACATTAGCGACTGAGACATCAAAATGTGAAGTGACGATACGTAATGAGAGATGGGTCGAATCCTCATGCCAGATAATATTTTCTCATATAACTTACTAGAACATTGTATGGGACAGGTGCTCACCCAGCACTCTGATTAATATAAGAAATTAATATCCGGCTTCGGAAACCAACTATGAAAGCTGACCACAGGTTACCTCCATACTGATTGGGTGATCGTTCATCTCTGCTGAGACGTGGAGAAATTGGACCCTTCATGGGCTGTTGCATCACGTACGCTACTTAATTTTCTCTTAAATAAAATGTAGTGAATGTAATATCGTCTCGTTACCCAATGACGATGATTGTGAAAAAAAAATAAAATAGGCTAATATCTATAAGAAAACACTTTTTTGTTAAATATAATAATATTAATAGACTAGCCGTACCCATGCGCTCCGCTGCACCCGTTAGAAATAAATATAATGTAATTACATAATTAAAATAGGACATTTTATCCAGGGAACATTCGTGTTTGATAGAAGGATAAATCCTTTAATATGTTACTTAATTTAAATTGCATCCAAATAATTAAAATGCGATAATTTTGGTCCAGAGACACTCATTTGATGCAATGACAATTCCTTTAACATGTTTCTTAATTTTTATTACATGCAACCGTAGTGTAATGATTCACATAATTTAGATTTAATGTGTATATTTTATTTTACTTGTTATAGGTTTCCATTGAATTATGGTAATAACTTGATAATGATTATGATAATGTAGTGCCAGGAGAGGTCTTAAATCTAAACTTAACCTAAATTCCAGACCATGGACGAACACAGGAATAATCCCCTTTAAGGAAAAATTGCTGTGCTCTAACCGGGAATCGAACCCGGGACCTCATGAACTATATATCAGAAGTTACTGTAATAACATTATAGCATTATGTCCATCTAGAGAAACTACACTTTCCAATGGTGAAATAATAATTAATTATACAAATCGGTTAATTTAGCTTCCGATATTACTTCATACAAACACAGAATCATTCTCTGTAGGCTATCTTTCATAGCTTTCGATTGTTGCTGTACAAGGCCCCTTATAGACGAGGTCATTTGTTTTTTAATTCATTACACGGCCTTAGATGGCAGTTATTTTAATTTTAAAACTCATTTATCTCATTAAATATCAGTCCTATCAAAATTTTTCGAGGAATAAAACTATCGCAAATTATTTTTAAAGAAATTTTTATTAGGTAACATTTTTCACAAAAATCAATAATAAGCGAGATATTTCGATTTATTTAATTCAGGCCCCCTTATAACCCCCCCCCCCTTTTAAATAATGTATTTTGAATGCCATATCCCTAAAATCTAAGTTACAACGAACTTAATTTATATTCCAATTTTCATCGAAATCCGTTCATCCATTATCGCGTGAAAAGGTAACAAACATACAGACAGACAGACAGACAGACAGACATACAAACAAAAATTTCAAAAAAGCGATTTTCGGTTTCAGGGTAGTTAATTATATATGTTAGGACCAATTATTTTTGGAAAATCGAAAATTATCAGAAAAATTTCGGCTACAGATTTATTATTAGTATAGATGTAATAAAATGTATGTAAAACCGATGTTGTCTAATGACTGTCATAATGATACATAGAGACCGGATTTTAAAGGAATCCCTTTTTTATTTCAACACGAAATATGAAATAAATTAATTACGATTTCAAAATTATCTTCCGCCGACCAAACTATGTGGTTTTGACGTCCCTTTTTTTCCCCTTTTCAGTCCACATTCCTTTTTTACTCTTTTTAAAAACATCTCTTATTTTGGCCCTTTTTTGACAGAATAACGCAAACATTTAGATATAATGTTCCCATATTTTTTCCGATAGGCTTATAACTTCTTGAGAAAGCGAAAATAAATATCGTTCTTCTTCTGATTCCAGACATTGAAAAACTAATAAAGTGTGCTGAATTAGAGTTCAGGATAAGAAGAAAATTTTCACCTCTAGTTTCAGTTGATGTTGAGCGGTCATTTTCTGTTTATAAAGACATTCTGCATTCAAAGCGACAGAATCATACTGAAACATATCGAAATGTTGAATGTTATCAAATACAACACTTTCCTTATGTTGTGAAGCGATAAATATAAGCTTGTGTGTGCTATGTGCATCCATGAATATGCTGAAGTGTGTTTTTAATTAAAATAGCACCCTTTTGAGGGAGTAATATAGTCCTTTTTGAAGTGGTTTTTATTTACTATATCAAATACAACACTTTCCTTATGTTGTGAAGAGTTAAACGTAAGATTGTGTATGCCATGCATATCCATGAATTTGCTGAAGTGTGTTTTGGGGAGTAATATAGTCATTTTTCAAGTCTTTTTTGGGTATGACTTTTCCTTTTTTTGTCCTTTTTTGATGAAAAATTTTCCCTTGAAAACCCGGTCTCTATACATACATACATACATACTCGTACATACATACATACATACATACATACATACATACATACATACATACATACATACATACATACATACATTCAATCATAAGTGTTCTACCTATGGGCAGATCTTTCACTGCAAACCCAGCATTCTCCAATCTTTCCTATTTTCTGCCTTCCTCTTAGTCTCCGCATATGATCCACAAATCTTAATGTCGTCTATCATCTGATATCTTCTTCTGCCCCGAACTCTTCTCCCATTCACCATTCCTTCGAGTGCAACCATCAGTATGCAGTTTCTTCTCAGCTAGTCACCCAACCAAATCCTTTTTCTCTTTCTGATCAGTTCAGCATCATTCTTTCTTCACCCACTCTTTTCAACACAATTTCATTTCTTATTCTGTCAGTCCATTTCACACGCTCCATCCTTCTCCATATCCACATTTCAAATGTTTCTATTCGTTTCTCTTCATTTCGTCGTAATGCTCATGTTTCTGCCCCATACAATGTCACACTCCACAGAAAGCACTTCACTAGTCTCTTCCTTAGTTATTTTTCCAGAGATCCGCAGAAGATGCTTTTTTTTCTATTAAAAGCTTCCTTTGTCATTGCTATCCTCCTTTTGACTTTCTAGCTGCAGCTCTTGTTATTGCTTATAGTACATCCGAAGTATTTGAAGCTGTTCACTTGCTCTATGGCTTCATTTAGAATTCGCAAGTTTATCTTCGTTATTTTTTTTTTTTGCGAGAACCATGGTCGTCGTCTTCTTTGCATTTATCTTCATCCCATACTGCTCACAGCTGTCATTTAGCTCCTGTAGCATATCCAGGGACAGGTACCTAATTATGGAGATTAATTTTATAATTTGTGTTTTTTAATATTGGGGCCGACGGAGATCGTTGGAGATTGATTTGTACTCTTGGCGGGGATTAATGGAAATTTAAAAAAAATACAATTATTTTGGAATTGGTGTATTAACGCATCGTCAGTATTAATATTACTTTCCAAATAATTAACATTAAAGGTTCGTTTGATTCTGATAAAAGTGCGGTATAGCCAATAGGCAATATTTGTTGGACTGAGATTGTATTTAACACACATTCATTAAAAACGAAAAAAAAAATTTGTAGCTCTCAAATTAACACTTTCAAATTATTAGTGAAAAGTTAAATTGTCAATCTTCTGAGTTCACTAATGTAATCAGAACACCTGGAATACTATGTACTGTAGGCTACTTAGAGGTATAACAAAGTCAAGTGAAAAAAAAAAACGAAAAAATCTGCATATGAAATTCTCGATAAAACGACGCAATAGTAATAAATCGCGAATGTGTTCATATGTCGCTATTAGAACTCTATTTCGCGAATTGTCGCTATTGTTTTATCGGCATATTATTAATCAGAATCACATAATTCGTAAAGATTAGTAAAAATCTACTGTAGGCTACATCTATTATGTCGTGATTTTCGCGATCTCCATAAACACCCCGCCCTGAACATATCCATTAGTATTGCCTCTTCTTCTGCTAACAACGCCATATCATAATGATCGTGAACATTATTTAGAATGTGCATGCAAAACGTTTTCGTACCTAAGCTTCATAAATTTATAGATGCAATAAAATATATGATAAACCTCAACTTACACATAATTGTCAAAGAATATCACATATTCACATATTCCAAGATGTTACATGTGACATGCTTTTCACATACATAAATTCCGAAACCATATTATCATTGAATTTTATTGCCATCTGTCCATTCCGTGTTTCCTCCCAAACTTTCCTTCTGCTAACATGTCTTACAACACGCGAACTGTGCAATAAACTTCACAGCCACTCACTGCAAACGTAAGCACTTTTATTGTTTACAGTCTTGTATTGTAGTGATGCCACGTGACAGCAGACATTGCTGTTTCCTGTGTAATGAACACGCGCCGGTCACAACGGGGCAATATGTAGGTCGATTAAATTATGTCACGCAGCATGAAGGAGGACCCCCCGGGGAGCCGGTCAAAGCAATCCGGACCCGCTGCCCCCTGACCTCGAAATTTGTGACCTGCATTGTTCTATTCGGTCCTGTTCTGCATCGCCTCCACTTGGCACGGATTGCAATGTCGAGTCGATGAGACAAAGATATGAGGATCGTAAAGTAGTGTCGGGTACAATGCGATAAGAGAAAGTGTGTGTAGTGGTCACACGGTCGTTGCTATACAATACATCTTATCACTTTCGTTTTGTCTGGTTACATTTCTTTATTTAAGTCGCTTTTCTTTCCTTGATAACTACACTATATATTTCACTAGACTTCTCTTCTTCACCAACCAGGACTTAAAGATTCTCCAGGAGATTCTGTTCTCAACCGGACTCCAAGCTGACGTATATATCTAAATTTACATCTACTAGCAGCATGGTATGTGTTCGTAAATTCTATTTGGCTTTTTTTAAATGCAAAACTATGGTCCGTCCCAGGAATCTGCGGAGTTAACTTCGCGCATATGGAAGCGGAGCCTGTCTGTGACGGAGGGTATTGCGGGCAGCATCAGCTTGAATCCGCTAAGGGGTAAGATGGTCGTGGTAGGAGGTAGAGTAGAATTCAGATAGAAATTATCCCTTCCTGCAAGCGATTGCTCGCTTCGTTGAAGCAATTCCTTCCCCCAGAGTAGTAATTGGCCCTAGCCGTCCTACATATTTATTTCATTTATTTATTCTGGTGTATTTAAGGCCATCAGGCCTTCTCTTCCACACCACCAGAAATACAAATGCAATAATAGAAATAAGAAGGAAACAAAAACACTATAAACAAAGTAAAGCCACACAAAAATATACACAGGTTGCAGTCACACAAACTTTAAATGAGTGATTAAGTATCATAATTAATTGTATCCTAATTAACTAACATAAACAAGAAACTTGCCATTTTAGTCTAGATTAAGACAGAAAAAAAAACACACAAATCAACACTACTAGCGATACCTAAAAAGCATTAAATAAGACAATATTTTCCAATTCAATTTTGAATTGTGATAAAGTCCGGCAGTCCCTGACGTCATTAGGTAACGAATTCCAGATGCGAGGTATTTCTACAGTATAGAAGGATGAGTATAAAGACGTTCTATGATGAGGGATAGAAAGAAGTGCTTGATGCCGATTTCGAAGAATTGTAAGAAATTGAAAACGCGATAACAGATAATTCAGATATATACTACTTGCGCAGAGGTCTTATTTCGTCTTTATACTCCACAGATGCCTGGGGCGGAGCATAGAGTGTCACTTATCGCCTTCCTAGGGAATTATTATTTCCATATTGACGCTTTATATATTTATATTCTTGATGTCGATTAAGAGATGTCTTGTCAATCTCGTTTCATGTTAAGCGTATGACTAAAATATTTCTACACTTCACTACATGATATTAAACCAAATTTTTGACCGCTAGTGTGTTACGTTATGCTTTATATACTATGACTACATACTGTACATCCACATATAATCCTCCACATTACTTTTATTCACGTACTCATATATTTCTATTCAATGAAACAACTACTCTGCCACGTAATTTACTATTATTATTATTATTATTATTATTATTATTATTATTATTATTATTATTATTATCCTGAAAGTCAGAGAATCCCTAATACTAATATTACGGCCATCTTAGGTTCCTAGGCGTGACGTCGTGGTCTAGAGCATCCTGCATAGGGCTGACATTACGGAATGAGCGCTGGTTCGATTCCGCATGGAGAAGGAATTTTCTCATGAAATTTCGGCCAGTGACCAGAGTCGTCGGATCAAATCCCGCATTGATTGATTTTCTGTTTTTTTATATAGGCCTTGGATTTACAGAGCGAAATTCCAGGTAATTCCGATGTCTTTACTTTATTTCAACTGACGATGTCAATCAAAATAGTATAAAGAAACACATACTGTGAAACAATGACGCTTCTGTCACTCAATTTTTCTTCGAAAATATTATTATTCCTTACAAAATTATATGTGAACGTTATTATAATGCATTTATTACTATAGTTATATTAAATACATACATAAATAAGTAGATGTAGGCTATAATTAAGAACAATAAAGAGACAAACTAAATACATAAAAACTATTTATTTTGTTCTACACTAAATATTAATATGTACTCATATAATCCAAACAAGTGGTCTGATTGAGGTTCTGGCTGATATGTACATCTAATATTGGAATCCCCTCCTGAGCACGAGTCATACTCATTCAGGAGTGAGCTAGTTTATTTTTCACTTTATTTATTAACTTATATTCATTTCAAACTTACTAGCAATAAAATAAATAAATAAATAAATAAATAAATAAATAAATAAATAAATAAATAAATAAATAAATAAATAAATAAATAAATAAATAAATAAATAAATAAATAAATAAATATTACCAGGCAGTACATCTTACTTGACGATATTTGTGCCAGAGGAAGAACAATTGTTTTATGCATCTGAAGTCTGACTAGTGTAATACGTAGCTAGTCGGCGATGTATGCAATGGAGGGGGAAAGGAACTGGCCACTCTACACATTATCTCCTGGCCTAGTTGTTTCATAAGTGGTGCCTTGTTGGTATCACTTGTGAGATTCAGACCTGTCTTCGAACAACTAACTAAACAACAACAACAAAGCCAACGGCGTAGCTCTGTCGGCTAAGGCGCTTGTTAGCCGATCCGGAGTTGCGTTCGGGCGCCGGTTCGATTCCCGCTTGGACTGATTACTTGGTTGGGTTTTTTCCGAGGTTTTCCCTAATCGTAAGGAAAATGTCAGGTAATTTATGGTGAATCCTCAACCTAATCTTGCCAAATACCCTCTCGCGATCACCAATCCCATAGACGCTAAATAACCTCGTAGTTGATAGCGTCGTTAAATAACCGAAAAAAAAAACAACAACAATCCAAATGAGCTGAAAGACTTTTAGACTGCGAAAACATTTCAGTGGCCTCATCCTGTTAATTTCATCCCGGCACTATCAACAATAATCACGAACGGTACAGAGCGGTGTAGTTGTTGAAACGCTTTTAAACAACAGATTAAACAAACATCTTTAATAATTCCTCTATGCCTTGTTGTTCGTTGCTGTTAAAATTGTTTATGTGGCTTTCATTTGTTTCTCTGACTACTTAATACATTTTATTCTGATTGATTAACTCCATTAGATAGTTTTGGGAAGTTGAATTACAATCCGTGATAAGGATTTAACACATTAATTCATTCGCTATTTAGCCAGAGCCCGAGTATTTACAGGATTTATACCCAGAAGTTCTGCATTAAATGTAAGTAGGCTACGATTGAAATTCGTAAAATACACCGCTCGTAAAATGCATAAATCATACTCAACTAATAGGAAATTTATCCATATTGCAATGTTCCTCGAATACTATAATACTCGTACACTATCAAAGTAGTGAACTAGTGGGCGCAATATAGACTCAATCAACGCAGAGTCATGAAACTTTGTTTGATGTTACGTCATTAAAACTAAGCGACTTTTGTTTCAGAAATTTTTTTGAGATGTAGAAAGATTTATTTTGAGGTTCTGTCCAAACAAAACCTACATCACGCTTGACATCAAAGAAATGTACGAACAACGAAGCTCTCTGTACTGCAGTGATGCCGGTACAGAACGCGTACTGTTCAAAGAACACAATGGGTGTTTTAATAAGGTTGTAATATTTTGTTCCATGCGAACCTTTGTTTCGCATCTCAAGTCAAGGCTCGTGGCGCTACGGCAGAATATTATCAGCTGCAAGAAAATATTGCAAAAAATGTCTCGTTCAGTATAAAATGACATCGGGTCCGGTATGTCGTTAAAAGTTTATCGGATATTGGCATGTCATTGATTGCTCTGGTCGGCCTCGTTAGCTTGGTCGGTATAGCGCTGACCGTCTGTGCTCTAGGTTGCGGGTTCGATCCCGGACCAGGTCGATGGTATTTAAGTATGTTTAAATGCGACAGACTCATGTCAGTAGAACTACTGGCATGTAAAAGAACTCTTGCGGGACAAAATTCCGCCACACCAGCGGCGCTCATATAATCTCTGCAGTTGCGAGCGTCGTTAAATAAACCATAATTGAAAAATTTTAACTACTCTGATAGCAGACTAATCATTAGAGTACGAATTATTATATATTCTGATTCTCACTGTACTTAAGGGGAAAGGATTTTTTTTGGCAAAAAATGAGTGAAGTTTGAAAAAAAAATCTTTAAAATACTCTGTAATATGTGTGGAATACATTGTATAACATTTTGTGGATATTTGTACCCTTATCGGATGTTGAGACGCCATTTTTAAACTTCCTGTGCTCTGAATTTTGAAATCACATGCCCCCCTTGTTCGTTGTTTCCGGTAACTACATTTTTTGCTACATTGCCAGAAAAAAAAATGGATATAATTTTTAAACTATTAAATATATATACATGAAATTTAGAACACACATTCTCTAGACCAGTGGTCGTCAGCACTCGCTGAAATGGGTAAAGGGTAAGCGGAGCAACGTGTTGTGCCCCATCGTGCAACAGGAAGAGTTAGAGAGCATACCCGCCAACAGCTATGAATGCACCATAGTGGAGTGTCTTCTCTGCGCGGGTAAGAGACGCTAGCCTGAGGATGAAGTGTGCTGAGGACCGCTGCTCTAGACCACTAGAAAACTTTTCTCTGTAACAGAATTTTGCTAATTGATTTGATTTTAAAAACGTGTCTGTCTGTTTGCAAAAAAAATGAAATAAAAAAAATTGATTAAATTTTCATTATTTATTTTACAAATGTAGGGATTAATATCAAAATACTGTTACAGACAGTTTGTATAGCATGCTTTTACAAGTAAAATGTAAAAAAACTGTTTGAATGTATCTTTAAAAATGGCTTAGTTATATCAGTTTTAGTAAAATCCTGCATTGGGTAATTTTTTGTTCAAATCTGGGCTCCCAAATAATTTTTTTCAAAATATTTATATTTTGTTGAGTTGCTGCAGCTATGACCTCTCTGCATACAAAAAATTAATATTTTACACCAAATAGGAAAAAAAGTTCTAAAAACTACCGTCCTCTCTCCATAACATTGTGGACAAACTGCTAGCATTCCTAGAATTGCAATCCATTGTACATTAAAGTAGATGATTTCAACGTTCCCGCTGACTATTTGCTGCATTAACTTGTAGATGATTATTTTGTGTTGACATCACTGACGTTTGACATCACAGTGTGTTAGATTTTCATTAAGAAATAACTAACTTTCATAAGTGTAACTGTCGATACTAATTCCATACCAAGAACCCATATAATCTGTATTTATGTGTGCCACGAGGATGGTATACACATTCTCATCAATCATTGTTTTCAAGCTTTTTGTTAGAAAATATACTAAAATAAAGGGCTAAATTGTGTGCATGTTTTGTAAAATAATCTACAAAATAATCGTTATTGTTTTTCATATTTCATATAAAGACCCATTAAAATTACTGTATTTCATCTGTAAATTTGCAGATAAACTGACTCATAAATCCTGAATAAAAACAAAATCCGTCCAACAGTTTAAAATGAATTACTGTACATAGACAAATATACTATCATCCAGTCTGCTGTCAAAAAATCTGAAAGTTAGAATTTATAAAACAGTTATATTACCGGTTGTTCTTTATGGTTGTGAAACTTGGACTCTCACTTTGAGAGAGGAACATAGGTTAAGGGTGTTTGAGAATAAGGTGCTTAGGAAAATATTTGGGGTTACAGATGAATGGAGAAAGTTACAAAACACAGAACTGCACGCATTGTATTCTTCACCTGACATAATTAGGAACATTAAAGCCAGACGTTTGAGATGGGCAGGGCATGTAGCACATATGGGCGAATCCAGAAATGCATATAGAGTGTTATTTGGGAGGCCGGAGGAAAAAAGACCTTTGGGGAGGCCGAGACGTAGATGGGAAGATAATATTGAAATGGATTTGAGGGAGGTGGGATATGATGGTAGAGACTGGATTAATCTTGCTCAGGATAGGGACCAATGGCGGGCTTATGTGAGGGCGGCAATGAACCTCCGGATTCCTTAAATGCCAGTAAGTAAGCAAGTAAGTAAGTAAGACAAATATTCAGGCAACATGCACTAAAGTTACTTTGTTGTGTATCTAGTATGCTGAAAACTCATATTTTCGTGCCACTATCTAAATAAATTTTTTTCATCATCAAATAATTCCTCTACACATTTCGTGCAGGCCTACTTATCAAACAAAAATGTAATAAAAACGAACAAATATTAGAGATGTGGCAAGTAGAATTCGACTAAAGTAATTACGCGTCAGTCTGAACAAATTTAACTCAAGCCTAAACTGAAGTCTGGAGTTTACAAGAAGTGTCGGCGAATCAGCAGATTTTTGTAGTCTCATTATCAAATTATAGGACCAGTTTCAGGCGCCGAGGGAACGCATTAGCTTATTGTTTTATTCCTAACTGAAACGAGTCAAATTTACGACAGCCATTCAAGCTGTTTTTCGGGGTCTGCCTGTTTTTGCTCAGAGACCACAGTGAAAATAATTGGAAACGTTTTTAGTGATATATTCCGGAAACAAAAAAGAAACTGCGCAACATTTTCACACGTGGTCGTCCATTCAGACTTCGTTCATCGCGGAAAGCGGAGATACTTGTTAGCAGAGGAGTATTTGTCTAATTGTAAAATCCGTTATCGCATGGGTTTCTATAAGCAAAATAGTAAATATAAAGCCATATAAATTCCAATCCGGTGACTATGATAATCACACACAACTCCGCTAGTTCAGCGATAGTTCGTGGGCTTATCATTCCACGCCCCAACTCTCCAAAACATAATATTGATATTGGATCTGTGAAGTCTCTTCTACAATATGGGCAAATATGTGTTGAGTTATTGTTTACTCGACCACACAGCATAAATGTTATTCATGACGGTATTGTTAATGATAAAATTATGCGACATACTCAGGCGAAAATAAATAAAAATAATATTAATTTAGGCTAAAACTGAAGTTAATTGTGAAAAATAATAAATAATACTGCAATTACATATAATAAGACAGTAAAAAATTTAGGAGTATATTTCAATTCAAAATAAAAATTTTCAAAGTCAAGTCACCTATATAATTATGTAAGAAAACTTTTTCCATAGAGTGAATCGGGGGAGATGACTATCGTGGGAAGATGCTTATTTCTTTGTAGTTTCACATTCTTCCAAGAGAGAACGCCAAGCGCATGTCTTCATGATCACTGAGACAGTTGAATGTCTGTAGAGTGGAAGCTAACTCATTTTGCCACATCACATATAATTTAAATAACATTTTGTTTTTGATTGCTTTAAAGTTTAGATAGTGTTGGGTATATTGTTAATTAAAATAGCCTTATTAATATAACATGAGGTTTCTGTCACTTGTAACAGCTACTATACGTGTGTAAGACATAAAAAATAAGTGTAGCCTAAGTGAAACCCATAAGACTGAATTTGAATGTCTATTATATTAAACTACTGTTATTTGTATTTTGATACATGAAGAAGAATAATAAATATGACTATTTTGTATGTGAGTAATAAAATGTAAGTCCAGAAAGTTTTACTTATATTTATAGCTAAAATAACGCAAGTCCATTTAATTCCATTGTAACAAACCGATGGAAAATAAAAGGTGTTGATCATGTAAAGAGTAAGTAGTAGTCTATACAACATAAATATGAGATTCATAAGAAACGAATAAGAGCGCAAAAATAACAAAAATATGGGATTTTTTTTGTTTTTAGGCTCTCCTGTAAAATTATTGTTTTGTGACTTGCGCCACTCTAGCTCTCAGGTACAGAATTTAATTTGTATTATTTTCATCAGTGTTCGTATTTATGTGTGCTATCTGGCAGGATGGAAGAGAAGACCTTATAGCCTTTATCCTGTCAGATTAAATAAATAAATAAATAAATAAATATAAATGAATGGTGACTCTTCATCAATAGTTTTATTTTTACTAAAAGTATTTTAAATTCTTTTTGAAGACCTTTATTCGTAACACTGAACAACAGTGAAACGTTTTTGCACAAAACGCAGTGTAAGTAAGGCAGATTTAGTGCTGAATTGTATGTTGAAATCTATTTCTACCACTCACTGTTTTTTACGACGTCGTGTTTAAAGTGTTAATAATATATTTTTCCGTGTAATATTCTGCGATTAAATTACACTAAAACTGAACGTTAAAGTAATGGAAGAAAATAATCACATTATTGTATTCATGTCTCTACGTAACTGGCATGATCTTCAGCGGTCCTGGTGTAACTGTGATTTTACTCCATATAGCCTAGCTTTCTATGGATTTTGTTTAAAAATCAATATACTGGAATCTGTTCATAGACTTATCGAAGTAATTTAGCATGAAACCTGTGCTGTTTCACAAGGAAATGTACTACTGTCATGGGTTCAGCACTTTGGTGCACACGAATCCACTCGTTTGTGGGTTATTAAGTTTTAGTCTGTATTTAAAAACGCTCTATCAATAATTATAAGGCCATTTAGCGTCGTTGATAGTACATATGGAAATCAAAATCTTTGTGATAGTAAACCTCTTATTATGCATACAATAATTGTTTGGATTAATAATATAAGGCCTATGAATAATTTTTTTACATTTCCTTTGTCAATAATTTGGTTTACTTCATGTTTAGCTGAAACTAATCGTACTCCTTTTGATTTTACTTGGGGATAGAGACATGATATTTGCCAAGATAACACTGAAGATTAATCATGATATGATAATATATTTTTCGTGTCAACAATTACATCCCTGTAATGTGGATCTCACAATTTTGTATCCGGTGCCACTATTACATTCATTACAGATATACCTCTTGTAGACGCTCTTATTATTTACTTTTATATATCTTACTTATATTCCCTCATTATTGTATCCTTCTCTTTTCCTTACACTCATTCACTTAACTTTCTACTACACTCCCCTAATTCACTGTTTATTATATGTACAAAATAATCATTGGACAGTAACTGTTGTCGCCACTGTTTCAACGAGATAGAAACTCTCGCCCACGTTCTTGGATCTTGTCCGCATGGTGAGACATTACGCAATGCCAGGCATCACAAAATCAGATCCGCAATCGCTCAAGCTCTTCGCGACAAGGGAAATACCACCTATGAAGAAATTCATGGCCTATCGGAAACAGAAAGCTTTCGGCAGGTTGAAATATTAGCCTTTAACAACACAACAGGCTATATAATAGATCCTATACTATTCGCTTCGAATTGAATAGGCCTACAACTCAATCGGAAGACGATAACAATGAGAAAATCAAATTTATGATCCAACTGTTCCTTATTATTTAAATATGTATAAGTTACAATCTATTCAAATTATTGGATTATTTGGGTGCTAGAGGCACGATTGCAAAAAATATATATATATATTAATTTCTGCAATGAGTTCAATCTTGAATCCTCTTTGGCCAAGACTGTTTATTTGACAGCTCTAAAATATTCAATCTACCTTCTGAGAATTCACAAAGTAAATTAATAGCACAACAATAATATTTATATTTATCACGAAAACATTTTACGCATTTACTAATTACTTTTATATTTGGTATATTTTGTCCTTCAGGCAACTCCTATTTTAGGGAAAAATTGTTTAAATTAACCTTCGCTGGACCACAATCATCCCCTTCACCCATTACTGTTATAAGCTCGCCTTCCTTTCACCTCTCCACATTTCATCCCTTGCACTCACTCTTTCACATCTCTTCTCAGCACTGACTTTCCTTCCACCTAAGCTATTTATTTCACTTCCCTAATCACTTGAATTTTTACTCGTGTCACTCTACTTCATTACAATTGTGATACTTACGCCGCTCTCATATGTTTTCTTTTTATAGATTGTGATTAACCATGAAGTTACTTGACTTTTGTCTTACAGTTGTGTAAAACCTCGAAAAAACCCAACCAGGTAATCAGCCCAAAAGGCAATGTCACTCACGTCCGATTAGAGCTCAGTATTGGGTTATGAACGAAATACAGTAGAACCCCGATTATCCGTCACCCTATTAACCGATTGGTGGATTAACCGTCTGTCTTTCTCTCGTTTTTTTTTTTTTTTTTTTTTTTTTTTGCTGCAGAAATATATTAAGTGGTGTACTTTGCATTAGCACGTTATTTTTGTTTTAGAGAATGTTATTATAAGCCTTTTCCTTTACAGAGTATGGTCTACTGTTCGAATTGTCGTACTGTATAACTTCTACTGTATATGAAAATTTCAATTAATTTAATGTTTTGTACTGGTGTTGAAAGAAATTTCGTTGTGCTAAGAATGGAAAAAAAGTGTAAATAATTGAGTGGTTTGAGGAAAGATAAACCGTGGCTCATCTCGCATTAGAATACGAGAGTGGAGTGTATGAAGTACATAAATCTACAACACGAGGCCTCCACTGCTCATATCTTTCCACAGACAGCCATTGCAAGGAGTTTCCTTGCCCCTTAAAAATCCGTCGTTGATAACCAGACTTACATTAGTGAACTTCTGATCCACTATCGAAACGCAACACCACGAAGGGAATTACGAAAATGTAAAAATATTATTCACTAAATTTACGGAAATCTTCTATAGTACGGATTATCCGATTTTTCGATTAACCGTTCTGCCCACCCCCTTCATTACCACGGATAATAGTGGTTCTACTGTATATAGTTGACAATAATGGGATTACCTGTTCGTATGGTTAGCATGGCACACGGTAGCCGCTTTAATCAAGACGAGTACACACAAAACAGGGAACACACATCAAGCCCCTATGTGAGGAAATATATCCCCAGTTCAGGCCTGGAATTCAACCTGCGTTCCTGAATTTGTAGCTTAAGCCACAGCAGAGAACGTTAGGGAAACCATGCGATACTATTTCAGCCCTATGCGATCATTACAGAGTCCACAGAGAGAGACTAGATGCCCTGCTCCGCAGGTTCTATCTGGCAGTCTGGGGTTTATAGTCGAAAACTGTTCTACTTGAAGGTCTGTACAGCTCCCGATGTAATAGCGAAACATTTGAATCACTGTAACACAGGATGATACACTCGTTGGACAATCCTAAAATTCATTAACGGACACGGTAACATGGTCATAATGAAGTAGTAATGGAGTGGTAATGGTAGTGGATACTCGGAGCAAACTTTCCACTGCAGCTTTGCCAACTACAAAAATTATGGTATGTGAAAGCAATTTACTGAAAACCTACAGTAGGTTCAGGGCGAGGTAAACGCAATATATAGTTCCAGAAAAAAAATGGCCCGCCTGAATTTTCTAAGTTCCACGCATGCTCAGTGCTCCAAAGCAGTGGTACACAAGAGATTGCTATGGCAGTTATTGAAATCAATTGTTGTGGGCAGGGCATAGTTGCGCCCCACGGTCAGGTAAGATGCAGCAGATAAAAAAATGGTCCCTGTTTTGTGCGCATAGTTGCGCCCCGATGAAATAGGTAGAGAAAAAGACATTACGGGAATTGAGACTCGTAATCAACCAACCTTATTGATTTCTTATTCGATTTAATGTTTATTAAAATGAACACCATGAACGTGGCAGTACTTTATTAACTGTTTTTCTACTGTTCATGCAGCGATTATCGATAGCCTACCACAAAAATGACATCATGAAGTTGGCAGTACTTTATTAACTGTTTTTCTATTGTTCATGCAGTGATTATCGATAGCCTACCGTAAAAAAGAACACCATGAAGTTGGCAGTACTTTACTAATTGACATATTCAAATGAGTGAGCCGTTGGAATATGGGGCCTTAGCAGTCTTGACATTTTATTAGTGATTGTCACACAGTCTGTGGCGTATAGTGAGGTTAATTTAAAATGAATATTAAGTTTAGTGAAAAGGGTAAAGAGTTAACAATTCACAATGGTTCCAAGTTTCAATTTCCGAAACCCTGTTCCGTAGGGTTAAGATATCGGTGCACAAAGAAAAAATGCAGTTCATTTATTGTATTTGATCAATAAAAAAAGTGTTACTTTAAATAGCAAAATTGATCATATGCTAGGCCTACCTGCTTTCAATGCAGCTACCATTATAATATTTGTGTACTATGTCCATCGGGGCGCAACTATGCCACGTCCATTCTGCTACCTGATTTCTTCGGGGCGCAACTATGCCATGTCCATTCTGCTACCTGATTTCTTCGGGGCGCAACTATGCCATGTCCATTCTACTAACCTGATTTCTTCGGGGCGCAACTATGCCATGCCTAAGCCTCCCGATTAACCGCGGGGCGCAACTATGCCATACCGATTGTTGTAACTCGAAAGGCATTTGAAAACAAGCCATGAAAATTGATTTATTTTTAATAATAGGTGAATATTTATAAATCGTGCAGTAAAATAGAATGACGGTAAACAAAATAATATTAATCTTCATAATTCATTAAAAACAATTTTTCCTCAACAGTATCCGAACCCTGAACTTTGTAGTCTGCGAGCAAGCACACTAGCACAGAGCTATCGCAATGCTTGGGATGAATTTTCATTATCGGGGTTGTCGTATATATCATGTTCGTTTGATAATAATCCTTTTAGTATTAGTTGTGAAATACCTTCCTGTAATACTATTCAGATAATAATGGCATGAAAACCGTTGTTAAATCGTTGTGGTGTGAATCGTGTTCTGTAAGGAGCCATTTTTTGTTTCTGAGTCTGTACAATGGAACATGAAGATGTAACCCCGCAACAACAAACAAAGCCTACATATGAAAAACAAAACAGAAGAAATATTGAAATGAAAGCATCCAAAGAAATGACGTCGCAGAAGAGTCACGTTTGCATATTTTAGAATGTATATTGTTATATATTGTAATAGAGATACATAAACAGTGACTAGTTTTTTTTATACAGGATTTTTCATAACTAAGGAATAATGCAAATAAAACTAAAATTAACGCATTGTTTTAAAAATGCTCGGACACGTCAAATTTAAAATTCGGATGGAAAAATTTTACAAAAGAGAAACAAAATTTTCAGCCATTATTGTACAGGATGTGTCATCATCGACATTCAATCTAGGTTATTTAGCGTCTGAATGATATGAAGGTGATAATGCCGGCGAAATGAGTCCGGGGTCCAACACCGAAAGTTACCAGCATTTGCTCGTATTGGGCTGAGGGAAAACCCCGGAAAAAACCTCAACCAGATAACTTGCCCCGACTGGGATTAGAATCCGGGCCATCTGGTTTCGCGGCCAGACGCGCTGACCATAATAAATAATATTAAAGTTATCATTTATATTCTGTTATTGTTCTTTAGCGATATAAGTAATATAAATTTAATATTAGATTTGAAACAATACAGTTGCATAATACTAGTGTTAGTTTTGTCTTCTTATATTATTACATTATACTATTCTGTAACAGAATAGAATGAAAAGGAGTAACGAATATTTGAACTTGAGACGTTGACATCTAAATTTCGACGTTCTTCCGACTGAGCCATGGGACACAAGTAAAGAAGCATATGCAGAAAAATTGGCCTCATCCACCTCCAAACGAAGCTGATGATTTGTGGAAGCTCGTCCAGGATGCCTAGGATGCTGTGGTTGAGAAATGAAAAGACTAGAAGATTTCATATCCATTCAACTGCAAGATGTGATAAAGATGAGAGGAAGATGGACTAAATATTGAATCGCGGCTTTTTGTTTTGTTTTTTGAACTTTTAATTGTTTGAATATTTTAAGGCAGATAGACGCCAGTAAGTTTGTTTTGTTTATACCACGAAAGATAATTTTGTTGAGAATGTATTTCTTTCCTCTCATTTTCAGCATAATGTGATAATAAATAATGATAAAGTCATGGCATAATACATTCATGAACCTGACGTTAATTACTAAAACAGTCATAAACGAGATAGGAGGAATCATATTTTCACTGTCTCTGAAAAAAAAAAAAAAAAAAAAAAGCATAAGCACTTGATTGTGTTTGAATGCACGACCTCACGAATACCAGTCCGAAATGCTGCTACCATTACGCAGTAACAGTTACACGGAGAACACTTTAATTATAACTGTAGATATCAGGCAACGTGATACTACAACATATAACATCGCCTGTCTCCGAGTTGTAGCGGAGATACGCGAAGGGAACTAATTTTCTGGAGAGCGGCCACTTTTCCTTTTGACAGTTGTACATATAGGCCTTATTATCACACAATATATCTCACTTGACGATATGTGTCAGAGGAAGAACAAATTGTTTGTAAACATTTGAAGTCTGATTTGAGTAATACGTTAGTTGTCAGTGCTGCATGCAATGGAAAAGGAAAGGAACTGGCCACTTACTCCATCACCTCGCTTAGTTTCCTCGTGAGTGGTGTCTTAGTAGTGTCGCCTGTGAGGTTCAAACCTGTCTTCGAATAGTTGATTAAACATCAACAATCAGCAAATTATTCTGTATGTGTTATAAAATCTTGTGAGATTAAGGGTGTTTGACAATAAGGTTCTTAGGAAAATATTTGGAGCTAAGAGGGATGAAGTTACAGGAGAATGGAGAAAGTTACACAACGCAGAACTGCACGCATTGTATTCTTCATCTGACATAATTAGGAACATTAAATCCAGACGTTTGAGATGGGCAGGGCATGTAGCACGTATGGGCGAATCCAGAAATGCATATAGAGTGTTAGTTGGGAGACCGGAGGGAAAAAGACCTTTGGGGAGGCCGAGACGTAGATGGGAGGATAATATTAAAATGGATTTGAGGGACGTGGGATATGATGATAGAGACTGGATTAATCTTGCACAGGATAGGGACCAATGGCGGGCTTATGTGAGGGCGGCAATGAACCTTCGGGTTCCTTAAAAGCCATTTGTAAGTAAGTAAGTGTTATAAAATCTTAATTTAAATTATTCATTCATTTATTCATTCTTTCGTCCGTCCGTCCGTTCGTTCATTCATTCATTATTCATTCTGTTCGTGAAATAGCCTTATTAAATGTCACGTGACCTTTTCATTTCGTTTGGATAAATTTTACTAACAAGCGCGTCAGACAAAATAAAAACCTTTTGTTATCATACTTATGATAATAATGTTCACTCAAACGATATCGGAGACGTTGAAAACAAGCTATTAGACTATTTTGTGAGAAGAGGAAAAACAATAAGAAAACGAAACCTTATATACGTAGTTTAAATAGTGTCATGCCCCACGCGACATGATACACAGAATTAGTTTGCATCTTGTCGTGGATAATTGCTATTCCACCACGTCTCGCGTATTATTTTAGCCAATTACTTAGAACACATTTCGCAGCGCCGTGTGTTTTCAGCAATGTCGAGGTATGCATAACGAGACGGTCTGGCGTCCCAGCGGGACCTCATCAAAGTGGGAACAAGTTGCGCAAGATATGGATGAGCTAAATAAATACCCGGAATCAAATAACAACTTCTAATGCAATTTATTAACTAATATTACGAGGCCTTGCAGCCTTCTGCGACCAGTTTTAATGAGATGCTGTTTCATTGCTCAGATCCCTCAGAGACGTTTGCCTGTCTCGGTTACTAGAGCTGGGAGACCACTTGATTTATTTAAAACACAGAGGCTATTTAGTGTGGGAAACATGGTGGCATGACTACAAAAGAGTGATGCTGATAAAAAAGGCAGATAAATTAGAATAACTTTGAAGGATATATATTTCACAGTCGGTTTTTCACCGCAAATCTCACAGGATCTGTTGTATTTCGAACTCCTTCCATTTATTCTGTCGTACAAAGCACAGAGAGAAGTACAGGTATGCCTCAAAAGTTATTTCTAGATTTTGACGCATAGGCCTATACGCGTTTCCAGTATCCCTCATACCAAAAGATTGGCTATAGTTAGAACCTATATCATTTTCCTCCGTCTCTATGGCGATTCTTCTGTACGTAACACCGTGTCCCGCTTAGAGGGATCGAGAAATAAATGATAATTATTTCAAGTGTAAATAATGGTTTATTAACATAACTTTCTACATAACTAGATGTAAAAACTCTCTGAGTTTCGTAGAATGCTGAATGCAACTCGATGTATGCGCCTTGAGTTGCCCTGCAGACATCTAAACGGTATTCAACCTCCCGCCAATTGTTCTGTGTCATTTGTGGAGTCACTAGCGCAGCTGCATTTGTGATGCGTTGCCTCAGTTCCTCTGCCTCTCTGGTAAACAGCTCTTTTACAAAGCCTCAGAAACAAGGTCCAAGGGGGTAAGAATGGGTGACCTGATTGGCCAGGCAATGGGTCCTCGTCTTCCGATCCACCTATCCATGTACGACGAACACGGCGTTGTACTCGCATAACAATTTTTTCTTCTACAAGCCATAGCACACATTGAATTTTCTGTTGTGGTGTCCACATGTTGACCATGGCGTATTCTCCTACAAAATAGCGCTAGGATTGTTTCAGCAACAAACAAACGAAAGTTACGCATGCAGCTGTTTTCAGAATTTGTTGCGTAAACTTGGACAGTTCCTCTATCTTGTCATAAGTAAATCTCAACGATATCTTTATCTGATTTTAAATGGTAAGCACTTATTTCTCGATCCCTCTAAGCGGGACACGGTGTATTGTAAAGAGTTAGTTCATATTCCTTACCTTCAAGTCAACATATCAGATAATAGAGCACACGAAATACAGTACAGAATTATTGGATCTATATTTGAAATAAAATGCATAATTACAATCCTCTAAATCAAATTCAAAATTTCAATTCGTGATATTCTGAATTATGTAGTACTAAAAATTAAACAGTGATATTCTTATCGAAAATAAAACATTTTCTTAATACAATCTAAGTAAGAAATGTGTTCTCTACCCCCCCCTCCTGAATTAACTTAATAAGACAAGAATTAAGATTTGTTTAAATCAGCATTTAGATTATCAAACAAATTTCATGTACAACAATTTCAAAGCTTTAGATATTAAACTAATTACGAAGACATTACCACAAAAGAAAACAAATTACTCTTCAAATGATCATGTTTATTGCACTAGAAGACAGTAGAACTATGCTATTTGTAATACCGAATCTGGTCTGTGGCATACTCTATGCCTTTTTTGCCCGAAGACTATACAATTCTTTATTAAATTAATTATGCACACTAACATTAGTGAATAATTTTAGTTTTATAAAAGGAGTGTGTGTCAATATTACCTTCGCAAACCTTTCTCTAAAGGAAAAGTGACTGCTCAGAAAATGATCTTGATTTTAATATTATAATTATTCCATTTTATAAGCGTAATTTCTTTTTTATATTTGATATATTTTAATGTATAATTTTTCTTTTGCCTTTGCAAGAACATCCTCGAGCACAAGCTTTGGCTCTCTCGGAAGTGAGGTAACTATGAATTTTACTTTTAAGTTTCTGTAAAACAGTTTAGTACTACTCGGGACAGCTATCTTCACCGGCTGCTTGTTTCTAAACCAACTCGACTGCGCTGCGATATCGGGAGTACACTCAACAGCAAATATTGATGCAAACAGTCGTTGCTCTGTCACTGTGCGGAAAGGATGTTACTTCGGAACAGCGTTGCCAGCCCTGAGGCTTGACTGGATCGCACAATTGGTTCCAAATTATCGTACTTTTGATTGGGGGATCGTACACGACACATAAAATAGGCCTATTTTGATTATTTTATCTAAACTCCCTCCACAGTGTTTTAATTAAACGATTTTATAAAACTCTTATAAGGAAATATTTGTTAAAAATTAAATATCAGCACATAAAATGAATTTTTAAACACTTTGTTGCTCCGTACCTTGGGGGAATCTTCAGAAGGATCAACAACAGAAGGAACATAAGAGCCAGAACCTACATCTAGCCCTTTTACAGTTTGTTTCATCAGAGCAAAACCAAGCTTTAAAGTAAGGAATTGTTTACCATACTTTTCTACAATTTTATTTCTGTCCTGTATATTTAGGTACTGTGGATGTAGATTTTTTGGGAGTAGGATCTACTAGGACCACTATCACTGTCTTCTGATTGCACTGCGACTATTTCACGTCAGAACCTATCACAATGACATCTGATTTCTTTCTGTCCGTTCACTACCACGAAACACGACTGGCACATGCAGGTACCATATTATATAACAGGCTGTTCCTTGTTCCTTTGTATGTACAAAATAGGCCCATATATTGAATCTGTTTATTTCCTTTTTCTGTTATGGGGTTCTCAAAACATTACAACCTATTTATTAGTTATTACATGTTTATGTGACTACAGTAATTATGTTTAACAATTGAGAGGATTGGAGAGACCATTTCTCCGATATATTTGGAAATAAACAAAGGCATGTTTGTCACCATCATTTTTGAATAGTCACAAGTATTTATGGTCACTACGTGATTTATTGTCGTTCCGAGACGTAGATGGAAAGATAATATAAAAATGGATTTGAGGGAGGTGGGATATGATGATAGAGAAAGGATTAATCTTGCTCAGGATAGGGACCAATGGCGGGCTTATGTGAGGGCGGCAATGAACCTCCGGGTTCCTTAAAAGCCAGTAAGTAAGTAAGTATAATAATGTTTAAAAAAATCAAGTTGTCAAGTCACCTGGGCTTGGAAACATAGGAGAACAATGTTTACAGAAATATATTTTGCGACAGTTGACTTCTATAGTAATTGTAACGCAGAAATGCTACATGTAGAAACTACTATAAATGTATAAATGAAATATACCCGCAATCCTAGAGAAAAATATAAGTATAATATAGACTCTGTTAAGAGAGAAGTTTTATATGATATTCTTATTGAATTTGGTATTTCCAAGAAACTAGTTCGATTAATTAAAATGTGTCTCAATGAAACGTACAGCAGAGTCCGTATAGGTCAGTTTCTATCAGATGCGTTTCCAATTCACTGTGGGCTAAAGCAAGGAGATGCACTATCACCTTTACTTTTTAACTTTGTTCTAAAGCAGTGGTCGTCAGCACTCGCTGAAATGTGCAATGGGTACGCGGTGCCGTCCCGTGTGCACGGTCGTGCAACAGGGAGAGATAGAGAGCATACCCGCTAGCAGCTACGAGAGCACTATAGTGCACTGCGTTTTCCGCGGGTGAGAGAGGCTAGCCCCAGCGTGCTCTGTGCTGACGACCCCTACTCTAGAGTATGCCATTAGGAAAGTGCAGGATAACAGAGAGGGTTTGGAATTGAACGGGTTACATCAGCTGCTTATCTATGCGGATGACGTGAATGTGTTGGTAGAAAATACACAAACGATTAGGGAAAATACGGGAATTTTACTGGAAGCAAGTAAAGAGATAGGTTTGCAAGTAAATCTCGAAAAGACAAAGTATATAATTATGTCTCGTGACGAGAATATTGTACGAAATGGAAATATAAAAGTTGGAAATTTATCTTTTGAAGACGTGGCAAAATTCAAATATCTTGAAGCAACAGTAACAAATATAAATGACACTCGGGAGGAAATTAAACACAGAATAAGTATGGGAAATGCCTGTTATTATTTGGTTGAGAAGCTTTTATCATCCAGTCTGCTGTCAAAAAATCTGAAAGTTAGAATTTATAAAACAGTTATATTACAGGTTGTTCTTTATGGTTGTGAAACTTGGACTCTCATTTTGCGAAAGGAACATAGGTTAAGGGTGTTTGAGAATAAGTTGCTTAGGAAAATATTTCGGGCTAAGACGGATGAAGTTACAGATGAATGGAGAAAGTTACACAACACAGACCTGCACGCATTGTAGTCTTCACCTGACTAAATTAGGGTCATTAAATCCAGACATTTGAAATGGACAGGGCGTGTAGCACGTATGGGCGAATCCAGAAATGCATATAGAGTGTTAGTTGGGAGGCCGGAGGGAAAAAGACCTTAAGGGAGGCCGAGACGTAGATGGGAAGATAATATTAAAATGGATTTGAGGGAGGTGGGATATGATGATAGAGACTGGATTTATCTTGCTCACGATAGGGACCAATGGTGTTCTTATGTGAGGGCGACAATGAACCTCCGGGTTCCTTAAATGCCATTTGTAAGTAAGTAAGTAATAAATATGTAAAATTCTCTCCTTTTGACGTATTTTGTCCTCTTTGCCGATAGGATTCTACATTTTACGCACTATCCGCGGATTGCACGATCGTACATGATACCAAATTATCGCACATGCACGATCCATAATGTATGGTTGGCAACACTGCTTCCAAAGTATTCTACACACAGTGATAGCATTGTATGTAATTTTGAAACATAGAAACTCCGCCTGGGAAGTCACCAAGGGAAATTTACGTTCGCAAGTAGAAAGATAAAATATAATGTATTAAAATTCTGTAAAGAAGAAAAAAGAGTGATCTAGCTATTCCTCTGAAAAGGGCTGTGGAAAGTTTTTAACACACATATGCGTGTATGGTAAATGATTTCCTTTATGAATATATTTTGAGTGATATTTAAGAAATTGAACTATATACGGGAACATCAATCGAAACATGTAATTTGAAAGTACGCGTCATCTTCATGACACTTATAAGCAGACAGCGGATTTTCGGTCCCGATACTGAACGTTAAGTTTCAGGGAGGTCATTGAACGCATTGCTACCCTCCCTCCTTACGCTAAAGGACATGACATCTTGTCGCTGCGTAGAGATAGAAAATCCGTTCCCTGCTTATAAGATATCTCATCCGAGTTACAGCTGGCCTTTGATTTTTGTAAATGCGCAGAATATACAACCTGGCCATCTACGTACTTCATCGTGTGTCATTTGCCTTCAGGCAGAGATCCAATAACATTTCATCTGTTTACTTGTTTATTTTTACCTGACTAAATATATGTTGGACCAACGGTAAGAGCATCGGCTTTACACATTTAAGAACAGAGCGCAAATCCTGGCGAATCCAAATAAGACTTTTGGTAAACAGAATCTTTGCCGGTATGGCAGAAAAAAGGAAATTCTTGCATGAGTAACCGCTAGAGGAAACCAGAAAGGCACACAAACGGCAGAAGTTCTTGGGAGCATGTAACAGCGGTAATTTTTGGACAATGTTCCATTCATGTACAACACAACTTATAGGAGGGACACACACAATATGCTATCTCTTGTTGATTTGCTTGTCACTGTAATAATACAAAAGCGCCGGATTAAGTTTTTTTTTATTGGAAATAACAGTTGTTGGTACTTTCCGATAGTGTTGGAATGGCAATGTTTCTAACAAATCGTCGTATTTGACTTATTTTACAGATCGACAATAGTAAAAAAGTGAAGTAAACATACTGGCAGTCAAAACTGTCGCTGTATTAAAGCCTGACTGAATTATTGATTTTGTTATGTGATAATCAGACAAGAGATTTAAGGTGAATGTATTCTTTCCTCAGTCCATATCTGCCTATGACGTTGTATAAACACGTTTTGTTTATTTTACATGAGTTACTCAACGATACTGTATCAACTTCGCGATTTGTAACACTTGACTTAAGTGGTCTCTTCTCATACTGGCTATTGGAACCGACGTTTGCGGGTTCAAACCTGGTCGAGCAAATGGACATGGCCTTCGTGAGAAAAGGAAAACTATATTAGTTATAAAGAAACGTGACAAATCATAATATTAATATATAGATCTATTTTGGATATCAAATTTTTTTGTTAAAACAATTGTCTTTTTTTGTTAACCGAGCAATAATATAACTTTTAAAAAGATGATATATCACACCCTTGTCCAGAATCCTTGGTTCAATTTCATATTAAGATTACTTTCTAGCTTCTGATATTGTGGTGTCAGTAATATTCCTCACTCTATTGCTTAAAGTTTCAGAATAATTTTATAGCAGGAGTATTGATGTAACGGTGGTCTATTTCTATTTTTGAAACACATTTTTCCAACACAAACTGATCAATCTTAAGATTCTCATGAACTACTAATTTATCGTAATGTTTAAAAGAAACCAGAGTAAGAATTTTAAAGTTTCTGATACCAGTAATTAAACGTGAAAATAAATTCTGAAAAATAAGCTGAAGTCTCATTTTGCACCAGCGGAAAATCTAAATCAATATGCATGAGAAATATCAGTTCTTCCAACAAAGGTGAAGTACGCCCTTCACTTAAATAGACGCGGAACATCTAGTTTCAAAGTAGGCCTACACACTAATATTGTGATAGTGATAGATTTACTGATATTAGTTCACAAAAGAACAAACTTAATAATTTAAAAAAAATCTATATACAAAAGTAGTTACACATAATAAATATACAACTTCCTAAACAAATTAATTTATCGCAAATCTCAGTAATTAATTGTTCAAACTTGCACTTACCTCTAGTTTTAGTGCATGTTTAAACCAATCGTGATAACTATTAAAACTTTAAAACTTATCTATCTGCTCCTTTTCAGAATTTTCTACCATGAACAATCTTAACTTCATTTACTTCTTTTTTTTTTCTTCTTTTTTTACTTTAAACATCTAAATTTATTCTATAACTTCCATATTTATGTTTAATTATAGGTTCAATTATGCCTATTAACTAATTCTTCCATGTCATCACACTGCATCCAGGTTAGCAGTTGTTGACTATAGCCAGCACACTGCAATAGCTGAATCGGTATTTCTCAGTGAGTACAGTAGGTCAGTCTAAATTCCTGCTACATGATTGTCAGCAAGTTATTTGCTTATTTATACAGGGACATCATTTTATTTTTACTTCAATTTTTATTGTATCTGCGTTTCTAAATGTACTTGACTCCCACCCCTTTCACTAATGTCCTTGGTAACGTCAGCCACACAAACGTACGGCCGCTGTTGCTAGCAGTGAAATAAACAGTACAGAGTACAGTGTGTTTCAGAAATATGTTGCATTTTCTATAAAAGAAAAAGCTTATATTATTGAAGTTTATTTTCACACAGGTACGGTGTGTAGCATAACTGAATTTATCTGTGTGGACTGAGCAGAAGTGAAGATTAGAGTTACCGAAAGTACGGTACCCTATGATATGGTACAGTACTTAACAGCATTATTTAAACAAGAGTTTTGTTTTACTGTTTGTAGGTATGAAGGACGATGATGGAAACTGGAATTACAATATAACCGAATGTGAACAACAGTTTTTTTTTCACAATTTCTTGATTATATCATTACGGAATGTTTTCGTAGAAATATCATTAATCTGATTGATAAATTTAGAGCAACAGAGTGTACAGAAAAGAAGAGAAGTGTAAGATGGCCAACAAAGGTGACAGAAGATGCTGTAGAAAATGGTAGAGAAAGGATGCAGCGAGGTCGTAATAAGTCGGTCAAGAAGTTAGCTGTATAAATTGGGGTTTCTTACGGAAGTGCTCACAAAATTCTCAGGAATAAATTAGGTTAGTAACATGCTGAATAAAGTAGACATTACATAATGAATATAACCGCCTGAAGACTTGAATTTGTGAAAAAAAAAATTGTTACTATTCTACCGTTTTTTGATAAAATACTGTAAAAGTAATGACCAAACTGAAAATCGTAATACTATATTTCCCTGTAACATAAATGGATACACTACTTTTCTCTCCTCCTATAGCTAGTAAAATGATTTGTTTACATATTGCACTAGCAACTCCAAACTCCTGTAATGGAAGGGGGGTAACAGTGTTTCCGAGTATAGCCAGGTTAATGTTAAAAATGTTGGTAAAAATAAAGTGATGAACCTGTACATCTTGCATCATACATGTAAACATACTTGACATATTAATTATGTAAACCAATATCAATTACAGTTAAAACATTCTTTTCCATGCTCACATTTTCGTTTAATACTATTCTACTGTCCGTTATTCAGGAGAAGACGAGGGGCAAGAATGTGACCTTCTTGGCTATCGCTGTTGATTATTATAAATATCGCTCAGATAAGCATCCCAGTATCCAGGTTATTACTCGTGCAGGAAACATGAGTAACAATACGTATGGAAATTAAAACTAAGTTGAACAGACGGAGACCTAATGTTTCCGCTTACTACATTACAAATATTGACGTGTTGTCGTACGTTATCTGTTCACATCCCTTCCCCCTCAGTCCGCTCTCGTCTTCTCCTGAGTCACCGACAGTACTTTTTATTAAATTTATTTTATGTGTAATATTATTGAAATTTAAAATCTTGAAATATACAAATTAATTTGATCTTGTCTTTATAAACAAAGAATTTTACTAGGTACTAAATACATCTTTCTTGTTCAGATTATTATTATTATTATTATTATTTTATTTTTTTATTTTTTGGATTTTCTGATTATAGGAAAGTTACGTTTTTGCTGTTGGTGCCTCTTAGTAAATACTTTTGTTCAGTACTTCTATCATTTGTATTTGATTGTTCATAATTTTTTCTGCTAGTGTTTCTATATGGCCTTTTACCTCTAATTAAGTGATCGTCCTCAACTTCATCTTCCTCGGTAGAATCCGCCAACCTCATCAGTGTTGACGGTGTGTCACTTCCTCTAGCGCGCCTCGAACTCTCCAAGGACTGTTGCACTATTTGAACACGATTTTCACTTTCACTGCGCTTTTTGGAAGAACCACAGTTGCTTCTCTCTGTAGCACTTTCGCTCGACCGCCTCTCAGTCTGTGTTACCGCCCCGCCAGCCGCCTCTTCTCACACTAATATTAAAGTGCCACAACTTTCTTTTTGAAAACATATCAAAACTGTTAAATGAGTTGCCAAGAATCAAACTGTGCATTACACAAATATTTGATTTTTCAGGAAAAACAAAAAATTGGTGCAATTAAATCCAAACAGTGAATTTATTGATAACGTTAAGGCATATAAAGTGCAGTTTGACTCCAATCGACCAGTTTATCATATTTCCTGCTATATTCTGGTCTGAAACACATCTTAATCCCATTTTTCATAATTTGGAGAAAGGACAGTTTGATTCCAGGCGACTCAATTATTTAAGATTTAAGTGATCCCGTAAAGTAGATCGCAACGTGTGATAGAGGTGAATAAGAAAAGCAATCTTTACGTGTACATGGTTGGTTGGTAGGTTGGTTTCTGATAGCGAGCACTTGGCGTCTAAGTCACTGGCTCTTCTCGACAGCTCTCGATTTAATTGATACCCACTTGTAAATTATGGTCCTTGTACACAGATTGCTCTATGATCAGCTAGACTGCAAATCGATATGCTCCCACTGTTGTCCAATAGCTGTTGTCATCCTAATTGTCATCGGAGTGACGGCTCTTGAAAAGAGTTAAAGAAATCCGTTGGGAATCGTTGTGTCCACCCTTGTTCACTATTGTAATGGATAATGTAATTAATCAATTGAAAGGTAGACCTGCCTATACCGGGTGATTCAATAAAAATAGGAAACTTGGGGTCTGCAAAACCAGATTAAGATGATGATGTCAGTTTCTCTGTGAACATGTGGGTTGGCATTGTAGACTATAAGAGATCCTCATTGGACTCTATCTTCGTGAAAGGATGTGGTCGCAGAATAGCTACGGGAACTGAATATAAAGTTTGAATCGTAAGTAATATAATTAATTTCAAGGTGTTACTCTTTGAGATATTTCGAAAAAAGTTTAATACAATTTTGCTCTGCTCGTTTCTGCATCCTTTACGAAACATTTCATAGCGTGTTTTGGGAAAGCCATTAATATAATTTCCAATATACTCAGGGAATTTAAGAAAACAGTGTATTATGATAATAAAATACTGAAAGAGTTTTAGTTTTGTCCTTTAAATAATATGTAGAAATTGTTTGAGAATAAGGTGCTTAGGAAAATATCTGTGGCTAAGAGGGATGAATTTATAGGAGAATGGAGAAAGTTACACAACACAGAACTGCATGCATTGTATTCTTCACCTGACATAATTAGGAAAATTAAATCCCGACGTTTGAGATGGGCAGGGCGTGTAGCACGTATGAGTGAATCCAGAAATGCATATAGAATGTTAGCTGGGAGGCAGGAAAGGAAAAAGACCTTTGGGGAGGCCGAGACGTAGATAGGAAGATAATATTAAGATGGATTTGAGGGAGGTGGGATATGTTGATAAAGACTGGATTAATCTTGCACAGGATAGGGACCAATGGCGGGCTTATGTGAGGGCGGCAATGAACCTCCGGGTTCCTTAAAAGCCAGTAAGTAAGTAAGTAAGTAAATATGTAGAAATTTCATCCAAAAAGATGTAACTTTTCTTTCTGCAAAGGAATTTTATAATGCTACATTTGTTCGGATCAAATTTCTGCACATTTGAAGGTCAAAACTAAAATTCTCTCAATAAATCATAATATACTGCTACCTTAAATTGAGTGAGCATAATGGGAATTCAATCGATGGTTTCCCAAAACACGCTATGAAATATTTCATATAAAACAATTTTTATCTGGAAAAGGATTAAAAACCGAGCAAAATTGTATTAAACATTTCAACATCAAAGTGCAGAGAAATTACACAAAATAGTAAAGGTAAAAAGCAAAGGAATCCGCTATACACGCTTTCAAGATGTTTGAAAGGTCATGAAGGTAGAACATGTTTCAATGATCTTGGTACTAGAATGTGGTGGTGTAGTCGGGCAAATTCCAACTGGCTACAAAGCTGTAAATCAGTATCGGCAGTACCTGGCTGTATCGAAAGGTTACTTTTTCTTTATGTGCGCAACTGGTCAACAATTTTAAGTTCATGAAGTGGGATGGTGGTGGTGGTGGTGGTGGTGGTGGTGGTGGTGGTGGTGGTGGTGGTGTTCTTATTTATGAATATGATTCATTTACATGATTTTAATAATAGTTTAATTTTATAATAATTCTCTTGGCAATACTGTCACAGTGAGATTTTACTTAGGCTACAATGTGTATGTACAGATGCCGTTCAAAAAGTATTGACCCTCATTTTTGCTCAGCTATTATTTCTAGCGCAATAATTAACAATAGATCCCTATTAGAAACAATAACAACCAAATTTCTTGGCTTAAAAATCGATAATGTGTTAAATTGGAAAAATCATATTAAAGAAATTACCCCCAAACTAAATTCAGCTTGTTTTGCTATTAGATCTATGCAAAAGATAGTAAATATCAATACCTTAAAAACAATATACTTTGCATACTTCCACTCGGTAATGAGTTTTGGAATAATATTCTGGGGAAATTCCACAGATAGAAACAATATATTCCTATCACAAAAAAGAGTAATTAGAATAATAGTAGGTGCCACATCTAGGGAATCGTGTAGGACTATTTTCAAAAAACTACAAATAATGCCCATGGCTTATCAGTATATCTTTTCATTAATAGTCTTCTTCGTATGTAATCGTGAAAACTTTGTAACTAATTCAACAGTTCATAGCATAAATACACGTCAAAAAATGACTTTCATACTCCATCGGCAAGTCTATCGTGCTATCAAAAAGGAGTGCGTTATATGGCAGTAAAAATTTTTAATAGCCTCCCTATCGATATAAAAAATGAAACTCAAAACATAAAATTATTTAGGGCCAAATTAAAGAAGTACCTAATTTCTCACGCCTTCTATTCTGTAGGTGAATTCATGACATTCAATAACACTTCATGAAATTGATACTAAAACTATGCGTTGTACTAGTAGACTATATTGTAAATCTCGTCTGTATATATTTCATCTAGACTGTGACTATAAATTAAGATTTTATAATAGTATTAAGTTTTTTGACTTGTTCCATATTCTAGCTGTAAGCATGTATGAATACCATGGAATGTTAATAAATACAATAAAATACAATACAAAGATAGAGAAACTATATAAACTATGGTGAAGGATGGATAGAACAGAGAAAAATTCTCTTCGGCACTGGGACTCGAACCCGGATTTTCAGCTGACGCTTTATCCACCAAGTCACACCGGATTCCAGCTCCGATGCCTGATCGAATTCCCTCAGTTTAAATTCTACCTCTCAGTTTTCCCTTTGGTGGCCTACCCTCATGTACTGTGTCACAGAATATGTGACAGTGGCAGAATGTCCAATGCACTATGTACAGAGGTACACTCATTAGTCATTACAAATGACGAAGTGGCCGGGATCCGAAGAGATAAGCGCCGTCTTGAATAAGTGATGTACCGATTTCAGCTTCGGTATATCATAATAATATATAAATTATACTATAAAACTGAACTATGAATGCAGCCTCTTATCACCAGAAACGTAACAGAACTGAACATAGATGTGATTTCATCAAGATGGGTTATCTGAATGACGTAATACAACAGGACAGCCGTAGTGGGTGTAACGGTCTTTACACATGTACCTGCAAACCGATTTTAACAGGCTGATTATAAATTCATGTGTTTACATCACTGTCCATACAGCACGGGGAATTAACGTCATAGATGGTTGGTATTCCTGCTATCATACGACATGTCCTCCGGGCGAGTCCCGCCCCAGAAGGGACATCACGCGCAAAATGCTTATTCAATTAATGTCCACATATCAGAGTCCATTTGTGTCGCCTGCACAAAAGATCGCCGCGCTGTGAATTGATTTACAAAGTTACACCGACTGGGAAACATTTTCAAATAATTTAATAATGCCAACAACAAATGGGACAGGGGTTCAATTCCCTGCTCATTATGTAACATTTATTATGTATTATGTACAAAACGATTATGGAAAAGATATTCTTCTTTCTACTATAATTTTCGTTGTCCTAATGATCCACAATTAATTTACTATTTTCGTCATGATTTTGCCATACCCGTCGACTCGAATTGAAAGATTTAAGAAGTATTCTGCTCCGAGAAAAGGAACATACTAAGTTGGTTTCTTCGGAAGATAATACTATTAACTTTCAGTTATTTTCTATAATATCTGTGATAAGCACAAATGTGAATTATGTAAAATTTATTAATTCTGGGAGCAGAAAAGATCACACTTATGGAAGGATCTTCTCTCAATCCTCAAAAATTTCCTTCTTCATCACAATCTTAATTTTCTCATTATTTCATGTGCAAAGTGTAGGCCTATATTGATCTGTGAAAGTAAATGGTAAGATTATTTTATGAAATCTTGTTTTCATTATTCAGGATACCGAAAATTGGCTTTCGGTATACGTCTGTTTATCAACTTATATCTAACTGATAATTTACTCGGAATTGAAGCACGTAAAAGATAATAATCGTATTAATCGATACATTTTTATTTGATTTGAGTAACACATAATGACTATGAACTTCAAAAATCGTTAGACGATTTCTTCGTGATGTTTTTAATTAGACTATTACGCTTTTACTACGTCATACTACTTTTGACCAAGAAAACGGTATGAAAGGACGTCTTTCAACCAATCATGGCTGCTTATCTCACAAATTTATCGCTTCCCTAGCATTTCTTTAATTTCATCGCTTCCCTAGCATTTGTTTGTTTTTATCATTACCCTAGCATTCGTTTCTTTGCCAACATTTCAAACTGAAAATTCTTTACGGTACTATAAAACATACTTTGCAATCGTACTTTGTTTCCCGCATAGATAGTCTACTGAAAATGGCAGCTCCGTTCAAACATTTTGGTGACGGTAACATTAGTGAAATAGAATTTAGTAAGTCAATTAATATATATTTTATTGTATTAGAGTACTTTATTTCTTCTAATCCTTATATAAGTTCTTCTGTTTTTATCACCTCCCTACCATTTGTTTCTTTGTTTACCACTATTTCAAACTGAAAATTCTTTACAGTACTAGACCTATAAAGCATTTGTTTACAGCATAGACAGTCAACTGAAAATAGCGGCTCCGTTCAAATGTTTGGTGAAGCTAACATTAGTCAAATAGACTTTCAGTAAGTCAATTCATATTTTATTGTATTAGAGTACTTTATTTCTTCTAATCTTTATATATTTTCTTCTAATTATGCAATAGTCAATTAAATCCTATTCGAGTTTTTATTTCTCTAGATAAATCAAAACCTCTAATGAGATCACTATTGATAAAATTGACGAAAGAGACAAAGTTCGTATCAGCGATAGAAAAAACATTTTTCTAAAAGGTATAATTGTCAGTTTTTACTCATTCCACGTGGAAACAGGTAGTGGAGAGTCCTTATTGCTACATGAATACCGGCCGCGTAAGTGAAACACCGAAACTATAAATTTGTTAAGGGTTTTCAATGAATATGTAGGATTACATTTAGAGTCACATTATAAACCACTAATGTGTTTAAGGTTATTGAAAAATCAACATAGTTTGAAAGTCCGCTAATACTGAAAAGGAATAAATTTATAGAAAAATCATAATACAGTTATATTCATAACAGAATTAGGTATATTCAGATATAAACCAATATCAAAATATTTCGATACTATCGCTATTTTCTTTCCTTTTTAGTAGCCTCCCTCTAGTGAATGAACATCATTCAGAAGAAAATCTTACTTAAAAATTTTTTTAAATAATCCACGATGACGACAAATTGTACTGTCAATACATCAATCCATTTAGAGTTCTGAATCTTGTCAGTGCGCTGAAATAAATTCTATTACACTCATAGCACACTTAAAGGGACCAATTTGAAGCTGGCCACTTACTCTACTACCTCATTTTCAATTCGCACGTTTACCTTCATTATTTTTCTTCCAATAACCATGATATTAATTGTCTTATCTGCATTCTTCTTCATCCCATACTGTTCACAGGTGTTTAGTTCCATTAGCATGACACTTAGTATCGTTTCTTCATCTGCTAACAACGCCATATCAGCAGAAAATCTTATGCAGTTTATTCTCCTTCCTCCTACTATCACCCCTCCCATGTTCTGAGAACAGTTTCTCACTAAAACCTGCAATTATATGTTATGGAATAACATTTTTAAAGAAAATGTGAGAAAAATTTAAATATTCAGGAAGACAGTTTCCTGCTCAACTGTCTCTTCTCTAGGGAAACAGAATTTATCAGTACTAAGTGCTATTGGATTCACGGTATTAGTTTGTGGTTCCAGACCTCAAGTGAGGCAAACAATTCTGTGGAATTAATACAGTAGTAATGTTAATAATTTATGTCAACCAACCAAATTGATTTACGTCAGTTCCATAAGTTTTGTGGTATATCTATCAATTCGTTATGATTTATGAAGACAACAACAGAGCTGCTGTTATCACTGATGGTGATTATGATGATAATTATGGATGATTAATATTTCTCCTCAAGTCAGATACTGATATGATAACTACATAAGTGCTTGGAAACGATGACAACTACGACGATGATAATGGTGGTGGTTATGAAGATGACGTCCATGATGGCGATGCTGGTAATTACGATGAAGGTGATGATTCTAAAGACAATGATATTTAAAATGACGACGATATGGTGATAACGAAGGTGACGACGATTTTGTTTTGAACATGGTGATGACGTTAATGATGATCGCAATGATGCCGGTCATAATTTGCAATAAAGAAAATTAAGTTGATGACGATTATGAAGAAGTAATGATAACGAAGATTGTGATTAAATGAGAGTGATATTGATAAAGGTAATGATTTGTATCATGACGATAATTAATGATCTCGAATTTGAAGTAATGTTAAGAATATGACGATAATATTGCAGATAATAGTGATGATCATAAATTGTATTATAATGATAATTTTGTAAAGTTCTATGCTTATAATGAATACGACCAAGAAGACAATTTCTCATAATTTATGGAAATTTAAATACTCAATGCAAATAATACACTTTCGCTATAAATAGATTATTTTGGAACAATTAATTTAATTTCAATTATCCTGAGATTTCAGCCTATATCTAATTAACTTTCAGTCTACATAAGTTTTAAACGACTGAAATATTCTGTGTAAAATTATTTCTTTGAAGTTTATGATACCTGTATCAAGATTATGTGGAAGTAAACTTCTACTTACTCATTCATCTTCGTAAAACACGTTACAGAAACGAAACTGGAGCAATTTTTTGAAACGCCATGAAACGTACCTGAAACAAAAGAACGTTAGACTTGAGAACAGGTTTTAACAGTTTCGTATAAAGTTAAAACAAAAATACAACTAAAATAAGACTTGAACATGTAACCATCGAAGATATCAGATTACAGTTACAGTTCATAACGAAGAAACGAAAGTACAAATGAAAAGTTTTTTATATCTCTTTAAATTTACAATCGCTTTAATTGCGAAATCATAACGACACTGTCCATTGCGAATGAATGGCACATTGCCTTTTCGTTTTGCTGTTTATCGACTACAGTGTACAACTGTAAACCTAGGTCTCTCCAATCAATATGCATAAATTTGTTGTAGTGGAAGTGGCAACCAACCCAGCATTTTCCTGCTGAAATAACCACATTGACAGTTGTTTATTATTGAGGAAACCATTAGAAATACTTAAAAAATAACCGATCGGGGTTTTTGAATTTAAAATTATGACTTGTTTAAAATACACATATGGCTGAAACCATGGTAACATGAGTTTTATGTATTTCAATACTAAATAAATTAGTTATACAATGTACACTTATTTATAACCTAAATAAATTTCCAACAATAAAATACATAAAACTCGTGAGTCATTATTACAGTACATATTATTACCTATTATTATAACATCAATTTGATGGCTCACTATAAGAGAAAACAAAAATTCCGCTATGTAATTTAGATATCGTAGAAGAAAGTTATATCTGATGCCGTAAAAGGTAAAAACGTTTAAGCATTATTTATATTTAACATGCATTAACAATTGTTAATGTTAAATTGATGAGTCATAAGATTGAACAATTTAACATTATTTATTGTATTTAATAACTGACATCTGAAAATAAAAACATGCATTGTAAATTACTAAACCATGATGATGATGATGATTATGATAATGATGACGACCTTACGTAGTACTTGTAGTCTAGTCTAAATACACTTATAGGAACCATATGGATCTGAGCAAACTGATTCTCGCCCCGCTATGTGGTCAATAGAATCTCAACTGTTGGCAGCAATACTTTGTTTACGGTCGAGTCGTTTCAGACGCTGAAAAGGACAGCCTTTCGCCTGACGGTGAACGTAATAAAAGAGCTGTTAAAACTACGATCGCACTTTTGCATGACCGTTAACCCTCATATCCAAGCTATCAGCATTTCCACGCAGAATTCTTACGCGCGCAGTATGTGATCACGGGTTCATTTGTATTCATAATTATCACAAGCCGGTGTGGCATTCCATGCGCTCTGTGGCTTCAAGTAATAGCCCCAACTCGCATGTAGCGGTAATGCATACACAATATTACCGAAAGGAAACTCTTGTTCAGCACGCTGCCGTGCTCGCAACACCTGTCACGATATTTATAGCCAATCAATATCGCGGCCGTCGTGTACACGGCATCGAAAGTGTGGTCTCAAAGCTGTCCCAAAGTCAGACATGGGACCGACTATTGTCTGAATTCTTAAGTTTTGCTTCAGACCGACACTAAAAGTCTGTTGACTCCATTCACAGACATAAGACACTGTCTGGATTATCAGTGACATGGATCACATTTTGAAGCTCCACTACAGGTGAATATCCTACATTTGTAAATATAAATTTAGTCTATAGAAATTGCTCGATATTAGTAAATGTAATAAAATATCCACGTTTTAAAAACTGCCCATAGCTACAATATCAGCTGTACTTAAATTTCCATGTAAACAAACGTCTACAAAGACCACTTCTCAAAATAGTAAATTTCCCTTCAAATTTATCAATAATGAAATTGAGAATTTTCCGTAACGTGAAAGGGTGTACGAGTCTGGATAGAATTCTGAACGAAAATATTAGAAGAGAACTACAAATACATTCTCTGCACTGCACTGTCTGGATTATCAGCATCATGGTTTACATCTAAAAAAGTCCACTATACGGAAAGTTCAATTGCTCTAATCTGTTTAATTTCTTTTTTTCGTTTGGATATGTAGAATCTCTATTTTAACACATGAAAGTATATAATTTACTTTTTAACTTTGCTGTAGAGTATGCCATTAGGAAAGTCCAGGATAACAGAAAGGGTTTGGAATTGAACGGGTTACATCAGCTTCTTGTCTATGAGGATGACGTGAATATGTTAGGAGAAAATCCACAAACGATTAGGGGAAAATACGGGAATTTTACTTGAAGTAAGGAAAGACATAGGTTTGGAAGTAAATCCCGAAAAGACAAAGTATATAATTATGTCTCGTGACCAGAATATTGTACGAAATGGAAATATAAAAATTGCAAATTTATCCTTTGAAGAGGTGGAAAAATTCAAATATCTGGGAGCAACAATAACAAATAGAAATTATACTCGGGAGGAAATTAAACGCAGAATAAATATGGGAAATGCCTGTTATTATTCGGTTGAGAAGCTTTTATCTTCCAATTTGCTGTCAAAAAATCTGAAAGTTAGAATTTATAAAACAGTTATATTACCGGTTGTTTTTTGTGGTTGTGAAACTTGGACTCTCACTTTGAGAGAGGAGCATAGGTTAAGGGTGTTTGAGAATAAGGTGCTTATAAAAATATTTGGGACTAAGAGAGACGAAGTTACAGGAGAATGGAGAAAGTTATACAACACAGAACTGCACGCATTGTATTCCTCACATGATATAATTAGGAACATTAAATCCAGACGTTTGAGATGGGCAGGGCATGTAGCACGTATGGGCGAATCCAGAAATGCATTTAGAGTGTTAGTTGGGAGGCCGGATGGAAAAAGACCTTTGGGGAGACCGAGACGTAGATGGGAGGATAATATTAAAATGGATTTTAGGGAGGTGGGATAGGATGATAGAGACTGGATTAATCTTGCTCAAGATAGGGACTAATGGCGGGCTTATGTGAGGGCGGCAATGAACCTCCGGGTTCCTTAAAAGCCAGTAAGTAAGTAAGTAAAGTTTATATTAATACTAACTTATATTCTTAAATGGACTATTTGGTTTGTTGGATGTTTTTGAAAGGTGACATTTTTTACAGGACCATTTCCTTTTGTGGATTATTTTATTATAGGACCAAATTTTATTGATCATTTTGTATGTGGACCTTTTCTCACGGATCTTCTCTAACTGTGCACTTTTGCTGTTAGCCATTACTATGATAATTACTCCCTCTACAGTCACTGTCACGCTAAACCACTTTGTATACTCGGTAATGATCGCGCAGGGCTGAAATAATTACGCATCACTTAACTGACATGTCCGTTAAATATTATGTACACAACATATCGTATTTTATTGGACAGAAAAAGTGAATCAAGGTGTTTAACGAGGATTCCCCTTGAAGGCTTAATGCTTGTAGGGCAGGTGAATTACTCTGACAACTCGCACAGCCAGTGGGGAGACCTCGTGCACGTAACATTTGCAGACCTCTCATACCTAATTGACCAGGTAACGACAATTCTGTAATGCGTCCCCAGGGTTACCCCTCATCGCCAGCTCTTTTTTACTTATATATAGATGAATTTTTAAACAATAATAGAGTGCTATGCAGGATGTATTTGAAATAAATATTGTTTTAAATACCATTTTATTTGGTGATTACCATGCCGTATTTTTTAAAGACAGAATATGGACTACAATTTGCACTCAGCCATCTCTAGAAAATAATTACCGAATTCAATACAAAAAAAAAAAATTCTGCCTAAAATATTAACACGAAAATTTCGTATAAAATCAATCACACGAAATATAAAAAAGCAGCTAGGAAAAAAATAGCAGATATTTAATTTTAAGGCTTTATATTGTTGCTCGTCTGTCACGATGGCTAGGAGATGATATACGCGCTGTCCATCCAAAGGTCAGCGGTTCGATTCTCGTCGTAGCCAAAGGAATAAAATTATTTACCGTTTACGGGACCGAGTTGATGTCCGTTTTCCTGTGATGTCTCTGCTATGTCGATTCATAGAAAAATATCATCCTTCCCCTGCACAACAGAGGCTTCTAGGTCCGTAAAACAAGAAAAGAAGAAAATATTTTTTTCGTGGCTAACATACTTTAACTTACTTATAGAAGGGCCACGAAGAAAATGCATCGACATTGTGCATACGCTAAGATTAGTATGACATCATGTTTCTGTAGCTGTATTAACATAATAGTGGCGAATAATGTAATAATTAGAATCTGGATTTATATGCACTAAAAGTTAAGAATGACACCGAGTGTAGTTGAGTGGATGTGGTGTCGGTTAAGAGGGATTTTGAGCTTGGCTCTGAAGACTCCGATATGTAATAACAGAGAACCGAATCACGAGATTAGACAGTGAATCTTGTAAACCGCGCGCTGATATCTGAACGCCTTTAGGTTGGAATTCATTCAGTGTTCTATACTTTGTTAGCTTCTCTTTCTTTATTGGTTGGTAGTCTATATTTAATGTTTATAAGTCTATACTTTATTAAGAGAAATTATATTATTAAATAGTTTATTAAGTTGACAGTGATTAACTAAATGTATATAATAGACATAATTATATATACATATATGTATATATATATAATTTTTTAGTGGCGGTTACTAGGAGTAAAGACCGTTGACGTTACCAATGGGAAATGTTGAGTGAAAAGAATGACAAAAGAGTGGGAGCATGGTTTTTATCTTTATAAACTATACCGACTAACAATATTAACTTTTAGTGCATATAAATCCGGACTGTTTTGATAATATAGGGCCTACCTATCTCATGGTCCTTACTGATACGGAGAGTGACGCTGATTTTAGTAAAGAAGGAGGGGAAGAGGAGAATACAGCTCAGCGTAGAGAGGGATGAACGGCTGAAGTACTGTACGTACGTAGAAGAACTGCGTTTTGTTTGTGGTCGAACTTTAGCTCCAACATATGCGGGTTTGATCCTTGGCACGGATCAGTGGAATTTTAAGCGAACAAATCCTATATGCACCTTCTATCGGATAAGAAAATAAAGTGGTTGACTTGAGGTAGTACATTTGCTGCATGTGAAAGCTCATTTTATGTACACTAGGCTGCAAAAGAAATGCCGTGTCGAAGTCGCTATAGATTTGAAATAGTATCGTATTACTTCGCTTAGTACAAGAATAATTATACAAATACTGTACATCTGAAGTGGCTTGAATTTTCTAAAGAATTTTTATTCCATGCAAAGGAGAAATGTGTAGTTAAATGTTTAAATTTTCAGTTCTGTATCTGTATTTATAATAACATTTTATATTTGTATTTATGTTTATTACTAAAGTGATACATTTTTTTTTTCTAATACAATATGAAACGTAACTGGCCGTTTATATCGATTGTAGCAATGACAGTATCCATGGATAATAAGGAAGACTGTGGAATACTATATAAACTGCAGTTTCATTATTCTCGTGTAGTATTCTTATTAATGTTGTAAAATAAAAGTAAATGAAAATTTTTAATCAATTCATATTAAATAATAAAGTGAACATGTTACAAAACTCGTATTTACATGTTTTTAAAAAACCAATTTGAGGAAAATAGCTTCCCACCTTGCCATGTTTGCTAAAGTCCTCGGAAAAAAATATAATTTCATATCGAAATTTCTTTTACAGTCCAGTGTACAAAGATGCATGAAGGCAAGATCCCTTATTCAGATCGACAATTACACTTGCCAACATACTTTCGGAGTAGTTACTCCAGTCACATGCATCCGAGAATTTCCCGCAATATTACCTGTCATTTTCCTGAAAAAGCTTTCGAAGTGAAAACCTAAGCTGGAAACGAGCCTAAGGGAGATTCGAAACCACGCATCAGAGCATTTTCATCACGAGTCCCGCTCAGTAATCCCTACACCACTCCAACGAAAGGGAAACTATTTGTTTGATCCGTTGCCAGGAGCTATTATCCAAAACTAAACCCTAGCTACAAAACGCGATCTACCCGTACGTTGGAGAGTCACAAAACCTCTGGTCCGAGGCTCTTGTGTACTTAATGATTATAGAGTTGATGAGGAGATAAAATGGTAATAAAGCAGTAGTATGACATAGCCGTGTTTGCAATATTTATCAACGCTTGAACTCAGTTGTTTTAGTGAGAAGATATCAACTGCTTGAATTGAACTACAGCAACCACGAGGAAGCCCCACCATCATCAGTTGTGTCCGCGGCCATAATGAAAAATGTGGCGTACAAAGCAACGCTTATCTGTGCTCCAACATGCGTGTGAAATCCCCGTTCAAACACGGGTCATCAGCTGCGCAGGCGCTTTGCGGTCGTAAGCTGCAGTACAATTAACCCTGCACGCACCTTCAGATCAAGGTCAGCTCGAGGGAGCTTTGTTTATTTATCCGTTTTTACTATTCTATGAAACAGTCCGTGTCTGCGACTCCCATGTAACAAGGTCTGTGTGTATCTTTTTTTTTAGTAGGTTATTTTACGACGCTTTATCAACAGCTTAGGTTATTTAGCGCCTGAATGAGATGAAGGTGATAATGCCGATGAAATGAGTTCGAGGTCCAGCACCGAAAGTTACCCAGCATTTGTTCATATTGGATTGAGGAAAAACCCCGGAAAAAAATCTCAACCAGGTAACTTTCCCCAACCGGGAATCGAACCCGGGCCACCTGGCTGTTTGTATCGAATGAGTTTGATCCAGAACACAAGTTTGATTTAAGGTGAGACAAGATAGCCTTGATTCATCATATGCAACTTCAGATTTGCTTAGGGATCCATTAAAGCCCGAGTTCTGGGGTTATGTTACTGAGTATGAAAGTGAATGAGCTTTGAAATACAAAATTATAAAATCAAGAGGTATGTCTAGCAATGCTGTTCAGCTGTTCATAGTACCTATTCTTAATTCTGAAAACTGAAAAGTTATCACAGTTTTCTGTTCACATTTATAGGCTACATATTTTTAGTTATTTACTTATAATAATTTAACGAAACTTATCAGCTACTAGGTTCATAGTGTTGATGGAATTGGTGATAGCGAGATGATGTTTGACGAGATGAGGTCAAGCACTCGATTTGGGATTACCTGACATTCGCCTTACAGAAAACCTAAGTAAAAATGCAACCAGGTGATCAGCGCAAACTCTAAACCAGCGTTTCTCAAAATTTTTAATGACGTACCACTATTTTTAACTTAGAAAATTTGCTCTACCACTAATGACATTTATTATGAGAAAACGTCATGTATCTCGCCCAGTGTCTGTTTAATAAAGAAACACTCTTCGAATTTATTCAGTGGAGCGTTCCATAAAATATATAGAAAACAGCTGTATTTTACATTTTATGATAATTTATATTTGTATTTAAAACTTTAAGTACTACCCAGCAGTGGCTTGCGTAGCATACGTTGAGAACCGCTGCTGTAAACGTCATGTCCATGGATGGGCAACTCGTGCTCCCAAAGTGCTAAACCACCTTGAAAGAGAGAAAGGCAGACGGAGCCAGCAGCAGCAGTTACAAGTTGTTTGTAGTTTCGCTGTAAAAACCACGGTGCGCTCTGGCGGCTCATGCAGGTGATCGTGATATCTACTCCATGATTTGAATTTCAAAATGACGCATGGTACAGTAATTATAGTTATTTTGACAGATTATACCTGAACAAATAACAAAATTATATTATTTTCTAGCTTTGTAAATTAGTTTAGTGCTGGAAACACAAACTGAATACACCTTTTCAAGATACAACAAATATCGCTGCAACACTTATTTATTATTACACTATTTGTTAATATTTCTTATTATATGTCTTATTTGAAACGTAAAACGCGAGAATTTACAAGTCTTTATACATTAAAGAGTATTCCTCTGTTCTCAGAAAGGTAATAGTCTGTATTCGCAAACAATAACAAATTCAAGGAAGTATTTTTTACATGTCACGGCAGATGAAATAAGCTTACTTCTGAGTTCTTTCTTTACTTTGAGAGCTTTTACACTTCTTTCTTGTATTAAACTCTGCCTCAAGCACATACTGTATATATAGAAGCAAAGAGTATATTGGGAAATTCTGACTTAGGCAACATTACGAACAGTTCGATTCCTCATTTTGCTGGAATCTGAGTGGCGTGCTGTTCTGTAGATTTATTAATTCAAGCTATAAATTTTCAGGATTTTCTATCGGCGTAAGCCAAAAAGATTTCAGAAAAATTTCGATTCCTTGTCAATTGTCACTCTTTCTCCAAACTTAGCAGTGAATTCTGCTGTAGGTCTTGAAGTAGGGTCTTATATCTGATAAGAAGATTTTCTTATCACTGTTCAAGATAGTTTATAGTCAAAGAAAGTGAAGTTGTCTATGTTCTACATAATACTACCACATTTCAAATTTATCCATAAATGTTCTTAGCTAGTCGATTATATGTCGTGCAAGTCTGTAACTCGCACGCACAACGTACTAATGATATTTGATATCAGTCTCACCTTGTAGATATCTCATTTTTACTTTTAGCTGTTCTAAAGCAGATTCAGACAGTATTTCTTTACTAAAACCTTAACTGTTTATTTGTAACATAAAATGTCATGCGTAAGAAGGTGTAATAGAATACAAGCTTTACCTCTCTTCTTAATAAAAAAAATAGTATCTTTTTACTCGTAACTAAAGGGAAATGATCTGGTAATTATATTGTTTTTCACTTAAAACGAGCCGCCACTTACTGCAGACGCGATCGAACTTGTGTCTTGAAAGAACCGCACACAGACAGTACAGTTAGTACAGAGTCCGTTCTACCTGCACTGAGGTTGTGTTGACACTTTGAGAGCACGAGTTGCCCACCCATGGCCAGGTCCCTTCAGCCTGTGTTGTCTGGTCATATTATGCAACATAATACTTTTCCACACTTGATCCAGGAAAATGTGCATAGGCATTACTAATTCTCGGCAGTCGCTTCGACCTATTATACTGCAGTAAGAGGCCGACGCCATTTACCTGAGCGAAATCTCTTTGCTGACGAACTCCCTGTACATAGGAATAATCTGAAGGATCACGCACTGAGAATACCGAAAAAGTATTTACAAGACCATTTGAAATTGCAATCAACGGTATCATAGATCACAGGAAAATAATTATATTTAGAAAAATTAAATAATGCCTATAGATAGTGTAACAAGAAAGTAATTTAAATCCTTCTAATAGCTTATGAGAAAAATTGTCATTTGTATCTCGATGTTTTCAGTTCCTTTTTCACGATGTTTTTTCTAAATATTTTATTAAAATCAGCATGTGTTCGCTAGATTATTAAAATTTGCACGTTATATTCATCAGCAGAGTTTTCTTAAATGGATAGCTTTAAAAGTTGACGAGAAACAGAGCAAAATGTGGGCTGCTATATTTTATAGTAAATTTACAATACCTTGTTACCTTAAGGCTAATATGGAGACTGGTGATAAAATTATTTCACTTTATATATGCCTAATGTTATTATATTTAATGAAATTTAATGTATCATTTTTGTTCACCGAATCGCACGGAAACTTTTCAATAGTAATCTCACTAGTGGTTTTGATTTATCTAGAGAAAATAAATTGATTTAATTGACTATTACACGATTAGAAGAAAGTATATAAAGATTAGAAGAAATAACGTACTCTAATAAAATAAAATGTTAAGTGACTTACTAAAATTATATTTCACTAATGTTACCTTCACCAAAATGTTTGAACGGAGCCGCCATTTCAGTCTACTAACTATGCGGGAAACAAAGTACGATTGCAAAGTATGTTTTATAGTACCGTAAAGAATTTGCAGTTTGAAATGTTGGCAAACAAAGAAACAAATGCTAGGTTAGTGATAAAAACAAACAAATGCTAGGGAAGCGATAAAATTAAAGAAATGCTAGGGAAGCGATAAAATTGTGCGATAAGCAATCATGATTGGTTGAGAGACGTCCTTTCGCTCCGTTTTATTGGTCAAAAGTAGCAGGACGTAGTGGTAATAGTCAGTTTACATTAAATGTTTAACAACAAAGATTGAGAGAAGAGTCCTTCAAAAATAGAACAGGTACATAGATGATAGATAGAAGAAGATGATTATTATGATGATGATGATGATGATGATGATGATGATTATGATAGACGGTGATCATGATTATGGTGAAAAATATAACATTTTTTTCCTTTTCCCGAAATTTGCAGACTCCATGTCACATCACGGAAACAAAATATATAGAAAACATGAATCGATTGTCACTAAAACGTATCGAATTCATTCGCTTGCATACCGTACGTATCAGTCCCAGTTGTTCGCATTTTTCCTGTTTTTAATCGGTGTAGGATAAAACAGAACATCGGCTTTCTGCCACTCTCACCCAGCTACTGCTTCATGGTAGCCGTACTATGCTTTCTTATTTTCTTAACAGTCTCTGTAGTTTGTAGCGAAAGCTAGATAGTGAAAGCTGTTTGTAATGTAATGCTTTGACATTGCACAACATTTCAGAGCTCCAGACTAATTGAATGGGTTATTTATGAAAGGGCCTAAGTCATTATTTTGTGAAAATGAGTTTGTAATGTAATAACTGCTCTTTCGGTGTAGATACATCGATTTAGATATGAAGAGACTAAGTTTCACACTCTAAATGCTTTGTACAGGGACATCATTTTATTTTTACTTCAATTTTTATTGTACCTGAGTTTTTGAATGTACTTCACTCCAACCCCTTCTACTAAGGAAGTTCCAACTCCACACAGAACCAAGACCGCAGATAGTAAGTAGTACTGAGTTACTGAGTATAGTACGTTCCAGAAATATGTTCGCGTTTTCCAGTGACGAAGGAGCTTTCAATATTGAATCATATTTTCGCACAGGTACTGTCCGTTTGCCTACGTCGCATCCTGATTTCCCACACCTCCTTCTGCTCGCCCCTCTGTAAAAGCTGGGCTGTCTTAGCTCTTTTCTGAAAACATTAATTTCTCTTAGAAATTGGACGTTTACGTAATATTATACAGCTGTTTAATTTAACTTAAATAAATGGGCCTCGTTAAGTAATTAACTGTCACGTGATTTCCTCCCTTTCTACAATCCTGCGGCATAACCACTTGGACGGACAGTAGATAGCATGTCTGAGTAATTTTATATTTTCGGGTCGGGCAGAAGTGAAGATTGAATTCACAGTACGTAGAGTAGGTACAGAATTATTTCAACATGAGTTACTAGTACGAAGGACGAATCTGGCAATTGGAATTAGATGCAATAGTCTATAGTGCGATAATATGCACAAAAGAACTGAAGCCTGTATCGAAATGAACGGCCACCATTTTCAAAATTATGTTTAAATATTCATATTATGAATATTTTTCAATTTAACTTCTTTCTCTATATTGTACGCTAATGTGCTGTAGACAGTATAATATACACTGCATAATGAATACGTTCGCATGGATAACTCACCTCGTGAGTAAAAACACTTATTCTTAATATAGTACTGTACTTTGGTTAAATAAAAACCTAATGAAAATTATCAAACTCAAAATCGCGATATTTCCTAGTTTACGTAAATGGATGAACTACTTTTCTTCCATCCTATACCTAGTAAAGTGATTTGTGTTTTACGCCAGTATCGTCGAACTCCAGTCTTGGAGGGGGGAGCAAGCGGTGTTTCCGGTTATCTAAAGATATAGACAGGTTAATATTAAAAATGTTAGTAAAAATAAAATGATGTCCCTATAGAATTTATGATACAATTTTTATTTCAGCCTTAATTTCAAAATTTCGGCTTATAAGCAGTTTTTCTTTAATTGCTAACAATTTTGTATTCAAGACTTAGGCCCTTTCATAAATAACCCATTCAATTATTGTAATTACAAAACAACCTTTAATCGAATGAGAGCGACAGGAAGCAACTTATTCTTTTGTCGCGATCGTATTCCACCATAATCATGTACAGGGTACATAAATAAGATACACTTATTAGCATCAATAATTCAGCTGCTATAAAGTTCAATGATTATTGTTATGTAACTGCACATGCTAATCTCTAGTCATGTCTCTGTCCCCCCCGCTAGGCCTATATCCGTACAATAGATGAAAACAAATCACTAGCGTCACTCCTATCAAAAGCAATCAAATGATGGACGACAAACAGTTGAAACGTAACGTTGCTACACTTAATTAATTCGTTCACAATTTTGACTGGGTTAGGTAGACTGATTTGAAGACCTATGGTCACTATTTTAGTTTTTAATTGATTTAGTTGTATTTTACTTTATTAATTGAAATAATCATGCAGTATGGATTAATAGTAAATAATTCCACAGAAAAAAAGTTCGTATAGAACGAAATATTTCACAAAACTTTTATTACACTATAAAGTGAAAAAAATATTCTTGCTGTTAAAGTGTATCATATAATCAAAACTGATAATAAATGGAAGATTTTAATGTAAGTTTGACGTTTCAACTACCTGCACTATAAAATGGATATTTCAATATTTGATACATATATTATTGGACGGGTTCGATCCCGGCCCGGGTCGATGATATTTAAGTGTGCTTAAACTCGACAGGCTCATGTCAGTAGATTTACTGGCATGTAAAAGAACTCCTGCGGGACAAACTTCCGGCACACCGGCGACGCTGATATAACCTCTGCAGTTGCGAGTGTCGTTAGATAAACCATAATTTAAAAAATTTCATAGCGGTTTGAGACGTCTATTCAAAAGTCGCGATCAATGACGTCATCCGGGGATACACGAACTGCTTCCGCATCTTGTTTCACTCTTATATTTAAAAAAAGCGAGGAGAGGAAGTGCTCCGAGAAGGCCCTATTGAGACGTCTGAATTAAAGCAAAGAGAATAAGTTTAAAACGAAATTTTACTAGTTTTGTTGATTTATATTAAACTGACATCACTCGATACATGCGGTGTGAGTGTGCAAATCCACCCACTCATTTCACATCGTACCACCCATCTCGCCTCGGGGGATTGTACGTACAGTATATCAATTGATGCTGTGGCATAAAATTCCGATTGCCGACCGCCCACTCTGTAGATAAAATTAAAAAAATGTGAAATTTTCACCCTGATTTCGTTCCCTTGTAAATGAGAGTAGCCTGGACGAGCAAGAACATCAAGTTTTCATTACCTTAAAACGATGGATGGAAACAAAATATTACTGATTTTCATGCAGCTGACTTCACTTGATGCAAGCGGTGAACGTAACAACAGCGCATCGAGTCCCGCGAGGCGTCCAAATAACTCCAAGAATTCAACTTATATTAGGTTTGAGACGGGCATACCTTCGCCGCGGTATGCGGTATTGGTGTAAGAGGGAATAAAACAAAAGCACATCACGAGGCAGAAACTTCAATAATATCCAGCCCGCATGCATATCCAGATGCAAGCAGAACAGGTAAGTGGCAGCTTCCATTTATATTATGCCCTGCCACTGGCATTTTTATAACATCATCTTCAAACAGTTCAAATGCAGCGAAACAAAGTGGCAATAGCAAAGGATTTCTCGTAGTATTCTCATTCAAACACTGCTCTATCATCGTCATAAAATTACCAGTATGGGTGGGTGACTATGGAGTTAGTATGACACCGAATGTAACATGTTTCAGATTCAGATAAAATATTGTACGATGAACACTACAGAAATACAGCGAAAACTTTCAGCTACGAAGCTGTAAGCAATGCTAGATCAAGAAGTACTGTACAAGCGTGTACAGGATTATAATTTGTGCATTGCCAAAAGATCGCAATCATTAAAAGGTTTCGAGTTATTACCCGGTTATTTGAACAACACTGTTTCAACTAATAAGTTATTCAACGTCTATGAGATAGATAGCGAGATGTTATAAGTCGAGATGAGGCCGAGGATTCGCCATGTGGTTACATGACATTCTCTTTAGACTTTTGATAAACTTCGGAAGAAATATAATAATTAGACTTCGGATTTTTACACTCTAAAATTTATATTTTACACGTCTAAAATACGCTGAATAAAACTACGAAACAGGCTCTAATGTTTAAAATTAGGCTCTGAAAACATCTATCTAAAATGACCTTTTATGAACATTAATCTCATTAGAGGTTTTGATTTATCTAGAGAAAATCAAAACTCGAGTGGGATTTAACTGACTATTACACGGTTAGAAGAAAGTATATAAAGATTAGAAGTAACGAAGTACTCTAATACAGTGGTCGTCAGCATTTGCTGAAATGGGTAGAGTGCATGGAGGGTAAGGAACTCTGCTCCGTCGTGCACAAGGCATAGAGAGACAGCATACCCGCCAGCAGCCACGATTGTACTCTAGGCTGTGCCTTGTCCGCGGGTAAGCGACGCTAGCCCGAGCATGCAATGTTTTGATGACCGCTGCTCTAATACAATAAAATATTAATTGACTTACGAAAATACTGAACTGTCTTCAAATGTATTATTGTACCATCTCAACATTACAATATGGCAGTAGTGTGTTATGATTAGCTGTTTTCTTATTATCAGTTGTGCTAACTACACAATCTTCATTGAACTCTGTGGAAGGTTACTAGTCAAGAAGGTTTTGTTGATTCAGTTTCATTTTTATTAAAACAGTTGCATTCTACTTCAATTATCCGGATCCCAGTAATCAACCTCACTTGACAGATGATTTTCAATAATCTTAGTATTAAACAATCTCTGATACGTGACTATCCATTATATGATACAGAAGAAGCTATACCATAACCTAAATAATATTATAAACAAGTGTTAGAAAAGTTTTAATTAGGGATTATGAAATAAACAAGAAAAGTTTAAATTAAGGATGATGAAATAAAAAAATAGACATGAATAATTTTAAAAAGAACAATTATTGACAGCACAATTTTCAAATTTGAATATTTTAGTGGTTCAGTCGATGTTATACATGGTCATACTTACGAATATTGCAAATGTAACGGATGCACGCATTATGCACACGTTGTAGCCTGCTGCTCAAATTTGCATTTAGGTTACTTAATATAATATCGCAGTAGTCGAAGTGTGGCATCAAGAGTGTTTGTACAAGGATTAATTTTAATTTATCAGGAAGAAAGTGCTTCAGTCGCTTTAATGAGTTAATAATAGAAAATATTTTTTTAGAAGTGTGGTTCACTTGTTCATTCCATTCCAGGCGACAATCCATGTAAATGCCAAGGTTCTTCATAGTCAAGCTGTATGGAATAGCAGTATTATTTAAAATTATCGGTGGCAAATAAGATATTGAAATCTATTTAGTAGCCTCATCTTAATATTGCCTCTCTAGTCTTTTCGTATTATCGTAAAATAATGAAGAAAATGTAAATAAACCTTTATCAAATGAAAGTTTAGGAGTAGAGTGCTAACAGTTTGTTGTGTTATTCTGAGAAGCAGAGAACGAGGCCTGAGAAACATCCCACTTTACTCTAAACGCAGGAAACTGTTAAACTTTTTCAATCTTCATTATACAAATAAAATGTCGCATAATTTTAAAGTTTTTGTTGTTACTGTTATGGAAACGCCGTTCAATTGTCACGCAAGCACCTGTACAGCGCTCGTATTTAAATCCAGAAAGACGGTAGTTGTGTAGCTCACAAAGCCGATCTGTGCGCTGCGTAACACGGAACAAAGCCGCTCACTAAATCGATGAACTGTAAAAGTAGGTAATGGCTGCAATATAACACGCGGTATCTGCCAGATAGCCAGACGCCGAATCGGACAGATTTAGTTTCTGGTTCCGTCTTGTAAAAATTAATTCTTTGTAACAGCAGTCTCTACAGCGATATAAATCCAACGATGTGGCACATTCCTTTCGCTGTCCGAGGAAAAGTGTTTCTTGTTTAATTTTCAATTCTTTTTCATACATCGTATATAAATTCAATATGATGGCACGTTCCTTTAGCAGTTTTATAGAAGTACTCACCTGTGAACAATATTTCTTATTTAAATTCCACTTTCACGCAATACTTCGCATGAGGAGCATAGCATCAAAGTTAGATAACTCCATTATTATTTCTATTTTATTTTATTTTTGTTTTTTGCGATTTCGAGATATTGATTATTTCTCATAGAATTTTGTGAGCTGAATGCGATTCTGGAACTGTTTATGTTCAAAAACGGGCAGAACAGAGCGAAAATAGCACTTAATTGTGCGCTTTAGAATCAAAATATAGACAACTCCACTGCGGCTTGGTTTCAAATTAGGACAATTCTTTCAGTAGCCAATGAGAAGTTCACATTCGTACCACCTTTCCCCATCACGCACTGCGAATCCAACATGGCTGATTGTTTATATAATTGGTTTGTGGATAAATAAGTACTATTTTATGTAAATTTGCTTTGAAACCAAGTTAGAAGTGACTTAAATTCAAAAGTAGACTATTTCACTTTAAATATGGCTTCGTTTGGTTTCAAAAAGAGACAACTCCACCTTAAATATGGCTTCATTTGCTTTCAAAAACAGACAACTCCATGACTTAGTTTCAGAGATGTAGACTACAACACCACTTTTTAAACTTAAATTTCGACCTGAATATTAATTTTAATCACATTTTGAGACAGAAAAAATATTTCTATGACGCATGAGAATGTTTAAAAAAAATGTACGTATAACTGTGACAAGGATCTAGTTTTTCGCCTCTCCTTTAGAAAAAGCAACAGTGGAGTTGTCCAAATTTGATACCAAGCTCCTCGTATATAAACCCAACATTATTACACATTCATGTTGTATTTCTGTTTTTATTAATAGGCTATTTAACGGCGCTATATGGACTGTTACCTAGTATCGTGGAATTAGTGGTAGCGAGATGCTAATTCGACGTGATCAGACCGACCATTCGCCATGAAATTGGGTGACAAACGCTTTACAATTGTGGAAAACCTCGTAATAATCCAAGAATTCAACAGTCCAAGCGGAATTCAATCTTAGCTCCAAAAGAAGTCTCCGACGCGAGTCTAACTCGTTGCCTCTGAAATACGCGTGTGGTATTGCATTTTTATGAGGATACTCAACTCAGGAACAGTGTTTCTGATTTAATGCTTACTGTGTTGTTGCATCAGTATAACTAGAAAGCATTGTGGTGATACAAAAAGTATATTTCATAGAAATAAACGTTTTCAGACTATGCTGCTAGAAAAAGTGGTTTTTCGATAAGACGCGCAATGGGTCAGAACAACAATGTAGTTTGACAAAATGCACAAGTTCTCTCCTATCTAACACATTTTTACGAACTTTGTACAGACGTTACAGCTAGCATACGAACGTAATCGTAGCTTGTACTAAATAAATGTATGCTATCTGTAACTTCTGTACAAATTTCAATAAAAATCTGTTAAATATGAGAGAACTCGTTAATTTTGCCTAACCTCAATCCCTATGAAGGAGTAGTTCCTCTTTATACAAACGTAATCAGAGTCTCTATATCCTATACAAATACATTCTACCTGTAACTCCTGTACAAAGTTTCATAAAAATCTGTTAGATAAGAGCGGAGTTATTAATTTTGTCCAGCTAGATTTGCGTTCTGAGTTATTGTGACCGTCTTGAAACTTATTTAATTGAGCTGAGACAATTACAGGCATATGAAAATTGCATAAACACTCCCTGATTGATATATTTTATTTGTTGTCTGTTTAGTTGCACTATATCAACTAGTGGGTTATTTTGCGTGAATAGAATTAGTGATAGCGAGATGATATTTCATTTTATGAAGTCGATGATTTGCCATAGATTACCTAACATCAGTATTTATGTCGAACAAAGTTTATTCAAAAGCTCAACAAAGTAATGAGCATCCAGAGAATCGAACCTATGCCAAAGTGCAGCCCGGGGTGAGCAGAAAAACGTGCCATCGTCTGAGTAAAGCCAGTGACTCTGATTGATATAGAACATTTGCTTTAAGTAGGAGAGAAATAGTAGTATTACAACAAAAATGAAGTTATGACAAAATATCAATGTAAGTAGAACGCTGTCCTTCAATGAAATGAAAGATCAACAAAAAAGATTCAAGAAGGGACAAGAATTGAAACAGAGCAAATGAAAGCAAGAACAAACCACTCAGAGTGCTTTCTCGCCGCTAAGAGGATGGGCTGATGCTGCTTCTAGGATGAATGATGCCCCAGTCTGCACTTGTTGGATCTGGGACAGACAAAACGACGCCCTGTTAATCCCTGAATAATGTGCTCGTCGGTTCTCACCGTCACAACTCTGAGCTGTCTGCTCTCAAAGCCCCGACAACGAATTTCACAATTTGTCTAATTTACTTACTCTATAAAAAGATTAATTTCTTCATTTATTCTTGATTTTACAGTTGAATTCGTAAGTACAGTGTTCTACATACTAAAAGACATATGGGGGATAATCGTGATGTTGACAACTCCAACTGTGTTTTACATACTCCTTATGAACGATTTACATTACTATACAGGGGGTCCAGGAATTTTCTTCACCTGAGATGTCATTATACCTTCTTGTCAGCGATTACATTTTAGTCACCGACGTTCTGGGCACCGATTACATTTTAGTCTCCAGCGTTCTTGTCACCGATCAGACTTAATAATTTATTCATGTTTTATTGGAAAAATTTAATGAGATTTAACTGTCATTGTAAGGTTGTTTCCATGGTTACGCATATAAGTGTTTGGCAAAAAAAATTGTAGATGTAAGGTGACGTTCTTACTTTATCAAATGTGTTGTATTGATGGAGCATCACGAAGGTGAATTTCGATTCACTCGAAGTATTAGGGACTTTGTGAAACTAATACATCAAGGGTGTATGTATACCTGGCATAAAGTTCAAGATTTCGGTGTTGTTTGGATATGCGACCAGCACAGAAGATGCAACTCTACAATAACTCTAACTCCAGATAAAACATCTGTAATTGAAAGTCCTTCTGAACATCCAAGTCATGGTCCTTACTGGGGAAGGATTCATACCATTGAAACCATGGAGACAATTAAAGAAACTGCACGAACAGCAGATGCAACACTTGCAGTCATTATTCAGAAATGTTTCGAGTGAAACAAACATGAACCTGTCAAAGGAAGAAACCATGAAGTGCACTGCCCGAAAAGTACGAAGACAAAATTTTGTCTCCTGAGCCCCGACATAAAGACGAATTGGAAGATACTGATGATCAATGAGCCATCGGACACATTTTTGGTGGCAATTTTGAAATATAAATCATGTAACGTTTTATGCAGTGTGACAATTTTGAAACATTATCACATAACATTTTATAGTGTACCTATGAATATTTTACTTGTTAAAATAAGTTATTATTCTTAAGAAAATGTGTACAAAATATCGGGTGACCAAAATACCGGGTGACCAAATTTCAGTGACTAGGTGGTACAATGACGATAATTCCGCTTCCCCTATACAGGATGTGTGAAAAATAACTTCCAATAATCACATGCTGTGATAAAGTGAATCAAGACAATTGAAATAAGGACAGGAACCAACCCTCTAACTAGCAATTTTTACCTCAGGTCAAATGGGGTAATGTAAGTAATATAGCTTTAGGCAAGGTCTACGGCCTAAATATCACTTTAAATGCCTCGAAAGGAACCCTTACGACTTCTTAAATTACTGTCATGCTATTAACGGTGATGCTTATGTAAGTAAGAAACAGAAAGCGGACATTTGGTGGCCCGCGCTCCACATTGTAGGAGCTGGCAACACAATTTGTAAACAAATCACATCTAGTATTAACCAAAGAAAACGTTTAAATACTATGTGCTTAGAATGCAGGGTAAAATCACATTACTTATAGGCCTAGCAGTATTTAAAGCGTTTGTGATTGTGGCGTGCAGTTCCATCTGAAACTGTTTCGCCCCCGAGGTCGCCAGACCTGAATCCATTGGACTACTTCCTTTGGGGTCACCTCAAGGAGCTGGTGTACAGAGTGGTCCCGAAGGACGAGGAAGATCTCGTCGCTCGCCTTGCTTCCATCAGAGGAGATGAGATGCGCAGGGCAACTCAGGGTGGTGTGCGTCGAGCTAGGAGTTGCCTTGAGATGAATGGTGGGCATTTTGAGCATCTTTTTATGTAGAGCCGAGTTGTCTATATTGTATTCCGTATGTATCACAGAAATAAAAATCACTATTAAACCTCTTTTTCATGGATTTCAATAGTTTTGACAATGTGCCTCATTTGACCGATAGATTCTCTGCGATATCTCCGAAAGTATTGATCGTGGAATGTTGCTTCCTATATACTTAAATTAATCAATGTAATGTACTCTATCCTACAGTTCTGTTATTGGACGACATTTTTCGTACACCCTGTATAATGCGTGGAAGAGAAGGCCTGATGGTCTTAACACCACCACAATAAATATATCTGTTTTATTATTATTATTATTATTATTATTATTATTATTATTATTATTATTATTATACATCTTTTTCACTATTAGTTCGTCTTGTTTTCTTAGTCTCTTACCCATACTTCAGATTTCTTGTTTCGTGTTAAGGCATAATAAATGCAAAACTTAGTCCAGGATAATAAGTTTAATACAATTTTGCTCGCCTTTGCTTCCTGGGTAGTGTAGTCTATATAGCGCTGACCTTCTCTGCTCGAGGTTGCGGGTCGATCCCGACCCAGGTCGATGGCATTTACATGTGCTTAAATGCGAAGGCTCGTGTCAGTAGGTTTAATGACATATAAAAGAACTCCTGTGGGACAAAATTCCGGCACACCAGTGATGCTGATACAACCTCGACAGTTGCAAGCGTCGTTAAATAAATTATAACTATATATATATATATATTTCTTCCTTTCTTTTGTTCACCAACATTGAACTCTCTTGATCAGCAGATGAATTTATTAACATAGCTTTTTCATTGTGACTTTTATCTAAATTTAGTTTTTTATTACTTTACTACAGTCCATTTGTTGCCTTCTTCCTTACGTTTTCTCTGTTAACCCATAACTGGTATCATGTCTGTGAAACGGCTCTAAACTTTCCACTACCATCCCTCCTCCTACAAGGGTTATTTTGCTTTCTCCGTTTATGTACCTTTCAGTTGGAGTGTTGGTTATGTGCTGTGAAAGTCTCACGTCCCTCGTTGTGTTTGACCTTTAGTAAGTGCGTAGTAAAATCGACACTGTCTCACAGACGTATGATACCAGTTAAGGGTAAACTATTTGTACTAATTGAGTTGCCCATTGTATATTCCAGTCTTGTATTTAATTTTATTTAACTAGCTAGCTAGCGAGTACAAATTGAAATTATAAAACAAAAATGTTTCGAGCCACTATCGTAAGAGCCAGGCTCGTGTACGGTGTGGTCTTAGCCAATAATATAACATAAAATTTACAAGGACAGTTTACTAAATACAGTAAGTAACTTAATTAAAACCAATAAATAACACACAAGAACAAAAAAGGATTAAAGAGAAAAAGAGAGAAAAAACACATTAATACAAATTGACACAGAAGTCAGTGATATTCAATAAGAAGATCAATATAGTCGACAGAAATAAAAGGTAAAAAACACACATTTGTAAATGTTATATATCATGAATAATTTTATAAATTTTAGATCTGTAGTTTACTTTTCTCTATTAGCGCAAGATATTATTTTCATTTTGTACAGTGTCGACTTTTGTTGTTAATATTTTCTGCAATATGTTAGTATTTTGTTCTTTCACGTTTTGTTAAATTTCACTTCTTGTGTACTTTGTGACCCGGTAGAGTGTAAGACAAAACTTGAAACTAAACAGAAGTAGACACAAGTATAGCAATGTTTTCTCTCCAAATATCATCCCTTAAAGTAAATGTACTCAACAGCCTTACAGCCTGCCTATATTTCAGGACATGGTACTTTGTTATGGAGAAATGTCTGCAGAGAAGATGACGGAAATATCATGCAAAGATAACGAAATTTGTCACCAATTTCGACCAACAGTCGGCAATACAAGCACATCAAAACCTCTTCTTGTGACCTGTATTATTTCATGTGACAAACTGATGAAAGAGAATTCAAAACGCAAAGTTATTCCTCACATGCAAGCGAATGATATAATAGTGCAGTGACTCTTTTGCAGTAAATTACAAAAACCATTCAGCAACAGAGAAAGTGTCATAATAACGGAGCAACAATTAAATGATGAAGGTTCTTGAAGGAAATCTCCCCATACGAGACATGCCCAACACAAATCCGACTCGTACGTGACTTGTGCAGGTGGCGCTATACTTGTTGCCTTCGCTTTGTGGCACTGTTCAAAGTAATCGCATTTCCATTCTGCAAGCGACCGCTATATTTCGTTACACGTAACTTCGTTACAGTTTCAGTTATGCTTTATAAATGACGCTGGGGTGAACAACCCCCCCCAGCTATAGCTACAGAGTGAGATGCAGTAAGAATTTTATTCACGAATGAGGGTGGATTCCATCGAGAAACAAAGGAAGGCACGTCTACACAGAGAGACATCCTCGCTTCAAGTGCGGCAATAGCGTTGTGGTATCATCGCGACTCTGACGGTCAGATAACAGAGAATTTATTTATAATGGAGACTGTTGCCAACCGTGAGACCCAAGGTCATTCAGCCGAACAGCACAAAGCAAGACGACACGTCGGCCGCGTTCTCGCCGCGGTCCGTACTAATAAGAACCAATCGGCGCACAGCTCCTCGGCTGACTCCTCCCTCTGGCACTATAAATTAAGGAGCTGGGTATCCTTAGATATCATTTAACCCTGAAGATGAGGAAGATGAACATCATCGAAACGTCGGTGGATCACCAACTCATGACCTGGCTGGAAGCCCGAGAAAATTTCGAATTATCACGTCGCCAGGAAAGCTTCAGCAGTTATTGCTTTAAAATGTAATATAAATGTTGTAGGTAAGTGTTTCGCCCCCCACACACACACAGGAGTGATTTTGTTTTTGCCACATATGATAGATGTTATTGGATGTAAATGTAATTATTATAAACGGAGAACACAATCACGATAATGCAAGAACTGTATCACGTTTTCTAGTAATAATAATAATAATAATAATAATTAGTGTATCAATCTTTGCGTCTGTAACAGATGTACAGCATGATTATTCGTTTTATTATATTTTCTGTGACGTTATCTCTGTACTAATATTGTTATTAATCTACTGCTATTTCAATAATATTTTGTAAAACGTTTCTACATTGTCGCAGTATATAGGCGGAACACTATGTATGGACCTATCATATTACATATGTGGTAAATCAAATATTGAATACTTATTAATTAGCAATAATAACTGTATATCGAAGTTTTTCATACTATTTTATTTATAACTTCATGCTCCTGTTTTGGTACGTTCCATTGACTGTTCCATTAAACGTTTGTCATAATCGCAGAAAATAAAGCCTTATTTTTACCGTATGAGAAAAACATACGTGTATCTTATCTGTTGCCTTCCATACAAGATAAGACATGTCGGTGAGATGACCTTGTACTGTGCTTCTATTTATTACGAGCGTATCACGACCGATCGTATCTCACTCGAGGGTGCGACACTCGACCGAGTTCAAGCGAGCGATTAACTCCAATGCAGCACTCTGATCAGGAGCATCAGTATAACTATCATCATATCAGCTGTATCAATACTGCTACCATACTCTCATAACCACCGATGTCACTATCACCATATTATCTACAGTAATCGCACTAGAGATTTTGATTTATCTAGAGCAGTGGTTCCCAAATTTTTTCAAGGTGCGACCCACTTTTGGGCAAGACATTTGTTTGCGACCCCCCCCCCCCCACTGACGTACCGGTACTTAATGACATTAAAAAAACACACATCCCTGTAAAATTCAAAACGGCAATTTTACTCAAAACCAGTTATACCAACCGGCACCTACTAATGTACCGATGAATGCAAAACGAGAAATCGGAATATGCAAAACTATTTTCCAATTCTCTTTGACTTCTTAGACTGGCCTTCCTTCCTGATAATGTCAGACACAATCAACTGTCTGATGACACAGTTTATTTTTTCTATTCCTGGAACAAATGCTTTTGTTGGAAGGGTTTTCTCCCATATGAACAAAATCTGGACATCTGAGAAATGCCATGTAAAAGTAGATAATTACTTTCAAAGATTTGTTAATAACCAAATTTGATTGTTCACAGAATAGTTTAAAATTCCATCACTTTTTGAAATCATATCCACAACTGTTAAAAAAATTGTACCTAATGACAAGTATGTTTGTGAATCAAAGCGACATTCCAGTTGTGAGGGTAAGTTTTGTTGAAAATTATATTGTTATACTTCTGTGCTCTGTGTTAAAATTTGACTTTTCTTCACAACTGTTAAATAGTATCAAGTGGGGCAATGAGTGAATCAAAATTAATTGTAATTAAAGGTTTATAACTATAATACTTTTTATAAATTTGTTAGTGATTTGTGATTAAATGTAAGTAGACTCTCAATTTTTAAACCTGTCAGAATTTCACCGTCCCACTTTGTTCCTTCAAACATTGTAAGGTTTATGGCAATTGTTCCACTTTGAACTTCCCCAAAAATGGTCAGTTTAATCATGGGTAACAAGAAAGGAAGTGCTATGTTTATTCTGTTATAACACTTTACATATGATATCGATACACAAAATAAAATTCTTACAAATAGAAAAAGAAGGAAAACAAAAGAAGGAAAGAGAGATATAGAGAGAAGGACCACTATTAGTGTAATATTTAACATAACAAACAAAATGACAATATTCTAAATTATATTATAATGTACAAAAAGTTCGAAAATACAAAAATTAAGTTAAGAATTATTGAAAGTCTGTCACTTTGGAAGATTTCAATAATATCATATTATACCACAGCATGAAAAATCTGAAATCTAAATAAAAAAGTTATACATATCGTCATATACTGAACATAATCTAGAAAAAGGTAAATTTTGATTATATGTGTTCGGAGACATAATATTTAATAATTGACGAGTTAGTAAGTTAGATTTTTTTGCACTAAATTTAATTTTACTTAAAATATCAGTGTTATCTAGTATACTGTAAAAAAACAGTTGCTCAAAAATCATTCTACGATTTGTAAGTTATGTTAATTTAAAATTGCACACTGTGATAAACATTCTATTTCGAAAGACTAACCGATGATACTTCTTAAAGTATAGGGATCTTCAGAACGCTTCTGAATAATTTGAATTTGATTTTTTGTGAAATTGACTTACTGGAAATCATATATTATAGAAGCATATTCCAATTCAGTGTGTACAAAACATGATCAATAAAGCTTTCAGATCCTTATCTATACGAATTATCATCATGATAGAACTATCATCACCATCGTATTGTCGTCTCCATTATCAGCACCACAATGTCATCATTATTGTCTTATTAACGGTATCAGGATTAGCCTATCACGGAATTTTTTATATCGAATTCATGTCCCCATGATAATAAAATTTCTCTAATCATATTGTTCTTAACGTATTTTACGGGCAGAGAAATATACTAAAACACAGCACGCAAATAGATAACTTAAGAATAAACCAATAATATATATAAAATTGTGTTTATATTTTGTGTAAACTCCATTGCTGAACTGAAGTTCAAGGCGCATTTCATGATTAAGCTTGAATTCAGTCGCTGCACTGTGAACGCGGCTTAAACTGCAATACGTCACTCCTTCCCTCATCCCTCTCTGTCTGATATACTTTCTCCCTGAAGATGTAGCAGCAGCTGATCCCCCAATCTTGTGAACACCTGTTAATACGACGGGGATGTTCCATATCCTGTTGTTACAATGAGAGGGATTATGAGCAAGCCCGAAACAGGCTAATGAGGCAAGAAGAAACAATGTGGAGATGATGTATACATCGAGAGATAAAGGGGAGCGATTAGCGACCGAGCGGGCCACACCCATACTGCTTGGTTCGAAGCCCGCCTCGGGCACGATTGTTTCATCGCAGTATAAATATTTTCCCATGTTATCTCAGGTTGAAATCGAGAGTCATGGTCAAACGCAAGTAGTGCCATGCTAAATCGAAAAATCGTAAAAGAGATATATAGAATTTCGCAGAGAGAATTAAGGTACAACTTCAGGTTGTACCTTTTTACGGTTGAAGTTCCTAAAAATTAAACAAAAATTATATACCGGTAGTATAAAATTAACTGATTTTATTAATGTTATACTGTAAAATATTTTAATATAAGTCTCAATAAAAATTCGAAGTAAATAAAAACAAGGTATGTCAACTTTTTTCATTCAATCGGATACCTAACGACAGCGTAATAAATCTGCAGTTATTTAGCGCCATGAAATTGTAAATAATAATAATAATAATAATAATAATAATAATAATAATAATAATAATAATAATAATAATAGTGTTTTGGCGAGGTGAGTCCGAGGATTGATTGGCTGACCTTCAGCCTTGCAGTTACTCCACCATATAATCAACCAAAGACGGAAACAAATTTACAGTTGCATCAGTTCAGAGAACATACACGTGAAATTTTCAAATTTTCAATTTTGTCCAGTGCGTTCGGGATTGGGTAAATCAACTTTAAGGCCGTCGTTTGGGACAATGGAAATAAAATAATAAATAACTGAAGGACCACTATAACCTGTCATCCAGTTTGAACTTTGTAAAAAACATATAATTATCGAGGTAATGCATTAATTACTTTCTGAATGAAGTTTGTACACTGGATGATGCATTTTCTTTGACAGAGCGTAAAATGAATAACAATGAGCAAAGTAATTACTTTCTACGCACTAGTGTTTTAAATGCTCACTTTACGTACTTACACAATGGAAAAAATGCAACTTTGCGCACTATCGTAGAAAAAAATAATTTTAAACATCCTTTTTTTCTCGTTTTATCAGAGTAATTGAGATTTTTTCAGAAACAGCAAATTTTCACGTGAACTCGTGACAAAATAACATTTATAAACCAGTTAAATTTATGATAACACTGCATGGTACATCTTCAGTGAAATTTCGAGTTCATATCTAATAAAAAAACCGGCCCTTTACATAGATGTATATAAGGTACACCAACCAATCCAGCATGACTCTTGCACATTATTAGCGTTTAGAAGTGTAGATTTTCCTCCCACTTCAACAAAATTAGTGTGTTCTCATGTACGGCTCTTCTATGTTCATTAAGGAGGTACATTTGTTACATATCGAAGAGCTTGCTACTTATGAGTAGGCCTGTATAATATGCGTCCAAATTCATAAATAAGTAAAACTATACGAGATCACGATCACAATAACGCCAGGAAAACTCTGGTCAAACTATCTGACACGCAAGTAGACTGGTAACCACTTTGTGGAAATGAATAATTACTCGCAAACAGTAACTCCAAAGCAACAGTCGAGCAGTCTTAGATGATAACTTACGCACGAAAGGGTATAAAAGATTTGGAATTAAAGATGGACTATATAGTACACCGCATGTCTCACGGACAAGGTAACGATAGTTAAAACAACCTTTGAAATATTTTGTAACAGGACGAATACCGGAAAAAAAAAAAAAAAATTCGTATACCTACCGACAGAACTAAAAACACTAAATCCGATTTTATATATAATATAAAATATGTTTAATTTTAATAGAACTTCCGTTAACAAAGCCAAACCAGATGCGTCACAGCTTATAGCAGCAATTGCAAACCGGTAAGTCTCTGAACTTCAGTATTCCTAAAACATTTCGATTTGAACCACAAATTATCAGTTTTAATAGTAGGTTGCTTTCATAATGCATAAATTAGACGCCTCATGTCTGAATATCTATATCTAGCTGCTAAAAAAAAATAATAACTTCAACATGTCCGTGATTCTGCTTCGAGAGTAAGGCCAGTTCATAGCATTACGCTTTTTTTCTAATTGAGCATCATAAAAAATTACGATATAATTTTGACAAAAAAAATCTGATATATTCTCTTTTGAGACAGGTCCTGTTTATTATAAAAGTGTTCCTGCACTATTTAATGTATGTACTCATTTAATTCAATGTAATGCTTTCAATTTGTCAGTTTACGGAGGGCCTTATTATTCCTATAAGGCAAAGGTCCTTCAGCGCTGCGATAAAACGGTATAAAATACGTACTGAACACCTTGGGAAGGAAGGGTAAGATGTATGACCTCAACTAGTGGAATTCAATCTCATAAATAACAAGTTTCTAATATACGAAGAGATGGGCAAAGAGAAAACATGGTAATTCGCTGTTACCGCGTGACTCATGCATGTAAACAAGCTCCGATTCTCGCTGGTAAGCCAACTGTGCTTGCTCAGCAGATCAGTAGCATAATTAAAGGGTTCAGAGTCATAGTGGGCCAAGCGCCATAAATAAAAAGCGAAGAAAACAAGGATTAAAATTAAATGATTGTAATTTAATGAAACGTATAGAAAGTAATATAGAGTATGCATATTAAAACTATATGACATATCAATCTTCATTAAACTATGGTATTCACTTAACTTTAAACCTTTCTTTCTCCGTTTTTAATAAATGGCGCTTGGCCCACTATGGCTCTGAACCCTTCAATTGTCTCTGTTGTAATGACATGTATTCGGTGGAACAACGTGTGTTTATGCGGGATATTTTCGTTAAACCAGACAATTGGAGAAAATGTCAAAGATGCTTTTGTACCCATAGAATACAGTATGTACTCTTTCTGGGGGTGTTAGTGTGATATTTATATATATATATATATATATATATATATATATATATATATAAACAATATGTATCTTTGTTCTAGCAATAACACTATTATTATTACTATTTTTATTTTATTTCTTTGCAAATTCACCAATACCTAGTAAGTCTATGATTTACAAATTGGTGGAAAAACTTTGTGCGGCGCGATCACTGCTGAATAAAATAAAACTAAACGTATATATATATATATATATATATATTCTTACTGAAGAAAAACAGGTACCTATCTTATCCAATTTAAGATCTAGTCCAAAAGATAGTGGATACCAACAATTAACAGTGCGCTAAATGAATTGAAAGAAAATATTCGTACATAAATTAATAATATCACAGAACTAGAGCTTCGCAGTGTTCCTACCAGCATTTTTAAACGTTATGAGACATGCTTTTTAGCAGGGAGGCAGCATTTGGAAATACTAGTATAAATTCAAGTGAATGTAGATTTTTGTTTCCGCGAAAACAGCAATTGCTTAACCGCGGAACAGCGCAACGCTTTCCGCCACCAAGGCTGTGACGAAGTCGGCAGGAAACCTCACAGCTCAGACACCCGTTATCACAAACATAGGTGCTACCATTTATGTGACCACAATTGTATAAAAGTGTCGGGTCTCGCCCAAGACGGCTCCGCTTGCATTTCTATGGTGGTCGTTTGTGTAGTTAATGACTGGACGTAATGAGATTATCCCTAAGCACTGCATTTCAAATACGGTTTTAAGTATATGTTATGGAATGAATTGTGTGCCAATTGTGTTCCTCGGCTAAGCAGGTTCCACTATCCGTTCCTTCCCAGCCCACAAGTTTGAAAACCATAGCTCTGGTGATAATATGCCGTACCTAAAATAATACCGCAGTCGTCTATTTTTGTGCTCTAAATTCGGGGCTTCCGTTCCTCTGAAGATTTCTGTGTAGTTTAGAACCATTGCTGCCATCTATCAACTTTGGACAAATCATGGGAATCACATGCGATGATGTAAGATCAATACGACACCGACCGAACACAAGTGAAGACTGTATGAAAATGCCGCAAATCACAGCGAAACTAGTCACAAAGGTAGAATATCTTCTTTAGTTTTAACGTTAAAACTGTACATAAGATAATTAAAAGCTATTAGTTTAACAAGTTATAACTTATTTATCATATTGATATAGCCTACAATTTAGTGTTAAAAGTGTGTGTTGTGTGTGTATTCAATAGCCACCCACTTCACTTGCGTGATTCGGGTTCCTCATACTGCGGATAGATGGCAGAACTGTGACCCATTTTTCTAGTTGTACACCACTTCGGCGGTGTCACACTGTACATAATGTGTATCTGTGGAGAGTTATGTCGTGTACTAGGGTAAGTGTATGTATAAGTGTTCGTGTAAGTGTAGTGTCTGGAATGAGTGATGATGATGAAGATGAGGAAGGGAGAAGGGGAAACCCGGTGCCGGCACGTAGCCTACTCCTGTCGAATAGCACCAAGGGGGCCGCCAGGCTTAAAGTCCCCATCCGACGGACGAATCACTATCAACAGTGACATATGCCTTCTCTTCATATGCACTGCGGAGAGATTTGGGATTTAATCCAGGCATATTGGTGCACAATCTAGTATTTAGAATTGCACTGCCATCTCTCCTAGTAAATAAATGTTTTATTTAACGACTCTCGCAACAGCAGAGGTTATATCAGCGTAGCCGGAATTTTGTCACGCAGGAGTTCTTTTACATGCCAGTAAATCTACTGACATGAACCTGTCGCATTTAAGCACACTTAAATACCATCGACCTGGCCCGGGATCGAACCCACAACCTTGGGCATAGAAGGCAAGCGCTATATCAACTTGCGAACCAGGTCGACTCTCTCCTAGTCCCAGATAGAAATTTTACATGAAAATTTCTGACTCCGCCGGGAATCGAACCCGGTCCGGCTAGCTTGATGGCAGACACGCTACCACAGAGCAAACTCTGTGGACTTAGTGTTAAAATTGTGTGAAAAAAAGAATAACTATATTAGATATTATATAGATATAGCCTATGCCCTAATTGTAGGAGCGCTAATGTGTTGTAAGTGTTTAGACAGCGAATATAATAATTCAAGTTTTTAGTGAAATAGTCTAGGGTTAGGCCTTATATATTAAATAGTTTTATATATTGTTATTTACAAGAACAAAGTATTGCGTTAGTTATGAGAAAGTAGGAAATGAAGTTGAATGTAAGAATGGTTTTTAAGTGAACTGAGAATAATAGAAGGGAAGTAGAATAGGGCTTATAAATTAGAAGGATGGTTACGTGAATGTTAAGGGATATGAAGGACATAGTAAGATCAGGCTTTAAGTGTCAAAATACGTTTGTGTTTAAAGAAAGTGCAAGTAAGGGGATCCTGGTCCGAATACAGAAATGTGAAGGGCCAGCAGGACAGAATGAATATGTTGAGAAACATATACTATGTATATATATATATATATATATATATATATATATATACATATATATATATATAGGCTATACAGTATATTTATTATTATTAGTATTATTATTATCATTATTATTATAGGCCGTAATTTATGAACGTAAAGTGCTTTATTTCGTTAAATGGTTATTTAACAATGTTATATGAAACTGTGTGGTTATGCATTACAAATAAAATTGTTGATCTGAAGCTGATCAGATTTGGTGAGGTACAGTAGATTTGAGAATTCCATGTAAGGACACTTAATATTCACCTTATAATAATAATAATAATAATAATAATAATAATAATAATAATAATAATAATAATAATAATAATAATCCGTGGCGCTACAGCCCGTGAAGGGCCTAGACCGACCAGCCGGCTGCTGGCCTCACACCACATGCAGAAGCAGAGGTGGACGATCATCCAACCACACGATACGTGTGGTTAGCAAGATGATCCCCCCAGCCGTTATAGCTGGTATTCACCTTATAGTTTGGAAAATTTCGGAAGAAACCCAAACTAGATATTCAGCACAAACAGAATCCGAATCGTCTTCCGACCGCACTCTCGGAATCAAAGTCCAGCTAGTCACCCTACCCTGAGCTATGTTAAGGGCTCAACATCCTTCTTATTGGCTGTATACTCTTATTTACTCAGAAGTAGTGTTCCCCTTGGAGTTCCAAGTCGGCAATTGCGAGTCATTGTGTATGGTAAGGTCTCTCTAACCATAACACAGTCTTCCTGCTTAGAAACGAACCAGTGGCTACTGGTTTCACAAATATTCTCACACGTTATTGAATGAACAGATTTAGCATGTATGATATCAATATTAATTTGTGATTGGTTGGAGCGTGGCGTCACAAACAGCGGTCAGGGCGAGAACTCAGATCTGCGGAAAAGATTGCGACAGTCACGCGATACGACGGCCGCTCTGATGACGTTTAAATAATAATCATGATCATAAGTCACTTATTTCCGTACTACGTAACGGTGCTGAAAATTGCTCTTGTTTTACAATGTCATTTCTAGGAAAATTTATTCGAGCTTTACTAGAGCAAGTTGAATGTATTAATATCAATATTGGGCAAAGAAGAAACATATAAAAAAAACATCAGCTTCGAAAGTCTTTCTTTTTATGAATGCACTTAGTTCATCAAAAGTGATGTTTCGACAGTTCAGTTCAGAAAAAAAAAAGTGTAAACACAGACTTTGAAGAATTTACTTCAGTTTATCGTTTACAAATAGAGAAATATTTGACAGGTGATGCTGATACGAAATACAACGGATGATGATGATATTATTATTATTATTATTATTATTATTATTATTATTATTATTATTATTACAGTAAAACCTCCCTAAGACGAAATGCGATCGTTCCAGAATTTTTTTTTTTCCCGTTTTCATAGGTTTTCATTTTACAAAGGGTTGGGTTTTGGCAAAACTAGGAATAGACTACTGCAATATGCTCACTGTAGGAAGAACACAATGAAGAAATAATTTGAAATAAAAGTTACTACAGTACATGAAAAGTGAATTTTTTATTTCATAATTATTACTTACAAATGGCTTTTAAGGAACCCGAAGGTTCATTGCCGCCCTCACATAAGCCCGCCATCGGTCCCTATCCTGTGCAAGATTAAGCCAGTCTCTATCATCATACCCTACCTCCCTCAAATCCATTTTAATATTATCCTCCCATCTACGTCTCGGCCTCCCTAAAGGTCTTTTTCCCTCCGGTCTCCCAACTAACACTCTATATGCATTTCTGGATTCGCCCATACGTGCTACATGCCCTGCCCATCTCAAACGTCTGGATTTCAAGTTCCTAATTATGTCAGGTGAAGAATACAATGCGTGCAGTTCTGTGTTGTGTAACTTTCTCCATTCTCCTGTAACTTCATCCCGCTTAGCCCCAAATATTTTCCTAAGCACCTTATTCTCAAACACCCTTAACCTATGTTCCTCTCTCAGAGTGAGAGTCCAAGTTTCACAGCCATATAGAAGAACCGGTAATATAACTGTTTTATAAATTCTAACTTTCAGATTTTTGGACAGCAGACTGGATGATAAGAGCTTCTCAACCGAATAATAACACGCATTTCCCATATTTATTCTGCGTTTAATTTCCTCCCGAGTGTCATTTATATTTGTTACTGTTGCTCCAAGATATTTGAATTTTTCTACCTCTTCGAAGGATAAATCTCCAATATTTATATTTTCATTTCGTACAACATTCCCGTCACGAGACATAATCATATACTTTGTCTTTTCGGGATTTACTTCCAAACCGATCGCTTTACTTGCTTCAAGTAAAATTTCCGTGTTTTCCCTAACCGTTTGTGTATTTTCTCCTAACATATTCACGTCATCTGCATAGACAAGAAGCTGATGTAGCCCGTTCAATTCCAAACGTAATTTCAGCCTCTTTCTCCCTCTCTCTGCGTCCTAGTTTCTTGGCCCCACGTTTCTTTTAAAGTGCAATGCCGCGACTTTCTTTTTTAAGGGAACGTTGTAGGATTTCCTTCGCGTCCTACATCAATTCAGAGTGTAAATTGTGCCCTGATTTATCGGTTGTGTAACTGAAGTTGTGATTGATGGAAAATAGATTAACTTCACAAATTAATCCTTGGATGGCAGGTAGCATTATCTAAAAACAGTATGATCTTACGACCTTGACGTTTCATTGCTCCATTAAAACTATAAAGTCACTCTTCCATGATAGAACTGGTCATCTAGGCCTTCTTTATATTAAATTGCACAGTTTTACTTTATTCGCACTGTTATTTAACACTGCATTGGCATATTAACACGAAACTCAGAATAAATAAACGGAAATGTGAAACTAAATTGACACCACACTACAATTATTCACAGTTTTATTCTACTCGCACTGTCCTTTATCACTGTATTGGCTTGTTAGCACAAAACTGAGAATAAATGAAAGAAAATGCAAGAGAGTTGGAAGAAGTAGCGGTACAGGAGGTCAGTAACCTGCCCGGTCCTTGACAATAAGCACAGAATATTGACATGGTTAGAGAAGCTTCACCCTCAACGCCTGACAAAGCATAACGACAGCCATTCAGATCATTGCATGTACAGTCACACAAAAAATTATGCCATGCTTCGTACAGTATTATCGCAAAATTAAAAATGGTTTGAAAGAATTTAGCAACAGTTACGCTTAAAATTATCCGTTTTAGTCATGTTTTTTTACCTAAATGGTGCCCAAAATGATTCAGTTTTCGCGTTAGGCAGTTTTCCGTTTTCAAGAATTAATTTACATAGGAAATTATTCCGTTCCCGTTATGTTTCGTTTGTGCAGTTTCTTTTTTATAGAGGGTATATTTTAGCAAGGTTTTACTGTACCTATTATTATTATTATTATTATTATTATTATTATTATTACTATTATTATTATTATTATTATTATTTTATAAGCACATCAAGGCGAACCTAGATCATATCGCACATTGCTCTCAAGAATCCTGAGAATTAGTATGGTTCGTGCGTTGAATCCTCCGTATTACCTATTTACAGAAATATATGTAGCCTATATAGATAATCCTGCAGTAAAGGTCTGTCCATATTATCATGCGGGAATAGTTTCTGGCACGTAGCGTTTCATGCACGTCATTTGTGCGGCTTTTCATACCACCATACAACAAATCATTTCGGCAGTATACCGACTTGTAAAGAGATGTTACACCTAACTACTAAAGATTTGTGTGAAATTTCAATTATATTAGAAGGAAAATAGGAGGATATTCGAAATAATGATCAAATAAAAATGTAAACCTTTTCCGCCCATGAAATCTAAAAAGGGAAAACGGAAGGAGAATATTTTAATCTATAGAGAGAATTAATAGATGGTCATCTTATTAATCCCATCAGCTGTTATCTTTAGTGGCAATGCGCTTGGACACGTCTGAACTTAACGGAAGCCCATTCATATACTGAGCGTATTACTTCCTTCTGTCACATTCCTACAGGTAACGCTTCAGACAAATATTTTTGCCTCGAATCCCACAGGCGCACTCGAATTCCATTCGAGATCATTACAGGTCCAAAAAGGAAACAATTAATTGCCAGCGAGGATTTTTTAAGACACGCTTAAATTGCAAGCGTGGACAACTCTCACAAGGCAAAAGTCAAATCACCGAAAGCAGAATAAAATTAATTTTATGTCATCCTAGCATTATAAACAAGTTGTTACTACATCAAATATTGTGCGTAATCTGCTAATTATGGCACGCGTGCCAATAATAGCAATGACATATTCGCTACGACGTAATACCGGAACGCTTGGGTGGGGTTCTTGCTTACCGCTTCTACGCGCCACGTAACAAGAAATGAAATGCAGGACAGAAGATAACACATCATTTATTTGCAATTTTTTTTAAATTTTATATAACTTTTTTAATATCACATAAAACAGTTCTGTGGTCCAGAGAAACTATATTAAGAAAATAAAGGAGCATTTGTACAATAAGATTTGATACCTAAGATGTAACTAGAGTTTGTAATACCTGCAAGGTCATTTTTTTTTTGTTTTTATTCAATGCCAATGCCATGCGCAACTAATCGATACGAACATATGAAGACTTTGTCAGCTATGGATGCCTAATTTATTTCTAATCTATACCTAGAGTTCCTATATAATGCTAAGATGCCATAAAGTGTTGTATCCAACTCGTGGATAATCTTATTATGACACTCGTGAAAACTGGCATGCCATCACAAGTAAAGCATTTCCTGTTTCCATGGCTATCTTTCCAATAACACCAGCTTAAGACTAAACAAGACAGATATAATACACGAAACCTATTTCGAAACATACGTAACTCCTTACAAGAAGCCATAGCCGCTTAATCTATACATTGTGTAAATAATATAAATGTTTGGCTCAGAAGGCTACCGAGCAGTTCTTCAGACATATTTGACAGATTTCCAGCTATATATTAGAACAAAACGCTGCATTTTCTATCAGCTCCTGCTGCTGCTACGAAGAGCACTGCTTGATGTCGGTTTGCTACATGCTGTGTTACATGGCGTTACTACCACGTGCATAATTTCTGCACTAGTGTTATAAAGTTACAAATAATTATTTGTGGTTCTGCCACGAAATGCCACAAAAAATATGTTGTTCGGAGAACGAACAATTAGTGAGGATATTTGTGTGAAGGTGTAGCATTAAACAGTCAGGCATCGGAATTGGTGTGCAGAACTCGTAAACTTTACAAGCAGGAAAAGGAATTAGTCCTTATATTGCCTTCTGGTGACGAAGATGATAAGAAAGAACTTGAGGGTGTTTTACTACTGTCATTGCAAATTGGAGAAAGTTGGTATTAACTTCATTTAAAATACATAATTTTATTATCCCAATTTCGTAGACTTCAGCTCTATTAAATTTTCATTACAGTACATGTAATGCTAAGTATTTATTACTTTAAAGAAGAATATTATAATATAATTAAATTTTATTCATAAAGTTCTATAATTAATTATTGATTGCCATTATTATTATTATTATTATTATTATTATTATTATTATTATTATTATTATTATTATTATACAATTACATAATTAATATACAAAGAAAATTTATACCTTTTCGTTGATTCATATTTCTGCCCATTAATTTCGGGTATAGTTACGAGAAAAAATGTGAATATTTTAATTGTCAAAACCTATATGCTAGACACCATGAGCTAGATTATGGTCTGTTCTTTTGTAAGGTCCTCAAAGGTGATATATCCTCAGACTCCTTCTTCTAAAACAATATTACCTTAAGTATTCCAACGAAAGATATGAGATCCCACAAACTTTTTTATAATAGAAATTCAAAATTTCTTTCACCAGTCTCCAGATGCATTAAAAATGCCAACATGCATGGCTGCGAATTCGATCCTTTCAATGTATAGACTTAGTTTGCTCTTGGCAACGATTTATCATTTACATATTCTTTCAGACATTATACTTAATTATCATTCTATCATCACTATTATTTTCATAGTATAATATACAGTATCATAAATTAGAGAAAAATTCTTTGTTCAAGATTCTTTATGTTTATTTTTATTTTATCATTATTGTTACTTTTATTTTTATTTATATGCATCAAGTGATTAACATTCAAATTTAATTTACTTATTTATTTCAGTTTTATTATTATTATTGTAAATTAATTGTAATCAAAATTTAATTACATTGTATTACTTCAGATCCGTTTAATTTATGGTTTGTTATTTGGTTATTCTTATATTAAGCATACTCATCAAACTCACATTCATTTCAATTTCATTCGTTTTTGTTGTTTTTGAGCTTTTCTGTAACATGTATTCTGCAGTTGTCTACTCATTTTGTCATTATTGTTTATAGTATTTGTCTCTAATTTTAATAATTAACTGTATGCACTGTTTATGTAATTCTTTGTTCACTGTAAATATTGTGCTAACTTCTATCTTGTGCTGAACTGTTATAGGCCCCAGGCTGTTGTACAACACAAATATCAATAAATAAATAAAATTATTACTATTATTATTATTATTATTATTATTATTATTATTAAAAATTACACCATTAACATATTATATGACATATTATAATATAAATATAACACTTAAGTTATATAATTAATTTAATAACTATTATTAATTGTAACTGAATTTAAATAATAGTCTTCTTCAGCTACAAGGATTAGAACTATTGGCCTCTTCAGTCTTCAAAGTTGATGCCTTCCAGCCATGTTAATTAATCTGTGTCTTCTAACATTTCTCTTCTACAGTGGTGTATAATTTATAGTCGCGACGCTGTTATTCCCGGTGTGACTCCTCCTCTTTGCTTAGGGGTCTACATCTTAGGAAGTGAAGGCTCTATAAAGTCTAGGTAGCTAGTATCGTTCGCCATTTTTGTTCTTTCGTTGTCCAGCTACTAGACGAGTAATTTATTTGCCACACCGTTAAACATTATCATGTCGTAGCTCTTATGATAACAAATCAAACGCACTCTAATTCAGCAAATAACTCAGCGGCAAATAACGTCCTCATGTGCTTTCTGCGAACGCCAACAAAAGAGACAAAATGGCGGGCGATTATATTAAGTATTTATCGAGCCTTAGGAAATGCATAACGTCATCATCAGCGAATCACAAGACGCACACGTTTGAATGTAGCCGACCTGCAACGTGATTGGCTGCCGGAAATAAGAGCGACGGGACTATAGTAACAGTTTAGGTAGTCGATTATTTTCCATTCTTGTTAATTGTTGGTACCAATTTTGTTTTTGATTTCAAACGAACAACACAATTAAAATTCTACAAAACATTAGCTGTTTCACTTTTGACATCTGGCTTTGAAAATTGGTCACTGAATCGAACAGCAAAAAGAAAAATTAAATCGAGTGAAATGAAGTTCCTCCGAGATGTCGCTGGCTCTTTTAGACTATGAGAAAAATGAGAATGTTGGACAAGAACTAAACTAATCTTACAGAAAAAATACATAACAGGTGACTTGACATACAGTGCGTGGAGTATGTTATTCTTCTCCATTAATTCATATACTATCTGGTCGTCCGCAAATAGTATAGTATTCCTAAATACTATTCTATTTTCGGACGACCTGATCACACGAACTGAAAATGAACTACAGACAGAATGCAGCTTATCAACTCCAGAGATTAATGAACACATGTCATCTAAAAATCTCTAGTACTAAAAGACAATGCTCTTCGTAGGTACAGAGCACTTACAATCTAAAGTAGTTATTAACGATAATATTCTAGAACAATAATTTGGGCTGCACATGAGAGAATCAGATTTAAATATAAAACTCAGCAAATTTCAATAAATATGCGGAACTATTCGACGAACTAAGAAATAAAACAATACTTGTTCTAGAATATTATCGTTAATAACTATTTTAGTTCGTAAGTGCCGCATGTCTTTAAAACTCCTTCCTGTGTTCAATAATTTCCTTTGCAGTTTGCTAAATTAAAAAGAATAGTGTCCAAGTCTCACATTTATAAAATAACACACTTCACCGTATTCCTTTTCTAGACGTGACTTTACTTTTCCTTTTTTATGTGAGACGTCTATCTTCGAGATAGAGAGAAAAACAGTAAGTTTTGGTATGAAAAGTTTACTCTGATGTCACTTGTGGCAGCACGGAAATAGAAGTGTAAGATGAACTTCGTGCCTCGTCGTTTTCCCCTCGGTTCGTCTCGTTTCATTCTCTATTTATTGTGTCTCGAGGTTTTCCAAACAACAGTCATGGAAATATTGGGAATATGGGTTATATTATAGGCCTATATGAATATCATATAAAATACACTGAAGTATTAAAGAACGTAGGCTTACACAAGGTATTTTATTATTTTAATTCGACTATAGATGTTTCACGGAATCACTGGGACTTACTTAAATCCCCTATCACATTTGTAAAATGTGTTTGCTACAAATAATTGTATTCAGATTAGCATAGGCATTCGGTATCTCCTGTAACCTACCTGCGCGTGTGAAGGTAAAAGTGGATTGAGAAGCTTCCCTCCCTCGCTACGCTTCGACTTGCAGCTAGCTAGCTCGCTTACCTCCATAATGTTCTTACTATGAGCTACGGGCGCACGAATGCATTTGGTTTCACGAGATAACGACTGACCTATAACATTTCTTACATTTTACATTTCGTTTGTGCGTGTTTTAGAGCAGAGGAACTAAAAACCAGTCACATATGCAAATTTTTCATTACTCAAAACCATAAATAAATTATATTTAGTCCACATATTTATACAAAAGGGATCTTGCCAGATCCAATAAAAGACTTTCTTACGAGATCTTACTATTTTGTTACAACCTGTAGCCTATAATTCCTGTTGCTTCATAAATGGAACGTTTCGATCTCTCCTAAATTTTCGTACGGTACTTCACTATGTGGTGTGGCTCTCAGAACAGAGGGAGTCATCCCTGCTGAACCACAGATAAACGACAAAGAGGATAGTCGCCAACGAACTATTGGAAACTAGTTGCCAAATATTTCAACCCGAGTTGAACCGATAGCTGCTTGTCGTTCTAGCACGACAGTTTTGAAATGTTTGAAAACAAAGTACGCAAGTGCTATTAGTAATGAAAGAGGTGCATGGATGCCAATTCAAGCTTCAAACACGACGCGGAGTGAGGAGATAATGTAATGGAGTAATGGTGAAGGGCAAGGGCAGAGGAAACTAAGTATAATATTTGAGACTTTAAGATGATTAGGCTATGTTATGAAGAATGTTTCGTACTTTCTAACTATGCATTGAGGTTTCTCCGATATTGCGAACTACTATACTTGCAAGTTATATCAGTAAAAACTTACGCTAATCAGTCATTATGCTTATAATGTTTTTCACGCGATCTAGTTCATACGTCTAATTTTCTTCGCGGAAACTAAGTTTCGTCTGGCGACAAGTAATATTTAAATTACCATAATTAACAGCAGTTGGATCTCATAATTACAACTAGGCAACGTTGCTTAAGCGAGAATGGTTTTTCTGGGCGGTTAATAAACCCCAACCTTTATAAGTCGCATGAAAGATGGTATAAGATGTCTGAAACATTATACGTTGATGATAGATATTTGAGGATATTAACTCTCAATACAGGTTGAAAAGCAAACATTTTTCTGCCGTTCATAATTACTATGAAATGTTTAAATATTTTATGCTCGACTATGCCGAAATGTAGTAATTATACACCTGGTAGCAACCTTTAATGCATGTCATTAAAGTACACCTACTCATTAAAGTACAGGTCTTTCAGCCAATGACGACTCAGGTTACAACTGTTCAGCCAATGACAGGTCAGCTTTCTACCGCTATAAAACCGCAAGTATCGATTATTCTCGGATATGCAATCGAAAGAGAATTAGCGAAAAGTCACGGAGGCTGGAAATCCAATACTGTCGCAGAAGGTTATGTTCTGTTACTATAATAATTAGCGTTAATTGTAAATAATATTCAAATAAATTCAATTTGTCATCTCGTTTTTCAATGTCTAATTTAATTTCAATGTTATCTCTGTAGGTTCTTATGGTCTAGCAAGGTCAATGTGGACATCTGTTCCTCGGAAAAAATCAATACTTTCGCGTCTGCGCACATCTCACAATATACGGGACATTCCTCAAAAATTAATAATATCAAGTTAGAAATATGGTCGAGCATGAAAAGTCGTATGAAACTCGCCTATAATGGTAATTAAGAAGCTCGTATGAAAATTATGAAACTCGCTTGCTCTCGTTTCATAAATATCCATACTCACTTCTTAATTACCTTCATTATAGGCTCGTTGCATAAAGTACTATTATATCCATGTAGTTTTTCATAACCTTAACAAAATGATAAACCATCGAATTTTCGGAAGTAAAGTTATAAAATTATTACTCGACCGAGCGAGTGGAGCCGCGAGCGTAATGTGAACTACAGCGATGACGTTATACGAACGCAGGTACAGTGCAAATGGCGCTCCGGGCTGCAGGACTCCACTAGCATCGGTCGAGTAATAATTAATTATAACCAGGGAACGGATTTATATGGACTAAAAATATATGAAATATGTAAATATATATGTAGTTATTTTTACCAAAATATGGAATTAAATATGGATTTTTACCAAAATATGGAATTAAATATGGACTTAAAATTATAAAAAAATGACTATGTACGTTAAATATTGGTACATTTTAATCAAACTAAACAAAAAATATAATGGACGTACCTTATCTTCCAATGTAGTTTCAACAAAACACAATTTTTATTGTCTGTTACCATAACAATAGGTTACAAACATTTCTTTCAAGTGCTGAAAAGTGAATCTTCTTCTATTGTCTCTGAGGATAGATTTATACTGACTAAAAGAGCGTTCGACGTCACAAGAAGTAACTGGTACATAATTCAATTTCACAATGTCTGCTGGGGATAAGTCCAAGTTAATCTTCACTGTTGATTCACCACTCATCACAGCAACAACCTTTTGTAGTTCTTCATATCCAGGGTTTTTTGAAAGTACAGTGTCCACCTTAGCTCTTACTGCATCTGCAACTTTACCTCTACCACGATTCAGTTGTTCCACAGTACTATTTATAATTTCAAAACTTTCAGATAGTGAAAGGTGCCTATTTTGGAGACTTTTGAGCGTTTTTATGATGCATGAAAATGTATGCTGAATGTGAGCTAAGTCATTCTTCACACTTATGTCACAGGTAACTGTTTTCGCAGTATCAATTGAGACTGCATCTTCAGAGTCCAATGCAAGGAGAACATTGTTAATAGAGTCTATATGTTCGGCATAATATTCAACTGCTTCTAGCCATATACCCCATCTAGTTAAAATTGGCTTTGGTGGCAATGGAATTTCAGGGTACATTTCTTTCAACACGTTAACTCTACTGGGAGCTTTGAGAAATACTTTTTTCACTGATGAAATCAACAAATCTACTTTAGGGAAATTGTCTCTGACCACTTCTGCCACACGATGAAATGCATGCGCCACACAAGTAAAATGAGTCAATTTAGGATATACAACAGATAATGCTTGTCCAGCTTTGACCATATAAGGGGCAGCATCGCTAATAAAGAATAACACATTATCGTACATAATACCCTTTGGCCACAGGATACCCATAGCTTCGTTGAACAGTTTAACTATAGTTTTGTTATTGCACTTTTCTAGAACATCACAATGTAAAAGAATTCGTTCAGAATATTGTTCACTTAACAAACCGATAACTACATTACCAACAAGTCTACCTTCTTTGTCGGGAGTCTCATCAATGGAAACCCAAATTGAACTATCTTTAATTTCATCTCTTATCTTCTGTATTGTCTCATCGTAGATGGATGGAGCATACGTCTTCCTAAGTGTTGACTCATCCGGGATTGTATGTTGAGTATATTTTTCAAGGAATTCCCTGAAGACCTTATTCTTTAGTTTGTAGAGAGGAATATCAGCAGAGATGAGAGAACGGCACAGGTCGATGTTAAACTCAGATCTTACATTCGATGTTGTTGGTTGTGTTAAAAACAATTGTCTCTGCTTGGAATTTAGTTGTTTGTTGGCCTGATGTTTACTAGTTGTAATGTGTTGTTGCACCAGGAACTTTTGTGTAGATGATACTGCACACTGACACAAATTACAAAATAATATTTTATTGTCAGTTGATAAACCATCTTCTTTAAATTCTGAAATGTAACTTGTTAGTTTTGATTTTAAATTGACTGAATGACGTACTTTTGGCATATTTACCGTCTTTATAGTATGATTTACAAAACTGAACCTATGTGTACTCTGACTGGCATTTAACTGTTGAGCTGCACAACTGAAGTCTGTTAAAAATTTTAAATTAAATTAATACAGTTTTGTAACTTACTTTCCCATTGTTGATAGGACTGCTAATTTTCAAATAACTCTGATGTTAAAGGGATTACTGAACATGTGTTTAAATCTCTATTGTTGAAATGTATTTTTAAAAGTTAATGGAATTTTGTTTTGTTTTATTGTTAAACCTAATATAATATGGACTGTTTTATATGAAATATGGAAAATATATGGAAATTAACGAAAATATGTACTAAACTCTAAAATATGGAAAAATATGGAAAATAAAAGTAGGATTTTTCAACCCTACACATTGTGAAACATAAAGATAATGCAAAATATAAATTATATTAGCTTTATAAGTAAATATGTATTTACATATAAATCCTTTCCCTGATTATAACTGATGATGCAGCCGAGTATAAACAGCCTTGGTCACTTAATTTCCGAAAATAGGAATTACACTGACATCAAGTCAAAAACGTGACAGAGGATTTCAGTAAATCCCTGTGATTGCTTCATAAGTCTATACAAAATTATGGTAATTGAATTAGGATAAATAATTACAATTTAATGTATGATCTGAGCGTGTCCCATGAGCGAAATGAAAAAAATTATGAATAACAGTTAGTTCTCCAATAATAATAATAATAATAATAATAATAATAATAATAATAATAATAATAATAATAATGCATTAAACAGACTGTGTTATTGAGAGTGCAAGAAAAAGACTTCGACACACAGACAATATCAATTAACTAGTACACGTACTGTTTATAAGCACATGAAAATATCCCATAAATATTGTCATTCTTATTTATCATTCTGTCTGTATGTGAGTAATACAAACCTTTCATTAACTTCGTCTAGTCAGGCATCTATTGTGTCTTTTTCTCATCCCATATCATTAAGGCATAAATTAACAAATGATAATAGGTATTTTATTTTAAATACTATAGGCCTATCGCAAACTTCCATCCATGGATTATAATAAACACTTCCAAGTGGGTTATGTATACATACGGATTCTTTTTGTGTATAGGAGTACCAGTTCATTGTTGAGTTTAACGTGTATGATGTAATCATTTCCATCATGGTAACCGTAGCCAGATGACAATAGTGTAATTTTCGTTCCATAAAATTCTTTCATTTTTTATACTTGTATAGGTGGGATATTGACGTTAAACATAAAAGTATTAAATTGGGTTGATGCATAATTCTGTAGTGATTGTTGCGGGAAAAAGAACCGCTGCTTGCGTGCGCTACTCCCTGGAAATAGTCCCTGACAGTATGCGTTGCCAGATGTCACACTCATGTAGTCATGTAACAATCAAATAGGCTACATAGAATGCTCATGTATATTTATAACAAAGAAAATTTTCACGTTTTATTTGGAAGAAAGAGTCACTTTTCGTGAGAATTATCTATAAAACTTGACTTTTGCTTAAAATATCGTGATTATGGAGTAATTTCGTGGATTCCTATCAATTTCGCGAAAATTCGCAGAAATATTGAACTTAATTTTGGACTTTCATTAATGATTTGAATTTTAATGCTTAAAATTTAAGTTTTTGTCACATTTCGCGAATATCGTTATAACCAAAGCCACCGTTTCTGACGTGTGAAATAAGTAGTGGGAACGTTGAGAGCGAGTATCTTATCTTTGTCGCATTGTGTGGGAGAGAAAGCTGACCACTATGACTGGCAGACTGCTGACGTGACCCTCTCTCAAGAGATGCCACTGACTGTGCAAAGTACTCAAGGACACGCCTGAGAAGCGCGAAGTGCGGGTATCTTGTCTTCGCCGCAGTCAGTGGACAATAAGATTGGCAACAAACACTGTGATTGGCAGATCGCTGACGTGAGGTGTATTTGGGTTGTACCGTTCTCAACTACACTGGCAACAAATGCTCACTGACTGATTTTGTACTTAAGGATACACGCCAGAAACGCTGGTGCTGGCTGTAACACCAAAAAATCTTACTCCTAATTCTATGAGTCCTATAGAACCATCACACTGCTATATACCTGTATTTGTATACACCACAATGATACCCGTATCGCGGCAGGCGAGCGAGCCAGCATCAGGCAATGCATTAAGAAGTGTCGTATTTTCTTAAGAGGAGATAATAATGAAAATGAATTGTGAAGGGTGTTAAAGGGAAAAACAGAATGTACCGGACAAAATCTTCCTCAACCTTGGTTTCGTCCACTATGAATTTCATGTTCGCCGGAGCTGGGAATTGAATTTGGACTCTCTTCTTATTATGATATTAAGGGTAGGCCTATATGTACGTGAACGACCATAAATATTATCATAAAATGCAGGCTCTAAATTTCTAAAATGTTATAAGAAAATGAACTTACAATGGACAAAAAATTACAAGGTACACCAACGAGACTTAACAGAACTTAAATATCTGATAAAAGTATAAAAAAAGATTACTAATAATATTTTTCAAACCAGTTTTATAAAAAAAAATGTTATGTTTTATTTAACGACGCTCGCAACTGCAGAGGTTATATCAGCGTCGCCGAATGTGCCGGAATTTTGTCCCGCAGGAGTTCTTTTACATGCCAGTAAATCTACTGATATGAGCCTGTCGCATTTAAGCACACTTCAATGCCATTGACCTGGCCCGGGATCGAACCCGCAACCTTGGGGATAGAAGGCCAGCGCTATACCAACTCGCCAACCAGGTCGACAGTTTTATCAAAGTATGAAAAAAATAAAAACTGCAGTTACATCATTTGGTAACCATAACATTGTTATGGTGTCTCTGACATTTTTAGTATTTTTCCTGTATGTAATAAACACTTATTTCTGAAAAGTGGACTACTCTCAGATATGTAGAGTTGTTTATTTTAATACAATTAATTTTTTATTTGTCCCATATAAAATATATTAACATTTACATAATGTTTTGTGACCTAATCTTTCTATTTTGAAATAAATGGGCATTATTGTAGTCTACCTTTTGCATAAATGTATGTTAAATCAGTGTACAAAATTTGAGAATTCTATCTCTAATGGTTATGGAGTTAAGAAATAATATGTTTGCAAATTTTCAAATTTTGGAAAATTTCATTTAATGTAAAGAGTGAATTCTAAAAAATATTATTAGTAACGTTTTTATACTTTTATCAGATATTTAAGTTCTAATAAGTTTTGTTGTGGTACCTTGTAATTTTTGTCCAATTGTGAGTTCATTTCCTTATAAAATTTCAGAAACTTTTCTGACAATATTTGTGGTTGTTCACGTACATATACCCTTGAGATAGTATTTGGCGAGACGAAGCCGAGAATTCGTCGTGGAATTATCAGATATTCGCCTTACAATTGGAGAAAATCTCGGAAATAACCCAACTAGATAATCAGTTCAAGTGGGATTAGAACCCACTGTCCAGCACAGTCTAGGATAAGCCGTCCAGTTCGCTACTTCTAGGTCAGACCGGTGACCGGATTTTTTCTTTCCGTGGCGTGAAAAGTGACCCGTACGTGACGCTAACTACTCAACAGCGTGAACGCAAGAAAACTTTTCTTCTTCTACTCTATCCTCTTTGATGATATGCATACAGAACACTCCCACCCTTGCCGAATGGCAGAGAACTGTTTCAGATTTTATTTTGATGTTGGTTTAAATATTAGTAATTTGTAAACGAGTTCTTTCCACTGTAACATGTTCTATCCATGAATATTAATAACTCCTCTTTGTAGTCATTTGCCACAACATCGCGCTATATTTGCTATACATCGTCTGAATATGAAAGCTCGTCAGATTTTCTGTTTGGGCGAATTTGACGGGTTATATGTTTTAATGCGAATTTAAAAACAATGAATCATTAATAACATGTATAACATGACATTATTTACCTCCAAGGAGATGCTTGCTCAATGGATTATAGTTCAGGATTATCTGCGGACACAATGGACTTTTAGGACAAGCCGCAGAGAACAATACACCATCCAATAGATGGGTTGTAATTGTAATGCATACTGCTAATCAAGCTGCAATTTCAGAGAGCCGTGTTCTGTTGTGTACCAATTTTAATTATATCGTCGATTTAGTTTGTGTTTGTAGCAGAATTGAGAGATGCTTGCATATAAATATCACCGTTTTTCATTGTCAGTTGGTTCCTCTTGATGCTTAAAAGCATTGAATTTACAAAAACAATTAGTATTGTTTAATCAGCTTTATGAACATACTATCATTATTAACATCATCATTATTAATATTATTATCATCATATTATTATTATTCATTATTATTATTATTATTATTATTATTATTATTATTATTATTATTATTATTATTATTACTAAGTTATCTATGAGCCTTGTTGTCAGCATCTCGGAGCACAATAGCACATCACATATTGGACAGTTTTTGGGCTCATGTTCGGTGCCCTTGGTACGATCCCACGAGAAACTCTAAATCAACTTAAACAATTTAAAATTTCTGATGCAACGATTGATGCCATAGGATCTCGTGTGTTAAAATTATCCTTAGCCGTAATTAGTAATCACTTGTACCCAAGAAACTTTTATTGTAAATGATTTCCTATGTTTTCTTATCGTTTTTTTTCTTTCAAATTGTCACATAATTGTTTTTAATCATTGTTCATTGTGAATTGATTAGTAGGCCGATCTACCGAACCCTTATTTAGGGCAGCTTTTGTTGATACAAATATATATTATCATCCTCACTGTATTAGTACTGAAATATGACGAATTAGAATATAAGTTGAAAATGAAAACGAAGCTATAAATAAAATTAATTAACCTTCCCACGCTGACAGAAAATACAAAGAAATCGTACCTATGAACCGCTTAGATGGCCACAATAATCCGAAAAATTAAAACAAATAACGAAAACATGTATGTGAAGTATTTGCACGCAAATACTATAGTACGTCTGTGAGACCGCTTCAAATAAACTGAACTAAATATCACTTGTGAAAAAATTGAGAACCCGGGTGTCCTCGTGATGCAGGTTTCGTCCGAACTGAAAGGTAGACAAAGCAACGGAGGAATTTACTTAAAGAAGAGGTAAATTTATAGAGAAGGGAGAAAATAGAGAGCGGTATAGCAGACAGTCCATAGTACTTAAGGGTTAAGAATCGTGCTTCAAAATGCATTATGCTCTAAATTAGAAAATATGACGATCTAATTGACATGCAGTATCTGGTTAAAATTCTAACTAAAACTCCCATAACCATTTCTCTCTCGTTCTTTATATAAAATCCAGTAATAATCCTATACAGACGTGGACAAATTATTAGACTAAAAGTTTTTCTTGGAAACATAATATAATTCGTCATATCGACTATCAGTATAATTCATAGATGCTCTATTGTTGTAAATATGATTGTTTACATCTTCTGGTATATTTTCCCAATGGTTATTTTTTTCTGGCTTTGTTGGTACTACTGGTGTTTTAATTATATACTGCAGGAGATATTTTCCCATGGCCTGCAAGGAGATCGGACATGAACGAAATTGAAAATCTGTGATCTAGACTGAAGAAGAAAGTGAACAAAAAGAGGCTTACAACAAAACATGGACTCATTTACGCACTGTCTGATATCTGGATAAATGATGCTGATATTCAAAGAAAGTGTCAAACTTTGGTTTCCAGCATCCCTGACAAAATCAACGTGTTAATAAAGCATAAGTGGATGTTCACAAAATATTAGTAACCTCAAGACTCAATTTTCTGTTCATTATATCTGTGCAAAGTATATGTTTGTTCATTATTTCTACCGATAAATACAGCTTCGTTGCACATACAATTAATTTAGTCTACTAATATGTCCACGTCTGTATTTGGAAGGTCAACTTAATATCTCTAGAAGGTGTTGAAACAGTCGTTCAAGTGCTAGAGGACAGTATTTCCGGTTCAATAAATTCACATATGTCACATTTAATATTTCTTTGCTTATTTGTTTATTTACCTTTTACATATTTCTCTTTTATTTATTTCATTAAAGGACGAACGTTTTCATTAGTTACTAATTACTCTTCTTGTTAATAGAATGTACTAAGAAGCCATCTTACAGCACACTAGTTCAGTTACTTACTGTACATTGTGCATTCACAGAGTAGTATATATTAACAATAATTTTCCTATATATCGGCTAGTTCTGTATTTATATTGTTTGGTACATGACAGTTCTCCTCGCATTTCTGCATTTCTCTAGACAATAAAGTTTTGTTATTTACGAAAATAACAAATAAACTGCAACGTATGAACATTGTTCAAAGCAAACTTTTAATGAGGCGTATACATTCGCCCGGAGGACAGTATTGGAGACATAGTTGTTTTGTCTCTTTTGGCCCGTCCCACACGCTGTTTATCTAAAGGAAGAGCAAGTTTCTAAGTACAGGAAAATATTAAAGAGAAAATTATGATATTCTTAATGAAAAACTGAAAATACCGGCAAATGACTATGGATGAAACACTGACATTTCTACGTAGACAGAATTTAGTGGTGTGTGTTACTTATCCCTAGAACTATGGGCACTTCTCAATTTATAGGAAATTATTGTGTCTGCCGTCGAATATAAGATCCGCAAGTGCATAACAGAGGCATTACGATTTTGTAAATCCATTCCATTTTATTGATTATAATAAACGAGGAAATACTTGGTGACAGAAGAAAAAGAAGCACCTGGAGGAATCCTGCCTGAAAGTTGTTATTTTCACACAAATTTCACTTAAGATTCACAGTTATTTGAACTTGAGTTTTCGATATGAAAAGTTATTTGCCTAATGGCGTCTTGCCGATACGCCAAGTAGACATGAGTGTACATGACATAACCTATAAGCATGCCTAACAATTTGACTATCTAGGTGCCAAAGAGATTTTTACAATCAAAATGGCCACAAAAATGTCGATAGAATGTTGGCAACAGTCACTTTAATGATAATCGAAGCCCGGATTTCTGAGTATCCATGCACGAGTATTGGAAAATGATGCTTCCATGGAATTTGCATCGCTCACTCGAACCGACTTCTTTACTAACGAGAAAGCACAGTCAGTAATCCTTAACGTAAAGGATGCTGTGAAAATGAAGAATAAATTGTTACTACACTTTTCTGAAGCATGCAAAGTAACGATTATATATCAATTAAGACTGTTCGATTTTGTGCAAGATTTTCAGGGTTTTGTTTGGTGTCACAGGTGCAAAAATATTAATTATTTCGGAGTTAGGCCTATGTTTTGGCCCCGTCATGAGGGATGGAAATAAAAGTGGGAACCTATTTGCTGGGTTCCTTAACGAGAACTATTCTGGAGAAATGTCCAAAGTTTTTAAATATTTAACAGCTCTATCATCAAAGAAGGCAAGGAAAGAGAAATATATGCGTTAGAATCGCTACCAAGATCTATCCCTTACTTTCCTTTGTTGATACATGCTGCGACACTTCGGATATTTCTGAATCTATAAAATAAAAATTTCGCAGCACTAAAACAAACACCATTTTACATACGAATCAAACTAATTATCAATGAATAATTCTCCTCCCAGAATTTTTTCTACGTGCAGCTTCACATCTTGACGCCTTCTGGTTTTTGTATGTGTTTTATTTATAATATACCAAACGGTTTGTAAGTGAGACTGTTGAAAATACAGAAGTCCAGTACCGCATTCAAGAAGAATGGCTAGTCTTTATCTAGCGTAACATTCGTTGAAAACTATTTGGACTTATTTTGACTACAAATCTTAAACACTGTTGAAAAGATTAATGACATTTATAAACAAAATCTTCAGTCCTGAAGAACAACTCACGGACATCACAAATGACTGCTCTTTAACTTGTCTTCGTTGAATGATTCGTTAAGTAGCTCGAAAAGTTGTTTGTACAACTCTGATACGGTGCAGGAACACTAATATCTCGCACTACATTAAAAACCGCGAAATCTTTTAATTATTACGTGACTATAATGAACGAGCCTATAAATACTTTCACAAATTTTCGTATTTACGGAATATATAAAAAAAGGTAGGTATCCTCTCCACACTCCATGAAGATGCTTGGCGAAGCAAGGAGGTAGAGTTCTATGCTTTCATTTTGTTTTACTTGGTTCATTAACAACGCTGTGTCAACTACTCGGTTATTTAGGTTGTTGTAATTGGTGATAGCCAGGTAGTGTCTGACGAGATAAGGCCGAGAAATTTCAAGAAAAACATCATTGCGGTATTGAATTTATAACATATATTGAAACATATATTTATGCAGGGGAACATAGAAATGCAGAAGTTGGGAGAATATCCAGAAGAAGGTAAATTCCCCGACTTCTCCCCTCCCCCTCCAAGTCGAACACTGGATATATTGCATTAAGATGTTCCAATATTAATGCAAACTAAGTAAATTTCAATTTACAATTACAAATTATATGTTAAACTCAGGCACTGATTCTCACGTTGTGTGTCACTGATCAAATTGTATGGACAATTTTTGTGATGGCTGTACTGCGGACATGAACAATACTACAGTAGTCATGCGTTAAACGTAAGGTATACATATATTCAAATGGGAGTTTAAGTCTCTCCACTGCAACTCACTAATTTAACAACTTCAGACGTGATGGGCGCTCCAAGTAAATATTTTTCCTCCTCCTTGATGCAGTTAACTCGGATCTATTTTTCACATTTCCCTGGGAGAAACTCGCTGAAAACAAATTACTCAAATCATTTGTAACAATCCAAGTGAAAATAATCAGGACGTCAGGAAGAGCAACTTTATGGCTCAGCGGAAAGGAAACACAATACGTTCAGTTCAAATGCCAAATATAATCAGCAGACTTGAAGCTCTACTGTTTCGTGCCCCGGAAGTCGTCCGTTCGAATCTCAGACAAATCACAGGTTGTGCACAACTTCGGTGGAGTCTATGGTTCATTCCAGGACAGTGAACTGGCTGCTTTGCTAAGGAAATATAATACAACTCAAGAATAGAATGATAAAGATAGAAGAAACTAATGGGTTTAGAAAGAAATTATCTTACTAATATTGTCTGTCCTTTACATAAAAACCCTTGTTAAGCCACAGACGAGGCAGAAGTCCTTCCTGAAGAAGCTACATGCACTATCCTGGAATTCGAGGTCATTGGATCTGATACTGTTGAATTTACACTATTATTATAAAAGTGTACCAAATTTATTAGTGCTGTGTTGCACAAGCAGTAGCATTCGCCGGAGGGTATAGTCGTACTTCCAGCAGCATAAATAGCCCAGGATTCTCCATTTACAGTTTTTTAAACAGAGTGAGGACATTTCTTCAGAACATTTCCTCTAATATAACAGAAATGAGTACAATAGTGATTAATGATTGTTAGATCGCGGAACTTCAAGCAATAGCTTTTGTTTATTGATTTGGCATATTGAAAAAGTAAAAGTGGATCTTTGCCGGTCATAGCTTTTACATTCCAAAAAAGCCAACTTTATTTCGCATAAATGAATATTTTGGGAATTTTCCCTTTTAAATGCATATTTATTTTTATTTTTCTGATGCTTTTCCAATTCACTGCGGGCTAAAGCACGGAGATGCAGTATCACCTTTACTTTTTAACTTCGCTCTAGAATATGCTATTAGGAAAGACCAGGATAACAGATAGGGTTTGGAATTGAACGGGTTACATCATATCCTTGTTTATGCGGATAACGTGAATATGTTAGGACAAAATCCACAAACGATTAGGAAAAACACAGAAATTTGACTTAAAGCAAGTAAAGCGATAGGTTTGGAAGTAAATCCCGAAAAGAAAAAGTATCTGATTATGTCTCGTGATCAGAATATTGTACGAAATGGAAATATAAGAATTGGAGATTTATCCTTCGAAGAGGTTAAAAAATGCAAATAACTTGGAGCAACAGTAGCAAATATAAATGACACTCGGGAGGAAATTAAACCCAGAATAAATATGAGAAATGTCTGTTATTATTCGGTTCAGAAGCTTTTGTCATCCAGTCTGCTCTCAAAAAATCTGAAAGTTAGAATTCATAAAACAGTAATATTACCGGTTGTTGTGTATGGTTGTGAAGCTTGGACTCTCACTTTGAGGGAGGAACAGAGATTCAGAGTGTTTGAGAATAAGTTTCTTAGGAACATATTTGGAGCTAAGAGGGATGACGTTACAGGAGAATGGAGAAAGTTACACAACGCAGAACTGCATGCATTGTATTCTTCACCTGACATAATTAGGAACATTAAATCCAGACGTTTGAGATTGGCAGCGCATGTAGCACGTATGGGCGAATCCAGTAATGCATATAGAATGTTAGTTGGGAGGCCGAAGGGAAAAAGACCTTTGGAGAGGCCGAGACGTAGATGGGAGGATAATATTAAAATGGATTTGAGGGAGGTGGGATATGATGATAGAGACTGGATTACTCTTGCACAGGATAGGGACCGATGGCGGTCTTATGTGGGGGCGGCAATGTACCTATGAGTTCCTTAAAAGCCCTTTGTTTGTACATCCAGCAGCACAAATAACCCAGGATTCTCCATTTACACTTTTTTACCCAGGATGGTGACATTTCTTCAGAACATCTCCTCTAGTATACCAGAAATTAGTATAATAGTGATTAATGATTATTTGATCGCGAAACTTCAAGCAATTGTTTGTATTTATTGATTTGGCATATTGAAAAAGTAAAAGTGGATCCTTACCGGTCATAGCTTTTACGTTCGAATAAAGCCGACTTCATTTTTCATAAATGAATATTTTGGGAATTTGCCCTTTTAAATGCATATGTATTTATATTTTGCACAGTGACAAATTCTGTGTCTATATCAATATTATTAACAAATTTCTTATTTGAAAATTTGTAGGTCATGTATCATATTACACTTCAGATGTTTACATCTTTGCATACGCAGGAATAAGTCTACGTTGAATGAACAGTTTAATTTTATTAAGGAAATATACTATCATACAATAATTGCTGCCCTCATATCTGTCGTTCATAATTGAAGAGGTGGATTCCAAAACCAACTAAGTCAATTTTTGGTGATTTTTAGCTATGCTGGTTAGTGTGTTCTCCTATACATGTTGCACAATTCTAATAACAGTATATAAGTCAAATCTAACTAAGGCATGTCGATTTTAAATGTCAAAATTGACGCTGTTTTCCAAATCCAACTAAGTCAACTGTTGTTTTATTCCAGACCCAACTAAGTCAGTGCAGTGTTTGGCGCGTTTTATTTCAGTCCTCCTACTGTAGTTGCACGTTACAGTTCGCTACAAATATTCCTGATGTAACATTAAAGAATACCATTAGCTTTGAAAAAAGGAATGACGTTCTTAAGCTGATGAATTACATACCCGAGAAAAATAGTAAAACCAAATAATTTTATGAACAAGTACTGAAGAAATCTGAAGGAGATAATGGTAATACTCTTCGTATATATGACAAGAAAACCCATTTGTTTAAATGAAAATAAATAATTATTGTAAAATTTCATGTTGAAAACAACATGTACATATTAAGTTGTATAGTGTAGTAATAAATAAGTTAGATTACAATTTCAGTGAAAACAGAGCATAGCAATATTGAATTCAGCCATTTTAAATTTTTGTAAATGTAAAAGGTAAAATCTACGTTACAGCTAAAAGTATGTGATAAGTTAAAGTATTTGTCATAAAACCTTTAGTGAATTTTTTTTTCAGTTAACAAAGCATTTGCAATTCAATTCTTTATTTCTGTAAATGAAAAATGTAATATTCCATGTTAAAACTAACATGTAAAACGTTACAGTATTTAGTAATAAATACGTGCAACATTTTCTTTAGTTAAGACAGCATACTTGAATTAACAAGTATAGGGAAATATTCTGAATTTTTTCCAAATCAAACTAAGTCATGACTTAGTGCAATTTTGAAAAAAATACGCGTTTATAAATTATAAGATGTAAACGTAAATGCCACAAATATTTCGTAAAGTCATACCTATGTTATGACGGATGTGGTACAATATAAATTACTCCGATAATCAGCTCCAAAATAATTATTTCAATTATATTGCTCTAAAAATAAGTAGTTTTTTTGACATAGTTGGTTTTGGAATCCACCTCTTCAATTACATTAAAGACATAAAAAAAATGGTTGTTCTCATAAATATAAGGGGAGCAAATAGTGGCACACAGTAAAAGTCTGTTTTTATTTAGCCCTAATTTTATTTTTGTCGTACTATAAAGTACCATAATTTAGAAAAATTGATACTATAATCAGTGGCTGACAGATTGGGGTCACTGCTGGAGAAATCGTTGGTTGTTTACTGCCATAATAATTACGTGAAAGGTAGAAGACGTTAAAAAAATTTGGAAAGTTAGAGAGTTAAAAATGTACCTATTCAAATATGTATGTAAAATGAATAATTAATACATTTATAGAAAAAGGTTTCAGCAAAAATGACGTTGATTTTACGTTATTTTCACTCTCATCATATCATTAAACCAAATAGATCTCTAAAGTGTATTTTTGCTACATATATTTCAATTTTTAGCGTATATTTCCAGGTTTTTTAGTGTATAAAGTTCCGTGGTTTAATAATTAATTCTCCGGAGATTGTTGGTAACCGTACGCTACGTGTGTACATTTTAACGGTGTACATCAGGATGAAGAAAAAAAAACTCGTAGACCAAGGTTATTTAATCCTTATGGGAAGAGAATTTTTTCATAAAAACTCGGGCAGTGTATGTTACCGGAGCCAACCAGCAATGTGATGACCGTGCGGAACTGCACTAGTCAGCGAAATCCAGTTTCTAAAACCAGCTACTATAGCATTCAATAAGTAATGGCAACAATGAAACAATATTGTAAATCAGCGCTCCTGTAATCTTTTAGTACGTAATAGAGGAGCGATTGTAGCATAAATGTGGAATGTTAATAGTACATTATGCAACGAGCCTATAATGCTAGTAATTAAGACGCGAGTATGTTTATGAAACGAGCGCAAGCGAGTTTCATAATTTTCATACGAGCGTCTTTAATTACCATTATAGTCGAGTTTCATACGACTTTTTATGCTCGACCATATTGATTTTTTCCGGCAATTGGTGAAATGAATTGGGAATGTGCTTTGTAAAAGGCTGTAAGATGACGGTGAATTGATGCTAATTTCTGTGTTCTTTTTTTCGACTGAGTTTAATATTGTCTAATCTCGCGCTAGTTGTCTTTCGATTGCATATCCGAGAATAATCGATACTTGCGCTTTCATATTGCTACAATGGTATTTTCTGATTGGTGGAACACCTGAACTTTAATGAATAGGTGTACTTTAATGAGGTCCATTAAATGGTTGCTACCAGGTGTATAATTACTACATTTCGGCATGGTCGAGCATAAAAGTCTTTATGTAACCATATCTTGTGAATACAGGGACTGTTTCTGATTTTTATTAAGTAATACCACCCTAAAATGTTCACGGGTATGAACAAAGATTCTTCATAAAAATACAAGTTGCAAGAGGAAAAAATGCAATCCAGTGCTTTACGGCAGTACAAGAAGCTTGTGAGAGAGGAGTCCTACCATAATGAACTATTGCAAGATGGGTGGAGACGAGGCATTCTCTGTCAATCAAGAGATGACATCCAAAGAGTTTCAGATCGATCAGTGAAGTAGAGGTTCAGAAATGATGCTGCAGATGAAGTCCGCCGTCTTTCAAGGATTTGGCAACATACCCTATTGTTGACATGGAACTATATTTGAAGTCTGTAATGCCAAAAATAATATAAATAAATGTAGTGTGAAACAGTAACCATGTTGCCATTGTCTTTTCGCATGCCCTGGTATAACGCTGGGAAAGATCACTGTACTGACCACAAGATACCTCTCTATTGGTTCGATGATCGTTAATCTGTGCTGAGGCATGTGGAGGTTAGGCCAGCGATCGGCTGGTCAGCCCGAACCCTTCATGGGTTGGAGCGCCACGGGTTACTTTTTTTACTCTTACAAACTTACCTAACAAAAATTCTTTCCTTGATTATAAATATCATCCATGAAGCTTATCCAGAAAATTTTTTCTTCTTTCTTTATGTAAAAATACATTAAAGTAATTGAACGTGATGCATACCCAACTACCGAATTGTGCAGTTTTACCGTTGTATGTCACTATCGCATGTTCGAATCCCTCATAAAGCATTGGTGTTTGTTCGTTGTCAATGGGACTTACTGCATTTAGGAGAATCTGCGTCGTACTGACGGCATTTTATAGGAATCCCACTTTGTCTCTCACTAGAAAATTCTCTAATTATGGTACGGTATAACGATATATCTCGCTGGGAGTACGAAAAGAATTCTGTAGATCAGTGCATTAAGATGCTGTTTATAGATATTCAGCACGAAGGTAGGTGCAAAATAACAGTCTATGAGCCCATAAAAATCGGAGAAAACATTATTTAGAAGAGGATTAAATAATTCGTTGAAGTAGAGTGTAAAAATCTTGCACGTTGATATAATGAACGTGTGATAATATTATTTTAATAAATAAATGCATTCATAATTATAGTAGATGCAGTAGCAATCGATAGAAAAAAAAAAACTTCGATAAACATTAAGTAAATAACTATTTAAAAAACAATTCTTAACTCTTCCCAGGCAGGTAAATGACTTCTCTTTGATTTCGAATGGAACATCTTATGCGTGTAATTGTAAAATATAAAGATAACATTTGGCTTAATTTGTCCTACATTTAAACTCTGAATAAGTAGACAATATTGACAATATTATTCTTCTAACAACGATATTTATTATATAGTGTTATGAAACTTATCAATTTCAATCAATAGAAGTTATTGTTAAAAAGTCCACCGTTGTGGCTGAGGGGTTAGCGAGTCTAACCCAGCGGTCCCGGTCAGGACGAGTTGCCTCGGTGAGGTTCTTCGGGGGTTTTCCCTCACTCCTATGGATTATTATCAAGTAACTTTATCAGGCGATTTGAACCCCACTCATCTTCGCCGCTTCTTTTCCTTCCCCATCATCCTTTCCTTATCATCCCGTTTCTGGTTTTTCAGATCACTCTACAGGCGGCCTCCCGAAGCTGCTGACTCTCTCGACCGGCCTCCGTGGAATGTAGCTAAGCGACGTCGGATGGCTTCTGCAATGGCACCCGAGGCGGACCTACTCGGGGGAGGAGTTTCGCCTCGGACCGACAGGGGGGCCTGGGGGAAGTTGCCGAAGCAGGAATGGTATATGGATTCTGTCGGCTGTAGGGACCGGTCGTTAAGGGAGTCATGTGGTTAGGTCGGTGCGCGTAGGGGATCTGTGGCACGCAACTCATTCCATATCGAGGGTTAGCGCAATAGATCTTTATAGGTCGCAGTGATGGGCCATCCGTGCTCCCTCAGTTAAATTCCGTTCCATTCCATAGTGTTAAAAATTATTGTATGTCATAATAGAACTAGAGATAACATTTCTGAATTCATCACATCTATGTGAAAGAGAATAAAAGAACTAATTCCATAGTAATGAAATGGATAATGTTATTAATAGAGTAGAAAAATATTCATTAATTAAGTCAGAGAAAATGTATGGAACAGGTAAATAAAAGAAATGTGAACTCCATTTTTTTAATTGTTAATTAATCTTGTGAACATAGCCTATGTCTCGTATAAAACGTTTTTCTCTCCACTTTCAGTAACATGCTTTCTCTATTTATTAATTATCACACAAAGTCATTTATTATGCATCTTTAAGTTTTTAGATACCTTTGAACATAATATTAATACAGAAACCGGGAGTCATTACAACGTTAAGTGTACAATTCTGCACAGTTGAAAGATGACGTGCTCGCTTAGTCTTCTTCATATCTCGTCGGATCCGCTGGTAATCGAACTCACTTCACTCACTCCCGATGCGGGCTCTTGGAACACTTCATCTACTTACAAGGGCAATGTCCAAATTGACTATTGTTACTAATTATTTTTTGGGGATTGATACACTAATTAGGTACTCTTAATGAGAGACGTAATTCTAAATTGGGATCAATTAAGACAGTATTAAAGGTTTCAGACAAAATTCTAGAAACTAATTATCTGGAGGTAATGCATTAACGTCGAAAACGGGCCGACAAATGAGCGCTGAGATCCTGACAAGAACAAATGCATGACAAAGAGCATTTCAAGATATCTTCAAGAACATGTCATCTGCGTTTGTGGATAGATGCTTACACTCAATCAATTTTAATAGATTACTTCTGACAACATAAGGGCAATACTTAGTAGAGTTCGTATATTTTTAAACAATCTTAGTTCCAACCCAGATCATATTTACCCAGACTGCTCTGCGTCATAGGCTTTGACGGTAACAACTTTTATCAGGTTTATTATGCTTCCATCTAGTTGTTACATAAGGAGTCACGTCACAACTGCCATTTGAATTGCATTAGCGACTGTACTGCCATCTCCTGTTCGTTTACGGCGGACGGGTGGCGATCCTGGCGGTTGATCTTTTCAAAGTGTAACCGATTTTAACGTAGGAATGAGTAATCTCTATGTGATCTGGAGTTCCAGCAAGGGTTGTAATCGAAAAACCCTGTGTTTACTGATATTTTTATAGCATTTGCAAACTCGTATTTATGAAATTAAGAGCGTATTCCGAATCTCAGCGCTGAGCAATCTGATGGCATCACGGTGTTCCGAATTTCTCCCATGGCGTCACTGATGCTCCACCGGTGCCGCACCGGTGCCATCAGCTTGCAGAGGTGGTGGCAGTCTCCATCACCCGCCATCAGTGAATCTGATTGGTTCTTGTATAGGGCGGGAATTAGCAGACGAATGGCATCGTGCACTGTTGTGTCATGGCGGTGTGTTCTGCTGTATTGTTTGTAATGAGCACAACGTAAAAACAATATGTTAATGGCTTATGAGCGAACATGTCAACGGACCAGTTATTACTACCGGTTCAAGAAATAAATTGTTAATGCTCTCTTTTCTTTAAACGAGATGGCAGTACGAAAATTTCGCAAAATTTTGCTAGCGTAGCACAGACAACAACTTATAAAGTCGCCATGACAGCCATCGATCCTTCCAGCACTTTTGTTCCCATTTCGCTGCACCGTGACGTCATTGTTGTCTACCGATCCGGTGAGATTCGGAATATGCTCTAAGTTTATCGTCATAATTTCCATCGTAACAGAAGCGAAAAAGTCCTTAAAATTGAAAATGATACGTGTGTGCGTATCGAATATCAAGTTCAGATTTGAGACGCTGCGTTCTCAAAACACACATAGTTATTGCATTAATTATTTTTACAGAACTACTGAAACATTTTTTAATTTTTATGTTCAACATTGTTTACATTTCTACGTATTACATAAACGTATTATTAATAAGGCGTTTTTTATTTTATTTTGTAAACCACCTCGCGACCCCCCTCTGCTCCTCACACGATCCCTACTTTGGAAACCGCTGCTTTAGTATATCAAATACCACATAATAAATTGCTAAAATTAACCGACTTACTGTTGTTATTAAAGTGATAACAAATTTAGCCTTGGCAAAGAGTAAACTAATCTTTCGTCATGCTATAGAGTTTACAGCTGCCTATTACAACTATATGTGAGCTTATTTCCCTTCTGGCTCTGGGTGCTATTGCAACAGAATAATATATTTAAAAGAACAGTGTTAATTTGACTGAGATTCCTGTAAACTCTCCCACCACATCGGTCTTATTTCAAGTTTCAGTTTATTTAGAGTGCTGGGCAAACATGGCTGGCTATCTTCGAAGTGGTTCCGATCAATTACATTTAACGAGCATGTTTTATTTACAACGATAATCGCTGACGCAAATCGCTAGCTTCGACGAACATCTCTCTTGATTGCTTCTGGAGTAATTTCACGACGATGTGCGTCGCGTGCCGACCAATTAGAGAAGGTCATGTTCTGAGAAAGGCAGAAGACGGCCAGGTTCAAGCATTCCAGAGTTAAGAGCTGGTTATGAATTATAAACTCAGATATGGCAAGTAAGCAAAAGTATTTTTACATATATATATTTTTTTAATCGAAAGAGATATCGTTGGAGTGTACGGAATTACACTACTCTTTATCACATGAGCTCCGATCACTATAAAAAAAACTCATAAAAGGAAATGTATTACAAGACGTTTCTAGAATTTGAACATATTGCGAGCAAAATTTATATATTTACAAAGCTTTTATAATTTTATATTTTTATAGATAGATAGATAGATAGATAAGTGCATTTATTGATGCATAATAAATTATACAAACTCATGTACACAAGATCCTTCGCACGAGCTCATACGGCCATTCGTGCTGTAACTATGCACAGTTTGAATCTTCAAAACGAAAATAATGCCTACTAATAATAAAATAGTGAAACAACAGTTATTATTATTACTACCGTTATCATTGATTACCACTATTATAACTAATCTAACTTTATACCAAACTTCACAAAAATAATACAAATAAAATAAAAGGGAGATATGAAAAACAGACACGCACAGTGTCACACACACACACACACACACACACACACATATATATATATATATATATATATATATATATATATACAGTATAAACAATTCAATTTCTTGTTGAAGCTGCACCAAATAATCCAAATAATAATTATAAAGGTAATACAGTATATAAATAAAAACATACACACGCAATAAAATACAAAATACACAGTTTAAAAAAAAAAAAAAAAAAAAAAAAAAAAAAAAAAAAAAAAACATTATCTCCTAATTCTATCATTCGCTCAATGTTAATATTACTCATTGCAACACTAATAAATCTTTCTCTTATCCATCGGCTCCCTCCCCCTCGGCCAATTCCACCCTCAACTGTCGAACTTTTGCCAAAAATTTTCCCACACTGTCATAGGATTTAACGTTATTTAATACAGCGTATGTCGCCAAGTGCCCCCTGCTAGATGTAATGAAGGACTCTGGCAGGAATCGTTTCCTCAGAGCTTCTGTGGCTTCACACTCCGACAAAATGTGGTGTGATGTCTCGCCTCTACCGCAAAGAGGACATATTCTCGCCCCCTCTTCGTTGACGATTTTAAGTGCCCTCCAGGCTCCTAGACGGAACCAGATTAAACCCAGTCTACCATCTTTGCTACCTCCATAGAGATATAGTTCGGCCCCCCAATTTGTTTTGATCATCGATTGGATCTCCAGAGCAACCTTATCCCTACATTCCCCTTCTGTTATTTGCCTGTCTATATCCTTCAGGCGTTTCTATATATATATATATATATATATATATATATATATATATATATATATATTATAATTTTATATAATGTATAGGTGGAACGATCAGTGGCTATGCAGTACAAAGGATTCAGTTACGAGAGAACTCTTTTTCCTAGGGTCGACACCCGCCTAAATAGCAACAAAATTATACCGGTTTTTATACTAATGCAATTTTTATCGGGTCATGGAAAATTCGGGTCTTAAATTACATAAGGAAAACGGCTACTTATGTATCTGTGAGGAACAGCAAACTGTGGATCGCCTTTTGTTTCATTATGGAAAACAGAAGATTTATTTTGGTCGGATATTTACATATTTGTAATGTAATATAATTATGACAAACCATTATTCAATGTGTTCAGAAAAACATGCTGTTGTAAACAGTTTGTAATTTTTTTTATATAATATAGTTCTAAGACCTTTTAATTAATTCAAATTAATGTAGTCGATATAAGTGTTAATTTTAAGTAGCAAGACTGGGTTACCCATGTCAAATGAATTTCTTGAACTGTGTGTTCCAAAGGTTTACTTAAATTATTTAAGATGCATCAAAATAAAATGGACTTCCATATTTTGTGCTACACGCAAAAAGGCAGCTCATACAGTCCCAGCATTAAGCTCTTTAAGTTAATTTTTCAATTTTACGATTAAACTAAAATTTATGGAATTAATTCTTCAAACCTTTACATAAAATGGTTATATTTCCGGCATACCTTCCTGCAGTGTAGCATAAGAATGTAAAAGTTCTCAATACGGAGTGGACTATTATTAATTCTGTATAATTTATCTAATTTTTGCTAGCCAAAAGTTTTTCCGCTGAAGAATGCGACGTCATTTTTCAACCCATTCTAAATATAAGATGTTACGCGCAAGTCTTCATTACAAAAATATATATATATTAAATGTTCGCACTATTTCTTAAGCAACATTCTCTAACAAATTAATCTTGTGTACTACTAAATATGAACAAAATCAGTCCTGTACCTTAAGATAAATCGCTCTAAAAAACAGAAACGCCATGTCCGAAGCATTTTATTGTTATCACGAGTGATGTAAAACTTGTATTTCCACAACAATCTCGAAATATACAGTGTGATTCACGAGGATTTGCCATTCGAAGACATTCTGAGCAAAATATGTAATATAAACATTCTCAATATTTACAGAGTTACGTTTCGTTATTGCAACGCATTGCTGTGAACGCGTGATCTTGGTCAGCGTGCAGTCAGCAGCCAGCGTGAGCGCTATGGAAATCAGAGATAGCCGTATGCAGTTACGTAGAGCGACGAGTGTCGTTCACAAGCGTGCGGCCAAGTGTACTCAAGCGGACGGCGACATTTTTTAAAATGTGTTATAATTTCTCCAAGACTGTAAATTAGGATGCAAAATTGAACTGCAAATAATTAAGTTAGTGGAAGTGGTGTGATTTGTAATAATTGTTGTGATAAGTACGTAAGAATAATGTAATTTTCTAGCAAAAAATTGAAAGAGAATGTCTGTACGAAGCAACTAAGGAGTTCACAGCACATTTTTAGCTTCATAATACTTGCCAATTAAAGAAATGATACTTCTGAATGGTTAATTTTCTATTTGTATTATTCTTTTACCTTCAAACTGAAGAAAAAAAAACAATTTTATAAACAAATTTAAATTAGTGTAATACTGAAAATATTCATAATAGAAACTATGTTTATATGACATGTTTTGCTCAAAATGTCTTCAGAAATAAGATCCGTAAAGGACGGTAAATCCTCGTCAATCACCCTGTATATGTTTCAACATTAAAGAACATTCTCTAATGAGAAATTAGGAGTCATTCCAACGAAATGGAGATATTAACTTAAGAAATGCAGTATGTAAAAGTCAAAAATGCTCTTCTATCAGCACCAATACGTTTATTCAAGAAACCGAGCTTATCAAAGGACAACGGTTGCTTTTTCTCTGTTCACAATTGTACTTACATCCATCTTGTATTAATCTGCAAGGTCGGCAGTACTAACTACACAAATTAATATCTGAACTTATAACTTTCTGGGAATCCCGGGATAGACAGCTATTACTGTCTAATTATCTGCCACTCCGCTGCTTTCCCATCAGGCAACACGCATCCCCAGAAAAATTGGAGCGAAGCAGGTAGAGCAAATATCCCTTCAGAAGTTAATTATCTGTGCATCGCTGACAGTTGACTGAGGCCGTGCAAATATGGCGTCGTCCGAAACAGGCACAAAGTTGGAAATTAGTTCGCCAAATGACAATAACAAAGCCTTGTCTATGTCGAAAATCCTCACCACACAACATGCATCACTTTCTCCACGCGGAAAGTATAGCAACTATGAAAAACCGGATTACCACATTTTAGCAGAAATGTAAGTTTATGAGTCAGTGAACAAGCGTGGGCTAACGATGTTGCGATGAAAATTTCTTGACCTGAAATACATCAAATTTAGTTGTTGAAAATTAAAATGACACTTCGTAACTTATTGGTTTGTATTGCGGAGAAACAGGTCTTATATTTTGAGTTCTGCTTTCTAGTCAGAGCCTAAAGACACAGTTTTGTAACTGCTATTCATTCGATTGTTTCAACAGATAAATAAAATTTGCTTCAGAAAGTTCCTGTTCACATTACTGGCAAGTCCACGTCAATGTCAGAAATTTTTTTTCATTGTGGTCTGATTTACATGTTATCTGCATTAAAAACAACACCAAATTAATGTAATAAGACGATAGTCCTCGTAGCTTTAAGCGTGCTTTTAATTTAGTTTTACAAATTGTAATGTTATTAATATTTCTGATGTTAAGAGGAATTTTATTAAAAAGCTACACGCCCACAACAAAATGGTTACTGCGAATCTTGGCTAATCTACATTTAGTACTGTTAGTAAATACCTTACTATAATAATACCGGACAGCTGTATACTAGCAGCATTGACGTGAGTGCGAAATATCGCGGACCTGACATCTAGCGGAGCGGCGTGGAATTACGTCCACAAATACAAATATTAACATAGCGGGAATCGGACTATTGTTTAAAACGTGAGGTACTAATGTGGAATAATATGCGAGACACTTAAGAAATGTTTAAAATATTTAATGTAACATTATTTTATTTCATAACTATGTATATTATGAGAAATATTGCTTTATATAAGCATTGCTGACAACAGCATAGATAAAACTGGTAGTAATCTGATGCTTGTAATAATAAAGGCATGTAGACAACAATAAAACTTAATTTGATAAAACTTTTAAATTTCCAATACATTTTAACTTCTATTCATTTATTAGGCCTAAATAAGAAAGTTACTTAAGTTATGTATAATAAAAATAATATAATACAGTTATATGAACACCTTTTAATAATTGAATAAAATTAATAAAATCTGTTAAAAGCCATACATGTTTCGGAGGAATGCTCCTCCATCTTCAGTGGTAGTACCACGACGCTGGTACAGATGTTCGACCGCGTAACGTAGCTTAAGGAAGACTGACCAGGTCGAACATCTGTACCAGCGTCGTAGTACTACCGCTGAAGATGGAGGAGCATTCCTCTGAAACATGTATGGTTTTTAACCGGTTTTATTAATTTTATTCAATTATTAAAAAGTGTTCATATAACTGTATTATATTATTTTTATCATATATAACTTTCTTACTCATGAACACTGTTGCATCTGACCTAATTTATGTAATTTAATAAGAAAATTAATTTTTATTTTTATATCAACACAGGGACAAATGCATTAGGCCTACTAAAGAATGTTGTTGGCTCACGTTTTATGATCCCTCGGAAATCGAAAGTACTATTTGGAGCAATTTGTAATGCTGTAAGTGTATTAATTATAAACAGCACATTTACACCCTGACATTTTAACACAGCACTAATTGATAAAACTATTAACTAGCCCAGCAACGATATACATTGCAGTTGATTACAGCTTTTTTCGCGAGTATCGCCACATCGGCCGCCTAGGTAGCAGCACCAGCGTCTTTCGCGCGCAGAACTGCTAGTTGTCCGGAATTACATATAGTAAGGTAGTTGCTGTTAGGTTTTGTTTATTTCTAGTCTCATGATTATGTACCATATTTTTAATTGTTTGTTTTACGACACTTTATCAACTGCTATGGTTGCCTAGCTTCTTAGTGAGATGAAGGTGATAATACCAGCGAAAATGAGTCCAGATCCAGCGCCGAAAGTTACCCAGCATTTGCTGGTAATGGGTTGAGGGACTCCTCGGAAAAAACCTCAACGAAGTAACTTGTTCTAACCAGGATTTGAACCCGGGCCTGTTCGTTACACAGTTAGATGTGCTAATCATTACTCTACAGCGGTGGACAATGTACTATGTTATTACAATATGGCAAGGTAAGGTTCTTTTCTTTCTATGCAATCATCTAAACTACATCTCTAAGAAATTCCGTCCAAATATTATCACAGCGTTAATGAATGGTGGGAAATGAGTGGCGAATGAAACTAAAACAGAGAAGAAAAAATTTGCAAAGGCGCTTCGAGCCACAGAGACGTTTCAGGATACATGAGGGATCGAATGTCTGGCTGGCTCTATGGGGAAGACTGTCAGCTGACGTCGCAGTTTGGCGGGCGGTGGTCCCGACTTAAGTTACGAGCAAGTTCCGAGTGATGTTTCATCCTGCAAAGGAACAAAATTTTCTTAAAAGTGAAGTCACCTCGGAACACTTTAACTACCTGAAAAGAATATTATTTCCTGGAGGTAGGCTGCTTATTTCCTCTCTCCGGTTTAATCCGATGCGGTTTCCGCGGTTGTTTGGATTCGTGACGCCGTCACAATGGGTTAGCCAGGAAACCTCAGATTAATGACGTCTGAGCCCTCGCCCCACCGGAGATTATTACTGTCGGCCGGGTCGACGTTTCACCTGTCGTATCACAGAGTTACACTAAAATCAAACCATTAATTTTATACTGCAGATATAATTAAGGACCTGCTTCACCGTCATAAAGTCAACCAGGAGCAGAAGGTGAACATTCTCAGACCAGTCTATGGCGGCGACGCCCAAATAGATCGGAGTTCGAGTTCCAACACTCCTACAAGATATTTTAAAGACTTTGTTGCGAGATATGTATTCTACATAACATAACGTCACGCCAGAACCCTTAAAATTACATCCCATATCACATGCCATGACATGACATTACATCGCACAAAATCATAACACGTTATATTACATATAGATAACATAACATAACCTCACGATACATTACACGAAAACTCATCATATTTCATGAAACATAACATACACATATCACTTTTAAAGCAAGGTATCATATTACAATATTTAACTTTATAATATTATCTAAGTTGTATTGTATAATTAATTAAGTTGATATGTAATTAAGGTGACTTGTAATTACTTTAGATGATGATAGTAGGGTTTAATAGAAATACTTGTAAGTTAGATTTACTTTCGCTTAGGTATGCTTATACTGTAGTAGGCGTTATTTTTAGCATTTATATTTAGTTATAGCTTTAGGTTTATTGCATTTGTATACTTATAGTTAGAACTAATTATACGTTTAATTTATCTATGTTATTTTATTGCTGTACTTATTAGCCTATAATGTTATTGTATCTATCACTGCCACCTGGTGCATACCCAATTGCAGTGTTATACATACATACATACATACATACATACATACATACATACATATATACATGCATACGTCGATCTGGTTGGCGAGTTAGTATAGCGCTGGCCTTCTATGGCCAAGGTTGCGGGTTCGATCCGGTTCAAGTCGATGGCATTTATGTGTGCTTAAATGCGACAGGCTCATGTCAGTAGATTTACTGGCATGTAAAAGAACTCTTGCGGGACAAAATTCCGGCACATCCGGCGACGCTGATATAACCTCTGCAGTTGCGTCTTTAAATAAAACATAACATTTAAAAAAACATACATACATACATACATACATACATACATACATACATACATACATACATACATACATACATACATTGTATTATATAATTTCATTGCAGCTGCAATTTTAATTTTAGTTCCTATTTTATTTCATTTTATTTTCTATATTCCTCTTGTGTTAATATATTATATTATATAATTTCACTATAGCTGTAATTTTAATTTTAGTTCCTATTTTATTTTATTTTGTATATTCTCTTATAGGCCTAGCACTGCTCATTTGGTCCTCACATTTTGTTAATATTACTGTATCTTCTTTTTTATATTGATTGTATTATTTTATTTCTATTTCTATTGTTGTAAGTATATTCTATATTCTGTATATTTAAATTTAAATAATATAAAATAAAATGAAAATAAATAAAAAATAAATAAAATACATACATACATTACATACATACATACATACATACATACATACATACATACATACATACATACATAACAAAATGTCACTTCAGAATCCATATAATCACATCACATAAAATCATCTCACACCACATCATAACACATGGTACTCAATCACATGCAAATAGGCCTATCATTTCATGAACATGATATGTTACAGCATTGCAGATAACATAACGTCACGCCAGAGCCTATGAAATCACATCAGATAAAATTACATAGCATCATTTTATAACACATCATATAACATCATGTCACACTACATAAAGTTGCGTTATATCACATAACATACCGTTACACTACATTTTTATTGAATCACATACAATAGTCAGCATTTCATAAGCACACTATCATATTATAATATAAAGTGATGCTAGAACCTATAAAATCACATTACATAAAATCATATTACACGACACTGTGACATCACATCACATGAAATCATGCCACGTTACATTACATTAAATCACGTCAGATCACATAGCATTTGAAAAAAAAAAAAAAAAAAAAAAAAAAAAAAAAAAAAAAAATCCTACAAATCGCTGCGCCCTCTTTTGGAACATAACATGCGCACGCCTATAAACTGCCGGTTACATTCAAACACAAAAATCCTTTTCATTGAACATTTTTCTCATTTACTCTTACTGATGTCTACACTGTATGTCTTACATTTGAGAATTATCATTATTCGTGTATAATATGAGTACTGTAATAGAGCAATTTTATTATTTTACTTTTATACTTGGTTATTTAACCACGCTGTATCGACGACTAGGTTATGTAGCGTCGATGGAATTGGTGATAGTGAGATGGTATTTGGCGAGATGAGGCCGAGTATTCGCCATCATAGGTTACCTGAGAAACGCCTTACGGGTGGGGTAAAATGTCAGAAAAAACCCAACCAGGTAATCAACCCAAGCGGAAATCGAACTCACGCTCGAGCGCAACTTCGGATCGGCAGGCAAGCGCCTTAGCCAATTCAGCTACGCCAGTGGTTGGCACTTTTATTAACATAATAAGCACTCATAAAATCCTATTAGGCACAGTGTAAATTCATGTTATAAAATCGTTTTCAAAGTTTAAATATTGTGTAAATTCATATTATAAAATCGTTTTCAAAGTTTAAATATTGCAGTTTGAAGAAAACCACCACCACAACTTCGGTCACTACCATTTCTATACGATTCTGTAGTCATGCATTTTATAAAAATGAATTCTGTAACTGCAACTCTTCTAATCTCATATAGTCCGGAAAACGTATTATTTGTCTTTCTTGTGTTACATTTTATATTACCTTGTTAACATGCTTCAGCCTGCTATTGGCCATCATCAGAACTGGTTGTTGCTGGTCTTGACGCCTTTTGTTTTGTTTCCTGTGGGGATGTGTTTGTGTAGTGTAATGTGGAGTCAAAGAGTATCTGTGTTCTGAAATTGAGTTGTGAGTTCTGATGATGGCCAATAGCAGGCTGAAACATGTTAACAAGGTAATATAAAATTTAACACAAGAAAATAGTAATATGCGTTACAAGTGCGGTATGTTGACGTTTTCATGTTCGAGGAAAAGATTGAAAAAGCGAAACGTAGTTGAGCATTTTTAATTTCCGAGAACATGAAAACAAACATATCGCTCGTGTATCGTACATTATTTTGTGCGAAGATCGTTTATTACATACCTGAAAGACGAATTTCTAATTAGTTGAAATGAAATCTCCATCTTGGTTTCTGTTCAACGACGGCAACTTTTAAAAACTAAAATATCTATCTTCAACATTGTTGCTATAAAATGTTTTCTGTGTTTATTATATTTCAGCAGGCCGTGATATACGTCTGTCTTTTTTTTTCCCCAGTCTATAAATGCGAACTTAAAACAAACGGTAAGATTATGTAATGATTTATTTTTCATTTTAATATTTTAACAATATTATTTATATAACATATTGCAGTAATAACATCGGCATCTAGAATCTTGTTGATTTTTTCACGGGTTCTTTAATGTTACTTGCATTACAAATGCAGTAACTTTTGTGGTGTTATAGAGTTTACTTAATTTTTGCAAATATTTAAAAACAATAATTAACAGTGCAATTTAGGTGAAATTGCAGTGGTAAGTTTCCAATTTATAATTATTACTATGTTAAACGTCTCTAAAAATAATATGTTAAAAGCCTAAAGCAGTATAATGAATATGGCGCTTAAGCGGTAAGAAGAGGGAAATTGTTATGCGTGTTACGTTGGGAATACTGAATGTGGTATTTCACACTTACCGCGTATTGGTTTTGTGCGGAAAGCAAGCAAATACGGACGATCTCGCACAAACAAATAATACGTTTTCCGAAGTGATATAGTGTTAAAAGTTGTGGAATCAAGATGTTACTATAGTCATTTAAATTTTTTTTTTTGATGCAACCAAAAATTACAATTAATAGACACATTTCAATTTTGATCCAAATGGATAAAACTGGAAAGTTTAAATGGCCAAATTCTGACGGTAGGTAATAATTTTATTACCATCTCTTGTTAGGCCTTTAAGGAATCTCACATTTTGTTGCAGTTTACACGCACTCCTTCTGATTATTTTCAATTCTTTCAAAGTCGCTAAACATTTTTGTGAAGCACAAGGTTGCCGTGGTGAAAACTGTTAAAGGTCGCAACTCAGCGAGAGAGCATCTAGCTGTCGATTGTGCCCGGTGGACGGCTGGTCGAGCCCTAGGAACACAAAGAACGCGGGACAATGTAATTAGGACACGACTCGAGAGGGCCTCGAAACCAAGACCGCAGGAAGGGCATGAAATATGCAAGCAACTCATTACAAGCTTCTGCATTTTACATGCGCAGCTGTGGAGACTTTCACACAAGCATCGCACAAATAAAATCTCAAGCATCACCCTCTCAGTTCACTTTATTTCAAACCGTCTCTATGCTTTCTGCTACTTTCTCTTGTCTTTCACCGCGTCCATATCAAGAGCAGCAATAAAAATACTTCGAATAGTACTCTCGAGTTGGTATATTGAAGCTCATCAAAGTTTAAGTGTATTGATTGAAGAGCTCGTTCTAAAAATGGAATTGCAATAAATGGTATCATAACGAATAACCAACATGACAGAAGTTCAATATCCAACGCTAAACAAATCGCGAAATGGTGGTTTACAGCCTAATGCATCACAACCGAATGTTTAATCTCCCGTCTGAATACTACTTCATTGATATCATCTCTCACCCTTTAAAAATAATTTTATATCATTCTACTTACTTGAATTTATAGTACTTTAAAAAGTTATTTATAATCTAACACGTGATGTCAAAGCAAGCGCATTTTTCTGACCTTGACGTCGTGCACGGCATCAAGCGCTAAGTATGAAAAGAGGAAGGGTTGTGTATATGAATAAGAAGCCTGATGGATTAAGAAAATAATGGTGCACAAACTTCAAACGGAACGTGAAATTTTATGTCGTTATTTTTATATGGCTTCTTTCTGTTTGATATTATCTATATTGTCTTTATAGGCCTAATAAAAGTACTAATACCAATTTCTTAATATTGCAGTTGTGTTTTAAACGTTAATAACATAATAAAGAGTTAAGCAGGAATATTCACATTAATTCCATAGTAGTACAACTATACCGTACTAAATGGATGAAACACATCATTCATAAAGAAAGTGATATCCCCCCCCCCAAAAAAAAAGAGATTGAGTATGACATGATTAGTTGGAATTGGTGTTGATGGTAGTTTTAGCCTTATAAAAGTAATCAATAAACTAATCAAAACAATATTACAGTACAAAACAAAGTTACCTAGGTGCTGTATATGTTTTAAGTTTAAGTAATATTCCATAACAAAACTCTCATCGCATTATGCTTTTAAGGTGATATTGGTGATCAACTTCTTATCATCAGAATATTAAATAATTTTCTCGAAATGTGTTGAAGCTATACAACACATAGGCACGTATGTTTTGCTTATGATGTAACAGTAGTTGCTTTGTTAATTCATTTCCTTACAAACAGTCTCCATGCGAATATTTTCAAAATTTTCAATACACTATCTTCAGTAATACGTATTTATGGTATATTAGATCTACGAAAACATTCTTTAAGGCTACTAAATAAATAGGCATATATCTGAAAATTTCACTTTTCTATAAAAGGAAGTTGAGAAAATACTTCTTTTGAACAAAAAAATCATACTTGTGAAAAATGAACATTAAAATTAAAACTTACATTCTTATAATGCACTCATACTTCTCAGACAAATCTAAAAATTAACATGGATACAGTTTTAATAAGTTCTCTTCCCTTTATCTATTGAATCAGTGCTGGCCATCCCTGAATATAGCTCGACCAAGTGCCATGTAAGTTACTACCTCTTTCGTCTATCTCTTTCCTTTCCGCTGTAAAGCGCTCAGGCTCTCCTGAGCTCTAAAGCGCGCGCTTGCTCCTATGGGCATCAATTGACATGACTGATCTAACAGATAAACTGGGAAATTCGGAAACAGATATAGAAGCTCATAATCATGTTATGAGCCCTACGTCAAAAGTTAGATTTACATATTAAATTCTGTATAACAAATATTTATAAACATACTGTGTTAAATATTGGAAGTAACAACAGGCTATCGTCATTTTCCTTAACTATGGTCCTGGAACACAACTATGATCCACGATACAACAATGTGTCGGGGGAGGGGGTGTTTGTTTCCAAATCGACTGTACGGCACCGGGAAGGGTTGTTTCTCGTAGAGATTAACATCATTTCAAAAAATTATCCAAAATAGTTGATTTTTCGATAGACTCGTTACTTATGAAAGACTCTGTAGAACAACAAAGGAAATTAATATAATAAAGTAAAGGAGGGAGAATTATAAACAGAAGATAATCTACAGAGACATCATTTTATTTTTACTTCAATTTTTATTGTACCTGAGTTTTTGAATGTACTTCACTCCCACGCCTTCTACTAATGAAGTTCAACCGTCCTCCACACAGATCCAAGACCGCATATACAGTCATAGTAGCCTTACGGTCATAGTAAACAGTACGTTCCATAAATATGTTCGCGTTTTCCAGTGAGCTTTCAATATTGCATCATTTTCGCACAGGTACTGTCGTCCATTTGCCTACGTCGCATTCCGGTTTTCCCCACCTGCTTCTATTCGCCTCTCTGTAAAGGCTAGCAGCTGGGCTGTCTTAACTCTTTTCTGAGAACATTAATTTCTGTTAGCAATTGGACGTCTACGTAATACAGTATTATACCCATACAACTGTTTAAAATAACTTAAATGAAAGGGCCTCGTTAAGTAATTAACTGTCACGTGATTTTCCCCCCTTTCTACGATCCTGCGACATAACCACTTGGACGGACAGTAGATAGCATTCTGAGTAATTTTATCTTTTCGGATCGAGCAGAAGTGAAGACTGAATTTATAGTACGTAAGGTACTCTTTTATAGAGTAGGTACAGAATTATTTCAACATCAGTTACTAGTACGAAGGACGAAACTGGTAATTGGAATTACACACATTAGAACTGAAACCTGTGTCGAAATGAACGTCCACCATTTTGAAAAAATGTGTTTAGATATCCATATTATGATTATTTTTAAATTTAACTTCATTCTCTATAATGTACGCTAATATGCTGTAGACAGTATAATATACACTGCATAATGAATACGTCCGCATGGACAGCTCAGTTCGTGAGTAAAAACACTTATTGTTAATACTGTACTGTATTTTGATTAAACAAAAACCTAATGAAAATTATCAAACTCAAAAGCGTGATATTTCCTAGTTTACGTAAATGGATGAACTACTTTTCTTCCCTCCTATACCTAGTAAGTGATTTGTTTGTATTTTACGCCAGTATCATCGACCTCCAGTCGTGGAAGACGGTAGCAAACGGCGTTGATCCAGAGGTATAGGCAGGTTAATATTAGAAATGTTAGTAAAAATAAAATGATGTCCCTGTATAAGAAGAAAATGTATGAATTGTGTAAGTAATATTGGTTATCAAAAGCAGAACCGGAAAATCTAAAATGTATACACTCAGGAAAATAACCATCGCCTTGCACATGAACAACGATTCTGTTCTAGTTGATGATGGACTACAAGACTTGTCAGATGGTAAACGCAACGCACAAATTGCTGTGGAGTGCGTGACTGGGTCCGGTCACAACAGGGCTGCTACGTGAACAGGGAGATAATTCCATGCCATAAGCATGGCAACCATTGACAAACTACGTACATAAAACGCACGGAGATGCGAATATCATGCTGAAGTGTGACTGTCCTCACAAATGAAAAAGGGGGACAGAACAGTCAACACTAGTTCTATTCACGTATACAGACACAAAATTACTATTTCGTGGAATAAATATGAGAAAAAATGCAATAACTACCCATGCAATACTACCTGGTATTGCTGTGATATGTTACATTTCAAATAAGGCCGGCAACTCTATTAAATTGAACAATTGAAAGCAAGTGCAGTGCAATCTTTTGCGAATTGAACGTGTATTTCTGTTTTCATACAGGCTTTTTTCTAACAAAAGTTCCAACGATGCCATATTTGTCCAGGCTTGAATAGACCAAAACAGAGTGGAAGTAATATAACTGTGCAAATTTTAACAGCTTATCCCTTGAATACAGTAGCCTACAAAATTACTCTCATGATACCATTTTATTCCCAAATGAATGCTTTGTCAAAAAAAAATAATTTTCTCCTAAATTTTAATACTGTTCTACTCGGTAAGTGCTATCCGAACGATTCTGAATTTTACCTTTATCTTTAGAGGCACTGATAAGGAAAGATTTATTCCTATGTAGTTTTCCAACAAAATGGACAGTTTTCTCCAAAAATAGCTTCCAAAAAGCAGACTAAACTTATAAATTTTCCGTATTTTTCACCACACAATACTTTGTATAGTTCAGAGAGGCTACAGTTTTATACCGTGTTTTCATTGATATCTTATTGTAATTCAATGAGTTCCTCTTGAATATCTATCCTTGCTTTTCTGACGTATACAGAGAATGGATCAGTGTACTCAGAGATATGGTTTTCTAAAAGTCTCAAGTCTGCAAATCGATTCTCTGTAAATTCGACTTTATGATTTTTAAAAATTTCACTGTAGCTATTGAGTTTGTGTGGAAGAACAGATGAGATAGAGTTCAAAAAGGAAAAGTAGTGAATTTGGACATGTTCAGTCCAAACTTGAAGTTTTTTAACAAATGCATTAACCGAGCAGTAAATTTTGACATTTTGTTTTCGGCCTTGCAAAGGAATACTGAGTGTGTTTAAGTGTTCACAAATGTCACACAAAACGCTAAATCACATATCCACTTGTCATTACTCAACTCTGCTATTGCTCTCCCTTACTGCTTCATATATTCATCAATAACATTCCGAAGATCTAAAAATCTACCAAGCATCTGATCTCTACAAAGTCACCTTATGTCACAAAATTATTGTAGATCTTCAAATTCTGTTCGGAAGATTCGATTAAACGTCTGAATTGGCGGTGCTTCAATGCAGTGTTCTTTATTATATTTACATCTAGAGTCACAACTTTCATAACAATGGGCATGTCCACAGATTTTGCAGAAAGTTTTTCTTGATTTAGAATGCAATGCAAAGTAGAAATATTTTCTACAGTCTTTTCCTTAAGAAAGGCGTTGAGTCTGCGAATTAACCCTTTCTTATCTCCTATCATCGAGCGAGCTCCATCCCTTGCAATTGACGCTATCTCGGACCAATCTAAATTGTGTTTATTTATACACATACAAACAGCATTAAATAGGTCTTCTCCTCTATTAGTGCCTTCTAAAGGAATCAACTCTAGCACATACTCTCCGACACTCAATTCGTCATCAACTCATCTTACAAATATTCCCAACTCAGCTGTGTTAATCAAATCTGTACTTTCAAGAGCTAGAGAAAAATTGACAAATTTACGGATTTTCGCATCCACCTGCCTACTTGTATCAGTGGACAACTCAATTCTCGGGAGATACTTTGTTGTGAAAGATGCAAGTTTTTAAAATTAGTCAGTTCCTGGGGGCACAAAATTTTACCACGTCCACCATACGTGATTCAACAAACTCCCCGTCTTGAAAATATATAAGGGCTTTACCTATATTTCATGGCACAACGTAACTAACTAGTAGTCGTTTTTCTGTTATATTGTGTGCTGTACCGTAGTAGCAGGAGCAATGTGCTTCTCCTTCAGTTCAGTAAGTTGCTTGAAATAATGAATTGTTAAACGTCATGTAAGTAATCTACAGTCCTACAGTATTAATAATAATAATAATAATAATAATAATAATAATAATAATAATAATAATAATAATAATAATAATAATAATGTGACAGCGACGTGAGATTCGAACTCACAACCAGCGTCCCGCAAGAGAGCAGATCGCGCGTGAGCCGACACGGCTCCACGGAGCACTGAGGGACGGCGCGCGGCGGAGAGAAGAGAGGGGGGTGTATTACGTCAACGCGACGAGGGGAGAGTGCGCGCGCAGCTGCTACTTACGGAGTAAAGGGGGACGGACCCTCCCGAATCTTCTAGAGAAGTCCGTCCGAAGTGGAGATAGCCAGATAATTCGAGAAGTCGTACTTTCCAGAAACTGTGGTGTGAGTATAAATTACGCGCGCAAGTGAACGCGAGGCAGTTTTCAGTTGATTAGTCAGCCAGTCAGTGAGTAAGCCAGAGCAAGCAAGCCAGTCTTGTGTACCGGAGTTCGACTCGAGTGTGCGTCCGCAACTGTGACAGCATCCGAAGGCCTGAGTTCGAGTGCAGTGGACCGCAGTTGGAGGGACCTGAGTTCGAGTGCAGTGGACCGCAGTTGGAGGGACCTGAGTTCGAGTACAGTGAACTGTCTCTGAAGGTCTGTGGTTCGAGATACTGTGAACTCGAGTGACTGAGCTAGAAGAACTGTGAACTGAGAACTGACAGTTCTGATTTGTAAATAGTGCTTTGTAAATATTAGTTGAAATTAACAGTTCATTGTTGTTCGTAATAGTCCAAGTAAATTGTCATTGTCGTCAGTGGAGTGCTATAACGAATACTGTGTTGAGTGAAAATCCTATTGTTGACGAGAGCGTTTAAGGTGAATTGTAGAAAGGAATTATTGTTGGAAGAATAAAATCCTATTGTTGAGTGAAATAAATTTACAATAATAATAATAATACCTTTTAGTTCTGCAAATTGAGCATGACACGTAAAATAGTGCGTTAGTATGTTACACGTAAGCAACTTGGTCCCGCGCAAAGGGAGGAAAGACACTGGTGATTACCAGCGATTACGGGGATGTAAAAGTGAAGCACGATGTAACCGAGAGTCCTACTTTGGACGCCTTCGGTGTAAACCAGCGATCATCAGCACAGAGCACCCTGGGGCTAGCGTCTCTTACCCGTGGAGAGCACACTGCATTATGGTGCACTCGTAGCTGCTAGCGGTTATGCTCTCTACTTCTTCCTGCTGCACGACGGGGCACAAGGGACGGCTCTGCTTACCCTTCACCCATTTCAGCGAGTGCTGACGATCACTGGTGTAGACGGTAAGAGATGAGACATGGTTCGTAAATTTTCCCCCGTACCCATGTTACTCATGGGCAGGGTCCTTTTAAATACCGTAAAACAAGGACACGGGTCTCCTAACTTTACTTCACTCTCAATGAAGACATAATACTCACTTTTATCATCCCTGAAAACAGTCACCCTCTGCCGATCAGTAACGATAAAATTAATATTAATACTAACTTCCTATTTTTACGAAATCAGGAAGTAGCTACTGCTTGTGTAAAAATAAACAATCCATTCTTATCCGTATGGCCTGTTTGCTGTTTACATTTTTAAAATATTAAAAACGAGATGCAGTCCTCACCGCGTTGCATTGGTTCTCCCCTTCACGCGATGTGATTATTCCTGACGTGCAAGACAGCGTGCATTGGACTGTGCGCATTCTGTTATTAGCCCACTCATGTACGTTATGCAAGTTTCATTATCCAGCTGCCCAGTCCGAGCGGGAGGCACGTGAGGCCGTCCGTCACACTTGTCATAGAAATTAGCGTTCATGTTGTACACTGTATGCGAACGCATATAAAATGCTTATTATTGTTATTATTACTATTATCATCAGGGCTCGAACTTGTATATTACTTCAAATTTAAAATGACACTGAGTATCTTTATCTCATTGGTTGTGTCCAAGAACATGGAGTAATGGTTAGCATGTCTGACCGTGAAACGAGCGGCTCTGGTTCATATTCTTGTTGGGTCAAGTTACCTGGTTGAGCTTTAAGCAATAAGTTCCCGCTCAATCCAATAAGAGAAAAATATATTGGGTAACTTTCAATCTTAGATCCTTGACTCATTTCGCTGGCATTATCACCTTCATTTCATTCAAACGCTAGATAAATTTCATAGTCGATACAGCGTCGTAAAATAAATTAATTAAAGATGGTTTTTAAGGAAAAAGCTCGGTTTACAGTGCTCTAAAATGTAAGGAGTTGTTGCAAACACACCGTATTTTAAATTAAACGGTCTTAGCTTGTATGCAGGACACAAACAGTTATCATTTTACGACAGTTTATGAAAAGAAAGGACATATATTTCAATATTATTTTATAGTAATAACTACTATTGCCAACGGCGTAGCTCAGCCGCAGTTGCGCTGGGACGTGGATTACATTCCCGCTTGGACTGGTTATCTGGTTGCTTGTTTGAGTTTTTCCGAGGTTTTCTCAAACCGAAAGGTGAATGTCAGGTAATCTACGGTGAATCCTAGGCATAATCTCGCCAAAAACTATCTCGGTATCACCAATTCCATCGATGTTAAATAACCGAGTAGTTGATATAGCGTCGTAAAATAACCAATTAAAATATACAGAGTGTTTAAAAAATACGGGGCATAATTTCAGGTATGTATTTCCCACATGTAGACAATCAAAATAGTTCATTACAACATGTGTCCGGAAATGCTTCATTTCCGAGTTATGGCCTTCACAACATTGAAATTCACCGGAACGTTTTTCTTTCCGCAGGTCGTTGTCATTACAGAACATGTTCAAAATGTCCACCTCCTGCTTGAATACAGACCTCACATCGATGTCTCATTGACCTGCGAACACGATCCCAAACTCCAGGAGTATTGCGTATGTCCTCAGAACATGCCACAATTCGATTCCGAAGGGATTCCAAATCAGGCACCGGAGACGAATAAACCAATGATTTTAAATGGCCCACAAGTAGAAATCGAGAGGGTTCAGATCAGGTGAGCGTGGAGGCCAAGCAATTGGGCCACCTCTACCTATCCATCGATCAGGAAACCTTCGATCCAAGTACCGGCGAGCCGTACGACTGAAGTGTGCAGGAGCGCCATCATGCAAGAAGTGAATGTGTTGACGATTGATCAGTGGAGTGTCTTCTAAAACATGAGGTATGGTGTTTTCCAGGAAGTTTGTGTACGCCTGCCCCGTAAGTCTGTTTACAAGTACATGGGGTCCAACTAATCGATCACCAATGATACCGGCCCACATGTTGAGCGAGAACCGCACCTGGTGATGGATGGAACAGTTGCACGTGGGTTTTCATACGCCCATACATGCTGATTGTGGAAATTTCTTATGCCATCTCGTGTGAACTGTGCTTCATCTGTAAATAATACTAAGGCGGGAAAGTTCGGATTTACACCACACTGCTGCAAGAACCACTGACAGAACCTAACTCGTGCAGGGTAATCTGCTGGTGACAGGGCCTGTACACGTTGCAAATGATAAGAATACAATTGATACTCTTTCAACAGTCTCCAGACAGTCGTATGAGGAACATTGACTTGCAACGCTACCCTTCGTGTGCTGATAGAAGGAGTCATGTTCACAGCCTCCAGAATCTCTCCTGTACTTCTGGAGTTGTAGATCTTGGTCGTCCCCTTCCCTAAACCAGGAGAGTTAAATTTTCCATACTCGCACAGACGGTCATGGAGACGTACAAATGTCTTCCGATCTGGACATTGTCGCTGTGGGTACCTCTCCTGGTACAAACGACGAGCCAGCGCAGCATTGCCGTCCGCCTTACCGTACATGCAGTGTATCTCTGCCAGCTCTTGATTTGAATACATGTCGCACAGTCTAACGCCTACACAACACTGAATGTAACCTTCGCCTCGGAATGAACTGTCAGAATGCCCTCTTAATGTCTCCTTTGACGGCAACGACCTGCGGAAAGAAAAACGTTCCGGTGAATTTCAATGTTGTGAAGGCCATAACTCGGAAATAAAGCATTTCCGGACACATGTTGTAATGAACTATTTTGATTGTCTACATGTGGGGAATACATACCTGAAATTATGCCCCGTATTTTTGAAACACCCTGTTATATGCATTATTATTTAGACTTTATCATTAATTTCAATTTCATTCCAACTGTTCTCTCTTGTCATGGAATGTGCCAAGGACTCGTTTCGAAGCTCTTATGAAATGTAGCGATAAAATTATTGCGGTTAAAATTTAAAGAATAACTTCTTGGCTATTTCATGTTCTCTGTAGGTTTCACAAGTCCACACGTGTGGTGTAACTGTTAGCGCTTCTGGCCGAGAGACCAGGTGGCCCGGGTTTGAATCCCGGTCGGGCAAGTTATATGGTTGAGGTTTTACCGGGGTTTCCCCTCAACCCAATATGAGCAAATGCTGGGTAACTGTCGGTGCTGGACCCCGGACTCATTTTACCGCCATCATCACCTTCATCTCATTCAGACGCTATATGACCTTAGATGTTGATAAAGCGTCGTAAAATAACCTACTAAAAAAAGTTTTCACATGTCCCAATGTTAATAAAATAGTGCCTGCAGTGACATTCTTAAAAGGGCGTTGTTCATATATTTTGATAACATACTTTCAATTTCCTGCACTATTTTAGTTTCATCTCATTTTCATAAAGCAATAGTTTCCAATGTTTACCATCTTTACGAGTAGCCTATTTTAAGCATCTAAAAAAAAATCATTTGTAATGGCGGTAGCAAATTTTATTCACGTACACAAGTTCTATTTCCACATTTTAAAATTGGATTTGATCCTTCATCACAGAGTCTGTTTCTTATTTATATGCTCTTAATTATTTCTTTAAAATGTTGTTTTATAAAGCTATTAATTTTATTCTATTTCAGAATACTGTACTCTAAATCAGTATTCATTTCCTGTAAAAAATTCTACTGTTGGCCTACATTATAAAAATGTAAATAATGTAACAGGCTGAATTTCCGAAGTGTTTTCTCTTCATCTTTATCTCACAATCAGTAATCGTCTTCTGAAACACGTCACATTTTCGCGTTACAGAATGTACCTATTGTTATGTTCTAAACACAGAATTCCATATTTGTTACAAAATACACATGTCGGTATCACCAAAAGCGCAAAAATGGTTTTGGTCATGTAATCTGTCTGTCCCTCTGTCTGTCCTTTTGTACACCTACAAGACCATTTAGACATTCTTCGTATCCAGTGTCTACAAATGAATGTATCAGGGAATCTTGCACATGTTATTGCAAAATGAATACGTTTAATTTTTAATGGAGAAAAAATTTGGCGATGAACTCGTAATCTACGCTAATTGATTTTTCTTAAATTTTGTTCCTTGCATACGACGAAAATTTTCAGTTCAGAGAGGAATTAGGTAGGAAGATTCATTGAATCCACCGCTTTAATGTAAATATGAACGAAATTATATACACATGTTAAAAACAAAAATGTTTAAAATATCGATAACAAAGAAATTAATTACTTTGTGATGCAACAACGTAATTCTCATTCCATACTATGAAGACTATTTACAAAGATTGCTTCACCAATAAATTTATGTTCAGGTATCTGAGATAAAAAGATCCTTACAACCAGCAAGTAACCTGTCAGACGTAAGATATAATTAAAGGGGAAAATGATTGCATCATTTAGGAATACAAGAAACAGTCGGAGACATACAGGAAACTTAGTATCTGAACGTCTCTTTACTTCGTGTTCGCGTTTTAGCTTATGGTATTGTTTGAGTTTTATGTTTCTTAAAGAATTATTGATAAAGCCGCAAGTATCTTCTACTTGCTGACGTACCCTTTTTAAACCACAATATCATTATCATACAGAAACTGAGGTGAAATGTCAGGTTTGGAAGGCAGAAATAATTTCAGACTACCTTAACGATAAAATACGACATAACAATTATTTGAAGAAGGAAAGTTGAAACATGTGTTGACACTAATAGTTAAAATTGAAGAAATTATGAAAATTGCCGAAATAAGTAGCCGAAGGAAAATAGCAAACAAGGCTTGATCATATTAAAAACCACGACACTACACAGCTGTCCATGTTCCAATCAATAGACGTATGGATCGTCAGAAGAAAACTGGAATGGAACGGACATGTCTCTAGGATGCCAGAAGATAGGATATCAATTATTTGAGACAACAAATCAGCTGGCAGGAGTAGCCAGAGAAGCCTTGCAAGAGATGACTCATTACCATTATGAACAGACTACTAGCCTAAATGAAAGGAATAAGAAAAACTATAAGATAAGACAGAGAATTCTGGCATTACGGGGGATATCATAACGCCTAGGTTTTTCTGAACCGACGCATACGACGTGCGAGGTGCGCGGCCCGCCTTGCACAAATCCGGACTACACGAGAGATAGTGAGTGGTTTCTATAGCTGCGAGGTTCGCAGACCTCGCATCTCGCAGTTATAGAAACCACTCACTCTCATGTAGTCCGGATTTATGCAAGGCAGACCTCGCATCTCGCAGTTATAGAAAACACTCACTCTCATGTAGTCCGGATTGGTGCAAGGCAGACCTCGCATCCTCCAGTTATAGAAACCACTCACTCTCATGTAGTCCGGATTTATGCAAGGCAGACCTCGCATCCCGCAGTTATAGAAACCACTCACTCTCATGTAGTCCGTATTTGTGCAAGGCAGACCTCGCATCCCGCAGTTATAGAAACCACTCACTCTCATGTAGTCCGGATTTATGCAAGGCAGACCTCGCATCTCGCAGTTATAGAAAACACTCACTCTCATGTAGTCCGGATTGGTGCAAGGCAGACCTCGCATCCTCCAGTTATAGAAACCACTCACTCTCATGTAGTCCGGATTTATGCAAGGCAGACCTCGCATCCCGCAGTTATAGAAACCACTCACTCTCATGTAGTCCGTATTTGTGCAAGGCAGACCTCGCATCCCGCAGTTATAGAAACCACTCACTCTCATGTAGTCCGGATTTGTGCAAGGCAGACCTCGCATCCCGCAGTTATAGAAACCACTCACTCTCATGTAGTCCGGATTTGTGCAAGGCAGACCTCGCATCCCGCACGTTGCATGCGTTGGTTCAGAAAAACCTAGGCTTAAAAGTCTTTTAAGGTCCTACTACTGCGTATGTTGTTATCTTGTCCATTCGCAGATGTTTTCATTGATTTTATTTGTTGGGATGTTATGGTGCTCATTAATATGTATTTAAATTTGGCGCTCAGTTTGGAAATAATTTCACCCTGATGTGAAAAATGGAAGATGATGATGATTATTATTATTATTATTACATATTATTATTATTATTGTTATTATTATTTAACCTGATAAAACAATAATTATGACATTTTCTAGAAAAAGTAAAATATGTTTAAAAAACAAAATTCTGGAAAGGGTGAATGAATTGAATTACGTGGGGTACAACCTATTTTTTTTCAATCTGAAAGGGATATCTCCCAGAAAATAAACAAATAACTAAAACTATGAGCAAAATCAATAGTGTTTTCAAGCCTGTAATTGTTCACAAATATACCCCTTTACGCTTGTATAATATTCTCGCAAGACCAGTTCTCTCTTATGGAAGTGAGGCACGGACCTTAAGAGCTCATGATATTTGCAGAATCACAGTATGTAAGATGAGATTCATGAGGACTGCAGGATACACTAAATTCGATCACAAGCGACATGAGAATATCATGGAGAAACTCAAGGCTGAAGCAGTGATGGAAAACATTTAGCGATATCGAGAAAACTGGAAAAACCATGTCAACAGAATGAGCAACAACAGATTTCCAAAGGAAATTTTAAATTATCGACCGAGAGGAAAAGATCCATTGATACAGATGGACAGAAAACAAGACCGTAACAGGCAACTTGACCTAATAATTGTCGTGATGATGATGATGATGATGATTATGATTATTATTATTATTATTATTATTATTATTATTATTATTATTATTAGAGACGAGAATTTCATGCACTATAAAATCCCAAAATATGCATACATTCATGCACTATCAAAACTACTAGGTATGAAACATGCACGATCAAGCGAAAAATACATTTAAACATGCATTTTTGTTCCAAATTTCTTATTTTACTTCACTTCACTTTTTTTTTTGCACAATTAACAACTAACAGAGTTTCTAAATTGGTTTATGTGAGGTTCTTGCGCTTGTCAGTCAATAAGTTTTTGTAGTCAGAGAATGGCCCCTTACATCGCAAGAAGTTATGGGTGCAAACTTGAATTAATCTTTTTCTGTTACTTAGTTTTTTTTTTTTCCTTTTCCTTTTCAATTCTTATTACCGAAGCTAAAATGAGGGTCATAAAAATCGAGACACTGAGGTGTCCACTCAAAACCACAAAAACATGCATTTAAACTGAATATAATGTATATTATACGCATGATTAAGCTAAAAATGGCTTAAATATGCATTATGCATGCTTTATCCCCAAAAAGGCCAAAACATGCAAATATGCAAGGAAAAAGTACACATATTTGGAACCAGAAATTAATGGAATGGGTAAGTACTAAGTTTGAGCTATATCCTATTTTCCTATAAAAACATGCATTTGCATGGAATTCTCGTCTCTAATTATTATTAATATTATTATTATTATTATTATTATTATTATTATTATTATTATTACTGAAAGCTTGAGAGTAAACTTCATAAAACTAAGCTATTGTAAACAAATCCGTTTAGTTATGTTCACTGAGTAGCAGTTGATAAATTCTTCAATTGGTTTTTAATTTATAATTAAGTTACGTCATGTTCGAGATATTGAAAAGAATACCGCATGTTTAATCAAGCAGTCCCATACAAGTTCTCTCATTGGCCTACTTTCCATTCCGCAGAAGAATCCTGTGAACTATTTGCCCTGCATATTAAATCTGCACTGCCAAGCTCCAAGCTACTTGTGGGCTTCTTCTATTTAATTCCCGTATAGAGAGAGCTCCGAACAAAAATGAATATCAGCTCGAGGATTTGTACCTCGAAATTCGAGGAAAGCCTGCCTGCGCGCTCCTTTCAGCTCTTAAACAATTCCGTGGATTGAATGGAGAGAGAGGAAATGCCTCCTTTCCGTTCTCATAATCTAGAATCAGGGAGAAACAGAAACAGTGAAAAATCTCCCCGCGTTTCCGAGAGGTTAAACCCGCCTCTTCCCTACCAGTGATTTAACGAATGGATGATTGATTAAAAACAAGAAATGGAGCGGTAAGCCCTCTACGCGCACTCCATCATTTATAACCTGTATCTACAAGCCACAGCACAATCGCATCAAGAGCTTCCTTGGAAAAGGGACTACAGTTCGATGCCCGCCAGGTCCTTTACCTATGTCAAAATATTAACAATCACTGGACAAGCTATTTCTGACACTTCGGTTTAGTCTCTTTTTCAATCCATCGCTTCTTCTTTTATATAATGCCCTCAATTGGCGTAGTACATAGGCCTATTAATTTGTGCCACAAAATTAAAAAGTAAACGTACAAACAAATGCAACGCGTTGCCTAATTTCTTCCTTTCCTCTCTTCCTCATTCATTATTACTTGACTGTCCATTCTTTACGACTGATTTACCTCGCATTAGTACAAGCTATATTACAATACTGCATTGTAGGATGGAGTAGTGCTTAGGCTATAGTACCTCCCTCATGCCAATAACATTGCTACAGAAGAGAATAATAAAAATATGCCTTAAAAATACTCTTGATTATCCTTCAGACTTGCATCAATTTTATAACAATGCATTATTGAATTTCGTACATAAAAACCGAAATATATTTCATTCATATTCACATAAATTTAAAACCAAAAGATCAGGCAACATATGGTTGACAGTACCTAAATGTACTACAACTGTTGCTTATAATCACAGTAGCAACTTCGGCCCAAGTCTTTATAAGACGATAATAGCTAAATTCCCAAAGATACTATTTGTTAATGCTCCTTATATAAAAAATCAATTAAAAATTGCTGTTAACAGAAAAAATTTGAAGTTCAATTATTGTGATATCGGTGTTTTTCTTCTTCTTTTTTCTTGTTTTTACTTTTTACTCTGTTATTTAATAAAATGTCTTAACATTATGTGGAATGTCCCCTGAGCACGTGTATGTAACTTACTCTTTCTGCGGGTGCTAGAGTGTTATTGATATATCACTGTTCTGGCAATAAAGTGTTATTATTTTATTATTATTAGTACTATTACTACTACTACTATTGTTATTATTATTATTATTATTATTATTATTATTATTATTATTATTGAACTGTAATTGGCCACTGGCTGTTGTACAGCACATAAAATATAAATAAATAAATAAATAAAAATAAATAATAATAATAATAATCATAATAATAATAATAATAATAATAATAATTATTATTATTATTATTATTATTATTATTATTATTATTATTATTATTATTATTATTATTATTATTATTATTAGACTGTTACTTGCTCTGAGCTCACTATTCCCATATTTTGCAAGCTTGTCCGCATATTTTAAATTATACTTTTAAGTTATCATTATAAAAAGAATTGAACGTATTTTTATGCTTAACCTCCTGAGTGCTGAGAGTATAATATACTATACTCTATTTCATACATGATTACTATACAATATACATGTGTGTGTGCAGAGATCCGAAGTATAGCATAATATACCTTCATTTGAGCCCTAACTGTAACCTGTAAAATTTTTTCAGTATTTTTCTCATGTCATTGATTTTTTTAAGTGTTGAACTATATTGAACGTAAAAAAATAGAACAACAAATGTTTCAGGACTCAAGAGGTTACAATATTGCCAACTTCTGTTGATTATCCACTGCTAGGTCGTAGTGGAGGGAAAAACACGACAAGTGACGCTGTGCCCTATCTGGTCTCGGGAAGCAGGTTTGCACTAATATGAAAAAAGAAAGAAATTACCTGATATCCATACTGTACTCCAACCACGAGAAAGTCTTTGGGGACTGAGACGAAGCGGGATAATGCTGTGAATGAATGTTGATGTCATAAGATGTTATAAGGTCACACACGTGGGTACTCGTATCTGTATTGGCTAGCTCTCACAGCACACACAATAACATTGATACACACACATATTGATACTACCCTAGTTACAAAATTAGATCACTGTTAATCTCCTGGTCTTTTAATCTCTCCATACAGGAAATAACATATGCAGGAGAGCGCATGGTTTTTAAACTGACGTTATAACGGTAATATTATCTATCTACTTCGCTCCAATAGATGACGTAATAGCAAGCACATTCATTTCATGGTTGATCTCCTGGTTGGAGAACAGTATATATGCATTTACTACATAGATTTATAACATACTGTATATAGTAACTTCTCGTGATGCGAGTTTTACACTGTAGTATGGAATCAGAAAATATTTGTGATCTTAAGAGAGCGCTCACATATTTTCCTCCGAGTTTTCTCTTTAATCCATGTGGATAACTATGTATAAATATGGTGACACCGCGAGGTTACTGCATAGTACGGATTCAAAAATGTTTCATATCAGGTAAGCATATATTGAAAAAATAATTTCTTACTTCATACACAATCATTCTTAAATTTTAACCACAGGAGAAAGCTGTTACCTTTAAACCTCTGTTACCTTTAATTTTTTGTGTTACGACTTCATCATAATCCCGAATGAAGTTGGAAAAAGCATGGAGTCACAAACTTGTAAGACAGCTTGTGGTGGTGATGATGTAGTAATGATGATTAAGATCATTATGATGGTGTTAGTGATAACTAAGATGATAGTAGTGATTATGATAGGCCTATAATGAAGAAAATAATGATAATTAGAATAAAAATTTCGATAGTTAAATATTTGTACGTACTGATTACATTATTGTAGTATCAGAAATCTTATCTCTCCCATTTTATTGCATTCGTTCGCTGTTACAGATGGACAGTGTAAGTCGTAAACTCTATAGCCATAGTTACGCTAGTCGTATAAAGTCTGCAGAACTGAGAGCTCGCTGCCTGAGATTTATGGTGTAGACTATGGTCACTATCCAATTCCAATAAGATTCCCTCTCTCCGGGATTCCCTTTATCTTCATCGCGGGGGATGGAACCTGTCTGGGCGCTGGGAATATTGGAAACCTTTATGAATGCCACGGCCATCGTGCAGTGGAGCTCATGACTTCGAACTCCGACGAAGGGTCTTGACTTTTAAATGTAAAATTATACACATTTGCCATTGACCACCAGAAATTCAATACGAACTTTGAGCCAGGATAGAAATCCCACGATCTCTGCCAGGAAAAACGAATGTGTGACTTCTTTCCCACGGTTAATTCGATTTATTCTATTATTCTTACTTCAGTTTTACTACAATGTAAGATAATTACATTCAAGTTTCAGTAATGCTCTGTAATGTTACTTACCGTCTTTTGGTTCACAACTACTGCAACAAAGATAAGGATGCAGTTTTTAGAAGCAGATAAAATATTTAAATTGAATTTCAATTGTTGCCTAAATAAATAGCGTTGGTATTCCAGTGACCAAATTTTCATTTATGGAACTCGAGATCAATTATAGGCAGCGATTCAACAAATCAATGAACACCAAAAAGTTTCAATTTTCGAATTTCCATCAAAAAATTGAAATGCAAGGCCTTTGAAGGCAAATATATTACATAAAATTTTTGTACAAAGCGTTCGTCACAAAACAGGTTTCGCTCAGGTATGCCGTCGACGTTTTACTGTTACAGATCGAAATCCGACTGCCGAGGATATTGTGTATACATTTTCCCTAAATCGAGCTTGGGAAGGTCTTATACTGCGTAGTATAGTCAGATAACACAGGCTGAAGGGAAGTTAAGGTTAAACCATAATATTTTCCAATTAGCTATACTAGTTGTTCCTTCAAAGCCTTGTCAGCCTTTCATCGATTAGAACATGTTCTTATTTACTTTCAAAACAATCATACATTTTTAAAGTCTCTTGATTTAACAACAAAATTTGTAAAGTATTGGTAAATCTCGAAGAGTCTTCTGAATCGTTGAATTTGACGTAAATTTGATCGTGTACAAGCAACTAGTGATGTTCTAAGACGTGATGTCAAAGCAAGCGCATTTTTCTGACCTTGACGTCGTGCGCGACATCAAACTCTAGGTATGGAAGGAGGATGGGTTGTGTGTATGAATAAGCAGCCGATTGGATTAAAAAAAACAGTGGTTCACAAAATTCAAACTTTATGTCGTTATTTTTTATGGCTTCCTTATATTTGATATTATCTATATTGTCTGTAAAACAAAAGTGCTAAGACCAGTTTCTTAATATTGAAGTTGTGTTTCAAACGTTAATAATATAAAAAGAGTTAAGAAGGAATATTCACATAAATTACATTGTAGTCGTACACTTAGGAATAAAAAGAGAGGTTACTTGAAGGAAAAACAGAATGAGGTAGAAACAAATAGTAAGAATAAAAACATTCGAGATTTATATAAGGGTATAAAGGAATTTAAGAACGGATATCAGCCAAGGGTAAACGTGATCAAGGATGAGAATGGTGACTTGCTTGCAGACTCTCCATCAATCCTAAACAGATGGAAAAACTATTTTGCGCAACTACTAAATGTACATAGGCCAAATAGAAATGATCGGGACGAGATTGAAATACAGACTGCTGAGCCATTTATACCCGAACCCACGCCTTAAGAAGTCGAAATTGAAATAGAAAATCTGAAAAAGTACAAGTCTCCAGGTATCGATCAAATTCCAGCAGAATTAATACAAGAGGGTGGGAGTGCATTATATAGCGAAATTTATAAACTTGTACTTGCTATTTGGGAAAAGGAAATTGTACCAGAACAATGGAAGGAGTCCATAATTGTACCTATTTTTAAAAAGGGGGACAAAACCAACTGTGGTAACTTTCGAGGAATATCACTTTTGTTGACGTCGTACAAAATTTTGTCCCATATTCTTTTGAGAAGATTAACTCCGTACGTAGATGAAATTATTGGGGATCATCAGTGCGGTTTTCGGCGTAATAGATCGACTATTGATCAGATTTTTTGTATTCGACAGATAATGGAGAAAAAAATGGGAGTATAAGGGTACAGTACATCAGTTATTCATAGATTTCAAAAAGGCATATGACTCGGTTAAGAGGGAAGTATTATATGATATTCTTATTGAATTTGGTATTCCCAAGAAACTAGTTCGATTAATTAAAATGTGTCTCAGTGAAACATACAGCAGAGTCCGTATAGGTCAGTTTCTATCTGATGCTTTTCCAATTCACTGCGGGCTAAAGCAGGGAGATGCACTATCACCTTTACTTTTTAACTTCGCTCTAGAATATGCCATTAGGAAAGTTCAGGATAACAGGCAGGGTTTGGAATTGAACGGGTTACATCAGCTTCTTGTCTATGCGGATGACGTGAATATGTTAGGAGAAAATACACAAACGATTAGGGAAAACACGGAAATTTTACTTGAAGCAAGTAGAGCGATCGATTTGGAAGTAAATCCCGAAAAGACAAAGTATATGATTATGTCTCGTGACCAGAATATTGTACGAAATGGAAATATAAAAATTGGAGATTTATCCTTCGAAGAGGTGGAAAAATTCAAATATCTTGGAGCAACAGTAAGAAATATAAATGACACTCGGGAGGAAATTAAACGCAGAATAAATATGGGAAATGCGTGTTATTATTCGGTTGAGAAGCTCTTATCATCCAGTCTGCTGTCCAAAAATCTGAAAGTTAGAATTTATAAAACAGTTATATTACCGGTTCTTCTGTATGGTTGTGAAACTTGGACTCTCACTCTGAGAGAGGAACATAGGTTCAGGGTTTTGAGAATAAGGTGCTAAGGAAAATATTTGGGGCTAAGCGGGATGAAGTTACAGGAGAATGGAGAAAGTTACACAACACAGAACTGCACGCATTGTATTCTTCACCTGACATAATTAGGAACATTAAATCCAGACGTTTGAGATGGGCAGGGCATGTAGCACGTATGGGCGAATCCAGAAATGCATATAGAGTGTTAGTTGGGAGACCGGAGGGAAAAAGACCTTTAGGGAGGCCGAGACGTAGATGGGAGGATAATATTAAAATGGATTTGAGGGAGGTGGGGTATGATGATAGAGACTGGATTAATCTTGCACAGGATAGGGACCGCAGGATAGGGGCTTATGTGAGGGCGGCAATGAACCTTCGGGTTCCTTAAAAGCCATTTGTAAGTAAGTAAGTACAACTATACTGTACTAAGTGGATGAAACACAACATTCATAAAGAAAGTGATATTCCAAAAAAAGAGATTGAGTATTACATGATAAGTTGTAATTTTACTGACACTGATGGTATCTTTAACCTCATAAATGTAATCAATAAACTAATCAAAACATTATTATAGTACAAAGCAAAGTTACCTACGTACTATATCTGTTTTAAGTGTAACTAATATTCCATAAAAAACTCTTATCGCAATATGCTTTTAAGGTGATATTGGTGAGCAACTTCCTATAATCAGAATATTAAATTATTTTCTCGAAAACTACTGAAGCTATAGAGCTGACATTTTTAAAACAAATGGGCACATATCTTTTGCTTATGATGTGACAATAGTTGCTTTGTTAATTCATTTCCTTACAAACATTTTCCATGCGATTATTTTCAAAATTTGTAATTCATTATTTTCAGTAATACGTATTTACGGTATATTAAATTTAAGAAAACATTGTTTCAGTACCTGTAAGGCTACTAAATAAATAGGCCTGTATCTGAAAATTTCACTTTTCCATAAAAGAAGCTGAGAAAATATTCCTTTTGAATAAAAGACAAACTTGTGAAAAAGAGCATTAAAATTAAAACTTACATTCTTATAATGCAGTTATACTTCTCAGACAAATCTAAAAATTAACATGGAAACAGTTTTAATAAGTTTTCTTCTTTTTATCTATTTAATCAGTGCTGGCATCCCTGAGCTCTAAACCGCGCACTTGCACCTATGGGCATCAATTGACATAACTGTTCTAAGAGAACGCGACGGGACAGTCATTTCTCTTTCTCTCTTTTAGGCAGACGCATTTACATGGTTAGTTGTAGCACTCCGATATTGGCTTTCGGCATACACAGAAGTTGTGCAGGGAAGTAAAGTTATGGGACGGTGGTAGAAGAAACAGAAATAATCTGAGAAAACCTACCTCAAAACCCATCTTTTTCTACCACAAATTCAACTTGGACTCGCAAGAATTTCAATAAGATTCTCCAGAAAACGGACGCTTTAACTGACAGAGCGTCCTAATGGCGACTGGCTGGGGTGTATAGAGTGATTCTGCGATGCAGACTGGATTGTTTGAACTGAGAATCAACTGGTTTAAAAGGATCGTTAAACGAAGCCCCAAAACACGGTGCTTGTGAATAAAGCGACTTGTTTTACTGGATTCTTAGAAGCAGCCAGGCACTTGTTAGTGGAGTCACGTCGTCTTGGGCGCTGCTCTAAGACCATTACAGAGGGATCACGCGTTCCCGGGCCATCATTTGCCTAGCACGGGATCCTTTTCATTTTTATATGTCCTACAAAACACGCGTTGCTACGTAATGGTGTACGAGGATAGAAAGCAGCGTCAATTCTCTCACGACGAATTTTAACTATACGTGCTGTTTGGTGGGTGTGACAACGAAGAACTTTGAAAGATCTCTAACAGCTACGAAACGTATTGCGTGAAAAGATGATGTTTTTGGAGCACCCGCCGTCTTGTTATATCTATGATAAATGTTAATTATTAAAATTAAATGATGAAAATGGTGTGAAAATTTACTAAGGAGAAGAGGGTAAAATTGCAATGTTAACAAATATGCTAAACATTTTGAAAACACTACGTTTCAAAAGTTCTATTTATGGGAAATTACAAAAAGAACTGTATTCTGATATGCAAATACCTTTCTGTGAATTACACTTATAGTATACGAATTATTTTTGTTATACAATGTTACAGACTTGGGAGCTTTTTGTGTAACGTTAGCGACGCATTCAACAACAAATAGTAAACAAAATGGCTTACACCGTCAAGCAAATGGTGGTTTGCACGAAATGTTTTCATGAAACTGGCACTAATATACATGGTGTAACATGAGTTTACTGTGAAATTTCAGTGTAGAGAAGTTCCACAATGATCTATAATTGATAGATTAGTGAAGAAATCTTAAGAAAGAGGTTGCGTCTTGAATAACAAAAAAGTGCTGTCACATAAAAGTCCGTTAGAACACCTGAAAATATTGCATGCGTACAGCAAAATTAATATTTACTCGTTGCCCTGGGAAATCCGTGAAACGTCTATCGCAACAACCGGTTCATAACAACCATCCACTTAAAGACGAAAAGACTTACAAATAAATAAATAGGTTTCTTTTTGAAATAGCGTAAGTCAAGAAAAGTGAATTTGTGGAAAATTAAAAAAAAAAAAACTCTTGTTAGAGGTAAACTATTTGGAAATATACCTATAATTCCGAACATGTGGGTTGATAGCCTAGGTTACAGTTGTTGGTTTAAAAGTAATTATACGCATTATGCGGATACTTAAGGTTTTATTGGCTAGAAACGTTTTTGTTTTATAAATGTAATTTGTACTCACTAGCTAGCTAGTTAAATAAATATTGAGATTTAAAATATGAAAAAAGCTGTACTTAAAAAAATAAATTTTACAACAAGTAAAATCAAATACGATACAGGTACATGGTCTCTCCTAAGTTCAACAAAACAGAATTGAATTTTCAGTCCAATAAGTAGTGGGTGTGGCAAGTGAAATGATTACAAATTCTTATTGGTTATCCATTAACGAATACAGTACTGTGCTTGCATTTCCTGCCCGCTCCGAGACTTGAGTATGCGATTCTAGTATCACAGTGGGTTTCGATAGTTCCGTCTCATAAACGGCACAATTCCCCAATAGAGAAAGAAGAGTTCATTAATTTAAAATCAGTGAGTAAATATGGATGTCCTAATCAATAAAACATTCTGTTTTTCTTTAACAAATACATCACTACAAGACACAGAACTAATTCCCATTCAAATGGCAAACCCATTTCTTATTGCCCGTATAGGGGCGTGTCTAATTCTCATACGTAAGCAGTCAAACTATGGGATGTCGACCTTGATTTCTGTTGAACTTAAGAGCTTCCAGTGTATTTTTATGCTCTTCTTAAATTATTTTAGGGGAAATTATACACAATCAAGGAACAGAATTTGTAGTAATTGTACCAAAAAATATGAAAATATAAAGAATGATGAGAAATCAATCTTTTCACTTAGAATGTAATTACTGTTTTCCTGTCATCGTACGTTGCATTACTGTGTGTAAACCAGCTGAAAAGTTCTTCATAAAATGCCGTATGCTTACTTGAGCTATAGAACCTACTGCTTCAATTCTTCCAAGTCTTGTACTTCCTTCTGTTTTATTGGCACTTTTCCTGCTGGGTAGACTGGGCTAGTTGGTGGAGGAACAGATTCTGGCAGAAGTGTCATGAAGAATGTGTAGGTAGCTTACTAATTCATTGATACTACTAGATACTTTGATGTAACCAACTCTATTATGTATATACTCAAAGTGGAATAGGGTACCCATTGCAAAATTGATTATCTCATTTCTTTGTATGTTTCTTATTTCTTCTGAAACAGCAATCTTTTTGTAATGCTTCTTTTATTTTCAGCTGTTAGCACTCAGTCACCATTGGCAAATAGTTTTAAAACGATGCATGTCATTGACTACTGACCAAATGAAACAAATTATGATTTTGACTTGCCTCTAACAACCCACGAACAATGTTATTGGCGTCCTTTCAAGCAAAAACGATGTGTTTATCAATGTATTTTAGAAACTACGATAAAAATTAAAATGTCAAAAGTCATGACTTCCGGCCCTTTAAAAAAAATCAATACAAATGTTTTATAAAGTACAAATTCAGGCAAGCACTAATTGGAGGTAACAAACAAAGATATGATAGTTATTTTACAAATCATTATTCAGTTACTGGAGAAGAATACTGCAGCAACGGACCGTATTTGGTTTTCTGATGAGGCTAATTTCCATACAATACAATCTGTGAAATGCATTACATAATTTTTTTAATTACTCAAAACATCATATTAGGTTTAATACGCATTTTTGAACACAAAACAATCACAATAGCCATGATCAAACTCATCCAATTTACCGAACATAATATCTGTTAGCCGATCGCATTGATATAATGAAATTGTGCAACAAAAATTATTATCTAAACTTTTCAAGTTGATATCACATGGCGCAATTCTGTCCTTTTGCTATGTACAAGATGTCGCTTTTGAAATTGCATGCAACTTAAAATTAAATCAAATTGCGACTGGTGTACGTAATTTGTCAAGTAGCATGGCTGTTTTCATTGTGCAACTTAACTTTTGTTGAGCAACTCGACATTAGCACCATCAGTGTAATCAGCCGGTGAGGTTTGGGAATATGTCTAACTGGACTATAAGAATAATACTACCTCGGTTCAAAACTTTCTGTAATATATTTTTTTGCCAAAAAAATATCTTGTGTCGTATATTTTTGTTTCTTGTGTTGGCATCATTCATTACGTCACTTCCGTAGAGTTTCATGATCAAAGTCACTGTTGTGTGGCAACTGACTGTTGTTTGTGTGATGCTCGTTTTTCTCATTTCAGAATGTGGGTTACAGAGCATAAATCTCCTTCAGAGACATTAAGAATGTTTCAAGAAGCTTATGGTGAAGCAGCAATGAAAAAACGCACACCTATGCCTGGCAATAAACGTTTTCTGAAGGTCAATCGGAGTGCTGGTCGTCTTTGACACACATATGGCCTTCATTCTGAACTGCGAAGAATGAATATCACACAAACAACAGCCAGTTACCACACAACAACGACTATGATCATGAAACTTCTACTGAAATGACGTCATGAATGATGCCAACACCAGAAACAAAAATATACCACATAACATTATTCATTTCGGCGAAAAAAATATATTCCGGAAACTTTTTGAACCGAATATACAGATCAAATACGTCGCAGCGCTGGGACTTAATGAGTCCTAATTCCAAACACAACAAAATACAATACAATACACTGCAAACATTAGAAAGGTTACCTTCCCTTGCACTCCTTGATTAAATTTTAAGTTGCATGCAATTTCAAAAGTGACATCGTGTACACAGCATCTGGCAGTAACTTGAAAAGTTTAGATAATTTTTATGCACAACTTTATCATCTCCATGCGCTCGGAAACTACACATGTTCGGTAAATGGGACGAGTTTGATCATGGCTATTGTGATTGTTTTATGTTGAAAAATATGTATCAAACCTGTAATTTATAACATTATGTAGTGCATTTCACAGATTATATTGTAGCCTATGACTGACAAAGCACAATGAACACGACACACCGCAAAGAACAAGGAAAATATTTATGGGAAGTTGAGTCAGCTCACAACAGCAAGAAGTAAAAGTTGAACGATGCTAGAAAATTTGGACTTGATATTAATAAATCATTATAACATCATAAACAAAAACGAAGTCCAGAAAATCATAAAGTTATAGTTCCGGAAATTTGAATATATACTCATTTATGACACTTTGACAATTTTATTATTGGTCGTTTAACCTCTTCTGTTACAGATCTTACATACCAATGCCTGTAAGGGACACAGAAATGCTAGACATCGACACATATGTTGGCTTCCCCTAGTTTGGTGCCAGCAGAGCGTAAGTGCCTCCACAGAAACACACAGGACAGAATATTAACAATGAACATTCATCCATGCCCGAGGCGGGATTCGAACCGACGAAACTTCTAACCGCTCAGCCTAAGTGAAGCACGCCTTAGATCCACGTAGCCACTCGGCCTGGCATGAGAAAGTTTACAACTAAAAATTTCACATCATGTTAAACAGCGTGAAAATATGACGATATAGTACTTCTAAGTTTTAATATATTCAACTGTCTACACTACGTACACGCATGCTCACCCTCACACACTGGTAGGTTAGGTTCGTCTTGCTATACCTACAGCAGCGGTGATGAAAACTCGAACGACAGTGATTACACGCGAGAGACAGTGAAGAGGTACAATGCATGAAAATTACAACGAGTGGTTGTTCGTGCACTAACATTGAGTTCTTCATCAACCCGCTAATAAAAATCGCAAGCTTTGCTGTATCAGTAATGTCACTAGTGTCATCAAGAGCCAATAATAATAATATATATATATATATATATATATACATTTTCTTGCTTTTTTTAAATATTCCTCATGAACACAATCAGAAATCTCCTGAATTCTCTTCTCGAAATTTAGTAGAGAAAGCGCAGTTTTCAAAACTAATTAACAATTTTTATTGGACAAATTATTTCCGATTTTATAAAACTCCCCTTCATTGGCAGGCTTAAGAGAAAGAGCTATTTCGTTCGCCATTAAATAGCTAGCTTCCTTACATTTATTTATGTCATCGTTCTCTTCATGACGATGATTTATAGCTGATTTCAGTTCTTGGAGTTCAATGGCTCGTTTCATTACTACACTAGCATGTAATATTCAATCAGTTTATATTATTATTATTATATTATAATAAATCAATAACTAGTTAATAACTGATAATAGTCATCAAAAGTTTAAAAAAGAATCAAAATGGAGATATAGCGCAGTCTAGTAATTATTTTAACCTTCACGGAAAGATGTAGGCTTGTATATTCAGGCACGTATATAAGAATTACGGTAACACTTGCTGATTAATAATAATAATAATAATAATAATAATAATAATAATAATAATAATAATAATAATAATCGTAATAATAATAACCATTATGCCTGTGTATTCAACGTAATGCCCTGTAATGTCGCTTCTATATACTATTACTAATTGAACCGTTGAGCAAAGAAACATATTACATTTTCTCCGACAGAACAGCGAATAAATTCCTCTTCCCATTCTGTACGAAACCTTCTGTTCCTGATCGTAGAGACAGAGGGTTTGTAGAGCGACATGGTACCGACACTGCTTACCTTCAGTACGTGAGCAAGACAGAGAGCAATGCACAGGAGACTCCCCTTACCAGTAAGAATGTATTTGATTACACGATGTAATCACGATACCCAGTTTGGTAACCACTGAACTACAGTCTCAGATCAAGTTCTGAAGTTGCTCAGACCGATGGCTGTGCTTTCCAACCCACTCGGACAATTTCTCGACTTTGATGGAAACAATCGAAGTCACATTAACATTACTTTTATGTCAGAAAGTCACTTGTGGGAGGACAGTGAAATTACTCATACGATGCTATATTTATTCTGACTCCATTCATTGAAATAACAGTTAGCCTACTAAGTCAGAGAAACAGAAATACGCAAATAAAGGTAATCGGTAGAATGAAAGCGACAGAAAGACGTAAGCGGCACGATAAGTGAGATGTGAAAATGAAGTGAATTGAAAGAATAACGGAGAAAGGAACATTGAAAAGTGTAATTAAATTAAGCAAAGAAGTTAAAGCGAAACAGATGAATGAGGAAAGTCAAGTGGAGAGAGAGAGAGTAACTAAGCTTACTGCATTATTTGTCATCATTGCCATAGTAACTAAGAGACGTCAATTAGCGAGCGGATATTAATTACCTGAGCTGGTTATGACTTGAAGACATTTAGCTCCCCGTGTTGTGCTCCAGCCAGTGTAAAAGTTCAGCATTATGTCTATGGGAACTACTGCCTATCAGCAAAATATAGATTAACATTAGGCCTATATAAATTAGATTTTCAACTCTCTGTTCCTTGTTTTCTTAATTGATTTCTCGGATCACTGTTACCAGAAGTATTAAGCAGATCCAAATAAAACAAATGCAGTCCGAAACCCACTCAAAATAAACATTCGTATTAGTTTAAAAGTGGAGTAATACAACAAATTGAAGCGAAGTATAAAATGTACAAATGAAGGGTTCAGAGTCATAGTGGGCCAAGCGCCATTTATCAAAAACTGAGAAAGCAAGGGTTAAAGTTAAGCGAATGCCATAGTTTAATGAATAATGACATATCTTTTAGTTTTAATGTGTATAATTTATATTACTTGCTATATGTTTCCATTGAATTATGGTAATAACTTCATTTTAACCCTTGTTTTCTATGGTTTTTAGTAAATGTCGCTTGGCCCACTGTGTTTCTGAACACTTCAAATGTTTCCTGAAACTCATCCAACATGAAGCAGAAAGGCACAAATTAAAGTAGTCCGAATCGACTTAAAATAAGTCACTAAGAGTAGAATCGCTATTCCTTAAGGGCCATATTCATAGACATTCTTAGCGTGGGCTTATGGTAGGTGATCAACGAACTAACGTTTTTCGTATTCATAAACCAGTGTTAGCGATATGATATGATATGGTATGATATGATATGATATATGATATGATATGATATGATATGATATGATATGATATGATATGATATGATATGATATGATATGATATGATATGATATGATATGATATGATATATGATATGATATGATATGATATATGATATGATATATGATATGATATGATATGATATATGATATGATATGATATACGATAGGATATGATATGAATCCTGTACAAGTAATCAGTCGATAGCCGGGGCTAGTTTAACACGCTCGTAGCGCGAACTAACGAAATGTCTATGCATAGCACCCTTATAGTCTAGACCTAGACAAGGGATCCGATGCCTTTCACTGGGCGAGTGAAATTTATATGGGAGAGTATGTAAGTTGCTGTCGCAAGTTTTATATTCGTAAGTTTCACCCCGATTACTGTCTTAGGGGTGGTATTCATAGACATTTCGCAGCACGCTCTACGAGCGTACTAAGCTAGCCCCGGCTATCCACTGGTTATGTGTACAGAATTCAAATCATATCCTATCGCTAACACTGGTTTATGAATACGAAAAACGCTGATCATCCACCGGAAGCTCGCGCTAAAAATGTCTATGAATACGACCCTTAGCGCCTTATGGGAACCATAGAATACAGCAAGTAGGATGAGTTGACTTATTTTAAGAGACTTTAATACGATAAGGCCTATAGCGCGATCGATACTTGGGGCAAAATGTGGAGAAGGAAATGAATGTGTGTTCTGGCTTAGAGATTGGTTAGGGCTGGGGTATGTTTTTCTTCCTCGTTCTGAATAAGAATTGTAAATTGAAACTAACTTAAAAAACACAGACCTTCAAAACTAGTAAGCATATTCATTTTTGGATCTTTACTGCATTATATTCTTCGAAATTTCGTCTTTCCTACGGTATATGAAACATATCATTATACTACTCGCTTAAAACAGCTCAAATTTTTTGTAACATCCCACTATAGGCCTATGCACCTGGGTTGTATTGAAATGTTCAAGGCCAATTTGCGTAAGTTTCTAATTTCTGTACGAAATGCAAATTGTCTCACTTTCTATTCCTCAAAATTACTTCAGAGTATCTGGGAAATTCAATGTAGCTTACTCCATGATTTAACATAGACATTTTATGAAATTCAAATTTACAAAGGAGTTAATTCTAATTATGTCCCAAAAAGTAATATCCAAATATACAGAGTGGGAATGAAGTAAACTTCCAGATTGAAAGGGAACATTGGGTACACTTAAACATCGCCGCTAACACACTGTTCTCGTAATACATATGCAAGAGGTCAACAAACTCGGTCTGTCTTGGTAGGTGAGCTGCTCTCTGGCTCGACGTTGCAATCTGCTAGCATGGTGCAGTGGCTTCAAATTAGTGTTCTTTTAATTACATTTACACGAAAACCGTCTACACTCTACGCTATTGAAATACGCCAGAAGTATAAATTATTCTTTATTAGATTTTCTATCCATATCCAAAAATTACGATCCTGCTAGCAATAGTTACCGAATAAGAGGGTGTTAAACATTTGAGATAAGATTTTTTTTCTGAAAAACTATTAACTTTCAACTAATATGATATTACAGTTTTTTGTTACATACACCGTGAGCTATTCGCTCTGAAAATTTGCAAAGTTACTTCACTTCCATCCTGTATATTATATGAATAGCAATAGTTTCTGAGATAAGGTGCATTAAAAGCATTAATTTTAAGTAAGTTTTAAGGTAGATTGGTTTTGGTTTACTTAAAATGAATAATACTTAGACGGGAACAGACTTAAAACAAAATGCCGTAGACTGACTCCAACATAGAGAAAAATTACATACGTTTACTGGAACTGACCTACATTAATTTATTTAGCAAACTTACCACCAGAGTGGCCTGCCTAACTTGAGTACAGCTCATGCATTTTGTCAAGACACTCGCGACGCGCAATAGGGGAACAACGTTTCCGTGGAGGGGGTAGGAGTAGAAGGGAAGGTTGGGTGTGTGTTTACCGAGTTCAAGGCAAAGGCTAACCCATCCATCTATAATTCGTAAGTAGACTCATCCGATCTCGTGCGCAGCTGTGTAGGAAGAGTGGGGGAGTGTATTGACAAAATGCATGAGCTGCATACCCAACAAAATGTAACTTAATCATTTGAAATAATAAAACAAGAACATGAACATAAATTTATAGTAGCCTATTTACAACATAGACTAAATATAAATAATTGAAATTATCTGCTATTGTTGTACGTAATCGGACACATGTCTAATCGGAGTCAACATATCAGTTTTCATAATTTCCGAGATTCTCTTAAGCACTTCACACGCATCTATTGCATACTATTTTTGGACGATCGTTAATTTAAATAAATTAATTAATTAACAAATAAGTTTTTAATGTTATATTGTTTTTAGATAAAGGTTGATTTTTTTTCTTTTAGATTTATATTTTAACGGGGTTGTGAATTTTGTTGCTATGATAGTAGCCTACTGCTGTTATGTACATACAAATTTCATTATTTTGTTTGTCTTATGGCCGTATTCATAAACGAGACTTTGGATGAAGACTTCCCAAAGTCGACTTTCGTATTAAAGTTTAACTTTGTTGAAAGTCCTATTCATAGACAATACTTCTGAGACTTTGACTTTGACTTCAGTAAGTCGAGATTTGACGATCTTGTTCTAATGTTGGCAATCACAATCACTGCCTTCTAAACGAATTAAATTAATACATAGTTGAAATAGAGTAGGCATTGCCACAATCAAAGCCATCAATTAAACAATTGAACATTGGTACGTGTTAAGCGATTGTTAACCGTTCTTGCAGCTTTACATAAGAATAATTATTCGAGGGCTTAATGTGACACTAACGTAAGTACAAAAATTTACATTCTTAGGTCTTTACACCAATCGATAATAATTCGTTCGTCTACTTGGTCACAAAAAATCGTAACTCAGTTCGAACAGTCTTGTATATAATACAATTCGTAACTACAAAACATGGTAATATAGTTAATCTGAAATAGTATTGCCTGTTAAGAATTTTGTTGTGAATAAAACATAGATTATTGTTCCGATAGTTTCACATTAAGCCCTCAAATTGTTTCATTATAAAATAATTTTGTTCTGAAGATATGGAAGACAAGATATCACCAATGACAGACTATGAAAGAGACATATTATTTGCATGTCTGCAAAAACTACTTGAAAATTATCTGTATGTAGAAAACATGACGACCGCAGAATTATAAATTATCTGCATATCCACCTGTATAACCTATCCTCTATAGAATTAAATATATTCAAAATCAATAGTAAGCCGTCAATCCTTAACTGTAGCGTAAAATCGTGATGAAATAAGAAGTTGTATTATTGGTGGAACAGATAATCCTCTTTGATTATTATTCATCAATGAATGTTGAAACATGCCGAGGATATCCAATACAGTCTGTTTATCAAATCTGTACCTTGATTTGAATTTATTATCAATATCTAATAATACGCTAAGGGATATGAGCAGCTTTAATAATCTCCTGGATGTCCTCAATATTCAAGGCAAATTCAACAATTTTCCAAATATCAAATATTTTCCTTATGTTCACGAACAAAAGTCAAAGTCAAAGTCCAGATTTTCGGCGACTTCGAAGTAAAGTCACGATTGAAGCTTACTTCCGCCAAAGTGTCTACTATGAATAGGAAAGTGGTGACTTTGTACTTTCCAAAGTCAACTGTGGTCCAAAGTCTCGTCTATGAATACGACCCTTACTGAGTAAGTTGTAATTTTCTGCCAGTTTTTATATTATTAATCGTAGAATTTATAGCAGAAATGATTTTAGATAACGATTGTGCTTATGCGATGGAATGTCGTGATATACTAGAAGAGGCGTGGAAAGTAGATTGTACTACACTAATACCGGAGAAAATATGATTTTACTTTCCACACGGCGTGCGGGAAAATTCCATAACAGTATTGTTTTTTCTTTGTTGCTACAGTTATAGAGAATAATATGGGATTTTAAAGTTCAGTGCCATGGCAACACTAACGGTAAGTAACAAAAAACGCATGATCGTCCAAAAAAGAATGTATACATATGCATAGACCATAAATTACCTAAAGGGAAACATACGTATACTGTAGTCTATATTAGACTGAAACAGCTCTAAAAGCAAACACATCACACGTAACCTTGGCAACCGAACTACGAAATGGCCTGTCATGTCGTCTGACCCGTAGCGTGCAGGTCGCTGCAAATAGCTGAAGATCGCCTCTGTTAGTCATACACGTTTCATTCCAGTTGATATATTTTTTAATCCCGCCCGAAGATTCCTGCCTGGGCGCAGTGCCCAGAAACCAGCAGCACGTTAAATAAATTATTGCGGTGCGCAGAATGTGAAAGACTCGAACGATGACGTCACAATCCCCCCTTTCCAAATTTAAGTGTGCCATAAATCTCCATTCAAATCACTTAAGCATTTAATGGGACTTGCAGGAAAATCGTAGTAGCAGAGGTAACCGGCGATACAGTCGCTTTCGATTCCGGGAAACACACAGACGTTCCCCCTTTTTAATCAACAAATTATTACAGCCCTCATTTCACATTATCTGTCAGAAAGAGTTTTAGGACTTGGTGTACAGTACGTAACAAAACAAAAAAATGCTCTGCAGTGAATCCTTCGTTTTGGTGGCTCGAGTCGTGTGAGAATGCCAATTAAGAGAGCTCAGGTTCTATGCCTGGCGCCGGGAACGTGGAAGAATGATCCTGTTAACCCTTATACTGTTAGAACGATCGGTCTCCTCTGCTGAGATATGTTCGCCTGTCGGCTGGACGGTCTTAGCCCTCCATGGGCTGTCGCGTTGCGGATTTATTTTTATGTATTTAAATTTCACTCGCAATATTACAACGTAAATTAATTTTCCAATGCTAAATAGAAACAAAATCTGTAGTATGATTTAGAAAATATCACCGTACAGTCAGAAAAGTAATCATAATAATTATAATGTATGTGCACCATTTCCAGACTGATTGATTCGAAGATACCGAGATCCACTAATTAAGAAGAAATCGCTATACACCATACTGTCTGTTCATATTTGCTGAATATGTGTAGGACTGAAGTACGCTCTGTAGAAACAACTCCGCTGTTTGTTCAAATTTGTCACATTGCCTTCCTCCCTATGGTCCGTCCCAGGAATCTGTGGAGATAACTTCACGCATATGAGGGCGGAGTCTATCTGTGCCGAAGTGCATTGCGGGCAGCATCAGCTCCAGGCCGCTAAGGGGTAACATGCTCGTGGTAGAAGTGAGTTCAGATATTTAATCCAATCCCTGCAAGCGATTGCTAGCTTCCTCCAACCAACATCTCCCCCCAGAGCGATCATTGGCCCTAGCCCTCCCACATACCACTTGCGCAGAGGTCTTGTTTCGTCTTTCTACTCTACAGGATCCTGGGACGGACCATAGTTTCTTCTCTCAATCCCTTCACACTTTAGTTGCATGATGCTATTAGAACAACGACGGGGAACAGACTATCTCAGAGAGCTTAGTTTCTCTTGCTACCTTACTTGCTGTTGTATGTAGGTACTCAAGCTAGTGCTCTGTTTACTATACGAATTCTCTCCGTCCCTGTGTTAGACACATATCTTGCGAAGGTTTACATAGTAGTAGTAAGTACAGATGATTGTTATTGTTATTCATATGACTAAACGTTCACAAGAATACGCGTGTAAGCCTTGATCACATATAAGAGATTGATCAGCCTAATATATACTTTTAAGACAATCACTTTTATCAAATTCACTATGCTGCCGTCTAGTGACTGCAAAATAAGTCAAGTTATAACTCTTATGGAATTTCATAGAGCAGCTTTACTTACATCTAGCAGTCATTACTAAAAATATATTTTAGACGGTGGAGACTCTGTTGGTTATTCTCATTTTATGTTGCCATTTCATAACATGGAAATGGTTAATCTGATATGCATATTATGTTCATAGTACCGACTATCGGTAGTTACATTTCCATGAATATTGAAGTAAATTACAGTTCCTCTGTAAACATAAGTGTGTGACTATACGGATTAAACATATTATAAGACGTAGCCTAAGCATTTACCGAGTCTTGCTCCTAGTTGTTTTCAAGTTATATATTTCAGCACATTCACAAGCAATCCAATAAAGGCGAACGATTACCTTTTTATCTGAAGTGAGGTTATCATTCTACAAGACGACACATTTTCTGTGCTTCATTTGTTTGCAGTAGAAATTACTATAAATAACTCTTTATTAATACTTAGAAACAAAATAATAGTAATGCGAATATGAGCAAGATTTATTCCAGTTACTCGAGTAAAAATTCTTGAAGGAGGAAATGTTTACAAATAAAATAAAATCAACATTTGTTAACAAAAGCTATCATAATACACAAGTAATCATTCTTATCTGTAAATTAAATAAATCAAGTATAGTTGTCTCTCTAATTAATTTGGAAATTTTTGAATCTAAAATAGCTAAAAATCAAGAAACCAAGTCTATTCCCTATGTATTCTACGTAGAACCATAACACTGAATAAAACAAAATAAAGTCAATCTTTTCCATTGTAAGTAATGCTGAAGAAAAGTACTGATATCATGGCAGTAAATCATTTCTATATACATTGTTTACAAAATGCGTCGCGTTGTCGGGTGTCTCTGCCGTCTGCAAGGAACAGAGAGAGTGAACATCCGACTCTCCTCAATAGTAGACCTGCTTAAGTGACGTGAGGTTGTATCAGAATGCCGAAACAAAAATCCAGCAAAGAACAGATAATAAAGGGGACTGGATTCAGAATATGGCGAAATTGTGTTTGACTTAATTCATAATTATATTTTTTGTAAATTTAATATTTGTTCCGAATTTGAAATACAAGTAATCCTGTAAATGCAAATTGTGTTATGAGTTCATTCATACGGAGCGGACTGTACAAGTAGCCGCTACCGTAAGTATTCACGCATGCACACAAGCATTTTTTAAACACAGAGCTCTACGTACGATGCAGCGTAGCCTATAACCAATATTTTTTCAGCTTTAATTATCATATATTAAAACGTTTGTGTCAGAAATCTTGATAAATTTGAGTATGATCATTGTTGGAAGTCGAACGCAGTAACCAACCGTTCTACAAGTCATCCGACATAGGCCCTAAGTTAAAGTAAAAACCTTTATGTACAGTAAGAATCACACAACAAGATTTAGAAAATCTGACCAATGTTCGGGAATAAATCGTTGTACACAGATAGACTGACAGTTAAGACAAAACGAGGAAGAGCATATACAAAATAACTTTTCTGGTATCAAGAGTTTGGAAGACATGCATCACTGCGGTAACTAAGCAATTTATTTTCTGCAGAATCACAATATTTTCTCTTTGTACTTTTCATAATGATGTAGTAAAAGAGGGAAGAAGTTAAGTAAATACTCTTTCTATATTCGCATCTTAAGTTCTTCCTTACACACCCCGCTCCAGTGTCCTGAACTGGATGGAGCCAGGTGCATATGCCTGTGGAACTGCTTTTTGTCTCCTAAGGATTTGAAGGGGATTATGCCAGCCTACATAAACAAGTTTATACTTGCCTCAGGGTTGTCTTTCTAATCCCTGTGGAAGGGGAGCACGTTGGACCAAATTAATAGTCCTAAGTGTTAAGACCATTTTGTTTACCTTAGAGGAGTACGAAGAAAAGGACTAAATTCCAGTTCTGATGTGGTAATAAGATGAAAGATTAAAGTACATTGTTCAAAACTGGCAGACAACCGCTTTATTGACGACAAATCTCACAACAGTCTACCAGGAATAGGAAGTTCGTCCATTTTATGTACAGTCGTCGACAGAATGGCATTCACAGCACCAACACACGCACGGCCATTATAGGCCTACGTTGAGTACGCATCCAAAGAGCAAAAGGTCGATATTTTGAAAGTTTTAGATGTTTTTGAAAATGTACTACATTAAGAGATCCGATCCCACATTTCAGATGAAATTTAAGAAGCCTTTGTAGACCTTATTAGTGTTGCGAAAGAAATGGTCAGAGTTAACCGTTTCTGTGAAACTTACGTAGCCCAACACAGTACTTTTTCTCCTGAACTGGGCTTTTCCTACTTCTGATATTCCACGCACAACCAGCGGAGTGGAGTGTTCTCATTAGCATTTTAAAGATAATTTTTATAAATCACATCCATCAATCAAATTAACCTTCGATTTCTTCATAAACGCTCAACCAGAAACGTATTTGAAAATTCGAGATGCCAGGAAGAAACAGCGTAAAACAAAGCAGGAAAAATTGTATGCCTATATTAGAAATTGTCAGGGAAAGTAAAATAGAAGCGAGATTACCAGATTGCAACTTTTAGAGAAGATCAGTTTACTTGATTTACCAAAACATTGACGGTTATAACACAATTTAAACTAATTTTAACTAACACGCGAGAGACAGTCTATGAAATAAAGAGACGGGGGAGAGGTACTTGGCATGAAAACTACAACCAGTGGTGGTTTGTGCACTAACATTGAGTTCTTCATCAACCCGCTAATAAAAATAGCAAGCGTTGCTGTATCAGTAATGTCATTACTGTCATCAAGAGCCAATATATATATAAATTTTCTTACTTTTTTAAGTACTCCTCATAAACACAGTCAGAAATCTTCTGAATTCTCTTCTGGATATTTAGTCGAAAAAGCGCAGTTTTCCAAAATTAATTAACAACTTTCATTGGGCAAATTATTTCAGCCATTTTGATCATTACGCTTTCAAAAAACTCTCCTCTGTTGGAAGGTTTAAGAGAAGAAGCTATTTCGTTCTCCACTAGATAGTTGGCTGGCTTCCTTACATTTTATTTATGTCATCTTTCTCTTCATGATGATTTATGGCTGATTTCAGTTCATGGAGTTTAATAGCTCGTTTCATTACTACACTAGCACGTAATATTCAATCAGTTTCTATATGTTGTTGTTATTATTATTATTATTATTATTATTATTATTATTATTATTATTATTATTAAATAACTAGTAAATAACTGATAATAGTCATAAAAAGACTAAAAAAAATTAAAATGAAGATATAGCGTACGCTAGTAAATATTTTATCCTTCAAGGGAAGATGTAAGCCTATATATTCAGGCACGTATATAAGGATTATGGTAACACTTGCTGAAAAAAAATAATACTGCCTGTTATGCCTGTGTATTCAGCGTAATGCCCTGTAATGTCACTTCTATACACTACTACTATTTTGAACGTTGAGCAAAGCAATATATTACAATTTCTCCGACAGAACAGCAAATAAATTCCTCTTCCCATTCTATACGAAATCTTCTGTTCTTGCTCTTAGAGACAGAGGGTTTGTAGAGCGACATGGTACCGACATTGCTTACCTTCAATACGTGAGCGAGACAGCAATGTACAGAAAACTTCCCTTACCAGTATGAATGTCTTTGATTACACGATGTAATCACGATACTCAGTTTGGTCACCGCTGAAGTAGACAGTACTAAGTCTCTGCAAATGGAAAAAGAAATTCGTGTGCGCTTTTAACATAGTCGTTACTTAAGGTTATGTGCGTTTTTAATTGGTAAAAAGGGTGCAATGAGCTTCGATCTATGTTATGTTCACTGAAATTGATCAGGTCGTGGGTTCCAATTCGAATAGAAAATATATCTTTGTTTTCAATATGATAATGTTGACATGCGAGTGTGTTTTAATGAGACTAAGAATTTTCATTGCCCTTGAAAGCCTAACTCTCTCGAGGGAGTTTAAATCGTCGAACTTCACATATGTCAAGAATGGTAAGAATAACAAGAGAGAGGCCATAGAGATATCGCTGCAAAAATAATACACAGGTGGAAGTGATATTACTGTGCATATTTAAGGCGGCAATAGAATACATTGAATTAAATAAAATCCTATGACGGATTTTGTAATTAAATGCATGTATAATTAGAAAATTAAGCTGAACATCTGTGTAGTTGGCAACAGCGCATCGCCGGCTCAACTACGAATACACACGAACTCAGGTGTGAATAGTAGCATTCCGCCCCTCAGTCACTATAGCAGTGTTGCCAGAATTCATAATCACGGTAAACAACGACACGTTTATATCATTTAATTTAATTTTCAAATAAAACCGTTCATTTCATTTAAGAACTGCAAAAGAGAAAAATCATTCTTATCATTTCCTCTAATGATAAGGGTAAAAATATGAATCCTAAGATAAGTACTATCGAGTAAAACAGCATTAATATTCATTTCAGCCGGTCGTTCAGTTCAGTTTGTTGTTCACTTTATCCGGTCGGCCAGTCCAGTTAGGGAAAAATTTTCGTGAATAGAGAACTGGAATAATCTAAATGGGGCATCACTCACGTTTGAATTAGTTTCTATTTTAATTCTACAGTGAGAGGGAGAACATTAGACAAGCGTTTGAGGAAATGAATAACAGAAACTATTTTCTTGCATATTGGTCACTTGATTTTGAAAAGTTACATTTGAATTTAAACATACTTCCAAATTTTTCACCTTTTTCCTTCATATAATTGAAATACTTATTTTCGTGTTGGATACATTGGTCAGATCTATTGTATTTAATGTTCGTAGGTGTCCCATTACTAAGCTTATAGATTGCGATTTGTCCGGATTTAGCCTGAGTACAAATTTTTGCGCCTATTGAGCTACAGATGCTAGATCTTCATTAATTCTGGTCACAGCGTCATTGATTGTATGTACAAGTTCGGAAGTGAATGTAAAGTTGCAAGTCATCGTTGAATACGTGAACATAGGCCTATACTCATATTTCGGGTGATATTAAGTTTAGGACCCAAGACTTTTTCTTACTTTGATGAACACTACCAACTCTGGAAGTATATAATGCTTTTTATAACGTCCTATATGAGACGAATTTAACGTATAGCATAAAATAAAATGAATATGTCGCAGAGAAACAATCGGCTGGGACATGTATAGCGAATGCCAAATATCAGACTAAGAAAACAAGTCGAACGGAAGGTCTTCAGAATGAACTAGAAAAACATGGCTGGAAAACATGGTGACGTAACAGGTCAGTAGACTAATACGAGAATTGCAGAATTAGAAGGCATATTGGCACTGTTCTTTTAATTGTTACGTTACTTCCAGAATGTGGGCAGTAAAGTAATGCACAATGTTCTTGGATGCAGCGTACTAAATGTGAATGGAGCAGAACGCGAGAATACTGGAAATATGTCAAGGTCGTTCAGGATTTAATTAACAGAATAGGAAGTGCGAATAACATATATGATTCAGTGGAACGACGTCGCATTTGTCACGGATTCCACAGGCAACACAAGCCACGCTAGATGACCTAGTCTGCTTCCGCCATGGGCAACTGGTCCGCCGTTTCTTTTAGTTGGTTATTTTACGACGCTGTATCAACTACTGGACTATTCAGCGTCTATGGAATTGGTGATAACAAGATGATATTTGGCAAGATGAGGCTGAGGATTTGCCAGATATTACCGACATTCGTCTTACGGTTAGGGAAAACCTCGGAAAAACCTCATCCATTTAATCAGCCCAAGCGGGAAACGAACCCTTGTCTGGGCACAGCTCCGGATCGAGAAGCAAGCGCCCACCGAGTGAGCTACGCCGGTGGTTCAAGTCCGTTGTTAACCGGTGACAAAGTACGATGAAACTTCCCAATGATTGAACACTTCCGGAAGCTGAGAAGTGTGCGCTATTGAAAATCATCTGTTTATTTACGTAAAGACTAATTTTTGGTCCTAGAAAATATATCTGTTACGGTAACAATGATTATTAGAGGAGAAATATTCGCTCCGGCATTTTACAGCTCATGCATTATGTCCAGACACTCCCCCACTCTTCCTACAGAGCTGCTCACGAGATCGGATGAGTCTACTTACGAATTACAGGGTAAATGGATTAGCCTTTGCCTTGAACTCGGTAGATACACGCCCGACCTTCCCTTCTACTTCTACCCCCTCCACAGAAACTTTCTTTCCCTACTGCGCATCGCGAGTGTCTTGACAAAATGCATGAACTGTACTGTGGAATCCCGGCCACCAAGTCACTCAGTTGAATGCGCTCCTTGTATAATGGCAGTTGACTTAATGTAATTGGTTAGAGCACTTGGTACGCAGAACCAAGGACCCGGGTACGATCCCCGGCGCCGGAGCGAATTTTTCTCCTCTAACAATCATCTGTTTATCTGTTCTTTTTTTAATGGCTATCAATTGCACGATCTTCTAACGTCGATGGATTCGCTGATAAGAAGATTGTGTTTCGGCGACGTAAGTCCGGTGAATTACCCGACAATTACCTTAGAGTCATGGAAAATCTGGGAAAAAGTAATCCAAGTAATCAGCATAATCTGGATTGGAAACCATATGCTCGCTTTGCTACCTCTAAACCACGCCAATGGCTTCAGAAGTACCCATTGTCAAAAAATAAAATTTAATGTTTTTTTTTAGTTTAAAATTTAATTTAATTTTAATTAATTTATTTAATACTTTAACTTGAGCTACATTAGGCATTGCAGCCCGAAAGAGCAGAAGCTCGTGCTCGAGCGTAGTTCAGATCAGTTATACAAAATATATCACAAAATTAAGATTGTTCACAGAGCACAATAACATTAATAAATGGTAAAATACATACAGCATGTAATAATAGGGTATATATATATTTATTTTATTTATTTATTTATTTATTTAATAATAACATATACATAAAAACGTTACATTAAAATACCCCGAAAGAGCAAAGCTCGTGTTCGGGGACAGTTCCGTTACATAGATACACATACTTTGTAGACAAAATACTTAAGAAAAAAGCTCGCATAAAGATTGTAATAAAATTAGTAAATAATAATACTAATAATAACTGAGTGAAAAAAGAGACGATGTTTAGATTGATGGATTAATATTAAATTATTATTAGTAGTATAATTAGTGCAGGTCATGTTGACATAGTAACCAAGATAAAATAGAAAAATACACTTAGGATAGAAATAAACTTGTTTTACAATACATGGTACATAATATATATACAGGGAAGTCTGTCATATAAATTTTTTAATTCTGGATCTGAAAATTTCATTGCTTAAAGTAGTCAATTCTGGATGAAATTTTATTATCGAATTATATAGCCGTGGACCATAATTTGTACTGTGTAGTAAAGCAGCAGATGTGAAATATTTAGGTTCAACTAATTTAAGAATTTCATTTCGTCTCGTATTATGAGCATGTGGCTGAGCTACAAATTTCGTTCTATTTTTATGATAGAATTTCATTAAAGAGTATTCATAAATTTGGTCAATTCTAAAAACATTCAATTCAGAATGGATCAAATTTGTTGGATAATCCAGTCGCCTTTTCAAACAAATTTTGATTATACGTTTTTGCAACATAATTAGAGGAAAAAGAGCAGTTTTTGTAATGCCTCCCCATCCAATTATACCATATTGGATAACAGATTCAACTAGAGCCAAATAAACCAAACGTAATACGTGAGTAGGCAAGTAATGGCGAAGGTTTACAAATTTGTAAATTGTTTTACGTATTCTGTTACATAAAAAGGTGATTTGTCTATCCCATTTCAAGTGCTGATCAACAATAATTCCCAGGTATTTCACATCTACAGATTCTTTCAGGCAAGGGCATTTACAGGTTGTAGAGAGTTTACAAAATGAGTTGTGGATTATTAATTTTAAATGAGAAAGTGAGTTCAATTTGTTCAATCCAGAGACTGTTAAAGAAAATGGCACCAAAGTAGTTTTAGTTATATTTAGAGATAGCAAATTTGCATCAAGCCAGTTTTTGATAAAATTTATACCTACATTGGCATGTTTATAAGTGTCCTCCCAAGTTAAACCACTGAAAATCACCACCGTATCATCAGCGTAAGAATAACAGGAGCCATTATGTACTTTCAAATCAATGTTTAATAAATCATTAATATATATTAAAAATAGAATAGGACCTAAAATTGTTCCCTGAGGGACACCTATATCAATATTTACATTTTCACTGATATTATCATCAATTTTGGTTACCTGAGTTCTTTTGTTTAAGTATGATTGAAATAACTTATGCGCAATACCCCTGACTCCTATATCAAATAATTTGTCCAGAAGTAAACGATGGTTCACCGTGTCAAAAGCTTTCCTTAAATCTAAGAAAATCCCTAAACATTTAGAACCGTTATCCAACTCCTGCATAATTTTACCAGTGACTTCAATAATTGCGTCATCCGTAGATAATTTATTTCTGAAGCCATACTGATGTTTGGAGAGAATTTCATTTTTCTCTAAGTAATTTACTAATCTGTTTTTTTAACATTTTTCTAATATCTTTGAGAAGCTAGAGAGCAAGGATATAGGTCTATAGTTATTCAGACTTTTTCTTTCCCCTGACTTATGGACCGGTACAACTACAGCATTTTTCAGAGATTCTGGGAAAACTCCTTGGGTGAGACATAGATTGAATACATAAACAAGCGGTTTTAATATATGTTTAATGATAATCTTTAATGTGTTGTTTGTAATTTTGTCGATTCCCGGTGAGACATTATTTTTTAAGGATTTAACAATATTATAAATTTCTTCTTCGGTTACTGGTGATAAAAACATGGAGGAAGATGCGTGCTTATTATGGCCACTGCAATAATTTTTCGTGTTAAATGCCGATTTGTTGATGTTCGATGCAATGCTATGTCCTACTTTTGAGAAATATTTATTAAATTCATTAGCTATGTCTTTTTTGTTTTTAAATATTTCTCCCTCTTCATTTAAAATCTCTGATATGATACTATTTTGGTTCACATTTACGTCTGTGGCTTCATTAATAGTTTGCCAAAATTTCCTAGGATTATTTCGATACTTCTGAAATTGAGATTGATAATACTGAGTTTTCATGTTTCTTATAATAAGAGTTAAAGTATTTCTGTATTTTTTGTAATAATTTATTAGATTTATATTATCAGGTTCTTTTCTAATATTTCTGGCTAATTTGTCTCTTATACGGATTGACTTAATGATACCTGTGGTGATCCAGGGTTTTATTTTTCTTAATTTAGAAGATACTTTAAAGTAAGATACATCTGTGCTTATGTCTATATAATTAGATATTAAATTTTGGAATACTTGAAAGCACAATTCAGCATTTTCACAGTTAAGCACGGAATCCCAATTTTCTTTTTCTATAAGCGAAATTAGCTTATTGTAATTTATGTTTCTTTTTATATGGAGAGGATACTGAGATGTATTAGAGTTTTTAATTCCAATTTCGAATAATGCAATAACTGCATAGTGGTCGGTAATAGCACTACACAAAACAGCAGGTACAAATTTCCAGTTACTCTTTGTTTTAAAAAATATGTGATCAAGGCAAGACTTAGAATCAGGCCGAGTGATAGAGTGTAAAAATTTGACAAAACCATATTCGTGTAAGATATTCATGTACCTATTGCCAGTACTGTCTAATTTGTCTTCTAGAATTTGTATGTTAATGTCTCCAACAATGATTTGATTGCTTGTGTCTTTAGAATTAAACAAAAATAGTTCAAAATTGTCTAAAAATTCATTTATACAATTGTTTGGGGATCTATATATCGCCACAATGGAGAATGGAGTATTATTACATATAAAATTAAGATGAATAGAATTACATTGTGGGATATCTACATGTACTATTGTGACATCAATATTATTTTTGCAGTAGACAACTAAACTATCGCATTTATTATATTTATTCGTTTTGACAAACTTTTTATAACCCGGTAAATCATAGCCAGAGTCATGATTTAACCAAGCCTCCGTCAATATAATGAAGTCGAAAGGATTATTAAAATTTTGCATAGTGGCACAGAATTCCAGGAAATGTTTATTTAAGCTGCGTATATTTAAGTGAAATAATTTAAAATCGTGTAAATTGTTACCAATGTAACTGTTGCAAGAGTTAAAGTCTTCCAAAACTGCTGTGCGAGTGTTATTATTAGCGGAATAATAATTTAGCTCATTTATTAGACAATCCATTGTTTAGAAATATTAACATTAAAAAGGATAACAAAAATCAGACAGTAAGACAATTACAATGTAATTAAGTCTTGGAAAGAATGTATCTTATAAGCAGGGCTCGTTTCATCCTTACGAATAAATACCTTGCAATCTCTCGTCCATACAAACGGTACCCTTTCTGATTAGCTGCCTCTCTTGTTTTGTTTAGTAGGTCACGGGTGGCAATTGTCAAATGTTCACCAGCAGTCAGCCTCCCATCAGGTAGCAAAGGGTTGATCCTTTGTAGCGGAATTCCTGGGCCTTCTGGGTGTTTCCTCGCTTCTAACTTGAATTTCTGGAGCCATGTGTCTCGACTAATTCTTTTGTTGAACCTGACGACAATAGGCTTCGTCTTGCCGGGTTTTGCAGGTAGCCTATGTACAACACTTAAGTCAGCGACAAGCTCCGGTCCTCCGATGACTTCCGAAATATTTTGGACAATCATAGGAACGGATTCTTCCGGAGTTTCCGGAATCCCAAACACCAGTAGATTGTCTCTACGCGTGTACTGCTGTAGTTCATTTATTTGTTTCCACAAGAGTTCATTTTCCTTTTTTAGATCATGCACTTGCCCCTGTGTTGTTTTCAGATCTTCTTTCGTCTTACACAGCTCTTCGCTAAATGCATCAAACTTGTTTGACATGAACTGAACTGATTGCTGTAATGCACTTATCTCCAATTGTATACTTGATTTAAACTCATCAAACATTTGTTTTAGAGTAGATATTACTTTGCTGTCTCCACTCACTTCATTTCCGCTTTCACTTTCCACTTTACGGTTATTTTTTGGTCCCCCCATTGTAAAAGATTTCGCTGGAATACTGGGAGCAGCACAAGAAAACACGTCCACTCTCAACTACGGTCATACTATGAAAGTACATAAATATAAGATATCAATTTTTAACTCAATTAGCTTAAACAATTAAATAATTAATCTGATTTGTTTTTTAAATTTATGTGTGTTAAGTGTACTTAGCTCAGGGTAAGCTCTAATTAATGCATTATATTTTTGGGTCCAAAATGTCTCTTTTTTAACTAATGGTGTGTACTTGACTGTTCGCCTTTCATCCATATGAAGCCAGTTGTGTAGACAAATTCACTGAGAGCCGTTGTCCAGTGTGCGCAATAAGAGGCTGGTCTACGCTACACCTGCGATAAGATGAACTGATGATGGAGATTTATTGGGATGCTACAGGGGAAACGGAAGTCCCGGAGAAAACCCCTGTGTTTCCTGGATCTCGGTCTTGCTCAACACAACTTATAAATCGGGGTGCGTTGGGGATCAAACCCGGGTCTACAGAACTGTAAGTCCAGCGCTTTCTAGACCACTGTGGCGGCTATAAGAATTAATGCACTTAATTGGATTTTATTGTTTCTTTTTTTTTTTTGCTTTAGTTTATGGGTTCAAGGCAGAACATGTTAACGTGAAAATAGGCCACATATATGAGCCCATTGCACTGCTCTCAAGTTTTTACTTTGGCAAATAATGATCAGTAATTTTTTTTCCGAAATCCTCTCATTTTTGGGCAAGGTTCCTTTCTTGTCGTAAATCTATGTCTGGGATGTCTAGCTATCCATCCGTTTAGAAGTAAGCAATGCTATGGATTTTTATCGAAGGGTTTGAATAAGCAAACATAAGATTTATAGCAAGGAGAGTGGGATAATTACCACGAGATCACCAAGGAAAAATACAACCTATGTCAAAAGAGATGCATAAAGTAATTTTAATTGTATCGACACGAAAATTATGTTCCTTTTATTTGTCTTTACTCATTGTTTTATGTAATACGCCCTACACGTTTTATTATTTTTACTGCAACTCTAATTAAGAAACAATGGCCTGTACATATTTATGTTTCATCTTTAATTCCATTCAAAAAACATACTGAAAGTTTTGACATGAATATGTATGACAAAAGTAGAACAAAGCAGAATAAAAAATAAAACCTGCCTTTTATACACTAAAAAATATTACACCTGCTTGTTTCATGATTACAGAGCGTTCGGGAAGTCACTGTGTACTTATATGAAACAGTCTGAGAATTCTTTTCAAAGTGAAACACTCATGCACTTCACATTCGAGAAATATGGTCGGAATTTGTGCTAACACGGTAACTTTGTTAATTACAGTAGGCCTTGAATAACAGACATTATTATGTGTTTAAATCAAAGTAGTGCCCAATTTAGCAATCCGTGATAAAACAAATTAGAAACAAATACGAAATTAAAATTAATTCATAAACAAATGCCGTGATTAATAAAGTCGAGGAGTATAAAGGCATAAATAGTTAATTTAACATAGTCTTATTCTGCCCAAAGTGGGGGTCGTGTAAAGAGTTGAGGGGTTCGCGCGACGATTTACAAAACAAATTTTGTAATACCCAGGATTATGGAAATCAAATGTCACTGTAAATTAAATTTATTCAAGGTTTATCACAGACCAGTATATACAGGCACGAAGCTTGAGTTGTGAGGGTGCTAGGAACAATAGACTGTGCCAGTACTATTTCGCATTGTCTGTAATGAGGCGATATTAGCAACTACCTATGGATGCATAATTACTACGTATTGAGCTTCGTGACTGTATATACTAGACTGTGGTTTTATGCTATGATATGAGTAGTGGTATTATAGGACAGGGTTTGTCCCATACTATAACATTACTATTCCTGTGAGAAAATAGATGTTCAGGACAAAACTAGTCCTGGAACCTTCTAAATTAGGCTATAAACTATCAAAACACTGAATTCCATATGAATTCTGTGTCTAATGTGTTACCAGTGTTCATGTCTTAATCACTGTATGTAATTCCAGGCTTAATTTTTAGAATTTACGCAGGCAGTTTGTCCCATACTGCAAATTATTTTCTGGAAGTTCGATTATGCGGCATGGGCACTTTAAAAAATGTAACACCTGATTCCTTAATATAATCATGTTATGACTTTGTACACTTAAGGAGAAACGATATTCCTATAAGGGATCACCTGAAATTCCATTTTTAACTTCGTTGTTTTCAAATTAGGGACTGTGGAAAAAGACTGTCCCATATTACCACCTTCTCGTCTATTATTATTATTATTATTATTATTATTATTATTATTATATTACTATTATCATCATTGTCATCATTGTCAATCCACCGATGTGGATTAACGGTTAGCATGTTTGACCGTGAAACAAGCGGGACCGGGTTCAAATCGTGATTTGGACAAGTTACCTGGTTGAGATTTTGTCCACAATGTTCTCTCAACCCATTAAGAGCAAATACTGGTTAATTTTCGATGTTGAACCCTGGACTCATTTCGCCGGAATTATCACCTTCATATCAGTCAGACGGTAGATAACCACAGCAGTTGATAAACCGTCGAAAAATAATCCACTAAAAACTATCAGTGCAGTCACCAGCGATTGATGAAGGCTCGGTAGAGATACGAATAAATTCATAATTTCATTTTCTATTGAAAGTGCAAACATGAAACGAATTCTAAGAACTCGCTCGGATTACCTCTGGATTTAATTCAAATCGCTTTTTGATATATGTATTCAGTAAGATAAGGAGATCTAATTTCGAGCGAGTAACTCAATTTACTGAGGAAGATGATATCTCTGATGACGGCAGTCTCTGTGCCAAGACAGCTCGCTGAATTTTTTGCTAGCTACGAAAAAACTTAGCAAGGCGAAGGAAAACATCGAGCTCTGTGCCAGACAATGCGAATATGTGGTTGGATGGGCTCTCTCAGACTACTTCGATCTTCTTTAGAGCTCGTAGTGTTCATCACAGTTATAGATATAGTACAGGGTGATCCGTAAGTAATGCCATTCATTTCAGGAAGTCACTGTTTCAGATATTGCCAAAAAGAAAGTTTAATACAATTTCGCTAGTTTCTGCTTTCTTTTAGACTTGAAATTTGTTTTATATTAAATATTTCATAACGTGTTTTGGAAAAGTCATCGATTTAATTTCCAATATCCTCAGGCAATTGAAGAGAGCAGTTTATTATGACAAATAACTCAAAGAATTTTAATTTTGTCCTCTCATGTACAGAATTTGATCCCAACAAACGTAACTTTTCGCTCTGAAAAGGAATTTTACAAAGTTACATTTGCAAATCAAGATTTCAGGTATAACTCCCTGTAAAGTTGATTTGAATAATTTCGAGGGAAAAATTGTTCCGGAGCCGGGTATTGAACCCGGGACCTTTGGTTTAACGTACCAACGCTCTACCACTGAGCTACCCGGGAACTCTAACCGACACCGATCCAATTTTTCCCTCTATATCCACAGACCTCAAAGTGGGCTGACAACCGTCAAGCAACCAACTTCGAGTGCACACTAACTCTGTGTGACTTAAATTGTGGTTTTCTGTTAACGAACAGTGACGTGTATTATGCAAATCAAGATTTCAGGTATAACTCCCTGTAAAGTTAGTGTGCACTCGAAGTTGGTTGCTTGACGGTTGTCAGCCCACTTTGAGGTCTGTGGATATAGAGGGAAAAATTGGATCGGTGTCGGTTAGAGTTCCCGGGTAGCTCAGTGGTAGAGCGTTGGTACGTTAAACCAAAGGTCCCGGGTTCGATACCCGGCTCCGGAACAATTTTTCCCTCGAAATTATTCAAAGTTACATTTGTCGGATCAAATTGCTGCACATTTAAAAAACAGAATCAAAATTCTTTTAATCGTTCATTACCGTAATAGGTACACTGCTCTCTTAAATTGACTGAGCATATGGGGAATTAAGTAAATGACTTTCTCAAAATATGAAATGTTTCACATAAAGCAATTTTTATCTCTAAAAGTAAGAAACAACGAGGAAAAGTGTATTAAACTTATTTGTTTGAAATATTTCAAAGAATAACCCCCTTAAATTAGTTACACTACTTATCTTTCACTCTGTATAAATAACAGTGAATCAATAGTGAAATTACTAGCTACGTTATACTATTATGAGAGATAAAGTTTATTGAGATATCCTCACCAATAGTGAATGCCAATTAACTAATGAATATGGCAGAATAAACGGGTCAGAGAAAGCTAAGGTACATTTCCGGAAAATGACTGATTATTCTAGCTAAATATCTACATTTGTAGCTCATTGGGCGTCATCTAAAGCTGATGCTCACTTTCAATATATTACAAGGTAATCCGTTTGGAAATACATAAATTAGGAAGTCTCTAACGTGAGAAGTGCTTCTATTTATTTTTCAGTGATTTCTAAATACATTCTAGAAAGACACAACTGAACATTAATGTAGCTACCATGTCCAAATGCGATTCTCATTAAACTGTCTCTTTTGCAAAAAAAAAAAAAAAAAAAAGGGGGGGGGAACGTCAATACACTGGTAAATTCCCTACGGCACAGACTTTCCTTGGGACTTGCTTTTATAACAGCTGTAACAGGAACTTCGATTTCGAGAACACGTCTATATTCATCAGTGTATGATAATTATGTTAACCGATATAATTTCTTCAAACTTGACAGACTATATCAATATCGACTTGTAAATTTATTCTAATTTCATCGAGAACCGTAAGGGTGAAACGACCTTGAATTGATGTTTAGCTTTCAAGTTACACAATAGAAAATACATTTTGCTCGTTACCTTGTAGTAATAGTAATATGCGTTACAAGAACGGTATGTTGAAGTTTTCATGTTCCAAGAAAAGTTTGAAAAAGCGAAACGTAGTTGAGCTTTTTTAATTTCCGAGAATTGAAAGAAAACATACCGCTCGTGTATCGTACATTATTTTGTGCGAAGATCGTTTATTACATACCTGAAAGAGGAATTTCTAATTAGTTGTAATGAAATCTCCATCTTGGTTTCTGTTCAATGACGGCAAATTTGCAAAGCAAAAATATCTATCTTCAACATTGTTGCTTTAAAATGTTTTCTGTGTTTACTATACTCCAGCAGGCCGTGATATACGTCTGTCTTTTTTTCCCCCAGTTTATGATGAGTCTGGAATCTTGTTGATTTTTTCACGGCTTCCTTAATGTTACTTGCATCACGAATGCAGTAACTTTAGTGGAGTTGTAGAGTTTACTTAATTTTCGCAAATATTTAAAAACAATAATTAACATACAATTTAGGTGAAATTGCAGTGGTAAGTGTCCAATTTATAATTATTACTATATTGAACGTCTCTAAAAATAACATGTTAAAAGCTTAAAGCATTAAAATCAATATGTCATTTAAGCGGTAAAAAGAGGGAAATTGTTATGTGTGTTAGGTTGGGAATACTGAATGTGGAATTTTAGACTTTCCGCGAATTGGTTTTGCGCGGAAACCAAGCAAATACGCACGATCTCGCACAAATTATATTTTATTTATTCAGTCGTTGCTGATTAATAATCTGATTTATTTTGTGAGTAAAAACCAATGATTAAAACCCCAGTGTTGTAACATAATATTGGAACTAAAATAACTTTCATATCTTTCTTTATATAAATTTTATAGCATTTTTATCTTATGTCTTTCCAAATGGATCAGACAGCATTTGAAGGGTTCAGAGCCATAGTGGGCCAAGCGCGATTTACTAAAACCGTAGAAAACAAGGGTTAAAATGAAGTTATTACCATAATTCAACGGAAACATATAGCAAGTAATATAAAGTATACACATTAAAACTAAATTATATGTCAATCTTCATTACACTATGATATTCACTAAACTTTAACCTTTGCTTCCTCCGTTTTTAATAAATGGCGCTTGGCTCACTATGGCTCTGAACCCTTTATTTATTTTATATATCCCTGAGCGTTAAAAACTAATTTGCCCGTTGTCTCGACGAATGAGATCGACAAGAGACACGAGAAGTCTCTGGATATACTATTTTTAAAACATGTTAATTAAAACTGTCCTTCTAAAAATTATATAATACAGAGTGTCCACCATGAACCTCCAACATTTTAAACCGTATAATTTATTAAAGAAAAAATGTTATGCAGCATACAAATTATTGTAAAATTCACAAAGTTTTCAGTTGAGTATTCTCAGTGAAGAAAAAAGCTGAGTAATGATATTGTCCTGAAGTCTATACCGAACATTAATTTTTGGACTACCGCACACATGTACTTGGAATACATGGGGATTTTCGGGGCCCCAAATTCGAATATGATGGCGATTGACTTTCCTGAAAGATGAAAAATGGCCTCGTCTGAAAACATTATGCGCGATCAAAAGTTTTAGTCATCAACAATGCGATTCAACATATCGATTGCAAATGATTCTCGCTTTGGTCGATCGTCGGGTTTGATTTCCTGTAACATCTGTACTTCATTCATTCATTTAGTGTTCTGCCCAAGGGCAGATCTTTCACTGCAAACCCAGCTTTTTCCAGTATTTCCTATTTTCTGCCTTCATCTTTGTTTCCTCATATGAGCCATATATCTTAATGCCTTCTATCATCTGATATCTTCTTCTACCCCGAACTCTTCTACCATTCACCATTCCTTTCAGCGCATCCTTCAGTAGGCAGTTTATTCTCAGTCAGTGACCCAACCAATTCCTTTTCCTCTTCCTGATCAGTTTCGGTATCATTCTTTCTTCACCCACTCTTTTATGTACAAAATTAGTAATGCATTGATATAAATTTGATGTATTTTCAAGACCTTAAATTCTAAAAAGAATTTTTCCGTGGGACAATCAATAGGTTTTTAAAGACATATTTCGTCTCTGTAATAATTAAAATATATCTAAATGATTTTATTAATGAAAATTAACAATATACATTAGTATGATTCGCACTTCTATAGAGGAATTGCATTGTTGCCAAACGCTTGAAACATATACAGTAGCAACAATGTTATACTGTATATCATTTCTCTGTGACACTTATTTTTTATTATTGGTGTTATAATATTACTATTGGTCAGGAGCTGTGAGAACGTGCCTTGTAACCATTACCAGATGTAGTGGTTATTGTTGCAATTCCATCCACGTATCGGTAACAAATGACATGCGAGAAGCGGCATCAGGATGTGGAATTCAATAAAAATAGCCGTGCCATCGCGTTAACTATTGAGAACTGGCGCGTGACCGCCGTTTATAACGGCCTGTAGCGCCGTCCCCATGTTTAAATAAACACAACAATGACCTTTGGTGTACTATGCAGCTCTTTGTGAAGCCTTATATCTGCAAAATTCTAGACACTTTCGCATAATTTCAAGATCGAAATATTAGTAATGAAATCTATTTTCAATAATAATTCCGAAAATAAGAGTCTTACGTCACCAGCGTCATATAAAATTTGGCAAGCGGGCCATCTGTTTTGGACATGGGTTGGAATCCCATTCGGGCAAATCATCTGGCTGGACTTTACCGACTTTTATTGAACTAGTATAAGGTGAACTTATTGATAAAACCTGAGTCTTATCTCGCCTAAATACCATCTCTTCATCAATTCCCTCAAGTTCTCAGTAAGTTGTTTCGGCAAGTAAATAATCGTTTCCTCATCCATGTCTACGGTTTACTTGACCTAGCATCACTTTTATTCTTTGATTCATTCAAACATCAACGTTTTCTCTGATTTCTCTTTCTTTCTCTTCATCATCCCTGATAACAGCAGTTTCCAGCTCGCCGTCTGACTGACTGACTTTGTCCTGTACTACTCACCACTTCAATTACTCCTCGATTTTTTTTTTTTTCTTTTCGTGAGAGTCAGTTTACCACGAGAATGATTCCCACGGAACATATTTTTAAAAAGTCCTTATTCCAAATGAAAAACAAACAATGGCGATTCTGTCAATATCAATATTATTCGTGATTTTTTAAAATAAAGCAATTAATTGAATGGTAAAAAATGATATTCTTAGCGAAAATATTTATTATATGAAGGATTAGTTAAATTTTTCCTTGAGACTTTAATCTAAATTTTATCAGACGACTTCCATGTAAGGAAGGGTCCTTCTTTCTTAAGAGATTAACGGTTACTTATTAAAGATCCTGTTCTTATAGGAGAGTGATTTTCCACAGCAGTCACTAACGTTACAAAATTCAGGCCGAATAAGTAACTTATAAGCAGGCTTCGAGACTTCGGACCCAATAGAGCAGTTCAGTGGGAAATCCGCATAACAGCGTACTGAGTATATTGGTAAAGCGTACAGTGGGTGGGGGTACTGTAGAATGAATGCCAACAAATACGCAAAAGGAAAACGCTCTGGATTTGAAGATTCTCACGAATAATTTGGTTTTCACACAAACCTATTTTCAAACGGTGTCTAAAACTATTACACGGTTAGAAAAGTCAGAGCAAGAGATACCGGAAGCCCTCAAATTAATTTAGAAAATGATGCAGAGAATTAATGAGACATCAAGTACACCGGTTACTGAACGTGTAAAACAGAAGTGGAAATCAATTTTATGTAAAAATAACGGATATGGAACATTGTGTAACATAAACAGCAAATTAGTGGACATAGAGTCAACCGAGAATAAAGGACTGTCTCTTAGAGACTGCAAAGATGTTAGGTTTCTTCGTTTTGCTCCTATCACGTCATGCGACGTAGAGCGCAGTTTTCGACAGTACAAACTTTGGGAGGTAACCGAAAAAGATTTACGTTTGAGACACTGAGAATGTACCTTGTAGTAGGTACATTGCAATTCGGTACTGTAACTGCACTTCATAAAGACGACCAATAAGATAAATGGAAAAATTAACATTTCTGCATGCTTATTTCAACCATTAACACTGTGTATAATTGAACAAAAATGCTTATAAAGACAGGAGAATAAATGCTTTTCATATTCGACATTATCATTGTGTAATGTATATTTACTTTCAGAATGTACATATGTGTTTCCCCATACTACCGTACTCTACTCTAAATAGCAAAGTTGTTACCTCAGCACATCTCTATCTACCTGCAGCGAGTCAACAACCTATAGTGCATGCACAGTAAACTTATTGTATCGGGTCCAAAGTCTCGAAGCCTGCTTATAAGCAATCCATACAGGTGAAGTAGAAAAAAGAATATTTTAAGATCCGCTTCCAAACTGAGGAACACTCGTTTTCTTCTTAATAGGCTATAATATCTTAATAATCTCCCTGTGTATTATTAATTTATTCCTTTTTAATTCTGCTCACACACATCTACTTTCTAAGAATTCCAACAGCTGTAGTTCCTTAAATATTGATCACCGGACTATGCTCATACAGTATGTTGTTTTGCACAAAATGACGTACAGAATTGATCCCTAAAGTCACCTGCATAACTATAAGTCGGATAAATTATTATATGCAAAATTATTTGTATTTTTCGTTGTGAACTTATAAGTCCGGAGAATCAACATTGGCGCCTTTATTAGGTCAGGCATTCTCTACTCTTAACCCTTAAACAGTCGCGCGGGGTATTGTCAACACCCGTCACATATACGGAGCTGTTAACTGCATAGTGAGTAAGCCTGCACTTCTGAAACTTTCAGTGCCTTTCTTAGAATTGGTAAGGCAACAATAATCGTAAACATATTTGAAGTCGGAATTCGTATACTCGAGATAATAACGGTTTAAGTGGTGTGAGGTGACGCAAACACCCAGCGCTACTATTGCAAATACTGACAAAACTGATCATACTAACTTGTGTAACAAATAATGACAATAGATGTTACTGTGCACACAGAAAAATCAAGAAAGTGGTCTGGAAAGGAAGATAAAAAGTAAATTATGATTAGCAGTGAATATTACATGTGAACCAACACTGAAATATTACCATTACTATACATTAATTAGTTAGCAGTAGGTTATTTTACGACGCTTTACCAACATCTTAGGTTATATAGCGTCTCAATGATATGAACGTGACAATGCCGGTGAAATGAGTCCGGGGTCCAGAATCGATAGATACCCAGCATTTGCTCATATTGGATTGAGGGATAACCCCGGAAAAAACCCTCAACCAGGTAACTTGCCCCGACCGAGAATCGAACCCGGGCCACCTTGTTTCTCGGCCAGATGCGCTAACCGTTACTCCACAGGTGTGGACTACATTAATTGTAACTTTTTGATGTGTATTAAAGTATTTCATATCAATGTACAAACAAAGAAGAGTGATATTTTAACAGTTCACTAAAACAAATTGTCTATAAGAACCCATTATATTTGGCTGTCAGCAACACCCCGCGCGACTCTTAATGTTGCACAGTTGGGCACGACTGCTTAAAGGTTAATGAAATTTGTCTCACTGTTACAGGATGAGTTTATTTGCTAGGGCCCGCTCGCAGAAGCTCAGTCTAGGTGGCATTGAACAGCGCAGCAGCCCACACGCGGCGGGCACAGTGGTCGGTTGAAATTCAATAACACACCAGGTAAACTGTAGAACCAGCAATTTTTAAATTGTAAAAAATGCTTATCCCTTAAAATTACTTTGAAATAATAATAATAATAATAATAATAATAATAATAATAATAATAATAATAATAATAATAATAATAAAGAAGCAATCTATCGAGCATTAGAAATTTAGAGATTTAACCCTCTGCGAAATCATTCACTGATTTTTGTCTCTTGGTGTACCTTTCTAAGTGGTAGCGTTCACATTGTTCGATTGCAAAGTTCATAGACACACGTTTCTCCAGGTTCACAGTACCCGTAATCTCTTGAATGTGCGTATTTTATCATGGAATCTATGGACAGCGTATCGTGTTATGATGTGCTCCTGTTCCTGGTTCTCCTTTGTCCAGTTCTGTCATGGTACCGGTGTTGTAGAATTCGATTCTATTTCCCGCTATTTCTCCCTTCTCGCCATCTGTTTATTGTATGCTGCGGTAGTAGTAGTAGTATTTTCATGCCAAGATCTTCGATGTAAAAGGACTCTTTGGCCAGCTCATAAACTAGCCTCGATGTTGCTATCATTTCTACTCTTAGCAAGCATTTCAGATATCAAATGTTTATTTAAATTAAGTTGAAAGTGTTCCCCCCATTTGCTGTGAGGCAGGCATTGTAGCGTCTAAACATATTTTGATTCATACATTGCTGAGATTCCGAAGTGTTGGCTATTTCTTCTCGTATGTTATTTGTGGCGTCTTCAATTTGATTTCTTGTTCAATACTGATGACGTAGTTTTAAATTTGTTCATTGTGCTATAAATTTTTCTCCAATTAGGTGGATTAACTCCAGGAAATCGTTTCTGAAATAAGCACTTGGCAGGTGATTCCTTTTTTAAAAAGTTACTACAAATGAAAATTTTTTGTTCGGTAGTGAATCTTTGAACCATGTCGCAATAAGTAGATACAAACAGTGAACTTAAACCGCACTGCAACGTCTCTCCAAACAACTGACTCATGCGCCATGTCGCCTTATCGCTGCCAGCCTAATCGGCTTGTACTTACTTAACTGCCGCTTCCGTATTCCTTATAGTAGCGAGCCCAAGCAAAATAAATATACTTACATTAGTTAATCGTGAGTGATCGCAAGCCATGTCTAATGTATTTTAACATTTGTGGTACTTTTAAATGTTATGTTGGGCAAATAGATAATGACTATTAGAAATGGTTATGTAATATACTGTACAGTTACGTATCTTATGTAACTATTAAAACCAGAAATAAATTTACTTACCTCTGGGATTACCGAAATTGGATTTTATGTGTAATCCAAAAAAAAAAAAAAATCATCTTTTTGTTTTTGTTATACGATTAAATTTATATACGTCTTTTGCATATTCCAAGGCACTAAAATACAAATAATAGAATAATATTCGTAGCATAATAAAGAAGGTGAATAATTCTTACCAAACGCCAAAAACTTATACACTGAGAACTAATAATAGTTTACTTTCTCGGAGCACTTTAAAAGGCACTTTATACAGAAATTTGTAAATCAGACTTTTCAATCAATACTATAAATTGTACGAGGGTACAGTGAAAACCAACTGCTAGAAAAACAAATCCCATCGGAATAAAGAACTCGATAATTGGCTGGGGCGACATGAACCGTGACAATTCGTTCTTTGATGTGTTTATTCCTACAATAACGTTAAAATGGAGTCTCTGTTGCCTTTTAGTTGTACGACATGAAAAATCGATGTTGGATGCAGCAGTAATAGAATCGGCGTATGTGAACAATGCAGAATTGCGACTGACCCTTTTAGGGATAGCACCGTGCGGGGGTGTGCGGGGATATTTCCCCCCACCCCGCCCTCGCACAGTAATTGATGTGTCTTATTCAAAGATGAAATTAGTTTCTTTATGAACAAAATAACATTACTAATACATTTTCGCTTCGCGTATGTTTCCTAATGTAACGACCATAAAAAGTATAAAATTCTTCCATTCTCCATTATATTTTTGTGAAAATCAATTCATTTCTAACCTGAAAGGGAAATATTCAACTAAAAATATATCAGATATGATACAATGAAAGCAATAACTATGTACATTCGAAATGAAGTTGGAGCCAATGAAAGCGTGCATTCCATTAAAACACACATCATGAAATACAAATGATACCACAAAGCGTTCCTAGAATATGATTTTGATGTTTCGGTTCAAATTACGTTAAATTTAGAGAGCATAAGGTTCTCCTTTCCAGATCTGTCTGTGGAACGTAAACGTATTTTTGACAATATTATCATCCGAGTTAAGGACGTTATCTTCTCTACCAGTCACGGTAATGTATCTTCAGACGTCATATTTATATTTTACCAGTTACAAACAAAAAAAAAAAAAAAACGAAAGATACAGAGCACCCTCTGCCTAAAGAGGCAGACAGATACAGAGGTAGGGAGAAACATTCACAGAGATATAGAGTTAGACATAGGGGAGAGTCGGGTAGTATCGGACATCGGGTAGTACGGACAGTGCGTTTCTTTCATCTACCACCATATGGTAGTACCTGAATGACATGGTTACGTTTCTATATGCGACATCACAGAAACGTAACCATGTCAATCAGGTACTATCATCGTGTGGTAGATGAAAGAAACTCACTGTCCGATATTACCCGATGTCCGATACTACCCGACTATCCCCTACATAGTGAGAGAAAAACAGAAAGAGATATACAGGGACAGAGAGGGACATACAGGGAGTAAAGGAGGGATACATAAAGGGGGAGACAAAAAGATAGAGACAGAGACAGAAACATAACTATTGAGAGAGATATATAGAGGCAAATAAAGAGAAACAGAGAGACATATAAAGAAAGAGCTAGAGAGAAACATACATAGACATACAGACATAGATGGATATAGACATGGACAAACATATATAGATATACAAAATGAGAAACAGATATAGAGCTATAGAGAGAGACAGACATAGGGATACAAAGATAGAGAGAGTGATAGAAAGATAAGAAAGGTCAGAGATATATACATAGAGAAATTGACAGGAACAGACATAGAGAGATACAGAAAGTGACAGGAAGAGAAAGAGACAGATAGAGAAGAAAGAGGAACAGATAGAGCTAGGGACATAGAGAGATACAAAGGCAGACGGAGAAACATGGAGAGAGATAGACAGAGACAGAGAAAGAGACAGACAGGGAGATAGAGATATAGACGTAGAAAGACAGAGCTAAACATAAATACAGAGAGACATAGAGAGATAAAAACAGACATAGAGAAATAGACAGAAAATAAATATAAAGAAATAGAGAAAGAGAAACATAGGAAAATAGAGGGAGGCAAAGATATAGGGAAAGAGAGTCAGAACTAGGGAGATAGACACATATAGAGATATAAAGAGACAGACATAGAGATGCAGAGAAACTAAGACAGAGATAAAGAGAGACAGTCATACAGATATAGAAACAGAGATACATATTCACAAAGACAGATGTAGAGATATAGAGAGAGACAGACATAGAGAAATATCAGAGGCAAGAATAGAGGCAGGAATAGAGAATTTAACCAATACAGATATATGTAGATATACAGAAATAGAGGTAGACACATAAAAAAATAAAAATAAACATAGAAACGTAGAGAGAGACGGACATTATAATATATAGAAAGAGATATGCAAAGAGAGATAAAGACAGACAGAGATAGAGAGGCAGGTATTACAGAAGAAGGAATAGAGAGATATACAGTACAGAGGCAGGCATAGAAAAATATACAGGTAAACAAATTAGATATCCAAAAACAAAGAGAAATAGAGGCAAGACAGGACAGATAGAGAGACAGATAGATAGACAGAGGGACAGACCAGAGAGAATGGAAAGATATATGAAGCGTGCATTTCCAGAACGTTTTAAGCACCAATTTGTAAAGTTTATAGTAGGAACGATAATAGTTCTATACAGTACATACAACGTTGTGACTTGCACAACCTGAAAGTGCACTACTTTATTACTTGGGGCAGCACTTTCTTCATAACCTTTCGTAATATTGTCAAACAGGGCACCTGCAACTGATATATGCGAAAAATAGATTCTCCTGGTTTTGGCATTTACAACGTTATGGAAATGCACGCTTCATATATGGAGATAATTAGATATATAGGTAGACAGAGGTGGAACGAAAAGAAAAACAAACAATTGCCTTAGATGATTTAGTAAATATTTTACCACAGTAGGCATTCCATCCAAGGTTTGCGGCTTCAAACCAGGCCAGAGCCGATGGATTCCATGTACGACAAAGTCTTCAGTAGGTCTATGGTTTTATAATTAATTAATTAATTTATGTATTTATTTATTTATGTATTTATTTATTTATTTATTGTGTGAGAGGACTAAATGTATGAATCCAATGTCGTAGATTTATTGATAATAATAATGATGATGTTGATGATGATGATGATAATAATAATAATAATAATAATAATAATAATAATAATGGTTTTATTTAACGAGAGTTGAGATCATAGGGTCCTCCGCAACAGTCGATAAGGAGTAAAACTGAGATACAGAGAGCTTTACAAATAAATAAAAATTAGTTCTAACTTGAATATTTTTCTAACCAAGCATCAAAATTTATTTGCTGCAGTTAAAATTTTCATGCGACTTAAAAATTACACACCTGGATCAGATACTTTCAGTTTTCAGTTATCTTTATGTACGACATTGTGTATTAATGAAAATTACCGGCGTGCAGTTCCTCTGACATGCGATACGCCCCACTTGCTGGATCGATCGACTAAAACTGATATCACGAATTACTGTTATTATCTCAGTAAGTGGCTAAATGCATGCCTTGCAACAATCACAGCGAAAAAATGCGGCCGCCCGGTGCTTAACAAGTGCTGCATTCAAATTGTGTACATTGCATTTCTTCATATACAAAGGATGGTCCACAAGAGACGCGAAAATGATAACTGTTAATTATCTCTATACTGTATCTTTCTATAAACTAACTTGTCATTGTGGCCACCGGCATAACTAAGGCGGTAGCGTGTTTTCCTGCTGATCTGGAGGAGCGCTCGGGCTAAATTCGATTCCCGCCTGAGATGATTGCACTGAGCAACAAGAATTTTGTTCTGGCTTAAAACAATGTGTTCCTTATGGTTTTGTGTGCGCCGAATCCGAAAATGCATCTCTTTACTTCGAATGACGTAAGGTTTTCAACATATACTATAATATCTTTTCGATAAGCGCCCTCCCAGGAAACATCCTACGTTGGGGTTTGTAAAACAAAACAAAAGCTGAAGTATTTAACGATTTCTTATGATTGTTGGCATGTTTTTTGTACTTCTAACAAATAAACAGACATTGATCCCTTATATTCGGTAAATTTCATAACAGTTCAAAGTGAGATCTACGCAATGAACAAACAAGGATGTGGTTTTCAGTATTTAAAAGAAAATTTTAGCAGTTTGAGTGAAGGTAAATTAAAAGAGGGCACTTTCATCGGTCCAAAATTTCGCAAAGTTAAGGCTGACTTTCTTTGAGGAAAAACTTTCCTTACAGAAAAAATGGCATGACGCGCTTTCAAAGATGTTTGCTCAAATTTTCTTGGAAATTCTAAGACAGACAACTACATCGAACTTTTGGAAACCATGTTAAGTGCATATGAGAAAATGGGGTGTAATATCTCTCAAAATACACTTTTTACATTTTCATTTGGATTTCTTTCCTCCTAACCTTGGAGCGGTAAGCGACGAGGATAGGAAAAGATTTAATCAAGAAATATTTGAAAAGAAAAGACGATATAAACAAAGATCTTCATACAGCATCCTTGCAGACTATAGTTGGTTCCTCATTATACACATGAAATATTTTTATTGTTGTTGTGTTTTTGTATTTTAAACTATGTAACATCATTCTTGTATTCAGTATACATTTTTTCAAAAGAGGCATTTTGAATCCCTAGTCTGTTGTAATTTTATCGGTAGCAGTGAAAAAAAAATGAAGTTTTTCTTGAAAAAATTCAATTCACTTTCCCCGGAAAAGGTACGTGATGGGGCAATTTGGACTTTAAATTCAGATTTAGGGCCACATGTTAGTAATATTCACCTATTTTTACTTAGAAGAAAGACAAAAAGTAAAAATTTGTTGTTCAGTGTTATCTAGTTGGGTTTTTCCGACGTTTTCCCCAATCGTAAAGCGTATGTCGGGTAATGTATGTCCAATCCTCTACCTCATCTCGTCAAATACCATCTCGTTATCACCTTTTACATGGACGCTAAACAACCCAGTAGTTAATACAGCATCGTTTAATAACCAAGTAAAAGAAATGTGTAAGTATTTGTAAATAAGCGTTCTGTCCCTATTTGTATCCAATATGTAAGTATTCAATATAAATCTAGTATACCTAATGTTAAAGTAGAGTCTAGTTAATCGGATATAGTACAGTATTTAATAAATAATAATACTATTACCAATGGCAGTAGTAATAATTAAATTTTACCGGGAATTTCCGAGTTTCGAAGCTCTTCACTAACGTAAGCATTAATCTGTCCGCTTTACGAGGGTTGCGTACATGTAATTAGATGTTAAAAATTCGAAACAAAGACATCAAACAAAAACTACAAACACAGAATGAATCTGAACTCAACCGGCCAGCTTACAGGGGTTGTAGAAGACACCCAACAAAGCAATTAGAGATAAGAAACCAATTTCTGACAAGATACAGTGTGTCAATTATTTTATTTCAGTTCTATTTTCGTCTTCCTACTCTTTACTTTATTTATAAGACAATAATAATTATTTAAAAAAAACATAATTAGTCAACAAAAATCAAATTAATTGATACTGTAAAACTATATATAAAAAGTAAAATATGAACACATGGATATAAATTCACAATATTCTTAAAACAATTACTCCATATTTTGTTCTAAGTGTGATCCTCCTGATTCCACAAAGGTTCTGCACCACTTAATCCACCGCCTAACCATTACAAACATACCGTATAGGAATTATTTTTAATTATGTACTACATCAACGACCCGTGTCACAAGATTTTCAGCTGAAACATCGCAGCACGATACCCAGTTGACGGGTATTTATAAAATAAAGTCAGTATTTGGAACTATTCTGTCCATTTTTCCATAAACTAAATTTTTTCCGTAAAATTTTCCTGTAAGAAATTGTTCTTGTGTTTTATCCAGGAGCACGCTCACGCGTTTTCCAAACATTCTTATGACTGACCTTGTATAGATTGTCAGTATAAATGATAAAGATGTATATAGGCTACGTTATCTATTTATAATAACGGGAAATTAAATTAGTGAACGCTGCGGGCTATATGTTCGCATCCTGTTTCAGCTGATAATTGATTTTCTACTACGTCTTTTGACGTGTCTTATTTTCTTCGATTTCTGCTTCAGTCGTCACTGGAAGTACCTTGTCTTCTGACATCGCTACAAAGTGTTCTACATAATCTATATCTGTTACTCAGCCTGCCAGAAATATCACAAGTTACCCGGGAACCAATTCATTGTCCTCCTGTTGACAAGACGTCAGGTTATAGATCGGATGTGTTGCGGAAAAGTAAGTGTCATTAATATTACATAACGCTGTTTGAAAATATATCAAGACGAGATAGAATGAAGCAAAGTCTGAAAATATTTTCGGAACCAGAAACACCAATTAGAACAGAGAAAAACATAACCAAAATATAATTTTATTCTAACAGAATGAATAAAAATTTCTTTACTAAATAGAAAGGACGAACTGTCACAAGAGTAAGAATGAGGTGAAATTGCTGAAGTCGGGATCTGACATTTCTACTAATGTAAATGTTGACGATGACGACAACAATGACATTATTATGACAGTTACTGATATCATCATCATCATCTTAAAGAGCCATGTATCGTTAATACTGTATCATTTGTAATTCTAATAAAATTAAACAAATTCATTATATTGCCTTATTGAACTTCATACGTAAAAACCCCAATAAATTCAAATTGTATCATCATAAATATGGAACTAAAACATCCGATTTTATAGGACTAGAGGAATAAAAGTGTTTCACAAACACAACTCTTAGCCATCGTACCTACTTCAGTCCAAGGTTATATAATAAAATAATATTGCAAAAAACCCAAATTTGGAAAGTTTTAGTATCAGAAATTTAAAAATAGCGTTAGGAATTTAATTTTGAAAGAATATATATTGCTTTAATGTTTGTATGTATTTCTATGAGTTAAATTGTTAAAATTGAAATTATATTTTTTAAAGTTAATTTATTCCTATAATTTTCTTTTTCTTGACCCACTTTGTATCAAATAATTATCTTTGTTTTTGTTAAGTATGTGTTTAGATAACTCCCTAAACACGAGTTTTTACTTCTTCAGGGAAGAATTAAGACTGTATTTTTGTACATGTTATTTTACTAACAATACACAATAAACAACAATAAACAATAAACTTGATATGTAAAATGGTCTTGCCGAAACATACTGCATATAATCGAGAATAATCACATTCTTCATAAATAAACTGTTTCAAAGTCTATAACGCTAACAAATCTTTTCAGTATAGTCAGAGCAGTATCTAAACTTGTCTGGAATGAAAAATATAAAAAATGGAGTTACTATGAAGGTGGTTATAATATGGTTTGTGCATATCAATTATTTTATTGTTATTATTATTATTATTATTATTATTATTATTATTACTTTAGTAGTAGTAATTATTATCAAATACTGTAGCCTACAACTCACACCATATTCCATTCCATAAGCTGAATTGTTAAAAAAAATTAATAATAATAATAATAATAATAATAATAATAATAATAATAAATACATTATTATTATTCACAACAAGTTAAAAAACATTGTTTTTTTTCCACGACAACGAATCAAAATGAAACGTGTAACAATCTTACAGGAAAAAATATAACTAAGAAGACACAATAGTAGCAGTCTGTACAAGAGTAGCCACTTCGTATAACTGGACTGTTGAGAAATATTTCTGCGTAATTAGAAACAAAGTTTCAGTTCTTCAAGCGAAAGTTGCAAGAACTATGAGGCGCATTTAATACGGCCTAATTAAATTCCGTTCATTCTTCTTCAAAGACGTTGTGCGACTAGTTACGTCTTGGATTTATGAGGTGCCGACAGTCAGTTGTTCTTTGTACACATAATTAGAGCATGACGTGACATAACGCAATAATGAGGGAAGCGTTCTTTTGTTTTCCAGATCGGAAATGTCATATCTAGAAGGCGTAGATGACTGATAGGTTGCGTGGCTACCGTCTCTTAACCGATTCTTACACAGCAGACATACAAATGTAATGTACAAATGTGGACATACAATATCACAAGTGTATCAGTCCACTCAAATCATCTGTAGAGTTGTAAATTCAGCTATGCGGTATGCTGCAAGCGCCGCCCGAGTTTGGCAGAGTTAAACTGAACATTTGTCCAAAATTGCAATTCCTTACAGTTATTGTTCAGTGAAACTTTGGTACCTGAACACAATTTTCGATTGCCCTACATATTATTATGTACAGACTGAAAATGCTTTCTCTAGAAAAATTGTCTAAATTATAAGGTGAATGAATAAGAACGTATCGTTAAATAGAGCATACAAATTAAATGCGGAAAATTTGGCCAAGAACGAAACAGAGAAGCCTCTACCTACTGGAACGAGTGCGAGAATGTAGGACAAGAAGAAAAGAAATTTTATAACTCACTTCTGAAAATGAGTTACAAAGTGTCATGGTTAAGTAGATCTTCCTGCACCGCAAACTGTCAGCGAACAAAAAACAAGTACTTTACTTTTTATGATTATCTTTATTTAGATATCATAATCTAATTGTTTCATTTTTAAATTCTGAAGAATAATAAGTATAAGAGAGTTACATTTTATTCACTGCACGAACATTAAAAAGATTAGGGCTAGTACACCATTTGCAGTTAAAGAAGGTTTTACTTCTGCCTCGCGTAGTGGTAAACAATTTTTATACTTCTGGGTCCTGACGACTTTCAATTTAGACCCTAACATCCTTACTTCAGTTCTCTTCTTTGTACAAATATGAGAACCTTGTCACCAGCATTAAGTTTGTCACTTATCTGCGAGAATGAGTTTGAAATAATTTCCCAGCCTTCGCTCTAGAAAGTCCAAAACTTCTCAGTACGAGTATTTTATTTGTACAAGTTTTAAATTAACCGAGCAAATTTCTTATACTGTTATTTTCTTTTCTCCGAAAGATTTGGAGCCCATAGTGTTTCTGGCTATGTTTTATTATCGAGAGCCTCACAACACACAAGAATATGTCTCATATTCGATCATCTCTGATCGCAAATACGGAACATGGTACTGTCATTATCATCGGGTCATCTCACTGCTATTAAATGCATGGAACAAATAAAGGAATTCCCCACATGCTTTCAGTGCAAAATGTATTAAGCTTCTCCTGAACACATACTGAATTGCATCAACACAAGAGAAAACATTTTTGGCAAAACTCTGCTGAAGCCATAGAAAAACTACAGCAATTTTTTCTTATGGTAACGGTTTAGTTGAACTAGTGATGAGCAACATCATTATTATTTGATGTGATGGTCTACATAAAATCAATATTTTGTTATTAATGTGCTTTTCTCTAGGAAAATTTAATTTTAGTGTAAGAATTGTAATATATTATTAAAAAAGTCGGCCTGGTTGGCGCAGTTGATATAGCCCTGATCTATGTCCGAGGTTGCGGGTTCGATCCCGGGTCAGGTTGATGAAATTTAAGTGTGCTTAGATGCGACAGGCTCATGTCAGTAGATTTACTGGCTTGTAAAAGAACCCCTGCGGGACAAAATTCCGGCACACCGACAACGCTGATATAACCTCGGCAGTTACAAGCATCGTTAAATAAAACATAACATTTATCAAAAAATTAATATAAACATGCACATTTATTTCAACAATTTTATCGTTTTGCAATAAATGTCATGTAGTAGTAGTAGTAGTAGTAGTAGTAGTAGTAGTAGTAGTAGTAGCAGTAGGGTTCTAACTGCAGATAAGTGAATATTTTACGACGCTTTATCAACTGCTGTGGTTATCTAGCATCTGAATGATGTGATGATGATAATGCCGGCGAAATGAGTACAGGGTTCAGCGCCGAAAGTTATCCATCATTTGCTCTTAGTTGGTTGAGGGAAAATCCCGGAAAAACCTCGACCAGGTAACTTCTCCCAACCAAAATTTGAATTTGAATTTAGAAAAATACAACTTAAATACTGGAGGAAAATCCATCATAGTACAACTGCTGGTGTTCGTATGTAAAAAATATCAGGATTTGTATTCCACTTAGCATCTGTAAAGTAAAAAAGAATACTCCCGCTCGTACCACGGTCAGGCGTGCTAACCATTACTCCATAGAGGTGGACTAACTGCAGGTAAGGAGTGTACGACTGGAAACAGGTTTCGCTTGATATGGCGCCGTTCCAAATGACATGGGCAAGCAAGAGCCCGCTTAGCGGTGATTTTGTGTGTCAATTTTCGGCAATAAAATCTCGCAACATTTTAGTTGTAATGTAGGCCTATCTGACTTACATTATAATAAGTAACTTACTGGAAATTTCGACTGCCGAAAATACGATAATTATTCTACGATTCCTTCCTAATATACTATCACAAATGAAGATTCACTATTCTAATGCTTACTGTATTGCCATGAACTAAACTACAATGAATGGAAATCTTCTGTATATCAGTTCTCTAAACTTGATGTCCCTTCATCCTGTGTTACCTATCTTCTTACTCTCGATGCAGGCGAAATGTACAAACTATTTCCTCGGAAGTTGCGTTCGATATGTAACAGTAAAAGTCCGACAGCATTTATCTGAGCGAAACCTGTTTTCTGGCGAAAGCTCTGTGCATTACTCAACGTCGAAATGCAACGAGAGCTAGAAGTGACCGACATAGCCCTACTTTACCTGGAGCTCTCCTCAAGGACAGGTTTGTTCATATGAGACTATTGTAAATATATGGCATGCAGCCTGTAGATATACTTCCCTCCCGCAGGAAGTCATCGTAAGTAGGTTATTTTCGCCATTTAAAACTCATCGCTTTCGTACTGGGTTTGAGCAGCAATTCTCGGATTCAGCAGCTAAGTAGTAAAGGCTGGTTCACAATAAACCGGGAACGGAAACGACGAGAACGAGAACGAAAATATTGCTATAATAAATGTATTTAAATGTGAGCATTCACAATTAACGAGAAGCTTGACGGAGCCCGGAAACAGGAACGTGAAAGTTAATTGTGAATGCTCACATTTAAATAAATTTACTTGAAAAATATTTCCGTTTTCTTTCTCGTTGTCGTTTCCGTTCTCGGTTTATTGTAGACCAGCCTTAACAAGTTCTCTAATGACTACTACTCGTAAATCTCGTGAATTTTTAATATTCCCATTTTCTGTGACTGCCATCCACATCAAAGCAACTCACAAAAACAATAATTTTATTACATCTGAATAAAATTCCGCAAAGTTTCTGAAGTCGCTATCGATGTGCACTGATTATCGAGATGGAGAATGTGTTTACCTTTCTAGAGTTTCCGAGTGTATATTTCCTAATGGAGGTAAACTTAAAAAGTTCTTAGGGTTTACTTAATAACGGTATGTAAAAAACAAACACGAATCTCGGGAAAATATTTACTTTCCTTGCTATGGGATACAATTTTCAATTAACTCCCACGGTTGCAATTCAAGAGCCGCTTGAAAACGTAAAACAACATCAAGGCAAGGATCCGTCTGGCTTGTGATTAATTATGAAATCTCAACAACCGGGTCTTATTTCACAAATTATTTTCCTAAACATTTCATGCAGCAACAAGAACACGTTTCAGGATTACATCGACATGACGTTTAACGAAGAGCAACGCAGCAGCTGACATTACGCTTGCAAATTGAAGAACTCAAACTCGTAATCGACAGAAACGAAATTCGATAAATATACATGAAATACAGAACAAGCGAGCTGAAAGGCACAGACGGTGGTGCTATTGGCCCTTGTATAGCCGACCCGCTGCTTGTTACCGCCAACAAGGAGCAGTTCAATCAAAGAGCTCCCTGTCACAGAATTTTCCACTCTATTTTAGGGGGTATCCTTTTATAGCAACATTTTATTTCGCGTTCCTTGGGAAAGTTTACAGTTGAAGCACATCTAGTTTAAGTAAGCCAGGGTCTATTCTTAACTTCAGATTAATTCGACACGTCTTAGTAATAATACGGTACATCCGAAGTTTAAGCAAATATTTATTTTAAATGAATGAATGTCGCAAGGATCTGAAAGATTAAATCGTCGATTTACATGCCAAAACATTAAGTAAAAAATATTACTTCTGAGAAAAAGGCGTATATAATGTACATAATGTATGTATATAAACTTAGAATTGGACAATTAAATACACATCAAGAAAAATATCTTATTAAATATAATATTTTGAGGATTCAGTTCTGTCAAGAGCTTTCAAAACGCATTTTTCTCATTCTCAAAGATAATATTTTTGACTATGTGTTTTGGCTGTAAGTTAAAGATATATGGCAAATACTAAACCACTAATTATGATGTTTTATACTGTATATTTCTTTATTCGGCCTAGGATATTAATAGAAAAAAAAAAGTGAACTACGGTATTTATTACGCAGACGGCGTTCAGTTTTTATCATCTTAGAAATAATGCTTACTCAATTGTGAATGAGTCTATATATGAGAGGCTAACAACCAGAGTCGACCAAGCCCACCAGTGGTCAGTTTGTGGATTAATACAATCTCGGATGAAGAAACCTAGATTTATTCATTGCCATAACAAACCAAGTCCATAACTCATCTGTTACTCCAAAGAGGGCAGTATTTCCTATGGAAGGTGAAGGCATGAACCAGGAACTTTAAGATTTAATTTCTCAAAATTATTCCAGAAGGACTTGGTCCACTTTGGTTGTGACCCCTCATGTATATACACACACACACACACATATATATATATATATATATATATATATATATATATATATACAGTGTCAAAAAAGGCACAAAATTTAAATTCCAGTAGCTAATGATTTTACTTCAAAGTTTATTTCACAGGCAAATTTCACAGTTCTTGTAGACCGGGGAAGTACTATAATATTTAATTTTTTATCATTTATTAAAAATTATTGTTCATTTTTTGTAAGGCAGTGCAAAACCGATCGCTTATGCCGAACTAAGCATTATGTCTTACGAGTTCAGTAGGCCAAGACGTTTGTTGTTCTTTCATCATTTGTTTTTTCCGTTTTGAGTTCAAATTTTGTGAATAATGGGTAGCTTAACGAACGAAAACAAGATTTTCATTAAACATTTGCACCAATGTGATAATTTATCTGCCCGTCAAATTGTAAGGAACTACGCTCAGCGAGAATGGTCTGTTTCAAGTGTACAACGATTGATTAGCAAGATACGGACATGATATCCCTCCTGAGATATTATTGCGTGAAAGATCGTATTTCTGAGATTATCTGATGTTTTTGTTTAGTTGGTTATTTAACGACATTGTATCAACTACTGGGTTATTTAGCATCAATGAGATTGGTGATAGCGAGATGGTATTTGGCGAGATGAGGTCGAGGATTCGCCATAGAATACCTGGCATTCACCTTACGGTTGGGGAAAACCTCGGAAAAAATCCAACCAGATAATTAGCCCAAGCTGGGATCGAACCCACGCCCGAGCGCAACTTCAGACCGGCAGACAAGCGCCTTAACCGACTGAGCCATGCCGGTGGCTCTGTGATGGTTTCCGCTGGAGTTTCAAATGAGATCTTAATCCTATGGACTATTTTGTATGGAATCAACTACAAAAAGCAGTTTACTACAAAACAAGAATTGATAATATTGAACATTTAAGACAACGCTTCTTGAATGTTGGGACCGGCTTGATCAAAGACAGATATCTAGTGCTTTTAGACAATGGAAAAGACTCCTACAAATGGTTGTCACATAGAGCATTATTTTTAATTTTGATTATTTGATAGATCATTAATTATTATTAATTATACCAACATTCTGTTTCTGCATTTTAAGTAATAAATTGTCTTCATTTTTCACATCATTGTGTATAGATGATGTTGGTGATGGTCATACTGTTATCCTTAAATTATTAACGACGAACGTACAAAAAACTGTAATTAATCCTTGCAAAAATGTATGCCATTAAAACTAGAGCACAAACGAGCAAAACAAAAATATAGTAATATTCAGCCCTTTAGAAATGAAAACATGCGAATACTTAAAAACAAAATGCCAGATACTCTGAACTGAAAAATAAGAAATATATATAAAATGAAAGGCTTTAAGAAGTAGAAAGAAAAAGGTAAGAGGAATGGTGTAACTGAATACTTGTAGTGATAAATATAACGAGAGATCTGAAAACCACTGGAACGAGTAATTAAGGAATGAAGACCTTTGAAAGGGTGAAAGATGAATGGAAAGCTGGTCATCTGCTAGATTCTACATCAACATAGTCTGAATTGAGGCTTGACTGAGAAACAAACTTACATATTAAAGAGAGAAAAAGGAGACGAAGAAGAGGTTACATACAGGCATCATCTTCTTCATTAATATGAAGTCATAACAGAAAATACTATGAGAGATTACTGACGCAGCAGCGTTATTCATACAAAACATAACCTACAGAAATTTCATTGCTGCATCTCTTCAGTTTCTATTGATACAGAAAAAAATGCAGTAGTTTAAAGTGAATAACACATAATATAAATTTAATGTGAATCACAATCTAATTAAGCACGTCGTCAGAATAGAAAGTAATGGCACACGAATAGGTTTTCTACACACATTCGCAGGTGACGATTTCCATGCACATATCCCTACCTTAATCTACAGGGACATCATTTTATTTTTACTAACATTTTTAATATTAACCTGGCTATACCTTAGGATCAACGCCGTTTCCTACCCCCTTCCACAACTGGAGTTCGATGATACTGGCGTAATATACAAACAAATCACTTTACTACTGTATAGGAGGGAAGAAAAGTAGTTCATCCATTTACGTAAACTAGGAAATATCTCGCTTTTGAGTTTAATCATTTTCATTAGGTTTTTGTTTAATCAAAATAGGCTACAGTATAGTATTAACAATAAGTGTTTTTACTCATGAAATGAGCTGTCCAAGTGGACGTATTCATTATGCAGTGTATATTATACTGTCTATAGCACACTAGCGTACAATATAGAGAATGAAGTTAAATTGAAAAATAATCATAATATGAATATTTAAACACATTTTTTAAAATGGTGGCCGTTCATTTCGATACATGCTTCAGTTCTAATGTGCATATTATCGCACTATAGACTATAGTACATAATCCCAATTACCAGTTTCGTCCTTCGTAACTGGTAACTCATGTTGAAATAATTCTGTGCCTACTCTATAAAAGAGTACCTTACGTACTGTAAATTCAATCTTCACTTCTGCCCGATCCGAAAAGATAAAATTACTCAGACATACTATCTACTGTCCGTCCAAGTGGTTATGTCGTAGGGTCGTAGAAAGGGAGGAAATCACGTGACAGTTAATTACTTAACGAGGCCCTTCTATTTAAGTTGTTTTAAACAGTAGACGTCCAATTCCTAACAGAAATTAATGTTCTCACAAAAGAGCTAAGAGGACAGCCCAGTCACTAGCTGACGAATAAAAGCAGGGGGGAGACCGGGATACGACGTAGGCAAGTGGACGACAGTACCGTGCGAAAATGATTCAATGTTGAAAGCTCTTTCGTCACTGGAAAACGCGAACATATTTTTGGAACGTACTGTTTACTATGACCGTAAAGCTATTATGACTGTATATGCGGTCTTGGATCTGTGTGCAGGACGGTTGAACTTCATTAGTAGAAGAGGTGGGAGTGAAGTACATTCAAAAACTCAGGTACAATAAAAACTGAAGTAAAAATAAAATGATGTCCCTGTATATTCAAATTGAATCATGAGAAAGATACAATTTGTTAGATTATTTATGCCAGCGACGGGGAACGCCTCTCTCAGAGCTTAGCTTCTCCCGCTGCCTTAGCTGCTGGTGTATGCATGTACTCATTCATTTGCTCTGTTTACAATACGAGTTCCTCGTCCCTGATTTAGGCCATGAACATCGGAAAAAAATTTTACATTTAAGAGTAAAATCCAAAGTTAATTTATTATCTTAATATAAACATTTCCGGCACATTCGGCTGAAATTTATTAATACAGTAGGCTAAGAAGAAAATCAACTCCTGAAGAGTGAATTCACATTACGGAAATAATGGTAATAATGATGATGATATTATTATTATTATTATTATTATTATTATTATTATTATTATTATTATTATTATTATTATTATTATTATTATTATTGAAGTGAAACTTACACATATTTAGGCAGAGTAGGATTCGAACGCTGTGAAACAATATTCAGTTTTGGACGTTCTAAGAGATCTCTACGTATTGTTTTAACGGGATTGTGGACGTTGCTATGCTTACGCATAAATCAATAGTTTTCGGGTTTCCACTAATTTTCATAAAATAATCAATCAATCAATCGTTTATTAATGCCATGAACAACAGTTTGTTGCAATAGACATAAAATATAGTAAATTACAAGAGATATAAAATAATATTTCACATAAAATGTGAAAACAGATTAATACAACAATACAAATGAAATAATACTGGTAATAATAATAACAACAATAACCAATACTAATAATAATTGTAATAATAGACAGCAATGCAGTTTAAAAATTTGGAATACATTTACAGTGGAGTCAAGAAATTCACTAATACTATAGAATGAATGGTTGATTAACCAGTTATACAAAACAGATTTAAATTGTATATAACTTGCATCATGTGCCTTTTGTGGTAATTTATTAAGCAATGTTATAGCAATAGAACTGAACCATTTTTTGGACTTACTTAATCTAACTCTAGGTTCTGAAAGACAATAATTGTATCTTGTATTATAGTGATGAACTTCTGTTTTAGGGTGATAAGTATTAAGGTTTTTCTTAATTTTCATTAGACACCTGAATATGTATAAATTTATGACGGTTAAAATAAAAAAAAAATAATAGTGGTCTACAGTGAGCGTCATATGCACACCATGTTAAAATGCGTGAAGTTTATTTTGTAGAATGAGAATCTCCGATATGCTACTGCTATTTTGCCAAATATAAATACCGTAAGATAATATACTATTGATGAAGGCGTAATAAGAATTTATAAGGTATAATTTCGGTATTAAAGGATTTGTAAATGTCTTAATAAGTAAGTTATTCTTGACAGCCTAATACTTAACAAATTAATATGTTCATCCCATGCTAGTTTAGAATCCAATACAAGTCCTAACAATTTTACCTGTGACTGAGCTTCGGCGTTGCATAAATCAGTGGGAGGGGGGTTGCCGCCTGTAGTGCGTTTCCTGTGTAGTGTTGTGACGTTAGACAGTCAAAACCAGTGAGTGGAATTACATTGTCAAAAAGGTTCTTGCTATTAAATGTGCCGAAATCAGGGACTGAACGAAAGCCTGCAAATTAACTGCCGAAAATTGAGCCAAAGACGAAAAAGAGCAGACTGGAGCGTTGTTGTTACCACCACCACCACCACCACCAATATTATTATTATTATTATTATTATTATTATTATTATCATCATCATCATCATTGACTTATTATTCCGCCACTTTCGGTCTATGGACAATGTATGCGCTTCCCATCGAAGTGGTCCGTGGCTCGTATCCCGGCGTGGGCAATGGAAGAGATTTTATCTTCCGTCCACGGGGCATAATGTATATTATGTTTTACTCGTAACATCTCGAAGGTGGTTCTGAATCGTGCTAACTACGTGATTGAGGAGTCCCGCATTGTCAGAGAGTCCAATTTTGGTTCAGGTACCTATGTACTTTACATCGCATTGGCTTACGAACCAATGAAATATCAAATAATATAAACAATTATAATTATAATTATTATCATTATTATTTATTATCGTAATTAAAGCATATATTCATTAATGACAAAAATATGTGAAAGTCTAAGCATTGCTATTGATAAAATTCTATTACATTGCTGTAGAGATGAAGAAAGGATGAAAACTTTGGAAGTCAGATAAAGTAGAGCGCATCAGTTTACGAGACGATGCTCACTAATTGAATGGGAGCTGGATTTACTGCTCGCCATTCACTTAAAAGCTCTTACCATTTCAATCGGAGTAGTGTATGGAGTTCGAATCCCTGTATTATTCTATTACGACTAAACGTTTTCTTCTGTCCAGGAAAGTTCTTGGAAGCAACTTAAAACCATTTAATTTTTTCTTCCATTTACAAACTTACAACCAATCAATTTATCAACACACAAAAGATGAATAGCTTTATGCACTATCAAAATGAGTTGTCGCTATCACCACCACCTCCAAGTATGGCTGCTTTTGTTAGTTTCAGAACTATAAACATTAGGTAGAGACACCAGCTTTTATGCAATGAGGAACTACAGTGATAATAAAGCTCACCCGTATCGGCAAAATACTGAATTACTATATGTTTTACAACATTCTTGACAATTGCAAAGCGCATATCAGGCTTTCCAACCTATGAGAAATGTAATGTGGAAATTGGGAATTTAGTACAGAATGTCCTTTTTAATAATAATAATAATAATAATAATAATAATAATAATAATAATAAATACTTACTTACTGGCTTTTAAGGAACCCGGAGGTTCAATGCCGCCCTCACATAAGCCCGCCATTGGTCCCTATCCTGAGCAAGATTAATCCATTCTCTATCATCATATCCCACCTCCCTCAAATCCATTTTAATATCATCTTCCCACCTACGTCTCGGCCTCCCTAAAGGTCTTTTTCCCTCCGGCCTCCCAACTAACACTCTATATGCATTTCTGGATTCGCCCATACGTGCTACATGCCCTGCCCATCTCAAACGTCTGGATTTAATGTTCCTAATTATGTCAGGTGAAGAATATAAATAATAATAATAATAATAATAATAATAATAATAATAATAATAATAATAATAATAGTAATTGGATGAAAACATATGGGCTAATTAAAAATAAAAGTTATGCAATCACCTCTACAAACCGGAGACGTTGGTATCAGTGCGGGAGATCGAAGTCGTTAGCTAATTGCGGGTGATTCGCGCATTATACATAAATCTTGTTAGGTGTCTAATTTGACCACAAGAAACCAAAAGCAGTGACCTCTCATCCCTTGGCTGCACAGTACTAGGTCATGTACCCGATCACCACTTGAAACTACACGAATTATGGCTAAGACGAATGTCATCGAACTGTTTCGAACTGAAGTGAAGTAAATTAATGTGTCTATTGATGTGATTTTTTTATATTTTTATTTATCTATTTATTTATTTACTCTTTTATCAATGGCAGTGGCCTTAATATACAGTTACTCGCCCCTAGTCCATGAACGTTCTCATAGATGTCGCCAATGCCGAGTTAGTTCGTCAGAGACTATGTAGAGGACACCACTGACAGTGGAACTACATTACAATAGTAATGAATGATGAAGACGATGACGATGGAGAATTTATAGGATATCACAGGAAATCGGAGTACTTTGACGTTCAAAGATATCTGACCCTGCTAATCGATAATCGATAATTTGTTGGTGTAAGTGTGGATTCTTTAGTTATTACTTCTATGTATAGATGGTGAAGGTAATAGTCACTGTTGCCAATCATAGATAAATATACCCATGTTATAGAATTCAATTTTTCAACCCACTCTACTGATTGTAAAACACCACTGAGTTTGGCTGGAAACCGCGCTCTTCTACCCCCACCCTATTGCGCATGTGCGAGTTGACTTTGCTTTATTTTATATTCCGGTTTTCAGTGGTGTTCAGTGTTGCCAAGTCAGCGGTTTTGTAGATAAATCTGGTGTTTTTAGAACTATGGTCAGCTACGGAATTTTACCGTCAGCTGCTAGCTATTTATTTGGCGTTTTTTGTTATGATTCCAGACAGAGAGAGATGATAGTTTAAAGTTTTTTTTCTGTAAAGATGGTATAATTTTTTATATGTACTTTCGGACAATGTTAGTTAATCATAAACCAGAGTTTAGTATGGTATTAACACACTTTTTCATTGTGCGAGTATATAATATCAACGTTTTATGTGAACTCGATTTGGAGCAACTACGTCCATTTCCTACTTCGTCCATTGTTGTTGTACAAATAAGGTATTCCGCATTCGTTAACTTCTTAATCTACTGTATGCATAGTTTTTTAAATGAATTGTTGTATTTAATCATGAAGAATAGCCTAGATAATGAACTGAATTATTATTTTCACTTATGATATATCATTTTTTTTTAATTTATCACTCCGCATTATAGTTTATGTAACACAGATATACTTAAAACTTAAAACCAGACTCAATAATAGCAGGTACGTCTCCAGCTCAGTGTGAAATCAGATTTCGAACCGAATGGTGTGACTGTGAATGTGATTATTTCCGAAGTGTCCTGTACATTCTTGATCTACTTCATTCAATTTTGAAGAAATATGGCGCATAAAATTCCGTACGTACAAAAGTTTAGAGATGTGTTGAAAGATTGGTTGGAAGAAGTTTCCGGTGATAGTTCAAAAGCTCGATGTAAATGGTGTAAGGTGATATTAAATGCAAAATATTTAGATTTAATCACCCATGCTGATAATTATACACACAAAAAAGGTAGCGAGTGTTTTTCTGTTCTTCGACAACATAATATTGCCATTCACAACAAGCTTCTGGGCAGAAATGAGGATTATAAATATTATATTTTTTTTTAACTTGAAACCTGAAATTCTCCAGTTCCTAAAACTATATAGTTTGTATTTCAAATTTGGAAATTATGTGTTAAGAAAAATCTGGAGTTTTTTTAACTACAGTTTAGCGGTTTTTTTAAGCTTGTGCAGCGGTAAATGGAATTCTGAGTTGGCAACACTGGTGGTGTTCATGCTAGAGTAATAACTATACAATTAGAATTGTAATGCGCTGTATGCCAACATTTGATGGCACTGCTCATAAGAATGGTTATCTGTGTATCTGTTGTATACAACTTACTACCATAGTTAGTGGGAAGAGGTGAGGTACTGGTTGTAAACAAGCTTCAAAATACGACGGCATTAATGGAATAGATTGTACTTGCATTGTAATGTATCTATGGTGAACCTGACTTTAAGGGCAAGGAGCCTAGCCGACTGAGAGTCTAGCTTTGGATTAAAGAGTGGCCACAACATTTAGTTAGTGTTGTTGCGGCTCACGAAATAAAGGCCAATGAAAATACGTAGCTGTATTTGTAATTTGATGATGCATATAAACTAAATAATGCAAGTAAAAACTTCATTTACAGATGTGTTGTATAACCAATATTCAATTATGGCTATGAAGTGACATTACCAGAATTGGACAAATGTTAGAATCTTACTAAATTAAGATTATTAGAAGAACTGTATGGAAAACCAGATTACATTGTGTCCACAGTTAAGACATAAGAAAGTATTGTAGAGCAAATACAATAAACGATTTGATTCAAGAGCGAGGGCGAGAACGGAATGAATAAGCAAGTCGAATGGACTACAACAGAATCGTACGAACAGCATCAGACAAATCTCCAATTGGTGCAAGAAACGTAAGTCCGCCGAAGAATAGATGGAGAGACCCCATTTCGCTCGAAAATATTTAATTAAACCTCAATTAATGGAAGAAAAGATATACACCGAAAAATCTATTCAGAGGAGCGAAGAATATACAATAACATACTTAGAAATGGTTTTAAGGAACTCGCAGGTTCATTGCCGCTCTCACATAACCTCGCCATTGGTCCCTATCCTGTGCAAGATTAATCCAGTCTCTATCATCATATCCCACCTCTCTCAAATACATTTTAATATTATCCTCCCATCTACTTCTTGGCCTCCTCAAAGGTCTTTTTCCTTCCGGCCTCCCAAGTAATACACTATAATGATGAGCAAATATGAAAATTATGTTGATCATAATTCAAATTGTGATCATAATGAATACGTATTATTTGTCTTTCTTGTGTTAAATTTTATATTACCTTGTTAACATGTTTCAGCCTGCTATTGGCCATCATCGGAACTGGTTGTTGCTGGTCTTGGCTCCTTTTATTTTGTTTCCTGTGAGGGTGTGTTTGTGTAGTGTAATGTGGAGTCAAAGAGTGTGTGTGTTCTGAAATTGAGTTGTGTCTTGAGAATTTCATTTGGATGTGTTTTTGTATGTCTGTATATTTCGTATTTTTCTAGTGTGTTTAGTTTCTGGCTTTTTGGTTGGATGTGTAGAATTTCCTTGTCTGTGTTGACGTCTCTGTAGGTGTGGTTAGCATTTGTGATGTGTTCTGCATATGTGGAGGTGTTTCGTAATTTTGTTATTGCTGTGATGTGTTCTTTGTAACGTGTTTGAAATGATCTTCCTCTCTGTCCTATGTAGAAGTTGTTGCAGGAGTTGCACTTGAGTTTGTATACCCCTGTGTGGTTGTATTTGTTTGTTTGTGTTGTTTGTGTGTTGATATGTTTTTGTAGAGTGTTATTTGTTCTGTATGCGGTGTTATAATTTAATTTCTTGAAAGAGGTTGCAATCTTGCGTGTGTTTTTGTTTTCGTATGTTAGTGTGATGTAATTTTTGTGTTCTTGTGTTTGTGTTATATTCTTGTTGTATTCTATTGTAGTTAGACAAATAATACCTTTTCCGAAGTGATATAGTGTTAAAAGTTGTGTAATCAAGATGTATAATGAATGTGTTGATCAAGATTATGACGGTACTGGTTATATGTATATCGGGCAGGAAGCTGTGAGAAACAGAGCTCTTCCAGTTTGTGAGACAATCGAACATGGTGTGACTTACATAACAATTTCAAATTCTCTATTATTAGGTGACGTAAAAATAACTGCAGGCAGGGATTCCATGTCCAGAGAATACAGAGCTGGGAATGTGCCAGCCGGCGTCATGGAGGACTTGATTAATTGTAACGTAAAGCGAAGTGATAGACACACAAGCGGAACACAATTGTAAGACAATATTTAACTTGTGTGACTAAATTCTAAAATAACTTCATTAAATCTCCCAAACATTGATTGTCCAGCACATTAGTGCGTTCGTACTGATTTTTTCCTTGTTTCAGATTAAGTACTGTGATTCTTAATTCTTTGATCTGATGCGTTTTCTTCTAGAACAGAAATTCTCCCTTTCTTCTAACTGAGTAGTTAAAAATTCGTAAAAATGTTTTGAGAATTTCAAAAAGCTTTACCGTATTTACCCGTATAATGGACGCACTCCAATTTTTCACGTTAAAAAAAATCCCCGCGTAATAAACGCATAGAGGATTGAGAATCTATGACAAATGATAGCAGTGATGCTGAACCTGACAGTGACTGAGATACGGCTAGTGTTAATAACAACAATAAAGTGTCTTGTCTTACTGTCACTGTATTCATTGTTACAAGTTATCATCTGTTTACACAACTGCTAACTATCCATCGTCTTAAGTGCGACACAATCGATATATAAATTAGTCGCAGCCCATATATCGTTACGTATCGATTATTTCAGCATTCGAGCTAGCACACCTTTAATACGCGTTTTTTTTTCCACTTTATACAATTTTTACTCTCATAAAAGACGCACGCTAGTTTTTTGTTACAAAAATAAAAAAATGCGTCTATTACGCGAGTAAATACGACAGTTCCTGGTATAATATGTATCAATTCACGGTGTAAGTAATGAAAACAGTAATTTCTAGGTATACTATTTTCACCAAGTAGCTACCATGGTGGTCTAGTGTTTAGACTGCTAGACTTATGATCCATATGGATCCGGTTTCGATCCCCGGTGTATTCCCGATTTATAACTTGTGTTGCGCAAACCTAACCGGCAACTCCGGTTGCCCTATAGCACCCCAACAAATAATAATAATAATAATAATAATAATAATAATAATAATAATAATAATAATAAGCACCATCATCTCATGTTATTTCATCGTTGGTGTAGCTTAGACCAGCCTCTTATGGCTCACCTTGGGTAACGACTCTGTCGATAAATTGGTCTACAGAACTGGCTTCATATGGATGAATGACAAAGAGACAAGTACCCGTCATTAGTGAAAAAAAATTCACGGAATAGCCTAGTTATGTAGATAAGCAACTTGAGATATGAAATTCATGGTCTATAGATTCAAATTATCACGTAACAGCGAACCCCTGCGGTGGATGAGTGCTCAGACCTCCAGCCTGTCACGCAGGTGACCCAGGTTCGAGTCCCGAATAGATCGGGGATTTTTCAATGACAATTGTGTGACACTTGTGGTGGACAAGGTCGCAGTTCGGGTTTTTCTCGGGGTTCTCCCGTTTCCCCCTATTTGGATCTACATCATTCAGTCACAATTTCTCCATCATCACTCTATAGCACGGAGGGGAGCTGGCCTGCTCGAAACCTGAGTAGCAGCGAACCTTAGTGTAGTCTGCCGGTGTGGGTTAGGGAATGCGCCTAGTTTAAGGGTTACCGCAACAGATCGTAACAGGTCGCAGTGCTTGGTCATAGTACACCCCCTTACCGTAAATTCCATTACATGTAACAGCATAAAATCAAAAAAAGTTATATGCACGTCACTGACTTGTACCATTTTAAATCATACGAAACAATAGAGGAAGTTGTGATAGCGTACATTAAGGAATCTTTCTCTGTAGATTTCAGCAACTGCTAAAACACAACTTCTTGCCTCTCCACAAACAAGGATCAGCAAAAGTGTAGCCATTCTCCAGGTTTTAACCTTCAATTTATTTAGAGTCATTTTAATATTTTACAAGTCGCAGAACTATCAACAGTTACATAAAATGACGATAGATATCTCGCAACAATAGGCAAAAATAGAATCCCTAGAATCTTTAACGAATGAGTTCTGATTACAATATTAATGCATTGTCTTGCAATCATGTGATTAGTATTTAAGTTATGCAGATAGGTAGCTGGATTATGAAAACGTTCCTGATATGTTGTTAATAATCAGGTTTTACTTTTTTACTAAGAAGGCAGTGAAGTCATCTAATACAAATTGCAACACTATTTCGCTTTACTACTGATTCATGAGTTCCAAATTGTAAATAGGCCTACTTTAAAACCCTGTTCCACAGACATTTTCACGTCTGTTACCATGGGTACGCTATCTCAAACTACACGTCTAAAACTCCTCTACCATCAGAGAAATAATTCTGTTTTTGTTCATTAAAACAATGTACTTTTTTTTTCTTCGTGGGCGAATAAGTTCGGACTTAGATTAAATGCTATTAAGTCACAAGCTATAATAATTGGACATACGACACTGCTGAACATAATGAACAACAGACATATCCCACTCATTACAGTAAATAATGCCACTGTTCCGTACCATTCTGTGGTCTGAAACCTAGGCATTTACTTAGACGAAAATTTAAATTGGGAATCCCAAATAAAGGAAATATTCAAGAGAGTATCCTATACCATGTATTCTCTTAACCCGTTCAGAAACTTCGAATGTGTGCACAATGTGTGTGTCAGATTCATCAGCAATGTTCGCAATTTTGACCATATTACACCCTCGTTCAAATATTTATCCTGGCTGCGACTTAATAACCGTATAACACTACATTCGCTGTCTCTTTTGTTTCGTGTCCTCCACATTTCTATTTCAAATTATCTTCGTTCCCGGTTTAACTACTTATCCTCCAATCACAATCTAAACACGAGGTCACAGGAGAGCCAAATGCTAGCAATTCCTTCTCATAGAACATCCCACTATTCATCCTCGTTTACTGTCTCAGTCCCCCGTGAATGGAATTCTCTACCTCAGAAGATTAGGGGTTGCCAGACAACTATTTTTAAGAAAAGGCTAAACGATTTCTTAAGGACGTAGTTAAATTGAAGTTATATTATAATTATGATCGAGTTTAATAATTTAATTATATTTTGGTATGAATTATTATTATTATTATTATTATTATTATTATTATTATTATTATTATTATTATTACATAAATTTTTATTGGTGTGTTGTGAAGATAAAAAGAATTGTCATTGTATTATATTAATCATGTATTGTATTGTATTAATTATATTTTGTTTATAGCAATGTAGTAATTTGGTATCATGCTGGTTGAGTGGAAAAGAAGGCCGAATGGCCTTAACTCTGCCAGTTAAAATAAACTATTATTATTATTATTATTATTATTATTATTATTATTATTATTATTATTATTATTAAAAAGGGACCTGAAAGTTGTTACTGAGTTCTCTAACGGACTTATTGCATCGTAACGCTCCTGTACTGGGAATGATTATAACGTTTATTTCACAGTCATATAATAGGAAGGTAATTAGTCCCATAATTTAATTTTCCATACGACACACGTCAAGTTCCTAGAGTTAATGAAGCCACTTATATACGAAATAATTGAATGGTACGACTAATAATTTCTGTAGTATAAATCGCCCATCACTTGAATGGCTTTGAACTATTGATGCGTGGGATGTGTTTACTTTCACTATACAGATACAGCGGTGGTTACAGATATGGTGGAGAGTCAGTAAGAACTAATCTAACAGTGTATCTTGAGCGCTGAGTGACGTTCTTGGGTATTGGAATTAAAGGAAGAACGGACGCTCGGATACGGCATACTACAAACATTGATCATACGTAATCTGATACAACTGATGTGTTGTAACTAGAGAGTAGGAAACAGTGTTAACGCATTTGCATTCGATACTACCCACTTGCAAGCTACAGGTCGCTATCGCTCAAGATGTACCGCATGATGTGTACAACAGAAACATCGACATGTAACATACTGGCACGATTATCTTCGTAACAACAGAAGCTGAACTATTGGTTAAAATGAGCGTATCTTTATTATGTTGTTTGTTCCTACTTATCACTGAACTCAATTGCATCATAACAGTAACTTGCTTTTCTGCCAAGTGTTCTCAAATAACGTTCGACATAATACGAAGATATGATATACCACCTACCTACACGCGTTAAGGCTTCGGCATTATTAAGATTATTTTTTAAGTATTTCGTTGCTGGAATAAATATTTCTATAGTGAGTGAACATATAAAACATATTTGTAAACCTAAGAATAGTAAAGTGTAGACAATAATGATCCATAGATATTAATGAATAAATTAAGCTACGTATATTTGAGCCACTGATAAGGGTCCAAATGGAAAAAAAGAACTTCCCATTACCCATCGCAATGACATGAAATCGGTATGAAGTGATGATGGTTGATAATAAAATGAATCACCTTAAAGCTGTCTGGTTTTGATATTAATTGGGTGGAAGGAAAATTCAGAAAAAGACAACAAACATTTCCACCGGAGATTTCAATTCTGGCACGTTAATTTTGAAGTCAAACACGCTGTGCGCTACATCATAGCGATGGACTTCTATATTATGTATTCCCATTATAGTGTAGTTCCCACGATACAATCTCCTTTTTTATATTTAATTTGGTCAATGCAAATTTTCAATTGCAGAGACCAGCTATTTTCAACCTTTCACAACCAACGGCCCACACTAAACAAGACACTAAAATTGTCGAGGCACACTGGGCCTATCAGACGAGTATTAAGCTTGTGTTCACAAGTTCAAAATTTCTAGTCATGTGTTAATTTATTAAAATTACAAAAATTACAGAAAGCATTTAAATGTTAATAAAGAATGAGTAAAATAGCTCAATTACTTGCTACTGCGACAAAATGATACAATGAGACATCCACACTTCCTTTAACAGTCATTATGACGAAACAGATTCAGTTTTTTTTTATTTTGTAACACAAACGGTTTCCTTCAACAAAAGTAATTCAAATGGGAAACTCCAGCTGTTAGTCTATACGAAACGTTGTTGACACTTATCACAACTTTATCGCTAGGTTGGTATTAATAATGACTGATAGAATCTACTACTAGACTCTGAGGTGTGGATCATTAGGACATTTACTTCATTACTATTAAAATGAAGTATTGAGAAATCCTTAACTTCAAAATTATATTAATCTTTGTGCGACTAGCAAGAATAGGTAATGAACAAGAGAAAAAGTGATGTTTTCCAGATAGTCTTCAGTGATGTATTAAAGGTGAAGAAAACAATTTAAGAACTATGGGCAACGACTTATGGTCTATGCCAGACGTCTCATTAGGGCCTCCTCGGAGCACTTCCTCCTCCCTCTATTTTTTGTATGTAAAAGTGGAACAAGATGCGGGAGCAGTTCGTGTATCTCCGGATGACGTCACTGACCGCGAAGTTTGAATAAACATCTGCAACCGCTACGATGTTGTGTCCATCTCCGAAGAAAGGATATCCTTATTACCGCAAATGTATGAAGAAATAAAAGCTTTCATAGGGAAAGTGAAATTTTGGGAGTCGCAAGTTTCAGTGGATAACTGTTACCACTTTATTAATCTAAAATTGTTACCTAATTTGAATCAAGTCCAGTGTAACAAATATAATGAAGTACTGAAGGACTTGAGAAAAGAATCTGAGACCAAACTCCTTAAGAAATGTTATTCCTTCCGAAAATAACCGTCTATTGTGACAGTATAACTCAAAAGTGGAGCTTTGTGGCATTTCTCCCGCGACAGTTACAACTTAGCTCGCTCATGCTTGTAATATGAATCAACGATCGGCTATCTTCGGGATTGCGCTTATCTCTTCTGCTGACTACGCTATCTACATTTGCTCCCTGTAACAACTTTCATGCGTTGACCTTGAGACGCCTGGTCTATGCTGTATACCTCAACGATTTCCTTTATTTCTCAATAATAATTTTACTTCCTTAGTTCTTTTCAACTTTCCTCCAACTCCAGCGGCACTTATGGACATATTTCGCTGCACATGAATGTGTTGCAGTAAACCGGTTGAGAACTGCTAATTAATAGTAGATATAATGGTTTTCCACCAGTCAGGTTTATCCAGCAGTGTTTTCCTGTCGGCAAAGCTCTGCGCTGCTCGAATATTAGTTACTGTCACTTCACTGACGTACTTACTCTAATTACTTATTAGAAATAATCAAATAGTACCATTACATCAAACGATCGAAGTGTCCACCCTTTGCTCTTAAACATGCATAAATTCTATTGAAATGTTGTTGGAAACTGGTCGAAAGTCATTATTTTGTAATCGCTATCCTATGATGTCACGTTTTCCGCTGTTAAAACAGGATCGGGCCAATAATGCCTTGTACACTTGTTTTGAAGAATAACACATTTTCATACTTTTCCCCACTAACTTAAAGTGTTTGTGACTATGGGACGTGTGGGTTCCAGGAATGATTACGATGAAACTACCTCTTGTAGGGTGTGTAAGATCGTTTTTATTTTTTTTTTATTTAAATGTTGTAAATGAATATTCTTTTTCCTAGATTATATCGAGTTCTCACCATATTACACAATGAACTACACACAGATCAATAAACGTGTCAAACTAGCACCATACTCGACTCAAATTTTTACGAAATAGGTCTTCAGCTAGCATGGCTCACTGCGGCTGATCTTGATTACGCTGGAAACAACGTTCAACTAGTTTCTGATGGTACCAACCTAACCGGCCAAAAACCGATACAACAAACGTGTCTTAGGCTCTTAATTACCTCATATGTTTTCCACATTACTCAGAAAACGTGTTGGACTAATCCTACGCCAAGCTTATTATGTTGCAGTTTATTGATTTTCAAATATATTTTTCGAATTTATACGCCTTTGTTCGAGACTACACTCAAATAAAAAAATGACGACACATGAAACAAAATGATTCAGCTATTTTTACAATTTTCCGATCTCCAGTTTATTCAACAAGCACATTTTTTGCTTGTCAATAATGCAAATTACTTTTATAGACAATTTCACATTATATGAGGCATTATAGTGTATTCATTTAAAAAAGGATTAGGGTCCGCCACGTCTTTTGCTATAGACTAAACTGTGAATAAATGAAAACGTGATACGTAAAGAACTCTCCCTTCCGCCCTTAGTAGTACTTCGGTCAATATTTTTACATTCAAGGGCGGTTCTTCTTTTAGATAGGTTGTAGCAATTACAGTTCCCTCCATAGCCGTACATAACGCGCATAATGGAACAGAATAATAGTATTATGCAAATTAATACATTTTATATTAATTATACGGACTTGCAAGTAGTGAGGCATTCCTTGTTAATAAAATTATTGTTTGAAGAAGAAAATGCTGTCGATACATAATAATCATTTATTCTTATAATAATATATTTTCTTCAATGCAAGTCTTCAAAATCCGATGACAAAGAATTCCTACAAGAGTAATCACACTGTTGTCTCTACGGTTTCTATCTTTTTACAGACAGGTGAAATGTAATATGCTATCTTCCACTAACATGGAATTTCCCCATATTTCAGGCATCGAGTGAATAATATTGCTAGGAGTTATAAAAGAATATATGAAGCATAAAATAAACTTCAAAGAGTGTATTTTCGTATTCTGGAGTTGTTCTATTTTTGTTTCATCTAATGTTACCTTCACCTCTAAAAGATCAATATTAGCGTATGGGCGTTTCTTGCGGTTTCCTATATCGGTTACTCTCTGTTATGCTATTAACTACGAACTCATTCATGCCCTTTGTCAACGGCTTTTTCTAAAGTTAAAATTAAATATTAATAGCTGAAAACCACTTTTTTTCTCAACCCATATTCCATATCGTCATAGATTTCTCCACTTTCTTCGTCTCAGTTTGAGTGTTACGATACATTAGGTTTCTTAAAACTCCTTCTTGGAGTTGCTTACTTCCTTCTATTCTTTCATTCTACATACAGTACATTAATTTTAATACGTTAAACTATTATTAATTAACGAATTGTAAGCTTTATAGTTCATTTTTTGTGATTCAACGTCTGGGTTTTACAAATACGGACTATTGCGCTGGAGTGTGCTTTTTTTCTTTTTCCCAACAGGATTCTGCGACAACACTTACAGCTAATTTTTCTATGGACGAAATTTAAAGAGTATTCCAAGACAAAATTATTTTTAAGAATGTTTGCCCGTATTTTCCCGAAACTAAAACCATGTGACTTTTATTATCTCTGAAAAATTCCAAGAACACATAACCAAACATTTTAGGAGAATTTAAAAATAGTTTTCGATAAACAATGCCTCCATTTGTCAACGGGAACTGCAGTGAGTGATGTATCACTTTTTAAAGAAATATTTGCAACATGGAGGAGGAAAATTTCAGCCTTTCTTAGTTTGTGTGAGTAAATGAAGTTTCAACTGCTTTTAAGCCACGGCAGTAGCTCAGCGCCTTTACCAGTCGGTCCGGAGCTACGCTCGGAGACTTGGCTTCAATTCCCGCTTGGGTTGATTAAATTATTGTTTTTTTTTTTTTTGAAATTTTCACGAACAGTAAGAAAAATGTCAGACGAATGCTCTGATTAATCTCAACAAATATTATCTCACTACGACCAATTCCATTAACATTAAGTGACTTAATAATTAAATATATCGTTCAGTAACCGAATAAAATTTGTTTTTTCTTAGTAATATTTGATATTAATAACGTGCCGATACTGCACGACATGTCACAAATACTAAGCTCTCTGCGTAACCGGAGACTGCTGGCGGCTCGGTCGAGAACCGAGATGCCGCGTTGCTGTTAATAATAATAATAATAATAATAATAATAATAATAATAATAATAATAATAATAATAATAATAATAATAATAATAATAATAATAATAATAATAATAATAATAATAATCTAGTATGAATTATTCAACGTCCGATTTTTACAATAATACTGGGCGTCTGATGTATATATCTCAATAGGTTTTTTTTTTTTTTTGCTACTTGATGGCAGTAAAGCATGATTTTTTTTTCATCCATATCGTCTACACTATATGGATCATATGAGTAAACAAACAGGAAGGCAGAAAATATGAAAATTGGAGAAAACTGGGTTTGCAGTCAAAGACCTGCCCTTGGGCAGAACACTAGATGAATGAAAAAAATCCTCTATACTCTGAATTCGAGTCTCTCTTCTGTAGTTGTCAAACATTACCTGTTTCACATAGACAGGATACCAGCCTTTCTGCGGTTCAGAACTAATTCTTCGAAGTGCCTCCGCAAACATGCTCCTTCTCTTATATCATTCAGTTTTCCTTTCTCTATAGTGTTTTCAGTCTTTGAAAAGACTAATCTGGGAACGACTGGCTTTCGCCATCCGTTGAGGTTCTGTTGCCAAATAATGGTACGAGATTGAAGGTTTCTTCATTGGTCGCGCATTCAAATGCAACGTTAGTGGTCGTATGGATCCATATTTAAAGTTAAGATTTTTACATGCAATTTTATTTTTTAATTATTTTGTTAATTATTAATTATTACACACTAACAGAGTATAACTGTATTCATTTTTCATTATTCACTAAACAATTTTCCCCCAAATACTTATTATAATAAATGCAGTAAACATATAAATTTAGAGGCTATTAAAGTTTCCACGCAGCACAATGGTGATTCAATAATGAAACCACTCATTTACGCACCAAAAATACTTGCTTAACACTTTTTAATTTCAACTACAAACTGAGGTGTTAAAAAAATGTACAAAGGAAAGGGACCTCAAATGACAGATGCGAAAAGTACTTTTGTAGAATGCACCAACTTAATTACGCGCCAAAAAATATTTGTTTAACACTTATCAATTAGAATGACAAACTGAGGTGGTAAAGAAATATAGAAAGGAAAAGTACCCAGATTACAGATGCGACAAGTGCTGATATTTCTGATCACCAATCAAACATAAACTACTGGATCACTATTGTGATCCACGCGACCACTGGAGGGTTAAGATTGCCACCAATGCATTTAATGTACTATTATTACGGAAGACTTTGGTGTAAATGAACAGTATTAGCGTAAAAATTAACAATATAAACTGATCGCTAATGCATAAAGCGTAATCTGGCAAGGTAAGGTTATTTTACTTAGGCCTAATCCACTGTCTTGGAGCACAAGTTATGACTAACGCCAGAAAACAACATTTGGAAGAGGAAATAAATACTAATGAATTATTTCGTTGTACCCACAGAACTCCTTCCTGATTCTTCCTTTAAAGATTGAAAACCATATAAATGGGCTGCAGTCCTATGCATCGTTTGTCCAATTAACCTCATGGTATTTAAAGCTAAAAGAAATTATATAAAGATGTGGCTGCTTTGGTTGTAAAATGCTAGCAAAGTCTGAATAATAAAACTATGACAGGCAAAGTATACTAAGACAGGAATGACAATATTAGAAAAAAAATTAGCTGTGGAAGAAATTAAAAATGAAGAATTGCAGTAACACTTAAACATTAATCTAAACGAAACAATCAAGCAAATAAGAAGAATATAATAAAGTTTGAATAGGCCGTCAATGCTTATCTGTTTTTATATAAAGTATTATAATATATTAATTTATTACATGAACGTTTTCGGCACTTGTGTGTGCCATCTTCAGATGTTAGAAAAGATACTGAATGTTAACACTGGCAAAATGGATACACGTAATGTTGACATAACCATTATATGTGTGCATAAAAAGCTATAGCTATATACCCATTATCGGTTAAAATGATTGTAACATAAAATACTAAGCAAAAACACTTGCAAACAGTTAATTAAAGCATTTTCCCTTAATGATATAGTATACATAGTTGATTATTAAACATTGTAATAAGTCAAAGCTTTCTGTTGTGACTATATCAAATAGAATAAACCAGTTTTTAAGTATCAAGTATTACTTGGTTGCACTATGATACAGGTCCTTTACTAATACATGTAGAAGGTGAGCCAAAAGTACGTCTCTTAATGGGTGAAGTTCATTAATTGCTTGATGTCATTCACTTTCACATATAATAAAAGCACTTGGAGAGGTTGAACATGGCGTGTGAGATATCTGTGTAATGTAAATCCCAGTAATTAATTGTTATAATATCTGAATGTTGTTTTCTTCATCTGCCATTTTAAATTTTACAATTTTTTACAATGTTGGGTTGTCACTGTCCGATTTTCAGACTAGCCTGGCATAGTGCAACAACTGGTTGTGATGTGTGTTCGACGATGGCTTGGCTCAGACTCTGTCAACATTACGTGTATCCATTTTGGCAGTGTTAACATGCAGTATCTTTTCTAACATCTGAAGATGGCACACACAAGTGCCGAAAACGTTCATGTAATAAATTAATATATTATAATACTTTATATAAAAACAGATAAGCATTGACGGCCTATTCAAACTTTATTACATTGTAACTGGCTTATCGGACAAACTCGTAACAAAATGAAATTAGGAAATAAGAAGAAATTAGATGTAACTAATTGGAATAATGAATACAAGAGGAGAGACAGAAAACTACTCATGTAGGATGAGCAGGACGAAAAATTAATGTACTGTGAAGAGGAAGAGGAAGAAGAAGAAGAAGAAGAAGAAGAAGAAGAGGAAGAAGAAGAATCTCCACAATTAGTAAAATAATTTCATGTAGCATAAGCGGAAAGCTAAGCTGATATAGTATTTTTTTTTATTTACATTACTGATTTAAAAGGACACAAGTTATTAAATTTTGCTGTGTGTAAATAAACTATTTCGAATTTTTAAAAATATATATTTAAATACATTCAACATCAAAACAGTAATGGCCAGATGCTCCCAAGGGAACTGATTTCCTTCGAATAACAATAATTTTCGGAAAATCATAGATATAATAGAAGATTGAAGAGACCTCTCAAAGGACAGTTAAAGACTGCAACAGATCACTGAGGTCTTATGTTGAACATTGATGATGATGATGATGATGATGATGATGATGATGATGATGATGATGATGTGTAGTATAATGAAACATGTGTGCTCTTATCCCTTGATATACTTTAAAGACACCTATCTGTTATAAAATATTTGTCTGCAAACTTTCATGAACTTTGTTGTATATAAGTTAAATATTTACGTATGTAACTTAGGTACTATTATCAAACTTTGGACATACAAAGCAAAAGAAGGTGCTATACTGGGATATTTATATAATTGTACTGTTTCAGAATACACACAAAACAAAGTAAACTTCAAATTATAGCTACATCATATGAAAGTTCGATTAAGCCCTTATGTACATCGGGTGGTGAAATGGAACGCACACCATATTATGGATTTTAAAGTTTAAATTTACGAATTGAAATATTACCTCCATTAGCTATTACTATTATTATTATTATTATTATTATTATTACCATCAGAGAAAAAAGTTATTACACTTTTTGCAGAGAAAAAATTCTACCTCCATTCGTACCACTAAAAGTAATTTTTGTCTCTGGATATTATCATAAATTAAAAATATTAACACATAACATTTTCCACTGAAAGTCCACTGATTCTTAATGCGTACTAGGTACAGTTCAGTTGAACATGGGTCAATATAAACAATTTAATAGTGCTTTTTCCTAACGACTTTTTCTCTGGATACATACGAAATGAAATTTCCATTGCGCAAAGACATTTGAGGATTTTAGACAGTTTTGAAAATGCAGTACAAACAGAATGCAATACAACATAAAAAGTGCAGCTAGAAAATATCACACGAGAGTTTTATAATAGAGTGGCTTATTGTTTGGCATAAAATGGAGATCTATTTGAATATGTACTGTAATTTACAATGGTATACGTTGATATTGAAATTTTCATTCTTAATATATAAAAATGAATTCTTTATGATGTCATATTCGTTTTGACTGTATGTTTTATCACGGTTGGATCTGAAAGTACTTTGCTTTAAATATCAGTCAGCCTGTTATAATTAACATTTTTTTAAAGATGGTTATAATTACTTGTTAATTTTTATGAATTCTATCATACTGATAATCAAAACAATAATTTAAAGGGGGAAATTACTCGAGGGACGGGTTTGTACAATAAAATTCGCCGTGTATGGTTCAGACAAAAGAACCAGGTAAACAACTCGAGAGGGATTCGAATCAATGTCCAGGCTCAATTTTTACGTCGGATTACATTTCGGTAACTCTTAGTAAACGAATGAAAAGGAGTTACATATTTACGCTTGCGATTTTCAAGATTAATATTTTCTTAAGATTTGGGAAGTTTGTTATAGAATCAACTTTCCTGTAAAGGATATCATATGTACATCAACGACCACAAATATCATAAGAAAATGCAGGCTCTAAATTTCTTAAAATTTATAAGGAAATGAACTCACAATTTGATAAAAATTACAAGGTACCACAACAAGACTTATTAGAACTTAAATATCTGATAAAAATATAAAAAGATTACTATTAATATTTTTTAGAATTCACTTTTTACTTAAAATTAAATTTTCCAAAATTTGAAAATTTCCACACATACTATTTCATAACTCCACAATCATAAGAGACAGAATTCTGAAATTTTGTACAGTGATTGAACATGCATTTATGCAAAGGTAGACTACAATAATGCCAATATCTTTGAAAATAGAAAAATTATGTCACAAAATATTATGTAAATTTTAATATATTTTATATAGGACAAATAAAAAATTAAATGTATTAAAATGAACAACTCTACATGTCTGAGAGTAGTCTACTTTTCAGAAATAAGTGTTTATTACATGCAGGAAAAATATTAAAGATGTCAGAGAGATCATAACAATGTTTATGGTTACCAAATGATGTAACTGCAGAATTTTTTTTTCATACTGTGATAAATCTGGGAACGAAAATGTGCTCCTGATCATGAAGATTGCTTTGATTATTCTGTTGATGTTTGATGTTTTGCTCCGTAATCGACAATCGAGCAGATTTCCTGTAAAGTAAATTTCAGAAATCTCAATACATCCACTGTAATTGTAATATCATTTCTGCTTTAAAACATTGATCCAAATGAAAAATATAAGAGATCAGAACTTTAAGTGGACTATTCAGTATGTAGAAGAGCAACCTGCGGGTTGTTAGTAGTATTTCAGCCACGGGGAAACGGAAACAAAAGGGAAGGCAAACCGAGTAGCGTTCCAATCTACGCAGAAAAGAAATATACTCATGCATCCGCTGTATATCGACAGACTCGATAATGGAGGCAAATTCTTTTCGTTCAGGAGCCCAGATGCAGGTGAAGGCTATTTGCGTGCGACTCGATCGTTTCTGCCGCTACATTTACAGAATGGGGCGAGCGCCTCTCACAAAGCCATTCATTGATTTTATGATGGCTTCTAAAACCTTTTATAACACGCTGCTTATCTGGGCTCAATTCCTGTTCTTAGCTACAAATGTTTACACACCGGGCGTACGTCTAAAATTTTTGCAGGTTACATAATAGCTTTAAGAAATTTCTCTTCTCATTTTTTCCATATTGCAATATTATATAAAGAAAATTCAACAATGACAATAATAAATGAGATGTTAGTTATAGGGGTAATCTATATATCAGAGGAGGGTAACATCGTCCTTACTGCCAGATTCAATATCCGCAATATAGCAAGCTAAACAAAACATAGGATAGAACGAGATGTACGAAGAAATTTGTAGGCCTACTGTACATTTAAAATTCTAGACGCAGAAAATAGCAATATTGACCACTTGCAAAATTAGATCTATCTCTGAAGGAACCTGTACCTGTTTGGAAAATTGCTAAGTGCGAATCAATAATAATAATAATAATAATAATAATAATAATAATAATAATAATAATAATAATGTTTACTAATAGAAGAGATTTAGAAAATAAATCAATCACATACAATAATAAACACGAGAAAAACAAAGTCTGTTTATTATCAGAAGCCATCAGAAAGAAATGGAATGCAGAAACAAAAATATCTAGCACTACAGGAATTCATTGTAAGTAGACTATGCAGCTGCTTTCTGAAAATAATAATAATTATTATTATTGTTACAATCATTTTACTCTAAATAATGAAAAATTACATGAAACGAATGGAACATCTATCATCTATCATCATCATGTATATCATTATCTATCAACAAGTATATAGATATTTTAGTTCGCAACTTGAAGCCTCTGTAGATCAGGACTAGAATTTCTAGGAAGAAGCTCGTTTGGTATGTTCTTAGTCTATTATTTAACGACGCTGTGTGAACTACTAGGTTGTTGTTATAATTGATGATCGCGAGATAGCATTTGGAAAGTTGAGGGCCAAAATTCACCATAAATTATATTTACCTGACATTTGCCCTACAATTGGAGAAAACTTCGAGGAAAATCCCAAACGGTAATGAACCAAAGCAGGATTCAAACCCACACACGAGCGCAGCTCTGAATCTTCTGACAAACGCGCCTACCGAGCATTATATATATGATATATAATATTATATATGAGATATGATATGATATATGATATGATATGATATGATATGATATGATATGATATGATATGATATGATATGATATGATATATGATATTATATGATACTTGATATGATATGATATATGATACGATACGATACGATACGATACGATACGATATGATATGATATGATATATGATATGATATGATATGATATGATATGATATGATATGATATGATATGATATGATATGATATGATATGATATGATACAGTATGGTATATGATATTGATGGTGTTCAGATAAAAGAGCTTATCCCACAAAATAAAATCGTTTCATAAAAGGCTATAATTAAATTTATTGTTATTATTTATTATTATTATTTCATATGAAGGAATGTAAACATAATTGTTAAAAAACATCTTCAGGTTTTGTAATTAAATTTAAACTAACTGCACTAATTATAGTAAAACGTCACATTTAAAGAACATATGATATGATATGATATGATATGATATGATATATGATGATATGATATGATATATTATATGGTATATGATATGGTAGGCCTATATGATCTGCTATATATGATATGATATGGTATTGTATGGTATGGTATAGTATTGTATATTATATATATATATATATATATATATATATATATATATATATATATACACGATACAATACGATATCGACGATGTTCAGGTAAAAATGCTTATCTCACAAAATAAACATTTTTCAAAAACAGCTTTAATTAAATTTTAGCACATTATTATAAGTTACTTTGTACGAAAGTATGTAAATCTTATTATCAAAAAACATATATTCACGTTTGGTAGTTAAATTTAACTAATGAAAGCAAAAAAGCCACATTTAAAAAATGAGGGTTAAGCCCTTTTACCTAACCACCATCGATATGATATGATATGATATGATATGATATGATATGATATGATATGATATGATATGATATGATATGATATGATATGATATATGATATGATATGATATGATATGATATGATATGATATGATATGATATGATATGATATATGAGATTTGTGTTGAGTGTTGGTAACTTCGGCAACCATGCAATGGGAGTAATAAGTTGAACTTTACCCTTTCATTAGAAAGCAACTGAAAGGAAAAAGTCCTAACTTTCAAGTCTAGAAGAATGAGTGAACAAAACATGAAGATAAAACTAAAGAAATAATGGACAGACTGAGAAGACTGTCGTGTATTTTCTGAGCTGAACTGAAGATGTCTCGACTATTTCTGTTTGTAACTGTGTGATGATAATAGTAAATCGGAACGTAAAAACGAAACTTACGCAAAACTCTCATTGAGGATATTCTATTCTGTTTGCGGTCTGGCTCGGCACTTGAAGTGTTATTGCCTCCGCCACTGGTTTACGATTCATGCATCCTGTCTGTTCATTCTCAGTTCCTCGAACGAGAGCTTCAACAGAGACAAAACCGATGTCAAAAATAGAACCTCCCACCCATTGAGTTTCCTAGGATCAGTCGTGAATGGCATGTGATTCGTGAACACAGTCGTAGGGCTAATCATTTTCAATATGTATATGAGCAGTTATTAGTTAACAACTGATAACAATAAACAGTAGAATCCTGTTTCTCAGGCTGAAATGCAACCGAGCACCATCTTGATGACTGAAAATCTGGATAATCAGGAAAACTCATTCATTTTCATACACTTCTACGTAACGGCAAATCTTTCGTTGCAAATCCAGCAATGACATAATTAAGACAATTTGCATGTAACCTATGTTATTTCACTTCTCAATACAACACAATACAATAACAGGCCTATATAAAAAGCAGTATGTATTTTTATTCTAGCATTATTATTATTATTATTATTATTATTATTATTATTATTATTTAGTTAAATACGCCATATACCAGTGGCACAGTGAAGTCGTTTATGTATAATACGTCATGAAACATACGTATTTGCTAAATGGGGGGCGTCTATTTTTCATAGGCGTACCGGTAATATAGGTAGAGTATTTAATAAATTTTACAGAATCATTCCAGATAAACCGGCAGTCCAAATTAACAGGATTCCACTGTATTCGTAAACAGATACAGCTCTTCTAATTCTTCGCTTTTTCTCTGATATTGACAGAAAGTAATCTTACCAAAATAATATTAGTAGGACCAGTAGCAGTAATTAGAGCAATAACAAAGTAGCAATATCATTAGGAGTCACAGAAGAAGCAAGAGTAACAAACAAACCTAAAATATAAGTAGTAATATGAGTTAACAGAATTAGCAATAATACTGACAGTAACAGAATTAGGAATGTCAGTACTACTAGCAGCAGTAGCAATAATTGTACCGGTAATAGCATTATTAATAACAGTATTAAAGTAATATTTTCAGCAGTAGTAACTGTAACAGAAGTATCAGTATTACCAATAGTAGGAACTGTACTAGTAATGTTAGCACTACTAGTATTCGCATTAGTGACAGAAGTAGCAGCATTAACAAAACAGCAAAAATAGCAGGCATAATAGAACAGAAATAACAGTAGTAGTAGTAGTAGTAGTAGTAGTAGTAGTAGTAGTAGTAGTAGTAGTAGTAGTAGTAGTAGTAGTAGTACTAGTAGCAGAGCAGAAATTACAGTAGTAGCAGTAACAGAAGTCGCAATAGCAATTATAGCAATAGTAGTAGCACCACTTATACAGAGTGGGGCATAGGAACCAAGTGTTTTTAAAATAACCATAAAATAGTTAGTTTTTGTTTTCAACACACTTTATTAGTAGAACAACGTTTGTGAGAACATACCATTTCAATTATGAGCGAAAAATTACATCTGGCATGTGATGTCCGTCTGTGTTGACGCATTGTTGAAACGCTGACGTAAATTGACTTCTGTTCTTTCTAGGAGATCTCTATTGCAATAGTTTTCAATAAATTAATCGATTTCTATTAAATTTCGATCCGAAAAATTCTAACATATTCTTCAATTATGATATGGGCTGAATGTTAGTCGCTTCTTCTTTGTAACTCAGGGATGAAAAAGGTATGAATTGCCTCAATGTAACGCACAGAGTTTACAGTAATTGTAATCACATTTCCTTGAAAAAAGTAGGGACCGATGACGCCAAACTGTCCCACCACGCACCAGGTTGTTACTTTAGGACTATGCATAGGTTTTTCGTGTAAATGACACGGATTTTCAGCATCCCAATACCGAAAATTGTATCTGTTAACGGCTCCATTAAGGTGGAAATGGGCTTCATCACTCGTAACCATCATGTTTTCATACTGCTCGTGGAGTGCAAGCATTTCCTGTGCGAAATTCATTTTTGGGGTAATCCCTTACATTGAATTTCTGCACAATCACTCATATTGTATGGGTGTATATGTAAATCCTCATGCAAACTCCGTCTTACCGTACCATTGCTGATTCCAAGTGCAGCTGAATGTCTGGAGTACGCACTCTGCGTTGGGGGCCGGGCGGTTTATTCTTCAGCATTGCGCCTTTTGTTCAAAGATTGTTAACCCAACATAAGATTGTGTCACGCAAGGGAACAGAATCACTGCGATTAATATTGAATCTGTAGCAATATTCACGAGGTATCGCGGTCACCAACTCGCCATTCCTAACAAAATAATCATACGCAAACTTGCGTCCACTGCTCCATGATGCCGACTGCAGGTGAAATGCTATGAGCCACGGAATGGAATGTCACATGCCGCACGTCTCTCACTTTCATAACGACCGAGTATAAGCCATTCCAAAAACACTTGGTTCCCATGCCTCCATGTATTAAAAGTAGTATCCGTAGTTGTAGCACAAATGATTGCTGTAGCATTAGCCTTGAAAGTAGTAAAAAATAGTACCAGTAGCAGAAATAACGATGCTTGTAAATAAGTACTGGTACTAGTTGCAGCAGCTATTATAGTAGAAGGAACAAAATTAATACAAGTGGAGGTGACAGTAACAAAACTACTACCAGAAGCAGTAGTAGCAGTAATAGCATCTTCGTAGCAATAGTGTTAAGAGCAACAATGGTAGTAATTTCAACTATTGTTTTATTTTATATGAGAGAGAATTCAGAACGTGTGCTTAAAATTTTCTTACTTGTAAAAAATATATCAAATGTGTTATTAATGATTAAAATATTTACTGAAGCATCTACTTAAGGGCTTAGCATAACCTGCACAATAAACTGTGAAGTACGTCACTAACACTGTAACAAATTACCCCTCATCTCATTAATGATGAGTGACTGACACTGTCTTTCTAAAAATTTAAATAATGACGCAACAATCGATTCTGCCATTATTCAGAACAGTTGATCAGCAATCATCAATGCATATTAATAATTAATTATGATGAAACAATGGTAAGCTATTGCTTCGCATGCAAAAATCAATGATTGATACTGCCGTCATGTTTTAATTTGTTATGAATTCATTGATTGGATGAGTGATAAATTGCGCGCCGGGGGTTGGACGAGGGTCAGTGAACTCGTAGACAGCAGGAAGTGAATGTATCGATAGCTGCACATACCGTGACGTAAATCTTTAACGGAAGCTACTGTCTGCCACCAATCAGCTGTCTATTAACGGACAGCACGCCTCCGTCTGTCTATTTCGAATATCTGTTAGATTAAGTAAGTAGGTCTACAAGAATGCTGAAAATTTTGTCATTGCTCCGGCTACCATCACAAGCTAGTTATATTCAAAGTTTAAATTTTCTTTTTGTTAGGAGGAGGGGCCTGAAAGTTCACAACGCAGCCCGAGGTTATTGTACCTTATGTGGGAATGGTTGTTCGAGTCTTATTTGTTGTTTTCCTGTGGATATCGTGATTTCGTTACGAGGTACCAAGTCCGGCGAAGCCCCTCTAGAGCGCAATTTCACCACCCCCGAGAGCATACTACGCCACCTCTGATAACATCTATACGGCATTCACAATACTACATCCACTTTGGGTCTTTCTTAATTGACACAAATATAATCTGATCAATAACGGTCTTACATACCAAAACAAAAAAAAATTGTTTCAATGGTGTTTTCATTATAGTTGACGCAAGATGAAAGACTCATATTATACACATTACTGCGAAAATATTGAAAGTGTGTATTTCTATTGAAATAATTATGCTTTCCACAATTATTACTGAATCTAGTATTACAAATCCAGTACATACTACAAAAATCTTGATACAAATCAAGCGTAATAGCATACTATCTCTTACAATAATAAAATGTCTAATTCGTGGAATAATCCCGATATGATCTAATTAAATATTAATTACCACAGGGTTGTTACCGATATTTGATAATGAATTTGAATGCCATGTGCGTCAGGAGTCATACAACAGCTGAACTGTGGGGCTAGGTGACAGACCATTAGTGAGTGATCTCATAGTCAGAGTGCACGGCGACTCACAGCAGAAATTCCCAAGAAAATCTAGCCCTTTTGGGAGGGGTACATTACGACCCTTTCCAATGCCAAGTACAGTTAAGTGAAAATAAAAGAAGCCTGCAATATACGAGGTTTCCTTATTTCCAAGAAAGGCATCTTCTGTGTACTTAATAAGATTGGTAAAGTTCGAATGAAATTAATTTGTATAATCTCGTGGGGTGCGGCGACTTGTGACGGTAGGTGGATTTGCTTGCTTTTTCCACTCAGGAATTAATCCCATTCGAGATTTGCCAGTCTTATTAGGTACACACAAGATGCCTTTCTTTGAAACAACGAAACCACGTTTTTTGAAGTCTCCTATGATTTTCACGTAACTATACTTGGCATCAGAAAGAGTTGTTATGAACCCCTCCCAAAAAGGCTCGATTTTTTTGGGCATTGCTACTGTGGTGCACCGTGCACTTTGATTAGGAAATCACTCAATACTCGTCTGTCACCTATCGCCGCAATTTAGTTGTCGGTGTGATTCCTGACGCACATGATGTCATTCAAATTCGTTATCAGAGATCGTAAACAACCCTGTATTTCGCTAATATATCAACTCAACAATGGGGTGTAAAAGTCCGTCAACTTTTAATCAATCAAAGCCATCTATCATTACAATATCATGTTACTTTTTCTTGTCGCTGATGACTCACAATTGTTTCTATAGATCAATGAGGAAATCATAACCACATTATCAACACATTCAGAAGTAATATATGAACATCAATTCCCTAGCATAAATTACACCCAACAAATTTACTTTATGTGGATATGGAGAAGGATGGAGCTTGTGAAGTGGACAGACAGAATAATAAAAGAAGCTGTGTTGGAAAAAATGGATGAAGAAAGAATGATGCTGAAACTGATCAGAAAGAGGAAAAGGAATTGGCTGGGTTACTGGTTGACAAAAAAAATGCCTTCTGAAGGATGCAATAGAAGGAATGGTGAACAGGAGAAGAGTTCGGGGCAGAAGAAGGTATCAGATAATAGACGACATTAAAATATATGGATCATATGCGGAGACAAAGAAGGCAGAAAATAGGAAAGACTGAAGAATGCTGGGTTTGCAGTGAAAGACCTGCTCTTCAGCAGAACACTATGAATGAATGAAGTTTACTTTTATATGTTCAGAAAAATAATATTTGTACCCTGGAAAGTATATTTTTGATAAACTGAAAATGTAAATTATTATTAATTGTAACAAGGCTGGATAGATTATTATTACGCATTTTGTTTGTTATTCTTAGGCCTATATGTATGGATACATTATTTTATATTGAAAATTACAAAGAATATAACTGCCAAATTATTGTTTTTTACACAATTCTAAGGCCATGGATCATTGCCACAAAGATAATTTTGTCACCCGACTATAGATGTTGGTTTGGCTGGTTTGTTGATGTTTAGAGCTGCGTCACTAGAGTTCATTCGGCAGATATATACTATAAACTAACACAACAGTTTTGGTACGAACTTATTACCTCTGGTGATTATTGCTACTACAAAAAATGATGAAAACTGACATTCGGTAAAAGTAAATAATTACTGTATTCTTCCACAACTCGTGGCATCTGTCAGTCAGACTGCAGCAGAGTGACTGTTGGAGGCAATTGTTTGAAAGGAATAATGAAACATACCAACATCATACATAGGTCGAGAAAGCAAAAAATGTTGTCTATTTCGAATCAAATTTTGAAGTAGAATGTTTCCTTAAAAGACATTTGTAGGCCTAAGTAATATGGGGATCATATGCGGAGACATTAATATTTTTACTCTTGCTGCTATTACTACTGTTCTACTACCATTACTGATATTATTGCTAATACCACTATTACTTCGGAGTTTCTATGTCTTACCTAGTTTCGGTCCAGCCCAGTTACTTTATTTGTACAATATCTCCCCATAACTGTGGGACCTTTCCCAATCCGCCACCTGGATAGGCTCCCGATGGGAAACTAGCAACTTCTCACAAGCTATTGCTACTAATGGCCTACTATTACTATACAGAGTGATTTACGAGGATTTACCGTCCTTTACAGAGCTTATTTCCGAAAACATTTTGAGCAAAAAATGTCATATACACATGGGTCCTATTCTCAATGTTTACAGAGTTACGTTTCGTTATTGGAACACATTGCTGTGAACGCGTGATCTTGATCAGCGTGCACTCAGCAGCCAGCGCGAGCTCTACGGAAATGCTGTTACGTAGCGCGATGAGTGCCGTTCACAAGCGTGCGGGCAAGTGTACTCAAGCAGACGGCGACATTTTTTAAAATGTGTTGAAAACTCTCCAAGACTGTAAATTAGAATGCAAAATTGAACTGCAAATAATTAAGTCGATCGAAGTGGTGTGATTTGTAATAATTGTTGTGATAAGTGCGTAAGAATAATGTAATTTTCTAGTTAAAAATAGAAAAAAAGATGTCTGTACGAAGCAACTAAGGAGTTCACAGCACATTTTTAGCTTCATAATACTTGCCAATTAAAGAAATGATACTTCTTAATGGTACATTCTCTATTTGTATTATTCTTTTACCTTCAAACTAAAGAAAAAACGTATTTTACAAACAACTTTAAATTAGTGTACCTCTGAAAATACTGAGAATAGGAACTATGTTTATATGCAATATCTTGCTGAAAATGTCTTCAAAATTAAGCTCCGTAAAGGACGGTAAATCCTCGTGAATCACCTTGTATAACCATAGCAGTTAAAAAAAGCGTCTTAAAGTAACCAATTAAAAAACGTACCTCGGATACAAACAGCTAGACCATCAGGGTAATTTGTTGTGGTAGTGGTGGCGACTGTAGTGATAATTTGACCAGCAGTAGTGCAATGGTGTTGGTGATGGTTATGGTTTTGTTGATGGTGACTGATGACGGTGGTGATGGTAATAAATAATGGTGGTGGTGGTGGTATTGGTGGTGGTGGTGGTGGTATTGGTGGTGGTGGTGGTATTGGTGGTGGTGGTGATAATGGATACTACTCCACGAAATGTGTTGTGTTCATCCTTGAGCTTCTAGGTCAAGACGAAATAGTAGCAAATGCATTACCACAGAAGCAACCCTATTTTGAAGATGTCTCTTCTATTGCCACAATGATTAATGTAACTCTGTAATAAGTCATTGCATCGAGTTGGATCCGCTCCAAGCACAAACAAGCTCCCACTGATCTTCATAACAGTTTGACGTGATTTACAAGTCGCATGTTAATATCTTTGAGGTAAATGTTGACATTCTTCGCTATTTATTTAACGTGGTGTATACTGAAAGCTCTTCATTAGACAGTCGCTCATATGTAACGTAAATTCAGCATCTTAAAGCAGAGAATGATAAACATGTCGACGGTATTTGGCCATAAAGTCAATATCAGAGGTTCCCAGCATTCTGTTTATGCCATCAGTCACTCTATCTCTGCAAATAAATAAATCTCTATTTATAAAGCAGCACTAAAGCTATTGCACATCACACATGAATCATAAGGTATATAATCTTCACCTAGCACAGAGCTCGGTCATGGAACCCAACGGACACTACACGTTTATTTTGCATTCTGTTTATTTTTGTGTGGCTGTTGTAGAAGTCCTCATTTCTCCTAATTATTCTGGAATTTCTATGCTTTGAGTTCAGAAACATGTCTCAGAAATAGCTACTTAGAAGCTTTGAAGTTCACATAATCAGGTATTTGCTGATGTCCACTTTTCGCATTCATAAAGTTGTCAGACTTCCGTAGTCTTGAACAAATTTTTCCAAAGCTTACTAGTTTACTATTATTTACATCGCAGCAAAATCTGTTTGCACGCAGTTATTACATGAGTCTCCCGGTTGCAGGCACTTTTAATTACAAAAGTAACATAGCTAGAGTGACCAGACGTCCTCTTTTGTCCGGACATGTCCTCGTTTTTAGGCCTTTGCCCGGAGTCCGGGCGGATTTAAAAAAAATCAAGGAATGTCCTCCTTTTCGTAACTTGTATGTCTGATATTTTGAAATTATCTGTTTTGATGCCTTTTTCAAGTAATTTGCCTGTAGGTGACAGCAGCATTGACAGAATATACTCTTTGTCAACGACCATAACTCTCAATGCACACAAAATAACATTAAATTCACATTTTGTGCGGTCTATATTGTTTTATCATAACTATACTACAATAAAATATATATTGACAAAATTTTAAGTATAACATAGGCCTAAGCCTAAATCTAAATAGGGTAGATATTTCCTATCCTCTTTAAAGATTATAGTTTCCTCGACTTTAGTATGTAGCTAACTGTAAAAGCATTATTATTAAGTTTTATCGTAATTATTTTTGTAATATTAACATACTTTTAAGTGCGATATAAGCCTAAATCTGTCCTGTAAATATTTTGTAAGAAAATATATACTGACGTAATTTATAGTATAATAAAGGCCTAAGTCTAAATCTAAGTACATATTTTCTGTCCTCTTTTTTCGAACAATTTCCTCCTTTTTGAAGCTTGTGTCTATTTTCTATCGATGTGAATCTGGTCACCCTAAACATAGCTAGGTGTCCATTAGTTTCAGAACTGTCAATAAGGAATTTAAAAATGCAGTACATAGGTTACAATTAATTGCAAACAACGCTAAAATTGTCATCTCCGTTCCCGCATGGAAGGTTGGTATCTACTCAAACCATGTGGTCTAGTTCATCCCTGCTGATTGACAATAGTGTCCAAGATTTTGTTTTCAAGTTGTTCTGGTGTATGAGATTGTGTGCATACACTTCGTTCCAAGTAAGCATTTCTTTCCATTTGTTTTTTCTTCGAACATGAAAAATCTACAGTACATTCAACATATAACAAGTGTAGGATGAACTTCATGCCTCGTGGTTTTCCACGCGATCCGTCTCGCTTCATTCTCTAAGATGTCTCGATGTGGTTTCCCTCCGGCGCTAAGACAAATATCGGGATGAAACCTAAAATAAATGGGCCACAGATCTAATCACTTCTCTCCAAATTTATCCGTCTGCAAGTTTTCCTGAATTACTAACGTCAACATTCATTGATATAGACCTTTTTCTGGAATTGAATTCATGATCGTCCCTTATGTCTGCCGAGCAGCTAACTCTCTCCGTGCTCTTGCGTGTGCTCACAATTTATAAATTCAAATGCATTGAAAATTATAACAAATATTGTTTAAACATTCAGAAGCGGACAGCTCTGCATATGCGTAACGTCAGAAGAAATAATGTGTCTCACTTTATAATGAAACGTAAATTTAAAGTGAGAGGATGGTAAAATTTCGCAGAAAAATTGAATTAAAAAGACGTTGTCTAAAACTGTTCTTTGATATGTGTAGAATACAAAATATATATATTATTTTATTGGCCATTTTGCACGATTGGTGGTCATTAGTAGCCATTTTTAAATGGTCTGCGCATTGGGTCTTTAAACGGTACGCTACTGTTTGTTTATTTCCCGCAAGTTTGATTTTCAGACACGGTACTTACAAACATGGATATAACCCAGGAACCACTAAAGGGATGTTAATGAAATTTTAAACACATCTTTATCAGACTATAAGTCAACGTTTGTCTAGATTATAATTTATATATATATATATATATATATATATATATATATATATATATATATATATATATATATACATACATACATACAGGGACATCATTTTATTTTTACTTCAACTTTTATTGTACCCGAGTTTTTGAATGTACTTCACTCCCACCCCTTCTACTAACGAAGTTCCAACTGTCCTCAGAACCAACGCCGCAGTACTGACTTAGTGATTATAGTACGTTTCAGAAATATGTTCGCGTTTTCTAGTGACAAAAACTTCCAATATTTAATCATATTGTCACACAGGTACTGTCGTCCGTTTGCCTAGGTCGCATCCCGATTTCCCCCACCTGCTTCTGCTCGCTCCACTGTAAAGACTAGTGGCTGGGCTTTCTTAGCTCTTTTCTGAAAACATTAATTTCTGTTAGGAATTAATTGGACGTCTACGTAATATTATGCAACTGTTTAAAATAACTTAAATAAAAGGACCTCGTTAAGTAATTAACTGTCACGTGATGCCCCTCCTTTCTACGATCCTGCGACATAACCACTTGGACGGACAGTAGATAGCATGTCTGAGTAATTTTATTTGTGCGGGTCGGGCAGAAGTGAAGAATAAATTAACAGTACGTAGGGTACTCTTTTATAGAGTAGGTACAGAATTATTTCAACATGAGTTACTAAGTATGAAGGACGAAACTGGTAATTAGAATTAGATGCAATAGTCTATAGTGCGATAATAGGTACAAAATAACTGAAGCTTGTATCGAAATAAACGGCCACCATTTTAAAAAATGTGTTCAAATATCGATATTATGATTATTTTTCATTTTAACTTCATTCTCTATATCGTACGCTAATGTGTTGTAGACAGTATAATATACACTGCATAATGAATACGTTCGCATGGATAACTCAGTTCGTGAGTAAAAACACTTATTGCTAATACTATACTGTATTTTGATTAAACAAAACCTAATGAAAATTATCACACTCATAATCGCGATATTTCCTACTTTACGTAAATGGATGAACTACTTTTCTTCCCCCCTTTACCTAGTAAAGTGATTTGTTTGTATTTTTTGCCAGTATCTTCGAACTACAGTCGTGGAAGAGGATAGCAAATGGTGTTTCCGGGTCTCAGTCATTAATCCAAAGGTATAGCCAGGTTAATATTGAAAATGTTAGTAAAAATAAAATGATGTCCAACATGCGAATCACTGACCTTAATATATTAATTAATCGTGTTTACAAGCTTGTATTATTCTACGCAGGTGAAATATTAAAAATCGAATCTAAACAATTTGTACAAAGGTTTTTGTGAGTAAACTGCTAAAAGAATTTTGTGGATATTTTTAAAAAAAACTGAGTTATATGAATTTTAGTAAATACTTACGCGAAGGAGGGTTTTTTTTTTTTTTTTGTTAAATTTGAACCCTTTTCAAACACTTTTGGCAGTGAATTTAAGGTTTCACTTACTTAACTGCAACATACTAAAAATTGAAAGTATTAAATAACAAAGAAATTAGAAATTTCACCATCCCTTCCCCTTAAGCATGGGGGAAATAAATCAACTGTTAGTGAAGAGAGCTAACGACTTCAGCAACTGGGTACTTAGCTCTAATGAGTGCAGTGATTATATAATTAACATGGAGGCATAACATAATTATGACCCTGCTTCTCGATCTTTCCTGACAAATATTTGCACAGTTGCTTTACAGAAAGCTGTAACACCATAAATATTTTTCCTGAATTTCCTACGCCAGGCACTTTTAGTTAATGCAAGTATCGTGCAAAAGTATTCGCTGCTCTGTACTTTATACTGGCGTTCAACGATATCTGACCTCCGACCTTTCCAACCACGGAATAACATTTAGATTTAAGTATTTTTAATCCATAATTGTTTTTCCTCCTCTAAATTTTCGCTCTCAGAGTAACAAAATCCAAATCGACATAAGGCATAATCCTCCATCCCTTCTTCAATATATTCATAATGCGAGTTTCATTCTTCATCCATAGTGGGTTCCATGTTCCATTATTGTGTTTAAGAGTTAAATTTATTTCTATATATTATTATATTGTTTCCATGAATTTTCTTGTTATGTAAAGTGTCTTACCTATCATATACAAATATTATAACTGTTGACTTAAAATATGTATGATTATTGTGCAAATGTAATAATGACACCAAAATTTTTTATTATACAAAATTAAATAGAAGTTAAAATTTGTTAAAAATTTGACGGCTGTGAAAAAATTACTTTTCAAAGATTTTATAAGGATATTCATTACATAATAATAATAATAATAATAATAATAATAATAATAATAATAATAATAATACACAACATTTAAAATACCGTTAATATAAATTTTATTGTGAACAATTTTAACAATAACCACACCTTGACAAAATTCTGCGTACGCAATTGGGTGGCACCATATTGGGACGGCTAAAAAAGTGTCGGGGAAAATAATTATGTAGATTAAGCATAAATTATTCTCATAATTGACAATATCAACGGTTTGAAGCTAAAGCCTGTGTTGTTTTACAATCAGTAGAGGGGGAGAAAATATTGAATTCCATAATGCGAGTATATTGTCAACACTGTTATTTTCGCCATCTATTCATAGAAGTAATAACTAAAGAAGCCACACTTACACCAGCAAATTGACGATCACTATCGATTTGTATGGTCAGGTATCTTTGAACGTCAGTGTACAAAACTCTCAGGAACACGAGGTACACTAGCAGTAATACTAATCTATTGACCGATAACATGCTCTGTTACTCTAACTCTGTTTAGAGCTTAACTGACATTATCGTAAAATGAATGGGAAAGAGACGATGTAATTTTGGTGTAGTAAACATTTTTCCAACAGTTCTTAGACATAATATTATGACTGCAGTTCATATTGGCATATAACTTATTACACTTCGTCAATTTTATTTCCTTAACGTAATTGGCGATTACTCTACAGCTGTGTTATGAGATTTCCTTAGTCTCTTCACTCTGTGTAATTTGGCTAAAACTGTTGTCTGAAATAGAAATCATCTCCTTCATAGGTTTCTCCACTCTTAGCAGTTTCCTCTTGTTTCCCAATCCCACCCTTCTCTATCCCATCACTGACTCTCTTCCAACCCACTACTTTCCATAGCTTTTGAAGCACATTGTATCCATGCTTTACATGAACTTCCCCTTTCTCTCTTTCCAGGTGGAGACCATTACATTACTTTCTTAAGTAATCGTTCACTTCCCATCCAAGTCCACTGCTGTGGGATAACGATTAGTATGCCTGATCGTGAAACAAGCGGTCTCGGGTTCACATCTTGCTTGGACAAGTTACTCGGTTGAGTTTTTTCTAGGTTTTTCCCTCTACCCTTTACGAGCAAATGCTGGGTAACTTTCGGCGCTGGATCCTGGATACATTTCGCTTGCATTATCACCTTTAGCTCATTCAAACGCTAGATAACCTTAGCAGCAGATAAAGCGTCGTAAAATAACCAATTAACCACACCGTCTCAAAGACATTGATTCTAATCTGTCCGTAATGATTTCTACTGGAAACCTTTTCCTCCCTGATCTCTTCATTTCTGACGTGATCCAATCGAGTGTACAGCAGGCTCCTTCGCAAAGCAATTATTTTTATTGCCTCTATTTTCCTTTTACTTCTTTTAGTAATCGTCAAAATTTCTCCTCCATGAATATGTATACTATCTATGGTAATCGTTCTAATGATATTCATTTTTGTTTCCAGAGATATATTTCTATTCCAGAATATTCCAGGCATAGCATTTACTGCTGAATTTCCCTGGGATTGAGATTAAAGTAACAAAAAGACAACACATCACAAACATCTGATAGCTGGGCACATTCAAGAGGGTTAAGTTTCCCTTGTGGTACGTAATCGTGTCATTGGTATGGATGTTTCTTGATTCACCATAGAACAGCGTGTGTTTATTTCTTTGTGTTATGTACTCATTAATTCTGCCCGCGGAAGGGATTTTCCAGTTCCCATTCGTACTACAAAGCATAACGATGTTTGAAAATAGAGAGAAACTAGAAGTAAACAAGGGAAGGGACATGTGTAGGAAAGGCGACATGCTTTGACCCAAGAGACGCAAAACAAATAATACACTACTTCGTGGTGTACGTTTTAAGTAATTACATGAATGTTATTTTTATTTTCAATGTAAGAACAATTAGTGGTAATGATGAATGATTGTACAAGGAATTCTATAGCCACTATGACTAAATCATTAGCGCAGCTGCGGGTAGTCAGTGTGGCTTAGCGGTAAAGCAATAGAATTAACGCACTTTATTCAACTAGGACTGGCGTTACGGAATGCGCGCTGGTTCGAGTCCTCATGGGGAAAGAAATTTTCTCATGAAATTTCGGCCAGTGTATGGGACCGGTGCCCACCCAGCATCGTGATGCACTTGGGGAGCTACGATAGGTAGCGAAAATCCGGTTCAGCAAACCAGCTATAACGGCTGGGGGATAATCGTGCTAACCACACGATACCTCCATTCTGGTTGGATGATCGTCCACCTCTGCTTCGGCAAGTGAAAGTGAGGCCAGCAGCCAGCTGGTCGGACTTGGCCCTTCAGGGCTGTAGCGCCATGGATTTACTTTTTTTTTTTTTTTACTTTTATTCAAGGAAGTCTTGTGGTCGCTTTCAGTGCAAATACCAATGGTAAGTAAGCAGAAATTCTGCGTAGCCGTGGAACGCAATGAGAAAATCGAGTTTCATTTCTATCCTATTTTTATTTTCCAGGGTTATAATTGTATATGCGGAAGCTGCAGAAAATTTGTGATAGCTAGATGGTATTTTGTCCGTTTCGGTGGCGTTGTCCATCCATTCGATTTCAGGCCTGGGCAATGAAAGAAATTTGTATTTCGTCTATGAGACAGGATAGTTATCCGTTGTCTCGTTATTGTCCTGTGATGTCTCTGCGGTGGCTCTGCGTTGTGCCAATCCCTCATGCAAGGAGGCCAGCAATGTGTAGATGTCTAGTGTTGATTACCTCTCCTACACAGCAGTGGTCTATAGGTCTTTACTACAGGAGAGATAAAACGAATTGACCCACGCAACTTCGCTGTTTCAGAATTTCAAACTACTTACCTGGACCCCAATTATATTTATTGTAAATAATTAGGACATTTTATAACTTCATGCATTTACATATATATATATATATATATATATATATATATATATATATATATATATATATATATGGAAGAAACATCTCTCTGCAGTTTGAGTATAACGAAAAAAGTCTATTACCATATCGGTAAGAAGTTTATAATTTTAGAAATAAAAAATGCACTTCCTCTCTATCGAGTACTTTCTAAAGCCAATTTAAGGGATTGTAAGGGGCACATCCATCAACTGCACTTCATACTCTTCGGCCAGCAGAAGATTTCTAGGATATTATAGTTACAAGACTTCAAGAAAAATAAAACGGATGTCTAATATAACGTCTTTGTATCGATGCTACAAAAGATGGACGTAGACCGCAGCAATACACTAGTCCTATTACTTTACAGGCAAATGATGATCAAATTGAAGGATAAAGGGGATAAGTCCATTTTTGGTTATTGCTGAGGAGAGCAAATTTAAACCTAATAACATTATTTATATTATAGATTTATTAATTTGTCCTACAGAATAATATCTGTTATATTGACAATTAATATTTGAGGAGAAAAATTCGCTCCGGCGCCAGGGATCGAACCCGGGTCCTTGTTTCTACGTACCAAGCGCTCTGACCACTGAGCTACGCCGAATTCAATCTACAGCACCGGACCGAACCCTCCTCCTTCAATGTTTCCCTTTGTGGCCTGACTCCAAGTTAGGCATATATGTTAATAAATCTATAATATTCTCATAGGTGCAGTGCATATGTCTGTACAGATTACTGTGCACTTAACTGCGGAATTCCCGGCCAAACAAGTCACTCAGCTGAGTGCGCTCCTAATATAATGGCAGTTGACATTGGACATATACGTCAACATATATGCCTAACTTGGAGTCAGGCCACAAAGGGAAACATTGAAGGAGGAGGGTTCGGTCCGGTGCTGTGGGTTGAATTCGGCGTAGCTCAGTGGTCAGAGCGCTTGGTACGTAGAATCAAGGACCCGGGTTCGATCCCCGGCGCCGAAGCGAATTTTTCTCCTCAAATATTAACATTATGTAGGTTTGTTTTTTTTTTTTTTGTTGTTTCAATTAAAATTATTACGAATGCGTCTCAAATTAGTAAGTGTACCGCAGTGGTCGTCAGCACTCGCTGAAATGTGTAACGGGTAAGGAGTGTATCGTAATATGCACCGTCGTGCAGAAGGAAGAGGGAGAAAACATACCTGCTAGCAGCCACGCATGCACGCTAGTGCCTCTCTTATCCGCGGATAAGAGACGCTAGCCCGAGGGTACACTGTGCTGATGATCGCTGGTATAGCCTATCGCAATCTTACTTACGTTTCGATAATTTAAATGACCTAAGATTTTTTTTTAATTAGACTCATCCTCTTTATTCCTCTTATCCTTCATATATCATTATTACTATTATTATAACAGTATTATTATCACAGAAATATTTAGCATACAATTTCACTGCTACATATTCTCTTACAAGTTTCGCATATTCCAATATATACGTTCCTCTTTAACTCAACCTCAATACCCATAAAGGTTTCTAAGTTCTGAAAATCAAGATTCAGAGAAGGCAAAGGGAGAGATGTTTGACATACCAACGTAACAAAAACCATGCGTGACAGAACATTGTGGAGCCCCCTAAGAACTTCAAGAACATTCTGCAACGTTCTCAAAGTGTGTGAAGTATTCAACGAACGTACATAACGTTCTGAAGATGAGTTCAAGAGAGAGACAGAAGCGGAAAACTTTAAAGATACAATGCTTTGGAGCACGTTTCTAGAACAGGAGCTCAGATGTAATTCAATAGGAACCGATTATGCTCTCAATAGAGGCGAGAACGACAGGAACGAAATTAACGTTGTTCATGTACAAAATACATACTGGATTTGTTGAAATATTTATATTTTCATTTCCGAACTGCTGCCTTCGTATGGACTGCAAATCGAACATTTAATATGCACACACTCGCAGATTTCACATGTCATCCTACATACATTTTACAGGCCAGAAATCAAATGCATCTGAACCATCATTACTAAGGTATGCATACCTTCATTTGTGAGTAAAGAGTCCGTGTTTATCAACCTTCCTACAAGATTCTTTTTCACAATCATAACTTACGGGAACTACAGTTAAATGGTCAGTTATGCATTTAATACTTTGCATGGATGGCATTGGTAGTGTAATAGTAGTCGTAGTAGTGACTGTGTTTGTAGCAAAAGTAGTGATTGTAGTAGTGATAGTAGAAATTATAGTAGTGGTAATAGCTGTTGTTGTAGTATTAGTAGTGTGATGGTTGTAGTGATGGTAGTAGTAATGGTTGTAATGATGGTAGTAGTAGTGGCTGTAGTACCCGTGAGTGTGGTGGTAGTATATGTGGTAGTGGAGGTAGTAGTAGTAGTAGTAGTAGTAGTTATAATGGTGGTAGTTATAATAATAGTGGTTGGTGGTGATAGCTGTAGTGGTAGTTGTGAAATAGTGGCTAAAGTAGTAAAGGTTGTAGTACCAGTAGTAGTGGTTGTAGTATTAGTATTGATAGTAGTAGTAGTACTGGTTGTAGTAGTAGTAATAGTAGCAGCAGTAGTGGTAGTAGCGAGTTGTATTAGTGGTAGTAGTGATAGTAGTAGTAGTAGTAGTAGTAGTAGTGTAAGTAGTTGTAGTAGTAGTTATAGTAGCAGTTATTGTAGTGGTAGTAGTAGTAGTAGCAGTAGTAGTAATAGTATTAGTATATTTGGTAATAGTAGTTGTAGTAAGTGATTATGAAGTAGTTGTGGTAGTAGTGGTTGTAACTTAGTAGTAGTATTATCATTATTGCAGCATCGTGATGCACTTGGGGAGCTACGATAGGTAGCGAAATCGGGTTGCGAATACCAGCTATAACGGCTGGAGGGATCATCGTGCTAACCACAAGATACCACCATTTTGGTTGGATGATCGTCCACCTCTGCTTCAGCATGTGGGCGTGAGGCCAGCAGCCGGCTGGTCAGTCTAGGCCCTTCACGGGCTGTAGCGCCACGGATTATTATATTATCATTATTGATATTAGTAACAGTATTATTAATAATATTAGTAGTAGTGATGGTGGTAGTAATAGTAGTAATAGTAGTAGTAGTAGCCTAGTAGTAGTAGCAGTAAAAGTATTAGTATATTTGGTAATAGTAGTAGTAAGTACTTATAGAGTAGTTGTGGTAATAGTGGTTGTAACTTAGTAGTATTAGTAAATGTATTATCATTATTGATATTAGTAGTAGCCGTGGTAGTAGTATTAGTAATAACAGTAGTAGTTTTTCCGACGACACTTTCAGCTGTAGAGATTTTAGGGGGTCTAAATTAAAAATGCTTGAGAAATGGATCAAAATATTTTCCTCAAGTCATCTATTAGGGACAAAATTCTTTGTTGTACTTTAAATCTTCGACACACGACCAACAGCCGTATTAGTCTTCTGTTGCCCTCAAAATATCTTTGCCCTAGGCAGGGTTTGAACTCATGAACTTCGTATATATTATTATTATTGTTATTTATTATTATTATTATTATTATTATTATTATTATTATTATTATTATTATTATTATTAGAATTCGTGCTTTACAACATTATTGAGAAATGCATGTTGGTATGTAAATGCAGCTGGTGAAGTAATTTGTAATTTTTAAGGTGAAGTAGTGCATTGATTTTCAGCGTCGATTTGGTTCAAGTGTTTCAATAGCTAGCGCAACACAATTCTTGGTGGGTGTAGTCGTTTGACGGTGATGGGGCTCTACAAGCTGCACGAAGGATGAACCAACATCAAACACAAGACGTGTGAAAAAACACTTGATCTTCCGCAATCAACTGTCTTCCGTCATTTTACAAAGTTTCAATTTACGAATAAGTCAGCCACGACAAGACTGAGAGGGAATTACACATGCACAAACCGCACCACGGATTGAAATCTGTTGTCAGCACACCAAAATTATGCAAGTGACCGATTTTAGAAAAAGAGCGTCACATGTTTTTAAATTAAAGTGTTAGGGGCCTATTGCTCAACCCGAAGAAAAGTAAGGAACGCGTATTTCATAACAAACAAGAATAACTTGTGATTAAACAAAAGTCTCTCCTTGTGCATAAGATTGTATTGTCTATTTGGTGAAAGCGTACTGCACTTCAAAGTCCTTCCAGATGATCAAACAGTTGGTGCAGAACTACAAGGTGATTCATAAATACTAGAAACTTTGTGGGTGTAATGTAGAGGTAAAAATAAAACTAAAATGTTCTATACAACTTTTCCCGCAAATCCTTACTTTCAGAGTTATGATGCAAAATGTCCTACATTCCTAGGTATCAAAAACATGGACCAGTAAAGCCTTTGGATGTGTCATGCTCGCCTACATAGCGACTGTGTTAGATGTTTCTTATTCGTACACCCTACTGCAATTAATTCCGACCTGATAGGACTTTGTTTACTGTACGTGGGTATGAACTGATCTTGAAATTTTACAGATCCCATTCAACTCATTCTGAACAGTTTCATAGCCATTTTGATTTCACTGCTGTAGTTGTTACTTCCGGAATTCGAGTGGCATAAACGAGCGCCTTCAGACGACCCCAAAAATAGAAGTTCGGTGATCTGGATGGCCAAGCAACTGAAGTTGCACAATCTATCGTATCGTACACAACTGAAGTCTACTGAACTAAAGACAAGATGAATGTGTACTTAACAGACGTGGTACGGTAGGAACTGCAACAGCGCCATACAACTAAACCTACCTACGTACAGTAAACAAAATCATATCAGGTCGGAATCAACTGTAGTAGGGTGTACGAATAACAAACATCTACCGCAGTCGCCATGTATGCGAACGTAACATATCCTAGCAAGGTAGGACATTATGCTTCATAACTCTGGAAGGAACGATTTGCGAGAAAAGTTGTATAGACATTTTAGTTTCAGTTTTAACTCTACATTATACCCACAACATTTGTACAGATACTTATGAATCACTCTGTATATTATCAACAATACTTTGTACACAGCGTTTTTATATGATCGCTATCCTTCTGTGATTAACCGAAATGGACTTTCTACCCGCATAACAAAGTTCCTGTTCACCGATCATCTTCAACATAAGCCATGACTCAAGAGATGACAATCCACTGAAGTTCTACCGCATTCAGATTATAGTGCAGACGCAACCTTCAGACCTGATCACATAATTGATCAACCTAATGTAATTTCAACACAACTTTGATCAATTTCACTATGCTGCCATCTAGGACAGCAAAAGAAGTCACGTTATAACTCTAATGAAATTTCATTGAGTAATAGCTTGCATCTACTGGTCGTTACCAAAAAAATTCATTTTCGACAGTGGCTATCCTGTGGTTGTTCTATTTTATAGGTTGCCATTTCGAAACAAGGAAATGGTCAATCTGATATATAAGTGACCAGGGCTTCAGATTAATGTTTATTGTAATCAAAGACATTATTTTTGTGGCGGGACTTCAATTATTATTTTGAAGTCTACACGGCATTGGAAAGATTTCCTCTAATTCCGAAGGAAGGTCTCATCGTTAAATTAACCAACTGGCAGAAAGATTGCATAGTCATTGAAAATAATGGATTTTATTTCTAGGAATGATCTGTTTTGGTCTTTATTTGAAGCGTCGGCTTGGAACAACGTTGTAAGTTACAAAATTTTCATTCGGCGTGTTCCCGTATAATAATGTTGTACGTCATGTTACCTCGCTATACTCTTTGGCTTGCAACTGTCCATCAATGCAGTGCGTGAAATTTGTCCGCTCAAAAGTTTGCTACCCTATAAGAACAACGTTGTACGTGTACACATTTTTGCAGCTCCTGTAAATTTTACTAAATGTACCTTATAATGTTGTTCCAGCCGACGCTTCATTTAATTAGCTGTTAAATGTTATGTTCTTGTCTGAGATCTTCTGAATCATACTAGCAACTAAGAAGACTTATTTGTGTACGTGAACATGAGATGCATTGGAGAACTAGCAGAGAAGTGCACAACGCACAGATATTAATACATGTTTAATGTTATGTAAGATGTGTTAATTTATTCACGTTACGTACAGCATTAGGAACATTAGACTAGAGTTTCCTGATTCGATTTTGTTGGTGGAAATTTCATTGCGCTCGTTGTTTTGTTAAATGCCAGAATAATTCTCTTATTGTGCTTGTGGGTTTCTAAGTCATTAAGACAAAAGTGGTGACGAGTTCTAAAACGAAATGAACTACGGACGTACACAGCCTTCTAACAACATTATTTTTAAATATTTTCCAAGTGTAGGAATTACTCACTTCTTGGGTTATGGAGTCTGATCGTCGCACAATTCACCCGGATTAATTGCAGAGTTGTAGTTTGGTTCCTTACTCGTGCAGTCTGAGATTCAAATCTCAGGACAAGCGACAATGTCATGCTCAGCTCTGGCTACACACCGCGGTCAACACTTCCAACATTGGTCGGCCCTGCTCGCCAAGTGCTCTGTACCGCCTCACGCAATTAGTTTAGTTTAATGTGTGATGTCTCTTTTCATTCTCCACTATAGTTACTGTAGCCTTGCACGTGCTTTACTAGAGACGTCAGGAGTCCAATCTTTCTCAGCGATTACTGTAGGCGCTGATTGGTCCACAGGGAGTCCTATAATATTTGATGATGATATTCACATTGATACCTCACTTTCCACCAACACACTCCATAATTACGCTTTCTTTATCACTTCCGACTCGAAATATAGTGCATCTCCTGTGTTTGCGTGACACAGATTTAGCTGCCCGCCATGGTGGATGTACTTCGCGGTTTGTGCAAAGATTGGTAGATTGCATTGCTGATGGATTGTAGATGAGTGAGCTCTCCGTCTTAGGATATTGCTCATCTGACGACTCATATACATCTTCGAGGTACGCTAGATGACCACCAGAGATATTGTTTACGAATTTGAAGACTGGAACGTATGTGTATTGTGGCGGATAGTGAGGCAGGCTTAGCCGGACAACACAGTCAACATGCAACACAACTCATCAAGGTTGCTCAAGAAGCTGAAGTGGCTTATGAATGTTTCAAGTACCGTTCAATAAGCACAGACTACCTCTACAACTTTATATTCGATAATTGAAAGGTTCAGAGATATAGTGGGCCAAGCGCCACACATAAAAAACGAAGAAAACAAGGGTTAAAATTAAATGAATGCCATAATTCATTGAAACATATAGCAAATAATATAAAGTATGCACATTAAAACTAAATAATATGTCAATCTTCATTAAACTATGGCATTCACTTAACTTTAACACTTGCTTTCTTCGTTCTCAATAAATGGCGCTTGGCCCACAATGGTTCTGAACCCTTCAATTATTCCAAGTCCGACTGATGGTCCGGATGGTATTCGTGAATCCGATGCTAACAAACGGGCCATCCTGCCGCAGCCGTGACAGAATCAGGTCCCCTCCCTCAGACGGGGACACGCATCTATTACAGTTCTTAAAAAATTACAGGTTTTCCAAAACAAACTTTTAAGATTCATTACAGGACTACCTAGAGTTACACCAGTTAGATTGATTCATATAGAACTAGAAATTTGGACAATTCAAGAATATATCTCAAATCAAGCCTTCTGCACGTACACCAAGTCGTACAGCAGCACAAGCTCACTAATTTCTTCACTAGGAAATTACAATCCTGCATTAGATAAACTTAAAAGACCAAAGAGCGTACTCCACCCTCTAGCTTGGAACGACAACGTACAAGATGAATACCAACCTGAACACTAAACAACCACTTGACTCCACAAACAGACATGTCAATTAATGCACTAATAATGTTATTTCTCTGTTTCAGGGTCATCACGTTATTGACTGCACAGATGCTTTGTATTCTTTGTAAATAATTATCATGTATTTTTAATGTTTCAGTACTTTAAATAATGATTGAAAGACAACCTCCCACCTCAACATATTCAGATCCCATTGTAGCCAATTGGCTTGTCGTCAGCACGACACCTCATCCTGCTCAAGGTTTTCCCGTGGTTTCCCTTGAGTAATAAGACAAATGTCGGGATGAGCCCTAAAAGAAATGGGCCTCGGACCACTTCCCTTCCCCCACTCTTTCTCTTCTACTATCACAAAGAACTTGCTAATTTCTTAGATAACAAACCTGTACTATGATAATAGAGGAAAATAATTATACTGTAAGTTCACAGGGCTAACGGGTTCGAAGATGGGTACCTGGTTCTAATGAAGTGCACTGGAAGCAATTTAAAACATGGGGGCATGAGATAGTTACTCTACCTGCCATAAAAATTCACTTCAATTAAATACCCAAAGTTAAAAAAAAAAGCAGCTGAATAACCCCAGGGCCAGAACACTAACTAAGCCGGGCATTTCCAACTGCTGCCCCTGTGCCGTCACACCTATCTGCTCTCGAGCTCCTTGAAAGGGGAAGCATATGTAAAAGGGCAATGTAGGGGGAGTGGTAGTGGAAGGGATGGAGATGTTCAAATAATAGGAGACACAACATTACAATTCCTTACATGTTCTTCCAGCTGTACTCCCAGAGGGGAGAAGCACTCCGACATCACAGGTTAACCAGTTGGAAATGACTACCTAAGCCGTTAAATCCTATCTCACCATTGGAACACCTGTATGATAGATAAAATGAAAGAGAAGTAGAGGATGGCGGTGAATTGAAAGGACGAAAACGGGAGAACCCCAAGAAAAACTCTCTACAACATATGCTTTGTCCACCACAAATTCCATCACGATTGAACCGGGGAATGAATCCGAACTGCATGGATAGAAAATCATCACGTTAGTGAAATGGTAATGAATAATTGGACTCGCGACCTAGAAACACGCGTACTCAGCTCTGAGACACACACACGCGCGTTGCGTGAGTCACCTCAAGGAGTCATTAACGGCTCATCACTACCATTCGTACATCTGTGCGGCCTCGGCCTGTCATTTTGGTTCCAGTCCGGGTAGTAATGTAATTTGTTACGCTGAACGTACTTCAAAGAGCCCATTTTTAAACGAAAACATTGCAAATACATGCTGTGCGGCAGGTAGCGTACAAAGACGAGCAGGAATTCCATCCCCTATGGTGGATATCCTTAATGTTATTTTCCTGTGATTTGACTCGTCTATATCAAAGAAATGCGCAACATTATATATATCATAAGCAGTGACAGGAATTATTATTGCTACAGAAAACAGTGATCAGGAAGCGAAAAATCCTTGCCAAAATTCAAATTTTCTACCATAAATTTGAACAAAATTGTTTATGTATTTCGTTTAATAAATAGTTTGAATAATTTATCTTTATGTTTTATATCTGTCAAAGAATGTAAAACCAAAAATTTCTCGCACCATTTTTGACATAGTACAAATCTGAAATTATACAGAAATAATGACTGGAAATTTCATCAAATTTCAAATTGCAATTCACTTATTAAAACAAAATAATACTATATTTCATTAAAGTTACTGGGTTTCTTAATTATGCAATACAATGGACAACATTCTTTCGAAATATAGTGGCTCAAATTTATTTTTTATAAAAAATGTAAAGTTCAAAGCACATGGGATCACAAGGATAGAGGTCTATATTGGCTCTAGAATGAGGTGTTGTGATAAACTCCTATCGCCTTTATACCCTCTGGAAAGAACCGGTACTGGAATTGATAGGAATGTGAGAGAACTCAGGAGACGATCTGGAAGTATGAAAAGGAGGAAAATTTACACAAATTCCCTAACTTAAATGCGAGACCTTCCAAAGTTCACTATTCCGCATTAAATTCATCCCTCCCTTTAATATCGACTTTAAGCAGCCTTTGTAATATTTAGTTGTTCTTTATTTGGTTAAATAACTGCGCTGTATCAACTACTGTTGAAGACTCTATCTAAACCTGGAATCTGACAGGAATGCGACGCGACCCTACAGTTCGCGATAGTGACCCTTAGGGCCCTTACACACGAGCGACTTTTTGCCGCCAAGGTCGACTGCAAAAAGCAGTCGGTCTGCCGCCGACATGAGCGGTTTTTTGACGGCAGAAGCCGTCGACATGGGCGACTCTGCAGTCGACACGGGCGGTATGTGTCGTCGGTTCCGGCGGCAGTCGAACTGCAAAAGGTGTGTCATTTTTCACTCGTAATATAATAATGGAAAAAGTGACAGACGATGCAGACCTAGGAAAATTTTATCTGAATCTCCTGAGAGGTCTGAGAGAAGGAAAGCTAGGTGCTCGCCTGTCGATCCAGAGTTGCACTCGGGTGTGGGTTCGATTCCCGCTTGGACTGATTACCTGTTTGGGTTTTTTCCGAGGTTTTGCTCAACTATAAGGCGAATGTCAGGTAATCTATGGCGAATCCTCGGTCTCATGTCGTCAAATAACATCCATCACCAATCCTATCGACTCTAAATTATCTAGTGGTTGATACAGCGTCGTTAAATTACCACACACACTGCAGTCTAAACAAAGGAGTAATTTCTCTTTCTGACACAGATAAGCTTGACAGATCAGGGAAAGAAAGATGCTGCTAATTTTGTGAAGGAAATTACAATTACTACACCGAAACGTGTCACAAAATAAAAAGAGCGTACGTGTCAGCTGTTATAAAGCCTATTCCACTAACTCCTGAGAAAGTTTTGCCTCTTGTTACAAAATAAATATTTTACCTCTAACTGCTGTACAAAGTTTGATCATAATCTGATAAATAGAAGGAAACTTATTAAATTTGTCTAAATTCACCCCTATAATGGGATAGTTTCTTTGCACATATCTAATTGGAGTTTGTACACAAAACAAATATGTTACCCTTAACTACCGTACAATTTTGATGAAAATCTGTTTCGTATGAGAAAAGGTATTAATTTTATCTAAATTCACCCCTACAATGGGACAGCTTCTTTTACACAAGTATAATGAGAGTTTGTATACAAAACAAATATACTGCCTACAACTACTGTGCAAATTTTAATGAAAATCTGTTAGATAGGAGAAAAGTTATTAATTTCCTCTAAATGCACCTCTTTCTCTCAAACGTAACAAGAGTTGCTATACAAAACAAATATACTACCTGTAACTACTGTACAAAATTTCATGAAAATCTGTTTAATAGGAGAAAAGTTAATAATACGAGTAGTTGTTAATTTTTCTATAAATTCAGCACCTATAAGGGGTAGTTTCCTTTATACAAACATAATCGGAGTTTGTATACAAAACAAATATAAAACCCATAACTACAACGTTTCATGAAAATCTGATAGATGAAGAAAACTTATTAATTGCTCTCTAAATACATCCCCCGTAAGTGTAGTTCCCCTTGTACCGACGTAATCAGTTTGTATACAAAACAAATATATTACCCGAAACTATTGCACAAAGTTTTATGTAAATCTGTTACATATGAGAAAGTTAATAATTTTCTCTAGATGCAACACATAAGGGGTAATTTCCCTTATAAAAACGTAATCAAAGGTTGTATAAAAGACAAATATACTACGTGTAACTACTGTATAAAGTTTCATGAATATCTATTAAATAGGAGAAAAGTTATTGATTTTCTCTAAACGCACCCTTTATAGCGGGTAGTTTCGCTTATACAAACGTAATCAGAGTTTGTATACAAAAAATGTACTACTTGTAACTACTGTACAAAGTTACATGATAATCTGTTAAATAGGAGAAAAGATATTAATTATACCCAGCTAGATGTAATGTTTTGAACCATTGCGTGTCGCCGACCTTGGCGGCTAAAAGCCGTCCGTGTGTAAGCAGAAAACGCTGCCACCCGTCGCGGGGACCGTTTGCAAGACAGCGGCTGCAGTCGGTCTGCCGTCGGGGTCAGCGCTCGTGTGTAAAGCAACCGGCGTTTTCCATTTAAATACATTACCGACTGCTTCCCCGCGACAAGCCGCTAAGGTCAACTGCTTTTTGCAGTCAACCTTGGCGACAAAAAGTCGCTCGTGTGTAAGGGCCCTTATAGTAATGCTAGTCTGCTACCAGATGTCTAAAAATTGTGTTCTGTTCCTATCTCACAGCGGAAGCTGTTGAGCAAGTCATGTCAGCATTACAGTCAGGTGCAGTGTCACTGTTCTCACTACTCCTACTGCCATCACCGTCATCAGTAATACTAATGTTATCACTATCACTACCACTGTCTTAAGCCCCCTTAAATTTATAATAATTAGGCTTGTAATGTTGGGGACTGATAGGATGCGTTACAGTGGTTTCAAGTTGGCTATCCATTCACCGTCAGTACTCTAGCATGCATAAACAGTGTACCTGCTGAATACTTCATTCGCCAGTCACTACCGTAGCATGCGTAAACAATGTACCTGCTGAATAATAATGCCGAAGGTTGAAGCTTCTCAGGCGCATATTTTTGCAGCGGAATTTGGTGAATGTTTTGAAGTGAATGACGGGAATATTATATGTAAATTATGTAATACAAATATATACGAGGTTACAAGAGATAATACATACAGAGACATTGTAGCACAAGAAAATAAAGGAGGAAACTCAAACCCACGAATAATTCTATGATAATTCTTCTGCACACAACGAAAGGTACGTAAAAATATGTTTTTGTAATGCTATGTAGCGTATGTTTACTTTTAGATCTGTCTAGATTTGTTTATGTGCACCTTGTAATTCGTGTAATCGATCGCAGAACCAAGTCAATGTCATCGTATTAGCTCACGACCCCGGCCTATGTACCATACTGCAGTCAACTTCTATAATCGGTCCCCAACATTACAAGTATAATAATTTTATTAATCATATACTGTATGATTGGAGTCCATGTTTTTCACAGTACCCTAGTGTTCTTCTATATTTTCAATGTGTCTACAGAATTCTTCTCAGTTCGTGTGGACACTTACACTCTCATTTTGCCAACATTTTCTAAATATCATATTGTTATTCACTCAGGTCTCGTCTATATAAAAAAATTGATTGCCTTTTGATGCGTAATTCATTTATTTGTACTAGATACTGTATCTCGATCTCCAGTCTACGATGGGTGAAATTATTTTCAGAACGTCTTGTAATATTGAACACGTGCAATGATGATACACAAGCTTCAGTACGTTACCTGTAAGGAAGAGCGGGTGAGAGGAAAGGTCACGAGATAACTTGAATGATATTCAAGAGTACAGTCGGAAGAGAAATGACATCGATAGAATCAGTCTTGCGTTGTAATAGCTACATTACGACTTTAGTTTGTTCCATTGCATGTGAATGCGTATCTTGTATCGCACGGTATTATTATTTCATTCGTAAACATATGTTGCGCGTTTAATTAGCTTCGAATTTTTCTCTTGATACGTTCTTTATTTCCACAGCGATGTCCTCATTTGTTCATCTTCTTGCAAGAGCCAGTACTTCCATCGGCCCGTGCCTCTTCCCCTTTGGCGTGCCTACATACACACGTCAAAACAGACAGCAACGCCACCATTGGTTTTCGGTAATCGTTTCTTGCGCGAGCTATACCAGGTCATCTAGTGTCAATGGGTAATAGCAAAATAGTATTTTGACAAGATGAGACCGAGCATTCATCATAGATTACTCGAAATTCGTCTTACTGTTTGGAAAAACCAAACCAGATAATCTGCCCAAGCAGGGATCGAACCAACGCTCGACGGATCTCCGAATCAGCAGATAAAATTTAGTTGTTACTTGTTATATGAATAAATAAACAAATAAATAAATATATAAACAAATAAATAAATATATAAACAAATAAATAAATACGTAAATATATTAAAGAAATGTATTTTTTAATCCTAGGGCGGGTACTTGATATCACTCTTCCAGAAGTCCCATCTATGAGCGACGCGCGAAGTTGGAGTTCAGATGTTGCGCACCGTGCACCAAGAGAGGTGAACTACATACTACCGCATGATAATTAATTGAGCGGTGGTGGAATTTCAGTAGGTGAAACTGGTTGCTCCGCGAAAAACCTACCATGAAACACTATCTTCTTTTACCATAATTTCCCACTTGAACTTTCCGGAATTCAAACCCCGGTTATCAGCGTGGAAATCCGACACTCTAGCCATCCACTAATGGTGCGCCTATAAATAACATACTAAAAAAATTAAACACCATATTTAACAATTTCTAAGTTTGATTTTCTTCTCACCTAACATACAGTAATATATTATGACAATCATTCAGTATTTACGAAAGTTAATTTTTATTCCTAAATTACTTTATAGAAATAGTAAATTTTCCTTCATAAGAGAGTTAATTCATATATGCTTTATGCCACATCTTAATTTCACTCCTTATTTTGAACACATTCTAATGTTCTGCTGAATACTGTGTTCTAGGTTTGAATTCCACAGGGAAAGGGGGAATTAAATACTCTATTTCGTCTAGATTTCGTGTTTAGCCTACATACAGTGGCGATATGTTCATTATAATTGTAAAGAATTCACATAACCCACAGGCTGAAAAAATAAGATTATTTCCAGTGGAAACAAGAACCCGCAAAAATCTAATTTTCATCATGTAAATATTGAATTAGCTCTGACTGACGTATGCGCCGTGCGTGAAGGCAGATTTACATTTTTAATTCAGAAACTAATTTAAAAAGTTTTTAAATAATCATACTCTCGAAAAAAATGGACAAACGAAACATATTACTGCCTTATGATCCACAAGAACAGCTTTCATTTCTCATAAAAAGGTATACATTTCTATCTCCGGCAATTCTGCGAATTTAGCAGTGAAAGACATGGCCGTGACACACGTTGCTAATACTCTAATTACCTGTCAATTTCATCTCATCATGACTCCACTAGAGCAACATTATCACTTTATTGATAGAGAATGTTCTTTAATTATTGTTTATTGTTAAGAGATTCAATTCTTCATTCTGTTACTAATACTATTTAATTCATAATTTATGTCCTTTAACTGCTACATACTGAAGGTACAGACACTGAACCATATTCTGTGTACCTAAATAAGGAAATAAAACTTTAGTTTTCTCCTTTACTGGTGTTATGTTAGTCTTGAAAAATTTGCATAGTTATATTTAAATATTAAAATATTTGTCTGGAGAAATGTCAAATCAAGGCGTATTTTTCTAGAAATTAAACAAGTTTTAGATGAAACTGGTATTCATATTTTTATTCATCTCGCTTAATGAATTAAGATATATTGAATTTGCAAATAAAGTTCTGTACATATTTTAAAGCTCTATTTTGAAAAGTTTTCGTTTTCAGACATAATTATGTGAATAACAATTAATTTCTGGGAGAAAAATTTGGATACGTGACGTCTATATGATTTCACAATATATTGTTTCTCTTACACGAGAATTAAAGTAAAAAAATTCCAGTTTTCTAACAAATAAATACTCAAATTTTATTACAAATTATTACATTCCACGTGTATCTTTCCACCGGTAAATAATTAACTAATATATAGGGTGAAACGATATAATCCTGCAGATTTTCAGAGTGAATAGGCCTAGCTCATGCTGAATGTAAGAAAAAAGTGCAATACCATATTATTCTCGGAAAAATGTCCCCCCCCTTAACGTTTAACACCCTTTTGTTCGGTAACTATTGCGGGTAGAATCGTGATTTTGGTCCATATCGATTGAAAATCAAATAAAGAATCAATTATCCCTCTCGCGTATTTCAATAGCGCGGGCGGTTTTCGTGTAAGTTTAATTTAAGAACCACTGAACGATACAACCAGATAGCAACGTTGTAGCCAGAGAGGGAGGTTCACGTGGAGAGAGAGACCTAAATTTGTTGGCCTCTTACATCTGTATTACGAGAAGAAAGAGGACTGTGTTAGCGGCGATGTTGCCAAAGTGTTGAAACTTCTAACTTAATTTTCTACTTATACGTGCATTTAATTACGAAAAGTAATATAGGAGGTTTTCTATTCTTTTAAGTGTACCCTATCGTCCCTTTCGATCTGTATGTTTTTTTGTTTATTTATTTATTTAAACTATCTAGCTAGCTAGCTAGCGAGTACAAATTAAAATTATAAAACAAAAATGTTTCTAGCCACTACCGTTAGAGCCAGGCTCGTGTACGGTGTGGTCTTAGCCAATAATATAACATAAAATTTATAAGGACAGTTTACTAAGTACAGTAATTTAATTCAGACCAATAAATTACACAAAAGAGCAAAAAAGAAAGAAGAAAGAAAAATAGAGAAAAAAAACATATTTAATATAAATTGACAATCAGAGAGAAGCCAGCGATATTCAATAAAAACATGAATATAGTCGACAGAAATAAAAGGTAGAAAAATACTCACATTTTTAAATATTATGTATCATGAATATATTTTATAAATTTATTTTTTAAATCTTCAATTTTAAAATATTTCAAATTTGGAAAATGATTTGTAATTTTATTATAGTCTTGGGCCGAAACTAGCACTGTGTTTAAGAGCTGCACTTGTATGACATTTAGGCTCAATTAATGGGAAAGTAGACTTTTGTCTTCGTGTACGATATTCATGTCGATTAGATTTATGTTTTGTTTGATTTTGTTGTAAGTTAATAAACTACATTTATAAATTTCTTCAATAGTTAATACTTTATTTAAATCTGTATAAATTAAATTTGTTGGGTAATGCATATTTTTGGTTAGACAAATTTTTATTAATCTTCTTAATCTTATTATTTCTTATCTTATTAATCTTATTATTTCACTTCCACCCTGCATAATTCGTGGAAGAGTTCAGGGAAAGTCTCTATACACAGATCTATCAGAAAATAGACGGATGATATATCGACGACTTTTTAGGTACCATGGACTCTGGAAACTTTTATTTCAATGAATATTTCTAAATAATTGATTTCTTGCAGTACCATAAAACTTTGACCTACTCTTTATCCTTTGTATAATGAGAAAGAACAATTGACTCTTTTTTATCAGCTTTTACAAATCGAACTTCTGAACTGGCACTGCAATACCCGACGGATTATCCACGTGTAATCGCTGTAATTGCTTCCGTACTTAGAACTGTGAGTACGGGCGCTTTCAGAAATCCGGGATTAAATTGAAACTCTCAACAGATTACCAATAACTTCTCGATACATAAAGCCTCTGTGATACTGACAGCAGGTATGAAATGAGAAAGCAATGCTCCTTGTGCTCAGGAACATAATTCCTTCGTTGTCCGTTCCAACACACTACGGTTTTAGGTTCGACTTATGCCTACCATATAACTGTCCGATACAAATTAGGTTGTCTGCGTACAATAAATTATGGAGGTCCATGGTGTGTTTGTCGTTAGGTTGCATTGCTTTTGAAGCAAGTTCAGTATCAAAACATGGCAGCTGAAATTCATCACTAACGTTCGAGGGCACTTCAGAATAGAAGAAGAATTGCTTTGTAAAAACTACAAAATTAAGAAAACAGAAAAAAATCTATATTATAACAATACGTAACAGACTTTAAGAGTACACTAAAGTGAAATAATTACTTTTTTTTTTAGTTGGTTATTTGACGACGCTATATCAACTAAGAAGTTATTTAGCGTCGATGAGATTGGTGATAGCTCGATGGTATTTCGGCGAGATGAGGCCGAGGATTCGCCATAGATTACCTTACGGTTGGGAAAAACCTATGAAAAAACCAGCCAGGCAATCAGCCCAAGCGGGAATCGAACCCACGCCAGAGCACAACTTCAGACCGGCAAGCAAGCGCCTCAATCGACTCGTCGGTGCGGTGGCTGATATAACGACTTTCTTACGAAATATTTTTTTTTTTTTTTTTTTTTTCACTTTTAAAAAATATCTCGATGCATTTTTTTCTCTTGTACGGAGGAGGAACCTGAAGGTTTGCACTGTAGCCTGAAGCTTATTGTGCTTACCACTTCTATACTGTGCATGATTGGGTAGCCGAACAGCCGCGCTCTTATACAAGTATAGCACGCCGCAAGAATTTAACCCAGGCTATGGTATGGATGATGATGATGATGATGATGATGATGATGATGATGATGATATGTTTATTAATGTTGGCGAAATGAGTCTGAGGTCCAACGCCGAAGGTTATCTAGCAATTCTGATTCAATTGGCTGAGGAAAAACCCCGGAAAAACCCCAACCAGGTAACTTGTCCCAACGAAGATTTGAACCCGGGGCCCACTCGTTTCACGGTCAGACGTGCTAACCGTTACTCCACAGCGGTGGACATCTCGATGCTTACTGATGTTAGATTTACGCCATTTACAACATTTGTTTTGGCAGCCATTTTTAAAGGTGTGCGCTCTTTAAATCCCCTCCAATGTCTGTTTAACTTTATTTTCTCGGTTTTTAATTTTTATTTTTTCCCATGTTCAAAAACTGTTTCCTTCGGCAAATGTTGAGCGAGTTCCACGAATTTTTTTTCCATATCTTTCTCAATTTATAGTGTACGGAAGTTTACATGTAACTAAATCTCGTAGGATTTGGAAAAAGGTTTAAGAAAAACAATAGCATATACAGTCGGGATACTTTTTTTAAATTATTACTGAAGTAACGGAAACTCTTTTTAGATAGAACTAATGAGCACACTTACAATTTCCATGCCAATTAATAATAACGACAGTATCCTGAACATAATGGCAAAATTTAAGTTAAAAAAATTATAGGAACAGATGAAAACAAATCAAATCAATTTTTTTTAACAATATGCATCCTAGTTACCCACTGAGCTCGAGATTTGTGCCCATAATATTTACATGCCAAATAATATTACTTACTTACAAACCCGGAGGTTTTTATTGCCGCCCTCACCTAAGCCTTCCATCGAACCCTATCCTATAATGTGTGCGCAAAAAATTAAAACTGTTGGATCTGTTATTTAAAAAAAAATTAAATTTCACTCCGGTGCATTCTTAACTAAATTTGTTTACATGCTTTTCAATGGAGATAAATATAGATGGTAGATTTTAGCAACTTGAAATTGAAAATTTGGCACTTTGTAAGTCAGATTTAGCATTTTATAGCACTTTTAATTCAAGATTGAACATTTTGTAGCGTTGTTTGATAGAACATTTTTATGCAAAGTTTTGTGGTAGAAATTCAACGTCTTCAATGTGTTAACAGGTACATTTTCTAGATGTTTTCAGTTAGAAATCTTGAGAATAATAAATACATAAAGGAACATATAAAAGTAGAGTAAAATTTTTACCATTAAGAAACATATGATAAAGGATGGGTGGAGCGGACAAAAATTCTCTCCGGCACCGGGACTCGAACCCGGGTTTTCAGCTCTACGTGCTGACGCTTTAGTCACTAAGCCACATCGGATTCCAGTTCCGATCCCGGAATGAATCCTCTCATTTTAAGTTTCACCTCTTAGTTTTCCTTTAGTGGCCAACCCTCATGCACTGTGTCACAGATGTGTGACAGTGGCACAATGTCCAACACATTATGTACAGAGGTGCACTCATTACGAATGACTAAGTGGCCGGGATCAGACGGAATGAGCGCCGTCTTAAATCACCAAGTGATTATTTACGCATATCATATTGGATTCAATCTGGCATCGGAACTGGAATCCGGCGTGGCTTAGTGGATAAAGCGTCAGCACGTAGAGATGTAAACCCGGGTTCGAGTCCCGGTGCCGGAGAGAGTTTTTCTCCGCTCCACCCATCCTTCATAATACGGTAATGCAGAATTTCTGCACGAAAATATCATATGTACTTCGGTACATTACAATAATATTAAGAAACATATCAAAAGATAAATTGTGATTTTATCCCGACCAATCTTATTACTTAATCACAATTACTCGCTAGCACATACAACTTCTCTTTCAGTAACACTGAACCGAAAGTGATCTCTTAGCCAGCCTGTATTCTACCTCCAGCACCAAACAGATTAGTTGAGGGCAGCAGATACAAGTAACAACAAAGACGGTATCAGATTGGTCATATTTCTGTGCTATCATTCTGTAAAAGTTTATCTGGGGAAGGTGACCAAACTATTTGAAAAAATGTAAGAACTTCTATGTGACGGGCGTTTTAGATGGAGTCCAATTTCTTTTTACAAAAAAACACACACACAAAAATGTCTCTCTCGTAAACGTAATTTCACTCATCGCAGACACATGTATTTTGCATTTTGAATCCAATTTTACGTTTGATCGCGGATTTAAAAACTAAATGAATACGCCTAACATACTTTGAAACATAAAATTACGAGCGCCGTCGTAATTATTTTGACAGCGTTTGGGCATATTCGCATTCAACGTGATTGCGAAAATCTACCATATCTTAACTCCGTTTCTGAAATCTGTAGAGTACTGGAGACGAAACAAGTACTTTGCTCAAGTGGTGAGTGCAAGGGGCCAGTCCAATGACAGCTCTGGGGGAAAGCATTGCTTGAAGAGAGCGAGCGACTGCAGAGAAGGATCATTTCCGTCTTAATTCAAAGTTTAAGATGTCACACTATCACATTTTGCCACGCGCATCTTATCCCTTAGCGGCCGCGAGCCGATGCAACCCGCAATACACTCCCGCACTGATAGGCTACGCTCCACCCTGCGACTTCCTTTACAGATTCCAGAAACGGAGTTCAGAGATGAGGCATTTAAGCTACCGCTAAGGGTCACAAACTTTTCAATGGCTTCGTCAAAGAAATCCTCCTACAGTGTACTCGTATTAGCCTGGCCTGAAATGCAGCTTCAACTTCACCGCCAGTATAGGCCTACTTAGCTTTAATTGAACGTCTAAAGTATAGGGCCCAAGTGGAATTTGTGGTGTATGTGTATGTATTTATTCATACTGCAAATGGATATATAGGTGGCAGTGGTAACTAATTACACTCAATAACGACAATTAATAATAAACACAACTAACAAAAAAACATTAATAATTAATAATAATAATGGATAAAAGGTCGTAAATATACATGATAGGTTTTCGCGGGATAGTCCCGTTTCTCCTACCAACATTATACTCTCGATTCATCGTCATATGGTGCTATGTATAGAAGAACCCATCCCATGATGCAACGAGAGACACGCTACGGCAACAAAAGATATACAATTTAGGTGAGGACACTTGGGCGAATGATTCAAATCGCCACATGTTCTTTAAGAGAAAACTGCAATGTTAACCAACAGTCAATGGATTAAAAAATTCCCCTTGTTCTTTTTTGTCTTCGCCTTGTTTTTCTTGTATTCTTCTTGTCTTCGCCTTGCTTTCCTTGTCTTCCCGTTTCCGACGGCGAGAGAGGGTTGATTTTTTTTTTCTCGTGACGGTCAATTCCCAAGTAACCTCCTCGTACCTAGTTCAGAGAAAGACATGCTACTTAAACAAGAAATAAAGAATCATGGTCTTTAAACAAGCAACAACATTTTTGAATATTTACCCCTTTCATTGCTCCTCATCTGTACATTTCAGCAAGTCGGTATGATTTAAATTTTTATCATCCATTTGAAAAGCGTCTAGGATTCTCAGAACAAAAGCTAGATATCTGAAATTCTCACACCGAAAGTTGCGAGTTGCCTGCCACGAATAGTTTCGAAACTTAGCAGCATGTACGACCACCAAGCGCGAACGGTTGCTACTTTCTGAACGATCTTCTTCTATTGTTTTTCACATTTATCTACGATCTTCGCTTAGTACGGAGCCGTTAGAAAAGTAACATGAGCTGGTAACAGCCCAGTCAGTCAGCTGTAGGCAATAAAGTCTCGCGACTTGAACATTACATTAATTACAGATGTAATTTATTGGGTTACCTTGTAATAAGTGCTGCAATGTCGATTTCTGGAAATATAGCACAGTACTGGATGATTTCTTTGCGTTATAAATGAAAATTCGTTGTTGTGACGTCTGTTGAAATGCACTGAATGGAAGTCAGCTGTATACTAATGCTCTAACCGTGACGTTCCTTTAACCTGTGTTATCTGTTCATGCTACGAAATACAAAAAGTCTTCCCACGCTAGAATTCGGGAGAAATATACACACTATTTCCTCGGTTATCACGTTCAATCTGTTAAGAATAAGCCTAAATATCATTTACATGAGCGGAACCTTTTTTCCTGGCGAATGCTCTATATAGCTTGTAGCCTATGCTTGCATTAAAAATTGAGTAGAGGTATAACTATTTGCACTAGATTCCTAAAAGATATTTAAAATAACATTCGTACTAGATTCGTTAACAGAAATCTCATCTAAAAACACAAATGTTCAGAAACCAGTGAAAAATGTTGAAAAGCATGTACGATGTAAAATAGAGAAACACAGAAAAAATAACCTATTTGGGCGTAGAGTTCTTAAAGCAATAATGTACGCCCTATTAGACAAAAGAAGCAAAAATCATAAAATAAATCCCTGCCATATTCTCTATGCAACAAAGGCCTGGTCAGAATCCTAAGTCGTAAAGTGCTGGTTGTAACGCCGCGCGCCGCATCCTAGAACGGTAAACCTCTTCCACTTCAAACAGTTCCGGGCTATATTCCAGTAATGGCGGACAGAGGAGCTGCTCCTGGTTGGTCGGATTGCAATCAGATAATGCTAAATTCGTAGGGAATATGGTACACTGCAACAGAGCTCGTTAGAGGTGCTATCGGAATTACATGAACTTCTCCCTTCCTTTGTGGCTTGTGACATTAGCTTTCTATTAAACGATTTTATTTGGGGCATTGTTTTCTCGTTACACTAATGCTTCTGCTGGCGCCATGAACACAATAATGTACGCCTAATGTTAAGTCGCAGATTTGAAGCTGTCCATAAAACATGATTGTAGGTTCGACGCCCATCCGGGGCATTGGTGTTTGTTTTCAATGTGACTTTATTTATTTTATTGGGTTATTTTACAACGCTGTATCAACATCTAGGTTATTTAGCGTCTGAATGAAATGAAGGTGATAATGCCGGTGAAATGAGTCCGGGGTCCCGCACCGAAAGTTACCCAGCATTTGCTCATATTGGGTTGAGTGAAAACCCCGGAAAAAACCTCAACCAGGTAAATTGCCCCGACCGGAATTCGAACCCGGGCCACCTGGTTTCGCGGCCAGACGCGCTGACCGTTACTCCAAAGGTGCGGGCTTCAATGTGACTTTTTAAATTAATTTAACGACACTGTATGAATTACTGGGTTATTTAGAGTCGATGGGACCGGTGATAGCGAGATTATATTGAGCGAGATGAGACCGACGATTCGCCATAGATTACTTGATATTCGCCTTACCTCTCTTTTCAATGCAGAGTCGTACCAGGAATGTAAAATGTGCTGGAGTGTCATTTAAATGGTATCATATAAGTTTGTATGTATGTATGTATGTATGTATGTATGTATGTATGTATGCATGTATGTATGTAGAGCAGGCGTCTCAAGGTCAACGCATAAAAGTTGTTACAGGGAGCAAATGTAGATAGCGTAGTCAGCAGAAGAGATAAGCGCAATCCCGAAGATAGCCGATCGTTGATTCATATTACAAGCATGAGCGAGCTACCCAACTGTCGCGGGAGAAATGCCACAAAGCTGCACTTTTGAGTTGTTCTGTCACAATAGACGGTTATTTTCGGAAGGAATAAAATGTTTTAAGGAGTTTGTCTGGTCTCAAATTCTTTTCTCAAGTCCTTCAGTACTTCATTACATTTGTTACACTGGACTTGATTCAAATTAAGTAACAATTTTAGATCAATAAAGTGGTAACAGTTGCCCACTGAAACTTGCGACTCCCACAATTTCACTTTCCCTATGAAAGCTTTTATTTTTTCATACATTTGCGGTAATAAGGACATCCTTTCCTCGGAGATGGACACAACATCGTAGCGGTTGCAGATGTTTATTCAAACGTCGCGGTCAGTGACGTCATCCGGAGATACACGAACTGCTCCCGCATGTTGTTCCACTTTTACATATAAAAAAAATAGAGGGAGGAGGAAGTGCTCCGAGGTGGCCCTATTGAGACGTCTGATGTAGAGGAAGCGCAAAGAAAGCTTGCCCATTTGACTGATGCGCAGAGAACGATATTCGGTCCTCGTGCCGCCATGCTCGTTACAGGGCTAATATGAATCACCTAATGCTGATTACAGGGCGTATTCGAAAGCGCGGTCTTGAGTTGTTCGTATCGTGGAGTGTATTGTGCAGAGAGGGTAGAACCCAGCGTGTGCGTTACATTTTCTGCGTTTTATCCCTGATATCAGTAGTTTTATGTAGTTCAAAGTGTGTTTGTTAAATAACAGAGTTCTATATAACATTCTATGTACTTAACAATGCCACTGTTTCGCTCTAAATTAGGAAGTGCTAATAAAACGTTACATTCAGACTAGGGAATTATTTCTAACGTTTATAAATTTATGAAAAATGAAACAGGCTCCGCTCGTAACATAAGGAGTATATACAGATTAAAATAAACCGACCATAGTACCCTAGTTATCGGAACATTTTAATAAAATCGCATAGTATTAGTGCTTTATTACAACGTCAAATATAAATTATAACATCTTTGTCATTTCACTCAGTGATTTTATGTGTAAAAAAATTCGTGCTTCTGTATTTTCAATAATGTTATGTTACTAGTTACTCTGCAACAAGGTTTACGTTACGTTACACGCGCTGTGATAAATCTCACTCGAAACATCAAGCCAGCAGACGACTGAGAACTGCCAATCGAATCGAAGCGAGGTCGAGTGCACCCGAACATTTCCGAAAGTTCGCGCAGCTTTCCGTGGCAAGCTCTTCTTGCGTCACCTCCATGTATGGGCACATACAGTAAAGTCCGAAAGTCTTGTCACTCCCCCCCCCCCCCCTTGTTTGTATGTTGATGTGCATCCATTTTGAACATGTCATAGCAGATGTGTGACAATGGTTGATACTTTACGTTTCAGCTTGTTTAGTGATCCAGAACATCAGTATGGGCACCATCATTGTTGCGGCACAAAATGATGTGGCACCATGTCCTGTGTGAAATTTTCCGCAGCAAAAGCGGTGTGATTTCCTTGAATGCCTCCCTAACAGCTTGTTTCAAACCTTCAATTGTCTGCTATCGATGTTTCGAGATAAGCTACTTATTTATTCCCCACAAGGAAATAACACCGCCTTTGCTGCGGAAAATTTCACATAGGACATGGCGCCGCGTCATTTTGTGCCGCGAAAATGATGGTGCCCATACTGATGTTCTGGATCACTAAACAAGCTGGAACGTAAAGCATCAACCATTGTCACACATCTATTATGACATGTTCAAAATGGATGCACATCAAAATACAAACAAGGGGGGGGGGGAGGGACAGGACTTTCGACTTTCGAACCTTGCCAACATAAAATACTTTATTATGTCCTCAGTGATGTACTTCGGTCTTGATATTTCATATGCCATAGCGAACTGAATAAAAATTTATATAAAGCACTTATTCCACTCAAACTCCAGCCTTATATCCTAGCTTTTCGACTTATATTCTAGCTGTTGGTTTTTTGCAACGCCCTGTACATGAGTAAATCTGTGTTATTTAATAACATCCATTGTTTTATTTATAAAAGAGAAGGGAAAACTAATGCAATAAATAAAATGTTCGTGTCTTGTAAATAACTGTGTATTGAATGGGATATAACAGGTTTTATTTATGAATAGAAACCTGAATACAAATAACAGTATAGAATCTTCCTTGACAGAACGGGAATAAACCCGCAGATCGAAGTCTAAATGCAATAAACTGTCATTCCTTTTGCACAGCCTTGCAACAAAGCAAAGCATGAAATCATGTGACATTTAATATTCAAACGAATTCTAACAACAGTCAGCGCGAATGTAAACATCGCCCACTAAAGCGTTAATAAAACTGTTTTTAAATCTCTGCATGTTTGATGCTAGTGAATATTTAATTAAGCTAGCAGATATTTCGGCCTGTCCATCAGACACATTTGAAAAGCTGAATGACTTGGTCCGATCCCTTTGACGATTAGCGGGCTGATCGATGACAGCGGTCCTCTTTCAATAGAAATGGATTTTAAAGAAACGCACTCTGACTGGCACACCATTGACAATCGCACCCATTAGTGTGAAATACTAAAGAAGATGGAAATTACATCCACGGCTCTCAACGACCGAATTCTTATTAACAATGTTTATCATAAGCTGTTATTTTCTTCTGTGCACATTAAACAGACACATCGCTACAGCCCCATGACGTATAATATTTTGACTAATTCTATGAGGCAGAACTAACTCTATGTTCAGAGATCTGCTAACTTCCTTCTTATTCGAAGTCTTTTATCAGTGAAATAGTACCGCAGTAGCATTTATTCATTCATTTAGTGTTCTGCCCAGCTGCAAACCCAGCTTTCTCCAATCTTTCCTATTTTCTGCCTTCTTCTTCGTTTCCTCATATGTTCCACATATCTTAATGTCGTCTATGATCTGATATCTTCTTCTACCCTGAACTCTTCTCCCGTTCACAATTCCTTTCAGTGCATCCTTCAGTAGACACTTTCTTCTTAGCCAGTGACCCAACCAATTCCTTTTCCTCTTTCTGATCAGTTTCAGCATCATTCTTTCTTCACCCACTGTTTTCAACACAGCTTCATTTCTTATTCTGTCTGTCCACTTCACACGTTCCATTCTTCTCCATGCAGTAGCATTAAGAAGTCTAGACGCGCCGACATTATACCGGTGTCGGATTTGAGTCGACTGCAGGTGGATTAATTTGATGTAATTATCAGCTGACGCAGTGATTGATATTAAATATCTATCGTCGCGCCGGCCAAAGATCAAGTTTCTGCTGACTTTCAATATAAGGTAAACAGGTGTAAGCGGAATGCATAAATGTAATAGTTCAATTTTCACATTTTGTAACTTGCTTAACTGAAATTAAAATTTGCCTAAAATTTGAACAGATGACCATCAATACCTTACCTGGCTATGGTGAAATGGAAGAAAATTTACTTTATTAAGTTGAGATCCACGAACGCAAATTATATTTGCCTTCAGTGCGGGGTTAGTGTAACCTAGTACCTTTCTGCAATAAAGAGTGGATATGAAAAAACAATACATTCTCTATAGAATTTAATATACTACAAATATTTAAATGACAAAATGACACACAACTAAATAGAAAGCATTCTTTATGTTCCTAGAAACTTTTGCTTAAACTTAAAGAATCAAACGACATATAGAACGGGAATTTTTTATTTGGGCATTTAATACTGCAAATATTTAAATGACAAAATGACACACTAACTAAAAAGTAATGTTTATGTTCCTAGGAACTTTTGCTCAAGACAAATTGAAAGAATCAAAATACATATACAATCAAAACTTTATTGGGTGCGAAAATGTTTTCACTCAAGAATATATGTGAATTAGCTCCTAGTAGCATGGACATTCGATAGTTAGCCTCCTTGGGTTTAATGGCATGGATTAAACTTTCTCCAAATTTACACTTACCCCGATTCACTTTAATAATGTGTCATCGTACATGCTGAATGTCTTTGTGGATGTGAACAATAATTAGAAATATTCTTAATTTGAACTAATCTTTATTGCAGAAAAGTACTAGGTAACACTAACCCCGCACTGGAGGCAACCCAGTTGAGGGGTTAGATCTGGGAAATTTGGGGGCTAAACCAAGAGATAGCTGTTTCTCGTACTGGGTTTCGCCTGCGGCCTTGTGCATGTTTTCTTAAACACAGAACCTGTTTCTACAAATGTTCGATATCACAACATTATGGAATCGTATTTAGGTACAGTACACACACCATACTCACGTCGAAATTCCCTTTGAACTCTTTTAACACTCTCAAATTTAGCATACCAAAGAACACATTGTGCCCGCTTTTGATTTGTAGTAGCCACTTTAATCACCTACGATTTTCATTTGCGCTTTCAGATTATGCATTGTTGATTGTTACATATGGGAACTCCCATCTTTTAATCATAATATAACCAGCAACAAATGTTTCTTACTCTTATAATAGCTTTATAATAATAAATTAATATTACCCATACCCAAATGGATGAGACATAACCCCTCGTGAATCACTCTGTATTTATGTGCGTTGTATATAGGCTTATGAACCACTTTTTTTAGTATTACGTGAAATATGTTTTTACGCACTATGTATCAAAATAGTAAGATGAAAAATGTACGAATATTTTATGCTGAAGTACGACATTATTCTTAAGCTGGTACGATGGTTGTGTTTCCTTTATCTGGCAACCCTGGACTCGTGGGTCAACAGTACGTAGTATCGGCCTCAGACAACACAGGACATCATACTAGCAACGAATAATTTGCCAGGCCCTAAGACTAAGATAGTTTTCAGCCACGTCTATGGCTCAAGTATTATCCCACATGTCTTCCATCCAGGAGATCGTGATAATGAAATTTGTGGTGGAAAAATCAGACGTGGCAGAGAAGTGTTTAAGAGACAACACTCACCATCTCCTCCCTTTTCATCTAGCATCTGCAATAGTAAAAATTGCCTGAGGTTGAGTCTTGTAGGCAGTATGGCGTATTCCCGATTTTGATGTAGGAGGAGTTTGGAACTCTGGACCCCTAGGGTTATCAGGCTACCCGTGTGAGGATGAAATCTGGCTCTATCATGGACTGAGGCAAGATGGCCTAACTGTCAGCAGACGACAGAAAGGGCTTGGAGCTTCGACCCCTGGAGCTTATCAGGCTGTCCTACTAAATTACTGAAAATGATTATTATCGCCCGCTACCAATTAAAAATCATTTGACTCATTAACTTTTGACTGAGGGATTTGCAGATCGGGGTTCCTTATCTCAAAATTGTGTGTTTGTCCTTAGTCATCCCTTCAAGTTTTTATCATGATTACGGAAACACTCCGTATAGAGAGATAAACATATAGATAAAAATATAAATTTAATATAGAGTTAAATTAGAGATAGATTGAAATACATTTTTAGAGATATAAAGATGATGTACAGAGAAATATAGATAAATGTGAAGCCCATAGATATATCTCTTTTAGACTCCATAAAGATGCATTAAGACATGGAGACAGAGTTCCTTACTTCCGTGTCCTCGATACTCAAATTAAGTGGTGATGTCATCGCTACGATGTGACCGCCTTTTACCCAGATAATAACACGGTATTCTACTTAACAGGAGTCTGAATGGTGCCCTGCCGTTTTGAAAGTTTCGGCAACGAGAAAATTCCGGCCATTAAATGGGACTAAACCAGGGATCTTCCGGTCTGCAGCTACCCGGCCATGGATAGATTGAGGTGATTATACATGCATTTAGACTTACACAGTCGTAGAAATATAAAGATAAAGAAGATAATACAAAAGAATACAAAGAGAAATACAGACAGAGAACTATGTTAGATAAATAGACAAATACTGAGTTAAAAATAAGTAGATTATTGTCCAAAATTTGCTTCCAATTGGTTGAGGAGGAAATCAACCAGGAAATTTATACGAACCAGGGTTTGAACACGGGCCAGTTAGTTTCATAGTCAGACATGCCGATCACCACGCTGTAGCGGAAAACATCTGTAACTTCTCCCGAAGAAAGTCATGCTAAGGTTTTTATCGCTCTTTAAACTCCACCTCTCTCAAGAGTGGATTGAAATCGTGAATCTCGGATTCAACGAACAACAAAATAAACGTAAAACCACCGACTACAAGCATTGACGCTTCTATAATAAATTTAGAACCTGGTGGCCAATTCAAATAGAGGAAAGGAGATGAAATATTTAAAAATACATAGACTATTCTTTCCTTTAATCACAGAACATATTCAAATGTCTGCCTAACATAACATCACTGTTCAATTTGTGAGTTCAGTGTTAATTGAAATGTTTTATTCAACTATGTTTAAATTACTTTTAATTAATATTTATTTCATTACAATACTCGTACTATGATTACAGTGGCTGTAACCAGACCACATACATACAAACGAAACCTCTGAAAACATGAAATCAGGACAGACTGTAATCAAAGCAATCTATATAGTTAAATACAGTCTGTGTGAAATATCAGTAATATTTCGTTGTGCCATCTAGCTAACAGAACATGTGCAGAGATATAGCCTATAGGCATGGCGAAACATTACAACTGTCGATTGATCTAAATATTATGGGGATACAGAATGGCTATCTTGACAAATTAAATTATGTCTTATATAAGATTTTTCTTTTTAAACTATTGAAGCTAGACAGCTGGTATTTTATCACATAACTAAACTTTATTCTGAAATAATAGTTCTTTAATTTTTCGTTTTTTTTTATTAGTTACTTTCTCATTCGTATATCTTTTTCAATGATTTCCAGTATATTACAGCCTGTAACACCCCTAAAAAAACATTGTTTCAGTACATGTACAACATTCAAATAAACAACATTTAAGTTATCTATATTAAGTAAAAGCTGCGAAAAGTTCCTTTTTGTGAAAAACTAAACTTACAAAGCCTGTACATAAGAAACAAACTTTCAAAACCTGTCATGTCCATTTTCAGAAAATGCTACATTTATGTATCTCTATAATAAACGAATTTTTTATATGCTGAAATTTTATAAGCATCTATAGTAAAATAATATCTTTAATATTTCACCAAAGAAAACATTTTTTTCATTCCAGAGACTGATGTAAGTTTTTGGCATCTGAAGTGTATTTTTTAAAAGTGAAAATGTCAGGTTTTGAAAGTTTCCTCCTCAATAGACTAAGCTCTCTCCTCGGAAAAGCGAAAAAGTAACATTAATATAATTTAGTATAATCATATATGATGTACTATTTTAAGAGACAAAATCGAAGAATAAAATTGGAAGAATAAAAAATAAATAATTTGCGCCATTTTTTTTAAAATGAGGGTTAAAATTAAAACTTGGACACCCTTCCTCAGAAAATAGAAAAATTAAAACAGATACTATGTTAGTATCATGTGTGATAAAGAGGCAAAACCGAATAATAAATTAGAAAAATAAGAAATAGATCAAAATTTTCAGTAGAGATCCAACTCATTATTCCTCGTAACACTGCCCCTGCAAATTTGAGGGAAGATATTCGAGTAATACTAAGAAAGCTGTCAGGAATTATTGAACATTTCATTAGGTGTCGTTCATATTAAACAGAAAAATTGCACATCACTAGTGTCAGCGAACTGGAGTTCCAAACCTGCTTACTCCCGAACTTATATAAGTTTGTGTGGAACTCAAAAGAACATTTAAATTTCTAATAAGAAAAACAGAAGATGTACTAAGAAAAACAATTGCGAAAACTATGCTACAGATGGAAACTCCTTCATTCGCTATAGTGTAAAAATATGCATATTCATATTCGCTTATTTCTCTTTCAGAATGATTTTCATCCAGCACTGGTTCAGAATCCAAAATATTTTGAAGAGAAGATGCATTTTATGATTTAAAGAATTTCAATAATGAAATAATATCTTTTTCTTTGATAATTTTAAGCCAGAACGAGAGGGGGATTTTTTAGATTAAGCTATTCCTTTGCTGGTATATTATGTCCTGATAAATGAATGGCTGGAAAATGATATTGTAAGTCAGCGGTGACCAAAACTCGAGCTGCAGAGATTACATGCGATAGACAGCCTATGAAGTAAGGAGACGGAGGAAAGGTACTTGACATGAAAACTACAACCAGTGGTGGTTCCTGTACTAACATCTTGATCAATCCCGCGGATAACAATATCAAGCTTTGCTGTATCAGTAATGTCACTGATGTCATCAAGAGCCAGTGAATAATATACGATTTTTCTTGCTTCTTTTTTTTAACCTTCCTCTTGAATATAACTTCAGTACGCGAGTGAAACACACATCAACGTACCGGAAACTCGTCATATTCGTTTGAATGTGTGTAATTACACGATGTAATCACGACACCTGCTTTGGTCACCACTGTTGTAAGTATATGATACTGCGATACCCTGATGTATAGAACATGAGTGTAACATATTTTTGTATTGCGAATTTTGAACTTTTTGATTTAGCATAGCACTTCACATAATCAACTTCCCCTGCAAATTACGGTCAACGAAATAAAATAAAAATTTACAGTCGATAGAGACGATTATGGACATGCCATTGCCGGAATGACTTATGTAGAGTTAAGCTGTTATTGCACCCAGCACCTCACTTTATACTTGTGACATGTAGTAGTAGAGATGGATGAGTAGATGTAGACGAGAAATAAGTAACAGGAACCTTAAGTGCGAGTGTCTTACATTTGTAGCAGATTATGGGCGATAAATTTGGCAATTGTGATTGGCAGATTGTTGATGTGACGTGTCTTTAGGAGGAGGTAGCGTTCTCATCTGTAGTGACAACAGAAGCTCACTGACTGGACACTGTACTCAAGGACACACCGCAGGAACGCTAGCGTAGGGAAACTTAAGTGCGAGTATCTTACTTTTGCCACAGTCTGGACAGCAAGACTGACAACTCTGGTTGGCAGATTGCTGACGTGACGTGTATAGGAGGTGGTACCATTCTCAGCTACACTATCAACAGATGCTCGCAGACTGTGCATTGTACTCAAGGACACGCGCCAGGAACGTTGGCGTCAGTAATAAGAGAAAGGTAGACAGTATTGCATAGTATTCAGAATTGGGATTAAGGGGAGATAAAGAAGGTGAAGAGATGAAAATACTGTACATCAGAAAGGATGGAGGAGATAATAGACAGAAATAGGGTTTAACTTTAGTTAATAGGAAGATATGGGGAGATATATATGATAAGAGAAATATATTAGGATATGTGATTGAAAGTAATCAAGGATAGTGGTGGACCGTATGCAGAAATGTGAGGAAAACCACCACCTGAAAGCCGTATGATGATAGTATGAACATAGATATGACATATTTATATTTCCACTAATGTAGGTACTTCCACGTATGATGGAAGGATTAGCTATTGCTTTGTATATTTTTAAGAGCTTACTCACAAACTCGATTTCCCAATGGCATTAAAAAGATATAACAGAATTCAATTGAGTTGCTCTTCCACATCATATCCTACTTCAGCGCTGAAATAGTATGTTTTAAAAGAGTCCTGACTTCCAGAGACATCAAAAACAGAAAACTGTTCCTAGAAAACCAGAAAGAAAATACGAACAATACAATAAGTCTTGCTCGCCGCCGATTTAGCAACAGGAACTGAAGCTCAGGCTCGTTTCCTGTGCGCCATTACCTTTCCCCTCATCTTCATCGTTGTTCTTTTTCTTCGACACTAGCGGCTGCAGATGTTTTTGAGTGTGCATGAGGTGATTCAGCCATGTTCACTTAGCGAGTAGGAAAATTCTTTAAAGGAAAGGACCACTGAACTAAGACTGATGTTTCAAAACTACTGAAATTGAAACGAAGTAGAAACGTCGCAAAAATTTTCCACGTTACAGTAACAGAGTATTTGAATTCCTGAAGCATTGAAATATTATTAGAACGAGAAATCTGCGGCGTTCCGTAGAAAGTAATTTAAACGCTTAAAAGTGTAATAATTCAGGAAGAACTCGTAAATTGATTGTGATCACAGTCTGGCCCTGTATTCGGAGTCTCGGGGGATTTTCCGTGTCCCTCATCAGTGACGCATCTCCCATCCCCGCCAAACCCCCCGCGCGCAAAAAAAAATCCCACCGGCACATGCGCGTAGATATGCATAAAGCTGCAGATTTGGATGATATTAAATTGTTGCCAATTACTGTCAAAATGACCAAAGAGTCCCACTTTTTAATTAAAACTGGCCGGACATCCCTTGCAGAGCACTTCAAAAGGGACCTGAATACATGATTAAAAGCGATATTTTATGAAACGCTTTTCCGTGCTATAGACCAGGCCGTCCGTGAAATAAATATCTGCTTTTAGAAAAAAGAAATAATTAGGAGTACATTTGCGAAGATGCAAAAGGCAAAAGGGTCTGCCGTGTTGCGTACAATATTTATCACAGGTAAGCAACCCGATAGCATTCAGGCAGGGGCGCCCATTACGTTTGTTTACAGTGGAACCAAAAACTGATATCTCTGTTCGTTACGATTCATTATGCAGCGTGGGCGTCTTCATTAAGGCAACTACATTTCTTAATTAGCTGTTTCGTTTCCGTTACAGTTTCCCTTTCCAGTGCTGCAGTGATAAGCTATTCCTTACTACGTGCAAGTCCTATAAGTTACGTATCACGGATCTTTTTATTTCGAAGAGGTTAATTAATTAAATAATTAAATCAATATTCGTCCATTCAGCTCACTCCAATTAGAATGTAACAGCAACGAACCTGTTCCTCCAACTCCACGAAAATACAGAGTTATTCCGTAGTTGCGCTGGCCACCTTGTTTTCCTCTCCTCACTTTGCAAATGAGGGGTATAGATGCAAAAAGGACATTATCCACTTTTTTCTTTCAAATTGAGTTACTGTTGCTACAATATTCTGCAAGTAAGCTTTTATCGTCTATGAGTTTTATTTTACGTCAAAAATGACACTATCCCCATTAGATTACGTACTAAATGTAGCGAATTTTTACACAAAGGACACTATCCATGCAGCAGTTAACTGCTAAAGGTACATTATCCTCTTCACCAATAGGAGACATGAATGGAGTCACATGTCAACAAGAAAGCCGACTGCAAGAGCATGGCTGTGATCAGTTTCAACTCCTTTGAGTGTGAGTTTTATTATAATTGTGTTCATTTTTAGTCATTAAAATAAATTAAATCGGTGCAAATGGAACAATATTCAACACCTGTACCTGTGGGTGGGGTAACAAGGTAAAAATCGAGGACACCTGGAAGATGAAAGCATGACAAAGCCAAGGAGGCAAGGTAAGCTTCAGTGGCTTATTCATGGTAGTTACGTTGTAGTTTAAAACAAAATAAAAAACACACGGATTTAAATACTAATATTTACTGAACACAAATTAAGGTGACCATTTTCGTGTTACTCCATTTTATACACACTGTTACTTCGAGAAACTATCTGTAAGCGGGGAAAACGTTTAATGACTTAGTACTTCCTATAATCACCAAAGGTAACATTATGAAAAAGGATTAAGAGAAAAATGTTGATAATCTTCTAAACAAGCATTATGAAGCAGATTGAAGAAATGACGAGAAGCTAAAATTGTTCAAGTTTATCATTAATGCAGATCTAGACCAGATATCGACTAAGATTAGCTATTAGAGATGCTCCAGTTTTTAGCATTTGAACATTTTTGTTAAAATGTTGTATGCAGTTTTGAAATGCAAATTCATTTCTTTTTATAATAAAACCATTTTTTTTCAAAAGGCACATTATCCATAATTTCCATTCAAAGGGGACATTATCCATTTTAAAATATTACTATTCATTTACTTCTAATGATTTTTATAACTACAATCTATAAGTATAAACGTTTTCATCAAATTTTAACGAGTTAGTGAAATTAAATCAGGAATTGCACAAGTATTTGTGCATTTATCAGTTTTCCTTCATTTCTGTAATTTTTTAAAAAATGGATAATGTCCCTTCTGCATCTATACTCCTCAAATATAACATACATAGTTTTTTTCTACGAGACTGCATAAAGTTGTATTTTACCCATTGTTATCCCCGTGCGTAAAGTGAGCCTTTAAAACACTACTGCGTACAAAATAAGTCATCACATAATCACTAGGAGGCGGATCTATATGTATTAAAAAGCGGAAAAAATGTATTTACGTATGCACTTAAAAACAGGAAATATACACTAGAAATAACAAAATGTTATGCAGAGTTAAAATTGGAAAAAAAAACTTACTGTATTTTAAGCAATTTACTATTTTAATGGTTTTTCCTTTATACTAAGAATACTGAGACGTCATCAGTTGTGAAAGTTGCTTATCATTCAAATCACTGCTCAAGAGCACACTGTCGTTGTTAGACGTCGTTGATAAAAATAATTCAAAATTAATAATTTTCTCGCGGCTAAGCAGTTCTAAAATACAAAGCATTTCACAAACTGTTGAAGTCTCTTCGACTTGTTACCATAATAAAATTAAAAATTCTGATTTGTCACGACGACATGTAGAAAGCAGAAAATTTCATTATCGTACCTTTATTATTGTTGACAGGCAGCGAAATTCGAGTTTAGTAGGCGCAAAGGAGTCTAGCGACACTTCCCGTACCTTCTGCGCCGATCATATTATTGCAGCGTTCTCGTGGAAACTGTCAAAATCTTAAGCACGTGCGAAGTAGACAATAAGGCGACTTCTTGTTTTGATTATCTGTTCTTTTATCGCAACTTTCATGCAAAAGTCCCAATATTATACATTTTCACAGTCAGCAACGCGTTTAATTACACTGTACAACATGAAATTTGTCATTTTTATAAAAATGTGTGTGTATTCGACGTTTTTTGTTGTCGCAAAAACGATTCTGCAGTTAGTTTTTGTCCAGCACATACTGTTTCTCAAAAATAAAAAGTTATTTAATATTAGTGTTGCACTACTTTCACCTTGTGGAATGTAACATGTCACCGAAAGTACACTTTCTTGACAGCCAGCTGGATTTCTTTCCAAAAAACTTTGATGCTGTAAGCGATGAACACGGGGAGAGGTTTTATCAATAAATATAGGTATACCTTCGAAAAGTGCTTCAGTGGAAGGTGGAATGCAAGTATGCTGGCTGAATATTGCTGGTGACTCATCAGAGAGATTACAGAAACTGTCTACTAAAGTAAAAGATCAAAAAAGGCATTCAAATTTGTGAATTTTGGCCAAACAATGGTTGCTTTATGTGCTAGTATAACAAATTTGTGTAAATAAGTGATGTGCGTGTAGGCTAAAATGATGTATGTTAGAAAATTTTGGTATTCAGAAATTAACTCAGCACCTCTCATTTAGTGCAAATTATATAGTTTCATCTAAAGGACAGAAACAAACTTCAAATTTGTTATCCAGCGTTATGGAGAGCTTTTGTAGGTTGCCTCGGAATTGTCCACAATGATTCGCCGACCACAGTGCAATGTCTGCATGTTTTCAGATTTGAATAAATAAAATATAAATTTAAAAAATAACAAAATATACCTTTATATGCGCTAAAAGCTGAAATATAGATTAACCCCTTAAATATGCATATATATGCATCATACATTCTCGATATTTGGTTGCAAATAAGTTTAAATGCATTTATATAATAATGGCATATGGTTTTGAACTAATGAATATAACATGCAAATATGCAGAAGGCCGCCCCCTAGTAATCACTTTACGCGCTGCTAATCATTTTTACACACTGCCAAACAAAATGCAATATTCAATGCACATACTTCATTCAATAATAAATTAATCCTTCACCTCTGTCTTTCATGATGTAAATATTACACGTAATAAAAATAAGTAACAAATTTTACATTCATATTTATATTTCAGTCGAACTAAAATGTCTTCTAATTAACTCCGCGTAAAGTAATATTATTATTATTATTATTATTATTATTATTATTATTACATAAAATATTGTGGAATGTAAAAAAGCGGAAGGTGAAGCAGCGCTTCGTTTAAATCAAGACACAAACCGTTATACTGCAGCTGGTATTCACACAACATTATAAAATAAAGAAGCTATATTGTATTTGAAAACTTAAAATATTAGTTGCAACAATCCTCCACTGTAATCATTTATAAATTTATTACATTTAGTGATCTTTCTCCAGTGTTGGTAACCTTGGCCAGCGCGATTTGTACGTCAAGACGTATGACGTTACATGATACGATTCCGTCAGTCGCCGTTACGCATGTTCGTTGTGTCAAGCAGTATTGCCAAGATTGTAGCCGTCTGTGATGTGATTAAAAGTAAGCCAGGTACATTTGAAAGCGTGTTTCAGAATCTCGTACGCTGATGTCATGCTTACATTGAGGTTGATTACCGTCATTTTGAGCAAGTGTTTTGAGGTAGAAAATGATACATGTTTAACTGAGGTTTGTAAATGATATGAAAATAATATTAAAAATGTACAGAGGTGGCCAAATTATTAGACTAAAATGATTTACATGTGCAACAAATCTGTATTTATCGCAGAAATATTGAACAAAAATGTTTTTGCACTGAAGAAATTAACAGAAAAATTGAGTCTGGAAGTTACTAATATTTTGTGAACATTCCCTTATTATTAACATGTTGGTTTTGTCAGAGATACTGGAAACCAAAGTTTGAAACTTTATTTAAATATCAGCATCATTTAGCCAGACATCAGACAGTGCTTAAATGAGTCCATGGTTTGCTGTAAGCTCATTTTTGTTCAGATTCTTCTTCAGTACAGACCACAGATTTTCTATTAGGTTCATGTTTGGCCTTTTTGCAGGTCATGGGAGAACAGACTGTTGAATATCTTCTGCAGTATATAATTAAAACAACAATGGTATCAACATAGTCAGACAAAATATATTTAACCATTGGAGAAATATACCAGAAGATTTAAACAATCATATTTACAACAATATACATTCTGTGAATTATTATACTAATAGCCAGGGAACGGATTTATATGGACTAAAAATATATGAAATATGTAAATATATATGTAGTTATTTTTACCAAAATATGGAATTAAATATGGATTTTTACCAAAATATGGAATTAAATATGGACTTAAAATTATAAAAAAATGACTATGTACGTTAAATATTGGTACATTTTAATCAAACTAAACAAAAAATATAATGGACGTACCTTATCTTCCAATGTAGTTTCAACAAAACACAATTTTTATTGTCTGTTACCATAACAATAGGTTACAAACATTTCTTTCAAGTGCTGAAAAGTGAATCTTCTTCTATTGTCTCTGAGGATAGATTTATACTGACTAAAAGAGCGTTCGACGTCACAAGAAGTAACTGGTACATAATTCAATTTCACAATGTCTGCTGGGGATAAGTCCAAGTTAATCTTCACTGTTGATTCACCACTCATCACAGCAACAACCTTTTGTAGTTCTTCATATCCAGGGTTTTTTGAAAGTACAGTGTCCACCTTAGCTCTTACTGCATCTGCAACTTTACCTCTACCACGATTCAGTTGTTCCACAGTACTATTTATAATTTCAAAACTTTCAGATAGTGAAAGGTGCCTATTTTGGAGACTTTTGAGCGTTTTTATGATGCATGAAAATGTATGCTGAATGTGAGCTAAGTCATTCTTCACACTTATGTCACAGGTAACTGTTTTCACAGTATCAATTGAGACTGCATCTTCAGAGTCCAATGCAAGGAGAACATTGTTAATAGAGTCTATATGTTCGGCATAATATTCAACTGCTTCTAGCCATGTACCCCATCTAGTTAAAATTGGCTTTGGTGGCAATGGAATTTCAGGGTACATTTCTTTCAACACGTTAACTCTACTGGGAGCTTTGAGAAATACTTTTTTCACTGATGAAATCAACAAATCTACTTTAGGGAAATTGTCTCTGACCACTTCTGCCACACGATGAAATGCATGCGCCACACAAGTAAAATGAGTCAATTTAGGATATACAACAGATAATGCTTGTCCAGCTTTGACCATATAAGGGGCAGCATCGCTAATAAAGAATAACACATTATCGTACATAATACCCTTTGGCCACAGGATACCCATAGCTTCGTTGAACAGTTTAACTATAGTTTTGTTATTGCACTTTTCTAGAACATCACAATGTAAAAGAATTCGTTCAGAATATTGTTCACTTAACAAACCGATAACTACATTACCAACAAGTCTACCTTCTTTGTCGGGAGTCTCATCAATGGAAACCCAAATTGAACTATCTTTAATTTCATCTCTTATCTTCTGTATTGTCTCATCGTAGATGGATGGAGCATACGTCTTCCTAAGTGTTGACTCATCCGGGATTGTATGTTGAGTATATTTTTCAAGGAATTCCCTGAAGACCTTATTCTTTAGTTTGTAGAGAGGAATATCAGCAGAGATGAGAGAACGGCACAGGTCGATGTTAAACTCAGATCTTACATTCGATGTTGTTGGTTGTGTTAAAAACAATTGTCTCTGCTTGGAATTTAGTTGTTTGTTGGCCTGATGTTTACTAGTTGTAATGTGTTGTTGCACCAGGAACTTTTGTGTAGATGATACTGCACACTGACACAAATTACAAAATAATATTTTATTGTCAGTTGATAAACCATCTTCTTTAAATTCTGAAATGTAACTTGTTAGTTTTGATTTTAAATTGACTGAATGACGTACTTTTGGCATATTTACCGTCTTTATAGTATGATTTACAAAACTGAACCTATGTGTACTCTGACTGGCATTTAACTGTTGAGCTGCACAACTGAAGTCTGTTAAAAATTTTAAATTAAATTAATACAGTTTTGTAACTTACTTTCCCATTGTTGATAGGACTGCTAATTTTCAAATAACTCTGATGTTAAAGGGATTACTGAACATGTGTTTAAATCTCTATTGTTGAAATGTATTTTTAAAAGTTAATGGAATTTTGTTTTGTTTTATTGTTAAACCTAATATAATATGGACTGTTTTATATGAAATATGGAAAATATATGGAAATTAACGAAAATATGTACTAAACTCTAAAATATGGAAAAATATGGAAAATAAAAGTAGGATTTTTCAACCCTACACATTGTGAAACATAAAGATAATGCAAAATATAAATTATATTAGCTTTATAAGTAAATATGTATTTACATATAAATCCTTTCCCTGCTAATAGCTGATATGACGAATTGTATTATGATTCGAAGGAAAATGTGTTAGTCTAATAATTTGGCCACCTCTGTAAATAATAAGTGTAAATGTACAGTAAATAATAAATAAAAATTATATGGAAACAATACCCGATATCGTTAGATAACTTTGAAACCATATCTCCTTAATCTTGCATTGCAGACCCCAAGTTTCCTATCTCACAATGCTCAGAAGAGCATTACCTATTTCCTATTTAATTATTACATGCTTTTACTGAATCACCCTGTATATCTTCCATCAACGTAACTCTCTGTACGTCCCTTCTCTTGTTCTGTCCTGTGTTCTCTCAGCGGTTGTGGTTGTACCATACTGACCACACAAGAGAGGCCTACAATGTGTTCCTGTCTAGAGTAACTCAAAAGTCAATACTCTCTCCTACACTCATTATATTGTTTTTTATTTTAATCTGCTACATAACGACGTTATATCAACTAGATACTAGATTATTTAGCGTCGATTGTAATGGCGAGAAGGTATTTGACGAGACAATTCCGAGAATTCTCCATGGAGTTGACTAGCATTCGCTTTACAATTTGACAAAACTTCGAAAAAAACTATAAGCTAATCAGCCCAAGCGGGATTCAAACTCATGTTCGAACACAACTCCGAATCAGAAGACAAACGCTCTACCGTATGATCTGCGCTAGTGGCACATTGGATTGTAGGTCATTACTACGAAGAGAAGCAAAATAGACGAAGAAAAAATTATATTATCATTATTATTATTATTATTATTATTATTATTATTATTATTATTAGCAGTAAATACACCTTCCGTAGTATTGTAGTAGTAATGTAGGCTAGTAATTGGCTCAATGCTGTTGGATAACACATTGGCAAATGAAGCAATAACTACTATTATCAAGTCAAAGTTCTACGCAATTTTTCATTTGTGTTCTGTTTTTTATACATGTATGTAACAAGCCTGCTCTCGTCGCGATATGGAGGGATTCTACAACAACAATAAATACAACAACAATACCCCAACCGATCCATACGCAATTTGTTTACTGTTGAAATGGAAATGTACACACGGACAAACAAATGGAAACCTAATAAAAAGGCAGTTCGCCTGTTTGGAATTCTTGACTGACTGCCATGCTGATGAAAATTATATACAACACGCGGAAAAAACTGAATGAAATGTCCATACATACAAGGCGCAGAAATTTCTTGCAAAGCACACGATGCATGCTGTGCCATTCGAATTCCATGTAAACATAAAGCGAAACAAAAAAAAAACGCAAGTATGTAAACAATCGTCGATAAATCAAATGCGTTGATAATATGTTATAAATTCTGTTAACTTGGCTGCGTTGATGCCGACCGTCCCACCATCAATTTATCCGTCCTTCAATCTTCCATCCTTCGTCAACTTATCCGACCATATAGCCTATGTGTACACTTAAAAGCATAATGATATATTTTCTAGATCATTCATCTATCTATTCATCTGTTTTATTGAACATTGATCCTTGATGCTCCTCGTTAGATTTACAAGGGTCAATTATAGGTAAAGCTTTAATAATTTTAAGCGCAGGTATGACCGCGCTTACAGTGTCAACCTGCTCTAACATTGCATAAGGGATTTAGAATTTAGGTGAAAGCATAGGAATATTTTCTGTCCTTATTTTTACTAAAGGAAAAACCGGTAGAATGTGTATGAACGAAAGCTTGCAATAATATTAATAGTTCTTATTAAAGTCGCGACGCTGTTATTCCCGGCGTGACTCCTCCTCTTTGCTTACGTCTTAGGAAGTGAAGGCTCTATAAAGTCTAGTTAGGTAGTATCGTTTGCCATTTTTGTTCTTTAGTTGCCGAGCTACCATACGAGGAATCTATTTTCCATACCGTTAAACACTATCATGTCGTAGCTCCTATGATAATAAATCAAACGCACTGTAATTCAGCAAATAATTGAGCGGCAAATAACGTCTTCGTGTGCTTTCTGCGAACGCCAACGAAAGAGCCAAAATGGCGGGCGATTATATTAAGTATTTATCGAGCCTTGAAAAATGAATGACGTCTTCATCAGCGAATCACAAGGCGCACACGTTTAAATGTAGCCGACCTGCAACGCGATTGGCTGCCGGAAATTAGAGCGATGCACAGTGGTCTAAAATCCATATTTAGGAGGACAAATGCAGAAAAATGACATGTAAAAAAATGAAATTAAACCCTTAAATTATTTTTCCTATATAACTGAGTAACACTCAATTGATAATCTTAATCAGCGGAGGTGGCTGCATAGCGAGATAAGAAGGCGGTAACATGCCACATTTCGCCACCCAGCATTCTTACTCAGCAAGCGCCGCAAGTCTGCCGTTTTCTTTGTGCTGTGACTCTGTTTTAAGTGGTCGATTCCATTCATATTTGGTATCAAGATGTCAAGTAGTTCTTTAGGTATGTAACACTGTTTGTTTGTGTTACATTAAATGTTATTATAGTATGTAAAATTAGCATGAATGGACACGGGACAAAATATAAATATAACCATTGAGTGCAGACTTTGCTAAGGTAGAGAAAAAAAAACCCCTTTGGTTCGTCCAAAAATGATTTTTTTTCACTTCCTCCACTATTTACTTCTATTTTAAATCTAGTCTTAAGGTGCGCAGATTTGCGGAAGTAATAATTTATGAGCACTATTCTTTCGAGGTGCAGTAGTGCAATTTTTCTCGGTTGCAGTTATTTCAATATCTGTGAGCCGAATCTACTTCCGCAGTATAATTCAGGGAATTCAAGATGACAGCTTGTTAATTATGTACCAAATAAGCTTCCCGAGTGTCCAAAAGGTGCAATAGTACCTAAAATGTTACATTTTCCCCCCTATAAGATTTTGTCTAAATGCATCCCCCTGTATGGGGCACTTCTGTTCAGACCAACGTAAACAGAGTTTGTACACAAATCAAATGTACTAAGTGTAACTACTGTATAAAATTTCATAAAAATCTGTCCAATAGGACAAAAGTTACTAATTTTGTCTAACTGCGCCCCCCCCCCCTATAAGGGGTAGTTACACTTAGACCAACGTAATGAGAGCTTGTATACAAAACATGCATGCTACCTGTAACTACTTTGTAAAATGTCATAAAAATCTGTTAAATAGGAGAAAAGTTATCAATTTTGTCTAATTGCGCCCCCTATAAGGGGTAGTTCCCCTTATACGAACGTAATCAGAGCTTGTATACAAAACATATATGCTACTTGTAACTGCTTTGTAAAATTTCATAAAAATCTGTTAAATAGGAGAAAAGTTACTAATTTTGTCTAATTGCGCCCCCACTATAAGGGGTGGTTCCCCTTATACCAACGTAACGAGAGCTTGTATACAAAACATATATGCTACCTGTAACTACTGTGTAAAATTTTATAAAAATCTGTTATGTAGCTGAAAAGTTATTAATATGTCCCACTAAATTTGCATTCTAGACCACTGTGCGACGGGACTATAGGTACATGAACGTTTGTGTTATGCACTTAAAATGAATTTAATAGTATAGTAAATAACGTCATTTATGTTCCTCGACCGGAATAAATTTACACATCTAGTATAAATATAGAACTAGTCAGTCTTCCACTGATACAATAAATATGAAGAGTGAATCAGTGTTTACTCCCATTACGATCAAGAGTTATGGCGGTATGTAGAATCTACAAATATTCCCGCCGCTTTGAGATTATCATCCCTGTATATGACTTCACCGTTCAATTTATCAGTTGTTTTACATTTACATATTGTAAAAATTACTAAAAATCCTTTTTATTTTATTTTCAATAAATTACGGCATTGTACTGTCTCGTTTAAAATAAACTTTTTATTGAAATGATTAAAATTTAATGTGTAAAAATACGTATCCACAGTTGTATAGTGAATACAAATAAAACACACCAAATAGTTCAGGAACATTGCTCTGTACAGAAGACCGATGATATGAGACTTGCCGAAAACAAAATATCAACTAAATTGAAGTAAATAAATTCACAATAACATATTTATCAAAGTGAAAACACATTTTTGCAACCGCGGTATACTGTTAATATCTCATGCAGCATGCACATGAACATTGATTTCATCCTTAAAATTTCCCCGTATTAAGTTGACTTCAAAATGCGAACGTGGATGTAGTCTCTACTTACTAGGGCTAGGAAGTTGATAACCTAAAGATCACAGAAAGATTACTTGTCAAATGACCTTAAATTTCTGAAAATATGACATTAAAATGTAAAAAAGTAAATAAATAATAACCATGATTTAAATAGTAAAATAGAAACAAAATAATAGTGTACTTCCATCAGTGTAAAATACCTTGTCACCAAACTCAGTCACTAACTGTAGCAAAAAAACTTCCTCTGCTTTGTTTCACTTTCGGCATTTTTACGTCTTCACTTGTGTGATATAATATGCTGACTGCGGGTATAGTATTTTTTTTCTGTTGCGTTGAATAGGCGAAGCACGTAACACACGTGATCAGGAGTAAAGGCTGATGCAAACAAAAGGGAAATAAAATTGCGTAAGAAATTTGCAGTAGGTTCTCGAACACTAATTACGACTTCACCGTAAAAAATGTCCTTTCATAAGTAGAAAAGGGTAAAAATACAACAAAAACGGAGAACTTTTCCTAAACAATAAACAATAAAATATCAAAAATACAAAAACAATCGAAATAAAGGTAGTCTATGTTAGTTTATGTTGAAGTGAAACGAGTTTGTATTGCAATCTGCCTTGTCTGTGATGTCTTAGAAAAAAGGATGATATTCCATCAACTTCCGAGCCCTACTAATTACGTATTCAATTGCTTGTGAGAAATTGTATCATTGCGTCCACTTTAAAGTAGTTTCTCCAATATGATTAGACACGTAATTTTTACCTCCGCAAATTATACTTTTGTATTTTCTCCAGAAAGGAAATAAAACCTTCATAAACTGTTGTAAGATTAACTTGTATTCCGTTCCATATTCCTACTTAAAATCCAGGATGGATTAAAATGAAAAGGAAAGTATTCAATTTTCTCGTTCGACGCCAAAGCACCGTTTCTTGTTTCTCGTCACCCCGAGAAATTATTCAGCTAAACACACCATATTCCCTTCATTAAATCTGAGCGCGGCACGGTACTTCTCTGTACATGTCACACTCCGCTCCCCATATAACTTTCGAGCTCTCACCTGCATAAATGCTGGCATTCCTGATTAAACTCTCCAGCAGATTGACACTTGAAATTAATTTTCTAGTAAGAGAACCTTCCACAACATCAAATCAAAATCCTCTGGGATGTTCATATATGTAGATATTAAATACTGCAAGAGTGAATGACCTAGAAAACATACCTATAAAAATAGGTAGTTTAAATTCCACGTATAATGTTCCATTGCAGCTACTATTGGGTTTATGAAGAGTTCGTAGCGTTTTTTCGCTATGACAAAGGTTTATATTTGAGGTGAATATAAGTCACTAATTAATCAATATGCCCAAATATATCCTCCTACATCATCTATGACTCTGTCAACGCTGCTGGGGGTAGTTCGTCCGATGTAATCTCCTAGTTTGCAGTTAAAGAATTCGTTAAGCCTAGTTTGTAAAGCATTTTCGTTGACGATTGTTGGATAGAGAACGAACAAGGTGGAAATCTGACGTGGGAGCGCAAGATCGGGAGAATATGGAGGATGTAGAACGGGCCTGCAGAACGTTTGCGCTCTCCGAGTCGGCTCACAGCTCGCGAACGGAATGCAGATAATGGCTGCGCTCTGTATTAGGGTGGACTCGAAGAAGGGGTGATCTCGTACAAAATGTACACAAAAGGAAGTACTAGTATGAGTATTCATGAAAAGAATTCCCGTTCAGTGTTAGAAAACTATCTTAGACTATTATTAATTAATAAAGAAATATTTATTTTACAGAAATAATAGAAATTCAATAGCTACTTAGATATACAATATCATTTTGTTATATTTTTATTTATCATTACATCAAATTGGGGTTTAAGCTGTTGGCAGCTGAAAGGAACAGTACTGATTGTAATTAAATATTAGTTATAGATGTTCGATGCCTGCCTTCATTGAGGTTGATTATAGAAAACAGTTGCTAACAAATATAAATGTTGAGCCAAACATAGCAACCATTATCACAGCCAGCCTGTGTAGTCGTGGATATTATTGCTGAGGTTTAGTCTTGTAAAACTCAATCAGGCTTTATTCAGGTATTATTCAAACGGTCTTTAGCCCTTGGGTCACACTGAAGATCAATAAGTTCGAGCTGTAAATCGTATGACAGTGTGTTGAAGAAATTTATTATGATGACTTTAAACTTCTTTTCAATTAAGACAAGATCTTGGAACCTATTATTATTATTATTATTCAATTCATTTTGATTTTCAATTAATATTTGCACATAATCGTTTAACATGGCTTCATCACGAGCAGTTTCTATCGATGGAAAGTGAGCCATATTACCTTCCCGAAACTGACTTACGAAAAGTGTTAGTTTACGCCTGAAATTTATTCAACATATCAACAATGAGCTGGCTTTTTCCCTGAAGAGAGATATTTAAATTGTTGAATATTAATAAATTCTAACGTACCCTACCGCATTAATAATGCAACTTTCAACTCCTGAACCTTTTTACTGTGATCTTCACCAACAAAACCATCGTATATGTATGTGTGGACTAGTAATGACGCATTATATTATGTTTTCCTCTTTCTTTCAAACTTATGTGGCAGATAAGGCACTGAGTATTGACTATAGCTGCTGTGAAAAAATAAGCATTTTTCCATGCAATATTGAAAGAATTTGCCTGATGATCATTTTTACGCCTTTTAGATTCCTCCATTATGTAGCCGTAAATAGGTAAAGTAAAATAGCTACTGATAATACACACTAAACCAGATAGCTGCGTGGACTATCCTCTACCTATAGCAGGCCTACGTCATTCCGCCGTACCTTTCCGGCGAGCTGTTAGACGACTCTCCCTCTCCGAAGGATCAGCCGCGCTCAATGAGCGCCGTTTGTGCAGGCCTGATGTAGAATAAAATTTTAACCAAGTTCCTGAATAGCTGCTTTCGTCATGTTAGCGGAGTGCAGGCGTGCATTATAGTTCTGCAGCAGCACTTTATGCACTCGACTCGCCTGAGAATATGACAGTGTCCAAAAATTCCAATGGTTTTCTAAAATATTCCAATAAGCTGCGGTCATCCTCTACCAACGCGACTGCTCTAGCGGCGTTCTCGGTGCTTAACGGCATCTTAACTCTTTGACGATGTTGTCGAGCAAGTCTTCTGGAGATCAGGCCAGCATCATGTAACATTCTACTCACAGTCCACTCACTGACATTCACATCTCGCACTTGTTCTAGTCTATTTCTGGTCTCGAATGCAGTGGTGTGCACTTGAAGGCGCAAGAAGTTGACCTTTTCCTACAATATCCCGGTCTTCGAGAACATGAATGAAGTTCCCTGTATGAATGAAGTTCCTCGTACCTTTGCACTGTACGTGAAACCGTCAACGGAGTTGTATGCAACACCTGAGCCACTTAACGTAAGCTGCGATCATCCTCTACCAACGCGACTGCTCTAGCGGCGTTGTCATGGCTTAACAGCATCTTAACTCTCTTGAATGTTGTTTAAAACAGACTTCAATATCACAAAGTTCCATTCTACAAGAAAAGAAAACAATAGTGTTGCAACTTTGTTTTAGCTGCTTATGGTTAGAGTTGTAAATTTTAAAGGGACAGCAATACATGTAGGGTGAGGGACAAGAAGTGGCAAAAAGGGTGTCACAAACCACCCAATGGGTATACTTACCTTCCCAAAACATGAAATAACACTTGCCTACCACAAACAGGTCCACAGAAGCACACAGTAATGTTGTAGTTTGTATAATGGTTTGATATTTCAAATGTATTCAAGTATTGCGTTTTTCTTGCTCGGCAGTGTATATGGTTTAGGTATGCTGGATGATCTGCCATGAATACCAGCACTATTCAAGACATTCCGTACCTTCTTGTTAGATGTTGTTACGATATCAGCAGTTAAAGAGGCAGCACTTTTTGGAGGTTTCTTTCCGGCTAAACGTATGATGGTTCTTTTCTCTCTCGATATGTGAGTTTTCATGAGCCACTAGATCTCTGCTTGTTTCGTGTGGATCCTTGTTCTCTTTGTCTTTACAATAGAGAAATTTCTAGAAAGTATTCTATCTACGCATCTCTCTTTTTCCTTGTGAGTACAGTAACACAACTTTATCTCGAACAGAGGATGAATGTTCACCTTTCTTCGGTCCCATGTTAACAGTAACCACACTAGACTTACGACTGACTAGTAAACAACCCTTTAAGTAGGTACAGAAACATGACCTTGTGTTTAATGCAGTTTAAATGACAGAAACGTACGATGGTGCCACTGTGCCAAAATTGTTTGGTGATTCTAATACTATATTTTAATTTCTAGAAAGTTTGTTTATCGTGTCATTGAATAATTTCGTAATTAAAATCCTTTAACTGCCTTATCTTTGCCCATATGCCTTATATGAGCCGTTCAGAGGTTTAAAGTAAAAATTCTGTAAAATACAGCGCAAAGGAGCAATTAATATGTGCATCGTGCTATCCACTGAGTACTAATATTTAAATAAATTGAATATTAATTGCTACTTTGCGCTGTATTTTACAGAATTTTTACTTTAATCCTCCTTACCCATTTTTGACTTACACCACTTCTGCTATGAACGGCTCATATATAAACTGCATTTTCAATTGTCTTAAATTGAACCCAGTACTACAACAGAATGGGGTGTCTAATAGTTTTTGGAGCCAGTATACAGTAGGTAAGGGAAATGAGATACTGCAGTGAGAACACGGCATTCAAGTGAATTGATACGGAACGAATAAGGAAGGAAAAGAGGAGGTATAGAATGAATCAGGAATTCTCATGGGGGAAGATGGAATGGAAGAAAAAGTTTTGCTCCTTTTAGGTGTATGGCGTTTATTATAATGATGGTGAAATTATCAACAGTAATCTCAATAGAGGTTTTCATTTATATAGAGAAAATCAAAACTCGAGTGGGATTTAATTGACTATTACACGATTAGAAGAAAGTATATAAAGATTAGAAGTAACGATGTACTCCAATACAATAAAATATTAATTGACTTACGAAAATACAACTGTCTTCAAATGTATTATTGTACCATCTCAACATTACAAATATTACGTTAGATGGCAGTAATGTGTTATGATTAGCTGTTTTCTTGTTATCAATTGTGCCAAGTATGGAATCTTCATTGAACTCTGTGAACGGTTACTAGTAAAGAAGGCTTTGTTGATTCAGTTTCGTTTTTATTAAAACAGTTGCATTCCACTTAAATTATCCGGATCCCAGTAATCAGCGTCACTTGACAGATTATTTTCTATAAATGTTAATATTAAACAATGTCTGATACGTGACTATCCATAATATTATATAGCAGAAGCTATAACATAACCTAAATAATGTAAACAAGTGTTAGAGAAGTTTTAATTAGGGATGATGAAATAAACAAGAAAAGTTTTAATTAAGGATGTTGAAATAAAAAATAAACATGAATAATTTTAAAAGGAACAATTATTGAAAGCACAATTTTCAAATTCGAATGTTTTAGTGATTGGTTGCTCAGTTGATATTATATTGGACGTGTGCGTAAAAGGAGTGGAACTCGATGTACATGGTGTATTCAACTTATTCAGGATTTCCGAATGGTGCTCTTCATTTATTTGTAAATAGGATTTCAGGGAAGATGCACAGCTATGACCAGTGATCTTTATTAATTTGTTCTTGAAAGCCAATGCGAGTCATATCTGAAAGTGCTGTGCATCGACTGGAGTGGTTTGTAATTTTCTGTTTTTTTTTTTTTTTTTTTTTTTTTTGACGTCCAGACCAGTGCAGTTTAAAATGTTGGCAAACAAAGAAACAAATGCTAGGTAGTGATAAAAATAAACAAATGCAAGGGACGCGATAAAATTAAACAAATGCTAGGGACGCGATAAAATTGTGCGATAAGCAGCCATGATTGGTTGAAAGACGTCCTTTCGTACCGTTTTATTGGTCAAAAGTAGTGTGACGTAGTAAAAGTGTAATAGTCATGTTAAAATTATTGCAGTTTTATTACAGTCTAGTATATAGACCTACAGTCACGAAGCTCAATACGTAGTAAATATGCAACCATAGATAGTTGCTAACCACTAGGATCGCTACTATCGTCTCATTACAGACAATGCGAAATAGTACCTGCACAGTCTATTGTTCCTAGTAGGTTACTTACTTACTTACTGGCTTTTAAGGAACCCGGAGGTTCATTGCCGACCTCACATAAGCCCGCCATTGGTCCCTATCCTGAGCAAGATTAATCCAGTAATATTATCTTCCCATCTACGTCTCGGCCTCCCCAAAGGTCTTTTCCCCTCTGGCCTCCCAACTAACACTCTATATGCATTTGTGGATTCGCCCATACGTGCTACATGCCCTGCCCATCTCAAACGTCTGGATTTAATGTTCCTAATTATGTCAGGTGAAGGATACAATTCGTGCAGTTCTGCGTTGTGTAACTTTCTCCATTCTCCTGTAACTTCATCCCTCTTAGCCCCAAATATTTTCCTAAGAACCTTATTCTCAGACATCCTTAACCTCTGTTCCTCTCTCAAAGTGAGAGTCCAAGTTTCACAGCCATACAGAACAACCGGTAATATAACTATTTTATAAATTCTAACTTTCAGATTTGACAGCAGACTAGATGACAAAAGTTTCTCAACTGAATAATAGTAACAGGCATTTCCCATATTTATTCTGTGTTTAATTTCCTCCCGAGTGTCATTTATATTTGTTACTGTTTCTCCAAGATATTTGAATTTTTTCACCTCTTCGAAGGATAAATCTCTAACTTTTATAGTTCCATTTCGTACAATATTCTGATCACGAGACATAATCATATACTTAGTCTTTTCGGGATTTACTTCCAACCCTATCTCTTTACTTGCTTCAAGTAGAATTTTCGCGTTTTCCCTAATCGTTTGTGGATTTTCTCCTAACATGTTCACGTCATCCGCATAGACAAGAAGCTGATGTAACCTATTATTCCTAGTACCCTCATAAACTCAAGCTTCGTGACTGTATATACTAGACTGTGGTTTTAACATGATTGAATGCGTATTAGTATTGTCTAATTCTGTTCCTTTTTCACTACTGAAAGATAACTGTTTGAAGATAACTGAAGACATATTAGCCATGCTAACAAGAGCCATTACTTGATCCGAATGCAGGTAAAGTGTAAACGGCGGGCTGCATAACTCCTGAAAGCCGAGGTTTTCGTTGACTCTGCGCGGGGCAGTCAGCCAAGCCTTCACTTGTGACGTTAGCAGGAGACAGTGCTACCAAAACTTTCGGCCTCTCGATGCGGCTCTCTTTCAGAGGGAACACGAGTTTCAGACAAATGTAAATCTCACTTTGCATGCAGCGTGACAGCCCCTGGGGCCGCGCTTCGTGGAGTTGGATCTACTCCACAATGTATCGAGCGTCTTCTGTTTTCTCATATGCGTTGCCACGGAGCTCCAAGACAGTTGAAAGCAGTTCCTAGCCAAGTATTCGTAACTCGGTCGACTTGCGGCCGTTTTGAATGTTGGCGTGCGATTTCATAAATATTATATATGTCGCTTTGTCTGTCTGTCTGTTTCTGTACGCATATGTGTTTCAACCTTCAACTAGTTAAATAGGCCTACATAATGTTAGATACGGTTTGATTCCTGAAATTCTGAGAGAACTGTGGTGACAACATATATTATTTGTGAAACAGGTTCCTTTCTCTATAACTTTCATTTCTTATTCCATCATTATAATTGCATCATATATGTCTTTCCAACTGCGCATAGTTTCTATAATTGATCCACATACGAGTCGTGCTGGCTTCATAACTAGATATCTAATTATCGTAACTCTAGTATCTAGCCAGCTAGTTAACTAACTACTGAAGCCATTTGTGTGTGTAATTAACTCAAGAATTAATTAAGTACATAATTATGTAGATAAGTAGCTGAATAAGCAACTACGTAGCTAATACCTAAGTAACCTGCTAACAATATAAATGGCTAGTTACTTAGTTAACTATCTATCCAAATACGTAAATACCTAACTGAATAATCAACTATCTATTTAGCTAGATACGTACCTCATTAATTAGTGAACTCACTTTATAATCATTTATATATACGAAACTATCATGTTATATGAAAGGCTATCATCTACATAACTATATAATTATTTAAACACTGTAAGCATCCAACTTTCTAGCTACCTAACTAAATAAAAACTATCTGTTTGATATGCTAATATAACTTAATTAATGCTCTCAACAACGAAACTCTATCACAGATGGCTTTATGGTTTGAATCTAATAGTTTCTTGCTTAATCAAGAAAAAACTATCAACAAAACTTTCAACCTAAATTATCTAATAAATAAGGACAACAGACTAAACTACACAAAATTTCTAGGACTTTTTATAGACTCCAGTTTAACATGGGATAAGCACATCGAATACATATGCACAAAGTCATCAAGAGTTTTATATTTGTTAAAGAAATTAACGACTTGCGTTTCTCAAAATTATTTAAGATGTGCCTACTTTTCTTTCTTTCAATCAATAATCCGTTACGCCCTAATTTTCTTGATTTTACAAAAAAAAAAAAAAAAAAACAAAAAACATTAGAATTTTATGTAAATCAAACTATCTGGAACATTGTCGGCCACTTTTCAGACAATCACGGATTTTAACAATCATAAATTTGTATATATATGATCTAGTACTTTACACTCGACAAAATATCGACAATTACTCATTAGTGGCCAATATACAGTACATGATCATTAAATTAGAAATAGTGAACAAATTAATATTCCATATTGTAGATTACACAAGAGCAACACAAACTTTTTAATTATGGGGATGAAATTATATAATAAGCTCCCAAGTCAATATTATATATTACTAATCAATAGCTTCAAAACTAGATTTTACAATTGGTTATTAAATAATCCTTTTTATTCTGTTGCCGAGTTTTTCAACACAGATTTGTATGAAATTGTATTTTAATAAATAAGTTTAATTCCAATATAGTTAGTTTTCTTTAATTTAAAAGTTTCAAATTATTTCATGTTTTCATTATATTATATAAAATTTTACTGTTTCTTTTATTAGTGTTATGTTTTTCGATGTATTCTGACGAAGCCTAAAACTGTATGTCTAAAGGCCAAATAAATTGAGTTGAAAAACAAAGTAACTAACTAACCAACTATATTTTGTAACTACCTAACGTAAAACGACTTGTTTATTATTTTAATTCGATACATACTTAACTAGTGTACAATTTTAATAGCTGATTAAATCGATCTCATTATCTAACTACGTAACTAACAACTTAACAATGTAACTATCTAACAACCAAATCAGCAACCGGCGTAGCTCAGTCAGCTAAGGTGCTTGCCTGCCGATCCGGAGTTGCGCTCGGGGGCGACTTCGATCCCCAATTGGGCTAATTACCTTGTTGGGTTTTCCTGAGGTTTTCCCCAACAGTAAGGCGAATGTCAGGTAATCTATGGCGAATCCTCGGTCTCATCTCGCTATCACCAATCCCATCGACACTAAATAATCTAGTAGTTGATACAGCGTCGTTAAATAATCAAGTAACAAAACACAAACAACCAAATAAACTATCGAACAAACTAGTAGATATCTAATTATTATCCAACTGACTTCCCAGACTTTTGATTTCTTCAGATGTGCTTTACGAAATCTGGAACTTCATCACCTTATCCAACAAAAAAACTTCTTAAATACTATAATTTATTCTTACAAATTATGTATTTCGTATATCCAAAAGTTATCTTTCTGAAATATAATCTTGAGCTTTTCAAACATTTACTTCTATATGATGGCTTTCCCGTTCGTGCCACCGCACTCGGCAATTGTAACCCAGATAATGGTTGTTGAAAAATACACCGTAGACATCGTAATTATACAACTTCGTTCTTTGTTTCTCTCTTAAATCTTTTTAAGCACTACTGTATGTTATACACTCGTAGAAGGGATTAAGTAAGACGACTTAGTTTAAATATGTATAGTATTCGTGACATGCTTGTTGAACAACAAGAAAGTTCATGCAAAGCGTCCCCTAACTGATACGTAATTACTTTTTGTCTCTTTAATAATAAAAAGTATTATGTAATTAATGTTCAGGAACTCCTCGACTCAATCTACGTTCATTTAACTAAAAAAAGTCTCTATACAAAGGTCGGAGATTGGTTAGGCAAGACGTTTCAAATTATTGATTGTTTTGTAATTAAGTAAATGCTGAACAACGAATCAGGTTCCCAAAAGATATAATCAAGTTTTTTTCTAGAGGCCTTATTTACATATTACGAATGTTAGTATAGCTACAAAAGCATGAAGTGAAAAGGGATTATAAAAAGAACCAGTGTAATGAATTCCAAGCCCACAAGTTTGTTAGTGCGTCGCAGACAAGCTTCGTTACTCTTGTGACACACGTACAGGCAACATAAATAAAGTATACCTACACTCATTATGATCAATGGTTATACGTCTGCTAAGTTAACATTGCCAGTGAATCACTCGCCGAGATGTTGCTCTTGTGCAACAGTATCTACTAATCCATCCCCATATGTCTGCCCCCACGATATCCATACTTGGATGTAAATGCAACATGCTTCGGACTGTGATAAGAGCAATCAAATGATGGCAAACTTATAGTCTGTTACACAACATTAAAAAATAGACTACACAAACTTACGTTAACAGCGCTCCAACACAGAAAACTTAAGTAATTTGTTAGTAACTTTAAATTTATAGCCATTAGCAACAATAAATTTTTGAAACTTATATAGACAGTAACACGAAAAATGTACAAATCATTTTAATTCCTTAATCAAAAGTTACAAATTTTAACTACACTGAGTTAGAAGCCACCAAGAGGGGTGGTCGAAGGGGCATCGCCTCGCATTCTGGAGGCCCAGTTTCAAATTCTAAGGCCGATCGAACTGAATGTGGGAATTTTTCGGGATATCTCCACTCGCAAAGGGGATGGATGGATTAGAATTTACTTTCCATCTATTTCGAATGTGTTCGTGTTGTCTAAAAGGTGGTCCCTACGTTGAGCTGATCCCTCACCAGGGGAGTCTTTTCACTGTCCATGTTTCGTGTATGATCCAAAGATTTATTATCCCACTCCTATTGGCACCGGCTTGTAAGACCCAGAAAGGAGAAAAAAATAATTAGAAGCCAATAAAAGTGAGTACTTGAGTATAGAATATTAACGATTCACGGACTTCAATCATGATATGCCCGATCATTAGTGGCACAATATTAGAAATCGCAGGACTTCAAAGATTTTGTACAGAAATTATTTTACCTAGATTTGGATAAATGTACTGCTACCCAATGAGCTAAGGACAACGCCCTCCAAATAGTTAACATTACAATCAAAACAGACTGTATAGTGCGCTATATTTTTCATATTACTAAATTGCGCCCCAATACGTCAATTTGCATTTTCTTTAATTTAAAACATTAATGCTGAAGAAACGCTCTTACTATAAAACAGAGTTGTAAATAAGAACAAAAAGGATTTATTTTTAATCCATTTCCGAACCAAGTGATTTCATTAAGTTAAGGCCTAAAAGACCCTCCCCCAATTTTGGAAGTAAACCAGAGGGGAAAAAGGATATCTCATAGTCGAGTGAATACAGTACATCTAAAATTTTGAAAAACAGAATTCAAAAACTCTAAATTAATGGCCTAGTGCAGGCCTGGGCGTTAATAACTCAATTGAATCACTGCAGAAATACTCCTTAACTACCCACGCCACCTTTCCCGGCTGAGACATTAATGTTTTGCGGTGAGCTTTCCCAGGGTATTCCCTTCTCTCCTTATTGTGCCAACACTCTTCGCCTCTCCCTCAGGAGCAGACAGGAAGGTCGTGACGGATTATATTAGGTGGGCATCATAACTTTTACGAACTTTCGGCTATAGCTGGTCGTCTAAAATTTACCACTGTTGCACAGAGCCTTCCTGTGCGCTTATCAGGCGGGATAAGCGAAAAATACTTGGACGAGTGTTTCTGCGTCCCTTTCACTTCCCGTCTTATGCCCATGGCTGGCCTACTGTCTTAAGCATGCTTCCATTTAAAAGTAAAATGTCCTTAAATAGGTAAATATTCAAAATGTATTAATAAAATAAAAATCCTGTGCTCAAGTTTAAATGTATGAATGCATTCTTTAGAACAACGGTGACCAAAACTCGAGTTGCAATGATTACATGCGACAGACAATCTATGAAGTAAGGAGACGGAGGAAAGGTACTTGGCATGAAAACTACAACCAGTGGTGGTTCCTGTACTAACATCTTGATCAGTCAATCTCAAGCTTTGCTGTATCAATAATGTCCCTGCTGTCACAAAGAGCTAGTGAATAATATACGATTTTTCTTGTTTGTTTTTTTTTTACCTTCCTCTTGAATATAATCATGAATTTTCTAAATTCTTCTCTCGATACTTGGTCAAGAAATTCGTAGTTTTTCAAAATTAAAAACTTCTTATGGAGAAGTTATTTAAGCTATTTTAATCATTACTCTTTTGAGAAGTTCTGTTCTATTAAAAGGCTTTAGAGCACGAGATATTTCAAACCCCATTAGGTAGCTGACTTCCTTACATTTATTTTTCTCAGCTTTCTCTTCCTGGCTATGATTTAAGACATGTCAATTCCTCGCGTTTAACAGTTAAATGAATACCTAATAAACAGTTACCTTCATCTGAAGATTAAGAAGATTAAAATTGAAAGATAATCTAATAATTTTATCCTTCTATAGAGAAGATCTAAAAATATCAATATTCATGCACGTACAGAAGAATTAGGCTATTTAAACACATACTTAGTGGTCAGTAGTAGTAGTAATAATAATAATAATAATAATAATAATAATAATAATAATAATAATAATACATTATTCAGCATGACAATTAATGTTTCTATATACTCCTAATTGAACCGTTGAGCAAAGTAAACATATTACATTTTGTCCTACAGAACAACAAAAAAGTTCTCCCTGTCATTCTTTACGAAACCACCTCTTACTGCTTGTACAGACAGAGTTTGTAGAACGACATGATACCGCCAATGCTTGCCTTCAGTACGTGAATGAAACACACAGCAATGTACAGAAAACTCCTCGTACCTGTTTGAATGTCTGTGATTACATGATGTAATCACGACACCCGCTTTGATCACCGCTGCTTTAGAATATAGGTATACGCGTAATTATAAATAAATAATGGAGTTCTTTATATAACTGTGTGAAAAGGGTCTTTAGTGGAGAAAGAAACATAATTTTTCAACTATTTCAGAATCAAGTGTTTTGTGCTGTAAGGCTGTAGGGCTCTATATAAGCGTTTAATAATAAGGCACAGTTTACAGTATATGCCAGTTTAGAATCGAATGCTTAATATACCGAACTATATAAACGTATAAAGAAGTTTTGATCCGCTTAAGAAACTTCTTTGGTTATTAACGTTTTTGTGTACGAACGTCGTTTGTGTACGTTGATCTAGGCCTATGCAACAGAAAAGCGGTATACAGTGGAATCCCCGTGTCGGACCGTCAAGGTTCAATTAATTTAAAAGCGGTGTTCATAACATGGACCCGACTGATGATGTAACGACATTTTCGAGGTCACATAATGGGAGCTAAAACAGCAGCCTGATATCCAGTGCCGTGTACAGAGTGTCAGAAATATGTTGGAGCATGTGCTGAAATGGGGCAAAAACAAATGATACCACGCAATTCAATTATCAACAAAGCAGATGGCTCCTAGTGCGTTACATTCCGTCCTAGTTACTGTAGTTCCCAACAAAATTACCGCGAAGAAATACAGATTGGGTCTGTCCATCTATTTGACAAATATTTAATGTAGGAAGTACAAGACAAATGCACAAACACAAAAAGCTACGAATGATACACAGATAATAGTAATATGCGTTACAAGAGCGGTATGTTGAAGTTTTCATGTTCCAGGAAAAGTTTGAAAAAGCGAAACGTAGTTGAGCTTTTTTAATTTCCGAGAATTGAAAGAAAACATACCGCTCGTGTATCGTACATTATTTTGTGCGATGATCGTTTATTACATAACTGAAAGAGGAATTTCTAATTAGTTGCAATGAAATCTCCATCTTGGTTTCTGTTCAATGACGGCAAATTTGCAAAACAAAAATATCTATCTTCAACATTGTTGCTTTAAAATGTTTTCTGTGTTTATTATACTCCGGGAGGCCGTGATATACGTCTGTCTTTTTTTTTCCCCCCAGTCTATAAATGCGAACTTAAAACAAACGGCTTCCTTAATGTTACATGCATCACGAATGCAGTAACTTTAGTGGAGTTGTAGAGTTTACTTAATTTTTGCAAATATTTAAAAACAATAATTAACAGTGCAATTTAGGTCAAATTGCATTGATAAGTTTCCAATTTATAATTATTACTATATTGAACGTCTCTAAAAATAATATGTTAAAAGCCTAAAGCAGTAAAATCAATATGTCACTTAAGCGGTAAGAAGAGGGATATTGTTATGTGTTAGGTTGGGAATACTGAATGTGGAATTTTAGACTTACCGCGGATTGGTTTTGTGCGGAAACCAAGCAAATACGCACGATCTCGCACAAAAACTTATGTAATTATGACGGACCTCTGTAACGCTTTCATGTTTTCCTTTGAACTAGCCTCTTTTTTTGAAAATTTACTGAATACAATAATTAAATGGTAAACAATAATTACAACGAGGTATATAATATGTCAACAAATTAATAACTCTGAACTACTCAGAATTTCTCGTGACACAGAATTTAAAGATGCAATGTTTTGTGTTCGACGGCGAGCTTATAAAGGTTGTTGTTGCTGCGTGGTCTAGTCCAGCGGTCATCAGCACAGATCACCCTCGGGCTAGCGTCCCTTTCCCGCGGATGACATTCAGCGTATTCCGAATCTCACAATGACGTCACGCTGCAGCGAAATATAAACAAAACTGCTGGAAGGTTCGATGGCTATCATGGCGGCTGTACAAGTTGTCTGTGCTATGCTAGCAAGATTTTGCATAATTTCCGTACTGTCAACTCGTTCAAAGAAAAGAGAGCATAAACAATTTATTTCTTGAACCGGTAGTAATAACTGGTCCTTTGACATGTGCGCTCATAAGCCATTAACATATTGTTTTTACGTTGTGCTCATTACGAACAATACAGCAGAACACACCACCATGACACAACAGTTCACGATGTCAGTCGTCTGCTAATTCCCGCCCTATACAAGAACCAATCAGATTCACTGATTGCGGCTGATGGATACTGCCACCACCTCTGCAAGCTGATGGAACCGGTGCGACACCGTTGGAGCATCAGTGACGTCATCGTTGAAATTCGGAACACCGTGATGCCATCAGATTCCTCAGCGCTGAGATTCGGAATACGCTCATTGCACTAGTTTCCAACCGTGGCTGCTGGCAGGTATGCTTCCTCCCTCTCCCTTCTGCACGACGGTACATATTCAGATACACTTCTTACCCGTTACCAATTTCAGCGAGTGCTGACGACCACTGGTCTAGACCATCATCCTGCCAGGTAGGTGATTCGAGTTTGAGTCTCGTTAACGCCTGGGATTTTTTCTTAAAAAATCCATAGTGATACTTATGCCTAGGCTTGTAATGTTGGGGACCGGTTGCACAAGTTGACTGCAGCATGGTACATATGCCGGGGACGTGAACTAGTACGAGGACATTGATTTGGTTCTGCGATCGATAACGCGAATAGCAAGGCGCACATAAACAAATCTGGACAGCTCTAAAAGTACAATATACGCTACATAGCATTACAAGGATATATTGTTACGTACGGTACCTTTCGTTATGTGCAGAAGAATTATTACAGAATTATTCGTGGGTTAAATTTAGCTCAAGAGTGCGTTGTGCGGTGTGAAGACGTACAGGGACTGAAATAAAATTTCAAGCTCTCTTATTATATTGTTTCGCTTACAACACATTGCGCACGTGCAGTAAACAGAAGCCCCTGTATATATGCTACTGGAAAATTGTTGCCTACATATAGGTGGACTCCCATCAAAATGCGCTCAAAACTTTAATTCCATATCTATACATCTTTGTACAAGAGTACATCATAAATTTATGAATCACAGAATTTGTTTCTGACTGCCCGCGAATCACGACACGTACAGTAGTGGCAAAAAAAGCCGGACAGACCATTGTAGCTGATACAAAAGAATCCTGTGCTGTGTATTGTGTCAAACTGATGTAATTTCAATATGGATAATGAAGCCAGAGGTATGTACTGCTATTTAATGTAAAAATACGCAGTTATCTTTTGCCGAATAGAGCTAGAAATGTAATATTGAAGCCAGATGAAAATAAAAATCTCAAAGTTTTTTCGTCTGTAAGTTTGAGGCACTGAAGGAAACTGAAAGGTAATAATCGAACAAATGCAATAAATTTCATTGTTACAATTGATTATACAAGATGGATGTGTTTTGTGACTAGCAAAATTTGAATCTGTGACTCTGAGATTAGTTACAAGGGTCGGTCCGGATTTTTTGCCACTACTGTACTTCTCAGCTGACTGGATTCACAATCATGTTACTCATTTCGTAAATATAAATGGTCAAAAGTTCTCACCGAGTAATACAAAGTGGTAGTCACAAGATCTCACAGAGTAATACAAAATGGTACACCTTGATAATGTGCGCATGTGCGAACCTATCCGGAACCCTCTACTGGTGAGAACTTTCGATTGTCTCTTACTTTCAAAATTTCAATCGTACATCTTATTTTACTGACAGCCTGTGAAAGGAATCTGTTTCTGATTCCATCCATCATATATATATATATATATATATATATATATATATATATATATATATATAATGGAGGATAAAAAATGTTGACTATCTCCTAAATTTTACTGCTGTAACCTGTACCTAACCCCTTAAATAGATATATGTGTTTTTTTTAATAGCTATGAGTAACCTACGTATATTTTAATAATTTCTAACAGTGTTATTTTTAAATTAAAATCAGCATTCTAAATCCATATGAATTTTAAATATTATATCAGCATTTCATAATGAGGCCTATAAAAGAATTCTTCCTACTTAATTTGCTTTACAGGTTCGCTCACTCGTAACGAATATTTTCACTACTCGCAGCTGTATTCTCCTTATCGATGCGAAGGCAAGAAGCCGTGTCTTATTGCATCTAATCATGAGTATGGAATTTAATAAATCTGCACCAAAATGTAGAAATAATTATACGTGTGTGTGTGTGTGTGTGTGTGTGTTTGTATATATATGCCTGTCTTAGAAAAACCGTTCCTCAAATGAAACGAACTTGTCTGTTTTATTTGTCAGCTTTTTATGCATAGGTCTAATAAAACAATACAAAGAAACTTGTCATGTACGATTATTTTCAATGTAGCTGGAGAAAATCTGAAATAATGCTTTATAAAATACAAAATTAATTTTCCAGTTTTTAAGGCATACCTGCTGGTTTAAATTACACTCAATAATAACAATGGTAATAATAATAACAATGGTAATAATAATAACAATGGTAATAATAATAATAATAATAATCATCATCATCATCATCATCATCATCATCATTATTATCAACAACATTTTCCACGAGGCCGCAAATATCCATCTCGTGGGAAAAATGGCCAGCGGATCATAGGTAGCCACCCCTAAGATTACAGAAACTTTCATGTACTTTTAGTAGACAGAGTTTTTTAATAGTCTTTCACAACCTATACATGTCCTGCATCCAAGCATCAGCGTGACTTTCCGTCGACCCCGAGCGCATAATTTCAGAGGCTATGAATCTTTTAAAGGCGCGCGCTGTTTAGTACGTGTACTTCCAAATTGCTTCCATACTAATGATAATTCACACTATAACCTATTTACCAAGAGCTTCTATAAATGTACGCACCTAATGGCTGTTGAAAATGACATCCCGTCAATCAAGGTTGAATGACAATATACTATTTATAGTCATGGCAACCCGTTGGCTTTAACACGCAAAGATATTCCTATTATTAAGCTAGAGAACTGTGGCTGTTCTTTGTGGCCGAGATTCTACAGCGAGAATAGGCTACTACAATGTGAGAGAGAAATCCAACACAAAACCAAAATTCTTCGAAGAAACCTTCCTTAGCCCCTCATAAATTTCTGTGTATCAAATTTCTCGTGATCCTGTAGAGATAAAAATTTAGGTCCTGCTCAGAGAAATTAAAAGAGCTATAGCTAGTTAAAACTTGCTTTATCAGTGTTCGGGCTGTAATTTACAATATAGAAGTGAAACATTTTATTAATTATTTAATTAAGAGTTGTTTTAAATAAAGTGTATTATATGGAACGTTTCATGAGTATCAATTTCGGAACAAATTACATTATCATTGTACTTCTCGAATGTAACGCAGTCTCCGTATATAATGCAGCAATTCAAGCACATATTTTAAAATTTAAAGTAGAGTACTTAACTTAATTAAAACCAAATAAAATAATAATGCTGCTCAGGATATGTTTAAAGCTATTTGATTAAAAAATTCGCATTTAATATAGGCTAAAATTATTTCCGTTCGTGATTTAACAGTGTATTTAACTATAAAATGAAACTCCTAGAAAATAGATTTATACATGAAATGAAATGAAATGATTAGCCTAAAATGTCCCTTTGAGGGTAAAGGCCTCCTCCTATAGAGAGAGAGAGAGAGAGCTCTATTTGTCTCACGCAGTGAGCTTCTCCGCATAAGAGGATTTATACATAGAACATATTTCAATCTTTTAACCATCAAAATAATTCTGATACTTATTATTAATGTTTAAATAATAATTATTAATAATTTTTTTATATTCTAAAAAGTGAATCTGTAGAGAAATGTTCAATATTTTAAAATTGTTGTCAATTAATTCGTCAAATAACTTTAGATATTATTAACCGATCTTCATACTAGCTCAGAAAGATAAATTATGTGAAAATGAACATATCACTTTACAATGGGCGAGATTGTCCAACATTTAATTCTATTATATGATAATATTTAATGAATTATATTAAAGCAAATATTTATAAAATTTACATTTTTGGCAAGGTTCAAAATTAATATTAGAGGAGAAAAATGGACTCCGGCGCCGAGGATCGAACCCGGGTCCTTAGTTCCAAGCGCTCTAACCATTGAGCTACGACGAAGTTCAATCCACAGCACCGGATCGAATCCCTCTCCTCCAGTGTTTTTCCCTTTGTGGCCTGACTCCAAGTTCGACATATATGTTGACATTTATATTAAGTCAACTTTAGGACCAAAAAATTAATTAATCTTTACGTAAAGTACAAAATGTCTCTGCTATATGCAGCATATACAAAAATATGCGTGTTGTTCCATCTCTCGAATACTATTTATATATTTATAATAAGAAGCAAGACAAATAATTACACAAATATAATATTTTCTTAGTTTATAGCTCTTCTATTTACAAAAAAAAAAAAAAAAAAAAAAAAACTCAGTTATGGCCTTAATGAACAAATCCCATAAAATGAATTATCAGGTCTTTAAAAAATTCACTTAGACTTTTAAAACATTGTAAATATTGTAATACTACTAGGTTCAAAAAGTTCCCGGAATTTTACTACCATTTTTCGTATTAATATATAACAAGGGATATTATACATTTGTTTTGTTGGTAACATTCATGATGTCATTTCCTTAAAGTTTGTTGATAATGGCAATTATTGGTTTTGAGTTGTAGGCATTTGTTTATCATAGTGTTTTGTTTGTTCGTCGCATTTTGTAATTATGTCCACAGAGCAAAGTACAAACATCAAGTTCTGTGTTTTGCTGGGGACATGATCAGTATGGCTGATGAAGATGGTGATTTCTTAAACAAAATGAAACTGGTGCTACTTGTACGACCCAGTCCCTAAACGACAGTCATCTGAGTGGAAATCGAAAACATCTCCTCGGAAGCAAAAATTTCCTAGGGACACTTCCAAAGGCAAAGTTATTTTAAATGTTATGTTTTATTTAACGACGCTCGCAACTGCAGAGGTTATATCAGCATCGCCGGATGTGCCGGAATTTTGTCACGCAGGAGTTCTTTCATATGCCAGTAAATCTACTGACATGAGCCTGTCGCATTTAAGCACACTTAAAGCAAAGTTATTTTGGAAGTTTTCTTCGACTCTCAGGGTCTCATGCACCATGAGTTCATTCCAGAAGGTCGTACTGTAACGAAAGAATTGTACGTAGAAACCCTCCGTCGCCTCTGGGACGCAGTGAGAAGGAAACGTCCAGAAAAGTGGGTAGAAAACAACTGGTTCCTTATGCATGACAATGCACCTGCTCATCGCGCAATTATTGTAAAGAATTTTATTGCCAGGCACAACATAACTGCTTTGGATCACCCACCATACTCTCCTGATCTCTCACCACCTGATTACTTTCTGTTTCCCCGTCTGAAAAGTCATCTGAAAGGACGGAGATTCAATGCTGAAGAGGTTATCGCAAACGCGACGAGAGCACTAAGACGGGTTTCACAAAATGGCTTCCAGGCCTGCTTCCAGGAACTCTACACGCGTTGGCAAAAGTGTGTTGTTGCGGAAGGCAACTATTTTGAAGGGAATGCTGTAGAATAGTGTTTAAGGTACGTTGTTTCTATGATGCTAGCAAATTCCGGGAACTTTTTGAACCTAGTATGTATTTAAGGTAAAAACGAAAACAAATAAGGACATCACTGTGCTGTGCAAGTAGTGGGGTTTAGAAAAAAAAAAAAACATTATTTGCGAAGCCATGCACAGCATTTTGCAGATGTCTTACAATATTCCAAATTTTTTTACGAGATAGAATTTTTCAGTTTCCTTAGGGTTGTTGTAACTGCCACTAAAACTCGTTTTTATAGTGACCTCACGACTAAAAATCGACCGGGTTGAAAACTGGAGACCTTGAAGGCCATAGGCCTACTGTTGACACGATCACTTAGATCCGCGTAATTAATTGTTTTTGAGGAGTGTATATGTCGAGCCGGTGAGCTTTCTTGTATGAAGATAAGCCTAATACGAGTATTTTCCAGGTCGTGATTCCTCAGTATAGAATTTATGAAGTTCTGTAGAATACAGTAGTAGCGCTCCCAGTACTGTGACAGTCTTCTGTTGTCGTTTTATTCGAAGAAGAAATATGGACCAATAATGATTTGCGAAGTGATATCACACATCACACCATATAATTAATTGTAAATCATTAAGAACTTGTTAAATTAAATTCGAGGGGTCATTTTAGACCAAATTCTGGTATTACCAGCCCTATCTAACATTTAATGAAACGACCATGGCTTGAAACAAAAAAAATAATACCGTAGTTATGCTAATACAACTACAATTAGCAAAGCGAGTTGGCTCAGACGGCTTCGGGAGGTCTCGGGTTCAAACCCCGTGGCAGACCAATCTGACTGGGGTTTTTTATGATCTACCACAGTCACAAGGCAAATGTCAGATTGAAAATTTACATAACATGATCCATCATCCCCTTAATCACCAATATCATAAACATTAATCAAAATCTAAAATTATTTACAAGAACAAAAGTCATCTCTAATACCAGCCAATAGAAAAACGAACTCAACAACAGTAAAAACGGCCTATTTATATACTCGTACCTAAGGATTCTACACACGCGATATGACCATAGACGTTAAACAGTGCATAAAAAAACTTAACAAATGAACTATTAATGTTTAGGCAACAAAATGGTAACTATGGAAATGCAAAAAGTAACAATTGAAAAACCCCAATTATTTGCCCTACACAGAAATGTTTTGTTATTTTGTACGTCATGTATTGTAATATTTACAACGTTTTAAAATATTGAGTGACTTTTGAATAACATATTTAATTTTTAACATAGTTGTAATAGTTATTTTTAGTTATAAAAGCAATTTCTTTTCCTTTCCTTTCCTTTCCTTTCGTTACGATTAGTTGCTTGGTATACTGCAGAGGATCTTGGCTATTTCAAAACATATTCCCCGACACATAATGGCATTCTCAACACTTTCGCCGCTATCGGCGAGTGAATTGTTATTAAATTACCATTCTTAGGTGGGATTTAGATCAAAACATTATTGAAGGATTGAGACACGAGGCAGAGTTCTATCTCAGGTACCATCCCCGAGGATGAGTCTTGACTAATTTTTCCTAAGACATGAAATTATCACATCTTCTGCCATCAACACCGTCAGTTGATGACCACCATTTGAGCAAGGAATAATAGATGGAGTAGAGAGAGTCGTTAAATAAAGCCATCAACACAATGTCAGTTCATGGTAGCGTCGTTAAATGAAGCTACATAGCATCAATTCACTTTCTGAAGGCGTTGTTAAATAATACATACAATACAATGTCAGTTTCTGAAGCGTCGCCATACCACACCATTTAACACTTTAAACGTAAAAGTGTTGTTAAACAGAACTCTACAACATAAATGCAGATTCTGAAAGCGTTGTTAAATTGTAACAAACAAGAAGTAAATTCAGTTTATAAAAATAATTCGTTAAACAAATATAAAGCCTGTATATATATATATATATATATATATATATATATATAACTTTCCAGTTACTTAGGCTACATCGATTTAGTGGAAGATTATCATGGTCATTTGAGGTTAATTTTGTTTTTTAAATGGGAACAGAACCTTTTATCATAAGATTTCTAATTTTACATTTTACGCACGAAAACAAACTTTTCCAGATTTTTTAATCAAACCAGTCGGCTTGGGTGGCGCAGTCATAAAGTGCTGGCCTCCTGTGAATGAGTTTGCGGGTTCGATTCTGGCCTAGGTTGATGGCATTTAAGTGTGCTTAAATGAGACACGCTCATGTCAGTAGATTTAATGGTATGTAAAATACGAATAACTCCTTCGGGAAAAAATTCCGGCACATCGGTGACGTTGATATAACCTCGGCAGTTGCGAGCGTCGTTAAGTAAACCATAATTTAAATTTTTATTAAACTATTATTTTATGTTTATGTGAGAAGTAATCAACATTATTTTGCCTTTTGTGTTTATATACAGTAGACCTACAGTATGTTCATTTTAAAGGAAAACAAAATCAATTTGACTTCTATTTTTACAGTATGCGTGAAAGATATATATAAATGAAATATTACTTCTGTGTTTAAGTTTACAATACGGTATGTTTATGTTAATAGTTATTACTCAACCGAGGCGAGTGGAGTCCTGCAGCCCGGAGCGCCACTTGTACTTCTCCTGCGTTCGTATAGCGTCATCGCGATAGTTTACATTACGCCCGCGGCTCCACTCTAACTAGGGCAGAAAGTAATACTTTTGTGTATGAATGAGACGAATTCCGAAACGAGTCTGCGAAAGACACTTTCCTACCAGTTACGCACAATATTTCGTGGCACAATTACATGGAAATTCTATGCGAAATAATTAACTTGTTAAATATAAATAACTTACAGACTATTAAGATTTTTGTAGAATATGAGTCACGGCCTACTAATACTACATTGACTTCATAATAGATGTAGTTATGATGTCATGATTGTCTAGCTATAGTATTGTCTTTCTAGTATGTAGGTCTAGTTATATCGTCATGAAGTTGTTTGTGTATTATTTCTGTTTCTGTGAGTTAGCCTAAATAAAATTATTATCTGTTAACATTTTTAACAGACTAAGAGGCATTGACTACAGTTTCTGTATTTATAGTTGGACGATGTGTTGATACTGTGACGTGATGTTTTTATTATATTTTCATAATTTTTCGCCATAGCTGTTTATGTTACGATGACAACTTTATGGTATTCGGACGGAAAAGTAAATCGTAACAATGTTCTTGTTGTACGTGTACAGCAAAGAAGAATTCTCTAACCAATAATGTGTTATGAAAAACAGCAGTTTTCATGTAAGTGTAGCAAAATGTTATATAATATAAGCTTATATCTGACTTCTGTGTTTAGGGTATGTTAATATTTCTATAAAAGGAAACAAAATAAATATGACATACCGGTATGTACAATATGCTTACGTTAAAGACAAACAAAAGGATCTGACTTCTGTGTTGATGTTTATGCGAAAGGTACCCCTGCGGTGGCCGAGTAGCCAGGCATTCATCCTATAACGCAGGCGGTCCGGGTTCGAGTTTCGGTCAAGCCTGAGATTTTTCTTTGAAAAATTCTTCGCGATCCTTGTGACGGACAAGGTACAGTTGAAGAGACAAGATATATTCTGTGACCTTATCATGAACCCTGGCTATATCATTAATGGGTATAGAGGGGGAAGATAGTTTATAGTTTGAGATGGACTTCCACGTCTTTAAATTCGTATAATATTAACCATAATGAAACAAATTCTCTTCCTGATAGCTCATTCTTTCCACTCACAAAGCTTACACGCCAAGTTTCGCCTCCTCAGCTATAGCAGTCGGGGTTCTTCTCGGGGCTCTCCCGTTTCCCTATCTACGTCATTCCGTTAACATCTCTCCATTCTTCATTCCATACCATTCCGACAGGCGACGCACGGAGAGGGCTGGTCTAGGGACGAGTGTGATTGCCTGTTCGAAACCTGGGTATGATGCGAACCTTAGTGTTGTCAGCCGATGTGGATTTGGCTCGAGAGTTAGCGAAATAGATACTGAAAGATCGCAGTGCTCCCTCCTGAAATTCAATTCAAATTATGTGAAAAGTAAACAATTGCAATCTGGCATCCCTATTTACAGTATGTTTATGTTAAAAGTTAAACAAAAAGAATCTGACAGTTATGTTACAAGTAAACAAAATCAATTTGACTCCTGTATTTAAAAAAATGCTATGTTAAAATAAATAAAAGAAATCTAAGATCAATTACTTTAAACTTTACCGTGTATTAAGGTATTATAATTTTCTTACATATTTTGTGACAATAACGTGTTTATAAAAAAAATCACTAAGAATGTGTTGGCTTTTCTGGTAAAATCGGAATAAGATGAAAAAAGTTTGGGTTTCTACTTAAAAATTATATTGACTTAAAATAATCTTGATAACTATTATACAGAGTGATTCACGAGGATTTAACGTCCCTAACGGAGCTCATTTCCGAAGACATTCTGAGCAAAAAGTCATATAAAATTTGTCCTAATCTCAATATTTTCAGTATTACATTAATTTGAAGTTGTTAGTAAAATATCATTATTCTTGAGTTTTAAGGGTAAAATAATATTACAGATAAAGAATGAACTATTCGGGAGTATCATTTCTTTAATTAGCTATTATTCTGAAGCTAAAAATGTATTGTGAAGTCCATAGTTACTTCGTACAGCTTTTTTTTTTTTTAGGGTTTTAACTACAAAATGCATTTTCTTATGCATTTATCACAATAATTGTTAGAAATCGCGCGACTCTTGTAAATTCTTTAAGTCTGTACATTAGGATGCATAATGAAACTGTAAATAATCAAGTTCCTAAAGTCGTATGATTTGTAACAATTTTTGTGATAAGTACGTAAGAATGGTGTTATTTTTAGTTAAAAATTGAAAAAAAAATCTGAAGAAAGCAATTAACAACACATTTTTAGCTTCAGAATATTAGTCAATTAAAGAAATGACACTTATGAATAGTTCATTCTCTATTTGTAATTTTTTTACCTTTAAAACTAAGGAAAAAAAGTATTTTACTTGTAATTTAAAATTAATGTAACTTTGAAAATAATTAGATTAGAACAAACCTTTATATGATTTTTTTTCTCAGAATTTCTTCGAAAATAAGCTCGTGAATCAATCTGTATAAAAATAAATAAACCTTCCCCCCCCTTCAAACGAAGAAACGTTTATTTAAAACTGTATTCCCACAAATGCGTTGTTTTCGAGATAAGCAGTTGGAAATAAAAAAGAAAAAAAAAAAACAGGACGAAACACTGCATACAACACAACATGGATATCTGAAAGCGTAGTTCAATAGAAGTGTGTAGCAAAAATTCAATTTCTGAAATTTTCATTTAATAAACTATACAGCACGAATTCACTTTCTGAATGCGTGGCTCAATAATGCAATATAATGCAGAGTCAGTTGCTAAAAGCGTCGTTAAATAATATTGTACAACACAAAGTCTGTACCTAAAAGCGTTGTTAAATAAAACCATACATTTGAGATACTGAAAGAGTTGTTGAATAAGAATTGAGTGATACGTGCGGAATCCAGTACATGTTCAATTAGCAGAGCACAATTCAAATGAAGCGAGGTCGGAACTACAAGAGTATAGACTACCTGCCACGGAATTCGTCGTTGCTACGTGCAAGAAGTGCTCATGTCTACTGCGTGAAATACAATTTGACTCCACTTCTTGATTTCGTATAGTGAAATCTTCCTTCACTTTGTTCAATTGGGACTTCTTGGGGTTTTATTTTTTAGACTATCTTACAGATTTGTAAAATATGTGTTATTCAGGGCGTTTCAAAATTTGTGCACATGACCTACATCGTGTGACTCCTAAATGAAAACTTCACAATGTGACAACATTATACGGATGTACAAAGTGTCTTTAAATGATTAAAGCGGTTTCATTATCGTTAATGACGGTATTATTAGAGATATGGTGATCGCGTTTGGTGTTACAAATATCCCCCAAAGTTTTAATTGAATTTCCCGGCAAATATATGTTTCCGCCTGCAGCAGCGAGAACGCTACAGTTGTAACAAACCGTAACAAAGCATAAATGCTATCCTCGAATTTCATTCAAGTCAGCCTGTCGGTTCGGTGACACTTTAGAACGAAACTGTAAATATCCACTCATCGCCAAATCCATTCAGCGATGGTATGAACAGTTTAAATTAACGGTAGGCCTCTGTAAAGGGAAAGAAACGGGTCGTCCCCCTATGCCTGAAGAAACAACAGAGTGCGTACGGGCAAGTTTCGTGCGTAGACAGCAAAATAAGCTCGCAGAGGGAGCAGTGAATGATGATCACAAACTGAAGTCATGGCCTCCACGCTCTCCAGACTTATCCCTTCTGAAATTTTTGTATGAGATTATGTGAAGAATGCATTGCTTGTACCATCATTACCGGCTGATACAAAAGTACTCCGGGTTCGCAACATTAACGTCTTCACTCAAATTGATAGAAACATGCTATATCGAGTGTGGGACGAAAATGATTAGAGAATTGATGTGTGCAGAGTTTCTACAGGGGTATATATTGCACACTTTTAACATTCCGAGAAACTTGGCGAGGTTTTGTATGTAAATGTAAAGTTTCATGCTCGTATGTTACATAATATACATATAGTAATTTTTTGAAACCGCTTCAATCATTAGTGGACACTCTGTGTTTTCTAAATAGATATTACACTCTTGATCGTAGCTCAAGCTATACATATACTGGTTTAAAACTAAACGTTCGCAATTCAAGCCATCTCCCTGTTTTTATATTTTTCTTATTTTATTATTATACTTTAATGTTTATTAAATTTTTTTTTCTGTGATCTAGGAATAGTATGTGTTGCATTATATTCTTTCATAATTTCTTAATGGATTGCAATTCTTTATGCAATACACACCATTTTATTGCTTGTTAATTACAAAGCTAAATACAGTAAACAATATATTACAGTACACTGTCAAGACATATTGTCTGCACTGTTGTCCAATTACACAGTTAAAAATTCTTCAGATTAAATTTTGTCTCTACTACGTTCGTCTCTTCTTACATCTAGGATTCACACGATGTAGCCCATGTACGAAAATTTCCGAACATCCTGTATATGTTCTTACCTCGTGGATTATTTCTCTTACTACTATCATGGATTAGTCTTTCATTTAGTCCATCTACAAAATTAAAATTATCCTTCCCAAATGTCTAACATAATTTTCTGCCTCTCCATGGTTCATAGTTTAGTACTAAATTTATTTTTCTTGCATTAAATATGATGAACTCAATCATTCTACAGTTCAAGACTATTCTAGAGAACACATTTCAATAATTTTCTATCTTCATTGATAGATATTTCCTATACCCCTACTACGTTCCGCCAGAACCTCTCTGAGAAGTCAAACACCATATTGCCATCACTTATTCAACGCTAAGTAATCTAGCAGTAGATGCAGAATTGATAAAGAACGGACGAAAAAAAAACTGTTCTCAGATTAAAATTAAGTACATACTAGTATAATTTAAATGTAATCACAAAATATTATTGTCATTAAATCTTTATGGACTTCGTCGACATCAAGGATAAGAACTTTTGGTCTCTTTCATCTCAAAATTGTTCACGCCATCTTTTCAAAAGTCAATCCAAATTTACCTTTCCTGTAGGACTTTTCTGAATTGCAGCCTTAGTTATTCTGATATCTGGCATACGTAGGACATGATGTCTCCAGTTTATTCTGTTTTATTATACAGTAATTTCATAATATTCCAACGATATATTTTTTTCTTTTCCCTGACGAGAGGGCATAGATCTCCCACTCTCCCTTTCCGAATTTCGAAAAGCCATTTCATATTCTTTAAAACAAGCCTTGTATACTCTCTGTTTTACAACACAAGAAAAAATTATCACAATGAGCCTTAATTAAAAATACAGTTCAAACAGCATTCACTTTACATAGTCTACTGCTGAAACATACAATACGTCTGTTATGAATAAAAACCTCTCGTGTTACAAAAAGTAAGCCATTAAATATTATGTAATAACATAATCATACAAGAACCCACATTCCACGAATTAATTTCTAAAAAAGAAAAAACAACAATGCTGGTTCTTTCCCTGAAGAGCATAAAATATGCCTCATTATATCATTAGACAAATTCGTCATTATATTCAAACTAAAGCAATGGTAATAATGAATTGTGCAAGTGTAGTGCTTGAAAAAATTATCTGTAACCAATTTATTGTTTATTTGTAGATAGTACAGTAGCACTGTTTCCGGTGCTGTGGATTGAACTTCGGCATAGCTCAATGGTTAGAGCGCTTGGTATGTAGAACCAAGGACCCGGGTTCGATCCCAGCGAACGTTTCTCCTCTAATATTAATTGTTACCGTAACAGACGTATCCTGTAGGACCAAAAATTAATATTTACATAGTATTCTAAGCTGAAAATGTGTTTTAAAATCCGTAGTTGCTTTGTACGGAGTTTCTTTCTCAATTTTTAACTACAAAATTACATTTTCCTTATTCATTTATCACAACAATAAAATTGTTACAAATCAAGTCGTTCTTATAAACTCTTTAATACTCTACATTAGAATGCAAAACTGAACTCTAAAGAACAATTTGCTAGAAGACACGTGATCTGTAATAATTGTTGTGACAAATGTATAGGGATAATGTAATTTTTAGTCAAAAATGGGCCAAAAACACTGTACAAAGCAACTAGGGAATTAAGAACACATTTTTAGCTTCAGAACACTAGCCAATTAAAGAAAGTATTCTTCTGAGTAGTTCATTCCCTAATTTGTAACATTTCTTTACCCTTAAAACTAAAGAAAAATGTATTTTTAATAACCTCAAATTAGTGTAACTCTGAAAATATTGAGAAAAGGACAAATGTTTATATTGAAGTTTTTGCTCAGAATTCTTCAGAAATAAGCTCTGCAAGTGCGGTAACTCCTCATGAATCACCCTGTATATAAGTTTATATTATTTTGCGATAACATTACGTATATTCATTTCTTTTTTATACTCTGGCTTTATGGAAGAGAAAGTTTTACGGCCTTAACTCTGCCTAAATAAAAGCAACAACACAGCTGCAAGAATTCCTTTCTGTGCCTCTTCAGGAAATCTCAAAGAAAAGAAAACTTTATCGGCTACAAGTTCTAATGATAACGGGATAATAAGTTGTAATTTCGGCTCAAGTGCTACAATGGCAAATTCAGAGACAGCGACTCCTTTCAAATCCCTTCATGAAATAAACTATGTGCCAGGAATAACTTTTGCTCTGAACAAAAGAAAGCGACCGGTAGAACGCGTTACAGGTGGAGGTAAAAATGGAAACATTATCTTCGAAAGCCTCCCAGTTCCAAAAAACTCAAAGTCATATTCTTCAAAATATAGTGGATATAGAAGACACTTTTGGAGAAAATATGAAGAGTGTGTCGTCAAATGAAACAAAGTAGATAATTCCTACTTTGTTGAGTGCCTTGAAAATTATTATCAAATGAAGGAAGTTCATTGGATTCAGTGACATTCCTGCAAGAAGTTGTACAACATGTGGGTAAGTGCCATATGTGTGGTCGCACTGAAAAACGAGCTCAGAAAATGAACTTATTGCAAAAATAAAATAACCAACATTATTTAGAGTGTTATTTATCAAATTAATAATAGTTTAATTTGGGAATTACCACAGCGGGGCATCTCTCCCCTATATGTATGTATATTACAGTGACATCGTATCTGATTAATTTTTATTTTACCACTTATTGTGTACGAATAATCGATTGTTTCATATATTACATAAACCATTAATGTATTTTACTTGCTATAACACATGAATAAAATATCTGCTTTGATTTGTTTAATCTTTAACTTCTTCCCTTACTATATATTTTACCAGTTCTGTGAAAAAAGTGTCATTTTTTATTTTCGTAAAGAGGTCATTTAATATTGCAGAATCACTGTACATCACTAATTTTCTTACATACTTAAAAAATCACTATGAAATAGACAATGGGACTCAAACGAGTTAACTCGGGTTAATACATTTTGACACATGTTAGCAACCCGAGTTAACTCGGGATAATAAGGGAAGTGGTTAAACGATAAAATCTTTAAGTGGGGCAACTCTCCCGGAATTACAATAATAATAATAATAATAATAATAATAATAATAATAATAATAATAATAATTTCTATAAGTAAACTAATATATTGTATTCAAGAAACGTATTTTAAAAATAATTAATTCCTTGAGACCATAAGGTTGTTATAATACTGCTCACAGAAGCAAGTTTAATAATATCAGTAGATCTGAATTAATGTAAATGGTCATTTTGCATTATTTCTTTCAATAGAAACAAATTAATGTTTTATTTATTTCAATAAAAACAAATTACTGTTTATAAAAATAATTTTTAGCTGCACGTTATAAAAGATTTAATCTGTGTGCTGCATATTAAGTGAGGAAGCAGATATTACGAACAACGTACTAAAAGCAAGCAGACCACCAAAACTACCTGTATGTTGTCAGCTTTTCATTGCCCAATCTTGCAGATGAAATATATTCGTGTAAATTTGTTGTGCACGTTGAGAAGAGAGTTTCATTAAAAGTGGTCAATAAGAATAAAATAATAATAATAATAATAATAATAATAATAATAATAATAATAATAATAATAATAATAATAATTTATTTAACCTGGCAGAGTTAAGGCCATATGGCCTTCTCTAACACTCAACCAGGACATCGTTTTTGTTTCATTATTTCGGGTTCGACCGTGGTTAAAACCAAAGATCCCTTAAACGAACAACAAACAGATTTTTTTGTTCCCCGATTTTGAAGGATCTAATCAATTATTTTTATTTATTGTTTTATAGTTATTAATAATAATTGTGAATTATCTACTTTCTGATCTATTCAATGTTAACTTTAACAATCATTATGATTGTTAGATCACATCAAATTTCATTTATTAACCAAACGTTTTTAATAGGAAATGAAATATCCACAGTAAAATTCCAATATCATAACCAGTTACATCCAGTAACACATCGAACATCGAACACCAGTAGCTGAACTAGAGTCAATAACAGATCCACAAATGCGGGTAGAGCCATTGTATGACTCTAGTTGCCGTGTGCGAGTATCATAATATGGTAGCGATATGACCGTACATGTACAATTCCTTAATAAAGCAGTTCGGAAGTTACTTAATTTTATGAAATTAAGTGCTGACACTGGCCTCCTTCGTTCCCAACATTTGTGGTATCTCTTCAGGAAACTATTCATTACTCACTGTAATAACTCTCATTGAAAAATGGTCGCAGTCTCGTGACGTATATTAAGTTTCACTTCTTTCAGTATGTGTGGGTATGTCTTGTACACATCTTTTAATTTATCCTTGACAGAAAAGTCACAGCGGATTTGGTGGGAGGCCATCAAAATATCTCTCACCATCTCTAAAACAACTACAACGGATGATGTATAGTTTCTTAAAGTAGTTCCAGAAATACGTGGGCAACTGAGGCGGTGAGTTTCAGCATCCTCATTTTTAAATGGATAAGTTAGTTTTCTGATTGCATTTTGAAGAGGGACTGGTCACGTATGGTTCCACCACCACTATTCTACGATACTCGTACACGGCAACAAGAACATCACTCAACGATAGCACAAACGCCGCGCGCTGGTTATCTCTTCAATTGTCCAGTTTGTAGTACTAGGACCAGTAGATACCAGATTAGAAATCTGTATTGAACTCCTGCGCAAAGAACGCCTACTAACTTACTTCTGAACGGTGTCTATCACAGAGTTGTTTACTTTCAATACGACATTATTCAAAATTAGTCTTGCTAAATAGATCATCAGCATCAGCATCATCATCATCATCATCATCATCATCATCATCATCATCATCATCATCATCATCATCACCCTTTTCCGTGTTGGACCTAGTGACTCGTTTCGGTCTCCTTCTATCTCTTGCCTGGTTTTTCCAAAAATCTTGTGACAAGAGTAAAGTAACGAAGAATTTGCCGTATCATTCCGGATCTGGCCATTCTGTTCAAATCTTGAAGGAAATTCTGTCTTAATGCAATAAATATTCAGCTAGGTACTGAATTTATGTGACGTTTGTTTAAAATATCTTAATTTCTTTTCTGGTGACATACCTTCTCGTAGAAAATTTGAGTTCAGAATAACAAGAAAGTGTTCATGCTTTGAACAAGAATATTACTGATACAATAATGCTGAACATTTTTTGACAACACTGAGTACCATTCTGCTTATCCTCACTTTTTACCTAAAATACACACCAGAACATTGCTGGTAGAGAAGACAGAGTCATTTGATTATACACTACATATTTCACAAATCAGGAACTCTGTCTTCAGTCCACACCTGTAGAGTAGCGGTTAGCGCATCTGGCCGCAAAACCAGGTGGCCCGGGTTCAATTGCCGGTCGGGGCAAGTTACCTGGTTGAAGTATTTTCCGGGGTTTTTCCTCAACCCAATATGAACAAATGCTGGGTAACTTTCGGTGATGGGCCCCGGACTCACACCGGCATTATCACCTTCATTTCATTCAGACGCTAAATAAATTAAGATGATGATAAAGCGTCGTAAAATAACCTACTAAAATAAAAAGAAATCTCCCTCTTAATGGGATCGCAAAGACGCAAGTCCACCACTGAGACATCAGACAATTATAAGGCAAACGACAAACACCCAGTCCCGTGAACGGAAAATAAATTATTTAATCCATTGTCAAAGTCAGGAAAATTAAATGTACAAAAGATAAAAATAAACAAACGTGGCAACATAGCCATTTAGGTTTGTACAGACATACGCGAATTGCGACTCGTGATCTCGTTAAGCTAATGGATACAACAAACACGGGATCAGTAAAGGACCTTTCATGAGCTGGAAAGAACTACTTTAATCTCATATGCATCATTCCTGATTGGATTAATACGTTACAAACTAAATTATATTCTTAAATTTGACGGGGGATTTAAGAAAAAAAAAATATTGTGTATAACGTCTATACAGAAGTTAGGGTAACGGAAATAGGATAAATAAATAATATTTCTAAGAGTGTGCCTACCATAAGCTATGAATAATACATAACCCAATAATAATAATAATAATAACAATAATAATAATAATAATAATAAAAGAGTATTAAAATATAATTTACTATTAACAGGGCAAGTAAACAACAGTTTTGAGCAAAAGAAATTGATTACTAAATTTGTATATCGACAGTTGAAAATATCCCGCAAATATTATTATTATTATTATTATTATTATTATTATTATTATTATTATTATTATTATTATTTAATCGTCTATACGTGAGTAATGCCAAACCTGTATTAACTTTCTACAGTCAACACATGTGTTGAGAAGGCATCTGTTTCTTAACCATGTCAAACCACAACTCAATAAAATTATTTTTAAAATACAGTGCTTTCATTTCAAAACTTCCCAGTCTAAATAACTAATTATTTAAATAGAGTTCAATTTAAACAAAAAAAAAAATCAATTTAGATATTGAGGAGAAGTCTGAAACCAGGCTTAATTGCATTTTAAATTTCACCCTCCACGCCCCAATCACCCCCACTTTGAAGTTTCAAATAGCACTGCTATATTTTTAAACTTAAATATGAAAGAGCATTCAATTGCTTATACACATCATTAATTGTTTTCGCACCTTTTGTTTCCTATCGGCGCCTAGCAACCTGGATTCTTATTATTGTTGATTAGAGCTGAGGAGAATAAAGCTACAAAAACTTATTGAGCATGTCATGTAATGGTTGTATTTGTGTATTAAATTATTTTAAAATGGTGTATACCCTTCAAGAGAGAACATAAATCATCCTTATTGATTAAATTTAGGAATTTACACAAAATAAGCTGTTTTACATTCTAAAATGAACTGATAGGCTAATAACAATAAGTACGTTCTCTCCCTGGTCGCTCTACAGGCACAGCCCACTGTAGGCACTGCAGTGAGTCTGAAACTTTACCACATGTGCTTGGGAGTTGCCCACAGGGAGAAGTACTCAGAATAAAACGTCAACACCATAGGCCTACGTTCTATGACCGCAGATGCACTTCGATCCAAAAATCTAGACGTTCACGAGGAAGTTCATTTTATTGCTGATGGTGGAAGCAATCGTAGGATCGATATCATAGCTATAAATAGGAATAAACAGACAGCCGAAATAATTGATCCTACCATCAGATTTGAAATCTCAGCCACTCAACCATCTGAAGTGAACGAAGAGAAAAAGAAAATCTACGAGTCCACGATTAAGTACCTATCAATAGAAAAAATCACAGTTACCGGTCTTTTCTTCGGAGCGAGAGGCACCATTCCGAAGGCCTTTGTAAAGTGGAGCGAAAAATACAAGCTGACGAGAGATCTTCAAAATGCCACCGTTACCATCATAATAAAATTTTCTGTAGCGATATTTCGTCAGCATCTTTATGGTGTAGGCTACATTCAATTTAAATTACACTTGGTTCTATTTTTTTCTTCTTATGTCATATTCACTTTTGTCTGAAACCTGTTTATATAATTTTTCATTTTAAATTTTATTGTGAGCTATTCTGTGTCGCAGGGCAAACCCAAAATATTGGGTCAGACTACTAAATTAAATTTAAATTAATAGAACAATGGAAAAAAAATGGCAAGAAAATTAAAATTTCACAATACTAAAATATTGTACAACATACAGTATAAAAGATGGACATTGCGATAGTTGTTTTCTTTACAGTCCGACAAGGTTTAATAAACTAGTGTGAGAAATGAATTTTTGCCAATTTAAGGGTTAAATATGCAAAAAACATTTATTTGAACAAATGTAAATTTTCGTTCTGAAAAGAAATTTAAAAATGTTACATTAATTGTTCGGATCAAATTTCTGGAAGTTTAAAGGACAAAACTAAAATTATTTCAATCATTTATTACCATAATACACTGCTCTCTTAAATTGACTGAGCATATTTGGAATTAAATCAATGTCTTCCCCAAAATACGCTATGAAATGTTTCATATAAAACAATTATCTCGAAAAATAATTAAAATTTTATTGAACTCTTTTATTTGAAATATCTCGAAGAATGACACTTTGAAATTAATGACATTACTTACGGTTCACTCTGTTTATGCAAACTCTCCTTGTGTATAAGAATGTACAGTAGTGGCAAAAGAAAAAACTAGACCGATCCTTGTAGCTGATTTCAGAGACTTGTTCACGGTGACAGCACGATAGACTGGCAACTAAGACTTTCGTGGTTCGAATCCAGCCTGGGAAGGAAACTTATTTTGTTCCTTATTCAAATTTATTCCCAATACTTTTCGATTGCAGCGATATTTTACTACTTAATTAACTTATTATTCCCAGAACATGAATTTTACCAACTTATTTTCTAATGGCTTTCGAAATGGTTTAAGTCAGCAGTCGAAACTACAATAATTTCAATAGATTACTCGCTATCTTGTGAATGCGGGCGTGGCATGCGCATTGGCTCATTTCGGTGAATTTGATTATTCCGTCGGTCCGGTTTTTTTTTGCCTCTGCTGTACTCGTTCACATTCTTCTTTATGGGATAGATGTATTTCCTTGGCAATGTCAGTGTAATTTCCACTGACTGTCATTTAGGGTGGAATTCATAGTCGTCACTTATAAAATGAGTGAACCCTTAAGTAAAAAGTGTTTGCTTATAATAAGGGAACCCTTAAGTCAATTCCGAATTCATAGACAACACTTATTTTCACGTAATGAGTGCTCACTTACAGCTGCCGGACATGGCGTCATAACAAAAGCTGACTCTCATTGAACTAATCGAAAGCAGCTCTACATGTGGAGTTGCTATGACAACGAGTTATCAATATTATTGTACTGAATAAGTTACATACAGCAATAGTTTCATGATATGTTAAATTCTAGTTACATGTTAGTTATAGTTATAATCAGATATCCTACTAATTGGAACACATGTTCTGTAGTAGTGAATTTCTTAAATAAATAAATAAATTAAGCCTATTAGGCCTACTATATAATACTGTATATTGAATTATTAACATAGTGTTATACTTACTCTGTAATTTACCAATTACAGCTACATTTTACATTTTCGGCTATGATAACTATACTTAACTCTTTTTAATTTATTTTTATTTGGTATTTTTCATTTATATCTATATCTGTGTCTTTTATTTCGGTAGTATCTATTTGTTTTTTTTTTTTTTCATTTTTAATTTTTAATTTGCAATTACACTTGTATCTTGCATTTGTATCTGTTTTATCTCTTTTTTCATCTTATATGTAATTCTATGTTTTTTAACAAATATCTGAACTGTCTATTGTAATTGGGGCTTTGCCCTGTTATAGACATACATAAATAAATAAATAACGATCAATTTGGCTGAAAATAAGTATGTCGAAAGGAAAGAATTTTTCTGAACAAGAACGACTTCGAGAGTTTGTTTTAAGGCATAAAGACATCGTAGAAAACAGGCAATTGTCTATTAAAGGCACTAAAATATCAACAACTGTGGTCTTGTGAAAACGATATCTCTTCTTAAATTCCAGTTCACTATGCATTTCCAGAGGATTCTCCATGTCTCTATTGGGACACGTATATTTTCCTTATTTCGTTCAACAAACTCCACAAAATCCTCAAAATCATTCTCAGTATCCATTTTGAAAACGAGTGGTCACTTAAGGGCACAGATCAGCTCACTTAAGTAATCACTCATTATGTGAATGAGGGACAACTATGAATTAGAAATGAGTATAAGTAACCACTTAAGGGTTCACTCATGTATAAGTGACGACTATGAATTCCATCCTTAATATCCTCCTATTAGTATAGTCTACTGTAGGTCTAATATTGATGTTACAAGAAAAAGTCGTTGGAACGGTTTAAAAGGGTACCACATAAAAAACAGGGAGCTGATGACAGCACTGAAAATCGCAACTCAAAATATAAACTGGTTTTCAATATAGAAAAGCGAAGGACTTTTGTCCACCACAGTTCCTGACGTCACATTACCGCACCTGTACCTTCGTTGTATAAGCTCGCAGCTGCTAAACGCTTTGTTATAAAAAGAACGGTATTTTTCGCGATTTGGACATGAATTATAGTGAATGTAACGTGATTAACTAATGCAAAGATAGACTCGCTGCTGTGCGTCGCGGCAGTATGACGTCACACGCACTGCCAGTATCCACGTTAAGAGGAATGTTACCAGGAAACCATTAGACGTAGGAAGGTCTAGTTTGCGCCATTTTGTTTAGGATATCTCATCCCAAAGTGTTGTTTAGGATATCTCATCCCAAAATGTGATGTTTTCAGTTCAGTACAGCTTTAAGAAAAGAAAAGTCACTGTACACAGAGAGGAAGACAGAGAGATTGCATGTGCAGGACCACCATTTCAGTTAACAGAGGATGTTGAAAGCGTGACTTTGTGTAACAGTCTGTAGGATTGGAATACTCTCTATTCACGTTTGGTATATTGAAAAAGTGAAAGTAGTTTTCGTCGTATATTTTCTGTATAAAACTGACAATTCGTCTGAAAATTACAAAATGTATATTTACCTTAAAATATCGCATTCTATTCTTGTAGCATCAAAATACTTTCTCTGTACCAAGTACAATCAGCCAGAAAAACTCCCTTCCCCCTCCCACCAACAAAATTGCTTGTATAGAAGGAACTCGATGGCTTCCTGAGACTTATTCAAATGCCAATAGCAGCGCAGAAGCGAGTCTCGACTGTCCTGCAACAATGCTGCTCTATAGATGGCAGTCGTTACAAATTTTCATCAAATCAGAAACGTAATATTGGGAATCGGACAATGGCGGCGCTGCGATCACATCAATACAAGGCCACTGATATGTGAGCTAGAGCGAATATGGGAAATGTACTTGTTTACAGTTGCCTACTGCATTTACAATAGCGAACACAACTATGAAAATTCAATTGTGGTGATATGAAATACACATGTGGAACTCAGCTCGAGTGTTCGTGCATATCAAGCAGAAAATATTCTTATAGTTGACGTACAGAACAGCAACGAACCTGTCATTTTGTGTGGAGAGTTTGTTACAAAATGGAAATCAAGATTATGTTTAAACTAACTTTATACTCTAAAGAAAGACTAACAAGTCTGTTTCAGTATCAATCTGTTATTAATATTCTTCATGAATTTCGAATTACTTTTCATTTAGCATTCTCGCAAAACAAATTGTCCACCTGGATCAATTTTCTTGAAACTTACCTGTTTGTTGCAGATGATAAATTTCGATCGTGTAACGATAAGATATTTCCCATTTCTGTCGTTAAAGATTCCATTTCACAAAGGAAATTAATGAAAGGAGAAACACGAAATTTAAACTAAAATTATGTCAAACTGTAGGTTTGAAGATAGACTCAAACATGCAAATTTAATACATAGGCTTATAAGATAATCCATTTAAAATTATTTTAAAAAGTTCATGTTATGTGGTGTTATGTGTACAGATAAATATGTCGCACCTAGTTTGTCAATAGTCAAGAGTAGCCGTACAGGTAACATTGTATTCTATATACTCTAGAGTATCGTTTAACCTAGGGTGACCAGATTCACATCGATTAAAAAAGAGGACACAAAGCTTCAAAAAGGATAACATTGTTCGAAAAAAAGAGGACAGAAAATATGTACTTAGATTTAGGCTTAGGCCTATATTATACTTTAATTTACGTCAATATCTATTTTATTACAAAATATTTACAGTACAGATTTAGGCTTATATCATACTTAAAAGTATATTAGCTAATATCTATTTTATTACAAAATAATTATGATAAAACTTAATAATAATGATTTTACAGTTAACTACAATATGAAAGTCAAAGGAATTATTAAAGAGGACAGAAAATATCTATTTAGACTTACATTCGTACCTCGATCTCTCAATTTGCTACCAACCTATGAGTAACGACCAGAACAAGGAGGAGCAAGGAGACTTATGATCGTTGACAAAGCGTATATTCCATCGATTCTGCTGCCACCTACAGGCAAATTAGTTGTAAAAGGCTTTAAATCACATAATTTCAAAATATCAGACATACATATGTACAAGTTACGTAAAGGAGGACATTTATTGATTTTTAAAAAACCGCCCGGACGTCGGACAAAGGCCTAAAACGGACAAGTCCGGACAAAAGAGGACGACTGGTCACCGTAGTTTAACCAAATTTGATGGGACCAAGGGTGATTCTTTTAAACGAAAATTCGGTTAAACAGGAAACACAGGTGCCATGTGCAGTTTAGTATAGCCTACTACATACTGTACATGTTAGAATAACAATTCAATTTTAAAGTAAACTAAACCTTTTTCAAACATATGCCTAAATTTATCTCACTGAACATTCCAAGCATTTTCTTGATACAGAAATTATTTCATAATTAAAAATATAAATCAACTGTAACATTTGCAAAATATTAAAATCAACATTTTATTTTTTGGCATTGTCGGGATTCGGTTAATCCGGAATTTCGTAAAATCGCGACCGATTTAGAGTCGCCACTGAACTTGGACCCAGTGGTAAGTAATCCTTGGTTGCTGATTGTAGTGCTATGTACCGTGGACTCTCCCCTGGCCTCATGGTACCGCGTGGGAATGAGGATCCGCGATGTTGCTACGTGGAAAGGTAAAGAAATTTTGTAAGCTGTAGCTGTAGGGGAGTTCGGGGGCGATCCGTAGGAGGATCTGTAGAGCGGAAGGGACTTAGACTATGCGCATCATTTCATCCTGGATAGCAAAATGAGCACATCCAAGCGGCATACGTGTGAGGGCAGTTACAGCCCGTACCCTCCCCTTTAATGGGGACTAGTATAGTATAGCAAAACACTAGCAAATAACTTAAGGAGGACAAGATTTAAAAAATCTACATCCGACATACGCGGTACAAAATTCATTACAACAGGGTAAGTGTAGAATAGTCTCAAGGACCAACGAAGAAGACAGTTAAAACAAAAATGTCGTAATTATTTACCGTTTTAGACAATGGCTTAGTTTGAACTGTAATCATATTGAACTACAGAATAATGCTTTTAACATTAGTTAGTTCATACATATTCTCATCTTCTTCGTGGCTACAATTTTTTTTTCTGGGAACATGTAATGATTCACTTACACAAATAACAGAGACTGAGTCTTAACATTACAACTAGGCAACGTTGCTGTAGAGCGAATGGCTCGTATTGTTCTGAGCGGATAAAAATCTGTGACCTCCATGAACAAATCGCATGGAAAGGGTATAGCCCAGTCATGTCAAGTGATGCCCATAGGCGCAAGCGCGAGCTTTAGAGCTCAGAAGAGCCTGAGCGCTTTACAGCGGAAAGGAAAGAGACAGAGGAGTGAGGTAGTATATGCCGCTTGGTTGAGCTATATACAGGGATGGCCAGCACTGATTCAATGGATAAAGGGAAGAGAATTAATTAAAACTGTATCCATGTCAATTTTTAGTTTTGTCTGAGAAGTATAAGTGCATTATAAGAATGTAAGTTTTAATTTTAATGCTCATTTCACAAGTTTGCTTTTTATTTAAAAGGAATATTTTCTCAACTTGTTTTTACAGAAAAGTGAAATTTTCAGATAAGTTTATTTAGTAGTCTTACAGGTATTGAAACAATGTTTTCGTAAAGCTAATATATCGTAAATACGTATTAGCCTAGATCATAATGGACCCAGATTGCTCGGCGTTATAGGCTTTGACGGTAACAACTTTTGTCAGCTTTACTATGTTGCCATCTAGTTGTTACATAAGGAGTCACGTAATAACTCCCATTTGAATTGCATTAGCGACTGTATTGCCATCTCGTGTTCGTTTACGGTGGACGGGTGGAGATCCTGGCGGTTGTTCTCTTCAAAGTGCAACCGATTTTAACATAGGAATGAGCAACCTATAAGTGATCTGGAGTATTACTGAAGATAGTGTATTGAAAATTTTGAAAATATTCGCATTGAAAATGTTTGTAAGGAAACGAATTAACAAAGCAGCTACTGTTACATCATAAACAGAAGATATGTGCCCATGTTTTGGTAAAACGTCAGCTCTATAACTTCAGCAGAATTCGAGAAAATAATTTAATACTCTAATGATAGGGAAGTTGCGCACCAATATCACCTTAAAAGCATGATGCGATAAGAGTTTTGTTATGTAATATTAGCTGCAGTTAAAACATATACGTAGATAACTTTGTACTATAACATTGTTTTGATTAATTTATTGATTACTTTTATAAGGCTAAAGATACCATCAATATCAATTCCAAATTATTATGTCATACTCAATCTCTTTCTTTGGGATATCACTTTCTTTATAAACGATGTGTTTCATTCACTTAGTAAAGTATAGCTTTACTACTATGTAATTTATGTGAATATTCCTTCTTAACTGTTTATTAAGTTATTAATTTTTAAAACAACTGCAATATTAAGAAATTGGTGTTAGTACTTTTGTTTTACAGACAATGTATATAATCTCAAACAGAAAGAAGCTACATAAAAATAACGACATAAAATTTCACGTTCCTTTTGAAGTTTGTACACCACTATTTTCTTAATCAAACAGGCTGCTTATTCATATACATAATCCTTCCTCCTTCCATACCTAGCGCTTAATAACCTCGCACAACGTCAAGGTCAGAAAAATGCGCTTGCTTTGACATCAAATATTGACTGTAATCAAATTATAAAATAATATTAACTTTCTTATTCCTCCGTAGAAGAATATTTCATTCTTTCCCTAATCGATATTTTTGTGAACACGTAAAATTGATAGGCTAAATGCTTTTGGCGAAAAACGTCTCATATTCAGTATGCAAAACTTGAATTGTTTACTTGACACATTATTTCTATGGTGATATAACCTGTTTAAACTCAACCTCCATTATGAATCTACCTGGTTCAAATGACTGCCCCCACAAATGAAGTTTTCCCGGAATCTTGGTCACATCGAAACGTTTCTGTATGTAGGTCACGCCTACCCACACTCCCGCTTTCCAGATCTGTCCTCGAGCGATCCAAGTTCATCAAGCTGCTAACAGACTATTCTTCTATTAATAAAATGATAACGCTGGAGCAACTTCAGACGGATACTGGCGCTGGAAACCTATGCAGCAGCTGCCTTGTAAACTTCGAACACACACATTGGATTCTCCGGGAATCGAATTCGGCCGTGGGGGTGAGAAGCAATCATTTGAGTGAACTTCAAAGGGACCTCCTGACATGGCCATTGCACTAGAAATTTTAAAAGAGTTCAAATAATACCAAATCTCCCAGTTCGTCAATCTGATTGGATGACGTAGCCTGGAGATATTTCCAGGAATTTTGCAGTTCTCGTGAGCGACGTGAAAGCGAAATGGCATACGATCACGCAAAGTGGAGGTGTACGGTACTGGGTTCATGGCTTTATTTCAACTGGGCAAATCAGCCTGTTTTCAATTCTGTTGCTAGATCTCGTATGAAACATCACGGCCCGGAATATCGTGTGTTCTTTGCGGCATAATATAAAGCAAGTGTAGCTATCATAAAATACCTGTTTCACAACACAGAGAAAGATGGTTATCACGAAGAAACTATGTTATAATAAAGAACAAGTGTAGTTATGTTAAAATACCTGGTATAGACCATGTATAGTTAACATGAGAGACGTCTATCAGCTATCAGAAACTAGGAATAAAGTACAAGAATTATGAGAACCATACAGTAAAATATGTATCATAATAAACGTAATTAACCAGACGAACATATTTCACAATACAAAGTGCAGTTATTATAAGAAATCTACCAAATATCTATCATGATTTAATCATTCTGAACTCACTCAGTTGTCAGTGTTCATGGTACGGACAGTATCGGATATCGAGTGTTACGTGTATGTCTAAATGTTGGAAACTCTGTCTAAACAGTTATAAATTCACACAAAAAATATTATTTACAATGATTAAATTTCTGCAAAGAAGAAAAACACGTCACATTTTTATAGAGTTGGTATATAAATACGATAACATTTCATCGTTCAGAGGCATTCCTATTTTTATTTATTTATTTATTTACATATTTACTTATTTATTTATTTATTTATTTATTTATTTATTTATTTATTTATGTGCTGGACAACAGCCATTGGCCAATAAAAGTCCAGCACAGTGATACAATTAATACGTTGAAATGAACAACTATGGTACAAATTAAATACTTGAGTTAACAAAAAAATAAATAACATAGATTACAATAATTAATTTACAAGAATCAAAACTATAAATTATTGGGGAAAGGAGTTGATTCATACTACCAATTTGTGTATAAAGATTATGCAAATAATATTAGCAAAGACATTGCCATATTCTAATACTTCTATACATTGAATAGATCGAAATCGCCTACATGTAAGCTAGCATGTTTAATACATGTGGAGACCGGCGAGGAAGATTTAGAATTTCTAATATAGAAGAGTTTGTGATGTCTCATGTCCTTCATAGGAATACGAAGGCTGACACTGATGTAATAATAATAATAATAATAATAATAATAATAATAATAATAATAATAATAATAATAAAGGAGTAATAGTAGTAATAATAATAATAATAACAATAATAATAATAATAATAATAATAATAATAATAATAATAATAATAATAATAAAGGATTATTATTAATTATTAATTGTGATGATAATTTAATTATTAAAACCTAGTTTTGCATCTGCATCATCATTATTATTATTATATTATTATTATTATTATCATCATCATCATCATTATCATCATAATCAACGTGATCACAGAAATGTACAGTTTTGACTATAATAAATTTAATAAAGTCTGTCTGGAAAAACGAAAGAAATTCTAAATATTATCTCAATATTGATTATGTATGCATTTTTAATTCACTTTGTTATAACTCTTACTGCCCCAATGATTAATGATATTTGTCAAAATAATGTCTCTCAATTAATGACCGGATATTAACAACTAAATATGTAACATCAATGTTCTTACTGTGACTTTTCTATAACATTCCTATGGGTAAGTATCGGTAGGGGAGAGTTGGGTAGTATCGGACATCGGGTAATATCGGACAGTGAGTTTCTTTCATCTACCACACGATGATAGTACCTGATTGACATGGTTACGTTTCTGTGATGTCGCATAGAGAAACATAACCATGTCATTCAGGTACTACCATATGGTGGTAGATGAAAGAAACTCACTGTCCGATACTACCCGATGTCCGATACTACCCGACTCTCCCCTACATTAATTTAACTTGATTTAAATTAATTAAATTAATGAAATTGCAGTTGAACAACCCATAGCAGTACATGGAGAAAAGAAGACCATCTATGACACTACAATTGAATACTTTAGGGATTATTATCATATACAAGGACAGATTGAAATATTTGGATTATTGTTTGGAGCAAGGGGGGCCATTCCAAAATTCTCAGTTGAATGTTTTAAGTCTTTTGGAATTCCTTTAAAAATTTTCAAAAATTATTGCTGTAGACGTAATGAAATATTCTGTTCAGATTTATGTAATCACCTGTACACCTAAATGTCTTTATACTGTATTCTGATTACTAATAATTATTGAGTAAACGTACTTTCCCAAGGGTAGCTTCCATTTCTCTTCGTTCCCGGTTTAACTACTTATCCTCCAATCAAAATCTAAACACCAGGTCACAGGAGAGCCAAATCCTAGCAATTCCTGCCCACAGAACATCCCACTATTCATCCTCTTTTACTGTCTCAGTCCCCAGTGAATGGAATTCTCTACCTCAGAAGATAAGGGGCTGCCAGACAATAACCACTTTCAAGAAAAGGCTAAACGATTTCTTACGGGCGCAGTCAAATTGAAGTTATAATTGTGATCGAGTTTAATAATTTAATTTAATTTAGGTATGGCTATCATTACTATTACTGTTATTACTATTACTGTTACTATTATTATTATTATTATTATTATTATTATTATTATTATTATTATTATTATTATTATGTGCGTGTAGCTCCCGTAACTTGCAACGTACAGCAGGTGCATCGAAGTTGTAATTTGGATATGGCGCCTAGTAAAGACGTCTGTCTTGTGTGTAACTTGCCTTTCTTTGGAAGGCAAAAGTTTCTGAAGTGTGCAGGGCCTTGTGGTCTTCGTTATCATCTCGATTGCCTAAATATTGGTGAGGCAGAGTATGATATCTACATGCAGAGTGGCAGTTCTACTTTTAAGTGTAAAAAGTATGTGAGTGCAATGAAATCAACACAGGGGGACAACACGCCAGCGCGTCCTACTGCTCCAGGTGAGAAGAAGGTAATCTCACCTACAAAAAAAGTCGTTTCACCTTCGAGGGATCTCAACCTACCGAGCCTGCCTTCAGTAGATTCACTTTCCGTCCAGGTTGAAACTGTTCGTTTAAATAGTGTGAACATTCTGGACACAGTGAGCGACATTTTGGAATATGTGAAGAGTCTCCAAAAGGAGATAATAGAACTTAAGAACGAAAATGCGGCTCTGAAAGTTCAGGTGGCAGAAATTTTTGTGAAAACTAATTCTAATGTACTCACTAATAAGGGTAATGTCCCTTCTGAATCAATGCAATATGAATCTGTGCAAGCTAAGGGCCCTAGGAAGTCTTACGCTGAACTTGCAAATGAAAATTCTATCCTAAATGTTCAAATGGCAGAAATGTTATCAAAGGGGTGCTGCCCCCCTAAATCATCTCATAGTATTTCTTCTATGGGTCAGTCTAATGACCCCATTAAGAAATCATATAGCAAGGTAGTGTCTGTGAACAAAGCTGCTGACAACTTGCATACTTGCAATTTTGATGCGTCAGCAACAAGCAAATCTGTGTCAACAACTCCTCCTGCTAATGATAGACATAACAATATTGAACTAAATCAGGCCAATGCTTCAACTTCTGCCAACGTATCTGATGGTTTTCAATTAGTTACTCGCAAAAAATATAAAAAAAGAGAACCTAAAGTTGGAACATTGGCCATGAGTAGCATTGAAATGGCCCCTGAGAGAATTAAAACTAAATCTCTATTTGTTTCGAGATTTAATTCCAAAGTCAACACAAACAGTATAGAGGACTCCCTGAAGAATCAACTTCAGCTAAGATCTCTTGTTGTAACTAAACTAAAAACCAAATATCAATCATATTCTTCCTTTCACATCACTATTGATGTGAGGGATTTCGATCCCATTAACAAACCTGAAGTTTGGCCTGCTGGTTGCCTAATTGCACCATTTTATGGTAAATTAAAGCCTGAGCAGCACTTTGCGCATTCTGCTAATTCGAACTCTGTTGATTCTCAGGGAAATGCCTCTTAGTCTTAGTCTTGCTCGTTCTCATTTTCAATGTTCAGTTCTATTAATCATCTGGAGATTTTCTACCAAAATGTTCGTGGACTTAACACTAAAGTTGATGAAATTTTTCAGAATATAGTGAATAATAATGATCTCATTATCTGTCTCACTGAAACATGGTTATCTGAGTCAGTTATTAATTCTAATTTATTTCCAAATAACTATACTGTGTTTCGTGCAGATAGACTGTTTGAAGACACTAACAAAAAAGAGGTGGTGGTGTCCTAACAGCGATTAGCAACCAGTTACCTTTTATTAAAAGACGATTTGACTTAGAAATTATTAGTGAATGCGTTTGGGTTGAACTTAGAATGACTGATGGTTTTAATCTGTTATTAGGTAACCATTATTTCTCTCCTGATACAGATCACATTCACTTAAAATCTTATCTTAATTTTCTTGAAAAAAAATCTCGACACTCATAATTTTAGAATAGTAATCCTTTGTGATTTTAATACTCCTGGTATGGACTGGTCAACTGGTTCCAATCTTAATGATACTCATTATTACTCTAAAATTAAGGCTAAGGATTTATATTCCTCGTCCTGCCTTCTTGGATTAATTCAAATTAACTTTACCGTTACGAGTAAAAAGCTTCTTGATTTGGTTTTTACTAATGATAAAAACAGTACAGTTAAACTTGCCGATCACTCTCTAGTTTCAGAGGATACTTATCACCCATCTATCTATATTTATATTGAAGTAAAATTATCGTTACCGGAGCACTCTCTAATCAGTTCTTATTTAAATTATTCTCAAGGTGATTATCTGAATCTTTATTCTATTCTATACAATTATGATTGGACTAGCATATATCAGACTACTGATGTAAACACTGCTGCAAATTGCTTGTCTCAAATTATAAACAATGCTATATCCCTTTGTGTCCCTGTCACCTTTGTTAAAAAATCGCACTATCCTAAATGGTTTTCAAACGATTTACGTCAGCTTATAAAAAAAAAATAAAGCTCATAAAAATTACAAAAAATATAAAACTGATCATCATTATCAAATTTTTTCTAATTTTAGAAAACAAGTCAAAGCCATGATTAAATCTGATAAATTCAAATGGTTACAATCAATTGATGATAACCTAAAGCATGAACCAAATAAATTTTGGAAATATGTAGAAACTTTTCGAAAAACTAATAGTAATCCCACAGAACTAATAATAAATGGCGTTCACATCACAGATGAAAAAGAAATTGCAAATGCATTTGCTAGTCAATTTAAATCTGTTCAACAAAATTGTAACTCTAATTTCATTACTTATGATTCTAATATTACTGACTGTTTGTCCCTGCCTAATATTACATTCGATGATGTAAATAAAGCTATTAAAAAGCTAAAGCCTAATAAATGTAAAGGTACTGATAGCATTCCTAATTTTATAATCAAGGGTTGCTCTAATATTTTCTTGCCTGTTTTAACTTTTTTATTCAATCTTAGCTTAAAAACAGGAATTTACCCGTCACTTTGGAAGGAAGCATCCATTATTCCAGTTTTCAAAAATGGTAATAAAAACAGTGTTACTAATTATAGACCCATTTCTATCCTAAACAATTTTTCTAAAATTTTTGAAAAAATTATCCACAAACACATTTCATTTTATGTTAAAAATAAGATCAATTCGGCCCAACATGGATTTACAAGAGGGAAATCAACTACTACTAATTTAGTTTCCTATCTTAATCTCATAATGCCTATAGTTGAAAATCAAGGTCAAATTGACTCAATTTATTTTGATTTTAGCAAAGCATTTGATGTTGTTCCTCACAAAATTTTATTAAATAAATTAAGTAATTTTGGTCTCTCCACTAACTACGTTAATTGGTTTGAAAATTATTTAACAGATAGACAGTCTTGTGTTCGACTAGGTAATTCTCTCTCGGTTCCATTTAATAGTTTATGCGGTGTTCCTCAAGGGTCTACATTGGGACCTCTCTTATTTTTATTAATTATAAATGATATAAGTAAAATAATAAGTTCTAGCTGCCTTTTATTTGCGGATGATCTCAAAATCTTTCGCAAAATTAATAGTTTGGTTGATTGTCAAATTCTTCAAAATGACATTAATTCAATTTCACAATGGTCTGTTGAAAATGGAATGAAAATTAATCAATCCAAAACTTTTGTTATTTCCTTTTCACGGAAAACTATCTCCCTAAAATTTAACTATTCTCTCAGTAATGTCGTAATTACTAGGAAAGATTGTATTAGAGATCTTGGTGTCCTACTTGATTCAAAATTATATTTCCATGATCATGTGCAATATATTTATACCCATTCGTTAAGAATGCTTGGTCTAATTAGGTCTATAACTTATTCTTTTTCCACTCCTATGTGTTTATTAATTTTATACTATACGTTGGTTAGATCCAAGCTTGAATATGCATCTGTTGTATGGAACTCCATTACTTCCACTGACTCGGCTAAATTGGAGAATATTCAAAGAAAATTTATTTCCTTGTGTTCTTATAGATTTTTACCAAATTCCGATTATAACTATGAGATTAATTGCAAATATTTCAATTGCGATAGTTTGTTCACCAGACGTCAGGATCTTGATTATTTATTTTTTTTGTAAAGTCATTAAGGGTGATATTGATTGTGAATCTTTCATAAGCAATATCAGTCTTCGTATTCCAGCTAATGGTTTAAGATTTCATAAATTGTTTTATAATAAGAATCCTAAATCTCTCTCTCCGGTCTGCAGATGCATTAAATATGCTAATTTGCATGGATTCAACTTGGATCCATTTAATGTGTAGTATATCTGAGTTTTTTTCTCACTGATCTAATTTTAATAATTATTTGTCCATTTTTTTTTCTCTTGCATTTGGTCAATTGATTAAGGTAGACTATTCCATTATTTCAATTATCTTATTGTACTAATTTATGATTTTATAATTTTTATTTGATCTATGATTGATGTAGACTATTATATTGTTTGTATTTCATCTCATTGCCATTTTCTAATATTCATTCTCATCATCATTTGTTGTTTTGTTCTGTTTTTGTATCGTGCTAAACTTTAATTGGCCTTGTGCTGTTGTTTTGCACGTTAATATTCTAAATAAATAAAATAAATAAATAAAATTACATAATTATTTTATTGGTGTTGTGAAGATGAAAAGAATTGTCATTGTATTATATTAATTATGTATTATATTGTCTTGTATTGTAGTATGGTATTGATTTGAATTGTATTGTATTAATTATGTTATATTCATAGCATTGTAGTAATTTTCTGTCATACTGGTTGAGTGGAAGAGAAGGCCGAATGGCCTTAACTCTGCCAGTTAAAATAAACCAATATTATTATTATTATTATTATTATTATTATTATTATTATTATTATTATTATTATTATTATTATTATTAATCACAACACAAATGTTTATTTTTACTTTTATTTGTTTAGTACGCCGTGTCTTTTGGCAACCCTTACTGAAGGGCAGCTACCCTTGTGGGATTTATATAACTTATTTGAAGTCTCTTAGTTAAAATACAATTCCTTTCTCTCAATGATTATTGACACCTCTTATAAAGCATTTCATTTGAATTTATCGCTGAAACTCTAGAATTAAATGTAAATTTCAGCTTGCTTTCTCTCTCTATCATGTAATATTTCGATGCACTCATGCGTATTTAGTTATTAATGAACAAGGTCTACATTCATTTTTAACCAATTTTTATTATAATCATAGCTTCCATCATCAACGCCATTAGTGAAATGCGAAACTGTTGTAATAATGAAGGATTATCTGGAAGAATAATAAATCGTATCCTTGCATTTTTTTTTTTTTTTTTTTTTTTTTCCACGTAAAGAAGGATAAGTACGATATACATGAACAATCTCTGCAGCGGTAACTCAGAATGAAATATCGTCTCAAGAGGCGAAAGTGTTTCCCTTTATGAGAAAACAAAGCTAATCCAGAGCAGCCTGCGGTCTTAACAGTATACAACATCCTTAATTCTCTACTCGCAGCTTCAAACGGGTTTAAATTGCATACAGCTTAAAAAGCGGTGCAGGCATTGCAACACATAATCCAATTTCCGCCTTAACAGAGTCGGAAGTGGCTAGTAACCTAAGTCGTGTAATTGAGTATGAGATGTATCAGCACTAAAATTATTTTGTCCACAAATCCCTTCGCAAATTATAAAAAACAATAATTAAATTTAAAGCACTATTTCTTAAGCGGTTTATTAATTTATTCTAACTCTTTGGTGCATTTTTCCTTATGGTAACCTAAACGCAAAAGTGGTAGCCTATGTGATTTTATATACGATTATCCATTTTTAAGACCTCGGTTTTCATAAACTTTTATATATATATTTTACATATTCAACTGTTTCAACGGCCCCTCTTTTTGTCTCCGAAGTGGCTGCTTTCTTAATACATTTAACCACAGTCTACTATATACAGTCGCGAAGCTCAATATGTAGTAAAAATACAAACATGGGTAGTTGCCTACAACTAGGATCGCTACTATTGCCTCATCATCGCAGATCTCTCTCCTAGTAGACGACAAAATATGTTACACTTTCGTTGTGTTCTTTTGGAAAAATTAACACCTTCCTTCCATTATTGAAATATTAAATGCATAAAGTTAATTTATTATTTTAATGAAGTATATTAAATTCCACCATAAACTCGAAGATACCTGCAAGAAATAGGTTAATATTATTTTGGTTTGTGCAAAACGAACTGAAATTTACTATAATCGCTTCACTCATTCAAGATTATAGCGATAATTAACTATGAAACCAATAAATATTAATTTTCATTTCCCTTTACAACAATAATAATGGAAATATGAATTAATGGAGTAACTTACGTGTACCGGTACTTGTAATGTAGGCTTACATAGTTAACAAAGTGGGATGAGGTTAAGCAATAATAATCACACAGAATTGGAAATAAAACTTGATCAATAAATTTTATTGTAACAGATTTTTTCTACGTCTCTAGTAAAGTAACAAATAAAAATAACAACAAAATTAACAGCTATAATTAAAAACATATCCTTTGAAAAAAAAGTAGGCCTAAGCAATAATAATCCCACCAGAATTGAAAATAAAACGTGATCAATAAATTTCAGTAAAACTTAATTTTTCTACGTCTCTAGTAAAATATTATTATTCAAATTATTGTATTTTAGCTATTAACATTTTCATTACAACCAATAACGAACATTTCACAAGCATCAATGTGAAACACGCAACGAGCTAGCACTCGATGGAAATACGACACAGTCCAAAGTCGACCGTGGACAGTCTATTGTTTCTAGTTGCTAACCGCTTGGAGCGCTTTATCACGAGATTTGCAAAAAATCACCTCAAGCTTCGCGACTGTATATACTGCAGTAGACTGTGATTTAACGGTGAGTTATTTCTAAATACATTTCTTCCCAGATTATTGTTTTTCTTTTTTCGTTTTTTTTATTTCTTTGGCCGGGAGGGAAAAGATACTTTTCAGGAGAGCAATAGAAAGATTGAAATTGGTGTCAATTGTAGCGTTCTTTTAATTAAAAGGTTTTTCCTGGATATTATTTGTTTATATTTCTTCTAAAATAGATAATGTTGCTCATTTAACAATTTTCTTGATTATTTCCAAAAATAACAGCACTTAAGCCCTTTTAATACTACAATCCAAATTGAGTAGAAGGGACTATTTAAACATAAGACCTTTTTCGTGTCAAAGTAAATGGGAAATGTGAATTTTTAGGAATGCAAAACAGGTCATAAACAATATAGGACTATTTACCTGCAGCTGAAAGTTTTAAAAGGAAAGAGCATCAGTACGTAATAAAATAGCTAAAATACAAGTTAGACCTTTTTAATAGGGAAGCACGGAAAGTAAACATGTGATGGTTTGTAAGGAATAAAGTATTAAATATTCTTAAGTCCTTTATTCTGTGTATGTTCGATTCAAAAAGTACTTAGGACATTATTGGTAACGCTCTATAAATCCAGTCAGGAGTCTTATTTGACTTTAACCGTTTTACCAGATTGTAGAGAATTGTTTCCGCTTTCAGAATATATAAAAATTTCATTTTCACAAAAAACTGACTTAAGACCTTTTTCCTCCCGGCCACAGATTTTTAATAACGGGTAGTTAACTGTTCGTCATTTACCCATGTGAAGCCAGTTGTGTTTGGACCAAATGAAAGGTTCAGAACCATAGTGGGCCAAGCGCCATTTACTAAAACCGTAGAAAACAAGGGTTAAAATGAAGTTATTACCATAATTCAATGAAAACATATAGCAAGTAACATAAAATATACACATTCAAACTAAATGATATGTCAATCTTCTTTAAACTATGGTATTCACTTAACTTCAACCCTTTCTTTCTCAGTTTTTAATAAATGGCGCTTGGCCCACTATGGCTCTGAACCTTTTAGTTTACCGACAGAATTGTTGCCCAAGCTGCGCCATAGGAGGCTGATCAACGCTACAACTGCAATGAGATGAAATGATGCTGGAGATTTGTTGGGATGCCACAGGGGAACCGGAGATTCCGGAGAAAACCCCTGTGTTACCTGGATCACTGGCTTACCCAACACAAGTTATAAATCGTGGGTGCATTGGGATTGAACGCGGGTCCACACGATTGTAGGTCTAGCGTTCTAGCCACTATACCACCGTGGCGGCTTTCTTTCCAAATATTGACATTACTTTGAATACCCACATTTTCAGTTTAAGTACTAATGTATTCGTATATTTTGATGACAGCAATCACTTTTTTTGTACGGAGGATAAAAGGAATGGTAAAGGACTGGATGATATTATGAAGGTGGACAATAGAGAAAAGCCATTGAATTTAAAGCATTCATGTGCACATTTGTACAGGGACATTATTTTATTTTTACTTCAATTTTTATTGTACCTGAGTTTTTTAATGTACTTCACTCCAACCCCTTCTACTAATGAAGTTTGACCGTCCTCCACACAGATCCAAGACCGCATATACATTCATAGTAGCCTTACGGTCATAGTAAACAGTACATTCCAAAAATATGTTCGCGTTTTCCAGTGACGAAAGAGCTTTCAATATTGAATCATTTTCGCACAGGTACTGTCGTCCATTTTCCTACGTCGCATCCTGGTTTCCCCCACCTGCTTCTATTCGCCTCTCTGTAAAGGCTAGTGGCTGGGCTGTCTTATCTCCTTTCTGAAAACATTAATTTCTGTTAGGAATTGGACGTCTACGTATTATTATACTCATAAAACTGTTTAAAATAACTTAAATAAAAGGGCCTCGTTAAATAATTAACTGTCACATGATTTCCCCCCTTTCTTCGACCCTGCGACATAACCACTTGGACGGACAGTAGATAGCTTGTCTGAGTAATTTTATCTTTTCGGATCGGGCAGAAGTGAACATTGAATTCACATTACATAAGGTACTCTTTTATAGAGTAGGTACAGAATTATTTCAACATGAGTTACTAGTACGAAGGACGAAACTGGTAATTGGAATTAGGTACAATAGTCTGTAGTGCGATAATATGCACAAAAGAACTGAAGCCTGTATCTAAATTAACGGCCACCATTTTAAAAAATTTGTTTAAATATCCATATTATGATTATTTTTCAATTTAACTTCATTCTCTATATTGTACGCTAATGTATTGTATAATATACACTGCATAAGGAATACATCCGCATGGACAGCTCAGTTCGTGAGTAAAAACACTCATTATTAATACTGTACTGTATTTTGATTAAACAAAAACCTTGAATGTTATCAAACTCAAAATTGTAATATTTCCTAGTTTACGTAAATGGATGAACTACTTTTCTTCCCTCCTATACCTAGTAAAGTGTTTTGTTTGTATTTTACGCCAGTATCATCGAACGCCAGTGGTGGAAGGGGGTAGCAAACGGTGTTTCCGTTTCTCAACCGTTGATTCAAAGGTATAGCCAGGTTAATATTAGAAATGTTAGTAAAAATAAAATGACGTCCCTGTACAACTAAATCTTAACACGTAAGGAAAATAGTAGGGAAATTTTGTCTGGAGCCGTCTCGTCCACTTACGTACTTTAAATCTATTACTTATGACTCCCTGTTTTACTTGCCATCCGAAGGAAATCATGTCAAAGATATTTTATCGCCCTCAATGTGTTATCGGTTTATTGAGGAAGGAGCTCATAACTAGGAGCCGTAATTTGTCCAACGACGATAAAAGATTAGACTATTACCACAGTCTAGTATATACAATCACGACACTCAATACGTAGTAAATATGCATCCATAGGTAGTTGCTAACCACTAGGATCGCTACTATCGCTTCATTGCAGACTATTCGAAATAGTACCTGCACAGTCTATTGTTCCTAGTACCCTAATAATCTCAAGCTTCTTGACTGTATATACTAGACTGTGGTATTGCTGTAGTTTATAAGTGGACGAGTGCGTGCATCTAGCAAACGAAATACTTGACTTGGTGCTCACGCGGCTTTTCTTTGGTCAAGTTGGGCAGAGCAAAACATGGACCAGTTTAACAAATACACTAATGATAAAGAATCGGTAGAACGGAAAAAAATTCTCTCTGTCACCAGGACTTGAAGCCCGCTTTCCAACTTTACATACTGGCTCTTTATCCACTAAGCCACTTCGGATTCAAGTCCCTCTCAGTTTAAGTTTTACCTGCTGTGTTCCCTTTGTTGGCCTACCTTCGTGTACCATGTCACAGAATGTATAACAGTAGACACAATGTCCAACCACAAGTACAGAGGTGCACTCATTCCTTTGTTACCTGTATTGCTGTTATTTATATTAGCTATTTATTTTATACTGGCTGAGTGGAAGAAAAGCGCTATGGCAAGGGTGGAAAAACTCGTATTGTGAACAGTATTGAGTACCTACGTATTACTCGACCGAGACCAGTGGAGTCTTGGAGCCCGGAGCGCCACTTGTACTGCTTCTACGTCCGTATAGCGTCATCGCTATATGTAGTTCACATTACCCCCGCGGATCCACTCGCCTCGGTAGAGTAATACGTACCTACCTATACAACAGCAACTGTAGAGGGAGAAGCTAAGATCTCTGTGAGTGGCTGTTTCCCGTCCCTGCGCTATGGCCCAAACTGTACCAGTAAACATAAAGCAATCAAATAAGTGAATAAATAAAGTATATTGTAGGGAAGATCATCATAGTATCAATCTTTTTCATTAGAATGCATTCTGAACAGTCTGCGACGCCTCGTTTTGAATCATGAATAGAAAGTCAACTGCAGCATAAACAAGATTCAAGTGTTCCCTGCTAGCGTCTGTGCCACGCGCCAAAGATTACATCACGCTAATATAGTCTATGAACAACTGACCTTACCTGCGTACACCCTGGGCTAGAATACGGTCACTACTTATTGTATAACATTAGGTTTCATTAGAGAATAAAAGCAAGAAACATAGCAGATATAGTAAAATACATAGTAGAGAACAAAATACTGCTAGCAGATAGAACATAATGCGAAGATTTTACAACAAAAAAGGTAGAAAGAAAATATTATATAATATAAAGTCACAGAGGAATAATGCTATGCAAGTCTTTGGAAAATATGGAAGAATTGAGGGCCGGTGAGATACTCGACTCCAACTAACTTGAAGAAGAAGAAGAAGAAGAAGAAGAAGAAGAAGAAGAATAAGTAGAAGAACAAGAATAAGAACAAGAAGAAAAACGAAAAAATATAACATTTGAAGTTCCAGTATAGTAAAAACATGTTTAAAGGAACTTGATGTCTGTAGTTTCGTCAAAATATTTTGAGAAGTTGCTTTTATGTTTACTACACTTTCCTTATTCTGCAAGATTGAGAAAGAAAGTAAAATTCATGAACCATTCTTCTTGTCGCAAATTTAAGTTATCTTAATACAGACAGACATTATTGCAGCCAGGACGTTTCCAAGGCAACGGGACCGTGTAGGGCCTAATTCAACCAGCATGCTCAGATCTTAGCGCCATTATGGCAGTTTGTTTCATTTTTATATGTCTCGCTATGCGGGAAGCAGCGCGCCATGAATAAGCGGCGCATTATAAATTATTTTCATTGCTCTCCCACCACACGTTCACTCTTGTATGACGTCACCAATCCTTCCTCTGTGTTAGGAAGATTGCTGCAGAGGAGGGAGTTTCATTCTTTACTGCGTACGTAATACGCAAAAATTCCAGAAGAAAATTAATCGTTAAATACTCAGGATAATAATAATAATAATAATAATAATAATAATAATAATAATAATAATAATAATAATTTATTACTAGAACAAAGGTACATACTGATTTTTACATAAAAAAATCACTCTAGCACCCCCAGAAAAAGTAGCCTACATAGGCCTACTCGTGCTCAGGAAGCAAATTATGATAATATTATAGTAGCAGTAGCAGTAATAGAAATAGTAGCAGTATTAGCAGTATCATATTCATTATGATCAATAGTATTTCAATTCCGATTTTTCATGCTCGAATTATTCGGCGTTTCACTAGTTTCTATATTATTTTTCATTTACTTAATATTCATACAAATTACAATGAAAAAGTAAAAACTGGATTTCTAAATTTTCTCGTAAATAACCTTTAAACCTATATGATTACTGACGGATTTCTTTCAGCTTCAATACAGGGATATTTGAAAGTGAAGAAACATTTTAAAGTACCCTAATCTTGTTAAGAAGGAAGTTTATGGAATAAAAACAATGTAGTTTTGTTCAAAGAACAGTCAGGTGCATTCAGTATAAATCAAGCTCAAATAATAAGCTAAACTGTTGAGAAACTTGAAGTTCGTTGACAACAGTATTGCTGGTGCCATCTATTCAACTGTCATAAGGGACAGTGTTTTACGAGTAATTTTTGTTACCATTTTTCTCCAGTTGTAGGCATACGCAAAAAAAAAAAAAAAAAAAAAAAAAAAAAAACATTAGCACTTTAAGAACAAGTTGAATGATTCAACGTCTAATTCTTATCAAATATCGATATATTTTTTTATTTTTTGTCTAATGTAGTGTAAACTGGAGTTTCTCTAAAATCTTCATTTTTATTTGCAGTGATTCCGTATTAAATACATATATATATAATGTGTATGAAGTTCACTACCAGACACAAGAATAATTAGTCTCGCTAATGTTTTGTTTGCCAATAGGAGATTACTTGTTGTACTATGGGGAAGGAAATAATAATCACCAATTAGGAACAGATTATTTATTCATAAAGTAATAAAATCAGCAGTAAAAAGGTCGAATTTATCAGTGACAGGTTATCGTATTTAATAATTAAGGGTAGATGATGTGATTATATCATAGCAGGTAGTAGGTTTCTTAGTAGGTTATTTTACGACGCTTTATCAACATCTTAGGTTATTTAGCATTTCAATGAGATGAAAGTGATATTGCCGATGAAATGAATCCGGGATCTAGCACCGAATGTTATCCAGCATTTGCTCATATTGGGTTGAGGAAAATCCCCGAAAAAAAACCTCAACCAGATAACTTACCGCCTCGACAGGGAATCGAATCTGGGTCACCTGAGTTCGCGTCCAGACGCGCTAACCGTTACTCCACAGATGTGGACGATATCATAGTGTATATTATATTGCTTGTATTATTTTATTTCTATTTTTCTTGTTTGTTTTGTAATTATATTCTTTATTCTGTATATTTACATTTAAATAAAATAAATAAATAAATAAATGCTCACTCACCTACAGAAGAAAAAGACGACCATATAAAGGATAGCTTCTATGAGACATTGGAACACAGTTTTCATCAGTTATCTAGATATCACATGAAAATTATATTAGGGGATTTAAATGCTAAAATAGGAAGGGAGGATATTTTAAAAAGTTCCTACACATAATCAGTAATGATAATGGAGTTAGGTTAGTCAACTTTGCCACAACAAAAAATTTAAAAGTGAAAAGTACAGGGGCAGACTGTGATTCTGACCATTACTTGGTAATTGGAGAATTAAGAGAAATACTATACTATCAGTAGCTCTACGCTAACATAATTAGGAACGCTAAGTCCAGACGTTTAAAATGGGAAGGGCATGTAGCAAGTATGGTGAATCAAGAAATTGCATATAGAGTGTTTCTTTGGTTTCTTTTTTTTCCCCCCATTTCTTTCTTTCTTTCTTTCTTTCTTTCTTTCTTTCTTTCTTTCTTTCTTTCTTTCTTTCTTTCTTTCTTTCTTTCTATTTTTTTTTACAAACGTGGGCCACTAAAACCTTGTGGCAACAAACAGGAGGGTCTTCAGCACCAACATTTCTGAAATAAACTATAAAAAGTATTACAGCATAATTCGAAACTTTTTAAACGAAAGGAAAGTTTGCGTTAACGCAGAAACATATGACAAAATATGTGTCATCTTCCCATCATCAATACAAGTATTCATAAAGGGATTATAGGATTTCAAATTTAAATGTCTCTCTACCATTTTCCTTAAGGAAGATGAATAGTTAACACAATGCCAAACTCTATAAATGGAAGTCACTTGTGTGCTCACAGAGACAAGATATTCTGCTCTGTATAACAACATGCAATTTAAATGAAATGAAAAATTATTCCCAACTTTGCAAATTAAATGCAGTTTCTGTGTAAAGCACAAGGTATAACAGAAAATAATACTTCTCATAATCCCTGTATAATTCAAGTAGCAACTGGGAACGAGTTGTCTTATATATAGCTCCCTTTTTATATGGAGATTCGTAAAAACCAAACCAACCTGACACGAATATAGAGCGCATAAAATATTTAAAACAGAATGTAGTACATAACACTAATCTTGATTACATTATTACGAGTGCACGAGGATGTTCGTGACACTGTTGGAACGCATGCGCACAACGCTGGCAACAATGAGAGGCCATGTTGATCCGTTGCCATGACGAATGAACGTCACCACATCGTATTCGAGACTGAAGAGTTTTGTGTTTCTTTCCAAGTAACGCACAGGAGACTGGCTGAAATACGTTCTTCAAACGGGTTACGTAACGGGGCGTACCATACGAATAAAAGAGAAATAAGAGAATGTCAACTGACCAGCCTTATAAATAACAAACTCAAACGCACTTTGCTACAGCAACATGGCCATTTCTCTTTCCTCTTTTACGTCATGGAGTAGGCTTCCTGCACTTCACTCGAACAAACTTCTCCTGGACATTCTTATGTACGTCTTACCTTGAGGTTTATACAGGGTGATTAAGAATAATAACGAATGATTTTATTTGCATATAAGTAACAACTACATAAATATTTTGAAACAGGGAATGAATTGACGTTGAAGCCACAATTTCTTGTAAAACGACATGGAAGTTATTATGTATTTTGGAGAATATGCAAGATCTTCCAGATTTTAAAATTGAAGATAAAATCTAAAAACAAGATTGTTTGAAGATAATCGCATATTCCTAGTCAGTATATAAGCCCACTTATACAGAAAAATTGCAAAAGCTTGCAATTAAAAAAAAAGTACTCAAAGCCGTACTCATAATCTCTTTCGACCCAAAGGTAACTCATATTTAAGAACGAACTAGAAATATAAGGAAGAGTACTTACTTAAAAATGGCTTTTAAGAAACCTGCAGGTTCATTGCCGCCCTTACATAAGCCCGCCATCGGTCCCTATCCTGTGCAAAGTAAATCCAGTCTCTATCATCATATCCCAACGCCCTCAAATCCATTTTAATATTATCCTCCCATCTACGTCTCGAGTCCACACCTGTGAAGTAACTGTTAGCGCGTCTAACCGTGAAACCAGGAGCCCCGGTTCGATTCCCGGTTGGGGAAAGTTACCAGGTTGAGGTTTTTCCCGGAGTTTTCCCTCAACCTAATATGGGCAAATGCTGGGTAACTTTCGGTGCTGGATCTCGGATTCATTTTTCACCGGTATTATCACCTTCATCCCATTCAGACGCTAAATAACCTAAGATGTTGATAAAGCGTCGTCAAATAACCTACTAAAATTAAAAAATCTACGTATCGACTTCTCCAACTAACACTCTATATACATTTCTGGATTCGCCCATACGTGCTACATGCTCTGACCATCTCAAACGTCTGGATTTAATGTTCCTAATTATGTCAGGTGAAGAATACAATGCATACAGTTCTGCGTTGTGTAACTTTCTCCATTCTCCTGTAACTTCATCCCTCTTAGCCCCAAATATTTTCCTAAGAACCTTATTCTCAAACACTCTTAATCGCTGTTCCTCAGAGTGAGAGTCCAAGTTTCACAGCCATATAGAACAGGTAGGCCTTAATTTAAATTTTTCCACCTCTTGGAAGGATAAATATCCAATTTTTATATCTCTATATCGTATAATATTCTGGTCACGAGACATAATCATATACTTCGTCTTTTCGGGATTTACTTCCAAACCTATCGCTTTACATGCTTCAAGTAAAATTTCCGTGATAAGGCGGAATAATATAAAAAATTTCTAACCTAACTACAATGGTTCTATTATCTCGTATATAAATGACATAGAGAAGAACATTAATAAATTGAAAACAATGTTAAAAAGAAAACGACTGTTTTCAAAAATATATGGAGATACCGGTACAGAATTAAACTCTTATCAAGTTACGGTGATTTTAGTGCTAGTCTATGGTTCAAAAATTTGCAGACACTCTAAAGAACAACTGCAACATATACGTCCTGTAGCTGAACTGAGATTACAGTACATCCTTGGCTGAGTATGGCTTCCTGAACCATGAAACGAATAAAAATACCCGGCAGGAGTTGAACATTTGTAAGCACAAGAGAATTACTCTAATAATACAGACTCCATTAGTACTTATATTTTATTAATGCCGACCCACAGGATTTCCATTTCAACTCTAGTGTACAACTATTTATTATTATGACGACCGAGAAAAGACTAGAGGATGGAAGAGGAATGAATATGAATTTAATAAAGGTGAAACAGGCCAATAGCCTAAGCCGTACAGTTTTGTGTTATTATTATTATTATTATTATTATTATTATTATTATTATTATTATTATTATTTGCGGATGACGTGAATATGTTAGGAGAAAATCCACGAACGATGAGGGAAAACACGGAAATTTTACTTGAAGCAAGTAATGCGGTATGTTTGGAAGTAAAACCTGAATAGACGAAGAATGATCACAGCATGTCTCGTGACCAGAATATTTTACGAAATGGAAATATAAAAATTGGAGATATATCTTTTGAAGACGTAGAAAAATTCAAATATCTTGGAGCAACAGTAACAAATGAACCGTTCAGAGCAAAAGTGGTGTAAGTCAAAAATTAGTAATGAGGGTTAAAGTAAATATTCTGTAAAATACAGCGCAAAGTAGCAATTAATATTCAATTTATTTAAACTATTATTAGTCAGTGGATAACAAGAAGGATATATTAATTGCTAGTTTGCGCTGTATTTTACAGAATTTTTACTTCAAACCTCATTACCCAATTTTGACTTACACAACTTTTGTTCTCAACTGCTCAAATATAAATGACACCCAGGAGGAAATTAAACGCATAATAAATATGGGAAATGCCTGTTATTATTCGGTTGAGAGGCTTTTGTCATCTAGCCTGCCGTCAAAAAATCTGAAAGTTAGAATTTATAAAACAGTTATATTAGGCTACCGGTTGCTCTGTATGGTTGTAAAATTTGGACCCTCACTTTGTGAGAGGAACAGAGATTAAGGGTATTTGAGAATAATGTTCTTAGAAAAATATTTGGGGCTAAAAGGGATAAAGTTACAGGAGAATGGAGGAAGTTACAGAGCGCATAACTGCACGCATTGTATTCTTCACCTGACATAATTAGGAACATTAAATCCAGACGTTTGAGATGGGCAGGGCATGTACGAGTAGCACGTATGGGCGAATCCAGAAATGCATATAGAGTGTTAATTTGAAGGGCGGAGGGAAAAAGACCTTTGGGGAGGCCGAGAAGTAGATGGGAAAATAATATTAAAATGGATTTGAGGGAGGTGGTATATAATGATAGAGACTGGATTAATCTTGCACAGAATATGGACCATGGAGGAGGGCTTATGTGAGCGCGGCAATGAACCTCCGGGTTCCTTAAAAGCCATTTGTAAATAAGTTGTAAATTATTATTATTATTATTATTATTATTGTTCCATGGTTCGACGCAATATTGTTTGTAACACTGTATGGTACATTCGTTTTCATTATTATCCACTCCGACTGTCTTCCTGTTTCTCATACGAATTTAGTCCCTCTAGATACACATTATTACATTAAATCATATAGAGATATTACCTATTTACAGGTTCACTTCAAATCTGCAGAAAGACAATCAGCTGACAAATTAAGGCCAAAGTGCAGAAAGTGTTGTCTCCTCTTTGTAGATAAATCAATGCTGTTCATCGAGAAGTTGAGCTTTCGTCGACCACTCAATCCCTATGTGAAAACAATTGTGTATTGCCTCAGTATTCGATCGCCGTTCAGTTTTATTACATGCAATATCCATTTGTCTTTATATTCTCGTATTCTGTAATGAATAGAGTTTATGTTCAAAGCGGTCCTGATAGTTCGTTTCGTAACTGAACACGGGACGTTTTATTCTCCATTTGTATTTTATTTCTGCATTCCGGGTTTTATTCCTGTTACTAAAATTTCAGTAACATTCTAAATTTTGTAACGGTAAAAATTATAATATCTAGAAGAAAATTCTTCTGCATAATTTTAAACATGTTTAACTATTAAATTCACATAAATTCTAACGGCTAACTTCATTAAGTGTTATTTAATATAATATTTTGTATTTAAGTTGAGTAGTTGGTATACATTCATCGTATTAATTCAATGAATCCATAGTTTCGGTGCCGAAAATAGGCAGCCAATACCTATTAGCAATTTAGTTACACTTATTTCCCAACATCTGACAGAGGGACAAGTAGTAAGCTCATCGCCTCAAACGCTACTACTATGCAACTCAGGTATTACTAGGATGCGAGAGAAGAGAAATTTGGTCCAGAGGCTCTAATTTAGGCTTGGAGGTCTTTAACCTGACAGAAAACTCCTACACGGGCTATACCTTATTTTATTTCAAGGAGTGCAGTTCGGTGTTCAAATAAGCCACCGAACTGCACTCCTTGAAATAAAATCGCTTAAAATCTCTCTCGGATGACTTGCGCTATTGACTTTAGCGTCCTGATAAATCCATCGACTCCAGCCGAATTTCAACCCACAACCCTTGCGTGTAGAGTAGAACGCAAATTTATTATTCGGCCTAAAGGATTATTCACAAGTCACTAACATTGAAAATCCTCTTTGTTGAGAAGTTTATAATAATAATAATAATAATAATAATAATAATAATAATAATAATAATAATAATAATAATAATAATAATACAATAGCGCCCACACCTGTGGAGTAACGGTTAGCGCGTCTAGCCGCGAAACCAGGTGGCCCGGGTTCGATTCCCATTCGGCGCAAGTTACCTGGCTGAGATTTTTTCCGGGGTTTTCCCTCAACCCAATATGAGCAAATGCTGGGTAACTTTCGGTGTTGGACCCCGGACTCATTTCACCGGCAATATCACCTTCATCTCATTCAGACAGTGAATAACCTAAGATATTGAAAAAGCGTCGTAAAATAACCTACTAAAATAAAGAAAACAATATCTGTACAGTACTGTTCACAAAAGAATATTGTTAATTCAGATATATAGACCAATTCCAAATCACAGCCTTCTCAGGATTCTTATAGATTTCTACGATATTGGATCAACGATAACGTATTCTATCTCCGACGAAAACGATCACTTCAAATTCTTTTACAAAATCCACAAACACTTCAACTTGAAAGGTCCAATACCTCGATTCATTTAAAGTTCTGGATCTTCCAGATTTAAACCAGATTCAAATTCAAATTCAAATTTATTCACAATTTACATTTGAAATGACACATATGAATATATACCCGAAATGAGCATATGCTCGTGCTCGGGTACAGTCCAGTAGTCTACATAAATTTTAAAGAGATCAATAATAAAGTTGATGTTAGAAATAATAGTAACAATAGTAAAAATAATAATAATAATAATAATAATAATAATAATAAAATAATAATAGAATATCCGTGACGGAAATGATACAAAGATAGTAATACAAATTAATTCAATAATAATAATAATAATAATAATAATAATAATAATTGGAACAGTCTCTATTACATTCATAGTAAACCTGAATGGCCAATTTGCAATCTAATATGTAATCAATATTCGTTTTAAACTTTCCTCTTCGCATCAAAATCAAAGTGTTTCCTTGTTTAAATAAAATTAAATTTTTAATAGGTTCTGGGCTAGTTTAATTTTAAAATGACAGCACTGTGTATTGACCTTTGCTTCATCCAAATTTATTTTTTTTTTACAAAATAAAGAAACTATTACATTGTAACATTATATTTACGTTTATAAATGTTTTGTGTATGTTCCGCCATTTTGTACAAATTTAAACTGTGTTCAATAAAAAATTTAACAGTGTCATTATGCAATAAATTCTCAACGCCTCGATTTGGTACGTTAGAATAATGTGTACGAGACAGACAATTTACCGGGGTTGCCACTTTAACTTTAAACGCTGTCATGGTAGATACTAGACGATTGACTAGCACAATAATTACTTCGGTTGCCTTGCGTAACTAAAGCAACAAGACTACGAATATTTCGTCTATAATCGTGTTATAACACAGTACAAGTCGTAACAACAACGCTTCGAATAAATGTTTTAAATTACATGATCCGAACTAAAAAATTGACACTAATTCTATGAATAGATCAACAATAGTAATTCCAGATATTTCCTGTGTAATCGTTCAATAACACGGTATAATTTATGTTGACTTCGCTGAGAAATTGATGTGTTGAACTGCATGCTTGGAAATAAAAAAATTACACACTACTTCTACGAATATACATATAAAATAATAATAAGTTGGTATATTCCTTTGTAATCGTTCAATAACACACCGCCCTCTGAAAATGGATGGCTGGGAAGATTTTTCAACATTGTGACAAGGGGTACGAGTGACACGTGACGTTGTGACACTCGTTGGGAAAGAAATTATGCACCAGAAACAAAATTTCAAATGCCTGTTTTTGTAAAACCTGACGTTTACGTTTTTATTTTTTCATATCCGTATATCCAAACTAGACAACAGGAAAGCAATTATGGAATAAAGGTAATAAATTACAGAAAAAAACAATCCAATCAAAGCCACTAACTTTGAGTGCAAGAGATTTGTTTACATATGGTACAACGTTGTGATATGTTGCCATGGAGACGTGTTTACATTCGTCATTTGTGTATCTCATGCTCAGAAATGGGCGGAAAATGTAAACAAGTTTACTGTTTGAGACAAAATACGCCCATTTTTATGGTTATTAGTAAACATAGCAAAGCCAGTGGTGGAAAGTAGTAAAGGAGATAGTCTTTTCATATTACCCCTTTAAAGATTAACTCCTTTCCTACTGTCCGCCACTGGGTGTACCGGGTTTACTTATAAGCATAACCGCGGGCGTGATCTGTCTCAAACAGTAGGTTATGATCGCAAGTGATCTGTTTACATTTTCCAGCCATTTCTGTGCATGAGGGTACATATATGACAAATGTCAACAAGTTTTCATGGCAACACATCACAACGTTGAAGACGGACTAACGACAAACGTGCAGAAATGACAAAAATGTAAACAAGTCTCCAAGACAACACATCGCCATCTGGTGGTTACAAACTTCAGTTGATGGATTGTAACTCAAACCGCGTTGAACGTAAACTTCATAAATAAGTCAAAAATGAAGAATTTTCGAACATATGTTTATGTGAACTTCGTTTCTTTTTTTGGTGTGAGGAACCCGCCCCCCAAGTTTGTAAAAGTATTCTTGATATACCCTAGGCAGTACATCTCACTTGACAATATGTATAGCCTACAGTATATCTGCAGTCTAATTAGTGTAGTATGTTAATAGTCAGCGATTTATGCATTGGAGGACGAAAGGAACCGGCAACCTATCCAATTATCTTCTGGTTTAATTACCTCGTGAGTGATGCCTTATTGATGTCACTTATGAGTTCAAATCTGTCTTCGGATAGTTGAATAAACATCTAAAATCACTCAAGTCAGTTTATGACCTAGATGGAACAGAAGCTGCAACTGATGAGTAGATCAGAAATCTCAACGACTTTACCAAAGTTCGTTTACACGATCATAAAATCGTAAATCAGATATTTTTTAACGTCAGTATACCAATTATCTTAAAAGCGCATTAGGCTGATCAGTCTGTTGATCAGGGATAAGAGAACAAACGGTCAACATTGTTATCATTTTGCGCTATGAGTTGCGGATGAAGGATGGGAAAAATTAGCGCGCAGTTAGGTAATAATTCGGATTCATTCTATTACATCCAAATTCTTACGCGGGATAGAACAGTAGCAGTAGCACTAGTAGTAGTATCCTTGAATTTCTTCAGGAAGATTTTCTTTTTCATTATGCCTTTCATTTCATTCCATGATCTGTATACCTGCTAACTCTGCCACTATCCTTTACGGACTCTCCATCTCTTTTTCTTTGTACCATTTAACGCTTCTTCCTCTATTGAGTTGTCTTTACCAGTAGGGCTATGCTCCCTTGGTGCCATTTTGACTAAATACAGTATTTTAATTTTATCCGTGACTTAAACTTCGTTTGTCATTTCATGTAATTCTTCCCTTGAGATTTATCAGGCCAGCCGATTTTTAGGATTTTCCGAAGACATCTCTTTATAAAATGTTATAATTTGTTATTTATTTCCCGAATCACTATCCAGGATTCTCATACATACGCAAAAGATTAAAAAGGTAGCATTAAAACTGATGAAGCTGCTGAATTTTCTAGGGATAGCCTGATTTTGTACTCCCTCACATGATGTAAATCATCGATATCGACTTAGTCTTCCCTTCCACACTAAAACTTTTCATCATCCTTTTAAAATTCAATTGTTCTTAGCCAGATTTGAACTTCAATACCCATGCTGTGGGAAGTATAGTAGGCTATACCCACTTGATCGCAGAGGACAACAAAATATTAGCCACATGACCAAAACCAAATTGTCACTGAACTAAGTGAAGAGTGTTCTTTTCTTTTTATCTGGTGCTTTCCGTAATAATTATGATGCAAAGAAAATCCTTCCTTCGTTATAACGACTCATTTTGAAGCGAAGCTTTAAAATAAGAACGGATACATACACTCGAATTTCAGGAGTCCGAGACTTGAGCGAACGGTCCAAGTTAAGTAGAATATAGACTACTTAGTGTCACACATAATTGGAATTAAACACAGTCGTGGTGCTGTCTGCTGTGTAAAATTCGGGACATCCCAATTAGAGTGAAGAGTACTTAGAGAAAATCCGCCGCGGGCACGACGCTGGCTAACGAGGCAGCCTTCGAGAGGGATCAATAGTCAAGTCAGCGGACATTTACACATCAATAAAACATGCCCCATCTTTAATCACCAACAAATTCTTATCAACTGCCCCTCTTTCAAGCTCTTCTACCCAGTCTGTTAACACATGAAATTAAAGTTTCCACAACATCTTCAATTACAGCGATCTTGTTTACTCCATCTCATTACGCTCTGCAAAGTAGTCCTTATATTCAAAAGTAAGTAATTAAAATAATCTGTGCCAGTAATATGGCTCCTTTTATTATACGCACTTAAGCCGTTCGAATTAATTCATAGCCATACTTTATTACCAGTAACATTATTTTGTAAGAATATAATTTATTTAAGTGCTATTCAAAATATTTAAATAATATTTTGAGCACCCTAAATGCAGGGTATTAAAAAAGTATCCAATATTTTAGGAGGTGCTAGTGTGCATCAAAACAAGAAAATAATGTCTAATAAACATGGGTCCTACAACACATACTTTCTGAGACCTGAACACTTGTTCATAAGAGGTGCTCAATGTGACGTCCATTCATGGAAATGCATTCCTCTGCCTCTCGGCGTAAGGAATCACGCACTCTTTGAAATTTGTTACGATACATTTAATAAGAAAGTCCTGATAACGATCCCCAGTTAATCTCTGGTGTAGCACGTATGGCCCTATCAATCTATCACCAAGAACGCCTGCCCATATATTGATTGAGAATCGGTGCTGATGCCTTGTTTCTTCAACTGCATGGGGATTTTCATCAGCCTACACATGCTGAATACGAAAATTCAAAACACCATCTCTACTGAACCCCGCTCATGTCCGCAACCAGACTTTTGTTTTCAGTATTCCTTGCGACGTATCATTTTTCCATGCCGGGGTGTCAACTACTTATCTGGTAGTCTGCTGCATTGTAGGGTTCAGGTACAGGAATCCCAGTAATAATTTTATCTCGTTACCTGTAGTTCATTTTTCGTACCATTTTTTAGAACACTGAATATGCTTCCTTTTCGTTGTACATACAAATATCATATGAGTGGTTCAAAGCAACAGTGACTTAATCAGATTTTTTTACATTTCAACTTATGAACTTTCATCTCGTACTTAAATATAAAATAATATTATACTTGCACAAATTCCTCTTAAATTATATTTCAACAGATTTTTCAATTGCATAGGTTGTAAAAGTTGTAATTGCTGACTTACGCCACTGTTGCCTTTGATTCCTCATATAATTTCGGCAACCATTTCAAGTATCTATTTCACATGTTACCCCTTTCCAAATTTATTTCAGATCAAGAAAACTTGTACAATATCTCTACTGCGTCCTGAAGTAGGCGTATAGATCTTACCCATTTCAATTACGTACATTATGAAAATTAGAATTTCTTTGTTGTCTAAAATGTCACATTCTTCTTCATATTTAGGTTTCTTGTGTTCTGCTCTATGCTAGGAATTTGAATCCTCGTTGAGAAGCCTAAGAATTCAGTTGTCTGGTAGACTGAGATCTCTTACATTTCGTTATATCTCTGATATTACTTCTACTGGTTTATCTCTTTCCAGGAGTAGGATACTAGGGATTTTATCGCCTTTAAAATTAATTTCACTCTGCCAGGTTAAACCCTCGAACCCCGGACGCGATGGTTAGCATTGAAATCACTGTACCCTTGTCTAGACTGGAATGTCTAATCGATGTTTTGTAATAATTCAATACTTCCTTTTCATGTTTCATGTAACGAGATGATACAGGTGATATATCAAACTCACAGCGGCTCGACTGTGTTGGGTTTCACAGCTGTACTGTATGTTGAAATTTTAACCTCTATTGTCGCACTTCAAGTGTAGTATTGCTTGAATTGGAAGGTATCCAAGTATTACATCGAATCAAACGGAATAAACGAAACTACAGATCTCTAGCAAAACTGCCTTGCTTAATGTAAATTTTATTTACAGTATGTTTCATTACATAACCAGTAGGGGAAGTCCGTGTAATTTGGACCACTTAACTTAAATAGCGTATAACTTCGTTCACTGCAATGAAAACTCTATAAATGTTATAACAAAAAATTAGTATATAGTCCATTGAATGCTTTGATGAAGTTAAAGATTAGTATAATTGTCATAAATTGTTTAAAAATAATGTTTATACTAAAATGAGTTTCCGTGTAATTTGGACCGGAAAATCGCATAAATTGGACTGGTAGATACAAGCTTCCGTATTGTATTTTAAGCTACTAAGTAATTCTAAACAAAATAATGGAACACTATGATGTAGTAGTAGTAATAATAATAATAATAATAATAATAATAATAATAATAATAATACCGTTCATCCCAAATTTTGGCACAGTAGGCTCGCTTTGTACAACCATTACACTGAATTCTGTCATCAATGTTTTTGTCATATCAAGACAAATCACTTTCTCTCTGCGAGCTCCCGCCAGGCTTCCAGAACAAATAAAAATATAAATGGACGAAAGTTTTATACATTTGTGTTTATTAGAGACTATTTTAATATGAGAAACTTACTGTATTTAAATTTGTGAACATAAAACAGAACTGTAGGGTTACTGTACATGTCTTTCTAGAATAGTTATATCTCTGACAATTAATATTAAAAGTCTTTATTCAACATCGTCCTTACAATCATAGGTAAAACCACGCACAAACGCAAACATTAAAATTGCTTCAACGGTCCAAATTACATACTCGCGGTCGGTCCAATTACACACAATTGCAAAGATTTCAGTTATAAACAAATATTTAAAAAATATTGTAAATAGACGAATGCAACTATGGTAGAATTTATGTTAATATTTTCGCAATACTTGAACAAGCAAAACACCCTCTTGGTTCAGGTAATAACTACACAGCACTCAATCTCTACAGGGAGTACGGGAGTAATAAAATAAATATGGCTAAAGAAAAGTACTGATATCATGGCAGTAAACAATTTCTATATACATTGTTTACAAAACGCGTCGCGTTGTCGGGTGTCTCTACTGTCTGTAAGGAGCAGAGAGAGTGAACATCCGACTCTCCTCAATAGTAGACCTGCTTCAGTGACGTGAGGTTGTATCAGAATGCCGAAACAAAAATCCAGCAAAGAACAGAAAATAAGGAGGGCTGAATTCAGAACATGGGGAAATTGTGTTTGACTTAATTGATAGTGATTTTTTTGTAAATTTAATATTTATTCCGAGTTAACTAATTTAAATGTAAATTCTAAGTTCATTCGTCAGGAGCGAACTGTACAAGCAGTCGCTACCGTAACCAGTCCCGCGTGGACACAAGCATTTTGTAAACACAGCGCTCTACGTACGATGCAGCGTAGCCTATAAGCAATCCTTTTTTCAGCTCTAGTAATAAACTTTTCTTCCTACTCCCTCAACCTTGAATGTAACAGCAAAATAACTTGCAGACAGTTACTCTAAACGGTCTTGCTATTCCTACCTAAGATAGGGGTGATCAAACTTGCAAATACCAAAATTCTAATCGAAGCAAATTACACGGACTCCCTACTGTATTATTTCCAGTGCTTGTTACTCTTGTCTATTACACACTGAAACTAATACATTTGACAGGTAGGTACCACAAATTATTTCAATGTTATAATTTTATAGTGTCAAATTATAGCATTCGGTTACCGTATATTAAGTTCTGTTATTCTGAAGTTGGAAGGCGAAACTCTAGTGCTACGTCCAGCTGAAAGAAATTTACACTGATCCCTGGTAGATGAATTCCTAACTCACGCTAGCTGACTAAACTAAAATTCGCAGTGTCTCTAGGTTTTTAACAGCCAATCTCATTCGTTCCTAGTGAAGAGCGATATTCGATAGTAATGACTCCAACTATCGAAACTATTGATAGTCAAGTTGTTTCCAATACTATCGATAGTTCAGGCGATTATTGATAGTAGGCCTATCGAGAAATGAGATCATTCATAATATTATAAAGGTTTCAAACTAGAGTTGGGCAACACGATACTCTTTCAGAAGTCGATTGCAACGATTCAGTCAGACATTACGTTCGTTCACAACTCTTTCCAGTCTTTGATTCCAAGTATTATTCTAAATCATAAACGGAATACTCATACGACTCTTTCTTTTGCAACCAACGATGCAATAAAAAAATTCTGCATCTCTCGTAGAAATAGTAGGGCAGACCCAGGAAGGATAGTCTTCGTTTATAATGAGAATTGAGACATTGGATGGTCTCTTTCTGATTGTGTGGAAGCAGTTTTCGTGACCTCCATTAATCTACAAAATTATGTCAGGTTTCTTCCGTAATTATAATTTATAAATTCATCCTTAGTATCAAGTACATTTTTTGCATTACATCCCTATTTAACCACTACGCAAATTTCAGGCACTAGGCCTACTCATAACTGAACTAATTCAGTACCGTATTTTGTTTCCACTTATTCGTTTCTTTCATCATATATTATTCACCCATAACTAAGTAATTTCGCCAGGCAATAACTATAATAATAATAATAATGCTAATAATAATAATAATAATAACGGCTTTTCTTTTAATCTGGCAGAGATAAGGCCAGGATTAAAACTTGCTTACATAGTTCAAGATACACTCAATCGGATTTAAGTAATTACATACAGATACAATTTACATAATGATATCAAAAGAGGCATTTCAATACAAATTTATCTAATAAAATAAAAATAAACAAAGTGGAATACATATTAATGTTGTTAGCATCAAACACATGAAATCACAAGCCAATAATTAAATAAAATGTACTCGATAAAACATTGGAATACATATTAGTATTAAATTACAAGCAAGTAGAATTCACATAATTAAACCAGAAGCTAACAATTGAATAAAATTTACATAATAATAATAATAATAATAATAATAATAATAATAATAATAATAATAATATATATGAGTATATATAGTGGAATACATATTGGTATTAGATGTTAAATGAACAAGATTTACATAATAAAGTCCTAAAGAGAGATTTGAATAAAGAATAAACAAAAATGTATTAACTGGGATCTTCAGTTCCCTCGGAAAGACTGTTATCCAAAACTGGAAACAAAATGAAAGGCGAAACCGTCTTTATATCAAAAAGAGCAAAGGTTTACTTTAATGGGAAACTTATACTTGGAGCAGTGGTCACATGCTTAAAAACATATAATGATGGCTAATATTGGGACTTTTTAAAGGACAGATTATGTCATTGTGTGTTATTGGTATATAACTGAGATTCAGTTTAGTATATTTTATTGAAATATTAGTTCAGCACGTGTTTAGATATTAATTCACAAATATACTCAGTTTATAACTAATTAACAAAACGTTTGTAAAGACTATCTATGGATTTAATTACAGCTATCGATAAAACAATCGATACTATTGCAAGTCACAATCGTCCATCTCTTTCGTCCCTATACCAGACCTCTCTTACGCGTCTCCAGCCCGCGATGGTGTGCTGTGAAATGATAATGGAATGGAGATAGGATAAAATTATGTTGATGCCACGAGAAAATTCCTAACTGACAAAAAGATCTTGTGCGCCGTAAGTGACACTACGAACATTTCAATGAAAAATTCCAGACGTCACCGGGACTCGAACACGGACCACCTGCATCGTAGACTGGATGTCTAAGCCTAGCCGTTGGTTGATATTCGTCTCAGCATTATAATACAATATTTACGAATTAAATACATGAGAGGGATTATAAGGGTAAAAGAAAGAGGAAAATTGTCTCATTTACAACACGTTATATCAAATTACAAGTAGTGCATTATTATGTCAAAGTAATAACCAGAGCGAGTTGACTCGTTTTCGCATTAATGACGGAGTTCATCGCTACAAGCTTCGTTATAATGCTAGCTGATTTTTGATTCAGAGCACATAGTAACTAACTCATTGATTTTTGTTGTTTGGTTTCGGCTTGATTGATATACCTATTTTTAATTTCTTCATCAAATATTAGTATATCGGAGGAATCATTACACAGGCGGCTCTGAACTAGAGAGATTATTTATGAATTTACGTTTCCACTCTTCTCCAACAGAGGTCTTCTCAATTGTTACCGTTATAGCATATTATGTTGACTATTTCGTTTATATGACGTCATTCCATTTTCGACCAATGAAGTGTAATGAAATTTTGAATTCCAACCAATCACAGTCACACTTTGCGATAATTTTTACAGCTAGATTTATCGCTATCAATTTATCGCATGGTCGTTCTTTTGTTTAGTCGTTGTCGCCAACTGTTTCCCCGTAAATTGATGATAATGAATACATTAAGATGCAACTACACGATTAGACTGTTCTTTCAACTTTTAAGCAATGAATGCAAGACTGATATTTAATATTAATTAATACGACGAGGTAAATATCATTTCAAATAATTAAGTACTCTAAAGGCAATATAATTAATTTAATGGTTATAGTAAGTTTATTTTGAACACTTGTCAATAATGTATGAGAATTATTATAAAAACGTTTGTTAAACTCTTAAAGGATTTTCTGTCCGTTTAATTATGCACAGTATATATTTTTTGTATAGTGACAATATCATTAAAAATTCGTTTTTCCTTTTCTTTCGCATTTCACATTGAGTGAGCCAAGTTTCGAAAGGGTTGTCCATGCAAGCTATATTGTTGTCCTAAATATCGCCAAAAATAGACGGCCTTTTACGGATGGAATGTTTGTTAAGAAGTGCATGATTTCAACTTCAGAGATATTGTGTCTTTCTCTGGTGACGTTATTTGTCTCAATTAGTCTCTCTCCACAAACCATCTCTCGCCGCGTGCAGGAACTTAGTGAACATTTTTATGACGCCCTTTTGTGTAAACGTTGGGCAGGCTCCAGTCAAATCCCAAAGTGAACTGATAAGGCTTCAATGTCACACAATTTTGAAAGACAGATATTACAATACTTCAAGCTGCCTCGTTGCGTTTTATAAGAACTTGGAACAAAAAGATTTCCCGCGTATCCACGCATTGACATGCAAGTTAATTGCTGTGTTTGGCTCTACATATCCGTGCGAACACATATTCTCAGTCATGAACTTGAATAAGAGTTATATAGGTCATGTTTGTCCGTTGTTGCATTGGAAGCAGTGTTACGCATTCATTCTGCTCAAAAAATTTTCCTTGATGTAGCTAAGTTGGTGAAATCAAAGAAATATCATTTGTCTTCCTAACTACAGAAAGAAAGAACAATTTTATGTTCTTGTATTGTTTTGTAAAGACCAATTGTTGTAATTCCTGAATTCTTTCTATGTGTCATAAAATGTGCCATCCATACACCTCACTTGCTCACTCCACCCCCTTGAACGCGTGCCTCCCTCTCAGTGATCGGCATTCCGTCTCTTTCTCACTCACTTCCTCTCTCTCTCTCCGGGGCTAGTCACGGCTCTTGCGAACCCAGGGCTGCCACGCGGCACCCGGTGGCTGCCCACTTGGAATGGTCTCCCGTAGCCCACACCTTATTGGAAGTAGGGCATGCTACGAGTATTTGTGTTGTCTTACATGTGGATCTCATGCATTAAATAACAAACAGTGAATCTGTCTTCATACAGAATGTTCGTAAGTCTCCTTCCAAGAACAGCACGACTAGATTACAAGTTGGACAAAAACTGTTCGGTTTAATCGTCGCATGTCAAATTCTCAGAAGAAGTGAATTTTCATGTCAACATGGACGCAAGCCCACAAATTATCCGCTATTGGTCCGACCACAATCCTCATTAGTTTATTGACGCCAAGGAACAACGAGCCAACCGCATAATGGTTTTTTGTGGTCTGTGGAGAGACCGAGTCGTCGATCCTTACATTTTTTAAGTAAGTGTGACCAGCGAAACATATCTGACTATGTTGGGTGATTCATTAATTCCCGACTTGGATATAATTGGTTCTCGCCTGCGGGGGTTAATGCATTACGGGGTACATGCAGGGTACTTACCTCAATGGACGTAGGGGATTAGTGGAATGGGCCCCTCGATCACCGGATTTATGTAAATCAATAGATTTTGCCGTGTGAGGCGACATAAAATCAAAAGGTACACATTGTGAAGGTCAGGGACAGAAATCACCATCGTGCTCGAATTAATGCAGAGCGCACTGCTGTGGCGCCAGTACTTGGTGACACTGGTGAATATCATATTGAATTGTTATTGTAATCCATCGAATGGTGCGGGACTTTTCGCCCATCTAGAAATACTTCGCCTCTGGAATTCTTTACCTTATGACATCAGGAATAGCCGGACATTATCACAAATCAAAATTTAGTGGAAATATGTTGCCTTATTCCATGATATTTAAGTATTGCTATATGTGTTGATATATGTTTCTTCTCTAGATTTAAATTGCAAGTTTCTTGTTTCTATTCGTTAACATCTTAGCCTTCTTAATTAACTAGGATACAATTTTGATATTTGATCTTAAATAGGCCTAGGCCTATGGCTTCGCTCATTTAAAGTTTGTGTGACTGTAGCCTATACGTATTTTCATGCGTTTTTTATTGAATACTTATTGTATTATGCATTTCTGATGGTGTGGAAGAGAAGATACGATGCCTTTAACTAGTTACTTATGACCAGGGAAAGGGATTTGGAGTATTATAAAGAATGGTGAAACGTAGTATAGATATTCGTAGCTCACTGACTGTCAAGCGAGCTGCGTCACAGAGCATGGACTAGTACAGTACACTTCATACAAACTTACACGCAACGTGCTATAAACGTATTTCAGAATAAACAAATGGAATAGTTTAATGACATATAGTGACCTACATACATAATCTGCATTCCTTTTTTAACTATATGTGCTTTTCTTGGCAACGCACAAGACAGCAATAAACAACATTACAAATATCAACCTCTGCATCTTCGCCTGTCAGTGGACATATTGATGGCTGATAGACAGTTGTCTTCTATATGGAACTCGCCTCTGAATATGTGTGTTTTTCTGTCAGGATCGTGTTAAATTAAAACCTTTATTTACAATGTCATGAAATATGATAATATGTATACACCGTATACTACAGTATTTACAATATTTGCAATATACTACAATATTTACAATATAGCCTAATACAGTATCATTAAATGTTGAACAAAATGTAGAACCAAACGAAATGGCATTTTCAATTAATGCTATGTTTTGTTGATGAAACAATTATTCCTGCACTGCCTTATTATAATAAATTGTAAATATTATTTTCAAATTTTCAAAATACAACTTTGCTCTGTTGCAAGGAAGGAAATTTTTTAACATGGAAAAACTCCGCTCTACATCTAGGAGAGACAATTGGAAAGTACTTGACACAAGATACGTCAATTAAATTCACATGTTGAATGATGTCATTCGGACACATCCTTGTTAGTACATCTGAAATCCGACTAAGAATACCGTACCCATCATTTTTAATCAAACCTCTGTTCATTTTTTCACCAACACGTTTTCCTATTTCACCTTCTATTGCACTCAGTTTATTTACAATAGTCCTCATCATAATTATTTGCTCAACTATTTCCACTCCTGACCTTCCTAATTGAATAATGGTATCCGGTAAATATCCAAAATTTGTCTTAATATCCATGACTTCTTTCTCGATTTTTCTATCATTTAGCAGTTCCTGGCGTATTTGAATCGCAGCGGCGTCATCGAGATCGAAAGACTGGACCACTTTCTTCACAGATTTGAGGTGATGTGCGTAATAATTGCAAGCTTCGTTAGCTCTTAAGAACTGGACATGGGGGAAGCGACAATTTAGGGAATTGTTTCCTGAATTTTGATACTCGATCTGGAACTTTTACAAATATAGGCTAGTCTTTCAATTTTGTATTGTTAGTTGGTTTCACTTTCGGCATTGTACCTGCACTTCACTACTCTGAACTGCAAACCTGCATGTTGAAGTTCTTATGCGACAACTGTCCCGTTCACCTGTTGTTGACGTGCAGAGAGCTGCGGGTATGTCATGGCGGGGAGGACTTGGTATAAAGGGTTGTAAACAAATTACTGTGTAGATGCCAATACTAGCTTTTACTATCCAAATTCCGTTCCCTACTTATGACTTTTAAGGAACCCAGAGGTTCATTGCCGCCTTCACATAAGCCCGCCACTGGTCCCTATCCAGAGCAAGATTAATCCAGCCTCTATAATCATATCCCACTTCCCTCAAATCCATTTTAATATTATCCTCTCATCTACGTCTGGGGTCGGCCTGGATAGAGTAGTCGGTATAGCGCTAGACTTCTATGCTCGAGATTAAGGGTTCCATTCCGGCCCAGGTCAATGACATTTAAGTGTGTTTATATGCGACAGGCTCATGTCAGTGGATTTACTGGCATGTAAAAAAACTCCGGGGGGCAAAATTCCGGCACACCGGCGACGCTGATATAACGTCTGCAGCTGCGAGCGTCGTTAAATAAACCATAATTTATTTATACGTCTCGGTTTTCCCAAAGGTCTTTTTCCTTACGGTCTCCCAACTAACACTCTATATGCAATTCTGGATTCACCCATACGTGCTCTGCCCATCTCAAATGTCTGAATTTAAATGTTAAATGTTAGGTTTTATTTAACGACGCTCGCAACTGCAGAGGTTATATCAGCGTCGCCGGATGTGCCGGAATTTTGACCCGCAGAAGTTCTTTTATATGCCAGTAAATCTACTGACATAAGCCTGTCGCATTTCAGCACACTTAAATGCCGTCGACCTGGCCCGGAATCGAACCCGCAACCTTGGGCACAGAAGGCCAGTGCTATACCAACTCGCCAATCAGGTCGACTCTGAATTTAATGTTCCTAATTATATCAGGTGAAGAATACAATGCATGCAGGTTTGCGTTTTGTAACTTTCTCCATTCTCCTGTAACTTTGTCCCTCTTAGCCCCAAATATTTTCCTAAGCACCTTATTCTCAAACATCCTTAATCTCTGTTCCTGTCTCAGAATGAGTGTCCAAGTTTCACAATCATACAGAACAACCGGTAATATTTTATAAATTCTAACTTTCAGGTTTTTTGAGAGCAGACTGGATGACAAAAGCTCTCAACCGAATAATAACAGATATTTCCCATATTTATTCTGCGTTTAATCTCCTCCCGAGTGTCATTTATATTTGTTACTGTTTCTCCAAGATACTTCAATTTTTCCATCTCTTCAAAGGACAAATTTCCAATTTTTATATTTCCATTTCGTACAATATTCTGTTCACGAGACATAATCATATACTTTGTCTTTTCGGGATTTACTTCCAAATCTGTTTATTACTTTAATGTTTTTATCTATACCAAGATAAATAAAATTGTCATATATATGCCTATATAATTATTAGTCTCTAAGTTATCAATCAACAGGGAATATTATTCAAACATATTAAGAAGATGTTAATAACAGCATAATACATATTAGGTGTATGACTCATGACGACGACAGAAGAGAGAATTAACAAAATACGATTTCGAAGAATGAGGGGGTTCCTTTTTCAAACAGCATTAAAGAAAATTATAGACTGTCTATGTCGTATCCGTGAATTTATACAGTTCTTACAATGTAGTACCTGGATAAACAGGTGTCCTTCCTTTCCATACAAATTACGAAATTATGTCACGAAAGCGACTCGGGCGTCTGAGACGCCACTTAAGGAATTCAGTGTCACTCCTACACCGATGCTTGGTTAAGACTATGTCAGTTATATTTTATGAGTATTGATAGTTTTCATCACGTCTTTTAATTCTCGGAAGTAAGTTTCGAAAACGACGTAAGTTATATTTGAAGTTGATAAGGAATGCCAGAATGTACTAAAAGTCTCTGATGGTGTTTAGAATAATAACTGTAGAGTGATTTATGAAAGACCTGCAGAAATTATAGTCTAAATAGTAATAGTATGTTAAATTTTATGTAACAACTTTGAAAATTATACCGGGTGTAAGGGGTATGATTATTCATGTCATAAGGAACAACAAATGTCCTTAATTTTTTTTATAGCTAATTCCAATATTTAACCAATTATTAAAGTTTACAATATTAGGCGTTTGGCAACGTTATTTGATGGAGAGGAGAGGGTTTACAGGTACACAGTGCAGCTGAAGCGGGGATAGACATACTGATACAAAACAGATGCTCTGTTCCAATGTAGCAGCGGACCAGGCCAACTGTTGTTTACAAAAAACAAGCAGCAAATAAAAAAATTCAATCTCATTGGTGGAACACTATGGCAAATTTCCATTTTATTTAACAATATTGTTCTATTTTTATTGTACGTCCAAAAATAAATAATAATGGTTTACTGCACAAAATCACATGAACGGTTTTGATAACGCAACATTTTAATCTCTCCCGCTTCCGTAAAGCAGTATCATTTTTAAAGAAACTTAAAGTTTGCAGTATGTAATATTTTAGAACATGACACTTGACGAAAAATCATTTCTTACAGACAACCATTCGTAAGTGATTGTCAGTTTGTTTTCGTATCAATACGAATTCGTTAAATTACATTTTAAAATTGTACAAACCGATTTGTATCAGATTTTCCACGTGTCCACAGTCGTTCAGATTCACGATTTTTGAAACGGGGTAAGAGAATCCCAGTTTCTAATAATGGTTGAGAAATTGCTGCAAAAGTTCGCCAATTAGATAACCTTCTTTGCGGAAAACATTGACGGTACATCCTTCTTGCTGCACTTGAACAATTACGACGATTTTCTCCATCAACAAACATACGATATTCCTGAACTGTGAATAACATTGTAAGTTGTTTATCGTAAACCTATACTAAACTGTCATCCGCTCGGCAGGAGACCTATGGACAGGGAGTTTGAAATCAGTTGATCTGTAGTCTTACATCTGTGCAGAGTACGTCAACTACCTGAATCCTGCTGACGTTGCCACGTCTCTCACACCAGAATATTAACAAATTCAAGCATGCATTATTATTTAGTTTCACGAAAACGTAATAAAACACACAGATATTTATTTAAGCTAATATTAACTCTTTGCTAGATATACCTACTGATGTAATTGTTTTCGTAATTTTATTAACGGTATAACGCAAATAAAATAAGAAATATATTTTTTTTCTGGGAAAACTACACAGTTTTGACCCTATGTTGTAGGGATAATTTTTTTTATCTTGTAGACTGTCCCCGACGACTGAACAGGAACGGCACTTATACCCCCTTACACCCTGTATACAACGGTCTACTAAAATTTAATTTTGAGACGAAACGATATATATTCCCTGACTTCTGAAACGTTCATCTGAAGATTCTTACATATTCGTTCTATACTACATTTAATAAATCTTGCGTCTTTCTTACTGAGTGACAGTCACATATATGTAACACACACAGAAGGGAGTAGTTTATTTCGAGTCATTACAAATACTGAAATAAAAGACATTCATTGCCTTCTCTGTAATGAAATAAGAAATACCTCGTCTTTATGTTTACAAATTAAATGACCACTTATGCCAAACAATTTAAGGACATAAATTAATTATATGAGAACTGCACGACATAGATATTAAAGAGACAACATTTAGAACGTATGAAATGTATTATTAAAGCTGGAAATGGCGTAGTAGTCCTACTCTGCTTCGTTATTGGGGGCAATGAAGGATACCAAGTTTACTGTGAATATAAAATTTTAATCCCTAAAGGAAATGGATAAAATAATTTATCACTGAACGGAACCGTCCCAACATCTGCCATAATAATTACCCTATAAAAGAGATAATTTCGAAGTAGCACAGATAAAGTATTACGGAAATATTACTCCGAACCCACACCGCATTCATTAAGTTGAATTGCCTCATTAAAATACATTTTCGGGAATGTTACCAATCTTTGTGTTAAGATCTCAATTGGTGACCAATATGGAAGACAGCGTCAATATCTCTTTTAAGACTTTAAAGTGGAGTTTAAGAGAATATTGCAATGTACGAGTATATTCTTATGGAACAATATAGAATATTGTTTTAGAAAATTATAGCTATATAGACGTTGTAATCAGGTTTTATCTTGAAAACAATAATAGAAAAATGAATTTAAATTGGAAGAAAATGAGGCATTTTGTTGACTTTGGAAAAGCGTTTTATCTAGTACAGAAATGCAATTCTTGAAATTATATGGAATAAAGAGGCCACCCAAAACATGTAATAAGAGTAATTAAGGCTACTAGCTAGATATAGTGAATGGGCTGCTCTCGGGTATGGGTTCGAATCCTAGTTGGACCGATTTCCTGTATGAACTTCTTCCAAGGTTTTTCTCGTAAAAGGATTGTTATAACTACAGACCAGAATCTTAGCTACTACTCTGTGAAGTTAAGTGAGTACGGAGTTTGTGCAATGACCCAAATGATTGGATGAAGAGTAGTAGCGCGTGGTGCTGTATGATTAAAACAGACTATTCCCGCAACGACAAGGAACACATAAAAGAATGATTTCTAGAGTATGGCTGTGTAGTGTATTACAAAAGAATAAACATACCCTTTGCTGTAAACTTTTAACTTAAAATGTTATTGTTACTAATATTAATATTTAAGCCTATACTGCAATAATCTAAATTAAATTAAATTAAACTTAAAATGTTACTGTATCAGAGACATTACTCTTAACATGTATAAGTCTGTATTACAATAACCTTTTATGTAAAATTTTAACAGAAAATGTTACTGTTTCATAAATACCGCTCTTAATGTCATGTTTAAGCCCATATTACTATAATCTTTGTTGTAAAAGTTTAACATAAAACACCGGTATAACTGTAACACTGGTACCGCTTTCAATGAAATGTTTAAGCTTATATTACAATAATCTTTGCTGTAAATGTAACTTAAAATACCAGTACTACTATAACACAGGTACTGCCTTTGTGTACAAGTGTACTTTCCAAAAAATTGTCCAGAACTTGAAAGGAATATCGGCATACATCATTATACCATACAGATCTCTGCTAAATTCGTCCGCCGACATTGAATTACTAGTTTAAGATACCGTAGATCGTCACACTCGCGTCTTTCTGTTTGTTTTTTATATTCTCATTATCATTTTTTGCTATCATTTTGATCGATTTTATTTACAGTCGCTTTAACTGCGACGTCGTTGTGCGTATTGTCTGCATTGTTGTTACACTGGATTGCTGCCATCTATCGAGATTTCTACGAACTATGTACAGTAGTGGCAAAAAAACCGAACCAACTGATTTCAGAGCCTTGTTCACTCCAGAGCACGATAGACTGGTAACTAAGATTTTCGTGGTTCGAATCCTGTCTGGGAAGGAATTTTTTTTTCCTTATTCAAATTTATTGCCAATACTTTTCGATTGCAGCAATATTTTACTAAATTCAATTATTATTCCCAGAACATAAAATTTTACCAGCATTCGAAAAGTATTGGGAATAAATTTGAATAAGGAACAAAAAAAAGTTTCCTTTCCAGGCAGGATTCGAACAACGAAGGTCTTAGTTACCAGTCTATCGTGCTCTGGAATGAACAAGGCTCTGAAATCAGCTACAAGGGCGGTCCGGTATTTTTTGTCACTACTGTACAGTACAATCAGTTGCAATTGTCTCCAGGTTTATAGTGGAGACAATGCTACATTCACTTTTTAAATAGCTAGATTACCCGTTACTTTTTATGACCGAGGAAATCACTGAACACCCATAATAGATTGGCCATTCCAAGATTTGAAACCGGGAAGTCCCGAATACAAGATCAATGTTTTATCACTGAGCTATCTTGCTCGGAGATATGTATTGCTTTTCCTTATTTTGATATTTTAAGTTGAAAATCTTGATCCCTTTGTTAAGTTACATTTTATTTTCTGTGTAACTTAAAAGTAGATAGCCTATTATATTGCGATGTAAGAAATCACCTCCACGTGGTGTGTGGTTTTGGGAATTTGCATCATACCCTGTGTGTATGTGTAGCCAATATATAGTGTGGTCGGCCTGGTTGCCGCAGTTGGTGTAGCCCTGGTCTTCTATGCCCGAGGTTGCGAGTTCGATTCCGGGTCAGGTCGATGGCATTTAAGTGTGCTTAAGTGCGACAGGTTCAAGTCAGTAGATATACAAAATTCGACACACCGGCGACGCTGATATAACCTCGGCAGTTGCGAGCGTCGTTAAATAAAACGGAACTTTTTTAATATAGTGTGGAATATACGAGTATCTTTTGGTAGATTTCCCTGTCTTCTTTTTCTCCAGATTGAGCCGAAAAGAAGCTCCTTTTCGGCTCAATCTTGAGAAAAAGGAGACAGGGTAATCTACCAAGAGATAGTCATATATTCCACATTAGACCTAACAGATTTCCCTGTTCCCCTTTCCCAAATTACCCTCATGATGAAACCGACACTCTGGATGTTGCTACATATAGGCACTGAGCAAATACGCAAAAACCACCCATCGCATATGATTACTTCGATTACTATGAAAGTATCCAATCAAACAAAATCGTCTCAAATTTCTAGTCACGTGATCAGTATAATTACCATTAGAAGCAATGTAAGACACAGCCACGACAAGGCACGCACAACGAATCAAAGAATTCTGGGCTTCTCTCGTCGTAGCAAGGGTTTGTTCCTGCTCTGAAGATTATTCAGCGTAGAACCAGAATCATTAGGGCGGTCGTGGTCTGCTTTAACCAGCCAGCACGCTGCATTCTCAATCTCATCACTCCGCAGGACTCGACATCGGACCCTCGTTGCTGTGCAATCCATTCGAGTGTCCTACAGTTGATTAAATTCGCAACTGCATTAAAAGTACCTCAACTTCGCCGTTGTCAAGGAAACCTCGCGCGTGTAGCAGTAACTGCAAGGCTTTCCTCCTCGGTATGTAATGAAATGCGCTGATTGCCCCAACGAAAGCATTGGCCGCAGAGCAGTGTGCTAGCGACGTTTAGGACCGTTCAAAAGTGACTTGAATCTTTAAAGGTTTATACATATTACAACATTTTATGTTAAAAAAACAGACGTCACTGTACTAGGAAAACAATTTTTTAACATTTTGCATTGCCATAGTTACCATTTTATTCCTTAAAACGTTAATAGTTTTGTGCGAGATCGTGCGTATTTGTTGTTTTCCACACAGAACCAATACGCGGTAAGTATGAAGTACCACATTCAGTATTCCCAACGTAATACACACAACAATTTCCCTCTTCTTACCGCTTAAGCGCGACATTCATTTTACTGCTTTAGCCTTTTAACATATTATTTTTAGAGACGTTTAACATAGTAATAATTATAAATTGGAAACTTACCACTGCAATTTCACCTAAACTGCAATGTTAATTATTGGTTTTAAATATTTGCAAAAATTAAGTAAAGTCTACAACTCCACGAAACTTATTGCATTCCTGATACAAGTAACATTAAGGAAGCCGTGAAAAAATCAACAAGATTCCAGATGACGATGTTATTACTGCAATATGTTATATATAAATAATGTTGTTAAAATATTAAAATTAAAAATAAATCATTACATAACCTTACCGTTTGTTTTAAGTTCGCATTTATAGACTGGGGGAAAAAAGACAGACGTATAACACGGCCTGCTGGAGTATAGTAAACACAGAAAACATTTTATAGCAACAATGTTGAAGAAAGATATTTTGGCTTTCCGAAGTTGCCGTCATTAAACAGAAACCAAGATGGACATTTTATTGCAACTAATTAGAAATTCGTCTTTCAGGTATGTAATAAGCGATCTTCGCACAAAATAATGCACGATATACGAGCGGTATGTTTGTTTTCATGTTCTCGGAAATTAAAAAAGCTCAACTACGTTTCGCTTTTTCAATCTTTTCCTCGAACATGAAAACGTCAACATACCGCTCTTGTAACGTATATTACTGTTATTATTGGATTGATGCAAAATTTCGCAGAGTTTTTTCGCTGTGACAAAGTTTTTATGCGAGATGAATAAAAGACATAAATTAATCATTAAAGTATTATCCTAAATTACTCATACGACTACCACATATATGCAGATGGATCACGATACAAGAGTAATCAACTGGAAGAACAAGTAGGCTGCGCATTTGTTGCCTACCACAGTGATAATGAATTAATATTTTGCACCAAGATAAAACTGTCTCCTTATTGCACAGTTTTTCAGGCAGAACTTCTAGCAATTAATGAAGCTATGAAATGGTGCATTAAGAACGAAAACACAGCGCGCATATTTAGTGACTCCCAAGCTGCTCTTCATTGCATCGCTGACAAGTACAACCGTCACCCATTAGCGATAGAGGCAAGGGAATTACTTCAAAAGTACGCACAGCACATATGCCTCACTTGGGTCCGTGGACACAATGGTATAAGAGGAAATGAAAGAGCTGATGAGCTAGCGAAAGCAGCAGCCTCCAGCAGCGAAACTCCGACATACACTTTACAACCGATATCTTATATCAAGAAACAAATACAACAGACTTATCAAAACTGGAATACTAGATGGACGACATGCACAACCGGATCACTAACAAGAGACACCTACTTCCCAACAATCCACGACAGACTCAAAAGTCATCACTTCAAACCTACTTTCGTAACAGTGCAGTTTCTTTCTGGACAAGGGAAATTTGGAACTTACTTCGACAGATTCAACATTCCAGCAGACATCGACTCTAATTGCTCCTGCCGCGAAGACCTTCACAGTGTGAAACACCTTCTATTTGACTGTCCTATTACTGAAGGAAAGAGATTTCAAATAAAGACATCTTCTGGACTGCAACACCGAATACAGGACTTCACTATGTGAAGTGATAAAAAAACCTTGTTGCTACAGACAATTTATAGACTTGCTAAACTTTATCTTTAATAGACTGTAGATACATATTTCACCATTATCTGTGTAAAAATAAGTAGTAATTATAGATAAGTAGTATACCGTATAACAAAACTAAAACCCTAGCATACCGCTTGGTGAATTAGGGTTCTTTTCCACGGATTTTAATAATAATAATAAAAATAATAATAATAATAATAATAATAATAATAATAATAATAATAATAATAACTTATTCATGACTCTCTGCCAACGCTGGGGTAGTTTTTCGATACCGCTGGTTTCGAATTAAAAAAAAGTCAAACCAAGTTGGTAAAGCTTCTTCGTTATCTAAGAAGTTCTCTTGAACATTGTTGGATAGAGAACAGAAAAATTGGAAATCTCAAGACGCAAGATCGGGAGAATATGTGGAATGTGGATTCACCTCCCAACAAAGCCCATATATAGCTGCTTTCGTCATGTTAGCGGAGTGCAAATGTGTATTGTTCTGTTGAAGCGGTACTTGATGCAGTCTTCTCTGTTGTTTTTCTTCAATTGCGACCGCAGTGCGTGTGAGTTGTTGGCAATAAAGTCAACAGTTATAGTTACATTCCTGGGAAGCAATTCGTATTACACGACAACATCTTTATCCCAGTAGACCCATAATATCATCATCTACAGAGGATACGGCATTTACACGGGTTGTTGTGTGTTCAAACGACAGAACCATTTTCTTGTAAAGCTCTCTCCGATACCATTCTTCCCGTACACGGCACAAATGTTTCGAGCCGCCTACGCTGCCTTTACTCCTCTATAAAACTCAAACAGAAGAATATGTCGTACGTGGCATATCCAATATCTTAAAATCATAAGTTGCCGTGAAACCACTGCCCTGCATCATTGTGTACATACCAGAAAGTTCTGCTGAAGAATGTGATAGTAAACATTACGAAAAGTGAAGAATGTCGCAGTTGAAATGTTTATATTTGCTCTGCAGGCCTAGCGGATGAAGAAACACGAAGAACCACCGATGGGCAGTGTCGACCATGTGTTCCAATAGCCTCACAAAAAGGCTGAATATTGTCTAGGAGTGTAAATAGGATGTCAGTCAATCTCATGGTGAATTTTTGCACTGATTTAATCAAATTTGAACTTCTTGTCATCAATTGCATCGACACTAGACCACTGAAAAATTCAAAATTTGAAATAATATGATACAGGTTTCAACCCATTTTTAGAAGTTGTTCATGCACAGTACGATTTGTTTTGGTAGATAAATGTATTTAATATAATATTCTCTATCGTATCTAACAGTACAATGCTTTAAAACTGAATTCAGAATCTATTATTTTAGTATGTTAGGCCTATGTGAAACTTCGGATAGGAACTCTGTGAAGCAAGATAAAATGGGAGATACAAGCTAATGGGTCAAAGAATGACATTTTCAATTTTTTTCTTTTATAGAACACACTTTTCCCTTTTTTGTGATTAAATATTTTCTTATAACGGTATATGTTTGACACTATTTCAAATATACCTTTCAACACGAGCGTATGTCACGTCCCTCTTTCTTTACATTTAGTCTTCTCCTCTCGTTTTTCGAAACTTTAAATTTTACATTTATTTTTCCTGATAACAAAAAAAGTGTTGAGATAATTTAATGAAACTTTGCATGCTTGTGTTATTTTGACATACTAATAATATACATTATAATACTTCCTTTAGACTACATGCGTAGCCAAGGCGGTAACGCATTTGCCTGCTAATCCGTAGTTGCGCTCGGGCGTGGGTTCGATTTCTGCTTGGGCTGGTTACATTTTTGAGTTTTTCCGAGGTTTCCTCCAACCAAAAGGTGAATGAAAGGTAATCTATGGCGAATTCTCGCGGCTTCACCTCGCCAAATACCATATCGCTATCACCAATTCCATCAACACTAGATAATATTGTAGTTTATACATCGTCGTTAAATAATCAAATAAAAAATGTATTTCCTTCAGAATTTGTTCTTTATTTTTCAAATATGTGTCATGTCAATGTTAAATTAATAACACATTTTATATAAATGTAAAAACAGCTATTTTCCTAGAGATAAATTGAAGGTTTTAGTTCTTGTCACGCAGGTTGCTATTACAAAGACTTTAATGTATGAATTATTTAAGTATTCATAGATGTATAGGGAAAATGCAGGATAAATAAACAAGTATCATCCACAATTACTGTAAATTAATGAAGCCTATTGTTAAAATGGAAACAGTTCGTTAATAAAGTTAAAAATGTAGGACAAAACAAAAGAGTGTCTTGTGAATGTGCTAAATTTAATTTCACCAAGAAAAGATAGTGAGATATGAAATGTTAAATTACACTTAAATTTTTTCAAGAGCAAAGGTGTATCTTCCCTCCTAAATATCTTCATTTCATAGATATAGTATAGAAACTGTGGTTCAGGAGTGATTAATATACCATTTGTGAATAAACTTACAAAAGGCAAACAGACGTAGTAAAATGTACAAATTGATAGCAAAGAGCAAGTATTTATAAACGAAAGTTACATCACAAACATTGCTGTTAGTCTGCTAGTGCAGTAATCAACTGAATTCATTTAGTTAATATTGTATGTGGCAGTACTGATATCACTTGCTCAAATGCAGTTGATTTCTATCAGTATGTACTATCTTTACAAAATACTGCGCGTTGTGTCACTTTTAATTAGCTTGATACACAGAACGTGTTTCATACTTAAACAATGTAGGCGGCTTTGATCTTCCAATTAATATTCAAACATCGAGTGGTGAGAGGGAAATTAAAAAATAAAAATAAAAATAAAATTACAAGCTAGCAAACTCAGAGCAATGTCAAATGATATGATTCTTTCTCACGTCGAGAAAGTGCATTTTGGTTTTCTGAAATAATTGTCTGTTCCTTTTGCTTATCAATAAATAATAAAGCTAATAAATTGTAGAACAATTCACGGTGTCGCGATTAAATTCTCTGAAGAGAAGGGGGCAGTCACTTTCTCCTGTGTGCACCCTTAGTCTGTAATTTACTGTGCATTAGCATTCGCTTATGGGACATTTGTTACAATCCATATCGTCTAACAGTAGTAATGGTACTTTGACATTTGACACAAAAGTCCAGCGACATTTGGTACATTCTGTATGGTCCAATGGTGAAACAGACCCAGGATATTTGGTACAATCCATACGACCTAATGTTCAAAAAAGGTCCAGAATATTTGGTTTAATGTATTTTCTTACAATAATATATAACTTACGTGATATGTGTACTTATTGTCACCAATTGGCTGAAAGTCAGCACCAAACACGAATACAAATTTTCAGTTTTATTAAGTTTCACAAACGAAATATTAAGTGATAAATAACATGGCAGAATTTTCTTCACAGAAACAAAAACTAATGTTACGTCACAATAGGTATTTCATTTTGTCATTTTTGTAGGGCCTATATTAAAACTTAAAACTGGCCCTAAAACAGTACTTGTCACAAATCTAATTTTACATTTTGAATATTAGTAAATTCATTATGAATTTTTGTTACGTGGGTTCCATTATTTAAACATGATTTATCTTTTTTTTAAATATAGTCTTTGTCAATTCTGTCAGATAATTTTATATAGGCTTCATTATAAGATTGTATTTTTTTTTTAATTTTTATATGTCACTTCAATTTTCATAATTTTTAATTTAATTAATCACGCAATTATTGCAGTTTCTCATAATCATTTTTCAATACTTATTACATGTATACGCAGAAGATATGACAAATTGTTTATTCAGAAACAAATTATATTTCATATTATTTTAACTCTTTCAGTCAACAAAAGGTATTTTAATCATAGTTTTAAGATAATATTTTTTAAAATTATTTTACAATTTTTTTTAAATTGTAATAGTTGATGAATAATTATTAAAGTTACTAATTGCAATTGTTTTCGTTCCAATCGATGTAATTTATCACTGAAGATGGAGAAGCATTCTCCGAAACTTGTTTGAATAAGAAGTTCAATAAACTTATAAAGTGTTCACATAACATATCTGCTTTAATGTATTATATATATATATATATATATATATATATATATATATATATATATATATAAATGTCAAATCAGAGTATGTTTCAAGCAACATGGAGCTTTAAAGTGAAGTTTTCTCAATACTTTAAATTTTCAGTTGCTTCCCTTTTGAACTGGCCATTATTGGACCCCATGTATTGTACCAAATATACTGTATTAACCATAAGCATTGTACCAAAAGTCTCTGGAAGATTTTATAGTTGGATCATATGCATTGCACCAAATGTCTCCGGACGTTTTTTTTTAGAATTGGACCATATGCACTGTACCAAATCAATTTTAATTATGGTATTTACAGTAAATTGGTGGTGTTGCACCGTGTTAACAATATGGTCAATGTATTTTGCTAATAAATAAAGTCAAATTTTCCATAACATGACATAGGGACTAATATATTACTAAACAATAAAACACATGTGAAGATATAGGCCTGCTATAGCCTACTCGGAACATTATGTTTTTTTTTATTTCATTACGGATAATATTTTTCTGACTATACAAGCATCAGCAAGTTACCAAACGTTGCATAAATGTTCTACCACAACACGGTTAAAGTACTCAGAAACTAAACCACAAACGATTTCCCTGCCCGACTGAATTTAACTTTAATATTTACTTGATATTGCAGATTCAGAATTTAAATTTTAATGCACACCCTGTTTGCTACACGAAAGGTCATTATTTTAACATATGGAGCAATTGTTCCCTCAGGTCACATAAATTTTTCCTCACTTTCCAGTGTAATCATCGGTGCTGAAAGTGCTACATAATGCAATACATTTAAAATTCATACATTCTGGCTATTCTGTGCTAAACAATTTGTATATTTCAGGAGCTCATATTCGTAATGATATTTCTGAATCAAAATCTGAATGTACTTACAACAAATTTGTTGGCTGGCTACTTTGTAGGACGTGAATAATAACTTTTCTTCTTACGCCCAACTGATATCGCGCATTTCCAAGTATTTAACTATTGGCATTAAATAGGGTAAGTGTTCCAGTAATTTTGGAAAACCTGAGGCGCATTACCTGTATTGGAATAATATTTATATACCTCCACAAGCTGAAGGAAAATAATTCCTTTGACATTAAAGTAATAGTTTTTCATGATTTTAAAAATAAGTTAAGCGCACCGGTACTTAAATGTAGGCGTACAATATTGTACCACAAATTTCTATCATAACTTAGAGCACATCTTGTCTCAGTGATACTGGTTTGTAAGTTTTTATTAATTCATTAGATTGTCGTGTTCGTGATGCAATTCAATCCTTTGTCCTTTCCGTATCCGTATCATTTTCTCAATTAACTCGATCTCTTTAATGTTCAATTTGGTTCTGTTTGATGCATCCTTCAATTTCAATAAATGATACTTAGTTATCTTTCACCAATACTATTTTCATTATAGTCCTTCTCATTTAAGATGAATGAAACAAAATGAATGACAGGAGAAGTTCCGAAGTGGAACAGATCACATCAACAGTAAAGGAAATGAGGTGTAGAGTACACCTTTTCTGTTGTTGGTAATTGCAAACAAAGTCAAAATATTTTGGTGTTTCAGAGATAAGCTTCGTCTTCAGGTGAAAAAACTGAGTGGACAGGAGTTCCTACGCATTGGGTTCGTTACAAATAGCTAAATGTGATCAATTTGTTACATTTTCTAATCGAGATTATTTCATCTACCCCTCATATGAACAATTCACCACTATTTTCTCCCTTAGTTAAAACACGTCAACAGATTGATCAAAATAGTTATTCCTCCTAATTTTGATTCATACAGAATATGTTTGGGTTGTTTACAGTTTTAGGTTTCTGCACAGTAAAAGCTCTTGAGTTCAACTTAAATCAAAACCACTATACAATTATTATTATTATTATTATTATTATTATTAATTTTATATTATTTATTATTACATCATTATCTACCACAATGACTATGGCCACAACATATTTCACGTTTAAGAGAAACTAGTTTCATGTCTATCTAGTGATCTCCAGTTACATAAATTTAATTTCTATAGAAAATACGAGTATTTCTTCCACCATCCCACTAATATTTTTATGTCATTTCCACATTTCCTCATCTAATTTAATTAATTCACTATTTTATTCTCAATTTGATCCATTTTCGGCGAAACCTTTAACGACATTGTATTTCCACTCACAGAATACTGCTCATTGCCATTAAGATCACCATCATCATCTTCCATCACAGTTTAGGTATCAGTCAGTGTAGACTTTAAAAAATCCGCAGTGTTAGTTTGTGTATAGTTTTCTTTCATCTCCCTGCTTCTTTAGGGGCAAAAATTTTCTTGTGAAATTTCGCCTACTGGTTTCTCATTTTTCATTTCCCTAAGCTCAACTTCTTCTCTTAAAATGTAAGATCCTTTTCCGTCTTCTGATACGGCTATTTCATCTTGTATAGCAAAATTACTTGGACGATTTCCTGTTTCATATACTTTTTATACATATTTTGTCCATCTGATCAATATTCCTTGTTTGTCATTTCATTACTGATTTCATCTTCTATCAACCACATGGATTTCCTGTTCTTATTTGTGAAAGCCAAACATTTTACTTCGCTATGCATTAAATCTTATCTTCCTTTTCTCTCTAGATCCTGTATTTCTTTATATTGCTATTTCATTCAGTCTTTCTTCGCCCTATCAGTTTCTCTTTTGAGCTTGTTCGTTGTTTAGTTTCCTGTATGACTATTGACACCATCCTGTTGCATTCACATGTCTGTAAGACCGAGGCGTCTCATTTTGGGAACGGAAAAGCTGAGTAAAATGTTGAAAATTCCTTGGACGCCTCATTTCCAGATTCGACGATATACATTGGCCATTTAGATCTCAGGATGTAACCTCACCGGACTAATTCCTGTGGGGTTACCTAAAGAAAAATATGTGCACTACGTGACCCAATGAAATTGTTGAACTAAAAGAAAACATTCGTAGGTATATACAGGCGACTGCGGCCGATTTGCTGCACCACACTGTGAAGAGTATGACTGAGAGCTCCCAAGAATATTCTCGTCAAGGTGGTGTCTAGCTAAGGGATGTGGTATTGAAACTAGTGATAAGAATATTCGAATAAAAAATACGAATTATTCGATTCTTGTATGTTCTCGAGATATATCTCGAATCGTGAAAAAGTATTCGAATATTTTGCTCGAATGGTAGATGCTGTGAGAAGTAAAGAGTGAGAACAAAAAGAAACAGTATATAGAGAACACCGATTGCTCATAAATCGTATACATACAAACATAACGTAGTTGTGTACAATAAAGACTACTTCCAGATCGTCTCTCTCTGTCACACCTCTCTCCTCTTTCTTTCTCACATCTAATTACGGAAAGCAGGAATCAACAGTCACAGATAGCTACAGAATGTGATTAGAATAATAATAAAATATGAATTCCTGTGCTTATACAATACACTGCTGTTACAGGTCACTGCTATTGTTATCGCTGTTATGCTGGATGTTGGATAATAGAAATGAGAAGCGAGAACCTGCCGGCAAGTAATTGAAACGTTATTTCAACGATAAAAGTATTCGATAACATTTATTCGAATAAATTGTTCGATTCTTAATATTATTCGAGAACAGATTATTCTATTCTTAAAATTATTCCATTCTGCCCATCGCTAATTCAAACGACGAACATTGTGACAAACTCCTGTATTTTGGTAGTGTAATACAGAGTCCTTAATAAATGTTCGTCTTCCGCGTCTAGTAACATAACATTTGAAATGTGTCTCATCAATATGATCCACTCTGTATCTTAAACTTTTCTTCTGTACACAATTGTCATCGAAAACCTACAAGTTCATTATCTTTTCCTGCTATAGAAGAAAATATGCCATAATATTCGTAACATATGTAGAAAATAATTTATATCAGGCCTGTATAAGGTTTGCGTTCTCCGAGTCGGCTCACAGCTCGCGAGCGGAATGCAGATATTGGCTGCGCTCTGTATAAGTGTGGACTGGAAGAAGGGGTGATCTTGTACAAAATGTACACAAAAGGAAGTACTAGTACGAGTGTTAATGAAATGAATTCCCGTTCAGTGTTTACAAAACTATCTTGGACTATTATTAATTAATAAAGAAATATTTATTTTACAGAATTAATAGAAATTCTATTGTCATTTAAATATACACTATCATTTTGTTATATATTTAAATATCACTACATCACAACGGGGTTTTAGGCTGTTGGCAGCTGAAAGGAACAGTACTGATCGTAATGAAAAATCAGTTACAGATCTTCGATGTCTGCCTTTATTAAAGTTCATAAAAGAAAACAGTTGCTCACAAATATAAATATTGAGCCAAACATAGCAATCATTTTCACAGCCAGCCTGTGTAGTCGTGGATATTATTGTTGAAGTTTATTCTTGTAAAACTCAACCAGGCTAGTAGTATTATTCAAACGGTCTTTAGCCTTTAGGTCACATTGATGATTAATAAGTTCAAGCTGTAAATCGTACGACACTGTTTCAACTGTTGAAGGAATTTATTATGATAACTTTAAACTTCTTTCGAATTAAGAAAAGATCTTAGAACCTGGGATTAAATTAATTTTAATATTTGCACATAATCGTTTAACATGGCTTCAATACGAGCAGTTTCTATCGCTGGAAAGTGAGCCATATTACCTTCCCGAAACTGACCTAAGAAAAGTGTAAGTTTACGACTAAAATCCCGTAATTTATTCAACATATCAACAATGAGCTGGCATTTTCCCTGAAGAGAGATATTTAAATTGTTGAAGATTAATAAATTCTAACGTACCCTACCTCATGTAATAATGCAACTTTCAACTCCTGAAATTTTTTACTGCGATCTTCACCAACAAAACCATCGTATCTCTATATGTGGACTAGTAATGAATTATATTATGTTTTCCTCTTTGTTTCAAACTTTTGTGGCAGATAATATTGACTCCAGCTGCTGTAAAAAAATAAGCATTTTCGCATGCAATATTGAAAGAATTTGCCTGAAGATCACTTTTCCTTTTTAGATTCCTCCATTATGTAGCCGTAGAGAGACATCGTGAAACAGCTACTGATAATACACACTACACCAGATAGCTGCGTGGACTATCCTCTACCTATAGCAGGCCTATATCATTCCGACGTACCTTTCCGGTGAGCTGTTAGACGGCTCTCCCGCTCCGAAGGAACGACCGCGCTCAATGAGCGCCGTTTGTGCAGGCTTGATATTAAAGGGATAGAAGGCAACATGCTGATTGACATTCGTTACACCAACACAATAAGAAAGGTCCAGTTGTTTGTATCACTAGTTCAGGTACTGCATTATCCTGATAATGAAAATAATAAGTGGTTCCAAAACGTTACGTATCAGAAATATGAAGTTCCAAAACACGATGGAATATCGAACATTATCTTCCATTTCGGAGCTATCACATTGCTTTAAAGTGCAGTACTGAAAAATACAAAACAAAAATTAAATCGCTAAAACTGTTGTTCAGAAAGAAGCAAAACCATATTATCTGGCATTCAACAGAATAAGCTTCTTATCAAGGATTCTGATACTTTTAGTCATTAGTGCTTCTAGAAGACGAAGTTCATATGAAATGCTAGCATCAAATTTCTTGCTAATTCGTATCTGACTCACACTCTGATGCACTGAAGAAGAACAATAAGAACAGAAGCTCCGTTGTTATCATTACGTGCTGTTGTCGCATAGAAGCAAAGCTGGCGAAATGATTCTATTCCAGAATGCAGTCAAACTACAGTATGACATGTCCACACTATTCAGACAAGTGTCTTCAGCATATCGCTGTTATCTCGCTTCTTGTTGTTTTGCTGTCTGAATCACGATGCCTTTATAAGTAGACATTATAGTCTTCATTAAAAAGTTGGAGGTTTAATGTGAAAAGTTCTAGGTAAATAATTGTATCTAACAAGTGTTTAATATTTTCCGCCCGATATGTGAGAACGGAATCGTTAAATTCCACATTTTAATGCAATCTGTACAATACTGTAAGATGTACAGACTACATTCCACATCAACCCCAAGGACATACTAGAAAATACATTTTATACAACTGACAGGGGATTTAAGGAAATGTCAATGATTGCATGTAACGCCTACACTCGAATTAAAGTAATAAAACGCAATATACACATTCAACATTTTACGCCTACTACATTTTATTTAATATTCATGTATACAGCATGTAAAAGAACTCCTGCGGAACAAAATTCTGGTACACCGGCGACGCTGATATAACCTCGGCAGTTGCGAGCGTCGTTAAATAAACCATAATTTAAATTTTTCATGCATAAAGAATGAATAAGAAATACTGAGAAAAAGTTTGGGGGCGAGTTCCTCACACCAAAACAAGAAAAAATGTCATATAAACATATGTCCGGAAATGTTCTGTTTATGATTTATTCAAAGTACAATGTACAATGTTTTGGATAGACTATATTTACATACAATAAAACATTGTCAATTCAAAGAAAATGTTCAAAATGTGCTCCCTCTGCTTCTATACACGCACGAACACGTCGAATCATGGACTGTCACACCCTTTCAAAGGCCTCATTACGGTGTCTCAGGGTTGTGCGGCACGTTAATGAAGCGTTTCTTAATTTAAAATGTCCGTTGCATAAACTAGGGCTTTCAAGTGTCCCCACAGATAAAAATCCAAATGATTCAGGTAGGGCGAACATGCAGGTCATGGAACTGGTCCTCTCCTATCGATCCATTTGTCAAGGTCAATATTAGCGAGTGCAGCTCGAACAAAGCGACTAAAATCTGTTGGATCTCCATCATGCATAAACCACATATTTGCTCGTGCTGCCTGCGGTACATCCTGTAGAAAGCTGGATGAATATTCACAGTTAAGTTCCTGTAGACGCCTCTAAGACATTGTGCCAGAACATGTGAACCTACCAGACAGCCACCTATAACACCAGCTCACACATTGGTCTTAAATTGCTGCTGGTGTCGAGCCTGAATTATATTTTGAATTTGCGTCAACCTGATCTGGAAGAACACATTCTACAGGGTGTTGCTGAGGAACCAGGTATCAGGCGGAGCACATTTTGAACATTTTTATGAGTTCACAATATTTATTGTATGTAAATACAGTTTATCCGAAACACCGTACTTTGTACTATGAAAACAGCTCATAAATCAAGCATTTGCAGACATATGTTTATATTACATTTTTTTGTTTTGAAGTGCGAAACTAGCCCCCAAAGTCTGTATCAGTATTTTTAAGTCACTATGTATAAATAACCAAAATACCCTATATTTACACGACTATTGTGCGAAAGACAATGAATGAATGGACGGACGACGAACGGTAAGAGGAAGAATTAAAAGGTATTCAATCGAGAATCTTTTCAAAGGAAATTTGGAGCTAAGAGAAAGTGTCTATGTCGTCCTATTGCCCACTTTTCTCAGTTCGTTACCTGCGATTCCGTTTGAAGGAATAGAAAAATTTGAAGGGAGAATAGTCGAAAATATACAAACAATACGAAGGGAAGGAATACTGCAGAATAGTATAGTTCAACACTTTTCGCTGCACACGAACAATATGCGAGCAGGTCATCCTAATGCTTACAATAGGTACCAACATTCTTCTTTCCGTATTTCCTGATGATGAAGCCGAAACCTTGCATAGGCTATTTCTGATTAAGATGAGACAAAAACGTGAAAATATCGCACAGCAATGATCATCTTCAAATTTTCAATCCATCTCGTTTGTCGCTTGCATACTATCTTGCGGATAAAAGAAAAATGAATACATAAATCAGAGGAAACAAAGCTATGCGGATAAATATGACTTGAAGATGCACAAAGAAGAACCTGTTTCAGTGAAACATATACCATATCGCAGTTTTGATCGGTTACAAATTGTATATGTGCAGTTGTATCCTGTGCTGATGTGCGCACATGATCTGCCCTGGGCAGCACGGGAGGCATTTCTGCGATCTGTTGTTAAACAGATTACCGCGCATAATCAGTTTAAACTGTCGCTTTTAGTTGTACAAATCAAACTAATTAAATCGGGTCGGGTTGTGCTGCTCTCTCTCTGAAGGATGGGGCTCGCTTACAACCACTGCATACGTTCAGTAGAACACAGGACATTTCAATGCCGAAGGTCTCTAGCAAAGCGGAAAATAAACTATATTTATTTTGTGTTAGTCATTCTATTTTTAACTGAAATCGTCGGTCAGATTTGAAGTTCCTACATTATGCCAGAAGATGTGATTTTCAAATCGGTTATTTAACCGCGGTAAATTACCTACATAGTTATCTAGCGTCGATAAAATTAGTGATATAGGTATCCTATTTTGGCGAAAAGAGTCAGAGGATTTCCCCACATAGTATCTGAAAGTTGCAGAATCTCGGAAAGAAACAATGAGCCCAAGAATAATTGAAACTCATGTCCAAGCGCAGTCTCTCATCTGAGCACAAAGTTCTTCTCATTACACTATTCCGTCGACCTCGACAATATATTGATGGAAGTATCGCCCTTCGTAACAGTAGAAGCAATGTATCAATATTTGTGCATTGCAGTAGATACATGGTATCAATCAGGATTATGACCAAATATTTTACTGGCATGGTCTAATCGATTCCAATTTATTAGCACTAAACTGTGATGTTGAAGGCAATAGAAAAATATTACATTTCCCTCTTTTAAAAGGTACAAACAATATATTTCCGGACTGAGTCAGTCTATCAAACAGCGTCAGATTGTCTTTAAGAAATGAGTTTCTACACGTGATTTTGTGCAGATATATCAAGTACCTATTGTGATTTTTCCTGAAATCTCTCCATATACGCCTTATGGCTAGTCTTCTTTTCTACCTTTCAAGTGATGCATTTAGTATAGATACCAGGTGTTTACCTGGTTCTAGATAACTTCTCCATTTCTTATGTCTTGTGTGTTGCCTACATTCAGGGCAGTTGGGAAAATTATTGTGTCTTGTAGGTCTATTATAAGAAATAAGTGCGCAAAAACGTGCAATTTAGTTTGGTATGAGTTACTTCTCTTTACTATATTCCACCAGTGACTTCGTTTTATTCACACATTTACTAAAATGATATTTTGGACACACTTCGTTGCACAGTTTGCACACGCATTCGGGGGAAGGTTCGTGGTACTCTGATCTTCTGCACAGTTTGTGGTGAAAACCATGAACTGCTAGCCTTGTTATGGCGCTTCGTAACTTGTTTTTCGGCCCTGTCCAGTTGCGGTTGATCATCGCATCCGTTCCATAGAATTCACTTTCTATTTCCGCCTTCTTCTTGTAGGTCTATTATGAAACCATGAATTCTGAAGTGTTACTTAATTATCGAAAATAATAAGAGTAGCCGAATGGTGTCACTAAAAGATACTGCCATTAGATGTTGAGAGAAAAGTAATGAATGCAATCTCGCACAACATTGAAATGACCAAAGCTGCCTTGAAATTATATCACTTCTAGTAATGTATATTAAGAATTGAGGTATATTAATGTTATTTTCCCCAAACTAATTAAATCCTGTAAGCCACTCGTATATTATGCTTCGATTAATTTAGAGGTTTCCAGGTTTAAACCCCGACAAGGACGACAGTTTTAAGCATGATCAAATCCTTCGAAATTTTTCCTTTCTGAAGGAAATAAATATGGATAACTTATCTTAGATTTACAACAAGCAAAAGCATCTTGTCTCTTATAGAGGCCTCAAGACAATTTGTGGACAACTTCTTGTCTATATAGACAGCACAGTGGGCTCAATTCAGTAAAGCAATTGCGCTTGTTCTTGAACCATCCTTCTCTATTCCTAACCCATAACATAGGCCTACAGCACACCCCATGCAAGGTCTCACTTAATTGCAAAGTCCTCGTAATTAAACACAGAATTCAGATCGTACTGTAACTTCAATATAAAACAGTTTTAATCGTTTGGTATTTAAATTATGGATTACAATTTCCAGCTTATTACTGTACGATCAGCTTGAATCCGTTCTCAGTAAAATTGTACCGCGATAACAGAAACAACTGGATTTGGTGCAGGGCTGTATTTACGCAGCGATCAACATAGTCCGTGGTCCAGCGCAGCAAGTTTCAGAGGGAGGCGAATTATGTTGTACTTTTACAAGCGCTATCGCGTGTTCACAAATTATACAGTTTGGTAAACATAAGTTTAGTTATTTTAATGAGTTTGTCACTGAAAGAAGCGATTTATCGTTTCGAAAAAACGATAAAAATTTTCTCGTTTTCAGTTTCTTAAAAATGTCTGCTGTGAGATCTCAACAATATGACAAGATTTCTGTTCATTTCTGCTGGTTTTTGCGTCAGACTGCTTACTGTGTTTAATATAAATTACGAACTAGTTAGTTCCTTAGCGTTATTTGAAACTAGAGAGACATCAACACTGTAACAGATATATAATTTAATTAATGTTATTTGAAACACAGCAGGAAGTCGGGTGAACTGGAAACGTCAAAGTCTTAATTCATTCACAGCAAATAGAGAGATGGTGAAAAATGTAGAAAACGACTCTGTTTGCATACACAGAGATACGATTTTTTTTACAAATGTCAGGAACATTATAAGTCCCACTTTTCCACATATGAAGACATTTACAACTTCAAGTCGGCCTGGTTGGCGCAGTTGGTATAGCGCTGACCTATGCTCGAGGTTGCGGGTTCGATCCCGATCCAGATCGATGGCATTTAATTGTGCTTAAATGCGACAGGCTCATGTCAGTAGATTTACAGGCACGTAAAAGAACTCCTGCGGGACAAAATTCCGGCACACCGGCAACGCTGATATGACCACGGCAGTTGCGAGCGTCGTTAAATAAAACATAACTTTTTTAAAACTTCACTGTAGACCAGTCCTGGACACTAAAAACTATAGATTTTCCCTTAACTTCCCACTCCATCTTCCGCGGCTGAGATGAGTAGCTAAGAAGGTAAGCATTGCTCAGTGACGAATTTTATAAGGCAGGCATCGTAGCTTTTACGAACTTTCAGCTCTCGCTGGTCGCCTGAAATCTATCACTGATCCACAGTGCCTATTCTGCGTTTGTTTATAAGACAATGTAAGCTTTTAGGACATGGCCGAGTGTTTCTGAGTTCCGTTTAACTTGCGCGTTGTGCCCAGGGCTGCTGTAGACTTTTAGAAAAAAAGTGGTTTATTTAACGACGCTCGCAACTGCAGAGGTTATATCAGCATCGCCGGTGTACCGGAATTTTGTCCCCAGGAGCTCTTTGACATGCCAGTAAATCTACTGATATGAGCCTGTCGCATTTAAGCACACTTAAATGCAATCGACCTGGGCCGGGATCGAACTTGCAACCTCGGGCTCTATGCCGACTCGACAGACTTTTAGCTATTCAATATACACTAAAATGGGACAAGATAGAACCACACGATCAGTTTCTTGAGAATCTTCATGAGTGAATAAAATAAACATCCCGTTTAGCTCTACCGTAAAAAATCTCGGAGTGCATTTCGAATCTAATCTCAATTGGGATACACATAATATTAAATATACTTGTAAGAAGGCATTCTTTATTCTCCATTCACTAAAAAGATTGTATCATTATCCATCTATATTAAAACAGACGCTGGTACAGACACTCATTCTACCTCACTTCGATTATTGCGACGTTTTGTTCAGTGATCTCAGGATTGATTCCGTTCAGAAACTACAGCGTGTTCATAACGCTTGCGTCCGCTTCATTTGTAATGTTCGATACTATGATCATATCTCACCTTCTTTCGAGAAATTTTCATGACTTAGGCTACATGAGAGCAGAAATCTGCACTCGCTTTCTCTCTTATATCGAATTATACACACTTCATCCCCTCTTATTTATTCGCTCGTTTTCATACTCTCTCTCTCTCTCTCTCTCGCTATCATAATATTAATACTCGATCAGAACGCGATAACACGCTAGAAATTCCACTTCACACATCATCTCTGTATTCCTTATCTTTCACTTTTGCTACCTGTCGTCACTGCAACTCTCTGCCGCCTGATATCCAAGTTAGAAAATTATCTTATGACGAGTTGCCAAACTAACTAAACTTACTATTATGACAAGTGTTGTATTGCATGCTTCCACGTATTCACATTTGTTTATGTTCTAGTGATATTTAACTTATTTTATCTTTTTGTTTTCATATTTCCCGATAATGGTAGGCCTATATCTATAATATGATAACTTTAGCTATATATAATCATAATTTTCCTTACTGTGTGTACCTAAAAATATTGTATACAATGTATGCTTTGTACTTCACTATTTTATTACCATTATTATTATTATTATTATTATTATTATTATTATCAATAAATTGCATTATTTTTATACTTTGTATGTCTAAATTATTTTGTCCTGCTGTTCACATTTTATTATGCTTTTTCCTTTCTTTCTATATGTTATATATTATGTCTGATTTCTACTTACTTTTTGTTTACATTATATTATTATTATTATTATTATTATTATTATTATCTTATTCAGTTTTGTGTGTAAAATTGTAGTGTTTTTTGTAACGCAGTTTTACTCCTGGTTGAGTGTTAGAGAAGGCCGTATGGCCTTAACACTGCCAAGTTAAATAAACCATTATTATTAAAAAGCATGGGCAATTTTTACTAATATAATATTATGATTAATATTAGATTAGATTAGATTAGATTAGATTTATTTATTTAACCTGGTAGAGATAAGGCCGTCAGGCCTTCTCTGCCCCTCTACCAGGGGATATTAGTGTTGTCATGAACTTATTTGCGTTAACTTAAAGCACCCCTGACAATGTGAAGGTAGTCTTGTGTTTCGAACGCGCTTTACTTCTGTTGTGAGATTATTTCAGCAGCTTTCAGTTTCCTTCTTTTTTTATACTTCTATCAACTAAAACAGCTATCGGCTATCAATAATGTGACAATTCTTGACGTCACTACCACATAGGCCTATTATAATATTTTGTTTACTTGTTTCTGTCTTTTTTATCAGATCGTATTGGAAAGAGACAGTGCAGTATAAGCAAGATATCTCAGTGGCTAGGCCTATACTAATGTCATTACATCCACTGTACGGATACTATGGGGATCACAGGCATGGAGAAGGAGAAGTATAGAATAATATACAGTAGAATGAAAATAACTCGACTTGCGCTTTAATGATAATGTTAGGTTTGTAGCAATTAAATTATTTATCTTGTCGAGTTTAACTTGTTTATGTTGCTTGTAATTTCTTTTATCGCTTTCGTTTGCATGTCAAGAGTAATTTGCTTACCTTCCAAGCGTACTCAAAATGAGTAAAATTATATTATTATTTTTACTATTATTATACAAATGTATCTAAAATGATTATTGTAATACAATAAACTCTATGTAAACTGTAAGAATTGTTTATGTATTGTCGCGATATGACTTCCTAAGTTAAAGCGACATAAAATAAATAAATTTAAAAAAATAATAATATTATTGTTATTACTAATTCTTCGATTTTTCAGTCTGTATTGATTTATTTGGCCGATACGCTGATGTTATGTCATTGAGACTTTAAAGTTAGTCGAAGAAATTGTAACTTTCTGTAAAATTACCACTTCCTGTGTCCGAAGTAGGAAGGACGTATTATTAGTAACCAGCGAATAGGGATTATAAAGAATTGACACTGAGCGAATTTTCCTGTATTTTGTTTCTCTGTGCGCTAGAGTTTAGTATAATCGAGCACACGCTAAGATAATAATTGAACATAGAGTTGAGACACAGGATCTAAACATCGCCTACCTTATTGCATAATCCAGTAACGCTTTGCTTCAAATAAATTCAAGTTAACAGCTTTTCCTTATTTCTCAGTGGCAAACTAGTTGTAATAATATATATATATATATATATATATATATATATATATATATATATATATATATTAATTTCAGATATAATAAATTGTATTATAAAATAATATAATACATTATAAAATTAAGTATCGAATTCGTTTAATATTTGTATATAATATAATATAGGTATATGGTTTTACTTCTCATAAGAGTTTTATTTTTCCATTTTCAGTGCTATCAAATCATTACATATTTTAATTGTTGTTGGGGTCAACGTCTCAACTCTCATTATAAAGGAACTCTAGAGTCTAGACATTACAGTTAATGACGGATTTATTATTTTATGGATCCAATTTATTTTATTTGAGTACATAATGTACCTAGATGTATTAATTATATGTGTTATATTTCCGTTGTGTCGACTGCTAGCTGGTGTGATATCAGCGCCAACTCTTGGGAAAGCAAGCAGAATCTCACGCTCTAGCTGGCTTGAAGGTCATTGAAATCAATCCGGCTACATCAAAGGTACCGACGCGAAGTGCCCATACTTTTTTATTTTTTTTTATTTCATTAGGTTATTTTACGACGCTATATCAACATCTAGGTTATTTAGCGTCTGAATGATATGAAGGTGATAATGCCGGTGAAATGAGTCCGGGGTCCAGCACCGAAAGTTACCCAGCATTTGCTCGTATTGGGTTGAGGGAAAACCCCTGAAAAAACCTCAACCAGGTAACTTGCCCCGACCGGGATTCGAACCCGGGCCACCTGGTTTCGCGGCCAGACGCCCTAACCGTTACTCCACAGGTGTGGACTATCCATACTTAATTACCTATACGCTGTAATAGTACTTGAACCCTTAAATTGGCAAAACTTCATTTCTCACACTAGTTTATTACACCGTGTCGGACTGTAAAGAAAACAACTATCGCAATGTCCACATTTTACATATTGTACAATATTATAGTGTTGTGAAATTTTAATTTTCCTACCAATTTTTTTCTATTGTTCTATTAAAATCATAGCATATAGCCTATTAACCTGTTGTATCCAATAGGATACTTTACGAATTTAAGAGTTAACACGGAAAGTGGTTGCTCTCCTGTAGCCTGAATTTGTCTAAGTGTCGTTCGGGTTAACACGACATTCACACGAAGAAATATTAAGCATCGAGATCCGAGAAAGAAGATAAGTCGTAGCAGCGACGTATGTGCATGCCATGAAACGACATATTTCCTACGAAGCCTGTAAGACTTAGCGATATAGTTCTTTCTTCTCATTACAAAGACCGGGCTTCGAATCTATCTATGCAAAACAAGCGCATGTAAACACAGCGCAAACGATTATTCTCAAGCTACTCCGAGGAAGGACTTATTTTCTGAACAGCTATCAATTTCCGTGTCAAAGTTTAGACATAATTTTGACGGAGTCGGACCCCGGCCACTTAGTCACTCGTAATGAGTGCACCTCTGTACTTCAGGTTGGACATTGTGTCTAATGTCACACATACTGTGACACAGTACGCGAGGGTAGACCAACAAAAGGGGAATACTGTAGGTAGAATTTAAACTGAGAGGGATTCAATCCAGCATCGGAACTTGAATCTTGTGTGGCTTAGCGGATAAAGCGCCAGCACGTAAAGCTGGAAACCCGGGTTTGAGTTCCAGTATCGGTGAGAATTTTTCTCCGTTCTACCGATTCTTCACCATGATTTTGACAATTTCGTTAGCAAATCATCTAACTTTTTTTTTCTCATTGGTATTTTTTGCGACGCTTTAACACCTGAGATGACTATCTAGTCTGGGTGAATTAAGGTGACTATTAGCACTTTAACTACGTCATACTACTTTTGACCAACAAAACGGTACGAAAGAACGTCTTTCAACCAATCATGGCTGCTTATCGCACAATTTTATCGCTTCCCTAGCATTTGTTTTATTTTATGGCTTCCCTAGCATTTGTCTGTTTTTATCACTACCCAAGCATTTGTTTCTTTGTTTGCCAACATTCCAAACTGTAAATTCTTTACGGTACTATATGCTTTGCGATAGTAATTTGTTTCTCGCATAGATAGTTGACTGAAAATAGCGGCTCCGTTCAAACTTTTTGGTGATGGTAACAATAGTGAAATAGAATTTTAGTAAGTCAATTAGTATCTATTTTATTGTATTAGAGTACTTTATTTCTTCTAATCTTTATATACTTTCTTCTGTTTTTATCACCTCCCTACCATTTGTTTCTTTGTTTGCGAACATTTCAAACTGCAATTTCTTTACTGTACTATCTGAAAAGATATAAAAGAGGGTGGTACTATAAAACATGCTTTGCGATAGTCATTTGTTTACTACAGTATAGACAGTCAACTGAAAATGGCGGCTTCGTTCAAACGTTTTCGTGAAGCTAACATTAGTGAAATAGAATTTCAATAAGTAAATATTTTATTGTATTAGGGTACTTTATTTCTTCTAATCTTTATATACTTTCTTTTAATCGTGTAATAGTCAATTAAATTCCAATCGAGTTTTGATTTTCTCTAGATAAATCAAAACCTCTAGTGAGATTACTGTTGATAATGCTAGCGAAATGAGTTCAGGGTTTAGCACCGCAAGTTACCCAGCATTTGCTTTTAATGGGGTAGGAAAAAAGCCCGAGTTAACCTCAATGCAGACAATTTGTCTCAATCAGGCTTTGAATCCATGCCCGATCCTACCACGGTCAGACATGCTAACAGTCGCTCCACAGCGGTGTCGAATTTTGTTATTAATTGTCTGATAATTTTTAACTTTGTCTTCTGCATTCATGAAGTTACTTTGTTCTTATTACTAGGCCTACACTATATTTACCCAAATTAATTTTGTTTTGTTCGTAGATTACAAGTCTTAGCAATTATTCTCTTCAATAATTAACGTTCAGTCTAGGCATGCATTCGGATACAACTTTGAGAACACAGAGTTCAAGGAATTTTATGTAACAGCTGCTTGATTTGTCACCACCAGATCCCACACAGTCGGATATCACTGTGTAAATAGCTGAACGTTTTTCAAGGGGACTTCAAAATGTTTATCTTCGCTGAAGTATTCAGTGGATACATAGCTAATACGGCAGTACAGAGAAGTAAACACACAAGCACAACAATTACAGCTGCCGAGGGGCAGGTTGCCAAGGAATGGGTCCGTTGTGCACTAAATGAATCGCAACGTGGCGTGGCCTACTTTAATTGCGTTTGGGAATACCAACCGAACGCCGCGAGCAGTTGGAATGTTGGAGTGACATTGTCACAGAAAAGAAGCTTGCGGCCATCTCTTTTCCCGCCACTATATGCCGGGAATTGAACTGTTGTTCCCGTATGTGAAAAGAATATTGCTACACCGGCATAAAATTCGGTAGGCAGAATATCTTACACAGATTCTCGAGTCCCTATATTGGAAAATCAGAAGCAGAAGCAACGCGTGTGGAGATTCTTGTGGAGTTAGTTGCCCAAGGAATTTTAATTAGGTGGTCTTGTATATATATGTGTGAACTAATTCCAACGGAACTGTCTTGATGGAAACACTGTTCTAGACTGAGATAAATTTTCACGATATATTTCAGTGTTAACGTGGTAAGCTGCCGACAAAGTCATCCTAAGTTTGTTTCCCTGCGAGCGTAGTCCCTATTGCTAAGTCTTTGATATTAAAAATATTTATTTTATTTAATGCCCACACATTTCATTCATTGCATTCAAACATTCAATGATCATTCGTCTACAAACTTCTCAATACATGAATAATTTTGAATAATTTCGAGGGAAAAACTGTTCGCCTATTGTATTATACTAAAAGGTTTGTGAAGTACGGCACTTTGATTCGTCGATTTACAAGCAAAACACATTAAGTCAAAAACATTATTTCTGAGGAAAAAACGTATATAATGTATATAATGAGTATTTGCAGACTTATGCCCGGTTTCTGGTACACTTGAGTTAACTTAACTGTCAGTTACTTAACTGTTCTTATAAATTTAACTGCGCTGATAACTTTCATGAGTTTCCGAAAAGTTAAATGTAGATTTATCAGACCTTGTAACTGACAGTTGAGGTAACTTCAAGTTCAGTATCTCTTGTTGGCCATAGATGTCTCCACTAGTATTTTGTTAGTGATTTTTTTTAGTTATTTATAGTTATTTTTATTTGCAGAAGTTTTCAGTAGTAATATGACAGTGAGCTCTGTACTAGTAGTAGCAGGCTTTTTAATTAAGGAACCGTGTGATAAACGATAGTGTACATGTACACTTCCATCTCAATCGTAATATGATTAAAAAAGTAATAATTGTTGGTATTTGGCGTGACAGCGAGGTAAAGAATACTAATGGGGAGAGGGCTACATGTAATTTCTGGTACACAACTGCAACCGCAGTCAGCTATGGTGGTTATGGCAGCCATATTGGTAATGTAAATATATGTTACATTCGTCCATACGAATGCTTTCATGTGTTCAAATGGACTTTTCGGAGAACGAAATACCATTGGCAATGGTAGAGCACCCAAGAATAAAATATTCCTTGACGGACGACATACTTTAGAATCTGAAGTTTATGACGAAAATTAAGCTTAAGATATTCGAAATTGTCTTTACAAACACACATTATTGTTCTATTATGTCACAGAAAGTAGAACATTTACCGTAAGTTAGGTAAATAAAACGCCAAATTTTTTTAACTATACCGATAATATAGTTAATTAATTCCGGTTTATATTATTATTTAATATCATTTATTATAGCTTACGAAATAGTAATGCAGTAGCGCCGCATGTCGGTATTTGTTCGAATCAGTATTAACAGCCAGGTAACTAGAGGCCGAGGCACAGTTACCAGTCGAAGCACCGATAACTGTAAAGATTACGATAACTGTTGTTTGGGAAACTCGTTTCAAACATATCAGCGCGTTAAATCGTAGATAACTCTGTATGTAACCGTCTTTTCAGAAACCGGGCATTAGGATTGGAAAATGAAACACACTTAAAGAGAAACAACTTACTAAAAATAATGATATTTTGAGGATTCACATTCGTCAGAAGAAAAACGCTTTTTTCTCAGAAGTAATATTTATTAGATAATGTGTTTTGCTTGTATTCCATACCATAATACTACTCTCATCTTGACACAGAACGCAAACTGATGATGGCAGGATGAAAAATCGATGTAGAAGAGCAGCCGGAAGAACGTGACCCGTAAAGATACGGAATGTTGCAACTGATTTCTAGCATGGCTGATCTGGGATTGCTTCGGATGTCAGTAATGAACTCCAGTTTTTCCGCACTTCTGATGTTGAAGAGTTTCCTCTTTGAATTTTCTCTTGATGTGGAGTTTAACAGAGTTAAACGATATTTTGTGATTAGATGTTGTTACTATATGAGTTCTCTTTTCGCCGTGTCATCAGCCGTTTTATTTCCAGGAACTGCACAATGAGAAGAAATTGACTGAAAGCATATTTGCTTATGGTTACGCTTAACTTCTCCTAAGAGACTGCAGGCAGCTACTTCGCTTGAATCGAGAGGTAGTAACAAAATAAGTTTTGTAATTATATTGCCCGTCATGACTACCCCGATAAGATATAAAAAAGTCACTGTTTCGAAATTAATATCGGTTTGAGAGTATTATTTATGGGTAAGAAATGGCGTCAAACTAAAGCAAGTTTGTTCTGTGTTTATTTTATTTTTGTGGTTTTACATATTTCTCGATAGTATATGGTTCTCAGGTTACCAGAGATTCTTAAGATTCTAAGATTGTGAAGTTATTCTGACAATGTTTTTGTAATATAATAGTTATTATCTACAACTTATTCTTGAACATATCAATAATAACCGTAAGTTCCTGGTTTTCGTGTTTATCATATTCTGCGGAATGGAATGCAGAATAATATCTTTGAAAATTGAACTTGGTGAGTTTTTTCATTCTTTTTCACAAACTAAACACTTGGTCACACCATCACACTTGAAAAATAAATACACTTGTTTCCACTGGCTATTAGTAGGCGATGATCTTGGCTTTAAGAACATGCTATTTCTGACATTTTATGTATATCTACTGTTTGTATGTTCAGACTAGACTAGTGTAAGATGTGCATAAACATGTAGATCTGTGGGGAGTGCGTAGTTAGTTACAAATCGGACACTTCAACTCCAGTGCCTATACCAGCTTCTACTCACAGACCACACTGAAAGAAGTAACTTGCTCTTTGCCCTGAATTTCATTTCTTAGGCACGACTGCTCTATGTGATAGTGTATGTATTTCCATCTAGTTTGCGCTTCTGTAGATGGTAGATTCGATTATATTCCGCGGAGTTAGATTATAGTTAACGATCATGGAGGAGGTAAAACCCAGTCGAGCGCGTGGTTTGTGCAAGGGTTTTAAATGGACGTTTTTGAGAATTCCAAAGGAGTCATTGTTGAATAATGAAGAACTGCGATTCTTTAAGACATAACCTATTATTCGATAAATTTATTTGTTCAAAATAATGTGGAACTGTGAAATAATCCAGTTTTCATAAAGACGAGGCACTAAAATAAGTTGAGTCTTGCTCAAAACTAGATGCAAGTGCAAGATAAACCATCTTATATTAAATATTTAATTTTAGAAATTGTATTATTATAAAGTGTGTATTGTAAGGTTTTAAATGAGTATGTGTATGTACTTTTTCTGTGAACTATATGAGCCGATCAGAGCAGAAGTGGTGTAAGTAAAAAATGCGTAATTACAGTAAACATGCTGTAAAATATCCCGCTAAGTAACAATTAATATTCAGTTTATTTAGACTATTAGTAGTCAGTGGATGGCAAGAACATATTAATTGCTACTTTGCGCTGTATTTACACAATTTTTACTTTAAGCCTCATTACCCAATTCTGACTTACACCACTTTTGCTCTGAACGGATCATATAATAAATATATCATATCATAAGGAGGAGGGTCAGTGACAGGTAGGTTTGGTTTCTTCAGGCATTTAGTATTCCTTGGGTATATACTTTTCGTTAGATAAGTACACAAAGATAAGCAACTTATAATTTTCCTACGTGTGTGAAAGTATTCATTTTTTGGAGAAATTATCCACTTTTAGCGATTTTTGACATTTGTAATATTTCATTTAGTTTTATAAATTTAAACTGTGTTTTGCGTCATTTTTCAGTTATTTTCGTTGTTTAAAAATAATTAAATATGGTCATTTTTTGAAACAAAAATAAAGTATGAATCACGAAGGACTACAATTTTACCCTACGTTCCACTTTTGATTTCACATGCTTAGAAAAGAAAATTACATAAATAGAAGTTGTTTGATTCATCCACTGAACCAAAGAATTAATGCTCTTGATTTTATAAATGCTTTCATTTCTTTCGCCACCGTACTTCTTCCCACAGTTATCTACTAAATTCTTCTTATACTGTTTCTTAATGTAACTTATAATTAAAAAGTAGGCGCCTTGCATGCACATAATCAACAATTCCATCTGCGTCCACATCCATTTTAAATTCAATTGAATAATATCAGTGAATACAATGTCAGAATAAAATTATACCACTGCATATGACCCACACAGCACATACAGCAAATCAGATTAGTAACAGCAGACTTCACGCATGCGCAGAATGAAATGTGCGATCGTGTCCGACAGAGGACGAAACTTTAGGTGATATCACAGCTTTGTTTGAGACCGTTCGTGTCGGGAAAAATATCCAATGCAGTACAGTATGTTGCAGCTTCATAGCAATGCGTGTGATCGCAGTCACATAGGACTGATCGAGACAAAACTGTCCTGTCCGAGACAGTATGCTGCCGGCGTAAGTTCAGTGAACGAAAATAAAAGCTATGTACGCAATGCTTTACAATAATTTTAATACAAGTTTATAGCATTATTTTAAGCCGCTTTGATACTCAGATAACATAAAACAGGCTTGAAACGACGGCGGGCTCGAGTTCAAATCTGGTCTATGGCAAGTTGTTATCTTATAGACAAAGCCAAGTTTATGAGGGTTTTTATTAGAGTTCTCCGGTTTTCCCTCGTCATTCTGCAGTACTGTTCACCATTTCCATTTCATTAACATATTAGTTTCAAAAAATAGGTCACCTTTTTTTTTTTTGCGTGACGTCTTAATCGATAGTCCGCCATTGAGAGTGCTCCTCGCGGTTTGCCCAAAGATAGGTAGATTGCATAATGGCAGATTCTAAACAATTCATATCTGCATCAGAGGCATCGGAGTCTTCCAGGATCTCGCCTGCCTGTAGAGGACATGGCTCATATACAGGGTGAAGTGAATTAGTTCTGCAGAATAAAAGGGACGATAGGGAATGCCTAAACTTAAAGGAATAGAAAACCTATATTACTTTGTGTTACTAAATGCACGGTTAATTAGAAAATTAAGTTGGAAGATCTAGCAGTGCGGCAACCTCATCGTTAACAGTCTGCTTTCTTCTCGTAATACATATGTAAGAGGTCAAATAACTCAGCCTCCCTCTCTGGCTACAACGTTGCTATCTGGTTGCACCGTTCAGTGGCTTCAAATTAGTGATGAAGGATCGGTGGAGCGGAGAAAAATTCTCTCGGCACAGGGATTCGAGCCCGAGTTTTCTGCTCTACGTGCTGACGCTCCATTCACTAAGCCACACCGAATTCCAAATCCGATGCCGGATTGAATCCTCTCAATTTAAGCTCCACCTCTTAGTTTCCCTTTAGTGTCCAACTGCGTCACAGATGTGTGGCAGTGGCACAATGTCCAAGACACTAATGTGCAGAGGTGCACTCATTACGAGTGACTAAGTGGTCGGTATCCGACTGAATGAGCGCCGTCTTAAATCACTAAGTGATTATATACGCATTTCATATCATTGCGATGTACCGAAGTACATATGATATTTCCGTGCAGGAATTCTGCGTTATCATATCATGGAGCTTAAACTGAGAGGATTCAATCCGGCATCGGAAATGGAATCCGGTGTGGTTTAGTGGATAGAGCATTAGCACGTAGAGTTGAAAACCCGGGTGCTGGAGAGAATTTTTGTCCTCTCCACCGATCCTTCATCATATAATAACGCAGAATTCCTGCGCCGAAATATATGTACTTTAGTACATCACAATAATTGAAATTAATAGTAGTTTTTAATTACATTTACAAAAAAACCGTTCACGCTATTGAAATGCGGCAGAGGGATAAATGATTCTTTATTAGATTTCCTATCGATATGGACAAAAATCACTATCCTACTCGCAATAGTTACCGAATAAGGGGGTATTAAACATTTAAGGGGAAAGCAATTTTTTAGAAAACTATTAAGTTTCTAGTGAACCTTGCAAAAAAATTGTAATAACAAATCCGGCAGGTCAGAGAAGATGAGGTCGACCGCACTTGCGATGGATTGATGGAGTGGAAGAGGATGCCAGAAAGTTGGGGTGCAAGAATTGGAAGGCTGCTACACAAGATAGAGACGGATGGCGATATTTACTAAGGGAGGCCCAGGCCCACCAAGGGCTGTAGCGCCAATGATGATGATGATGATTAAGTTTCTACCAATATGGTATTAAATTTTTTGTTACATATAATATGAACTATTCGCTCTGAAAATCTCTTCTACCCTGTAGATCTGTGAGTACGGCAGATCACCACCACAATTGTGGTATACGGATATGAAGGTTGAAGAGGAATGCATAGTGTGGCGGAATAGTGGGACCGTCTAGGGCAGCGCAGTCGTGCAACGCGTGCAAAACCCCTATTTCGGTTCAAATGACTAGGGAAACTCCATGTTCCGCCCGATATGCGTGCGCTTTTATAGTTCTAGGTTAATAATATCCTAGAAAATGTGTTAAGTATAACATTCTAATTGTAGAAACCACATAAAGATTATAAGTAGGGTTTATTTTACGAATATATGGAGCTGCCATTCTGTGTTCCGAGAAATAATATACAACTCTTGTACATTATTAACAAATATGTTGTTTATTAATAGTTCAACAGTTACGAGTGACGTCAAATTCGTTTATTTATTTACTCTGCAAACAACTGAAAGTAATCTTTTCGTGGAATTTTGTGGTGTGATGAATAATCAAACGGCGTTGTTAATGTAGTTAGTAATTGATTTCCAACTCACGGTGAATTTAGAATATAGGCTACGCAGAATGGTTTAACTTGGCTTGGATTCGCTTTTCGAGGGGCGGATCCATGCGAGTAAGCATTTATTGGCTGAATGTGCAGCTATATAATAATTACGTGCTGAACTGATTGTTCAAGTCCGACAGGTGACGTGGGCAGAATTCGTGAATCTCGATGCTTACAGGTGGGTCTTCCTATTTCAGCCCTCACAGAACGAGATCACATCCCAGACGACGACCTGATAAATTGCAGGGCTCGGAGCTCAAAGATCTTAAAGCTTATACAGGGTGAATCACGAGGATTTACCATCCCTTACGGAGCTTATTTCCGAACACATTCTGTACAAAAAAAATCATATAAACATGTGTCCTAATCTCAATATTTTCAGAATTACACTAATTTGAAGTTGTTTCTAAAATACCTTTATTCTTGAGTTTTAAGGGTAGAAGAATATTACAGATAAAGAATTAACTATTCAGGAGTATCATTTCTTTAATTAGCTAGTATTCTGAAGCTAAAAATGTGTTGTGAATTCCATAGTTTCTTCCTATAGATTTTTTTTCGATTTTTAATTACAAAATTACATTTTGTTACTCATTTATCACAACAATTCTTACAAATCACTCCATTTTTAAGACTAAATTAGGATGCTTAATGAAACTGTGAAGAATCAAGTTCCTAAAGTCATATTATTTGTAACATTTTTTGTGATAAGTGCGTAAGAATGATGTCATTTGTAGTTAAAAATTGAAAAACAAAATCTGTGCAAAGCAATTAACAACACATTTTTATCTTTATCTCCCTCAATTATTATTATTATTATTATTATTCTGAATAGTTAATTCTCTATTTGTAATATTTTTCTTACCCTTAAAACTAAATAAGAAAGATATTTTACTAACAACTTCAAATTAATGAAACTTTGAAAATATTGAGATTAGGACAAATGTATATATGACATTTTTGCTCAGAATGTTTTCGGAAATAAGTTCCGTAAGTGACGGTAAATCCTCGTGAATCATCCTGTATAAGCATCGAAGACCGTATTACCCCCAAAACTTCACCGGAGTTTAATTTTAACTACTACAGTTGATAAATAAAATGAGGTGGAGACTATTGGTGGCAATGAAAACGAAAAAAGGGACTACCCCGAGAAAAAATCAGAAATATCCACTTCGGCAATCACAAATCCCAACACGACCAGACCATGCAGAGGAATGGGCCGCCTAATTGGAAGATCAGGGCAGCGTTCTAATGGACCATTTATCGTGGTTTTCCCAAGACGCTAAGGGAAATATCTGGACGATCCCTAAAAGAAATGGACCAAGGACTTACATCTCCCTCCCTAAACCAATTTCGGTATTAATTAAAGCCTTTTGAGTCTGTGCCTCAGCTTCCGCATATTTCCTTCGGTACCCTGGAGCGAGTTTACTTGAGCGTCACTTACACAGTGATAGGGCTCGGATCCTTTCTTTCGCGAGGACGGCGGCGCCAACTCTCCACCCTCAATGTGAAGTATTTAACGTCTTTGGCGATCCTAACCTATCACAGTTATACAGTCACGAAGCTCAATATGTAGTAAATATGCATCCACAGATAGTTGCTAACCACTAGTATCGCTAATATCACCTTGTTACAGACAATGCGAAATAGTATCTGCATAGTCTAGTGTTCCTAGCACCCTCACAACTCAAGATTCGTGACTGTATATACTAGACTGTGCTGTTACTGGTGTCATGCTTCTCCCCCTCCTCATGTGATAGCTACTAGCTTCCGTCTATTTTCGACTCTCCCCTTCAATGTCCCTTCAAATATTTAGGAATCTTTTAAGATATTAGACTTCAATTATAGGCTATAGCTTTCTCTTTACTGACGGTTACATATTATGTGCAAAATAAAATTTAAAAAATAAAATTTAAAAAATAAAATTATAAAGGTAAAATTTTGTGTATATTTTCAGAATTCAGGTACGTTTAAAGTTAGATATAACGGTGATATTGATATAAGAATTTCAATTCGTTTGTAGCCAACAGAAATTTTAAATTTTATTTGGAGTGACTTTGATAAATTATATAACATTTTCGAACCTAATTTATTGCAGTAGCATTATTATAGTAGTTCTGGACCAATTTATAGAATGTTCATTAAGAACAACAAGTAAAAAAATCAAACTTCTCACTTCATTCCTTTCCAATGTGTGTGCATTTGTACTTTTGCAGGCCTATACAAATTCAGAAATATTTTTCTCGATAGTATGTAACAATGAGTAAGGAAAAGCTATGCACATTAAAATATTTCCAAGTGATTCATTATTACACCACAGTCTAGTACATTTAGTCACGAAACTCAATAACTAGGGAATATGCATTCAATGACAGTTGAACTTTAGTCGCTAGCCACTAGGATCGCTACTATCACACAGTCTATTGTTTCTAGTAATCTCGGTTGCTAACCGCTTGGAGCATTGTATCGCGAAAAATCCAAAAACATCACCTCAAACTTTGTGACTGTATGACTAGACTGTATTACACTATAAAAATTACATGAAATTAAAACTGAAATCTTTTGCTCATTTGCAGTTTATGTAATAGCAAATTTATGATGATTTTTTTTTTCATATGTTAACGTATAAGACTCCTTATCTTATATTCCATGTCATTCTACATCGAGCTCCTTGTTCAGAATGAGCAATTTCTCTAAATATTCGAAAAAATTCCATTAACTTTCTTATTGGTTAATAAAATTTGCTTTCAATGAGCGACATTTAGATCAGTTTATTATGTAAAGATAACTCTTTAATACACCAACAACACTTGGAGGAAAATGTTCATGGGATATAAATAGTATATTAAAATTTTTGTGAAACGGAAAAATGTACACGTAACGCGTGGTGTAATAAAGAGTAAGTGTGTCGTAAGTTTTGTAAAACACTATTATATTAGCCGTAAGAAAATTTACTAGTAAAATATCACTACTCTTCTGTAGAATAGGCTACAGGAAGACGTATCCATAGAAACCAAAGTAAGACAATAGACTAACATGTAAATATTCTAATGGCTTAGTGTATGCTATGCTTCACAGAATACAAAGGAATTGTTACTAGTTTTACGCATAAATGCGCTGTAATCCCAGCCTGTCCTATTGTTGCGACCCAACCAAGGAGTTGCAACTATTACGTTATTCCTTTGTTCAGCAAGTCTTGAGTTACGAAACAGCAGCGTCTGAATATAATCCCTCTGAAATAAGAGACTATGTGCTGAGAGAGAAAGACAGACATACGAGGGCAAAGAGATTATCTATTTTTATCTCGACGACACTTCTGAGCCACCGAAGTTAGTCATTGTCAGTGTCCTGTTGCCAGAAAGGAGCAATGGTGGAACGAGATTTTTAAAGAAACGTAATGAACGTTCTTGAAAAAATTCAGGGGTTGTTTACGTTGTCAGAGCTGCAATGTTTCCACATAGAATACTTCTGAGGGGTTCTCTAAGATACACAAAATTTGTGGACTACATTGCTCGTTTTTACGAGATTTTATTTATCACTGACAAGACTTACATTGGCTAAGTGGCCAAAGTTTGTATAAGCACTACGTTTGACATTATTAACATGGAGAAAGAAAAAATTTCTAGACATCACCATAACAAAAGTCAACAACAAACACACATTCTAAGTCTACAGAAAATCCACAACACACAAACACAACACATCCAATCACCCAACACAACACAAACAAGCTGCATTCCGAACAATGGTACACAGACTACTCAACATACCAATGAACCAACATGATTACAAGCAAGAGCTAAATACAATCAAATACATAGCACAAGAAAACGGATACAACTCCAACATAACAGACAACATAATACGAAAGACAAAACATAACCACAAAAAACATAAGAATACAGCACAAACACAAAAACATAAAAAAAAAATCACGCTAACATACGAAAACAAAACACACACAAGATTGCAACCTCATTCAAGCAAGTAAATTACAACTTCACATACAGAACAAATAATACTCTACAAAAACATCTCAACAAACAAACAACACAAACAAAGAAACAAATATAACCACACAGGCGTGTACAAACTCAAATGCAACACCTGCAACAACTTCTAGATAGTAGGACAGACAGACAGATCATTTCAAACACGCTACAAAGAACACATCACAGCCATAACAAAATTACAAAACACTTCCACATATGCAGAACACATCAAAAATGCTAATCACACCTACAGAGATCAACACAGACATGGAAATTCTTCATATCCAACCAAAAACCAGAAACTAAACACACTAAAACAATACGAATTATACAGACACACAAAAACACATCCAAATGAAATTCACAACACACAACTTAATTTCAGGACACACACACTCTTTGACACCACATTACACTACACAAACACACCTCCACAGGAAACAAAACAAAAGGCGCCAAGACCAGCAACAACCAGTTCTGAAGAAGGCCAAAAGCAGGCCGAAACATGGTAACGAGGTAATATAAAATTTAACAAGTGAAAAACACATAATACGTTTTCCGAAAAAATAAAAATAAATAACGTTTTATCTGCATCCATCAGAATGTTTGCTTGTTAGTTATTAATGAGCACAACAACATCACCATGGCAACCCAGTGTTATTAGCTAACCACAGGTCAACACAGTCTTAATTTCTATCTGTGCGCTATATAATAAAAATAACACACTTTACGGAGTAAGCAAACTTTCCGATTTTATTGCTCCTATCTACGGATCAGACTGTTCCAGCATGCTGCCATGTGCTGCAACGCTCGACCGAGGGTTCCACGCCTCCACGCTGAGCGGCGGGCGCTCTTCGCGGCTTTGTTTAATTGTGGCGGATTGCTGCCGGCTTATTACGCATTATGGAAGAAAAAAGCGGACCTCAGTCGCGGTATCCGCGCCGCCACAGTGCGGGGGAGAATGTGGGGGAGGGGAGCATTCCTGCGTGCTGCTGCCCGTGGTAAAAACACAGAGAGGGGCTTCTATCACCCGAACTCGAACCGGCGGCACTCGGAACCCGAAAACAATGACGTGCTAGGTAATTAAAACAAAATCGGTACAGAATACAGCGTTTATTTTATACTGTACTATACAAGGCGTTGGAACAAGTTATATTAGCCTACCAGTGTAAGATTCTTATTTTAATTTATTTTAGGACACTGTATCAACTGCTATGGTTAGTTAGTCCTTGAGTAAGATGAAGGTGACAATGCCAGAGAAAGCCACCGGCTTAGCTCAGTAGGCTAAGGCGCTTGCCTGCCGATCTGGAGTTGCACTCGGACGCGGGTTCGATTCCCTCTTGGGCTAATTACCTGGTTGGGTTTTTTTTCCGAGGTTTCCCCAACATTAAGGTAAATGTCAGGTAATCTATAGCGAATCCTCTACCTCATCTCGTCAAATATCAGCTCGCTATCACCAATTTCATCGACGATAATCTCGTAGTTGATACAGCGTCGTTAAATACCCAAGTTTAAAAAATGACAGAGATATGAGTTCAAGGTCCAGCGCCGAAAGTTACCCAGGGTTGAGAGAAAACTCCGGAAAAATCTCAATCAGATAATTTGACCCATTCAGGATTTGAAACTGGGCCCGCTCGTTTCACGATCAGACATCCTAATCGTTATCCACAGCTGTAAATTGTGTAAGATAGTGTAGTAAGATCTCGATCAACCGACAGAAAGTATTAGCCTTGTAATGGAAATTCCCATAATCTAAATAAAATTTGAAAATATTGTTTTGGAAATTGATTTCTAAATATGAGAGTTATATCACGGTATAGATACTCGTTCACATCACTATCTCACTCTCTCCATTCCTGAGCACAGAACATCCTTCTACTCTTCATCTTTCAGAGTTTCTACAGCCCATCTCTGGAACTCTACCATAGCATGTCACAGATTGTCGAACATTAGCCTATCAAGTTTCTGAAATAAATAGAAACTTCACCTTCGATGAGTATTGCTTGAATATTAAATTTTGGTAGATTAAATTATATTTATCATTTAGAATTTTTGAAAGGTAGATTTGAAATAGAAATTACTTATATTCAACCTAAAATTATATAAATTATTTTTGTTTTATTTGTTTATGTGTTGCTTTGATTCTTTTGGATTTTATAAATAAGATACATTTTAATCATCATTACACTCCCTCAATCTCCAGATTAATTTATAATGATAGATTTTTCTATCGCGTCGTTATTCCCTACATTAATTTTTTGTGTTATTTATTATATATTCCTTCTTAACTAGGTACTTATAGTCTAGTGATTTAGTTACTTAGGCCTATATTGTATTCGAGTCTATGGCCTCGATCTGTATTTCACTTTTTTGTATTTTGGTACTATTTTCATTTTGTCCTATCTCAATTTTGTTATTATTTTGTAATATGTTTTATTTTTGTTCCTTTCATTTTCCTTTTAATTCTACTGCGTAATTATTTTACATCGTGTATTTGTGAATTAGTGGAGTGTAAGAGAAGATAAAAGGAAACCTTATAGCTTTAACAAAAAAAAAAAAAATCCGCGGCGCAACAGAAAATTAAGAGCCAAGGCCGACCAGTCAACAGCTGGCTTCACGTCCACATTTCCGCAGAGGTGAACAAACATCCAATCAGAACGAAGGTCTCATGTAGTTAGCACGATGATCCACCCAGCCGTTACAGTTGGTTTTCGTAACCATATTTCGCTACGTATCATAGCTCTCAAAATGCATCACGACACTGGGTGGGCACCGTATTACAACGACTGTAATGTGAAGAAAAAATTTGTATGCTCGACCATGCCGAAATGTAGTAATTATACACCTGGTAGCAGACCTTTAATGCATGTCATTAAAGTACACCTACTCATTAAAGGTCAGGTCTTTAACTGTTCAGCCAATGACAGGTCAGCTTTCTACCGTTATAAAACCGCAAGTATCGATTATTCTTGGATATGCAATCGAAAGAGAATTACCGAAAAGTCACGGAGGCTGGAAATCCAATACTGTCGCAGAAGGTTATGTTCTGTTACTATAATAATTAGCGTTAATTGTAAATAATATTCAAATAAATTCAATTTGTCATCTCGTTTTTCAATGTCTAATTTAATTTGAATGTTATCTCTGTAGGTTCTTATGGCCTAGCAAGGTCAATGTGGACATCTGTTCCTCGGAAAAAATCAATACTTTCGCGTCTGCGCACATCTCACAACATACGGGACATTGGTCAAGGTCAGATACAAAGAAAATTAATAATATCAAGTTAGAAATATGGTCGAGCATAAAAAGTCGTATGAAACTCGCCTATAATGGTAATTAAGAAGCTCGTATGAAAATTATGAAACTCACTTGCGCTCGTTTCATAAATATCCATACTCGCTTCTTAATCACCTTCATTATAGGCTCGTTGCATAATGTACTAATATAAACTCCACTATCCATAACAACACCGAAGTTACTAACTTCAAATGTGTACAATAGAGCCTCACTAATTCGAACTAATCTGGTGTAAAATCTAGCCTGAATTAGTGACAGTACAAAATATAGAGAATTTACTGTAACGAAAGTTAATATATTATTTCGACAACTGAAAAAATAATGATATCGTATGTTTAATTACTAACTTAATATTTATTTATTCTACTTACAAACACATTGAACACAGAACATTACTTTAAAGAAATAGGATGAGTGTGAATTTTAGTCCACGTGAACGTTACTGCTAAGGAAGTACTGACTCTGGAAATTTCAAATCGTGATTTGAGAAAGAGGTAGGCTTAAGCGTTGTCGGCTACTGTTTGCGCTGCTGTTCTTTGTGTACATCATGCGTAATTTGTTGTAATTCTACATCACATGTTTCATAATTAGATTGCAGTCCACAAATTCAAATAATGTATCTACTGTAACTAAATTTTACGTTTGATAATTTGAATTTTATCACGTTTTTCCCTTTTAGTATTCACTCCTACCTTCAATGTGTGGAATGTTTATCTCAAAGCAATAAAATGGAGCTGTCCGATTTATCGCACTTTCCCAATTAGCGAAGTTTCGCTGTATTATTTTTAAGTAGTTTGTTATTTAATACTGAAACTATTTACTTTTCGTCCATGCCGTAGCTGCGTGTTCCAAGATCAAATTTTTGGACTAGCGTTAGAGCACCGGTTCGAGACTTATTCGGAGGACAATAAGAAATTTCTTCATGAAATTTCGGTCAGTGTATGGACAGATGCCTACCCAACATCGTGATGAATTTGGGGACCTACAGTGAGTAAGAATATCCGGTTTCGCAAACAAGATAAACGGTTGGAAGGGATCATGATAGCTACACATCATCCTGGTTCTGGATAGATGATCGTCCACCTCTAATGAGACACGTGAACGTTAGGACAGCAGTCGACTTTAGGCCTTGGCACTCCATGGGCTGTCGCGCATCGAATTGATTTTTTTTTTATTTAACCCTAAGCTAATATCTCTTTCCTTTCGTTTCTAAGTATATCTGGAATCTACGTAAAGATTAATTTTTTGGTCCTACAGAATTTATTACCAATATATTTACAATGTTTGATAAATAATAAAATTCAGTGTATTATATTAATAGTAGGAGTTTGTGTGTAGTTGCGTAAAGAGCTGTTTTATTGTTTTTAAACATTTTCGATTTACTTACATGAAATACTTCTGAAAATGTATTCATAAATAAAAACTGTTGTCAATTCGATAGGAGTTTCGTCAGGTAACCAGAAACTTATTTATTTGTTTGTTTGCGACAAGTAAAAGTTCGATAAACGTTAGTACATCTACAATGGCGAATTCATTTAGCTCTTTCGTGACAATGATCATTTTCTGACAAATATACAGGATGATTCCGAGGGATGATGGCGAAGGGCACATGTATCAATTTGAGATAAGGAACCCTGGTCCGGAAATGGCCAAGTCGAAAGTTACAAGCAAAAATAGTTGTGTGAAAATGAAATAATTTTATTCCTCTGTACAATTATTTATGTGTATTTATGTATACATCTTACACATACTGTATTCATCTGACGTTGTTTACGTTGTCTACTTACAGTATTCCATTCAGTGCGCTGTCTGAGGGATGGGGAAAGGAAATTACATTAAAGCAATGAAGATAGCGTAATGTGTAACGGACATGGTCGGTCCTGATATGTACGTCTGTAAACAGCAGTGCATGTGTACAAGTTGCAGTGTCCAGTAGATCAGTTCTAGTGAAATGGACGGATGAGCCAATGGGAACAGTAGACAAGCTCATAGATTGTATCGGGGCAAGTACGCACGTAGGAGACATCCGGCCCATACCATCTTTCCACGACTATTCCAAAGGTTAAGGGAAAGAGGGCACGTGGTGCCAAATTACAATTCCATTTCCACACAACTATTTTTGTTTATAAGTTTCGATTCAGTAATTTCCGGACCATGGTTCCTTATCTCTAATTGATATATGTGCCCTTCGAAATCATCCCTGTAAGTTTGTAACACTACCTCGGAAACATCCTTTATTTGATGCGTGACATACATACATACATACATACATACATACATACATACATACATACATACATACATGTAAAATTTGTTCGGCTATCTATTCTCTCTCTTACACTATAACAAATGACGGAGTAGAGTGTAGCTAATTTGCAAATGAATTGTTTCAGGCGCAATATCCGCTGATTTGTATTATAACATTTTGTTATCGAAGTCCATCAAATGTTTTCAAATATACATAATTACATTTTTTATTTTAAAATTAAATATTCATGTCTGCTAACGCTTTATAACGCTTGTGTGATTTCATAAAATCACTCTATTTTCACTGACATAATTTTAGTTTTTTACATAGATAGACAAATAAAAATTCTCATTAAATTATCATAAGCAGCTAATTTGAAACTGGCACACATCACTTTCAGACAGAAAATCATAACGATTTTTATCAGACACGATTACAAATTAAGGTATACCTTAATACGTTTGTAAACAATTCACGAAATTATTTGAGTATAAGTGTCATTGAGAAAAAAATCATAAACTATTTATGAAAATAAAATCGTAACGCTTCGAAAACAAAATCTCTTTTGTTTCCTTTGGGATTTCTTGTAATTTGCAACATTTTCTGTTACTCTTTGTATTTGTTATCTGGTGGAATGGCAGAGAAGGCCTATGGTGTTAATTCTGTTAGATTATATAAATAAATGAATATATAAAATAAATATTTCTTCGCCCTGCAGATTTGTCGTTATAAAAATCTAACGTTGTGGAAACAAATATTTATGCTTTGAAAATAAAAACTTGATATGTGACAACAACTACACAATGCACTGTAACGAGGGTACAACATTTTGCAGCACAGAAATAAAGCCTAAAATAAAAATTCAACATATATAACTAAGGAGCGGATTCCTATGTAATTAAATATTCTTTTTGTTTGTGATAAAACACAATTAACAAAGTTAAAAATTCCGAACATGAAGTTTCAAGTTTAAAACCCGAATTTTATTTCACATAAAAACACATATTTTCACAAAAAAATTATGTAAATACATATTTTCAGGAAATATATTACAAACACATAAATCTTGGAGTTTTTTTACTTAAATAATTTTTTACAAGAACTTCTAAATATTTTAAAACTATATTAATTATATCACTCAGAAGTGCGTTATCTTTTTAAGAATTCTTGATTGCTTCGTGTTTCTAAGCGCTGTGTGGTGTATCCATGATCCATTTTTGTAATAGTATCGCCTCAAGTTCTGAGAACTGCTAGGCAGCATATCAGTGTTATTATTATTAGAGAATAAATTAACATAGACAAGGAGGAGAGATCTTGCAACACATAATTAGGAATGTTTATTGTTGCTGAAGATGATTTCATTCCACAAACACAACAGATAAGAGTTCGGGTATGAACATTATTTAATTTAAACAAATCTCTCGCCTCTCGCTCATGTATATCAAGTAAAGCAATATATCTTGTTGTGATTCCCTGTTATTGGGCTTCGTCAATCGATATCCTTCAAGATATACTGAAAGATGATTGTTTAAAAAACAATTTGGCTTTCCTATTAGCAAATCTAAGCTTTTTGTGTGACACCATAAAAAAACTCGAAACATCCAAACGCCTGTTGTCTGAAACAGGGAGATGCATGCCGTGAATATTAAACTAGACTCGCTATCAGGTTCAGAAGTACATATACTAAGGGACAAATTCCAGAATGTGTTTGGGAAAAACAGGGGATATAAAAAGATGTGTAAAGTTGCTCAAGTATTGGAGGGTGTGCCTGTAGGTGAAATTGACGGTGTTTGTGTTTGTGACATTCCTCTCTTTAAATATGCACGACTGACGTCCTGCGATGTGGAAATATCGTTTTCACAGTATAAGTCGTTGTTCGGAGATAATCGGCATGCATTTGTGATGGAAAATTTGGAGATGACCTTTGTTGTTCACTGCAATTCTCGGCCAACTACTAGCACTCAAGTGTGGTTGGTGAGTAGCTAGTAACATTTTTTTTTCATGCTAAGTAAGGTATTTTTGTTATATTAAAAAAAAAAACATTTTTTTTTATTTTTAGCAAATATTGTCGTACTTTTTAGCACATAAAAATAAATATATTTAAATTTTTTGGCACATAAAAATCAGCTCCCTATATATATAACGCATTGCTACATAGCCTAATATTCCGTTAGCAGGCAATGCTTTGGAGGAAAAGCACCGCAGTTCGGAAACAAACAGAAGGCTTTGTAAGCAAAGATAAAACAATTTGGAAAAGTTGCATAACTTTTGGGGAAGAAAGATGGATAGATATAGTGTTTAAGAAGGAAAATATAAAGTTGTGTAAACTGGGATAAACGGTCTTTAGGAGGTATATCGTAATAAATTATAAACAAAGCAATAACACAAAACGTGTTGCAAACAAAGGAACATAACGTATTGAAATAAAGAACAATACTTTAGAAAAATACAACGAATCAGGAACAAAATATAGTTCTTTGGCAAGAAAGATATAAGCTTATTGATTTGTAAAATAATAAACAACGTTTCGGAAACAAGATACATCGTTCTGTAGAGAGGAAACTACTTTTTAAAAAAGTTTCAAGTTTCGAAAACAAAATAAAATCCTTTGGAAAACATGACTCAAAATTTCGGAGAATAAATGTAACATTTTAAGAAAAATGCACTGATTTGGAAGAAAAATGCTAAACCAGGGATGCGATACTGTGACTCGAGAGTCGTACATACTTTCCCCTTCCTTCCTCTTGTCATAACGCTCGAAGGCCGCCCGTATGAATGCTATGCAAAGACATCGCAGTATGTACAGTATCTATACACCGTCAGTGGCGGAGGTAGCAATATGAGTTCTTCAAACCGACGTCGCACGTTTCATAGTGATTGGGAAGACGACAATTTTGTTGTTGTTGATAACAATAAAATCAGATATTTGATCTGCTCAACGCAATTCAATTATGTTTCTCACTTTTATATTAAAAGACAATTTATCAAATCGCATCATACGAACTTTGGGAATGTATAATTATTGTTGCGCAGTCGATAGCAAACAATTTATGCATTAATATTGAGCTCTAACTTGTTTTTTTACAAGGTACAGAGCGAAAGAAGAAACTGGAGGAAATGGAAAGCAGCTATAAACATAGACTAAATGAAACCCCGTCTGAAAAACAAATTGAGAAAATAGTGAGGGCACTTTCACTATCTCGAAACTCATTTCTAAAACAACAAGATCATTTTCGGAGGTGCAACACATTTACTCCAATTGAAGCCCCCCCCCCCTCGACTTGCAATTAAAATTAACTGACTTACCGAATAATAATATGATATTAATTCATTCCTGCATTTAGGAAAGACCATAACTCAACATTACATTATTTGCCATCTACTTACTCTTTCTCATCATCTGCTTGTCTCTCCTCCACTCCTATTGTTAAAATCATGATATTTTTCCTACTCAACAGATCAAACACCACTTTTGTTCTCAAGTATCACCTCCGTTTACGTATTGAAATAAACTACATTACATTAACTATACTACCCGTGACTCTTTACTACATTCACACTATTCCCTTTAATTCTTTACTGTATCAACACTATTTTACTTCACTCTTTACCATCTTAACACTATTCCTCTTTACTCTTTACTATATTAACACTATTCCGCTTTATTATTTACCCTATTTCACTTTATTTTTACTATCATAACACTATTTCCATTCACTTGGTTTCAAAACATTCATCTTATTCTCTATGCCAGCCGTGGCGAAAATTTGATCGTGCGCCGAGCCACTGTGTAACGTGCAATATGCATAGCACCTATGGAGGGAGGCGGACACCCGAAGGGGAAGTGAAGCTACTGTCTGACTTATTAACGGATTTTCATTTTCTTTACGTCAAGCACTTAAATATAATTTTATACAGTATAAGGTTACAACCTAATGTTTAGTACGTGTAACGAAGAAAGAAATGAATAAGAAAACACAGGACATATTATCACAACCTACTGTATTACCTGTCTTCAGAATGTCTCTGCGACAGAGTTTCAAAATCAGGAATTATGTCACTTACTGCCAGTCGTAGGTGAACACGAAAGTATTTGTCTGTCAGTCGTGATCTAAATTTGGTTTTTACTATTTTCATTGTAATTTTTCACAAACTTAATTTGTAGAGAACATGGCTTCAACAGAGCAAGCGAAAGAACGAAGCTTCGGATATTTACTTTTTGACAAAGATTTGAAAAGTTCAACATTTGTCAAGTCCTTACATCTAGCTTTCATTTAACATCATATTGTAAATCTGTGCGTTTAAATTGAAGATCTAACCGCATTATTCGTACATCTGCTGAAAAAGGATCGACGTACAGAGATGATGATGATGATGATGATGATAACACTTAACCTTTTAATGTTTCATGAGTAACATGCAGTATAATACCGTTTTATGTAATACAACCGTTTTCCTCGTAATACTTTTGAACAAATCATACATTTAATATTTTCATCATATTGGCAGCAAAAAAATGCCTCCTCCCATCCTACTTGAAACTTTCGATTTTGTAGAGGTACATGGTTTCGAGAGAGACATTGCGATGATACGCTACTCGCAGGTCAGAGACAAATGGAACGGAGTTTGACTCCGGTGAGTGAGAGGGTGGGGGTTAGGGAAGGTAGGAAGCAAGAGAAATGTATAGCTATCATTCCGAGTCACAATGTGCTCGTGAGTCACATTTTCGCCACGGCTGCTCTATGCCCTCATACCCATCCCTTTCTTATCTCATTTACTAGTATATGTAGAATAATACAGATATCCGATGTTCAGGATGTCTCGTCCTGAGATTTATAAAAGTTTACCAGAAGAAAATTTTCCAAACCTACGTACGATTGTTTGCTGGACGATTAATGGCAATGGTCGGCTCGACCTATCTATGCAAATAGTTATTTTCCAAGAAGAATATCATTAAAAGCGACATACGCAGTACATTTACTTATTTCATTTAGTGTGCCAATTGAGATTATGTTCAGATATTCAGTCCGATATTCACAAACTGGTGAAAGTTAAAAGTTATCAGCGTTCCTCTTCAGAACAAGTCCAACACGTATAACATAATGCGACTGTCTCTATTATACAGGGACATCATTTTATTTTTACTTCAACTTTTATTGTACCTGAGTTTTTGAATGTACTTCACCCCCACCCCCTCTACTAGTAAACTTCCAACCATCCTCCACACAGAACCAAGGCTGCGTATGCAGTCAGAGTCGCCTTTGTGTCATAGTGAACTACTGAGTTAGTATAGTACGTTCCAGAAATATGTTCGCATTTTCCAGTGAAGAAAGAGCTTTCAATATTGAATCATATTTTCGCACAGGTACTGTCGTCCGTTTGCCTACGTCGCATCCCGGTTTCCCCCACCCGCTTCCGCTCGGCACTCTGTAAAGGCTAGTGGGCTGGGCTGTCTTAGATATTTTCTGAAAACATTTTCTGTTAGGAATTGGACGTCTATGTAATGTTATACAACTGTTTAAAGTAACTTAAATAAAAGAGCATCGTTAAGTACTTAACTGTCACGTGATTTTTCCCCCTTTCTACGACCCTGCGACAAAATCCTTGGACGGACAGTAGATAGCATGTCTGAGTAATTTTATCTTTTCGGGTCGGGCAGAAGTGAAGATTGAATTTACAGTACGCAAGGTACGTACTCTTTTATAGAGTAGGTACAGAATTATTTCAACATGAGTTACTGGTACGAAGGACGAAACTGGTTATTGGAATTAGGTACAATAGTCTGTAGTGCGACAATAAAAAATATAATATAAAAATGAATTTGAGGGAGGTGGGATATGATGATAGAGAATGGATTAATCTTGCTCAGGCTAGGAACCGATGGCGGGCTTATGTGAGGGCGGCAATGAACCTCCGGGTTCCTTAAAAGCCAGTAAGTAAGTAAGTAAGTAAGTCTGTAGTGCGATAATATGCACAAAAGAACTGAAGTCTGTATCGAAATGAACGGCCACCATTTACAAAAATTTGTTTAAATATCAATATTATGATTATTTTTCAATTTAACTTCATTCTCTATATTGTACGTAATGTGCTGTAGACAGTATAATATACACTGCATAATGAATACGTCCGAATGGATAGCTCAGTTCGTGAGTAAAATCACTCATTGTTAATACAGTATTGTATTTTGATTAAACAAAAACCTAATGAAAATTATCAAACTCAAAATCGTGATATTTCCTAGTTTACGTAAATGGATGAACTACTTTTCTTCCCTCCTATACCTAAAAAAGTGATTTGTTTGTATTTTACGCCAGTATCATCGAACTCTGGCTTTCTATGCCCAAGGTTGCGGGTTCGATCCCGGGCCAGGTCGATGGAATTTAAGTGTGCTTAAATGCGACAGGCTCGTGTCAGTAGATTTACTGGCATGTAAAAGAACTCCTGCGGGACAAAATTCCGGCACATCCGGCGACGCTGATATAACCTCTGCAGTTGCGAGCGTCGTTAAATAAAACATAACTTATCATCGAACTCCAGTCGTGGAAGGGGGTTAGCAAACGGTGTATCCAAAGGATAGCCAGGTTAATATTAGAAATGTTAGTAAAAATAAAATGATGTCCCTGTATTATTATAGTGTTATGTAATCCATTGTTTACATACTACTAGCTTTCAAATACGCCACTGGCGACGACATAGCCAGCGCTTTGTTTTCATGCTAGATGTCTACAGACAGACGTGCACTCTGTCGTATAGAGTGAGGTGGGTAAAATTATATCTCGCCCCTACTTTGCAAGTTTCGCATCCCGTACTAAACTCTTGGGAAAAAAATGTATCGGTTTGGGAACAAAATAAAATTGTGTCTGGGAAACGCACATTTTGAGTACAGAGTTGACATCGCCTGTAAAAGTTGTACAGTAATGAGAACTCGGCAAACAGAAGAAATAGCAAAACGTTCTTTGTAATCAACGTATCGACTGTAAGACGACATGTTCGTGACAGAGGCTGCCTCAGCTTTCGGCTTGCTGCCGCTATTTTTTTCTTACTCGTAAGGCTAAATCTGGACTGGGCCGGCACGTAGCATCAACTGTGCCGCACGCAGGGAGCGATATTTTCCTGCAATTGTTACGTCGGATCTGAGTCTAATGGAGTAAACACAGATTTGTATACACTCTGAATTGAAATCATTTTTCGTCCTCGGTAATTCAATGGTTACTATTCCAGTTGTTGGCACTGAGTTGTAGGTTCCAGTTCAACCAATGAATTATAAAAGGCGATAAAATCCATTTCTCGAACACGTTGAATTTTGAAGTTCAGTTCTCAAAAAGGCATATGACTCGATTAAGAGAGAAGTTTTATACGATATTATTATTGAATTTGGTATTCCCAAGAAACTAGTTCGATTAATTAAAATGTGTCTCAGTGAAACGTACAGCAGAGTCCGTATAGGTCAGTTTCTGTCAGATGCATTTCCAATTCACTCTGGGCTAAAGCAAGGAGATGCACTATCACCTTTACTTTTTAACTTTGTTCTAGAGTATGCCATTACGAAAGTCTAGGATAACAGAGAGGGTTTGGAATTGAACGGGTTACATCAGCTGCTTGTCTATGCGGATGACGTGAATATGTTAGGAGAAAATCCACAAACGATTAGGCCGATTAGGGAAAACACGGGAATTTTACTTGAAAATATGTCTTCATAAACCTATTGATTTTCCATCTCAAAATCTGTTTCTAGACTTTAATGTACTTAACGTAAGATAAATTTATTATATTGTATTAATAAAATTCATACATAAAAATCGAAATAATTTTGAATTGTATTCTCATAGTTATGAAACAAAAGGTATGAATTCTTTAAGATTGTTTGAACCAAAATGCAACACTTTTACAGTATTTAATCATAGTAGTAATTTGGGCCCAAGAATATATAACAAATTTATATTTAAATATCCTAATCTTGTCAATTCTAATAGTTATAGTATTAAATTTAAAAAGTTTTGTATGGATTTTATAAAAATTTAAAAATTGTAAATTTAAATTTATATACTGTAATTGCAAATTGTATTGTATAAGTATTAATTATAATTGTATTGTATAATTATTAATTTAAATTCAGGAATCCGCCCCTGAGCACGAGTTCTACTCTTTCAGGGGCGAGCTAAAGTTTCTCTGTATATATTACATTTTATGTTACAATTATTAGCAAAATAATAAATAAATAAATAAATAAATAAATAAATAAATAAATAAAAATAAATGTCTCGTGACAAGAATATTGTAAGAAATGGAAATATAAAAATTGGAAATTTATCTTTTGAAGAGGTGGAAAAATTCAAATATCTGGGAGAAACAGTAACAAATATAAATGATACTCGGGAGGAAATTAAACACAAAATAAATATGGGAAATGCATGTTATTATTCGGTTGAGAAGTTTTATCATCTAGTCTGCTGTCAAAAAATCTGAAAGTTAGAATTTATAAAACAGTTATATTACCGGTTGTTCTTTATGGTTGTGAAACTTGGACTCTCACTTTGAGAGAGGAACATTGGTTAAGGGTGTCAGAGAATAAGGTGCTTAGAAAAATATTTGGGGCTAAAAGGGATGAAGTTACAGGAGAATGGAGAAAGTTACACAACGCAGAACTGCACGCATTGTATTCTTCACCTGACATAATGAGGAACATTAAATCCAGACGTTTGAGATGGGCAGGGTATGTAGCGTGTATGGGCGAATCCAGAAATGCATATTCAGTGTTAGTTGGGAGGCCGGAGAGAAAAAGACCTTTGGGGAGGCCGAGACGTAGACGGGAAGATAATATTGAAATGGATTTGAGGGAGGTGGGATATGATGATAGAGACTGGATTAATCTTGCTCAGAATAGGGACTTATGGCGGGCTCATGTGAGGGCAGCAATGAACCTCCGGGTTCCTTAAAAGCCGATAAGTAAGAAAGTAAGTAAGTACGTAAGTAAGTAACTTCTATAGTTGAACCACTACAAGCAATATCGAATTAGAGATACAATGCATGAAACATTTTAGATTTGGTATAACAGCACAGCGCAGAATGACGTTAATATATTTCTAGAAGGCGCTGAGTTTGAGGTGAACAATACAAATTGTAAATTGTTTTATTAATAATGCTCGCAACTGCCGAGGTTGCATTAGAGTACCCGGTGTGCCGGAATTTTGTCCCACAGGAGTTCTTTTACATACCAGTAAATCTACTGGCATGAGCCTGTCGCATTTAACCACACTTAAGTGTCATTGACTTGAGCCGGGATCGAACCTACAACTTCGGGCACAGAAGGCCAACACTATCGATTACGCCACCCAGGCCGACGAAGTGAATAATATTTTGTTACGAGGGACATGAGTTATTAAGAATTCAATATATGCTGGAAATGGAAAACGACGTAACGTACGATACGTTATTCCACGAAACGACTCAATTATATGCCTGGTGCAGTGTAGAAACATGCAGAACACGGGGTCGCTTTCATTAACTCTCAACGGACACATTATTCACTTCGCAAATATTGTCCGCATGATTTTTGTCGAATGGAAAAATTAAAGGAAAACAAGTTTTTTGTAGTCTCAAGTTACGTTAGTGATTCAAAGAGAGCCCATGTCGATCCTACTTTGGCGCCTTGACTTTTGATTCGACAGACACGAAATGTTCTCTTTTAAGAAGCAGCTACCATAGATGAATTTATTGCATTGCTTTGGTTTTTAATAAAATACAAAGGAACATTTGAATTCAGTTAAGAATAGTCTATGTCTATAATCGGAAAGTGTTTATAATCGAGGGCTAGGTCTATGCACAACGAAATGTAGGCTGTACATTGACACACTTAAAATGAAATAAATTGTTTGTGTAATATAGGGCATTTGGATTAAGTCAAATCCGTATACTATCCTCCCTAATTAGGGGATCGAGAACCTGCTAAAAATCAATAGAGTGACTCTACGCTTTATTTAACATCTGGGATAAGAGTATAATATTCGTACAGTAAGCTATATGGTATTCAGCATTAGATGTCCAGAATATAACAAATGCTAGTAGAGATGTCTGGTTACAATGACTCGTCCAAAGTTTCTATTTCTGAAACGCAAACCTGGCACGAATTCTTGTGTCTTGCAGTCTGTGGTAATTTAGTGTCTCGCGACTTTTGCTGAAATTTATTTTTATCTAATTAGTGAAACGAAGAAAATGATTATTCAGCAGGAACATGCCGCTGTTTGTTCTCGCATGTTCCTGCTAATATCAACAATTTTTAATCTGTTTTCAAGAGTAATGCGTTTTATTTACTTTCGTGGTTTCTCCATTGTATTATAATCTTCAGACTCCTGGGCTTTCACCGCCGAATGTTACAAAATGGCCCCTAAACAAAATTTAAAGAAGAGTAGTTCTATATTAACTAAGAACTGCTGCATTGTATTTATTGTCGAGGAAACAGAGTCCGCAAGTTCCAGGAACCACATCTTATGACATTCATCCATGATAATGTAGTTACTAATCCAATGGTTCTAAATCTCCTATTTTGTTGCAATGTGCGACTAAGTTACTGCAAAGATAAACATTTTTTATCAATTTTAAAAGAAAAAAAAATCCCTCTCGTGATGACACATTTTATCTTATTAGGGGAGAGTTGGGTAGTATCAGACATCGGGTAATATCGGACAGTGCGTTTCATTCATATACCATAGATGGTAGTACCTGAATGACGTGGTTACGTAACTGTATGCGACAGCATAGAGACGTAACCATGTTATTCATGTACTATCATCTGGTTGTAGATGAAAGAAACTCACTGTCCGATATTACCCGATGTCCGATACTAACCTACTCTCCCCTATATATTTTGATACTTCATGAAAATGAAGTTCTTGGTTACATTACAGTTAATATTTTCATTTATACTGTATCATTCAAAATTAACACTCTATTGTACATGTTTTCTATGCGCTAATATGTAAAAAACTTTTCTTTTATGTGAATGGGTTATTTATGAAAGGGCCTAAGTCGCTAATTTTGTGAAAATGAGTTTGTAATGTAAGAACTGCTCTTTGGGTGTAGATACATCGATTTAGATATGAAGAAAAGTAAGTTTCACACTCTAATGCTTAGTAGAATTTATGATACAATTTTTATTTCAGCCTTAATTTAAAAATTTCAGCCTGTAAGCTGTTTTTTTTTAAATTGCTAACAATTTATTATTCAAGACTTAGGCCCTTTCATAAATAACCCATTCATGTATTGCACAAAAAAAAAAGAGATTTCATTTCATTTACTTTATTGTATTCCATAGATCTTACGTTAGCATTGAAACTTTAAGATGCTGAAGAAGTCAAGAGTTATACAAATTTTTGGCGAGATGACAGACTCAGGATTCGCCACAGATTACCTGACATTTGCCTTACGAATAGAGAAAACCCAACCAAGTAATCAGCCCAAGTGGGAATCGAAGCCAAAACCCGAGCGCAGCTCTAGAACAGCCAGACAAGCGAGTCTGTCAACTGAGCTATGCTAATGGCTCTACAAAAAATATACAATACATAGGAAGCAGAATAATTAAATTTAAAAACCTAAACAATTATTCATTAGTTGAGCTATAAAATTATTGTAATACATAGCAAGTAAAATAATTTAATTTTCTACATACACATTTAACGCTAATATATATATAGCCTATATATATATATATATATATATATATATATATATATAACTGATTAAACTTTTAATTTGTTTACTGTATTAACATTTAGGACCTACCTTAGCTGACTAGTTTCGAAGTCTTGTTCTTCATTGTCCAAAGCCTAGTCAATGGACAATGAAGAACAAAACTTTGAAACTAGCCAGCTGAGGTAAATTCCTAATACTAATAATCCGTCGCGCTACAGCCCGTGAAGGGCCCAGACCGACCAGCCGGCTGCTGGCCTCACACCCACATGCCGAAGCAGAGGTGGACGATCATTCAATCAGAATGGAGGTATCGTGTGGTTAGCACGATGATCCCCCATCCGTTATAGTAGACTTTCGCAACTGGATTTCACTACCTGTCGTGGCTCCCCAAGTGCATCACGATGCTGGGTGGGCACCGGTCCCATACACTGGCCAAAATTTCATGAGAAAATTTATTCCTCCATGAGAACTTGAATCAGAGCGCATCCCGTAACGCGAGTCCTAGGCGGGATGCCTTAAACCACGACGCTACGGCGCGGGACTCCTAAATATTAACAGAGTTATGGCCAGTTTGTCCAAGTAATGTTTAATTTTGCTTAACGAATGTTAAATTAACAGTCTGTTTATTTTTAACGCTTTGTTAATGTATTTTCCATTTGTTCAACATAATTTTGTTTAAGATAACCAACACTTAACTATAACGTCTGTTAGCACTATTTTAACTACTCAACAGCAGTTGGAAATGATTCCACACATGTAAGACAATTTTTGATTGGCTAAAATTAATCTTTAAATTCTATATTATAGAGTGAGTCATGAAACTTGCATAAAATGACAACCTGTTATAGTAGGCCACGCTCCATAAACAGTTGACAAATGAAAGTTGTAGGTGACGTGCTGAATAATAATTACAAAGTAAGGTTATATTTCCTCATTGCTACTATGGATACGAAATACGAAAGAAATAAAATAGCACTGATGTATTTAAACAGTCCAAAGTATTTTTTAAATGTTATATTACCAGTCATATGCTAAACATTCCCTACAGAGAGACACAAAATATTAATTTCGCAACTTCTGTTCGAACAGCTGTGGAGACATCGGCCATAGCCTATTTCACTAACCTGTTAAACGAGTGAACTGCCCGAAATCCTACATTTAAAATTAACAAACTGTTAAACCAAAGTGATGTTGAAAACATAAAATTTTATTAATTAACAAACTGTTTAGAGTTTAACAGTCGTTAAATTTTCTAACAATACTTGAAAAAACCGGTCATAAGAAAGTTAGAAATGTAATCAGTAAAATAATTCCATTTAAAAGCATAAACAATTCAATCAGTTAAAACATACAAAAATAGACTATACATGCAGATTATTTCGATTTACAAGCATCTTTTCAATACCGGTACCAAAAATATGGTCCTTTACTTCAATAATAGATATTATGGTTCAAGTAGATATAATTATTTTTCACTTATTCACTTACAATTTTCATTCATCCATTCATTCAGTGTACTATCCAAGGGCAGATCTTTCACTGCAAACCCAGTTTTCTCCAATCTTCCCTATTTTCTGCCTTTCTCTTTGTCTTCTCATATGATCCATATATCGTAATGTTTGAACTGGTGCAAAGTTATTATCAATGTGATAGAAACTCTCAGTACGGTTAAGATTTAAGAGAAGGCTATTGTACCCTGCTTTCTTATCAACTCACCACATATCTTACACAATTTCTCGGAGGCCGAAATGTGTTTCCTTTGGTTCACTGTATGAACTACGACTATGACAATAATATGTAAGACATGTGCTCATCGTCAATCGCTGTCAATTCCTGTCAAAATGAACTGTAAGCCGACACATCGGAGTTGCTAATTCGGGGCAAACTACAAAATTCCTCATCGGTCAATGTCGCTTCAATATATTCTGTAACAGACGAGCTATTGTCACACTCCATCTCAACATCTGACGTAACTCCCCGACACATTGTCTAGTGACATTATGAACAGTTGAAGTTGTAAGCAAGGTACACGAGTTGTCATTGTACATTTTTGGTTGTCTACCTGGGTAATGTTATCCTGGATTTTCCAGTGTCCAGAAATATGTTACATAGTATAATTTATATCTGAGGGCACGAACCTGACACTCATTGAGCTATAGAAGCCTTACTATACGGATATTTTTTATACTTCGTGGGTGAACTGTCATACACCTTTTCATGCGGGTGATGGCGGCTTAGTTCAGCGAGATAGCGGCTTTATACCGTCCAGAACAAGACGAGTCACTCAAGCTTAAAAACGTTGCCTAGCTGGTAACGTTAAGATTCGGTCGCTGTTAGTGGTGGTAAATTATATATTAGGCTCTATGCTCCAAAAAAATATTATAATCAAGAAAGAAGATCAGTCGTAGGAATTAGGCCTAACACGCATGAAAAGCATTTTAGTTTTACTGATAAATCACTTTCATCGTCGTCAACATGTTCATGATACAATTTGTTTCGCGGCCACTGGTGTAGCTCAGTCGACTGATTCCCTTGCCTGCCGATCCAGAGCTTCGCTCAAGCGTGGGTTCGAGTCCCGTTTCGGAGTATTATCTGGTTGGGTTTTTCTAAGGTTTTCCGCAACCGAAAGGCATAGGCCTAAGTCAGATAATCTATGGCGAATCTTCGGCCTCATCTCGTCAAATATCATTTCGTTATCACCAATCCCATCGACGCTAAATAACCAACTAAAAAAAAAACTTCTGCCGGTGCGCGGTTACTTCAAATTACCACTGCTCCAGGCGTCCTTTATTCGACAAAAAACGTATTCTTCGAAACTACAGATTACTTCACCATATCGGATAATGCCCATGGTCACTTGTATGATAAGTTACGTTATAATATATTAAAATAATAGTTATGGGAATCCAGACGTTAGTTTTCTACATTTCCAACATAAAATAAAATTTTTTACTAAATTCGCAACGAGAAGTACTAGTATATTTAAATAATTTATGCAGACATGGACAAATTACTAAACTAAAACGGTTTTCTTGGAAAAATAATATAATTCATCATATCAACTATCAGTCAGTATAATTCACAGAGTCCCTATTGTTGTAAATATGATTGTTTACATATTCTGGCATATTTTTCCAATGGTTATGTATATTTTTTCTGGTTATGTTGGTACTACTGGTGTTTTAATTATATACTGCAGAAGATATTCTCCCATGGCCTGCAAAAAGACCGGACATGAACGAAATTGAAAATCTGTGATCTGTACTGAAGGAAAAAGTGAACAAAAAAGAGGCTTACAACAAACGTGGACTCATTTAAGCACTGTCTGATATATGGCTAAATGATGCTGATATTCAAAGAAAGTGTCAAACTTTGATTTCCAGCATACCTGACAAAATCAACGTGTTAATGAAGAATAAGGGAATGTCCACGAAATATTGGTAACGTCCAGACTCAATTTTCTATTCATTATATTTGTGCAAATATATTTCTGCTCATTATTTCTACCGATAAATACAGCTTCATTGCACATATAATTAATTTAGTCTAATAATTTGTCCACGTCTGTATAATAACTGACATTTATTATCAAATATTTTTGGTCGATAATAAAGTCATATTCTCACTTGTCAGTTAATTTTATGGCCTACAATGCAACATATCTGGAGGACATTTATGTATAGATTCTTTAAGTTCAGTACCATTAAGTTTTTATGATTTTTAAATAAGAATTGGTTCTTTCCTTTTGTTAAATTTTTTAATGTCTTGCATTTTTCCCGGATATAGGCTACTCGTAGATATTGAATTCCAATAAAATTCGTTTATTAGTTTACAATAAATTGTTATAAACAGACATAGACAGAATGGCCACAACTACGATTTTTGGTATTAGGGATACGGAAAACATGCACCGCCGCTAAAAATATCCGAATAGATTTCTTTCAGCGTCAAAATATAATTTCAGTTTACCGCTTCATATAATGAGAAAGTTAAAATTCAGAAGAGTCTGTGTTGGGGATCAAACCGCGGACGCTGCGGATACTCTGTAAACATGTAGGACCCGGGCCGCATGGAAATGTTTATAAAAATGTATTTGCTGCCATGTGAACCGTTCAAACGCGCCCGATTCAGAGTCCATAAACCGCTGAAAGCCAATAAAAGTGCCTCGCGCCTGTTTAGCTGCTAAGTCGGTTGTGGCCATGCACATCGCATTATCTGCAACGTCAGCCTCGATCAGCGGCGCGGAAGCCGCGATTAAACCAATGCATTCTTATCCAATCGCCAGCGAATTCACTTTCACATGTTCATAACATGGCGGGAAAACCAACAGTTTCACTACAGGTACTCCCGCTTCTTCTGTCCCCATCCAATCACAAATTGACAACGTATTTTAACAATAGTCTTTATTAAACACGAATGTGCACATTTTTCAACCATTTTTTCTTGTTCTGGGTTCCTGGCTCGATATATCGTAGAGTGAGGGTGATTGTATTGGTTTTGTAAATTATTGTTGGTATGATTATACCGATGAAGAAAACTGGAGAACCTCAATAAAATCTTTCGCGCCCTCTTTATCAACCACAAATTCCATCATGATCCAGTCGGAGATCGAACCCGGGTCATCTCTATGGAAAGCACAGAAGTTAACCACTCAGCCATGGGCGAGTTGACACCGTATTTTAACGGATTATTAAACAACGTTAAATAAACTACACCGCTATATAGCGTTGCCAGAATTGGTGTTTGCGAGATCCTATTTCGTGCAGAGAGTATTATTTTGAGGAATTATAATTATAAGAATCAAATTAGTATTTTGATAATTTATTTACATTATTTCAGTTACGTTATTTTATTTTAATCTGACATAAAGGGGGTTTTGCTACATAATAATACATCCGTATAATTTTATTTATGCTGTTCAAACAAAGTTACCATACAATTATGTAAATGTACGTACGTAAGCTCACTGAAAATAACAGTGTATTAATTCTAAAATATGTCTTTAAAAATATTGTTGTTCATGTCCGAATATGTGTTACTGTTAAATTATACAGTATCTGTATTATCATGTTGTGAATACAGTAGTATGTACCGTATGTTAAACCTATATCATGTCGTCAATATACAGTAGTATGTACTGTATGTTAAACCTATTAGAAAGAACAATCTGTTAATTTTTAAAATAAGCCTGTCTCAAAATATTATTCTTCAAGTCCAAAAATGATTTATTGCGAGATTATTACTATATTCTGTACATAAAAAGGTCATAATTAATATACAGTATTACATATGAGTATTTGTAAGACGTCATTTTTCAAGTCATCTTTAAGAACACGGGTATGACAACCGGGCGTAAAACGGAGAAGTGGTATGTAATTTTCCAATCCTATTATATGTATTTTTGTTTACATATTAATTCTTTCATATGACCGATAAAGAGGTAAATTTTAACTCACCATAATACCCCAAGTTGTTCAGACTGAGAACTAGAGAATTCCCTATTTATCGTCAACTGTCTTTAAACGCCAAGCGAAAGCACACATCGATACGAAATTACATTAACTTTGTGTCAGCACAGCTTTAGATCAATGTAGAACATTGCGTCTGTGCTAAACGAATGTAAAGGTACCGAGGGGAATTTTTGTTTAGCTAAGCTACAAGACAAAGCTAATTAAAAACAAAAACAGTAAGGTACATGATGACATCTTTTCTTTTCGGTGCCTGATCTTTAGCTGTTTTGAATTGTGTTAATCTTGGCAGGCGTTTTGGCTAAGAAGGTAATTAAATATGTAAGTGACGCTATGTAAAGATTCATCTTTAGGGACGAGGAAAGCTCAGTAAAGAAGTAATTCGTTTTGATTTTCTATAGTTGAGTTGCCGAGATCTTCTTAGGTCAGAAGCAAAAGGGAAAACCCGGGCAACACCGGGTTATTTTAGCTAATAATATAATATAATATAATATAATATAATATAATATAATATAATATAATATAATATAATATAATATAATATAATATGATATAATATAATAGGCCTATAATAATATACTATAGGCCTAATATATTTCACTCAACACTTCGGTCCTGCTCACCCTTTACATTTCTGTATTCGGGCCAACAGTGCCATACTTACACCATTTACAAACTTTACACATTGACGTATCGTGACCTAAGTACATGTCTCTTGATTATGTCTTTCACTTATCACTTTCACTTATCACTTCTTCTAATTTATAACATTTATTTTCTTACTACTCTTCTCTTGTTCGCATCTACACCTAAAAACTAATCTTACTATTAGATTCCCATCCAAATTCACTCCATCTTTTCTCTTAACTAATTCTTCCCGGCAAAATAATTTAATTTCATTTTAAACTTATTTATATAGACTACTCACGTAGACTAATTGTAGGAAAAACTGAATATTATTGATCTTAACATATTATTAATTTGTTTCTTTTTTGGTAACTCTATAGCATCTATTAATGCTTCATGGTTGTGCTGGCAGACAGTCCTGATGTATTTTAAGTTTTCTTTTATAATTGGCTAATTAATATTAACCGGGCACACTCAAAATCATACATTTTTCCAGACTCTAGACACCCAGGGAAATTTTTTTTCAAGAAAAATTCACAGAGAGTCCGGGAATCGAACCCGGGACCTCCAGATCTGGAAGCCAGCATGCTGACCAACAGATCATGGAGGCAGTCGAAAAAAAATTGAGAAAAAGTAAATAAGAAAAAATGACGTAAAATAAATAAACACTATTTTACTAATAACATGAATATGAATAAAATATCAAGCGTAAACTGTTTCATATTTAACTAAAATAACACAATTTTACCCTGTGTTTTCCTCGAAGGCAATTCTGTGTGTGTTTTCCTTCGCTACGAAAACAGTAACTCATAAGTACGAATGTTGCCACAACAGTGAGTAAAAAAAAAATTCTCTCTTCTTGATAATTTCAATGAAATGCTCTATTTACGTAAGAATTCTCATTCACTATTCATATATTTTCAGCTACAAAAATATCTATGACTTGCAGTTAGTGTTAACTAACGACGCTTGGAACATATAAACACAAATTGTTGCATAAGAAAGAACAATGTATTATTCTAGGCCAGCGTTTCCCAAGTGTGGGTCGCACATTTATGTTGTATTAAGAAACATAAACAAAACTGAACATGAAAATAAAATGAAAAAGTTACAGCTAAACTAAAAAATAATTAAGGCTATAAATGTGTCTGTGTTTGAGAAGTAGCTTCTCAAATCTTCGTTCTATATTCAATATGCACACAATTGTATGATATCCAATTCCAAAAGATTTCTCGCTTTTGTTTTGATGGAAATCATAGACTGGAAACTTATTTTGAATAAATACGAATTTGCAAATGCTATTAAAACTGTAAGAGTTTCTTTTGGAAGCTCGAGATATCCTTACATTCTTTTGCTCTAAACTAATCTACACTGCGGAAAAAATATACTTTTAACCTTCCATCAGTAAGCAAATATTTTGATAATTATTTTTTTTTAATTCCAGCCAGTTGAATGCAACTCTTAGAAACGGATTCAGTATTTATCTGTCATTGTCATGATTATTTTAAGTTTCTTTCGGAAGATATTCAAAACGCTGTTGTTTAAAATTGTGCATAGTTAATTGTATATCCTCAAAAACAAACCAAGGATTTGTCATGTAATACGATATGTAACTAAATTTTCCGTGAGTTCTTTAATGCACTGAAATGAATAAATTTTCTTTTTGTCCAGTAACGTCTACAAGAAAACAAGTTTCCTTAAAAAATTTGTCGATTTTATCTCTGGCTGCTATGTTAACATCTTGGCTTCGCACACTATTTGAACTGTTGTATGTGTTTGAAAAAATATATCAGAAAGGAAGGCCAGTCTAAGAAATATAAAAATTGAAATAGTATATTACGATGCAAGGTTGGGAAGTGCTTTTTACAAAATCGAGGAAAAGTTTGAAAAACGAGCAGAGCGTATTTTTCAATTTCCGAGATTTTGTAATGCACTTCACAAACGTATATTGTACATTTTTTGCATGGTCATATTCTTTAAATTGCAAATACAATATATTTTGCATGGAAAATTTAGAGAAATATTAGCCTATTTCCAAAGCCGTCGCAAAACTGCACTGTAATGGTAACTAAGCAACAACAAGATGTACTCTGTAAAGTGTCTATTTCAGTATAATTTCACGTTATGAAGAATGGTTTCCTTAGCAAATAAGTTTCTGTGTGAGAATTATAACTTTCAAGACCTAACAACAATAGCTGTAAGTACAACAAAAAACGCTATCGTACAAAAATAGGTTTATTGCAATTTCTCGTTTTGCAGGTATCGACACATTAGAATTTGGGTGATATCTTCTGGTTTTGAGTAAAGTATCGTTTTTCACGATCTTACTGGCATGTGTATTTTTCGAATGGGGTTAATTACTGGTACGGTAATGAGGGGATTCAAAAACAAATTGTCTCACCTAGAAGTGGGTTGCACCTTAAAAAGTTTGGGAGCCACTGTTCTAGGCATATCTACGTACCAACCTGTAAGATACGTTTTTTCTATAAAGAATAAAATGTTTAAAATCGAAATCAGAACAAATGTTTCAAATAAAAATCGAAATAATTTTGAATTGTATTCTCATAGTTATGAAACAGAAGGTATGAATTCTTTAAGATTTTTTGAACCAAAATGCAACACTGTTACAGTATTTCATCATAGTAGTAATTTAGGCTCAAAAATATATAACAAATTTATATTTAAATATCCTAATCGTGTTAATTCTAATAGTTCTGGTATTAAATTAAAAAAGTTATGTATGAATTTTTTTAAAATTGAAAAATTTTAAATTTAAATTTTTATATTCTAATTGCACAGTAGACATAAGACAAATTGTATTGTATACTTATTAATTTCAATTCAGGAATCCGCCCCTGAGCACGAGTTCTACTCTTTCAGGGGCGAGCTAAAGTTTTTCTGCATATATTATATTTTATGTTACAATTATTAGAAAAATAAATAAATAAAAATAAATGTAATCGTTTTACCTTTTAGGTGTGTTTTCCAAATTGTATATAATACGCTTTGTCAAACCTGGCAACCTTTTCATAAAGGAAGCTTAATTAATAATTAATTAATATGGATAGAGAATCAACAACAAATAGTACTCAGTTTTCAAACACGAATACCTCAAGCAGCTCAATATCATCAATGAAAGAAAGAAAGAAAGAAAGAAAGAAAGAAAGAAAGAAAGAAAGAAAGAAAGAAAGAAAGAAAGAAAGACTTCTTAGGGTAGTAAAAGTACTTTGCTTAATGACGCTTAGAATTGCAGAGATTATCCAGCATCGAAGTTCAACGTTGGCAAAAAAATTTCCAAATATTTTTCTTAGAGTTCTTTATTAGATACAGGGTTCTTTTTTCCGTCAATGTACTACAGTTGACTCACAGCTTGCCTTCTCGAGGAAACTTTGCAAAATATTTTATCTACCTTTAAAATCCATCGTTCTCGGCTGAATTTGAACTCGTGAACGGAGAATCCAGCGCCTAGCATGCAAGCACTGCATCACAAATGCAAAACGTCTGAAATCCGTATGAAAAACTATAAATATGATATGCTATAATTCAAAAGAAAACATATTTATAAGTATAATACATTATGTCCACAATTTATTAGACGATTATGCAATAGAATGTTTTCCATAATACTGAATAGAAGGGCGTGATATTACAACTGTTTGAAAGAGGGATATTTCAAGTTTTATACTGCCATCTGAGTTTTATTGGTTATTTAGCGGGAAACGAGTACATAATTATTGGAGAAAATGGCTGCTTTATCGACAGACCGTAGTTGGTGTGCGCCCGAATATACGCCACATAAGAGTGCTGTTGAGGTCCGCTACGTGTTCCAACACCATTTTGGACGTCCTGGTCCTCCCATGTCGTCAATGCGATACGAACAGTTTAGCGACAGAGGATGCATCTGTCAACTATCAACGTAAAGAACGCGCGGGGAGGCCAAGTCTTATTGAAGAGACGGCCCACTTCCAGCTATGTTTCTGGAACTGAGAAGGCGCATTAAGGTATATATACACCCACGAAACGCAAAAAATGATGAAAAATTATAATTTTCAAAATATAACTATTTTAATAGAGAATTTTCTCCCCTTTAATTTCATATAATAATTTTCGATTTATGCCTTATGGTTTTCTAGATAAGTCCCATTTTCCAAAATTCTGCGTCATCAGGCACGGTCACTTCTATGAAGATCACTCCAAAGCAATGCATAATATTTTTTTTAATTTATTTTTTATTCTAAACCTTTACAATTTATGGAGGTCATTTGAAAGGTTTGGGGATTATGTAGAAAAGTGACGTATTGTTTCTGAAGGATGTATCTACATTCTATGAAAATAGTAAAGCTGTAGGATAAAAATGTAATTTTTAAATAAATATTGTGGATTACTTTTAGAGTGATCCTCGTAGCTGTCAATCCCCTCGTCCAGCATTGCTTGTAAAATAAACTTATTTCTAGTCCCAAAATAGATGCACAGATATCAGGGCATGATCATTAGATTGAAAACACGTTTTTACATAATGAAGTAATTTATAATCTTTTACTGTTAGTCATAAAAGTGTAAATTTGTGTGTGAGTAGTGTTGTGCGTCATTTTAATTTGGGTCCAAAAGTAGAAATTAAAATTCTGAGGAGGATGGGCATAAGCCCTGGGACAAACACCATCGCAGGATTTGTTGCATTAATGGAAAATAAGGACAAAAATGCCAAAAAAACCATTCAACACTTGAAGTTAAAACAAGGAGGAGGTATTTGAGAGGCAGAAAGAAGCTGAAACTGGACCGACATGAAGCTGCTTAAGGGGTGACATATGATGATGGAGTCTTCTAGGCTCTGAAAGTTTGTAGCTCATTTCCTGCAAATAGTAATTTTAGAATATTTAAATCTTTTAAACATGATATCTCAGCCAAATATGGTGGCACCAAGAAGATATTGGTGCCATTTTGAAGCTTGAAATGTCCCCTAGTGCCTGACAATGAGTAAAATAACATTAATATAATTAATAATTATCTATGGATTTTTAAATGATTTATGCAACATAAAATATTAGTATAAGTTACATATAAATATTTAATTAATGTAAATGAAAATAAAAAATAGCTATATGTCAGGCACTAAAGAATAGTTTTAGCTATAAAACAGTGAAGAAACTGTGGCCCTATCTTAAAAACTACATGAGCTATCATGTTTCAAGTTGTATGTCAAAATTATGAACAAAATAATTTTTATAAACAATTTAGACATAATTTCAAGGGATCTGTTCATTTCATCCTCTTTCTGGTACCATTCTCAATTGTATAAAAATGTTACAGAGCAAATTTATGCAAAAAAAAAAAATTGTATGTAAAGGTGTACATATACCTTAACACTGATCACATGGCCACCCCGTTCATCGGAACTCACAGTATGTGATTTCTTCCTATGTGATTCGTGAAGGACAATGTTTATGTTTCTCTACTTCTGACAACTTTGTCAGAATTGAGAAGGCGCATTAACATCGCTTCAGTAACGTCACACATGCCCGAGAGGATTTTGCGAGAGTAGTATAACCTCCTGGACATGTGCCGTGTCACATGTAGGGCACAGATGAAATGCACGTAAAGTAAAATTTCACGGAGTAATATCATGTATTTCTGTTCAGTACCTATTTGTTTAAATAAATAATTACAAAATCATCCTAATCAAATTATTTGTTGATATGTCGGCCTGGTTGTCGAGTTGGTATAGCGCTGGCCTTCTATGCCCAAGGTTGCGGGTTCGATCCCGGGCCAGGTCGATGGCATTTAAGTGTGCTTAAATGCGACAGACTCATGTCAGTAGATTTACTGGCATGTAAAAGAACTCCTGCGGGACAAAATTCCGGCACATCCGGCGACGCTGATATAACCTCTGCAGTTGCGAGCGTCGTTACATAAAACATAATATTATTATTTGTTGATATGGTGTATTTCACTTTGATGACTATTAATCCATGAAATTTCAAGTGTTCAGGACGATCGGGTTATAAAGAAGAAATAAGGTTTTTGAACTGTGCCTTAAGATGTAATACCTTTGACGTTTCTTACTTGCTTACAGGTTTCATGTTCAGGGTCGTATAGCTAAGACATGGAAAGGTCGGAAACTGTGTCGTAGATTATCCGAGACAACTTGCACTTTCCACCATCAGGGTCGTACTGCTATGACCTGAAAAGTACCTACTCCCTTTCGTTTATATACAGTTTGCCCAAACAATTTCAATCTTCCAACGGAAACCTTTACGTTCACAGAAGCAAAGTTCGCTGTTTTCTGGGAGAATGTGATTGATCGGAATCTCATTCCAGCCTCTTTTGCTACTAGGCGCCAGTTTCAATGCTGAAGATGAGAATTCAGACTCAAAAAACTCAAGTGGAATTTAAAATTAACAAATAAGATGTTTGAGTCAGATGTTCTTATGTTACTTCCATTACCAAATCCTCTTTATTCTATAAAAATTTTATCGAAAGCGTAGGAACGACACGACTAATGTAAGAAATACACTATAGAGTTACGAGGGCGGACATTTCACAGTGCAAGTAATCATAGGAAAGCTCGGAGTTGGCATCGAAACCTAGATATTCGAATATGGTATCATGAAAGCACAAAAAAAAAAAAAAAAAAATGGCCACAGACTTCGTCTGAAATCGAACCCAGTTCCGTGACAGTCAAGTCTGTTTTATAATACTTTGAAAATCCGTTCTATAGTGGAAAAGTAAAATATTGATAAAGTCTTAGGGTCATATTCATACATTCTTAGCGCGGGCTTCCGGTGGATGATCAGCGAACTAACGTTTTTCGTATTCATAAACCAGTGTTAGCGATATGATATGATATGATATGAATCCTGTACAAGTAATCAGTCGATAGCAGGGGCTAGTTTAGCACGCTCGTAGCGCGGGCTAGCGAAAGGTCTATGCATAGCACCCTCAGTTTCGTTCACCGATGTCGTTTGTAAAAAGTGATGATTTTAGTGTCTTATTCAAATACTGGGAACAAATTCCACGTTAGGGGATGTGGTTTTCAAAACTTCCACAGTTTTTATCCAAAATTTATTAAATTTAAACTGCGTAAACACGCCTACAATACTGCCATCTGTAAAAATTTGCTGCCATTAGGCTAATAGTTCTGAAATTTTATTTTCTAAATATATTTTGTGCGAGATCGTGCGTATTTGCTTGGTTTCCGCACAAAACCAATCCGCGGTAAGTCTAAAATTCCACATTCAGTATTCCCAACCGAACACACATAACAATTTCCCTCTTCTTACCGCTTAAGTGACATATTGATTTTACTGCTTTAGGCTTTTAACATGTTATTTTTAGAGACGTTTAATATAGTAAAAATTAAAAATTGGAAACTTACCACTCCAATTTCACCTAAATTGCACTGTTAACTTAATTATTGTTTTTAAATATTTGCAAAAATTAAGTAAAAACTACAACTCCACTAAAGTTACTGCATTCGTGATGCAAGTAACATTAAGGAAGCCGTGAAAAAATCGACAAGATTCCAGACTCATCATAGACTGGGGAAAAAAAAATACAGACGTATATCACGGCCTGCTGGAGTATAGTAAACACAGAATAGTAATATGCGTTACAGGAGCGGTATGTTGACGTTTTCATGTTCGAGGAAAAGATTGAAAAAGCGAAACGTAGTTGAGCTTTTTTAATTTCCGAGAACATGAAAACAAACATACCGCTCGTGTATCGTACATTATTTTGTGCGAAGATCGTTTATTACATACCTGAAAGAGGAATTTCTAATTAGTTGCAATGAAATCTCCATCTTGGTTTCTGTTCAATGACGGCAACTTTGGGAAACAAATATATCTATCTTCAACATTGTTCCTATAAAATGTTTTCTGTGTTTACTATACTGCAGCAGACCGTGATATAAGTCTGTCTTTTTTTCCCCCAGTCTATGATGAGTCTGGAATCTTGTTGATTTTTTCACGGCTTCCTTAATGTTACTTGCATTACAAATGCAATAACTTTTGTGGTGTTGTAGAGTTTACTTAATTTTTGCAAATATTTAAAAACAATAATTAACAGTGCAATTTAGGTGAAATTGCAGTGGTAAGCTTCCAATTTATAATTATTACTGTACTGAACGTCTTTAAAAATAATATGTTAAAAGCCTAAAGCAGTAAAATGAATACGACGCTTAAGCGGTAAGAATAGGGAAATTGTTATGTGTGTTACGTTGGGAATACTGAATGTGGTATTTCACACTTACCGCGTATTGGTTTTGTGCGGAAAGCAAGCAAATACGCACGATCTCGCACAAAACATTTTAAAGCAACAATGTTCAAGATAGATATTTTTGTTTTGCAAATTTGCCGTCATTGAACAGAAACCAAGATGAAGATTTCATTGCAACTAATTAGAAATTCCTCTTTCAGGTATGTAATAAACGATCTTCGCTCAACTACGTTTCGCTTTTTCAAACTTTTCCTCGAACATGAAAACTTCAACATACCGCTCTTGCAACGCATATTACTATTATATTGATATCACTAAAAAGCCCCTTGCGTCAAAGTTTTCAACATTTTTAGTTCATATTTGCTCAAGAGTTTGAAAATAGTTGTGAGAATAAAAATTAATTACATTTCTGAGTTCAGTCTAAATAGAGTGTCACAAAATTTTTTTTTAATTTCATGAATTTACCATTACAGCACATTTTATTCTAAGTGCAATATGAATATGTCCCGTAGGAACTTAATATTGCATGTACATGCTTATTAAATTTTATTTTTAAAAATTTAATTGGTCTTTGTGAGAAGTTTCTGACCAATCTGACAAATATTGTGCAAGGAGCTTTCTTTATTCAATAAATTGCTTAAAATTTTAACATCGAGAAAACAGCATTAAAAAGAAAAACATTTGTCTAAGCTCACTCAAGCACCGATTGTTTACCCACATTTGATTATATGGCCAAATCGTTTAAAACAGTCTCAAATATAATTACGATATAGAAACAAAAAGAAATGGATTTTCTTCATTTTTAAGCAATATATCAATATAGTGTTACCTTTATACTGAAAAATAGGGCACGGCCATAGCAACACTCTTCTCTTACCATAGAAGAGCACAGCATTAGAAACATTAAACAAAAGACATAGTTAAAATATTCAATTGCAAGACTTTTTCCAACACAAACGCTGAAAATATAAAAAACTGTATCATATCATACTGTTTTCTATAGTGCTTATATGTCTTTTGTATTCGTACATTACTGCTAGATCTACAAAAAAAAAACGAGGACATAAAAACTTACGACTGCGCGTATTCTAACAAATAAGAAACATAACAACAGTGTTCTGATCGACCGTCAACCATACGAGCAAAGGAGTCAGACGCTTTTTGTTTCCGCAGTCATAACAGGAATGTAGTGAAAAGAGGTTAACTTTGTGAAATACTATTTCTAGGTTGGCATTTCATAATACATCTGCGGCGCAACCTTCTATTTTCAATAAGAGCCATAAAACGTATTCAAATTGAATTATTCTCCAGTCATACGTTAATGCATCGAAATGTATTATAATGTCTTCATTTGTTTTATAGCTTCATTGGTACAACCAGCACGTCACAGCTCGTAGCTAGGATACATAAATCCCCGACAGTAACGCTGTTCATTTGTCTGCCACTACAATAAAACCCATTACAGTAACATAAATAAGTATTCGCAAAAAAAAAAAAAAAAAACCGCACCACTAGTCACGAACAAAGATGTCAGCAACAAGCAAAATTCCATTAATGTATTTACGAACATACAATGATAGGAGTTCCAAAAAAAGAAATTTTAAACCAGTATATTTCTAAGAAGTACTACGTATAAAAAAAACTATGTAAACATTAAGTAGCAAAGACATTAAATAGGTCACTGAGTACAGGATGTATCTAAAAATGTAACGTAATAATAATAAAAGGAAAAATTAATTCAGATTTCTTCCCTTCCATTTCTCCAAATAAAAGCACTACAGTAGGCCTATATGGTATTCAAGATGAAGATGGATGATGATGATGATGATGATGATGATGATGATGATGATGATGATGATGACAGACCGTCTCGGCTTACTCGATGAGTATTGTTCACAGATTTGTAAATGTTTAATCTTCTGTCGATCGTCGGAACAGAGGGAAGTACCCATTTTTGTGGCAATAAACCGGATTGTCAATTTTTTCGGGGGAAAAATTGTCAATTGAAGTACGGTGCAATAACGGAAAGGAGAAACGGGGAAGTACCGAGAAAATCCACGCAACATAAACTTCCTCTTAGCACAAATTCCAGTTGGACACACAGTTGGAAACAGTATTTTCGACCTGAAATGTGAGAGAGTGACAGTTAGGGAATTGTTGCGGTGTCGACTCATTAAGAATTTTATTAAAGAGTCTAAATATACAGTATACTAAAAACATTTTACACCATGTTAAATTCATGTTAAAATACCGCAATTTTAGTCGTATGTGAACTTTTATTCCTATTGTGAAACTGTATGTACTTAATTTGAACATTAATACTTCATTCAGGGGAAATTTTTATTTAAATATTTCAAGGTAATGGTGGACTCACATTAAAGCAATAACAATATTTGTCTCTTATGTTATATTGTCAGCGTTAAAAATATTCCTATAGGCCTACTGAGCAATCGTCAGCGTTAAAAATTTATACGTAAGTTTAGTTAGTTATATGCCAATTACAATTTAAAAGTATTTTCATATATACAGATTTATTAAATGAGTTTCAAATAAGTGAGCCAACATATGAGTGACAAAAAATACTTTTTGAAACAACAACTTTTAAAGAAAATGAATAGATGATATTATTTTCTAAGGAAAATAAAATTACTTGTAACACACTCGAAATACTTCAGAATTTGTTCTACCCTTATAAAGTGACATTGGTAAACACAAGACAATAAATTCCCACAATGTTTGTAAGCGTTGTAGAGTTTTCCCGTCTATAGTGTTACGTTCATGCATCCTGTAGGGACGTTCCACATGATATCAAATTTCTTCCATATATAAACTGGATACAGTGTTCATTAAAATATTATGTCAATGGGCACTGAAGAAACATGTTATCATATTCATAATTTTCAACAGAAACAAAAACAAGTTATTTATCCCTATTTACTCCTATTCCGCGGAATTCAAAAGTTTATTCTCTCTCCTTTCAGACCTGCCACGGTTTCGTCCGTTGTGTGTGTACAGCACAAAGATTTTATGACGTATTCGCCGATCACATAAATATCTTTCATTTGTTTGCTGCGTACAGGAGACTTCAGTGTTCACCTTTTAATTTTAATTGTTTATCGGCGTTCCTTTCCTTAGGCCTATCTAAGTGAATTCTGAAAGCGGTCTTCAAAACTGTCCATGATCTGTTTTCAGGTGTAGACAGTTTAAAATTAAAAATTCAAATTTCGCTTCCATATTTCATACTTATTTTCGTTTAAGAATCGTAAATATTAATATTTGCTCATTAAAATTTGTTTAATATTTATTTGTTTACTATTTATTTTGTTTAATATTTAATCAGTATCAAAAGTATCAAATGTTCCTTATAGTGGACAAATGTGGGTTTAATTAATTTACAATTTCAATTTTATGTCTCAATTTTCGCCTCCACACTTAGATCTCTCTTTTTTTTTTTTATTGGTAGACTCTTTCACAATACACCTTTTGGAAATTTGATTTACTTTCTATCTTGTTTACCATAATTTATCCCGTTTTCTTGTAATGAAATTTTATCTGGATATAACATTTTTCATTAATTTTGTCTTCAATCTATTTTATTTCAATTAGGCCTACTATTATTCATTTATATATTTTGAACTTATTTGTAAAAGTCCAAAATAAAGCCTTCTAACCAAAGTATAGCATTTCTGTAGTCCTATAAAACCAAATGAATTATTTGTATAACACTTAAGATGAATTTACGGTACTTATAATTGGATTTAAACACAAAACGCATACACCACAATACGTAGAAACATATACAATTATTATTCAAATATTATTGTCATACGTGTACTAAATTCCTACTCAAGAAATCCCTGTAGGCCTATTTCCTATACATATATTAAGCCTACTGAAAAGTTTGCCAAAGACAAGAACAATTAAATTTGACTATCAATGTTTAAATATTTATAATTTAAAGTAATTTTTCATTGTCTGAAATGACGAACCAATTATCTCTCAATATTTATGACACGAAAGTTTCCCGCCTATACCTGAGATTTGTGTAGGTTGTCCTACCTGTTTCTTTGGAGAGCAAGACGAGCAGGAAGATGACCGTCGCCACTGCCTTCCCTTTCCCGGTCGCCTCACCACAAGTAGCCATCGTTGACGACGACCAACAACAGCTGTTCCAGAAGTGAAATCTCTTCTCGCGCCAGATGAGCCGGTTCACAGGTTGACAGGAGTCTCGAACTCCGCACCACCACTCACTAGATCCACTACACACCCCATCCCCTCTAAAACCGACCACATCGTTCTGGTTTTCAAGAACACAACACTGTCACTGTATACACCTCGCTTATGATGGTGTCAGCATCACATACTTTGTTAAAAGTTCCTAAAGTATCCTGCAACGGCAGACACTAAACAATTGAAGAGCTTATTCTATGGTTGACAGACACCTACTATGTCTAGAAGAGACACACACATCACACAGACACCGAATTGGAAAACCAGAGTAATTCACGCCAGGGATATATGCGGCCACATGTCTGTACTGAAAACATCTTCACTAAGTGTTAGGTAATATTACAAACCACTACCACTGACACAGAGCACTTGACTCACAGCATCCAGCTCTGGGGCTGTAGTACCGGGGCTGGCGGGCTAGGTGGCAGGCGCGTCGTTGCCTTGGCGACGCGCGAACCGTCCGTCTGTGTGGCTGGCCTCGCACTGAAGCGTCCCGCTGCCGAGCCTCGCTCGCGGCCCGAGATATCGACCGGCAGGACGCGCCGCGACGCAGGCTCTAGCGGCGGCCCGTCCCGTTCAAACTTGGCGCCACTGCTGCTACTGCCGGCAAGCCATCTGATTACCCGGCGAATAACGTCTTATAGAGGGGAGAAGTTACTTCCCAATCCCTGAAAGTATAAAAACATCATTCTTCCTGGGACATTTCGTCTGTATATTTTTTTATTATTTAACGAAGCTGTATCAACTACTAGGTTCACACAGCAGAATTTTGGACCCAAAATATATAATGCATTACTTAGAGCTTAACCTGAACCAAGTACACTTAACAAACATAGATTTAAGAAAGAAATCAGATTAATTATTTAATTGTTTAAGCTACTTGAGTTAAAAATTGATACTCTAATATTTATGTACTTTTATATTTTCTATTTGTTTATAGACCCTATTATTACATGCTGTATGTATTTTACCATCTATTAATGTTATTGTGCTCAATGAACTCTCTTAATTTTGTGATATATTTTGTATAACTGATCTGAACTACGCCCGAGCACGAGCTTCTGATCTTTCGGGCTGCAATGCCTAATGTAGCTCAAGTGTAAAGTATTAAATAAATAAATTAAATTAAATTTAGTGTTGATGTGATTGGTGATAGCAGATAGTATTTGGCTGAGGATTTGCCCTAGATTAGGCTACCTAACATTCGCCTTACGGTTGGGGAAAGCCTCGGGAAAAAAAACCCAACCAAGTAATCAGCCCAAGCGGGAATCGAACCCACGCTCGTGCCAACTCTGGATCGATAGGCAAGCGTCTCAGCCGGTGGCTCGTCTGTATGACAAACCTGTTGTTGACATAGCAAAAATGTTGTCAACAAATTCTATTTTGTTCATAAAATGTTGCTAACACACAACTCATTACTATGGTATGAAAGGAATCTTCCCAAATAGAAAGTGCGTAAATCCACAAAAATGTGAAAATGAGTTGTCATCGGAAAAATCATCCTTGATAGAAATATCTTTCACATTGAAAGAACTATTGTCCTAATGACATTAATAACGGTGAGAGCTTGCGTGTGTTTTTGTTTCAAAGAGATAGGTTCTATGTCCAGGGACCTTTCTGTCCATTTTGTAATTTGACATTCCTGGTTGAACACTATTATTACGTAGAAGGCTGTAGTGTAAACCATCCTCAGACTACTTCTTATATCGTTATCCAGATGTTTCGACCTAGTGAGGAGTTTCACACCCTTTAACTGATTAATTTAAAATTCAGTAAACATTTCCTTTACTAAAAACAGATAGAAAGGTCTTAAGTCAGGAATTTACTAAATACCCTATCAAGTAGTGCAACTGACTTTAAAAAAAAATATGGGAATAACGAAGTTCATCAATTTTCTAGTCATACTAATGGTTTCGGGTAATTTCAGAACTACAGTAATAATCAATATTTTCTTTTGTGATGTTTCTGGACTAGTAGTAGTAAAAGTAGTTATAGCAGTATTAGTAGTACCAGTAGCAATAGTATACGTAGTAGGGATAGTAGTAGTGGAATTAATAGTAACAGTAGTATTAGTAGCCTAATAGCAGTATTATTATTATCAGTAGTTTTAGTGGTGGCAGTAGTAGTAGTATTATCGCCGCGGCCTCATGCTTAACATGTCGGCATCATACAATAACGTGCGGTGTGCTTTTAAAACATAATTTTGCCGACCGATTGTTGCTCTGTAGGTTTCACTCTAAGCGTCACGTTGTCACGTCTACTTCCTCGATAAGAATAAGCGCTAGTTTGTTATATTGTTAAATGGATATTATTATTATTATTATTATTATTATTATTATTATTATTATTATTATTATTATTATTTCATATACGAGTATGTTGACATTCTTAAATATTAATAATAACTCTTTAATAATAATTTTTAATCACATACCTTAATGTTCGCTCTCAGCACAAGACACTGCAACCTCGGTTTTAGTCCACGTGGATTATACAAGTAGGTGTCATTTAATAATGAAAGCAGCTTATTGGTTGCAATATTAAAATTGAGGTGAGTGATTGGAGCGGCGACATAAGAAATTGAAAACAATAATGCGATTAAATTTCAAAGACCTGCCGAATATTATGCACGAGGCCGATCAAAGACCTGCCGAATGTTAATCATGAGAGCGCGGCGATAATAGCAGCAGCAGTAGCAGCAATAGTAGTAGCAGTGAAAGTAGTAGCAGAAGTAGTAAAAGCAGTAGCATTAGTAGTAGCAACAATAGTAGTAGCAACAGTAGTAGCAGTGAAAGTAGTAGCAGAAGTAGTAAAAGCAGTAGAAGCAATAGTAGTAGCAACAATAGTAGCAGTGAAAGTAGTGACAGAAGTAGTAAAAGCAGTAGTAAAAGCAGTAGCAGCAATAGTAGTAGCAACAATAGTAGCAGTGAAAGTAGTGACAGAAGTAGTAAAAGCAGTAGCATTAGCAGTAGCAGCAATAGTAGTAGCAACAGTAGTAGCAGTGAAAGTAATAGCAGAAGTAGTAAAAGCAGTAGCAGCAATAGTAGTAGCAACAATAGTAGCAGTGAAAGTAGTGACAGAAGTAGTAAAAGCAATAGCATTAGCAGTAGCAGCAATAGTAGTAGCAACAGTAGTAGCAGAGAAAGTAGTAGCAGAAGTAGTAAAAGCAGTAGCATTAGTAGCAGCAATAGTAGTAGCAACAGTAGTAGCAGTGAAAGTAGTATCAGAAGTAGTAAAAGCAGTAGCATTAGTAGTAGCAACAATAGTAATTGCAACAGTAGTATCAGTGAAATTAGTATCAGAAGTAGTAAAAGCAGTAGCATTAGCAGCAGCAATAATAGTAGCAACAGTAGTAGCAGTGAAAGTAGTATCAGAGGTAGTAAAAGTAGTCGCAGTAGCAGCAGTAGTAGTAGTAGCACTAGAAATAGTAGTAAAAATTTGTTTCTTATCCAATAAGGGGGTCCTATTTTACCCGCGATCATATTAGGTTAAATGTTTGCAACCATACAAAATTTAAATTTATATTTGAACGTAAGAAAAGCTATATAAAATATCTAATAGTTACAAAATTCCACAGTCGTAAAATATAAAATGTACTCGTATATGAATTGAAAATATGAAAAAACTGTATATGAAATGAATACAACGATGAAGTGAATACTTTGAAATACATAGCCTAAAAATATGGATACAATCATTATATAGTCAGCACTATAGGAAAATTAAGTCCAAGCACAAACATATTAAACAAAGAAATAGTCAAAAAAAAGAAAATAAATTCGTTATGCTAGTATATCGCAAAGCAAAACACACAAAACTTCGTCCTTATTAAAATATATATAATATAATATAGCCTACAAAACGCATAATAATAATAATAATAATAATAATAATAATAATAATAATAATAATAATAATAATAACAATAATAACAATAATAATAATAATAATAATAATAATAGTAATCACCATCATCATCTTGCCAGTGGACACAATGTTCAAACTCGTTCGAGAGCGATAACATCTTTGGCATTGCGTCATGTACAGCTCAAGTTCCCGTGTCGTAGATTTATGGCAAGTAAGAAACTCTGTTCTAAATGAGACGGTTTTGACAAAATTTTCCAATCCTTTCTCTCCCATACCAAAATGTAGACATAGGACAATGAGTCGACTTCTTAGACCTCGGTGCGTACAATTTTTTTGCATCATCTACCTGTAAATAAAAGAAATGATATAAAATATAATATTAAATAATATAAAAAGTTACAACAAGTGACAATATTTTTAGCAACCAATGTTTAAATCCAGGGAATCTCTTCAGCGAAACTGTAGGATTTATAATGGTTATACAGAGCCATGTAATAGAAACGATGAATTATAGCAAATACATATTTAGAAGAGACATCCCTGATGACAAATAAAGGAAATGGCATGAAGCACAGGAAACATGACAACATGACATTGGATTCCTCGTCCGCTTGCAAGCGTAGAATACACTATGGTCCGTTGCAATATTACAAAAGAAACTAGACCAATATAATATAAATCACATGGGACTGGTCAGGGAAAAAGTGACAGAGGATTTGTGGAAATTCCTTTGATTGCATGTAACATCTATAATGGATTTAGGATAATAATATTAGTATAAATAACTAATATTTTCTTTTACATTTAATTGTGTCTTGTGAACGGAGTCAATTACAGTAAGATATGAATAACATAATATTATTAAATGAGGTCTATCAGTATATAATCTAATCTTCCTCAACTTGGTGAGGTTACCAAAGACAAAGAATGTTAAACAGTAACATTTAAAATGACATTAAAAATGTCTTACAAGAAATTTGTTTACAAGAAACTAAAATTTGCAGTAGATAATATTTCACATAATGAATATACTGTTACTATTTAGTTATAAACGCTAAATACATTAAGAATAAATTAATTCTATACCATTAATTATTTTTATTATATAAAGGATGTTTCAAAACTGACGGTAAAATTTATGGATGAAAACTGAAAATGAAGAGATGCAAAAATGTTTCAGCAAACACGGGTCCGCAAATCAACCATTTACGAGATAATGCCATTTTGTGCTGTTTGGGACTTGTTGAATGCTAAATAATAATTCCAACAAAATCAATGACACTTTTATTTAAGTTATCAATCACGAGACATAACATTCAATATTTTGGCTTCAACATCACAGAAATATGGTTGAACATACACAAAAGAAACTTTTTGTTTGAATAACAGCAAACTTTTTGTTTGAATAACAGCAAAATAATTTTACAGCAGGTGTTCACAATGCTGACCATGGACTTCAATGCATCTGTCTAGCCTCTTCCACAAAGAACGGCGAATACGATCGAGCAATCCTGGGTCATTCTTCATTTGCTGGAAGGCATCTACAATCCGATGCTGTAATTCTTCAGGTGCGGTAATGTCTGTTGTGTAAAATAGGCTTTTTGCATAACCCCATACGCAAAAATCCAAACACGTTCAATCCGGTGATCTAAGTTTAGGTCCTCCTCTACCTATCCACCGTTTACCATATCATCTGCGTCATACGTACGAAGCATCAATGTTGCCACTTTATCGTATCGAGGCGCTCGGATCACTGGCTGCCTCAACCAGCAAAAAAATCATCTCGTAAATTGTTAATTTACTCTTCGTTTTTTATGTTTCATCTATGAATTTTTTGTCATCGCTTTTGAAACACTCTATATATACTATTGAATACCTATAACCTTGAGTGATAATTCCTTAAATCAGACTGTAATATTAGGACAAGAAGCAAAGAAATATCTTTGAGTGAGAGAGTATTATTAAACGTAATACTGAGAAACACATGAGAATAACTCATAAAAGTTATTGTTATTTATCCATGTGTATGTGAGTAGTGCCAACCTTGTACTGAAGTTTATATAATTATACATGCTTTATACACAAGTCATTATCATTATTTTTAAAATATATTGTAATTATTCCCATGGATTATAATAAAGCCACCCAAGAACGTTATTTATAGACTACCAATTCCCTTGCATAATGAAATGGAATCTTTCACATTGTTGTTCATCGCATATGACACAAGCGTTTCCTTTACGGCCAGTGTAATTTCCGTTACACAAAACCTTTTCATTTACCTATTATTGTAGGTAAAAATTCTATGCTACTAGACTCTCTTAAAGTTTTAGAAAATCATCAATGCAAAACCTGATTTGTAAAGTGTAATTTCACAGATATGCTGTTTTACAATATAATTTCACAACCACCGGAAACCAAACAAATAAGGTTGTCCAGTTAATCGATACTGCAGTTCCATTAGTCCATAACCTCCAGAATGCGCGCAAAAAATAGCTGATGTCAACATCTGACACAAGAGCTCAAAAGCTTTTGGCAAATAGACAGAGTCACCAATAGAGCTGTCATTACTTTATCAATAGCAGTAGACGCAAAATTTACAACAGAACACTCTGCACCCTGCAAACAGGGCAACAGTTATTCAACATGCTGAAGTCAACAGTATTGGGCATCTATCATGTTATAAAATCATGTTGCTGGGCTTTGGTTGCTACGTCCGATAAACATTGTACTAGAAAATTTTAATTAAGATGACTGCTACTACTACCACTGCCACTACCACTACCACTACCAGTACTACAATCAAAATCACTAAACTATTTACAAATTCTAGAGGACATGATTTTAGAGACAGCATTTAGTGATAGCGTTACAGATATACCTGCCTCCAACATATGACTGTTGTTTCTCTCGCTTAAAAATATATCTTACATCACCTTTTGCGGTGAGATTGCGTCATGCTGACAACGTGACGAGGGAAGTACTATATTTATATCTAAAATAGGTTAATAATTATTACGAAAAGGAAATGGAACAGATTATGTGACGAAATTCATTAAGGTTATGATTATTATTATTTATTTATTTTATTAGGTTATTTTACGACGCTTTATCAACATCTTAGGTTATTTAGCGTCTGAATGAGATGAAGGTGATAATGCCTGTGAAATGAGTCCGGGGACCAACACCGAAAGTTACCCAGCATTTGCTCATATTGGGTTGAGGGAAAACCCCGGAAAAAACCTCAACCAGGTAACTTGTCCCGACCCGGAATCGAACACGGGCCACCTGGTTTCGCGGCTAGACGCCCTAACCGTTACTCCACAGGTGTGAACTATTATTATTATTATTATTATTATTATCATCATTATCATTATCATTATTATTACTATTAATATTAGCTATTGACTAACTGTGGTAACTTTCGAGGAATATCACTTTGTTGACGTCGTACAAAATTTTGTGCAATATTCTTTTGAAAAGATTAACCCGTACGTAGATGAAATTATTTGGGATCATCACTGCGGTTTTAGGCGTAATAGATCGACTATTGATCAGATTTTTTGTATTAGACAGATATTGGACAAAAAATGGGAGTATAAGGGTACAATACATAAGTTATTCATAGATTTCAAAAAAGCATATGTCTAGGTTAAGAGAGAAGTTTTACATAATATTCTTATTGAATTTGGTATTCCCAAAAAACTAGTTCGATTAATTAAAATGTGTCTCAGTGAAATTTACAGCAGAGTCCGTATAGGCCAGTTTCTACCAGATGCTTTTCCAATTCACTGCGGGCTAAAGCAAGGAGATGCACTATCACCTTTACTTTTTAACTTTGCTCTAGAATATATCATTAGGAAAGTTCAGGATAACAGACAGATTTTGGAATTGAATGAGTTACATCAGCTTCCTGTCTATGCGGATGAGGTGAATATGTTAGGAGAAAATCCACAAACGAGTAGGAAAAACACGGAAATTTTACTTGAAGCAAGTAAAGCGATAGGTTTGGAAGTAAATCCCGAAAAGACAAAGTTTATTATAATGTCTCGTGACCAGAATTATTGTACGAAATGGAAACATAAAAATTGGAGATTTAGAGGTGGAAAGATTCAAATATCTTGGAGCAACAGTAACAAATATAAATGACACTCGGAAGGAAATTAAAAGCAGAATAAATATGGGAAATGCCTGTTATTATTCTGTTGAGAAGCTTTCGTCATCCAATCTGCTGTCAAAAAAAAAAAAAAATCTGAAAGTTAGAATTCATAAAACAGTTATATTACCTGTTGTTCTTTAGGGTTGTGAAACTTGGACTCTCACTTTGCGAGAGGAACAGAGATTAAGGGTGTTTGAGAATAAAGTTCTTAGGAAAATATTTGGGGCTAAGAGGGATGAGTCCACACCTGTGGAGTAACGGTCAGCGTGTCTGCCGCGAAACCAGGTGGCCCGAGTTCGATTCCCGGTCGGGGCAAGTTACCTGGTTGAGGTTTTTTCCGGGGTTTTCCCTCAAACCAATATGAGCAAATGCTTGGTAACTTTCGGTGCTGGACCCCGGACTCATTTCACCGGCATTATCACCTTCATCTCATTCAGACGCTAAATAACCAAAGATGTTGATACAGCGTCGTAAAATAACCTACTGAAAAAAAAGAGGGATGAAGTTACAGGAGAATGGAGAAAGTTACACAACGCCGAGCTGCACGCATTGTATCCTTCACCTGACATAATTAGGAATATTAAATCCAGGGCATGTAGCACGTATGGGCGAACCCAGAAATGCATATAGAGTGTTAGTTGGGAGACCGGAGGGCAAAAGACCTTTGGGAAGGCCGAGACGTAGATAGGAAGATAATTTGAAAATGGATTTGAGGGCGGTGGGATATGATGGTAGAGACTGGATTAATCTTGCACAGGATAGGGACTGATAGTGGCCTTATGTGAGGGCGGAAATGAACTTGCGGGTTCCTTAAAAGTCATTGTAAGTTGTATTATTATTATTATTATTATTATTATTATTATTATTATTATTATTATTATTATTATTTCCGTTTTAAATCCGTCAAATCCTATCCTAAGCCAGGTTGGGATAGGGTGAGGGGCAGGAGTAACAACCTCGTTAAAAATCCTGGATTCAGCTGGGGTAATACTAATAGTACTCAGTATGGGTTACTGTGAACCTGATGAAAGGATTACTAGGTGCCTGAATTTCTGCAGCCTGAACTATTTTTTTAATTTTTACTGGGTTATTTTACGACGCTGTATCAATATCTCAGATTATTTAGCGTCTGAATGATATGAAGATGATAATTCCGGTGAAATGAGTCCTGGGTCCAGCACCGATAGTTACCCAGGATTTGCTCCTATTGGGTTGAGGGAAAACCTCGGAAAAACCTCAACCAGGTAACTTGCCCCAACCGGGATTCAAACCCGGGCCACCTGGTTTCGCGGCCGGACGCGCTGAACGTTATTCCACAGGTGTGGACCTAAACTTCTTATTGGAGAACAAAAACCTGACTCAACTAAACAACTCCTGGTCTTGGAAAGGAGATTGCTAAGATAGGTTACCTGGCTTTTGACTGGACATTGTCATCTAAATAAGCACCTACATATTGGCCCATAGTGATAACCAAATTTGTACAAAGTGTGGGATGGACGCTGAGTCATCATCTCACATTTTGCTGGATTGCCCAGGTCTATACCAAATCAAGCATCGTTATCTCGGGAAACACATGTCTCTTGAGGAATTTCAGGAAATTAAACCCCATAGCTTCGCAAAACTGGGATCCCATTGCAGTCTTCTTGGTTGATATCCAGGTTATGGGGTGCACAATGGGCCATTTATTGCCTAAATGCTATAGTTAATTTCACACTCTTAAATAATAAGAAGGACAGGGTATCTGTGTAGGTCATACCTGCACAAACAGCTCTCAACGAGCGCGCGCCCTCCTTCGGAGTGGGAGAGCTGTGTTTACCGCTCGCCGAAACGGAGAGGAAGATGCGTTAGAATAACATAGACTTGCTGTAGGAAGAGGAGAGGGAAACGACCACTCAACTATTTAGTGGAGTGCAGTGTGTAGGCCTATTCTCAGTAACTGTTTCACATTGCTTACCTACTGTCACAATACAGTATGGAGGAATCTTAAAGACGGAACATAACATTTAAAATTTAACGCTTTACAGCTCGAACTTATTGATCTTCAATGTGACCTAAGGGCTAAAGATCGTTTGAATAATACTACTAGTCTAGTTGAGTTTTACAAGACTAAACATTAGCAATAATATCCACAACTACACAGGCTGGCTGTGAAAATGTTTGCTATGTTTGGCTGAACATTTATATTTGTGAGCAACTGTTTTCTATAATCAAATTTAATAACGGGAGACATCGAACATCTGTAACTGATGTTTCATTTCGAATAGTAGGCTACTGTTCCTTTCAGCTGCCAACAGCATAAAACCTCGTTTTGATGTACTGATAAATAAAAATATAATAAAATGATATTGTACATTTAAGTAGCTATAGAATTTCTATTATTTCTGTATAATAAATATTTCTTTATTAATTGAGGCTATCAGGTGCAAAACTCGCCTTATCCAAAATTAAAGAAAAATGAGTTACATATGGGATGTTGTACTTCTTGCAGCTATTTATCTACTGATATAGTCGGTTTGTATAAATCTTGTCTAATTCCTCTTCCATAGAGCTCAGAAAACTACTATAAAATGCAAAACTGTCCATATCCATAGCGGTTTTTCCTGTTTTCTGACAAATCACTTTACCTGGATAAGGCGAGTTTTGCATTTGATAGCCTCAATTAATAATAGTCCAAGGTAGTTTTACAAACACTGAACGGGAATTCATTTCATAAACACTCGTAATAGTAAATCCTTTTGTGTATATTTTGTACGAGATCACCCCTTCTTCCAGTCCACCCTTATACAGAGCGCAGCTAATACCTGCATTCCACTCATGTGCTGTGAGCCGGCTCGGAGAGCGCAAACCTTGTGCAGGCCTAGTGTAGGTTTACAGATACTGCAGTTTTGCAGTTTGTCTTTGGCTCGATAAAGGCCAGAGGAAAGAAGCCTTGATCACGAATTATCTAGCCCTCCAGTGTCAGGTTTGGGATTGATGCGAAAGTTAGCTGAATATCCATCATAAAAGATCAAAAGAATACGCTGCTATAAAACACAAAAAAAATCAGACTGGAGATGGGCTATAAGAAGATGTGACTAACATTGAAACAACCGACATAAGGATATTATTATTATTATTATTATTATTATTATTATTATTATTATTATTATTATTATTATTATTAAGTCACTCGCTAAAAATCGAAGTTCTGGAAAGCTGCATCTTCCCAGTCATGTTATATGGAAGTCGAACCTGGTCGATGACAAAATTCACAAGAAATTTTATAAACAAAATATAAGATTTTATCTTCAGAGCTACTGTGGAGAACGTATTCATTAGAGAGCTCTCCCTTTCTTTTTCTTCCTCACTATAGTGCCGATACTGAACTTCAAAATTTAGAAAGTTTCTGTGTATTTAGTATGGTCAAATCGTGAGTAGGAACTTTGGTTAACTTAACCGATAACAAATATATACTCTCCATTCATTGTCATCTTTAATCTAACTAATGCATGAACGCGAAAACTTTAACATTTCTGCATTTATGTCTTGGTTAAAATGTCATACCAAATAGAAATAAGTAGTTAGTTGATGATAGTAATGCTGATGATGATGATGGTGATTGTGGTAATGGAGAGAGTGATGTCTTTTACAGCATTTAACCACAGACTTGTAGATAGGACATGAAGCAAGAAGTGTACGCTTCTGGTCGTTCGGTCAAAATAAAATAACAGTACTGCCAACTGAAGTTCTACTTGAATTATTTATGACAACACACGAGACGCAGAAGCAATTCGCCGCCCTGGACCAGGTGGCACCCGCTGTGACGCGATATACAACACATGACGCATAACGGAAATTAGTGACGTTTATTAAATACACACAGATATGACGACAAGATGATTCCAACGAGCAGACACTTTCAAATGTACGTTAATAAAGTATGCACAATATTTGGCGAATTCTTCAAGTGACGAGAAATAAAACAGCGACTTACTTACATTTTTTCAGCTCGGTATTGTAGATTTTTCGAGATGCCGTTCTAGACCTTTAAAATAGCCACAAAACTTACTCCCAATAGAACGAGCGACATTTCATATCTTGACCACAGTAGATTATTAGGAGAGAAAAAAATTGGTCGTACCAAATTTTTAGACTAGATAGGCACAACGCACTCAATGTGTCTGGCGGGTTAGATTTTAGACTAGCCACGCATAAGTCATTAGCAGAGTTCGAAGTTGAGGTACATTTACTCTGAAGTTAAGTACCTATACACAGAATAATATAGTGTTTACAAAGCAGATGGGAAGGTAGTCTTCTCCCCTCACATACATATAATGTTAGTTGAATGTAGCCGTTGCAAATATATTATGATATGATATACTGGGACATCATTTTATTTTTAATTCAATTTTTATTGTAACTGAGTTTTTTAATGTACTTCACTTCCACCCCCTCTACTAATGAAGTTCCAACTGTCCTCCACACAGAACCAAGGCCGCATATAGTAAACAGTACTGACTTAGTGAGTATAGTACGTTCCAGAAATATGTTCGCGTGTTCCAGTGACGAAAGAACTTTCAGTATTGAATCATATTTTCGCACAGGTACTGTCGTCTGTTTGCCTACGTGGCATCCCGATTTCCCCGCACCTGCTTCTGCTCGCCTCTCTATAAAGACTAGTGGCTGGGCTGTCTTAGCTCTTTCATGAAAACATTAATTTATGTTAGGAATTGGACGTTTACGTGCTATTATACAACTGTTTAAAATAACTTAAATAAAAGGGCCTCGTTAAGTAATTAATTGTCACTGATTTCCCCCCTTTCTACGATCCTGCGGCATAACCACTTGGACGGACAGTAGATAGTATGTCTGAGTAATCTTATCTGTGCGGTTCGGGCAGAAGTGAAGATTGAATTTACTACAGTACGTAAGGTACGTACTCTTTTATAGAGTAGGTACAGAATTATTTCAACATGAGTTACTAGTACGAAGGACGAAACTGGTAATTGGAATTAGATGCAATAGTCTATAGTGCGATAATATGCACATTAGAACTGAAGCCTGTATCGAAATGAACGGCCACCATTTTCAAAAATATGTTTAAATATTCATATTATGATTATTTTTCAATTTAACTTCATTCTCTATATTGTACGCTAATGTGCTGTAGATAGAATAATATACACTGCATAATGAATACGTTCGCATGGACACTCAGTTCGTGAGTAAAAACACTTATTCTTAATACAGTACTGTATTTTGATTAAACAAAAACCTAATGAAAATAATCGAACTCAAAATCGCGGTATTTACTAGTTAACGTAAATGGATGAACTACTTTTCTTCCCTCCTATACCTAGTAGAGTGATTTGTTTGTCTTTTACGCCTGTATCATCGAACTACAGTCGTGGAAGGGAGGTAGAAAACTGTTTCCGGTTCTCTAAAGGTATAGCCAGGTCAATATTAAAAATGTTAATAAAAATAAAATGATGTCCCTGTATATGATATATACGTATTTGATGTCAACATTTACATCCATGTACCGTGGACCTCACAATTAGTTGCAAATATATTAAACATTCGTCTGAAGGACAAACGTAAAATGCTTTGTATACTTATCAATTAGTACAGTGTTAAGTGCCTATTCTATGTCCTTCATGGTGTTAATTTCATGCTAGATGTATATTTTTAATGGCATATGTCCAAACTGCCTACCACACCAATTTTTTTAACTTTTTAACGATTGTTTTAACCTGAAGATGTCATGGTTATGCCGAAAACGTTTGTCAAAAACTTTTATATACCATTTCATGTAATATCATAATTGTGTGTACTATTGATAAGTAATTTGACTGTAATAAACCTACACATATTTGATACTTATACTATACTTATCGGAACCAACATGCCTTTAAAATATCAAAGGATGATACTGGAATTTTTTTAACCTGACTGCTTCTGATTCCTAAGTTTGCTAGCGCGATAATTTATATACTAATGCAAGGAACTAGCTTCTTGAAAATTTAAAATTACATAATAACGTTGTTTAGAATATCGTAGACGAAATTAAATTTCGAGAATCAAGTTTTAAGCCAATGCCAAGAATACAATTAACGCTGTTTATGCTTTTTAAGATGTGTGTAATTTTGGTAATTGCGCTGGATGAATAATCCGACTCGATAACAACCCTCGCTGCGTTGCGATGTGTGTGAACTTGACACAACTCGCGAGTTCTAACAAGCAGGCTCCATTCAGAGGCGAGATCTGCTTCAATTATCCTGCAGATCAAACTGCTGAATCGAGACGGAGTGTCGCAGCTCTCTAATGAAATGCAGCAACCATTCCCTTACAGTGCCGTACATCATGCATTTCTATTCATTCATAAGTATGTGAGTACACAGAATACATGTACTTTAATAGGACTTGTGTATGTATGTATGTATGTATGTATGTATGTATGTATGTATGTATGTATGTATGTATGTATGTATGTATGTATGTATGTATGTATGTATGTACTGTTCGTTCACTGTTGTTTCAGCCATTGGGAAGGAGATAGTATCTCTACAGGTTGCAGCCAGTGCAATGAAGTGCAGTGAAGCGTATCGGTAAGCGACAGTTACAAGAAACCAAACGCTGTTGCAACATTTCATTTGGAGAAGAGACTATTCAGTGTTATATTCTTCGCATATGATTTGAAACTAAGTTTTTGTGCTGGGATTAGTTGAAATCTAAACCAGATTTTATCATGAGATGTCCTTCGAAGTCTTTGTCTGGAAATATTGATAGTGATGATGAAAATGAACGTTGTGTGTTATAGCTCGCGCAAGAAACGATTACCGAAAACCAATGGTGGTGTTGCTATCTGTTTTGACGTGTGTATGTACTGTTCGTTACTCAGGAGAATACGAGGGGCAAGAATGTGACCTTCTTTACTATCGCTGTTGATTATTATAAACATCTCTCAGATAAGCATCCCAGTATCCAGGTTATTACTCGAGCAGCAAACATGAGTAACAATGCGTATGGAAATTAAAGCTAAGTTGAACAGAAGGAGACCTAATGTTTCCGCTTACTGCAGTACAAATATTGACGTGTTGTCGTACGTTATCTGTTCACATCCCTTCCCCCTCAGTCCGCTCTCGTCTTCTCCTGAGTCACCGACAGGAAGCACGCCGAGAGGGAAGAGGTGCGAGCCGATAGAAGTACTGTCCGTTACTCAGGAGAAGACGAGGGGCAAGAATGTAACCTTCTTGACTATCGCTGTTGATTATTATAAACATCTCTCAGATAAGCATCCCAGTATCCAGGTTATTACTCGTGCAGGAAACATGAGTAACAATGCGTATGGAAATTAAAGCTAAGTTGAACAGAAGGAGACCTAATGTTTCCGCTTACTGCAGTACAAATATTGACGTGTTGTCGTACGTTATCTGTTCACATCCCTTCCCCCTCAGTCCGCTCTCGTCTTCTCTTGAGTCACCGACAGGAAGCACGCCGAGAGGGGAGAGGTGCGAGCCGATAGAAGTACTGTCCGTTACTCAGGAGAAGACGAGCGGAAAGAATGTGACCTTGACTATCGCTGTTGATTATTATAAACATCGCTCAGATAAGCATCCCAGTATCCAGGTTATTACTCGTGCAGGAAACATGAGTAACAATGCGTATGGAAATTAAAGCTAAGTTGAACAGAAGGAGACCTAATGTTTCCGCTTACTGCAGTACAAATATTGCTCGTGTTGTCTTACGTTATCTGTTCACATCCCTTCCTCCTCAGTCCGCTCTCGTCTTCTCCTGAGTCACCGACAGTACTGTCTCTTCCAAGATGATGAGCAAATGAGGACATCGTTGTGGAAATAAAGAACGTAGCAAGAGAAAAATTCGAAGCTAATTAAACGCACAACATGTGTTTACGAATGAAATAATAATACTGTGCGATACAAGACACGTATTCACATGCAATGGAACGAACTGAAGTCGTAATGTAACTATCGCAACGTAAGACTGATTCTATCGATGTCATTTCTCTTCCGACTGTACTCTCTAATATCATTCAAGTTATCTCGTGACCTTTCCTCTCGCCCGCTCTTCCTTATTGCAGTGTTTGATTCGCATTCCTTCCGTCGGTAAACCGTAGCTGCAAGACCTATACCAAATGGACGCGGTACAGCCATACATATACGGGGTGTTTCCGAGCTAGTGTTACAAACTTTCAGGGATGATGGGTAAGGGCACATGTATCAATTTTAGATAAGGAACTCTGGTCCGGAAATGACTGAGTCGAAAGTTAGAAGAAAAATTAGTTGTGTGGAAATGAAATAATGTTATTCCTCTGTACACCTTATTTATGTGTATTTATCTGTACATCTTACACATACTGTATTCATCTGAATTGTTTACGTTGTCTACTTACAATATTCCATTCAGTGCGCTGTCTGAGGGGTGGGGACAGGAAACTACACTAAAGCAATGCAGATAGCGCAATGTGTAACGGACATGGTCGGTCCTAATATGTACGTCTGTAGACAGCAGTGTATGTGTGTACAAGTTGCAGTGTCCAGTTTTTCAGTCCTAGTGAAATGGAGGAGTACACGAGAGCGGAATATGCAGACCTGATTTTCGAATACGGATGAGCCAAGCTCACAGATTGTATCGGGGCAAGTACCCACGTAGGAGACATCCGGCCCATACCATCTTTCCACGACTGCTCTAAAGGTTAATGGAAGGAGGGCACGTGGTGCCAAATCACAATTCCATTTCCACACAACTATTTTTGCTTATAACTTTCGACTCAGTCATTTCCGGACCAGGGTTCCTTATCTCAAATTGATGTATTTGCCTTTCCCCATTATCCCTGAGAGTTTATAACACTAGCCCGGAAACACACATATTTACACACGATCATATGCACGCGGCATTGTAACGAGTCCTGTTATATATGCAGATACAAACAACCTCGACATTCAATGCGGAAAACAAGAGAGAAACTGCAATCATTTCGAGAAAAAATCAAATTTCGTCAATTTATTGAAATAGATATTGTATTATATTTGGCTAGACAATTCTGATCTGCGTTAAAACATATAAATTTACATGTAATGTGTATTAACTGATGCATCACTGGTACGAGGTGTGTCGTTTGGCCTTTAATCTCCGACCATACAAGGTCTAGTTTAGGCTATATTTTGGGACAATTAGCATTATGCAATCTAATGTTGTCTCTGTAATATTTGTGCGTTGATTGCAGTATCCATCCATACATTTGTTGACTGTAATCACAGTTTTCCAGGTGCAAACAACCTCAAAATTGGCTATGGAGAACAATGAAGAAACTGCAATCAAGTGCCAGAAAGCAAAATTTCATCAACCTCTAACAAAATATGTAATGGATACCATTAGGCAAATTTGGTTTGTGCTAAAAGCCTGTTACACGCTGTACTTCATTAATGTAGGAATTGCGCGAGACACTAAAAATCAATTCTGCAGCGACAAACCAGTCTGTGTTGCCGTGCTGAAACGTCCACTTCAATGAGTCCAATTCAATTAGTTCTTTATGTTCACTCCGGCTTATGGATTTGTTTGTGTAGTTGGTTCGCCTCTAGTATTTCCTACTGCTAATTCCAAATTCAAAACTCATTCCCCGAGTTTCGCGAATAAACAGTTAATACTCTGGTTGTCCGATGGGTTTACTGAAGCTTATTCCAAATGCATTTGTAAAATGAAGAATAAAGATCTGCTCCAATATCATTCATGAGTTAAGCTGCGTGGAAACGGCCACGTGTTCACCAGAGATTCAACATCACTGAAATACTTCAGTTTCCTTATAAGAAAATCCAAACACAACGTTTTGTTAGTAGAATGTGCTCTCCAGTACGTAGTCCGCAGTTCAAAAGTATGTGAGACCTGGGTATCAAAATTATTGCTGGGTTATTTCCTTAAAATTTTAGCCTATTATTTTACAACACTGTATCAACTACTAGGCTATTTAGCGTCAATATAATTTTGTCATAGTAAGATGGTATTTGGCAATATGAGTCCTGAGATTACCTCGTATTCGTGTTACAATTGGGGAAACCTCAGAAATCCCCAACCAGGTAATCAGCTCAAGAGGAAATAGACTCCACGTCGAGCGCAATTCCGTGTCAATTTTCGTTTTTCTTACAATAATTATTAATTGTACACCACGATCATCATCATCAACATTATCATACTCAACAACAATCACCATTAACATAATAGATTTATGTTTGTCCTTCTGTTTCGATCTTTGTTGACTATTTTATTTGTCTATTATTTTGATTTTTTCTTCCTCTTCTTTCTTTCTATGTATTGTTTCATTCTTCTTTCCTCATTTTATTAATCAATCGATCAGTCAATGAATCAATAAGTGAATTAAATATTCTAAAAATTATAAGTAATTCATCAATAAATCCATGAAATCTACCAATAAATTAGAATGCTACTTCTTTCATGAATTAATCCAACAGTTGATCCATCATACAGCCAATCAGCCAATCTACGAATGAATCCAGAAATTGATACCACTTAACCTATCAATATATCATTAATTTCTTCCTTGAGCCAATCCGTCTATAAATCTATAATTCTGTAGAGCAAACATTAGGTACTCAATAAATAAATAAATGATTAAAAATCAATCAATTTATTAATCACTTTTTACTTGAGTGAATTTATTCTTCAATCGATGAATTCATCATTTAATCCATAATTATATCAGCCAATACCTCTATAATTAATTCATGAATGGAATCAATCAATCAATCAATCAATCAATCACTCAATCAATGGAATTAATGAATCAATCCATAAATCCACTTCTCAAAGAAGAAGTGTATCACCAAAATATAGCCTACAAAACTATCATTCAATTCATCAATATCTATGATATATACTATAAATCAACCATTCAATCAATCAGACATTTGAAAAACCATGAGTCAAACCTTAAATCTACCAGTTAATCAATCTACCAGTTATTCCATGACCCAGTCAAAACGTAACATGTAAGCTCATCCTATATTTCATCGTTCAGTCAGTCCATCAATAAATCCATAAATCCATTGTCCAAAACATAAGTCATTCAATCAATCAACCTAACAGTTTATTAATTGTTAATGCATAAGTCAATTTCTTATTGCATTGACGAAGTCATAATTTAAACCACGCATTCATCAGTAAATTCTTAAATTAATTCATCAATGAATGAACAATCAATCAAGTCATAAATAAATTAGTTAAAAAACTAATGAATCAACGAATCAATCCACCACTTTATAAATAAATTATTTAGTCATTCAATCAGACCATTTATCAAGACATCAATTAACTCATAAACCCACCATTCAATCAATCGATCAATCAATGAAAAATTCCACAGAATCATCCGTGAATCCATCAGTCAATCCGCAAATTTGCCAACCTGTCAGTTGTTCCATGAATCAATAAAAGAATTAATATAATCTTTAAAAGAATCCTTATTCAACGAATCACTTAACCTATCAATTTATCATCTATTTTATCCACCAGTCACGCCATCAATAAATTCATAGGCAAAATCATCAGTTATTGAATGAATGAATGAATAAATGAATGAATGGATCAATGATTGATTGAATGAAGGAATCATACAATCAATCCATTAATCCTCCAGTTAATTAATAAGTACCCATCAGTCAATTCATTACGTATCTAATGGATGAATGCATCATTTAATCCACAATTCTATTAGCAAATAAATAAATAAATAAATAAATAAATAAATAAATAAATAAATAAATAAATAAATAAATAAATAAATAAATAAAATAGCCCAACTCCTTGGTCTTGAGGTAGCGTGCTGGACTCCTGATAATGTAGCTCGGGTTCGATTCCCGGTTGTGAAGTCAGGGGGATTAAATTCGGACCTCTTCATGGGGACTGGTTGTCTGTCCATTATCCTATTATATATTGTGTCTCGCAGTGGCCCCCGGGTACCCTGACCCAGTAAATGGGGGAGTCGTGGAGTGTGTGCGTGGGTTCAATAGAGTTGTGCGTCCAGGCACAATAAGCCTCAGGCTGCAGTGCCGAAATTATAAAAAAAGGAAATAAATAAATAACTTAATTAATCAATTAATGACTTCATAAATTCATTGATTAATATGTACATGATAAAATCAATACAAAAATTTATTAATCAGTCAATTCCTTATTTCTTATTCTATGAATTCATCAGACAATACATCAATTAATTTTTTAATGAAGGACTGGACCAATCTATCAACAAATCCATTAATCAAACAATTACTTAATCAACAAATTAATCCATCACTTTAATAACAAATTATTTAATGAATCAATTTTTCAACACAACAATGTGGTATCCAATGTACCAGTGAATATACCACTCAATCCATGAATTCAAACACCAGTCAACAAATTACAATGTATCTATTATTTCTTCAATCAATAAATTTATTTTTACATAAATCAATAAACTAGCCTATTCACCCGCCCATCAATGAAACCATAAATCCCTCACTCAGTCAATCAGGCCACGAATCAATTAATCATTAAGTCGAATGAATCAATGAAGCTATTTATGTCACATATCACTCAACCTGTCAACTTATACACCAATCGATAAATCTTCCAATCAACGAACCTGTCCTTCACTACTCTTTCTTTTTTTTAATACATTTTCTCATATTTTAAAATTAACTTTTATGTTTTTCTTCTGATTTTCTCTTGCACGTCTTTTTACCTATCAGAACGTTGTATTGATCCGTTCCCCATCGTCCTCTCTGATGTTAAGTGAAGCTTCGCCGCTATAAAATTTAACGATCATTAATGACATGGTGCACATGGAGTATAACTTTACATTTTACCTCTGACTGTACCACGCATTGCTTGATCGTCATCAATATTTATACACGCGTCGTCACTCAACGCCGCGATATTACAAATATTGTGGCCCGGTGGCTGTTTTATACATCTCAGTGATAAATGTCCCTCTTCTTCAGTAGATAAATTACCTGCACAGTCCTGCGGTTTCAGCCGCATTCCTAGCATCGCAGTACCGCTGAACTAAGTAAATTAAAAGCTCGGGGACCGATACGGATCTGAATGGATTGCCTGTCCCGCGCTGACCGCGCCCCCCAGTCAGGGTGTCCGTTTTCTTGCTCCACAAATTGGAGGAGGACGTTTATGCAAACTCCGGTTGTTCGACATTAACCGACACCGGAAATTACACTTTCACCAGGAAGTCGCAGCAGTACGGATAAGTCAAGGTATGTACAGCATAGATAAGTCAGCACCTACCAGAATAATTTTACAGATACTTACAAGATAGATAAATTCACTCCAATCCCCATAATTTGTATGATATTTACAACATGGATAAGTCAGCACCTATCCCATTTATTTTATAGATATTTACAACACAAATAAATCCAATCCAATTCCCACAATTTTTATGATATTTACCACATGGATAAGTCAGCACCTACTTCAATAATTTTATAGGTACTTTGAACACAGATAAATCGACTCAAATTTCTATAATTTGCATGCTATTTACAACATGGGTAAGTCAGGACCTACCAGAATAATTTTACAGATACTTACAACACAGATAAATCCACTCCAATTCCCATAATTTGTATGATACTTACAACATGGATAAGTCAGCACCTACCCCATTAATTTTATAGACATTTATAACATAAATGAATCTAATCCAATTCCCATAATTAGCATGATATTTACAACATGGATAAGTCACCACTTACTTCAATAATATTTTTGAACATAGATAAATCCACTCCAATTTCCATAATTTGCATGATATTTACAACATGGGTAAGTCAGCACCTACCTCGAGTAAATCAGCCTCTATTTACACAATTTTCGAGAATTTACATCACAAATATGAGTAAGTCAGAAACTATTCCGGTAAAGTTACAACATTGATAAATCAGTGCTTACTTCAATAATTACCTAAACATTTCCAACACGGTAAGTCAGCTGCTATAATTTTCGAGATATCTATTTACATGGGTAAGTCAACACTTGCCTTATTTACTTTTATAGACATTTACAACACGGATAACTCAACTCCAATTCCAATAATTTGCATCACATTTACAACACGGATTATTCCCCGCCTATTTCATAACTTCAATATCATTTCCAACATAGAAGTCAGCATATATTTAAATAAATTACATAATATTTTACAACACGGATGTCAGCTCATATTCCAATAATCTTAACACGGAGAAGTCAGCACACATTTGAGTAAAGTCAGCCGCTATTTAAATAATTTCCAAGATATTCATTATATGAGACTCGCCTCACCGGCCGTATAAAGAATGCAATAGAAATGCATCAACTGTTACTCACTCCAAAACTATTGAAACCACGTCCCTATTCGCCAGCTTCCGAACTTATAACGCCCACAGAACAAGCTGCATAAAAACATTAACGAATCACTATATCTGTATTAACTCCTATGGTAGCTGAATGGTCAGACCTTTAGCCTGTCACCAACTCTTACCAATTCCGCTACATCCACATTCCCAGCTTCCACTGTGATATTCCTCTCCGGCCAGGTCCGGTGAGCTCAGTCTCACACTGTACAACACAAATAAGTTAGAAATTATTCTGTAAGTTTTCATGAACACTTTAACGATGATAAATCAGAACTTATTCAATTATTTCCAAAGCATTTCCAATACGGATGTCAGCTCCTATTCCAATAATAATTTGCACTATATTTACAATACGGTTAAGACAACATTTACAGTATTTCAATAGCATTCAAGATATTTACAACACGGGTACGTTAGCACCTATTTCAATAACTTCCACATTCACAACACGGGTAAATCCACACCTATTCTAATATTATTTTAAAGATACTCATAAGAACAAGTCAGTATCCTCTTGGCTAAATCAGCTCAAAGATATTTAGGCTACAATACGGATAATTCAGTTCGTACTCGAATAATTTCCAAAATATTTACAACAATGATGAATCAGCTTCTATTCAAAATTTTCCATATAATTATAACACTGATAAGCAAGCTCTGATTTCAATAATTCCTGTACAATGAACATTAAGAATAAGTCAGCAAATATTCTAAAATTTTCCTAGTTATGATATATTGTACAAGTAAGGTAAAAGCTATTCCAAAAATTGTTGTTGCAATTACAACTAGGGTAAATTAAGACAACCATATTGCAAAATCATAAAATAATAATTAACATTATAAACTATATATATTCAAAAGTCGCGCAACATAGGGCATCTCCGTTATTAGTGTAAGTACAAAAAATAGTTTCAAATAAATGTTTTAGATATTGGTACGTGTAGTTCATGTGCAAAATTTAAAGAAAATCGTAAGAGCCATTTTTGAGAAAATTGCAACAAACATGTTCGCGTTTCAAGTAAAGTACCAGTTTGGTTAGGGAAAACGCATCCAAAACAGAGGTGTCACATCTCTGGAGCGTACGAAACTTAAATTAGAAATATGGTTTGGATCGCGTGCCGTAATTAATAAATTGTTTTTTTTTTTTGTGTAGACAGGTGAATAAGTGCTAGTTTCACCAGTGAACCGGGTAGCAACAGACAATGTACACAATTCCTGAGAGGGTGGAAATGGTACTCATCCATGCGGGAGGCCTGAGTCTATGGGAACCAGCAGAAGAATATCACAGACGGCATCCAGATCAACCTACCCCACATCACGGAAACATTGGTCGTTTATGGAACGGTTCAAGACAGCAGGCAGTATCCACGACAAAAAACGTTCAAGGCGGCCTCGTACAGCAACAGGGGATACAAACGCAGCTAGTGTACTAGCTAAGCTGGTAGACAGTCCATCACGGTCAACCAGGGAAGTGGCGCAAGAATGTGGCACCAGTCAAGCGTCCGTGTCCAGGATACTATCCGTCAACCATTTCCATCCCTATCTTATGCACTTTGTGCAGGAACTGCATGGGGATGACACAGATATGCGGATGCAGTTCTGTGAGTGGTTTCTTGAACGACGAACGCACCAGCCAAACCTTGAAGCTGATATTTGTTGGAGCGATGAGGCCTGTTTCCATTTGAACGGAACAGTGAATCGACATAACGCTGTGTACTGGGCAACCGAGAACCCCCACATAGCTGTAGAGGCTCATAATCAGTTTGACCCAAGATTAAATGTATGGTGTGTCATACACGGGGATGTTGTCATCGGTCCCGTGTTTCTGAACAACAAGCTCACTGGTCCACTGTACAGATAGCATCTCGAGGCTACACTGCTGCCCTACTTGGATGATCTGCCCCTAGAAAGAAGACGTAGGTTTTTCTGTCAGCAGGATGGAACACTACCGCATTTAAGATTGACAGTCCGCGAATTGCTGAATGAAGTTATCCCTGGGCGTTGGATCGGTCGCAGGGATCCAGTGGAATGGCCGAATAAGTCGCCAGATTTAATGCCACTTGACTTTTTTCTCTGAGGACATCTCAGGTCTGTAGTTTACAGCAACAGGCCCCGAAAACTGGATGAACTGCAGGGAAATATCAGGAGAGAATGTGCACAAATAACACTTGCAGTGTTACGTAATGTGCGGAGCAGTTACCTTAACCGTGTATGGATGTGCCGTCAACAAAATTGTCACCAATTTGAACACTTACTCCATTAGTGTACATGTGGAACAATTACACAGGTCGTGAAAGTTCAAGAGTTAAAAAATGTTTCAGTTTGTCATTGTGACACTCAACTTAATCACCTGTGAACGCAAAAAGCACAATTTATTAATTACGGTGCGCGACCCAAACCACATTTCTAATTTAAGTTTCGTACCCTCCAGAGATGTGGCACCTAAGTTTTGGATGCGTTTTCCCTAACCAAACTGGTACTTTACTTGAAACGCGAACATGTTTGTTGCAATTTTCTCAAAAATGGCTCTCACGATTTTCTTTAAATTTTGCACATGAACTACACGTATCAATATCTAAAACATTTATTTGAAACTATTTTTGTACTTACACTAATAACGGAGATGTCCTATGTCGCGCGACTTTTGAATCACCCTGTATATATATATATATATATATATATATATATATATATATATATATATATATATATATACAGTTGTTTGAACACATCCTGTTCATACCTATTTTATAATTTTAATTATTGTTTCATTATGAAATTTTGAACACTATAAAATCTTGACCTTATTGTGTATTAAGACATTACTATTAAGACATATTTTAACAATTTTCACACTGTTTCTAATGAAGGTAAAATATTATCAATTTCAATTTTTTCAAAATATGTACCATACTTGTTAACAGGAACACATTTAAGCGCAATTGGGATATAGTTTGGGTGACTGCGTCGCTGAACTTGCCCTAGTTGTGTTTTTATATTACTAATTTCATTTATTCACAGAAAAATAACCATTTTTCGTGGCAAACGTCTTTACATACAAGACATGTTTAATTCGCATACCAGTACCAGTTACACTTTATATTACTCTATTCTTTCATTTATTCAGAAACTTTTGCAATCAACCGTAACAGGTCACTCGGCCTAATAGTTGTTAGGAAGACGACGACGACTTTTGCAATCAATTGAGTATTCACTATCATTATTTAAATTATTGAACATATGAACTGTTGTAATTTCGGCCAGATACTGACTCTCAACTGGTCGATTTTTTTAATGTCAGTAAAATGTTAGTTTACTAATTAATATTTTCTGAACAATTTAATTATGTTCCGGATTATATGATAGAAGAGATATATGATGTGTGACAAATTAAGCGGCTTTTCATTGATGTCAATATTAAAATATCATGGTATTTAAATGTTTATATGATGTGGTTCAATCCTATACTAGCCTAGATATTACTGAGATTATTTGCAGTGTTTTTATTTTATTTTGAATATGTACTCACAGCCAGGTACTTAAACTTCTAAATCACTTTGGAGGATCTTCTAGGATGAAATATATCAGAAACTTTTCCAAAAAACGTTTAGACTATCAGAAGACAAACATAGTAACTGTGTATTAGATTAGTGTTTATCACTGCAGGCGAACTACATTTCTTTCCCCAGGCACTTCTATTTCAAGAAGTGATACTCAGTAATGATACTCATGATCAATTTTAGCTGGATTGGGTGATATAAATTCTGGACTAGTGCGATCAACGCGAAGATTTTATCAATTGAAGAGGTGAGAATGGAATAGTCCAAAGCCACACCTTTAACAAACATTTTTTTATAGGAGTTCATATCTTACACATATGGGGAAGCTACTAGTAAAATATTGAAAAAAAAAAACATAGTCAACTGATGACGTAAGTATACGCCGAAGAAATTATGATACCGCACCTAATAGCATTAGACTGTAAATCTTTAATACGGTCTCCTGTAAAATTTTGTCTGTGTTACTTAGCACTATATCATTCTCACCCTTTTAATTATCAGAATTTAGTAAACAGCGGCTCCTATTCTCTAAAATGCAGGCATACTTATAATAAAAGTATCTCTGCTTGGAATATGGTAAAAGGAAAAATATAGTATTTATTTTGTTACGTTTCCAACATGCTTTGAAATATGATTTCTCTGAATATAATTTTATCGAGTCCGGTTTAAGAAAGTGGAAAAATTAAGAGAAATCTCGAAAATTTTTAATATGAAAAGAAGTAAAACCACTCAGAACGGAGGAAAAGCATGTTAAACACGAAATCAGTAGAGTGATGGACAGTCGTGTCAACGATTTATACAGTGTTTTTCAGAAATGCTTTGACAAACCTTGGGGTCATGTTCCTCATACCAAAACAAGAAAAGAGTTCCTATAAACATATGTCTGAAAATCCTTAGTTTTTTATTTATTAATGAAAGAACATAATGAAACATCTGTTAGATATTGTCAGCTTGGTAGCAAGTGTTGCAAATTTAACCAATTCGGAAACTCATAACAATGAAAGTTTACGTTCAACGCCTTTCAGGTACAATCCAACAACTTAATTTAAGATTGTAACCGATAATAATATTAATTTTGTTAGATAATCGAATGATGTTATCGATACAAGTCTGCTGATGCATCTATTGTATCCTAGATGGCTATGTGTTGCCAAGGACACTTTTTTTATTACAGGAGAACATTTTGAACATTTGTTATGAGTAGACATCGGATTTTTAGGCACTAAAATTGCAGTTTTAGGCGCCTAAAATAAGCTCAAAATTTGTAAAATTAGGCTCTATTTTAATGAAAATAGGCATTTTAGGCACATCAAGGTATCATACTTATTTCTTTCACTGAAATTTTTATACACTAAAATACGCACAAAAAAGTATGTTTAAACATTAAAAAAGAATACTATATTATATTTATAAACAGAGCTGCACAAATTTAATATATTGAAACTAATGAAATAATGATTATTGATATCAAGGTTACTCATTTTAAGTTATTGAAATTCAGTTCCATGCTCAGACTTTATTATAATTATCTGCACAGTACTCCACAGTTAACCTTTGCCTTTTGTCACTGAGAATCATTTTGAAAGCAGGACTTCTTTCAACCGAAACTGATGTGAGAGGCGCAAATTTTAAATTAGGTACAATAGAAACATCAATACTTACTGGAACATTTACACTTTCCCTCGATATCACTCTTGATACTTTTTCCAACAATGAAAATCCTACATTCTTATTTAATACGTTGTCCCACTTATTTTTAACTTTTTTCCCAGTTTCGCCCAAAGCAGAATGTATGTTCACTTGAGCTTCCTTTACTATTGCTATTTGGCTACAAAGAGATTGTTTTTCACGTTCCAATTGTTCAATTCTTGCAGGTATGAAAGAAAAGTTTGATGTTATGTAGGCAATATCGTTTTTCACTCGTGAGTCATTCAGACAATCTTTCACTGCTTTCACACACGCTGCACTATCAGTTTCAGGTAATTTATCAATAACTGTGACCACTTCTTTAAAATACTTAGAATAATACACCACTGACTGAATCCAGGTTCCCCATCGTGTAACAACCGGCTGAGGTGGGAGTGGGATATCTGGAAAGTTCTCTCTGAATATTGAAATCCTGGATGGGGCTTTACAAAAACATTTTTTTTTGTGTTAGAAATAAACGAATTGACAAGAGGAAATTCATTCCGGATTGTTTCAGAAACCCTGTGAAGGCCATGTGCTAGACAGGTTACATGCGTGAGGTTAGGATAAAATTTTTAAGAAGTGGAGGTGCAGCAACCATGTATGAGGCAGCATCAGTACAAAACAACAGAACTTTAGAATCGTCTATATTACCTGAGTATAAAGACTGTAGGCCTTTATTTACAAAATAAGCAATGGCTTGGCTATTCACTTTCGAAAGTTCCTTAACACATACGAGGTGTGGAACCGAAGGTCCATCAGGACTAAGTTTTCCTACTACCATATTTGCTATATACCTATTCATGGGATCTGAGGTTTCATCCACAGAGACCCATATGTAAGAATCACCTATATCCTCCCGAATGGAAGCTAAAGTTTCATTGTATATTCTGTCTAAGTAATTTTTTTCTTAGGGTCGACTCAGATGGGATATTTTGTTTGCAGTATTTTTGTAAAAACTGTCTTAAAACCGGATTTTCAATTGCATTCCAGGGAATGTTAGCAGCAACAAACGCTCTGGTTAAATCAGCATAGAAATTGCTGCTGAGATTGGATGAAGTAGGCTGTGTTAGTAAAGTTTGTTGCAGTTGATTTTTCTGCTGAGCTTTAGCCTTATGAGCCGCTCCTTGCACATGCTGCTTTAGGTGGCACTTCTTTTCTTGCGAAATCTAAAAATGTAAAGTAAACTGAATTAAAATAAAATCCTAATTGTTGTATTGCCGTATTTCTATCACAAAGTTAGTGGGTTCGAACAATCAAAATTTTAATGACCTGCAAATACTTTAACTATCGGAATTTAAAAGGTTAAAGTGTAGTGGTCTTAAAAAGAATTATACCTCAGGATAGCTCAGTCAATGTATAAATATTATAGGCCTACTCATTAAAATTAATAGAATTTATATATTTCAACTATTGTTATATACCTGTTTGCTACAAATCTTGCAGAATATTATTTTTCCATCATAAGTGAATTTGTTAGCCATTGCCGGATCAGTGTAGATTTTGCACTTATATTTTTCGGCATTATCGCGTTAAACATCACAGGAAAACGTCCTACCGCTCAAAACTTCTCAACACAAATAAGGTGAGGGAAAGAGCAACTGTTAACGAGCATTCGAATGAACCGTTGTTATTGAGATTCAATTGGACAAAAATACAAAGTTCCACTTATTGTTGCATTTCCTGGTAGTGTTAACACTAGGAGGGCCATTCTTTTAAATATTTTGTAACGGTTTACCCTACTAATCCGCAGTTTTACGACTTTTCATAAATATTTCAAAAACACTCTTTCTCCAAAAATTGTGATTTTATGACACTCTGAAGGGCAGTACAGCTAATCGGTTTCAGACCGAAAACAGTCATTTTTATAGTATAGTATATCTCTGAATCGGTAGCAGCACATGTTGTGATTTTTGCCTGCTTCAAAACTAAGGTTGGTTCTTTGTCGGCGTTTATGCCTCCAAACATGTTAAATTCGGTGAAATCTATTGCGAGTGTCGTGAGATTCAAAACATTTTGTTTCCTTTATCAATGGTTTCATGGCCGGTGTGAAGCAAACTTTCCACTTTTTAAATGCCTTAAATTTCGCAGTGAATGCATGTATAAATTATAAAAAGTAAGAGTAAAATGCGAAACTTTACAGTGAGTTAGGCATTTTTAGGCGAATATTAACAAATTAGGCTCTAATAACCGTTTTAGGGCATTTTAAGGCACTATAAAACTCTCTGAATACCTTTCAATTTGCATGAAACACAAATATTAATAATTATTTTTACTTTTCTCCTAAAGAAACAAAATAGGCATTTGCCCTAGAATCTGATGTCTGGTTATGAGTTTCTGAATTGATTAAATTTACAACACTTGCTACCAAGCTGACAATATCTAACAGATGTTTCATTATGTTCTTTCATTAATAAATAAAAAAAACTAAGGATTTTCCGGACATATGTTTATATGAACTCTTTTCCTTGTTTTGGTGCAAGAAACATATCCCCAAGATTTGTCGAAGTATTTCTGAAACAACCTGAAAATCCTCTAGGAGAGGAAGAAGGAGAGAAAAATAGGGTTCCTGAAGAAAGTTCTTGACTCGATGAACTGAATCAGAAAACAAGGTTGTCTTTTAATTTTGTGGGGATTTGTGCCAGTATGATATATTTGTATTTTAAAAAATGTTCTAAAAAAGTGTATAATTTTATTCAAAATAAAGTGATTAGCACATATTCTACACTATAGTTTGAAACTATGATTTTCTTGATTGATGTTGTGACTGAGGTGAAGTACAGTGAATAACAATAATTGTGTTCTTGCACCCAGCGAATATATTGATAATGAACTCAATTCTTATAAAATATTTTTTTCCAAATCTCGTCACACTTAGCTGATTTGATTTTTAGTGCTCTTTATAATTTAATTCCAGGACTGAGAATAATAACTCAAAATTACAACGGCACAACTGTAACGTCAGGAGAAATAAGGGGCTTGTTGTTTAGTTAACTGTCAGAAGACGGGTTATAAAAACTGAAATCAGATAGTTACACTGAACTGTTTACTTTCAGTGCTATGTACATGAAGTAGTGAAATTTGTAGTAACGTATATTGCAAAATTATATGAACTTAAAAATGGTATTGCATGTTATTCAATGCTTCTCAATCATTAGTTGTGCATTATTTAAAACCTTATATCAGGCATGTCAAGAGCGAGCATTTCTAGCCTTTAAACTATATCTTTTAAGCGAATGACTGCACGTGGAAGGTCTCTAGACTCATTGCCAAAGGGTACAATATTCCCCTGCCTTATATGATTGGAATTGTAAGAACATACAACAAAATTACTGCAAATAAAATTATTTTATACAGTTTCAACGAGTATTAAAATGTGAATCTATAGGTATCATAACTGTGGAAGACTGACAATGTTGTTGTGAGAGAATTAAGAAGTTATATTAAAGACACAGACCTTTTGCATCTAATTGAATTTCAACGTCTTGTTCTATAGGTAACTTCAGCCTCAAACGTTTTGTTTTCAATACATTACTTCTCACACTCACATCTGAGCAAATATCTGCGAAATGTCAAAGTTACACTTGGATATATCATACACGTCATAACAAGTATTGCATGTACACCAGAAGACACAAATACCTATGACTTTTTTAACGTTTGTAGGATTATTGCAGGCTTTTCAGTCGAACACAACACATGCCTAACAATCCTAGACGTTTAAGAAAACAAGACACTAGATGGTGTGGTACCCTCAACTGTTTGGATACGTGAGGAGAATCAATTGGAGTAACAGTTTCCCTGAAGTGAGAGCTTAAAGCATATGTTCAGTGATGAAGCTTTCATCTTAAAAAACAGTTGATCTTTTTCAATTGGATTTTGAGGAGGCAACTCAATTGTAATTAAGCATGCTGAGTCTTTGGAAATGGATAAAAACTCTTCTCAAAACAGAAATGAAATTGTAAAAAACTGTACACCTATTATATAGAATTCTGTTGGAATCAACCATAGAATTTCATCCATTAACTTCAATCATTTGAAAAGTGCAGTCGAAGAATTTATATCTGAGTTTCTTTGAAATCTAAGGGCTACTCTTATCACTTATATAATATCATCAGTAAGTAATTGCCAATTGCGAATATCATAAAGTGGTTACTGAATTCAGTGGTTCAAGATATATTGACGAGCCTAACTCGTCTCCACATGAAAAACGAACTTCCTAAAAATACTATCATGACTGACAATAAATGTTCGGAGATCGCTAAAATTCTAGGCGACTGCAACTGAAATTATGAGTAAGTATATTCTGGGTGAACAGATTATGAGTTGTCCGTGCTATGCACAGGAATACATGGGTCGTGTAGCCTGTACTAACTGCCGTACGGTAACACGAGTCCGCTCTTTACCAAACTATAACTTCGATACTGGAAGCTGACTAATAATATTACAAAAAAAAAATACTATCTAAAAAGACGTGTACTCACTCGTGTCAGCCAAGAAGATGTTGGAATTAATTTCTTTCATATTTCAAACATTTCTGGCATCGACTAATGAACTTATCCAGGGGAATTTTCTAGGCTATGCCAATGTCATCGAGGACGTCTTCAGTGAGCACTGTGCGTCACTTCTTATACCGAACACTCCCCGTTTCCCGAAAAATGTTAACTAATTAATGAATCGCAGCTCAAATTCGAACGTGATCATCAAGGAAATTTTCTTGGAATATAATACTCGCAGTAGGAGTAGATTCTGTACTCAGATACGATTCGTAAATAAACACTCATTGTGGAAATTATTACTTTGACCCATTATTAGTAATCATAACTTTCTTAGCACACTACTGTACACGTGCCGTTAAGACTAATGATGCGTTCCCGTGCTCCCTGGACTAACTTACAGTGCGTGGACAGGAAACTCATAACCTGTCCACTCTGTAGTTGGTCGAGAGAGTCGGACAGCACGAATGGATATGCGAATGGCTGAGAGGAAAAGTAGGCCTATCTATTAGCATATTTTAAACGTCGGACCTAGCAGTTGCGAACAAGTAAAAGACTCAAGTCTACGTTTAATTTTGTTTTGATATTTAACGGCCTATTTACCATTAATTCATATTCCATTCTTGTTGTTCTCCGTTACTTATTTTCTGGGCAGCTAAAAAGAATACCAAATATAGAATGTATTTAATCTTGTATTCTTCCTCAGGATTGAAACAGATGGCGGGCTTATGCGAGGACAGCAATGAATCCCCGGGTTCCTTAAAACCCATTTATAAGTAAGTATTTAATTTTGTGTGTAAAATAGTTACTCTGCTCCAAATAAAAAGTTTAGATCCGCCTAAGTTAGCGCCAATTTTATAAGTGTTTTGATGTTTACAACAATAATGAGAGTACCACCACTAATAAAATTTAATAATTTTCGTCTGGTGCTGAACTGCAGTTGACCACGAGGGTCTAGAATACAAAATAATTGTGCAACAATTATATAGTTCAACACTGAATTTAACAATTACAATAATAAGTTAAGATATATGAAACTTTTAATTTCTTAAAAAAAAAAGCGATATAAACAATATTATCAAATATGTTAAGTTAACAAGAATAGTTTAAAATATTAATTTGATAAGTATGAATGGTGGTGAACAACAAATCTCACGATGTTTGTGATACAGTTTTGACAGAATTCATTGCAATAATCTTCATGATATTTCAACATCTACTCCAACAATTTTCGCTATGAACAGAAACACGTAAGTCAGCACCTGCCAAGAGGCAGGTTGACGTATGGAGAATTTTGTCAAGGGTGAGTCATTATTAAAATTGTTTACAATTTACATTATCAGTGTTTTAAAGTGTGGTGTATTATATTATTATTATTATTATTATTATTATTATTATTATTATTATTATTATCAGCTGAGTTTTCACAGAGGAATTGTGAAACTAGTTTCTGAAAAAAACGTTCGCGACTACATATTTACCCTGCTGCGGTTACGAAGAAATATTTTGCAATGTGAAAATTTCACTAACCTCGCGAGAATCACTACACGAATTTTTGCTAAAAATTGTAAAATTTAACTTCGCGGTCACTTAGACATATCAAAGAACCTGGAACGATAATGTGAAGTTTATATTAAAAATATGAACTACCAAATGGACAAAACGTTGAACGATCTTTTCCAAATAAAGTAAGAACTCTAACGAACGGGTGAATACCGTTCTTAAAATGAGTTTAAAATCGACAATTCACAATATTTAACAACTTCTTCATTGCAGAACTGTCAAACAATCTTTTCAATATGTTTCACAACAAGTAAACTTTCATATTTTGTCGGCTTCATTTTATTACAAAGTCCGTACTAGGCAGTAGGTCTCTCTATAATAAAGATAGCATTATTATAATTCGAACGTGCTGCAGCAACAAGCACAAGAATTATGCCGAGGAGAAGGTAGGAGCACAGTCTACTATATACAGTCACGAAGCTTGGGATATTTTTTTTTCCAAACAAGTTGCATTTATCGCGATAGTTGCTAGCCGCTTGTAGCGCTGTGAGTACTAGGAACAATAGACTGTGTTACTGCCATCGTGATCTAATACAGGCCGTAAGGCAGGCCATGTGACTCGCTTAACCTGATCACGAAGGGAGGCGTTTCAACCATATAAATTAATTGGAATGCATAAAGAGTAACTTATATTTCTCTAATATGTGGTGTAATTGCATTAATAAAATTTAAAACAATGATTAGGGGACACTTCAGACATTATTCCTTGCGAGTTAAGGTGTAATATTATTTTTGGTGTGAAAATTACTTTGTTCGTATGTGTAATACCTGCCTTTATTTCGATTAAATATTCCGAAATTCTTGTACATTGATTTATGCACGATTCAATAATTTTCAGTTCCACCGCACGAATATTTAGATATGTTGAAATTACAGGTTATGTTTACTGTACCAGTTGCCCCTTTCTGTCTAATTTTAGTGGTCTCCAATGCCCTGCCACTACATATGTATGTTATGTCATATGGATATTATAGATTATGTTTACTATATTTAACTTATATTCCTATATTCGCAATTATACATTATAATTATTAAACATAATATCATACATGACACCCGTCACATTCTATTTGTCTGTATTTTAATACTGCAATTGAGTACTGAATTATTGTATTTATCTACTACCTAAGAGACGAAGTAACACAATCGTACGTAGACTAATTTCATAGGAGTGGTATGGTAAATGTTCTGTCTACAATTAAGGAAGGTAGATGTGCTAAATTAAAATCACAATATAAATTCCTTTTTATTGAACCTCAAAATAGCTTCCATTCTAAACTTAAAATGTTGATGCGAACAGATTATGTTACCACGTAAAATTCTCTTCACATTAAAATCACACAGTTTTGTAATTATTTCTGCAACATATTATGCAACAAGAAGTAAACGGAACTTATGGACACCTTACAGTAAATAAAGCTTAGCAATGATACGCAATAAAGTTATAATATAATATTTCACTGAGCTCCATAACTGAAATAAAAAACCTGAACATGCATTACGGCCTGGTCTAGATCGAAAAGCCATTGACTGTACCGTATTTCGCTTTGTTGTGAAAAGTTGTGTAAACTGTGAAATGTTCGTTATCGGTTGTAATAACTATTAATGGCTAAAATACAATAATTTGAATAATAATATTGGACAAGGAGACGTTTGTGGTACTATAAATATTGTAAGAAAAAGAGGTCAGAATTATCCTTCTTCCGAAAGATCCAGGAAGTTGAGTTTATAAAATATAATATATACTTTATGAAAATAATATATAAACCTTATGTATTTCATATTTCAATAGTGGAAGGACGGTGTTAATTTTTTCAAAAGAACACGATATCGAAAGTACAATACATTTTATCGTCTGCTGGGGAAAGAGTCTGTGATGAGGCGATAGTAGCGATCCTGGTGGTGAGCAACTATCTATGGATGCATATTTCAACTGTCTATGTTTGCATATTTAGTAAGTATTAAGCTTCGTGACTGTATATAGTAGACTGTGGTAGGGGTGCTATGCCTTATGTCGATGTAGATTTTGTTGCTCTGAGAGTGAAAAATTAGAGAAGGGGAAACGATTATGGATAAAAAATCTAAATATGTAATTTCTTCAAAACGTTCTCTGAGGGGTTCAAACCCGGTAATCCCCTTGCGTACGCCCCTGTGCCTGAAGTAACACTGTGTTTTTTACACGTCAGGTATGAGCACTTAGCCTATTCCAACAAATTTGGCAATGTTTAAAATACTCACTTATGAACATCTTTTCCAATAATATTATATCAAAATACAGATAATTCATGTGTAGATATTTCAATAATATCCATAGAAATCTACTACACCGATTCTTCAACAGCTATTCCAAACTGTTCTCACAAGGACAGCACATATTTCAACAACAATTCCAATAATTTCCACAATGTTTACAGAACACCATCTCAGTCTCTCCCCCAACAATTCTTAAAATGTTAATAACATAATTTTCAGCATCTATCCCAATCATGTTTTCGATGTTACAACAAATATTTCAGCATATCCCCAAAAATTTCGCCATATTTACAACACAGATTTTAGCACCTATCCCAGTAATTTTCAATATGCTTACTGCACATAATGTAGCTCCTATCTAGATAATTTTCACGATGTTTACAACACGGAATTTAGTCCTATCCCAACAACTATCAAGATGTTTATATCAAAGATAGCCAGATAAGAATGTAACTATCTCAATAATTTTCATAACATAATTTTCAATTTTTGGTTTAGTCAACTGTCCAATGACAGGTTGGAACATTATAAATGACACCAATAGGACATCACTTATTACGCAACTAAGCCAGAAGATAATAAGGTAGGGTGGCCAGTTCTTTCCCCCTCCATTGCATACATCACTGACTAGTAACATATTTCACTAATCAGTCTTAAAATGTATACAAACAAATTGTTCTTCCTCTAACATACATCGCCAAGTGAGATGTACTGTCTGATAATAGATGTACATAATTATCAGCCATAATCTCAATCGGATGTACAGGACACTGACGGTACGAGTAATTCAATATCTATTCCAGCAACTTCTATGGTATTCGCAGCACGGATAATTTAACAGTGATTTTATGATTTTTGACTATAAATATAAGAGACATAATCCATTCCAAATCGAGAGAGGAGTAAAACAATGCGACCCTATCTCTCCTACAACTATTCACGTGTGTGCTTGAAGACGTCTTCAGGAAAATAAACTGGAAGAAGAAAGGCTGAATAAATATAAATGGGAAAAGACTAACAAACTTACGCTTTCCAGACAGCATAATACTGTTCGCCAAGTCAGCAAGAGAACTGCAAGAAATGTTACAAGAATTGCACACATAAAGCAAAGAAATAAGACTCGCGATGAATAAAGATAAAACTAAAGTGATGGCGAACGTACCAGAGATACCCATTAGAGTAGACACAACATAAATAGAACGCACCAGAGATACCCATTAGAGTAGACACAACAGAAATAGAACGCACCAGAGATACCCATTAGAGTAGACATAACAGAAATAGAACGCACCAGAGATACCCATTAGAGTGGACACAACAGAAATAGAACGCACCAGAGATACCCATTAGAGTAGACACAATAGAAATAGAATACACAACAGAATATGTATACCTGGGACAATTAGTCACATTCCGACAGAACACAAAGACAGAAATGAACAGGAGAACATCTGCAGCCTGGAAAGCATTCTGGAGTCTGAAGTCCATATTACTCGAAAATTCCATCAACAAAAAAACTTAGATTCGAAGTCCTCGAGTCATGCATATTCCCAATACTCTTACACGGATGCCAGACGTGGTCGTTAGCAGATGAACTCAAACAATCCATTCAAGTAGGTCAAAGGAAAATGCAGAGAAAGATACTGGGTATCTCCCTCCAAGACAGGATCTCAAACGAAGAACTATGCAACCTCTCCAGCGACGCGTATGTCTTGGAAAGGGCAACAAAACTAAAATGGAAATGGGAAGGACACGTGGCAAGGCTAAATCCAGAAAGATAGGCATACGCAGCTACAATGTGGGACCCATACACGGGGAAGAGAAGACAAGGACGACCAAGGCGCAGATGGGCAGACATACTCGCAGCGAGGGCCGGAAAACAGTGGTCAAGAATAGCAAGAGACAGGAAAAAGTGGAAGGAACTAGAGTAACACTTAAGTGAAGTGAACATTGTACAGTCTAAAGTGTAAACAGCTTGTAAGAGGAAAGACAGTGTCAGTGATATATATCAGAGTGCCACAAGTCTTACTTGGAATGGCTCACCAAGTAAGCTACATCGAGCCACCCCTCTCTTAGGAAGCCTTTGCCCTACACAGGACATTATCGGGCTATTCATTCATTCAATACAGAATATACAGAACAACTTTTGAAATATCTACGAAACGCGGATAAGTCACGATATATTTCATTCTAGCATTCATGTTACTCGTATTTACAACGTAGACAAGTTACTATCTATTCAAACAGTTTTCTGCAATTCAAGGCACAAATGTCAATAACTATTCCGATAGTTCATATGATATTTATAACAATAATAAATCAATATCTATTATGAAAATATAGTAATCTATTTGAAATTATTTTACGTCATATTTACAATAAAACATATATTTCAGAAACTTCATTACATATATACAACGCAAATCTCAAAACCTGCTTTAATACAAATTTTTACGATATCTATTATTCATAAGTCAAAGTTTAATTAAATAATTGGCATTATACTTTTAGCAGAGATGTAAATACCACTTCGAATAATTTTCATGCGTCATTTGCAATACAGGTAAGTCAGCACCTAGTCATTTTCATGACCATTACATCACGGATACTCCACACCTATTCCGATAATTTTCATAGGGGAAGTCAAAATACATGTCAAAATTATACATGCAATTTACAAGGGAAAATCAATACCTATTTCAATAAATATGATATTTAAAACACATATAGTAAGTGTGGATTCATATTCCACTAATATTCGCATTTACTATACGGACACGACGGGATCTATTCTAGCAATATCCATAATATTAACGCTGGCTTTGTAGATGGCATATGTAATTATTTATTAAATTACATTTTAAACTACCCACGAGGTTCAGAGTTAATTAATTTACGTTATTGTAGTACAGCAAAGATTAAATGACAACGATGCAAACTGGTGAAAACCTGTCCACTATCATGTCTTCCACCATAATTAATATCATAGAATCGTTGACGTTCTTTTGTAGAGAATCAGTCATAATTCCCACAAAATATTTTTCACGTACACGTGTTGCTTATATTCAATGAAACTGAGATATATAAAATTGGTACCAACAGAAATAAAACTCTCAAAGTTTACTTTTACAGTATATGTTCAAATTGCGATCTGCTGATAACTCGGCACAAATCAAGCAAGTTTTAGCATAGCACGATCAATTGATGCGATAACTTGCTTGATGTGCGCTCATAGATCAGGCGTGGTCTGTGGTTAAGGTTGCACGTATATTACAACTTTTAACACACCCTCAAATCTGGGGAAGGAGAGGAGGCCAATGAAGTTCACTATCATTGTGTTACGACCAGAAGACCTACGTTCGATCAAGTTGACTTTCGGTTTTTGAGCTCACTTCTGCCTTCGCTGTAACGTGGGAGTGCGCCGTCCTGTTGGAGAGTGAAACTAGGAATGTTTTTTTTTTCATCTGTATCTGGAACCATTCAAGTAACATATCAAGGTACTGAATAGACGTGTTGAAGGACACTATATTACTCACTCATTTGTATGGTACTGAATAGAACAGTCTCAGTTCATTTGGACTAACTCGCTCGGAAAGTCCATCGGGAGTTCCAGACGCGTGGACGGTACGGGCAGTTTGGGACCCCAATAAACTCAGGAACTCCTTCCCCCCGTAAGCTTTTGCTTTCCCATTTACAGGCACTATTACGAAGTCTATCGCTTACAAAATAAAAACAGGAATATCAAGTCGCTCCAGCTTTAACATAAATTCGAGTTTTCTGCACTATGCAGCTATTTTCAAAATACAACATTGTTTCTATTAATGAATTATTGTATTTATTTTATAATATACCAAATAACATAAGAATAGTAAAATAAATTAAATAAAGTACGAAAGTAACAAAGTAATTTCTTTATATATTTTCAGTCCTCGTATTGAGTAAAAATAAAAAAGGGGGATATTTGTTAATAAAGGACTCTGAGACAATAACAACATATGGTCATACTTCAATAGTAATAAATACAATGTCATCTGGAAGAAAATATGTTTTTATCCGGTTTCCACACTATTTTATTTTATAACTTAAATGCACCTCTGAAGGAAAAGTGTAACCAAAGAAGAAATGTAAGCTTATTTAAAACTAAGATATTCCTCGTGGTAATAACAGATGTGCTCATAATAAATTAACAAAAATTTACACTGAACTTTCATAAACAAGAAGAAAATGATTAGTTTTTAAATTTTTGTTCCAATTGTTAAATATTAATAATGTGATACTGAAAAGAAGGAAGCGAATAATCTATGATTAGACTGAATTTTCTCTTTGAAAAAAATGTTTTAAAATTAAATAATTTTAACTTAACTGATAATTCCGAGTGATTTAGTTGCATAAAAACTACATCTTTTGAAATATGATCAAATTAATAGATTTATAGAATTAGTTTTCACTTATAAAATATTTCATATAGAAAACTATATTCATTCATTCATTCATTCATTCATTCATTCATTCATTCATTCATTCATTCATTCATTCATTCATTCATTCATTTTATTCCATAGATCTAACATGAGCAATGAAGCTTTAAGATGTGGAACAAGTCAAAATTTTACAATATTACAATTACAATTTTTACAAATTTTTATAGTTTTACAATTTAGTAATTTTCTACAATTTTTACAGTTTTGTGCAATTTTTTACAATATTTTGGCGAGATGTAGTGAGATGAGGTGACGTCCGAGGATTCGAGGATAAACCATAATTTTAATCAAAATAACTACGTAAATTATAAATTAATGCTTATAAATTGTACAATTTAGATAATTTCAATTTGTTTAATTTTAATTCAACATATTCTGAAACAATAGCACAATGTAATAAGATAATCTCTTTAATTCAATACTTTGGAATCCATGATCAATACAGTGTTCATTATAAATAAGAAAAGATCTGATCATGTTTAATCAAAGGGAAAACGTTAGTCCAGATACAGGAATGTATAATAAGAAGTAAGATCAATGTACTCAGCTAATGATAAGTAAAGACGGAAATATTAAAAATAAATTTGTTCTCTGGTTTTATTTTCTACAGCAGTGGTCATCAGCACTCGCTGAAATGTGGAAAGAGTAAGCGATGCGTCCCGTGTGCATCGTCGTGCAGCAGGAAGAGGTAGAGAGCAGCTACGAGTGCACCATGGTGCACTGTGTTCTCTGCAGGCAAGAGACGCTAGCCCCAGGGTGCTCTGTGCTGACGACCCCTGTTCCACAGTCTACACCAGTGACAGGCATGTTCCGTGCTCTGTGATGTCATACCACGGAGCCGCCACGCTCTTTGCTCGGCAATCTCTGCATACTGAGCACAGCGAGGAGAGAAGGTTCAACTGAACAGTGGTGGAACGGCGCCTATGCACTGACAGAGCGCGATCCATTCGTCTGAGGTAGTATGGGAACAGCACAATTACAATACATTTGTACGAAAACAAAACTGTACATCCGTGATAAGTCAATGTAACAGCCAGCTGCAGAAGCGTTCGCATTATGTAAATGAGGCTCCGAAACTGCTATAAATATACAAATATAGAAATAAATAATTTAAGCAGTACTACAACACTTTGTCTACTCGGAAACGTGAAAAGAGTTCAAGTGTTTTTAACAGACATTTTCCTACACAATATACAGATTGAACTATATAGGCCCTAACTTGGTGAGTAGTATGCAAAGTACATTTCAACTTTTGAAACACACCATCACTTTGTGTTACTACCGTGCCCAAGTTAAATGCTTTGTCGAGATCAAACTGTGTTATGGAGTATGGAGGAATGGCGAAGTGTTTGATTTGTGGCAAGCTGTTTCAGCATGTAAAGAAATTCAATATACAATGCCATTATTCTGTACGCCACACAATGATTATGACAAATATGGGGGAGAATATCGACAAATACTGGTGCAGAAATTGAAAGATAAATTGTTAAGTGAAGCTAGGGAACACACTGTCAGTGAATCAATGGTAAGCTTAAGGCTTCAGATATAGGATTTCACTAGCCATTGCAAAGAACATGCGTTCTTTTAATGACGGGGAATTTGCCAAGAATGTTGCCATCATGACCGCAGAGTAGTTATTCCCTAGCAAAACACAGGAATGTGATTCCATCAAGTTATCTCCAAGAACTGTCGTATCATTGCTGCACTGAAGCCACTGCGCTGGTGCGTGATAACAGTAATACGACTCAACTGCTCGCTCTTTCATGCTCTTGAGGCCTGACTGGCTCTTACGTCATAACTGCAGCATCTGCCGGCCACTGGTCTACACTCTTACAGCTTTCATTCATAATATCTCAAGAAAAATCATAAAAAGCTACACAAAAGTTGATACGCTAGATAGCAACACTGCTGGTCGCCTAAAATCTACCACTGATACACAGAACCTTACTGCGCGTTTTTTATAAGGTGATGTAAGCAAAAAGGGTATGGGCGGGGGTTTCTGTGTCCTTTTTACTTCCCCTCTCATGCCCTGTACTGTCTCAATTTATTATTACGTGCACTGTTCCCGTTCCTCATGGTTTCGATTGGTTTTCTCGAATCGGTTGAGAATAAGATCTGTTTTTCATATTGTTTTTACTTTAGAATCGCCATACTATCACCCGTCAAAATGTATTTTCTTTCCTCCTGAATCATCCTATGTGTGTGTGTGTGTGTGTGTGTGAATATGGTATCTGCGCATAGAATGAATGCTAATATTTTAAGGCATGTGTTAAGTTGCGTGGAAGACATGCGATTGCCGTTTAATATGTACCTGAAATCAACTCTAGGAGACTGAAGAAGACGCCATAACAATGCGTAATCGCTCTGCATCATGATCAAAACCCTGGAAGCGCGATCTGGACGGAGGGAGCAGCTGCGCACATCAATCGTGCTCTGTCTCACCCGCAGTCACGTGACCAACGTAACAGTTTCAATTGCATAACGTCCATTAGATGTAACGATAATAGTCCGCACACATCCCGATATTGCAACGCAATCAGTCGCTATGGGTACACAATTAATACCACCAAGACTTACAGTCAGCCGTTGTCAGTAACAAACCTTCGCTATGTAATCCACAGCATTGAAGATACTATGTTTGTTTTGCGTTCGAGTATTCCTTTTTTGTTTTTATTATTACTATTATTGCTTTTTTCTCGTTGCCAAACTTTCAGAACGGCCCCGAGGTTCACTCAGCCTCCTATAAAATTGAGTACCGGGTCTTTCCCGGGGGTAAAAGGCGGTCAGAGCGTGGTGCCGACCACACCACCTCATTCTAGTGCCGAGGTCATGGACAGCATGGGGCTCTACCTCCATGCCCCCCAAGTGCCTTCATGGCATGTTACGGGGATACCTTTACCTTTTTACTATTATTGCTGCTGCTACTGGTAATGCTACTGCTAATGCTGCTGCTACTACCGGGTCATCATTTTGTTTTTACTAACATTTCTAATATTAACCTGGTTATACCTTTGGACTAACGGTTGAGAACCGCAAACACTATGTTACCCCCTTCCACCACCGGAGTTTAATGATACTAGTGTAAAATACAAAAAAATCATTTCACTAGCTATAGGAGGGAAGAACAGTAGTGCATCCATTTACGTAAACTAGGAACTATTACGATTTTCAGTTTGACAATTTTCGTTAGGTTTTTATTTAATAAAAATAAAGTACAGTATTAACAATAAGTGTTTTTACTCCCTAGCTGAACTATACAGAGGGACGTATTCATCATGCAATGTATAATATACTGTCTACAGCACATTAGCATACAAAATGGAGAGTGCATTTAAATTGAAAAATAATCAAAATTTGGATATTTAAACAAACTGTTGAAAATGATGACCGTTCATTTCTATAAGGGCTTCAGTTCTTTTCTGTGCATATTACCGAAAACGTGTTAAGCATATCTTCTGAAATTGAATGAATTGTTCCTGGAATGTAATTCTTTAATTCTTCCATTGTTGTAGGATGTTTAACAAACACAACTGTTTTATAGTAACCCCAAGACAAATAATGCAAATCATCAGTTGGTATGGGCGGCCATAACCCTGTCTTTCTTGAAATAATAATTTTGGACCTACTCTATAACAGAGAACCTTATTTACGTATTGTAATCACCAGGCTTCGGCCTAGGGACACAGAGTAACCAGTATGAGGTTTAGAGTACACGGAGTATAAATGACGTCATGACCCGTGTGCAGTCACCCGACTGCAACAGCACAGGAGGGTCCGTAATGTGCTTTACCGTTGTGTGTAGGCCTATTGCTGCTTGGCTGCGGTACGTGTAACAGGCTTCGGCAGGTTACAACTCACGTAAATACATTAATGGTAGACATTTATTGTCTACAGTAGGAATGTATTGTATATACTGCATCTGTACAGGGTGAAATATATTTTGTGCCGCACTGTGACAGACTGTTTACATGTTGAGACACGAAATAACGGCGCTCTTCATCTCCCACTCCACTCGTCCGTGCGTTCTGAACTTCATGCGTTTCTGTGGCCAGGACTGAAGCCTGATAATCACTTCACTTCTGCCCGAATCGCACAGACAAATTTACTCAGATTGCTGTCTACTGTCCGTCCAAATAGTTATGTCGCAGGGTCCTAAAAAGGGGGAAATAACGTGACAGTTACTTAACCAGGTTCTTTTATTTAAATTATTTAAGTGTTTTCAGAAAAGAGCTAAGACAGCCCAGCCACTAGCCTTTACAGAGGGGTCAGTAGAAACGAATGTTGGAAACAGAGAAGCGACGTAACCAAACGAACACAGTACCTGTGCGAAAATATGATTCAATAATGAATGCACTTTATTCACTGGAAAATACGACCATATTTCTGGAACGTATTATACTCATTCAATTCTGTATACTGTGACAGTAAGACGACTTTGACTGCATATGCGGCCTTGGGTGGACGTTTACTAGAAGAAGGTGTGAGAGTGAAGTACATTAAAAAAAACTCAGGTACAATAAAAAATTGAAGTAAAAATAAAATAATGTCCCTGTATTATCAATGTTCTTTATTATTTTGAGTCGTATAATATTGTAATACAGTAAATGACAAAGAGAGTAATGCATATTTAATTTAATTTAATTTAATTTATTTACTTAAATCCACCACCAACAGAAGCAGGCTTCCAATTACAGGTGGCTTACATAAATACATACACAAAATACATAATAAAAAAAACAAAGCAAACAACAAAAACGAAAGAAAGAAAATACATAACGGTAATAGATGCTAGAATATAATATTGCAGTTAATATAGTGCCAAATGTCAATATATAATAATGCAAAATTATTTAAAAACAAGAGTAAAAACATTATAATACACATCTTCAAAATTTAAATATCTAAGGAAATGCAATTCTCTTTAATACTATATGAAATTTTTCAACTGTTAAACTGAAATCTAATTGAGAATCACAGTTTAAAGATAGAGAGTTGTAAGTATTACACATAACAAACAATGGAGAGTTCTTGAAGAAAACCGTTCTAGGAATGGGAATAACAAAAGGTTGCCTATGACGTAATTCTGTTGTTTTTTACATTGAACTGAAGGAATTTAAGAAAATCGCAGTTATTCAATATACCGTTAAGAGTCTTATAGAGTAAAATTTGACTATTTATTAATCGTCGAGATTTTGAAGTTTTATAATTAAATTCAAAAAGTAACTGATTATATGAAATTTGCTTGTCATAAGACGACACGTGATGTCTTTTTTTAAATATAAATAACGTAAAAATCTTTTCTGTGTCCTTTCTATTTGCATCTGATGGGACTGGAACTGAGGTGACCATATTACAGACGCATACTCTAGCTTACTCCTAACTAGAGTATCAATAGTATTTATATTTTTTAATTCTTGTGTATTTCCGATTATAAATCCTAATTTTCTATCTGCATCAATTACCACGTGATTTAAGTGCATTTTAAAACATAAGTTTTCTATTATACTGACGAAATAGGTCGTACAATTCTCCATCCCGTCCCTAGTTGCAGGTATATCACGAACAGAGACGTTTATCGCCCTCAAAGCGACTAGAATCTGCGAGATGATAACACACGGACGATTAGCACACTGTCAAACCGTCTGAGGTATCCATAGCAACTGCTGGATCCAGTGTTCTGGGAAAACGCAGAGTCAACATTGCTCCGAGTAAACTGGGGCGATGCGGCCGCCTCTCAAAGGGAGGAAGGGGCAAACAAAAGCAAATTCCATTAACACGTTAAAAGAAACCCCAGCCAGCGCATTGTTACTTCTGCACTTCTGCGAAATTAGTTCCTGCTCACGATATTCGGCTGTTTCTTGGTGTTTCGAGTTAGTCTTGAAGATTCACATCAGGGAGACATGAAATCGATTCCCACTGAGTAAAGCTGCAATTTGTGGTGTTGGTGATGGGACAGACGTGACCGTTAGTCTTGTTGCTATTACATAATATTATCATTCCACCCTGGAGATGCGGGTTGAAATAGAGGGAATTTGTGCTTATAGAGAATTTACTGGGTAACTCAAAACACTCCCGCTGTTACTTCAGTTTATCAATCAAAGTAATAAATTAAATGCAATAATGTACCTAATTAGGAATCATCCTGTCACTGTAGTGTCTGTAATTAACAATCTCACCCAGACCAGGTAATAACAAGACTGAATTCAATCATAAAGGTCCTTCTACCATAGAAGAGAGTTACGCTGTACAACTGATAATTTTAGGTCTTTTTCTCATTAAACCTAACGATAAAAATATTCTAGGCCCACATTTCATAATAGACAGGCAGCCAGACAGACAGACATAAATAGAAAGAGACAGATAAAGAATGAAATTTAAGAATAAGTATTTTGGTAGGTAGATAATATCAATGACTATTTCGTTTATATAACGTCATTCCATTTTCGACCAATGAAGTGTAATGAAATTTTGAATTCCAACCAATCACAGTCAGACTTTGCGATAATTTTTGCAGCTAGATTTATTGTTATCAATTTATCGCATGGTCGTTCTTTTGTTTAGTCGTTGTCGCCAACTGTTTCCCCGTGAATTGATGATCATGAATACATCAAGATGCAGCTACAGGGTTAAACTTTTCTTTCAACTTTAAAGCAATGAATGCAAGATTGATATTTAATATTAATTAATATATTTACGCAGTGAAGACGACGTTCAAAACGGGGCACCATGTAGACACAAAATCTTCATGCATCTTAATTCAACGTACCTTTTAAACTTGATTCTTTCAATATTCTTCTCAGATTGCACGCATACGCAATTGGAATATTGAACTGTGTACATGCCACTTTAGTTCCGTTACAGCGAGAATGCGTTTGTCGAGCTATAAAAATGCATTCGTGTAGCACTGATTGTAACGGTCAAAATAAGACACACCTGACATTGGTCCTGCTCCCACAGGTAACATAACCTATAAGTAGCCTATAGAATTTGTATTTTGTGAATGAAATGAAATAATCAATAGAAAGTCAGATGTTCAAATTTATGTAACATACCAAACCCAATGACTTTGCATAGTAATAGTAAGGTCTTTTCATCAAACTGCAATCCGTATGGCGTAATAAAATTCGTGTTTTAATTAGGTCTATCTGTACAGAGATGGCTTCACTGTGTAGCAACATGTCTCGCTGTGAATACATAAGCATTGGTATATAGCTGTCCCCAATGTTACTGTTAAATTAAATTATGATTTCAGCAGATAATGAAAATGTATTTATGTTATAATAATAAGAGAAAAGTGCAGTACATGCAATTAACATTGTTAAACCTGTATTTCGCAATTGGCATTACTGAATAATAACATCGAATTTCTTTATTGCAGTAATCGATATTCATCTACGAGTATTTCAACTTCACAATGTCTGAATAGGTTAAGTATTCGTTAATAAACAATTATTAACATTTTGTAATCGAATTTTAGGGATATGGGCTATTATTTACATTTTTATTTTATTCACGAAATAGTCCTAATAAATGCCACTCGAGGTCTGAGATTTCCCAGATAAATCTCAGACCTCTCGTGACATTATTATAGATAAAATAGGATAAAATAACCGTTAAGATAAGACAACAGATAAAATACAAGAAAAACAAAATAAAACAGATATGAAAGAGAAGGTAAAATATAACAGTATAGAAAAGACAAAGATAAGATGTAAGATAAAATATGACAGATAAGAAAAGACAAGAATAATAGATAAGACAAAATATAGTAGAAAAATGAAGAGATAAGATATAAGGCAACATTTAATAGATAATAAAAGACAAAGGATAACAGATAACTTACAATATAAAAAGCAAGAAAAGTCAAAGGATAAGAAAAGAGCTAAAATGTCACAGATAATAAAAGACGGACGATAATACACGCTATAAGATACACATATAAGAAAAAGGGAGGATAAAATATAAGGTAAAATGTAACAGAGAAGGAAAAATGAATGATATGACATAAGGTAAACTTCATATAACGGTGAGGAAAGACAAAAGATAAGATATCTATAAGATAAAATATAACAGTTAAGAAAAAATAAAGGACAAGAGATATGATATAATATAAGGGTCATAAAAGACAACAAGGCAAAGTAATAGAAATAAGAAAATATACTATAACTAAGAAGAGACATAGAATAAGAGATAAGATAAAATACAACAAAGATGAAAAGACAAAGGATAAGGCATAAAATAAATTGAAACAGATAATAAAAGACAAAAGATAAAGGATAAGACAAAATATAAGAAATAAGAAGCGAAAATGATAAGACATAAGGTAAAACGTAACAGATAAAAAGAGACAAAAGATGAGGGATAAGATAAAATATAACTGATAAAAAGAGACAAAAGATGAAGGATAAGATAAATTAATGCAACAGATAAGAAAAGACAAAGGATAAAGGAGAAGATAAAATATAACAGATAAGAAAAGACAAAAGATGAAGGATAAGATAAAATATAACAGGTAAGAAACTACAAAAGATAAAGGATAAGATAAAATATAACAGATGAGAAAAGGCAAAGGATAAGTCATAAGGTAAAATATAACAGATAAAAAGAGACAAAAGTTAAAGTGTAAGATAAATTAATAAAACACAGAAAAACTGATAAAGAACAAACAATATAAAATATAACAGATAATTGAAATGAAGGACTGAGAGATGAGAGATATAAAATTTAAGTAATGATAAAGAATGAGAAATAAGGTCAAATAAAACAGTTAAAAACATAAGTTTAGTGATAAGGCACAACAGAAGTTAAGGTACAATAGAAGATAAAATAACAGGGAAAAAAAAACGAAATCTAAGATGTAAGACGAAATTAAAATACTTTTATGCAGAATTCTTCATCGCTCATAATCTTACGTGCCAGAAATTCATCACTCGAACCCTTTCGTGCCATGTTTGTCATGTTTGCAAAAGAACTACAGTAAATGGCGAACAGGAATCTTGAGATAGACTACGAAGTTCTTTTCACACAGCTGTCAAAAGAATTGCCGCTGTCGTCCAAAATATATTGACTGTATTGTAATGTTATATGAAAGCGGTTAAAACTCCCTATTGTCGTTGGTATATTTGAGTATCAACCAGTCTACGAACAAGGAATATTTTCGGTAATATGAAAGACTTGCCGTATACATTCAATAAACTTGCCGCATGGCGACAAATGTATTGAGTTCATTGTTAGACGGCGGAAAACGATCATAAAACAGCAATATTTTAATTTTATGCTGCATTAAAACAAGGAGAGCAGACCGGTCAAAATGACCTATATTGGTCTTCATAGGCAGCGGTACTTGTTACGCCCATAAATAAAGTTTGGGACTTGAAATTTTCAGGAGACCTAAAGAGAATAAATTCAATAAAAGTCCCGAAGGACGAACTCGATGAGCCAATACACAGAGGAGATAAAAATACATTACACATATTGGTCAAAATGACCGGTTAGTCCTTCTAGTGTTAAAGCTGCGAATGTGTGCATTCTGTGTGATTTTCCTATATCGTATTATGTGGTGTTCTTGTGTCGTGCTGAACACATTACTAATCATAGTCGATATCGATGAATATGGAGTGTTTCTTTAAAATCCCTAGTGAAGATTGAAAGGTCGAGATACCTCAGATAGTAATGAAAACCGTCTGTAGCTATACTAACAAAATTAAAAAGTGTTTTAAAAATCCCTAGTTAATTTCAACACAGGTTTGTTTTAAAAACATCACTCTCTGATTCCATCGGAAATAAGGTAGGCAATTTGATACACATCAAAGTGGATATTTCTGCCTCTATTTTGTCCTCTTCTGCTCTATGCTAACCACATAGCAAACGGAGAATTAATTTCGGTCACAGTTCCAATTGATGCGGGTAGGAATCCGATGCTAACCAAGATGATTTCCATCGGCAGACTGCTGGTTGTGGCTCTATCTCTGCTAACGGGCCACACGGCTCAGGTGAACGCAATGTTTAATGCGGCGTAGTCTAGCAAATTAATCCCGAGCATTCACTACTCTGACTCTGTGAAATACAAACAGATATTTGTGTGGCTGATCTGTGCAAGGACGGAAAATCTCCAACTGTGTGGTTCATACAGTGAGCAAATCTGCAGCATCGGCAGTAGTAAACGTGCCTTCTGTTGGAATGTTGATGGCTTTATTTCGGAATTATCTTATATACAAAGAGAAAATATTGTGGTACTGCAAAATCTCCAGATTTTCATGGATACGTATATTTTTAAGTATCTCTGATACCGGGAAATTGGTCTTGAACACACTGTTTTCTAAACTGATAGACGGTTTTTTTTTTATATGTTCAATATGTCTACATACCAGTCAATTTAATCAGAAATGATATCATTTATCATACAATATTTCAAGATATTGCAATGCTTTCATATGATTATTATTAACCACATAAATAACTTGGTGCATTTAATATTTTAATAAACTCTCAAAGTTTATATTGGCACGTCATAAATACTCAATATGAGAACCCCTTGTTACACGGCACACATCAGCACGAAAGTTAAATTTTGCCACACTCTCTCCAATACATAATATCTCTGTTTGTGGTTGCAATCTCAGCAATGATCCGATTTCTTCTTGAAGGTCTTTGGGTAGAGTAGTATATAAACTGCATCCTTCACGTACTCCCAAAGAAAGAAGTCACATGTCAAGTCTGGTGACCTGGTGGGAGGCCAAAGCGACAGACCAGATCAGTAGCGGTATGAAAGTGTTATAATCAGTTTTGTTGTATACTTCACAGATGCTCAATGTGTCCACCTTTGCTAATACGGCATACATGCATGTGGTAAACCATCTCGCCCCATACACGCTCCAGCATGCAGCGGTTAACCATATCCACGGCAACTGTAAACCGGTGGCGAAGTTCTGGAGATCAGTGGTGAGCGGAGGCACAAAGACAATATCCTTCACAAACCCACACAAGAAAAATTCACACGGAGTTAAATCCGGTAATCGTGGTGGCCACTTCATTAACGCATTTTCTTCTCAACCTGTGCGTCCGATCCATTTCTGTGGCAAATTTTGATTAAGATACTCTCGCACGTTGTTGTGATAGTAACAGGGAGATCCATCTTCCTGAGAGATGTAATCATTGTTGTCTTGGTTCAGCTGAGGCATCAGGCAAGTAAATCATCTTAGTGACGGCGGACTCTACAAAAAGTGGTCCATACACCTTCTCTTTCGAAATCACACAGAAGACATTCACCTTGGGTGAATCTTTCACATGCTCTATGACTGCACGGGAAATTTCAGTTCCCCATATGCGCACATTGTGACGATTCACTTTTCCAGAGAGATGAAAAGTTGCTTCGTCGCGATGAGCAAGTCAGCGAAACTGTCTACTTCACATCTTTGACGAGGTCCTTGCATATTCCAACATACAAAACGATTGCTCACGTTTAGTAAATGTCATTTTGCCATTATTGATAACTACTGTCACCTAGCGATAAATCATGAGAACTAAGAGCGGGCTTTTCTTATTAAAAAAAACTTGAACAGTTTCTCTCCCTATCGTCATGTTAATTACCATGATATGTTGCGCACTTTATTTGTTATTAAACTTTAACATGTTTCACGGACTTATGAATAATTCCATATATGTTTTTAAACTAAGGGATCTATATTTAACATGAATTATATAAATATAAAGGCAATTCACTCCCAATCAAATCCAACGGCTTCCTTCATGACATTTTGTAGTCATCAAGAATAGACTGAAAAACAAAAGAATGTACTTCATACCAGTGAAATTTCTCAAGTCCTATATTTTTGCATAAATAGAAGAGAGAGTAGGGTTAAGAAAACCGCCGCGTCCGTGATACTGATATGCATTCGAGTTACACGTGTTCGATCACGATCCTAGTCGTGATTGAATTTGTGGTGGGCAAAGCAACTTTACAGAGGACTTTTCTCGGAGTGCTCCATTTTCACGTTTTCATTCCAGTAACATTCCACATTTTCCTCTCATTTCATTTATCATCTATAAAAGTTGCAAATAGGCTGGATTTAAATCTTGAGGATAGTATGGGTCTTCGATTCTAATAAGGAGTTTAAGGGCTTGGGGCTTCGGGCATGCTGTCATTTGGGGACGGGACATGGCTCTGTGAGGGCTGAGGCAGAATTACTACCTGTCAGTACCGAATTCACAAATTCCAGCAGATTCTCTTGTTGGACTGGGACAATCATCGAATATACAGAGTTTTTCAAAATTAACGCATAATATTTTTTCATAATTAGGTGGTATGCTCAGACACGTCCAATTTTAGCCTACTTCTTAAAAATATTTATTCTGAAAATGTGAATCTATTGCTTGAGCTATGACGTCATCGAATAAAATTTTTAAATTAGATTATATATTATGTATTTACATTTTCTGAAAGAGCGTCCTCGTTTTTATCGCTCTACACCTTCTTATGTTTTATACAGAAGTGTATGTTTCTATGACAACGTTTTAATTGTTGATAAATTTGTTAATCATTGTGCTTGGAAAGCAGCTTACTCGAACTGAAAATAAAGATGGTTTTATCAGAAAATGAAAAAAATTGAAATTTTAATGATTATTTAATTTGGTGACAGAAGACGTACGCAACAGAAAGTGTGCACACTTTTTAATTAAACCCATCCAAATCGAACAGCTATTTCTCCGTCAGCTGTGAGTAGACTAGAAGCTGAATTCAATGTACGAGGCAATGCCAGAAACATAAGAAGGTCTGGTAGACCATCCACCGACAAGGAATTGAAACTTGACATTTTACTAAAAGTAAATGAAAACCTACATTCTACTTTCAGTGATTTAGAATCTACATTTGGTGTTTCGAAAACAACCGCTTGGAGGACATTGCATCGTAGTAAGTACCACCCTTATAAAGTTCAACTCGTACAAGAGTTAATGAAAGACAACTTTGATAGGAGATTGCAGTTCTGCTAGGCAATGACTATTTTCTGTGACCAAGATACAAATTTTGTAACAAATGTTCTTTTTGGTGATAAAGCTACATTGTCCCTCAATGGAGAGGTGAACAGGCAAAACTGCAGATATTGATCGGAACATAATTGAAACTGGATAACAGAAACACACACACAATACCCTCAGACTGTATATGTTTGGAGAGGAATTGTAGGAGGCAGAGTCTTGGGCAGGGCCCTTATTTTTTCGACGAATCTCTTATCGGTAACCGGCATTTTAAATTTTTGTGTGTTGATCTTATGCTAGCCCTAGCTATTCTACATTCAAATCTTCAAGATCCAGACATACCACACGAATCAATCTGGTTTCAATAGGATGGTGCTCCTCCCCATTACGCAGTCACTGTTCGGGAATACTTGAATGAAGTGTTTCCGAATAGATGGATTGTAAAAAGAGACAATGTCGAATGGCCTGCAAGATCACCTGATCTATCTCCGCTGGATTGCTTTTTATGAGGTTAACTGAAGTGTAGAGTCTTTGCCACGCAATCTAGTGATATGAACGAGTTGAAGATAAGAATAAGAATGGAATGTAGAAAAATGCCGCCAGCTGAAGATGTCCGAAAGGAATTTGTATTGCCAGATTTTCAGTGGAGGACAGTTTGAACAATTAATTAAATGAATTTAACTATTTATTGTTTACTGTAAGTAAAATTAATTGCTTCATGCGCATGTTTGTGTATAAATTGGTGAAATTGTATTACCTTTATTTCTTGATGAATGGAGAGACATCAACTTCAATTTAATAAGTGAGGTTTTCCAGAATGTACAATTTCAAACACTCTCTTTCAGAAAATATAAAAAAATCATACGTTCCAATTTAAAAATATATTCCATGACGTCATAACTCGTGCAAAAATGACTACAGAAAAGATTTACATTTATAAAATAAATCCCTTTTAAGAAATAAGATTCGATTTGAATGAGCATTTTTATTAAAAACCGTCAATTTAATTATGAAACTCATTATGCGTTACTTTGGAAAAATCCTGTGTAAACTAAAATAGAGCATGGATCCGTCCTTGGTTCAGCCACCGAAAAGTTCAGCCACAGTGTTGAGATAGTCAGCTGAGTAATGTCAAATTAGTCACGAATCAGTCTCCAGTATTTATACAGATTATGTTATGGTATGAGTAAATTAAGTCACTTGTAGTTTCTTCACAGGCATGGAGTTGATGGATTGTTTTGTTCAATAACTTTGTAGTACGCAGTCAGGTTTGCGGAGGCGAGATGAATCGCGAAAGCAACACTTCAACTTTATTAAAAACACTTTCCGCAGCATCGGCTACGTTCAACATATTATGTTTGCGTTGTCCAAAGGCTGAAATTAAAGTGTAAATGGTAAATTTGATCAATAGTTACTACCAACCTTAAAACAGTGTATATTTTACGTTAGAATGAATGTACGAAATGAAAGTGCATTTCAATAAACGTATTTGCTCAGTGAATTGTGATATATCGCGTACGAGTCTGACAAATTTCATTCTTTTTATTATATAGTGCATACACTGCTGTTTAAACAACGCTAACCTATGAGGCAATCTTAAATATGTTAAAGTACGATCACACGTCGCTACTTTTGCAGCGCTGCAGTACAAAAAACTGCGCAACTCTCGTACTGCGACGTGTGAACAACGGTGCAACCCGAAAAGTAGCGGCTGCCGAACCTGCTGCCCGCTACTTTTCCATGCTGCGCGCAACTTAAAAGTAGCGACGTGTGAACAGGGTTCTTAGGGTTGCAGCCGCAGCATTTTTGATATCGGTTTTGTTGAAACTTTTGCTGCGGTTGCAACCAGTGTTACCACCCAAATGTGCCAATGATACTTTTATTGTTTGGATATATTTTAACGTTAAATGTGATGGAAATAAATTATTTGTAACAGTTATTAAATACACAACAAAGTCTGAGCATAATTGGTGACGATATAATTCATTTTTTAAATTTTCCGTAGCGTAGTTCCAACATTGATTACGTGAATATACTGTTGGTTATCATTTAAGTATATAGGCGTTTTTAAAAGCTTTATAGTAAAAATAATGTCAATTTCTGAATACTAGATACGACAGAAAAGCAAATAATAGATAAGGAAGCTTTCGCATGAGTTTCTTAATAATGCGAACATAACCACAAAATGTATATTGAGAAGTCTACACGGAGATGGAAACCTGCAGCATGACTGCGGCTGCAAAAGTAGCGCCTTGCGTTTGAACAGACTCGCAACCTCCAGTTGCAACTTTTGCAGCAATCAGGTTGCGCAGCACGAAAAGTAGCGTGCAGCGCGCTACTTTTGGCTTACGTGTGAACACGACACGCAACTTTTGCAGCTGCAGTATAAAAGTAGCGCTGCAAAAGTAGCGACGTGTGACCGTACCTTTACTTAATAAAATTGTATGAACTACGAGGTTGCTTTACATCAATGAAATTGATGTTGCGATTGGAAATCATTACTCTTTTGAGAAGTTATGTTCTATTAAAAGGCTTTAGAGCACGAGATATTTCAAACCCCATTGGGTAGCTGACTTCCTTACATTTATTTATCTCATCTTTCTCTTCCTGGCTATGATTTAAGACATGTCAATTCCTGGCGTTTAATAGTTCGTTGGCACATAATATTGAATCATTTTTTCTACAATATTATTATTATTATTATTATTATTATTATTATTAAATGAATAACTAATAAATAGTTTCCCTCTTCTAAAGATTAAGAAAATTAAAATTGAGATAAAACTTATTAATTTTATGCTTCTAGGAAGAACATCTAAAAATATCAATATTCAATATAGTTTCAATATCAAAAGAATTATAGAAACACATACTTAGTGGTACAGTAATAATAATAATAACAATAATAATAATAATAATAATAATAATAATAATAATAATAATAATAATAGTAATACATTATTCAGCGTGGCAATTAATGTTTCTATAGACTCCTAATTGAACCGCTGAGCAAAGTATACATATTACATTTTGTCCGACAGAACAACAAAAATGTTCTCATTCTTTACGAAACTACATCTTACTGATTGTAGAGACAGTTTTTAGAGCGACATGATACCACCACTGCTTGCCTTCAGTACGTGAATGAAACACAGCAATGTACCCGTTTGAATGTCTGTGATTACACGATGTAATCACGACACCTGCTTTGGTCCACTGCTTTACATCAATGGAATTCATGTTAGCGATTGGCAAGATGAGACCGAGATTCGCCATGAAAGTATTTGATATTCACAATACAATTTGGGAAAAACTGGAAAATAATCAAGTACTCTAGATGAATGATTGGAACCCTTACCGAACGTAACTTCTGATCACGAGCCCAGTTCATTACTCCTGAGCTAAGTCGAAGACCAAAATATATAAGAACATTAAATGAAACCATGTAAATACCATATGCAATATGAAAAACAAAACTTGGAAATTAATCTATAAAAATAATAGTATATTACGACAAAAAGTTGCAAAGTGCTTTTTACAAAATTGAGCGAGTTTTTCATTTTATAATGCACTTCACAAACGTGTATTGTACAACATTTTTCTTGCAGAATAATATTTTTAAAATTTCAAATACAGTATATTTTGCTTTGAAAATTTAGAGCAATTTATTTCAAAGCTTTTGCAAAACTATATCGTAATTGTAACTAAGTAACAATGAAGGCATTGTAATCGGTCTATTTCAGTATAGTTTCATACCATGAAGAATGGTTTCGCTAGCAATAAATTTTTGCGTAGGAATTCTAACTTTCAAGGCCTAACTTAGCTGTAAATACAACAAAAATCAACGAACATGCAAAAAGGTAAATTATAAGTTACCGAAATGCAAATTTTAATATCTGTACTGAACACTACAAAAAGGCAGATCTATCAATGAATGTATCGTAAGTAAATTGAAAATATTTAATTTGTCAGAAAAATACTTTTACAGAATACAAAATGATTACATAATCTTGATTTCAGGATTAACGTTGAATAACATCAAATATTAGGGTTTGTATGAAAACAATTTCACCTTGGCATAAAAATTAAAATGATATTGAAACACTGGGAGGCTTGACGTAAATACTTGTAGTATATTTGTTGAGCGTTACATTTATTATACTAAGATACGTATTCGGAATTAGTATTTCTTCGTTTGGGTATATTATTTTTAGACTGGGAATTATATTTCTTTTCATGTTTTTTCCTATAACGTTTCCTATATCCTGCTCGACTTCCTCCCATTGACATGTTTCTCTGGGCATAACATCACATGCTTGCAGTTGTTAATGTTTTTGCGTCATTCTATATGCACACCGGTTACATAAACGAAGCAAAAATAGTCCTAACTCATAAACCGTAAGAGATAGAGCAAAACCGTATCCATTTTTCAAAAAGTCGCATTTATTAACGTATGTCACTCGCAATATGTCCGAACTCATCTTTTATAGTTCACAGTAGCAAGCGGTTGAAAAGTCTCTAAAATTAAGGAAAACGTTACGGACTCAGAAACAAAATTTGGGCCACCTAATTTTCCAGATAAAACGCATTGCGCATGTGCAGTAAACAAGGCTGCCTAAATGATTCCTACTTTTGTGCACTATTGCGAAGCTTATTGCCTACATAGAGGAGAACTGCTACCAAGACTGGCCCATTTTTTGATTCCGTATCTGTGCATGTTTTCAGGTTTAATATTTGAGCAATGTACAATATTTTTTGTGAATAAATTAAATATCATTTTTGTATAGGTCATGTTCACTTTTCATATACGTACATATAGGCTACATGCACATATACATGTACATACACATACAAAAATACATATACGGATGACTGGATGAGGGAAAACTGTAAAGAAATACAGGATCTAGAGACAAAAAGAAGATATGATTTAATGTACCGCGAAGTAAAATGGTTAAACTTCACAAATAAGAACAAGAAAATCAATGCGGTTGATAGAAGACGAAATGGGAAATAAAATAACAAACAAAAAAGGAATACTGAACAGACGGACAAAATATGCAGAACAGCTATAGGCTATAAGACAGGGAATTCTCCAGATGACCTAGCTATGCTATAGAAGACGAAGCAACCGTAGGCCTATTAGAAGACGAAAAAAAAGAATTTTCTATTCTGAGGGAAGAAGTTGGTCAGCGCTTATGGAAATGAAGAACGGGAAAGCAACAGGAGTTGATGGAATCCCCTTTGAACTAATGAAATGCTTGGGTGAAGACGAGAAGGATATTCTAACATTATGATATGAAATATATGAGCAAGGCGAATGATTTGAATATTTGACGGAGTCAGTCAGTGTTGCTGCCAATACCGAAGAAAAATAATACCAAGAAATGTAAGGAGTTCAGGACTACCAGCTTAATATCACACTTGGTGAAGATTCACCTGAGAATACTGAATCGAAGTTTATGTTCCAAGATGGAAGGAGAATTAGAAGAAGAGCACTTTCCTTCTGGAAGAGAAAAGGTACGAGAGACAATTGGAATGCTGTGGATAATCGGCGAAAGATACCTAGAGAATAATAAAGCAGTGAATATAGTTTTCGTGGACCTGAAAAAGGCATTTGACAGAGTGCATTGGAATATACTGATGTGGATCCTGACGAAAATTGGTGTGAATTGGAAAGAGAGAAGATTGTTATATAATATTTGTATGAAACAACAAGTTAAAGTCAGAATAGGACAATATCACTGTCAGAACGAAATCAATTATGGAGAAGAGTACGGCAGGAAGCCTTTTATCACCTACACTGTTCAACATGTACTTTGATGATTTAGTGAAGAACTCTTTTCAGAACATGGGCGAGATGATAGTAGGAGGAAGCAGAATAAAGTGCATAAGATTTGATGATGATATGGCCTTGTTAGTAGAAGAGGAGATGGCATTAAGGGAGATGACAGGGATAGGTATGTTGTTATTTTTGTTGTTGTTATTGTTGTTATATTATTTTTCAATTAAACCAATGTGTTAAGTTTTTGCTATGTGGAGGCCTATGTAAAATTTTACAGTATTAAATTGATATTTTGTTAGCTTATGATTTGTTAAGGGAACACTATGGTGAAATAATGGTGAAAAATTAAAAAAATCGATTTTAAAACTTTTTGTGAATCTCTATTTAGATCGAGCTCAAAAAACTCATTAATTCATGTTCCCATGACTATTTTGAAGCTTTTGAGCTAATATGAACTAAAAATTGTGAAAATTGTGACGCAAGGAGCCTTTTTAGTGACGTCAATATAAGATACATTTAAAAAATATTATTTCAAAACTATTAGCCCAAATTTTGTACAGATGGCAGTATTGTAGGCATGTTATGTAGTTCAAAATTCATAAATTTTGGATGAAAATTGTAAAAGATTTAAAAGTCACATGTGTCCCCTTAAAGAAAGATAAATTATAAACTTGTTTTACTAGTAAACTTAAAAGTAACATTAAAGGCAAAAATAGATGTCAAATAAAATAATTAACACTCTGTATCTTATAAAATTTAGGTTTCTGACCAATGGTTTCTTATCTTCAATACTGTTTAATTGGGTGTCCTCTACAACTTCTCGAAATTTATCGGTTGAATATTGATTCACTCTGCATAACTCACTAATCGGTTACATTGTAAACATTGCACATATGTCTTGAATCACCGCTCCATCATTATTAATATGCCGGTATTTATGCCTTCACAACGCTATGGATTTTTTAAGAATGCGAATAACATTAAAACTTGCACGCGGACAGACAGAACCCTCGTAAGCCTGTTACATGCAGTGCCAATCGCTAAGTGCTGCGATATTACAACACGGAGAAGAGGAGCGGCGTGTAATGAATGCTTAGGCAACAGTCCAATTTCAGAGCGAGTACACTTACACTTCCTGCAAATGACCATGAGGACCACTTTCCTCGCGAATGGAGTGTGTTGAGATTGAATGTTTCAGTGAATATTTTGAGTTTTATGTTACCTTAATGGATCAATCAATAAAAGATTCCACTTACTGTAGTTTCATGTATGTGTGGAATTCAGTCAATTTGCATTACAATTCAGATATCTTCTGTAAAACCAATGACGAACAGAACTACTATACAGCAGGCCGGCTCCAAGTACTGATTTTTTCTAGGAACGCTATAGAATCGCTGCTATGGTGTTTGCGCTACATGCTAAACGGTCGCAGGTTCGATACCCGAAACGACAATGAATTTCCTCCATTGATCTAATGTTTCCGCCCATACTATGGCCTGTTTTTTTTTTGTTAGGAGGGAGGGAACATCCCGCGCACTACGATCTTGAGGTCTATTGTACACCCCCTATATGGGATGAGTTGCGTGCCCACCGATCCTCTACACGCACCGACCTAACCACTTGACTCCCTTAACGACCGGTTCCTACAGCCAACAGAGTCCATGTACCACTCCTGCTTCGGCAACTCTCCCAAGGCTCCCTTAAAGGTCCGAGGCGGAAGTCCTCTCCCGAGAAGGTCTGCTGGCCTGGGGTTTACTCAGGCTCCAAAAGAAATGAGTTCCAGGGACATTTTCTTGGACATATAGACGGCAAGCACGTAGAAGTCACGTTCCTACTGCTATTAATACGAACTGTTTAGAAAATATGGGAACCTGAACGTTCCATCACCCAGTAGGCCTTCAAGAACTAATATGAGGATAAATTTAGCTTCATTTTTATCTTATAATTTCACGATGAAAATATAACGGCAATACAGAATGAGGATAAAATATTTGAATGAAAATAAATTACAAGAGAAGAGAGACAAAACTGTACACTTTCACCGTTTGTAATATTTATACGAATTAAATTACAAACCACACGGGTAGACAAATATTCACTATGGAATTCAAATAAATCAAAGAAGTAAAGTGGTTTTAGATGTAATAGATCGACTGTTGATCAGATTTTTTGTACTCGACAGATATTGGAGAAAAAATGGGAGTATAAGAGTGCAGTATATCAGTTATTCATAGATTTCAAAACGGCATATGACCCGGTTAAGAGAGAAGTTTTATATAATATTCTTATTGGATTTGGTATTCCCAAGGAACTAGCTCGATTAATTAAAATGTTTCTCAGTGAAACATACAGCAGAGACCGTATAAGCCAGTTTCTGTCAGATGCGTTTCCAAATCACTGCGAGCTAAAGGAAGGAGATGCACTATCACCTTTACTTTTCAACTTTGCTCTAAAATATGCAATTAGGAAAATTAAAGATAACAGAGAGGGTTTGGAATTGAGCGGGTTACATCAGATCCTTGTTTATGCGGACGACGTGATTATGTTAAGAGAAAATTCACAAAGTACTGGGTGTTCAGTTCAAAGTGTGTCATGGCTCGCTGTATGCCGTCATGTGGCTAGTCGATGAGCCTAGAGAATTCAATCTTCCTACACTTCCGCAGAGGAGTATTACCTATGTGCCAGAGAAGTTGCCTAGAAAGTACGGCGTTCATTCTGAAGAGTACTTACCGATACGTACGGTAACGCCAGTAGTGGCAGGAATGTGAACTGTTTCGAAACATGTACTGAGGTGAGTTTTTTTCTTTCTGTCGAGATATGGGGAGAGGGTTAAGACGATTACTTACGTATTTGTTGATATTAATTTCGACGGTCAACATGGACACGGAGTATTTTATTTGTGTTGTGGAATGTTGCCGAACGCAACCGTTGATAACAAACACCCTACGTACGACTTGCCCGCGGAAAACACAGTTCAAAAGAGGTTATGGTAGCACACTGACCGTACAGACCGCCATCTGTTGCTACGACGTTCAAGTTATACCGTACACGTTCTCAAGTTCAGTTTGAATGCCTTGATTAATAAACAACTTCTCTGACATAAAAGCTGAAACTCGCTTCAAATCGCTGACTCGTCAACAGTGACGTCATGACACACTTTGAAATGAACACCTAGTATAAGTAGCGCCGCAGTGTTTCGCTACAAGTCGGAACTTCTAGAATTCGATTCTTGATGAGGTCATGGTTTTCTCACTAAATTAAATCCTTCCAGGCTCTAACAGAAATGAGAACTAGGAGTTTTCCTTAGAGGCAAGGGCGGCGGGCACGTAGGACTGATATGTGTAGTATTACTAATGACAATTTTCTAAAAATGAGGGAGCCGATACTCTGTGTTCGTCTGCGGTCTGTAACAGGGTACCTTTATTGAAACTTCAAGTCTTTTGATTGAATTATTTTAAATTAACTTATATATTTTCATTGTTTGGACTTCAAAAGTTGTATTAATGTTTAAATAATATGTAACTAGAACTTCCTAAACTGACAATTTTTCATCATTTATTTTTTGTGACTAGTTTCGATGTGGTGTTTTTCTAAACGTTCGCGCTTTTCAACCATCAGCAAAGAAATTAATTATCTGATTATGTCCTCGTATACTTCATTAGTTGTTGTTGCGTGGGAGAAGTTGAATCCAACATTTCGATGGCGTGATAACACAAACAATACCTTGACTTTACCAGAATGCAAAGGTGAAAAAGTATGCGGATTTTCAGTGGTTCAAATTCTGTAATTTTGTATATAAAGTTATCCATTATCATGGCATAAAGCTTCGTCACAGAGAAACATCTTGACAAGCTAGAATATATATTTTTAATAAATGATCGAATCCACATACAGCGTTTTCCTGTATCAGAATTCTTTAGTTGCTGGCTCAATTAATACGATATGTTAGGAAATTTAATTTTTTGGGTACTTTATGAGCACTTCTATACTAAATTATTCTTTGAAATGATTATTTATTTAAGTCTTTTTGATGAGACATTTTAGATCGATTAAATCTAAGGGTTAAATGTCCTTGTCTGCAACAGATTCAGTTTTTTTTTAAACGCTGTACAAGCATGGTTATTGCGGAATACTGGGGAGTCTGGAATCCAGATATATTCAAAGAAACAAATAAGCAACACTAACGTAAGAGAGACAAGCGAATAGCTCCTCCGCAAAGAAATTCTTTATTCCTGGAAAAAAGTCGTGTTCACTTTCTTTTAGTTTCTTTATTATTCCCGTCTTACTTTTGTCACATCCCAGAGGAAATGTCACACACATAATATTCTTTAGCATACTCATGTATGCCAACAGGAAAAACGTCTGTTGAATAACATCTTCTATAGAGGTGTGTGACTTCCCAACCTTTCTGTATTTGCTGCAAGTTATACTATCGTTTGAATAGTTTAAATAGCAATCTGAAAATAGCAGTTCAGTGTGATAAAGTCGAAATCAGAATGCTTATATCGAGTCTACAGGTTATGCTGACGTAGTGAAGTGGAGGATCACGGAGAGTCAGTGAACCAAGTGTGTCTGAATACCCGGACAAAAGGCTATTTTTGGAAGCTGTTTTCTACGTTCTAGTTGACAGTTATCTTTTGTATTTGGCCTTTCTTTTCCAGTATCTACTCGTATATGACTGATGGTATTAAAAAGGTTTTCCCGAAAGCTCTATTATTAATATCCTAGGAAGTTCTCTGAATCATCCCATTACTACATCAAGGTACATTTCATTGTATCTATAAACGTTTGAGCTGGGAAATTTTATCTCATTGAAAAATTTATGAAATTTTAGTAGTTTACTGTTGTTAGTTTGGTACATCGAATAATATATACAAAGTAGTTTCTTGCAGTTATTCTGTGCAACAAGATGGACATCTCGTAGCAAAAATTAGAAGGGTATTTTTTTATTACAAAGGACATTGAAGCAGTTTTCACACCAACGCTGGTGTTTATATTAAACTTGGATCTTCCATGGAACGGTTTTAATGGAAGTGTTTAAAAAACAGTTGTTTATTTTACGTTATTTAGTATAGGGTTATTAAGGAATTCTATTTGTATGCAGACTATAAATTGGAAGTTCATCTTCCTATTTGGGTAAATTTTAATCGATTTCGTTCATATATGTCCTTTGAATAACAATTAACCTTATACTGTAAAGCATAATACCAACAGCAACATAAAAAAGAGACACGTGAGTTGCGAAAAGAGCGCACTATACCAGGTGAAAGAAGAAAAAATAGGGTCCTTTTTGATAGATTTGTTAGAGAGGGTAGTTAAACATGAATGTCTAATATGTATCAATGTGGTCGTTTGTGAATGGTTTCGAGATATCCACACAAATAAAAGCAAGCAGATGGCAACATTGCAACACGTGTTCAAGTAACAGTAGCGGTAGCAATCTAGTCGCAAAATTATGTATTTTACGTAACTTCTCGAAAGACTGAGTAGCCTATCTTGTTACAGAGGGACATTTGTGGCTGTGTATTTCCTCTTTTTCGCTCCAATGTTGTTTTTGAAGTTCTTTTGTCTTCACTGAATGCACGGTTGCCTCGTCTTTCTATCACACACATTGTTACCGAACTTCATTGAAATTATGGCAAAATAACGTTACACTAATAATAATAATAATAATAATAATAATAATAATAATAATAACAATAATAATAATAATGATAATAATAACAATAATATTATTAATAACAATAATAATAATGTTAATAATAACAATAATAATAATGTTAATAATAACAACAATAATAATAATGTTAATAATGATAATAATAATAATAAAACGTTATTAGTCCGCGATTTACGCGTTGGAGGGGAGAAGAAACTGGCCACACTAAACCATTTTCTCCTGTAAATAATGTTTAATTTGTCAATATTATGACTTGTCATTAACATTTGCTAATACATGTTCAGTATTAAAAATGTGTGAATGTTTTCGCCTATTTTATGGCATCATCAGATGTGTTTACTATATCTAAATTATTAACTTACATAGTGGAATCTTTTCTCCTTATAGTAAACCACAATTTGATATGTATAATAATGAGTAATGTTAATTCACCAGTTTTATATATACGTACTTAAGTATTAAGTGAAAAAGATTATATTAATATCTGATTGCAATAAATTTACATTTGGAAATAATTATCTTTCCCTATTAGTGAATGAATCAATGTATGTATACACAAAACTCATGTTATAAATCTTTCATGGTACATGTGTTTTGTTTGGAAGATTTAAAATTTTCCAAAGACATTTGGAAACTTTGTACATAAAGTAACTATATGATACTGTGTTAACATAGCTTAATTTGTGTAAACTTTGTCTTTTTCTTTCTTTGCATATGTACATAAAATAACTCCGTTATATTAGGGTGAAATGTTGTGGTGTATGTTTTAATATGTAATAGGCCTACAACGATTAATATCTTCTATGTGTAAAATAGATTATGCGTCTTCTGTACTATGTTGATTTCAAGCGTTTTTATGTTTAATTAAATTGGATGCATGTGCTAACATGCCGCTCTTCTATAATCTGCGAAATATACGTTTCTTTTAGATCATGACGTGAAAAATTAGAATAATTAAAAATATCGTATTTTTACACGAATTACTCATTAACATTACGATAAAATTGTATTGGTATAGGATTACATATGTATTACAATGATTAATATCTTCTGTATGTATTGTAAAATTGATTAAGCATTTTATATGTTGCTTTCAAATCTTTTTATGCTTAATGAAAATGGGTTCATATACTAACATCTCACTCTTGTATAATCTGTAAAAATACGTTTATTTTAGATTATGACGCATTGAATTAAAATGAGACAGGCCTACTTATATTAGCTATTTACTGTAGATTGATGTTCAAAGGTATAATACAGATAAAAAATATTAACGAAGTTACATGTGTACGTTTCCACATTAAGTTGATGTTTATTACTTTGAAGAGGATTATTCCTTAAAGTGGTCCCATACTAATCCGTAAATGGTATTATTGTATAAGTTATAGTTCATATTATCGTAAAATAATTTATGTGAAATTTGTATTATATTAAAATTAACTTACGTTTAGATGATGTGATGTACTTGCTGTTTCGTGAATTTGTAACGTTGGCTTTAGGTTTCCGTAGGGATACCCGTGGAACTATTTAAATGATGTACAAGAGGTTTCGGAAGTTGAGCAAGTTTTCATTAATTAAGGTTTTCTCATTACTGAAGTATTTTAATATGTAATATTTTTTCGGCTACATTGATAAAGACAAAGCTTTACACAAATTGAGCTATGTTAACACAATATCATATAGTTAGGCCTATTTTATGTACATATTTTCTTTTTTAGTAGGTTATTTTACGACGCTTTATAAACATCTTAGGTTATTTAGCGTCTGAATGAGATGAAGTTGATAATGCCGGTGTAATGAGTCCGGGGTCCAGCACCGAAAGTTACCCAGCATTTGCTCATATTCGGTTGAGGGAAAACCCCGGAAAAAACCTCAACCAGGTAGCTTGCCCCGACCTGGAATCGAACCCGGGCCACATGGTGTCCCGGCCAGACGCGCTAGCCATTACTCTACAGGTGTGGACTGTACATAGGTTGGCCAGTGTCTTTGGAAAATTTTAAATTTTAAATCTTCGAAACAAAAGATATGTAAAGTGAAAAATTTGTAAATGATTTTTATGTGTAGATACATTGTTTCATTCACTAATAGAACAAGATAATCATTTCCAAATGTAAATTTATTGCAATCAGATATTAACATAATCTTTTTCACATATAATACTTAAGTACGTATACATAAAACTCTTGAACTGACGTTACTCATTATTATATATATCAAATTTGATGGTTTAATGTAAGGACATCCTCTGATTGAGGTTCTGGCTGATATGTACATCTATTATCAGGCAGTACATCTCACTTGACGATATATGTCAGAGGAAGAACAATCGTTTGTATGCATCTGAAGTCTGACTAGCGTAATATGTAGCTAGTCGGCGATGTATGCAATGGTGGAGGAAAGGAACTGGTTACCCTACCCCATTATCTTCTGACCTAGTTGCCCCATAAGTGGTGCCTTCTTGGTATAACTTGTGAGCTTCAGACTTGTTTTCGGACAGTTGATTAAACAACAACTACAATATGACAAAAGATTCCACTATGTAAGTTAATAATTTAGATATCGTAAAAACAATTAACTGTATCTGATGATGCCATTCAATAGGCGAAAACCTTCACACATTTTTAATAATTAACATGTATTAGCAAATGTTAGTATTCTATTAATGATAAGTCATAATATTGTTCAATTATACAGTATTTATAGTACTTAATAACCGACATATCGGAAAAACCAACATCAATTGTACATTTTCTCTTGGCTTAGCTGCCTCATGAGTGATGCATTATTAGTGTCACTTATGAAGTTATGAGGGTCGAACCTGTCTTCGGATAGTTGCCTAAATAATAATAATAATAATAATAATAATAATAATAATAATAATAATAATAATAATATTTTACTAGTCTGCGATAATTATATGCAATGGAGGGAGAAAGGAACTGGCCATCCTACCCCGTTATCTCCTAACTTAGTTGCCGTGAGTGATACCTTATTGGTGTCACTTATGAGGTTCAAACGTTCTTCAGAGAGTTGACTAAACAACAACAACAATAATAATAATAATAATAATAATAATAATAATATTAATAATAATATGTTATTAGTCAGCAAATAGTTTGTATGAAATGGAGGGGGAAAGGAATTGGCCACCCTATCCATTATCTCCTGGCTTAGTTGCATCATGAGTGATGCTTTATTGGTGTGACTTATAAAGTTCAAACCTGCCTTCGAACAGTTGTCTAGGTTATTACGTATAATAATATTAATAACAATCTTATTTAACCTAGCAGAGTTAAAGCCATAGAGTCTTCTCTAATACTCAACCAATAAGGACACATTTGTTGTTACTTTCTCTACAAATTTCCACAACATCAACCCTCCAAATTTTCCCGTTTTTCTTGAAGACGCAAATAAAAATCTTTCTTTCCACAAAACCCATCCACAAAAGCTATAAAGATACGCTACTTTTATGTGTAACTGACTGCCCTGATTCATCACTCAAGTGGACCACATTTTGGCCCTTTCCGCTCTGTTTATTTTGATGTATGTTTCATTTACAGATATATTTCTCTTATTTTACTGTTTACGGGAATCTCTTATTTATATTTAGCTTTAGGCGTGCGTTATGAATTTGTGAATGTAGCTGTAGGACATTATTGACAAGTTCTGAATTCTATAGGTCTATAAGCGTACATATTTGACTTCCTCAAATAGTTTATCGTTTTCCTGTGATTTCTATGGCTGTATTTGGAGTGTGAAACATTAACGAAAGGAAAATATTGTTCCAGTTTGAAGCGCGTGACGGTGTAGAAGCTTTGATTGATGGAGCAACAGTCGCGGAGACTAGACGGAGTGAGTGAGTAATGGCGGAGGAGGACTTGGGGAAGAAGTGTAAACAGGGCGATCAAGTTAACTCGGGTTTCGTTTATTAGTGTTATAAAAAGAAACGGAGTAATGAATGAGCCAGCAATGAACCGCCGCATGTGACACAACTGTTCGCGCACTCGTCCCCGCGGGCGAATTACATCTTAGCAGCTGTCCTGGGTTCTATTACCGAAGATAGGTCGAACTCGTTCTCCGCAGAAACTTTTGGAACTGTAATGGTCTTATCTCGCAAAGAATTTGCTGCATATTTTTAATCTGTTACTTAACGACGCTGTACGGACTATATGGATAACTATCTTCTTTGGAACTGTGATAGCAAGATGAGACCGAGGAATCGGCATGAAATTACTTGACACTAGAATTACAGTTGGGAAAAACATCGGGAGAATCCTGACCTGCTTCCAATCCGTAAGTAGATAGATAGATAGATAGATAGATAGATAGATAGATAGATAGATAGATAGATAGATAGGTGCATTTATTGATGAATAATAAATTATACAAACTCATGTACACAAGATCCTTCGCACGAGCTCATACGGCCATTCGTGCTATAACTATGCACAGTTTGAATCTTCAAAACGAAAATAATGCCTACTAATAATAAAATAGTGAAACAACAGTTATTATTATTACTACCGTTATCATTGATTACCACTATTATAACTAATCTAACTTTATACCAAATTTCACAAAAATAATACAAATAAAATAAAAGGGAGATATGAAAAACAGACACGCACAGTGTCACACACACACGCACACACACACACACACATATACACATACACACATATATATATATATATATATATATATATATATATATATATATACACAGTATAAACAATTCAATTTCTTGTTGAAGCTGCACCAAATAATCCAAATAATAAATATAAAGGTAATACAGTATATAAATAAAAACATACACACGCAATAAAATACAAAAGACACAGTAAAAAAAAAAAAAAAACATTATCTCCTAATTCTATCATTCGCTCAATGTTAATATTACTCATTGCAACACTAATAAATGTTTCCCTTATCCATCGGCTATCTCCCCCTCGGCCAATTCCACCCTCAACTGTCGAACTTTTGCCAAAAATTTTCCCATACTGTAACGCCGGTTGCTAGCGTCTACTACTATTGCACTTAAACAAAATATTTCTTTATTCAGAAACTATTGAATCTATTCTGGATCATCTGAATTACCATGTTCCGAAATAAGGCGTGGCTAATAAGGCGTGGGGTAGGATTTTGAGAATGATTCCAATATTCGCTTGTTCCCTTCTTACAGGAATATCCACCTCTACCTTATACTCACTCTTACTGACAAGCAGCTCCGCTATCAATGACAAATAGTCACGCTATTAGTGACAAGTTCAGATAGGTTTTGATAAAGAGATTGATTATTGACCAGCAGCCCAATTTTAGTTGTTTTTGTTCAGGAACTAGATAGCCCTATAGTCAGTGATAAGGTTAGGTAGATTTTAATGAGGATACTAATGACAAGTAACACCACTGTCAGTGATAAGATTAGCTAGGAAATGAACACAGTGTAGATTAGTGACAGGCAGCCCAATTTTAGTTGTTTCTTCAGGATCTAGACAACCCCATAGCCAGTGATAAGTTTAGATAGATTTTAATAAGGATACTAGTGACAAGTAACATCACTGTCGGTGATAAGGTTAGCTAGGAATTGAGCATAGTGTAGATTAGTGACAAGCAGCCCAATTTTAGTTATTGTTTGTTCAGGAGCTAGATTAGCCCCATACTCTGTGTTAAGATTCGGTAGATTTTAATTAGGACACTAGTGACAAGTAACACCTCTGTCGGTGATAAGATTAGCTAGGAATTGAGTGCAGTGTAGATTAGTGACAAGCAGCCCAATTTTAGTTATTGTTTGTTCAGGAACTAGATTAGCCCCACAGTCAGTGATAAGGTTAAGCAGATTTTAACGAGGACACTAGTGACAAGTAACACCACTGTCAGTGATAAGATTAGCTAGGAATTGATCAGTGTAGATTTGTGACAAGCAGCCCAATTTTAGTTATTGTTTGTTCAGGAGCTAGATTAGCCCCATAGTAAATGATAAGGTTTGGTAGTTTTTAATGATCACGTAAGTAACAAGTAACACCACTCTCAGTGATAAGGTTAGTGAGCACAGTATAGAATAGTGACAAGCAGCCCAATTTCAGTTGTTTTATGACGAGCCAGTTTAGCCCCCTAATCAGTGATAAGGTTAGGTAGATTTTAATGAGGACATTAGTGACAAGTAACACCACTGTCATTGATAAGATTAGCTAGGAATTGATCAGTGTAGGTTAGTGACAAGTAACCCAATTTTCGTTATTGTTTGTTCAGGAAATAGATATCCCCATAGTCGGTGATAAGGTTAGGTAGTTTTTAATGAGCACATAAGTAACAAATAACACCACTGTCAGTGATAAGGTTAGCTAGAAATTGAGCATAGTATAGAATAGTGTCAAGCAGCCCAATTTCAGTTGTTTCATGATGAGCCAGTTTATCCCCACAGTCAGTGACAAGGCTAGGTAGATATAAATGAGATCAGTTACAAATAACGCCAATGTCCGTGATAAAGCTAGGTAGAATCTGATCACCAGGGAAAGGATTTATATGTAAATACATATTTACTTATAAAGCTAATATAATTTATATTTTGCATTATCTTTATGTTTCACAATGTGTAGGGTTGAAAAATCCTACTTTTATTTTCCATATTTTTCCATATTTTAGAGTTTAGTACATATTTTCGTTAATTTCCATATATTTTCCATATTTCATATAAAACAGTCCATATTATATTAGGTTTAACAATAAAACAAAACAAAATTCCATTAACTTTTAAAAATACATTTCAACAATAGAGATTTAAACACATGTTCAGTAATCCCTTTAACATCAGAGTTATTTGAAAATTAGCAGTCCTATCAACAATGGGAAAGTAAGTTACAAAACTGTATTAATTTAATTTAAAATTTTTAACAGACTTCAGTTGTGCAGCTCAACAGTTAAATGCCAGTCAGAGTACACATAGGTTCAGTTTTGTAAATCATACTATAAAGACGGTAAATATGCCAAAAGTACGTCATTCAGTCAATTTAAAATCAAAACTAACAAGTTACATTTCAGAATTTAAAGAAGATGGTTTATCAACTGACAATAAAATATTATTTTGTAATTTGTGTCAGTGTGCAGTATCATCTACACAAAAGTTCCTGGTGCAACAACACATTACAACTAGTAAACATCAGGCCAACAAACAACTAAATTCCAAGCAGAGACAATTGTTTTTAACACAACCAACAACATCGAATGTAAGATCTGAGTTTAACATCGACCTGTGCCGTTCTCTCATCTCTGCTGATATTCCTCTCTACAAACTAAAGAATAAGGTCTTCAGGGAATTCCTTGAAAAATATACTCAACATACAATCCCGGATGAGTCAACACTTAGGAAGACGTATGCTCCATCCATCTACGATGAGACAATACAGAAGATAAGAGATGAAATTAAAGATAGTTCAATTTGGGTTTCCATTGATGAGACTCCCGACAAAGAAGGTAGACTTGTTGGTAATGTAGTTATCGGTTTGTTAAGTGAACAATATTCTGAACGAATTCTTTTACATTGTGATGTTCTAGAAAAGTGCAATAACAAAACTATAGTTAAACTGTTCAACGAAGCTATGGGTATCCTGTGGCCAAAGGGTATTATGTACGATAATGTGTTATTCTTTATTAGCGATGCTGCCCCTTATATGGTCAAAGCTGGACAAGCATTATCTGTTGTATATCCTAAATTGACTCATTTTACTTGTGTGGCGCATGCATTTCATCGTGTGGCAGAAGTGGTCAGAGACAATTTCCCTAAAGTAGATTTGTTGATTTCATCAGTGAAAAAAGTGTTTCTCAAAGCTCCCAGTAGAGTTAACGTGTTGAAAGAAATGTACCCTGAAATTCCATTGCCACCAAAGCCAATTTTAACTAGATGGGGTACATGGCTAGAAGCAGTTGAATATTATGCCGAACATATAGACTCTATTAACAATGTTCTCCTTGCATTGGACTCTGAAGATGCAGTCTCAATTGATACTGCGAAAACAGTTACCTGTGACATAAGTGTGAAGAATGACTTAGCTCACATTCAGCATACATTTTCATGCATCATAAAAACGCTCAAAAGTCTCCAAAATAGGCACCTTTCACTATCTGAAAGTTTTGAAATTATAAATAGTACTGTGGAACAACTGAATCGTGGTAGAGGCAAAGTTGCAGATGCAGTAAGAGCTAAGGTGGACACTGTACTTTCAAAAAACCCTGAATATGAAGAACTACAAAAGGTTGTTGCTGTGATGAGTGGTGAATCAACAGTGAAGATTAACTTGGACTTATCCCCAGCAGACATTGTGAAATTGAATTATGTACCAGTTACTTCTTGTGACGTCGAACGCTCTTTTAGTCAGTATAAATCTATCCTCAGAGACAATAGAAGAAGATTCACTTTTCAGCACTTGAAAGAAATGTTTGTAACCTATTGTTATGGTAACAGACAATAAAAATTGTGTTTTGTTGAAACTACATTGGAAGATAAGGTACGTCCATTATATTTTTTGTTTAGTTTGATTAAAATGTACCAATATTTAACGTACATAGTCATTTTTTTATAATTTTAAGTCCATATTTAATTCCATATTTTGGTAAAAATCCATATTTAATTCCATATTTTGGTAAAAATAACTACATATATATTTACATATTTCATATATTTTTAGTCCATATAAATCCGTTCCCTGCTGATCACATTAGTGACAAGTAGCCTCACTGTCAGTGATAAGATTAGGTAGAGTTTGATGAAGAGATAGTAACATGTAACCCCATTGTCAGTGTAGGACTAGGTAGAGTTTTATGAAAAGATCAAATTAGTGACAAATAGCCCAACTGTCAGTGATAAGGTTAGGTAGAGTTTAAGGAGAAGATAGATTATTGGCTAGTAGCTGCACTCTCATTGATAACGACAAAGTTAGGTACTGTAAGGTACGATGAGAAGATAAATTAGTGATAAATGCTTAGTGATAAAAGTGAATGTCAGGATCATAATCCCTATGTTCCCTTGATACTCTAATGTCGTTTATAGCAAACGTTATTTTCTGTTGGAAAGAATGAAATAAACAGGACTTTTAATCACGTCTGTGGCTAGTTCGCCTATCTTCCATCAGATTCTATCTCTGACATGATGAAATTTTTGGTGGAAAAGCAGATATTACATAGGGTTTTTCTTTAGGTATTTCTGTTTCCCTCTGTCATTCTACCAACAATCTGCACCTCATTCTTAGTGTTCTGTCCAAGGGCAGGACTTTCACTGCAAACCCAGCATTCTCCAGTCTTTCCTATTTTCTGCCTTCCTCTTCGTCTCCGCAATTTCCAGGGGGGCTTCAATTTCCAGGGGGCGGCATTCTCTCTCTCTCTCTCTCTCTACCTTTTTTCATTTTTATTTTACTGGGAAATTTGTTTTTGAAACACCTGTTGGTAAATCTTTTCTTAACTTTTTTCCTGAACACCTTGTGGAAGTCGGATATTGTTTTGTTATTGCATTGTCTCGGTCGCGGTGAGAGTAAAAGGAAAGTGTGCAGCTCTATAATTATAGTGTAATACCGGTATCACGTTATTATACTACGAAATTGCTTAAATATAACTGCTTGTATAAACAAGAATGCATTGTTGAAAATCAAATTTAATGACGGGTGTTTATTATTTATTGTTATGAATTTTTATTTTTATTTATTTTAGTAAGGTTATTTAGCGTCTGAATGAGATGAAGGGGGTAATGAAGGTGAAATGAGTCCGAGGTCCAACACCGAAAGCTACCCAGCATTTTCTCATATTGGGTTGAGGGAAAACCCCGGAAAAAACCTCAACCAGGTAACTTGCCCCGACCGGGAATCGAACCCAGGCCACCTGGTTTCGCGGCTAGACGCGCTAATCGTTATTCCACAGGTGTGGACTATTCCTATGAATAATAACTACAACTCTAGTTATACATTTCCAATATCATATATACCGTCAACAATACTATTTAATCACTTTCCAGCATGTTCACTATATAATTCGATATTAAAAGTTTATTCTGTCCAAGTAAGAAATACTCGTAATAATTATGTCACCAACAAAACCAATGCTTAAAAATAAACCACAACCTGCCATTCACAAATCAATTTTGTTTCAACAATGAATAAGTTTGAATATGTTCCTTTCCGTGTTTCGTCAGATTGACTTGATGACATTATCAATGCTTTCTCTGTGAAGAAAGTGCGAAGAAAATCTTCATAATTCCCAAGTAAGAAGCATGTATTTTGATTTTAGTAACATTTAATTCTAACATTTCTTTTTAAAGTAATTTAAACTAAACATGATCTGTATAATAGCCTAGCTGTTCATGAATTGTTTGTGGGAGTTCGGGGGCTGCAAATTTTAGCACTGCCTAGAGGCGGCACTATATCTAAATCCGGCCCTGCACACGTCACCTGCAATAGTTGCAATAGTCTGAGATAAAGTATTGCAAATAGTACTGGTTTTCGATGCTAATATCAGATATATGTAAGAGCTAGGGGTTCATGCTCTATGGCTTATCAGGTGTTCATTTGGGGAATGTGGCCAGGATCTAAAGAGTTAAGAAGGATGGACTATTTGTCAGCATCAGCACAATGAGTCACTGTAGGATAAGTTCATATCTATGCCTGGCTGACCCTCAAAGAGCAACGCTAAGTCGGCTCAAGAATTCAATGCTGGTATCAAACATGCTGCAGTATTTGTATGTTGCCAAGGTACTGTTAAAGAAAGTAATACATGCATAGAGCCTTTTATTACATCCTAGTCACGTTGTGTTTCTCTTCCTCAATTCTATTCTTGGCACTTGAAACCGGTTTGGTAGGAAGCCCATGCTATGGACTATCTGGGGTAATCTGTGAGGATGGTAGGGATATTGTACACCCAGAGAGAGTGATGAAGACGATATATGAATTATAGAGCAATGGTGAAATGAACTGGTAGGATAAACCGAACTACTCGGAGAAAGCTTCGCTTCGTCCGCCAAAAATTTCACTGGCTGATGAAAAACAGTCATCTACCTTAGTAAACCAAGGCTCGGCTTTATGTGGTGTTCAAGAATGCAATACATAATGAAATATGATATAGTATCTACTAGACTTTAGTAATAGACGGTAGTACATTATACACACTATTTAAAGGGTTAACTGATATTTGTTATTGAAGTGTTGTATCAGTGAAGAAGTGTGTTGTGTCAGTGAAGTGTGAAGTATGTTGTGTAAATGAAGTGTGTTTCTGTCAGTGAAGCTTTATTGTTTATAGCGGCAGTGCAAAGTGTTTGAATAGTGAAATGTTTTTTAAGTGTTAGTGACATCAGGATAGAATCAGTGAAATGTGTCGTAGTTCCAGTGCAGTGAGTGAGTTGTCAGCGAAATGAATGTAGTGCTGAAAGGTACTTGTGCAGGTATGAACATATCATACTCGCGGGTTTTAGTTGGAACTTAGGGTTAAGATACAAATTAGATTTACTTTAAATGTTAGTTTAAGTGATCGTGCTTCGTTTAATTTAGGATGCTCCCTGTTGTTGTTATTATTACTATTATTATTATTATTATTATTATTATTATTATTATTATTATTATTAATTGTATTTTTTATTAATTGCGTTTATTATTGTCACTATTAAGTGTAATCAGTTACCACTGCCACCGGGTATATTTGCAGCATACATACATAAATACACAAATAATTCAGGTATTGTTTAAAAATATAGTGATTCTTGTGTCAAGGATGATGTAGTCACTAGTACCTATGAAATTTACTGTTGAAGAATACGCCAGAAATGATGTAGCGTCTAGTAGTTAGACTGATTGTTGTTTAGGAATGTAATAAGTCCATGAATATGGTGTAGCATCTACTGCTAGCTCAGGTACTGTTCAAGAATGTAATATAATAATATGTCAAACATAATGTAGTGCCTATTACCTCGAGTAGATACTGTTGAATATGTGTCAAATATGAGTTGGCTTCTAGTAATTAGCCTTGGCAATTTTAGAAAAAATTAAATGCAAGTACTAATATGGTATAGCATAATATTACCTACCTGAATTACTGTGGTCACGAATTTCTCTAATAATATAGAATAGTATCAAGTATTTAGTCTATATAATAATCAAGAATGTGTCAATAATGGCGTAGCTTCTACTAGCTATTGGTTATTAATGGAGAAATATTCGCTCCCGCGTAGCTGGCTAGAGCGCCCAGTGCGTAGAACTGGGGGGAGGGGGCAGTTTCGATCCCCGATTCCGGAGCGAATTTTTCTTCATTAATGACCATGGTAACCATAACAGGTAATTGTGTAGGACCAAAAAATTAATATTCACGCAGTTCTACCAACTAGCCTAAGTACTATTCATTAACGTAATACTTACTAACTTATCCTTTTTAAGGAACACGGAGGTTCATTGCCGCTGTCACATACGCACGCCATCGGTCCCTATCCTAAGCAAGATTAATCTAGGCTCTATCATCATATCCCATTTCCCTAAAATCCATTTTAATATTATCTTCCCATCTACGTCTCGGCCTCTCGAAAGGTCTTTTCCCTCCGGCATCCCAACTATCACTCTAAATGCATTTCTGGATTCGCCCATACGTGCTACATGCCTTGCCCATCGCCGAAGTCTGAATTTAATGTTCCTAATTATGTCACGTGAAGAATACAATGCGTGCAGTTGTGTTGTGTAACTTTTTCCATTCTCCTGTAACTTCATCCCTCTTAGCCCCAAATATTTTCCTAAGAACATTATTCTCAACACCCTTAATCTTTGTTCCTCTCTATACGCAAATAACTAGGACAGCAGCATCTCGTCTGTACTGTAGTGAGCAGTGAAAATGTCAGCAACTCTTTGTGTGTCTAAGGGCGCAGTCTGTCGCCACCTAAACCAAATCGTAGTGTATGTAAAGATGATTAATTTGTTGGTCCCACAGAATCATCTGTTATGATTATTATTTGTTGATTCACTCCAGCATCGAGGAGAAAGATTCGATCCGGTGCTGTGGATTGAGCCTGACGTAGCTCAGTGGTAGAGCACCCAGTGCATAGAACTGGGGCCCTGGGTTCGATTCTCGTCACCGGAGCGTATTTTTCTCCCTCATCAACAAATCGTAGTATGTCTAAACATCGATGATTAGATGCGTATGAATTCACCGACGTACAGTTAAAGGATTAAACTTTTGAGAATCTTACTGTATGTTTATGTGTAATTTATTATATTCGTAATTCCTAAGACCTGTGCAAAAAAAAAGTAAATTATTGCACAAGACTATGGTGTATTTAATGAAGCATGACTAATGAGACTAGTGCCTTACAAGAATGCGATGTTGGTTCGAGACATGGGTATAAGCAGGAAATGCAAAAATTTCGCATTCGGAAAAAGTATTATTATTATTTCTGTGGCCGGGAGGAAAAAGGTCATAAGTAAAAATTTTATACTTTTCAGGAGAGCAGTAGAAAGATTGAAATTGGTGTCAATTATAGAGTTCTTTTAATTAAGAGGTTTTCCTGGATATTATTTATTTATATTTCTTCTAAAATAGGTAATGTTGCTCATTTAATAATTTTCTTGATTATTTACAAAAATACCCGCACTTAAGTCCTTTTAAGACTACAACCCAAACTGAGAAGAAGGGACTATTTAAACATAAGACCTTTTTTATGTCAAAATGTATGGGAAATGTGAATTATTAAGAATGCAAAATAGGTCTTAAACAATATAGGACTGTTTACCTGCTGCTTAAAGTTTTAGAAGAAAAGTGCATCAATATGTGATAAAATAGCTAAAATGCAAGTTAGAACTTTTTAATAGGGAAGCATGGAAAATAAACATGTGATGTTTGTAAGGAATAAAGTATTAAATATTCATAAGTCCTTTATTCTGTGTGTGCTCGATTCAAAAAGTACTTAGGACATTTGGTAAAGCTCTATAAATCCAGTCAGTAGTCTTATTTGACTTTAACCGTTTTACCAGATGGTAGAGAATGTTTCCGCTTTCAGAATATATAAAAATCTCATTTTCACAAAAAATTGACTTAAGACCTTCTCCTCCCGGCCACAGATTTATTATTATTATTATTATTATTATTATTATTATTATTATTATTATTATTATTATTATTATTATTATTATCATTATTATTATTATCAGTATCATTATCATTATTATCAGTATCATTATTTTCATTATCATTATTATTATTATTATTATTATTATTATTATTATTATTATTATTATTATTATTGTAGTAGTAGTTGTAGTGGTATAACTGAAGCCACAACCATTTCTGTAACATTCCCCCTTTTCACTAAATCACTCCCCATAATATTTTACATTTCAAGCATGCACTCAAATACACACGATCAGACATTTCACTGAATGCCTAATTGTGAGCTACGAACTGCTAATTTGACATTGTTGTTATCGACATTTGTTTGTGAGTGTGACAGTGATGCTCATTTGTCGGCTGTCAGGTGTCGCGTAACCATGGATATTTGTGGCCAAGCAGATCGCTGCAATGTTCCGTTTGTTTTGTCAGCCACAATACTACATAAAACAGACGCCAACAACATTAATAACATTTAAAATTCACTCCAACTGTTATGACGTGTGTTACAGGACTCCCCCACTCCCAAATTTTTCAGCTCGAGTGGCTGGTCAGATGAGAAATCCACAGTAGGTACGTGAATGCATACTTCGTGGTCTGTAAAACCGAACCGCTGATAAGTAAATGGCAATCGGTGAAATAATGACATGGAAAATTTGTGTGTTTCGGGCTAACAAAAAATTACTTTATACTTGTCCCAAGTGTACAGATGGTATGATTAAGAAAAGTTTAGAAACTGAGAACTGCTTAAAGAAATGCATCAAAATCTCTTTTAAAAAGTGGAAAATTACGATACCTATTAGTTCATTCATATTTTCTGCTCAAGGGCAGGTCCTTCACTGCAAACCAAACATTATCCAGTCGTCCCTCTTTTTCGTTTTTCACTTCGTGTCCTCATACGATACATATTAATGTTATCCTGTGATACCTTCTTCTACCTCGAACAATTTTCCCGTTCACCATTCCTTCCAGTGCATCCTTCAGTAGGCAGTTACTTCTCAGCCAGTAACCCAGAATATTTCTTTTTCTCTCTCTGATCAGGTTCAGCGTTACTTTTCCTTCAACCACTTTTTCTAGCACAGCTTCCTTTATTTTGTCTGTCCATTTTACACCGTCTACCACTCTATTCTCCTCCATATCGACATTTAAAATGATTCCAGTTGTTCCTTTTCACTATGTTGTAATGTTCATGTCTCGTATAATTCACCCTCCACACAAAGCACTTCACTAATATTTGCAGAAATATTCTCTTTTCTCATTATAAGCTTTCTATTAGTCTTTATAAATGGAAAAATGCTTTTATGTAAAGGAATTCTAGAGGAAAAAGCTTATATGCCTACTTGCATTTGGCTTAATGTTCTATCGCTTCCAGATTATGCGCGTAAACATTTATTGCTGTTGATCTAAAGATCGAACGAATTCGCGGCACATTTATTTGATCTTTCAATCTGAGTCAAATTAAACAATATAGTCCTAATTCGAAACGCAATATTGATACGCAAACCAGTCAGGAAACATTACATTAAATGTGATCATTAAAAATAATTTAATGGAAGGTCTATACACGAAGTTAACGACGTAAGCCTAAACCTTTTTGTAGGAAGAATATTTTCTAGCTCTTTCATCAATTCGTTATACTCGCGTCTTACGATTAGCCAATCATTCAGCTAATCGTAAGACACGAGTAAAACGAATTGATGAAAGAGCTAGAAACAAATCCAAGTGCAGAGTAAACTTGCAGTTTTGCTTCCCTGCACTTAAAAATACAAAAAATTGAATTAGCAAAACAACAAAATTTACTTCATATTCTATGTACTATGCAGTAATACCATTCCTGAACTTGGTTGATCTTATTCTGATACTTTTGTTATCTTTCTCATATTAATTTCTGTTCATATCAGATTACCATATTTACGTTTGACTTAGCTTTGAATAGATAGCCTTAGCATTACCTGGCAACGCGGACCGTATACCTGCCATTTTGCGGCAGAACGTGGTAATACTGCCGAGCGGGAAATGAGAACACTGTAAGAATAGCCACAATACAGCACAGCTGGTCAAATCATGAAGTTTCATCAAAGCGCAGAAACTCCTATATAATCTTATCAAATTCTGTGATGCATAGAAGAAGAATGGTAACACTATATCGCTAGAAAAATCAACATATAGGCTAGTCGGAATTTTTTCATTATTAGTAAAGCAAGAATATCCAAATTTTCAAAGATTGCAGTTGTCATCAGTAGGTGAGTGTATCGAATGCTTGTTTTGTTTATTAATATTTCTTAAACGTCATTACTGCCAGCCACAAGGTCTACGGTCCTCCTAGCCAGGTAATATATGAATATAGATACATGCATAGGTACTTCTCGGGCGGAACATTGGGTATTCCTAATCGTTTTATTGCAATTAGGATTTTCTACACCCGTTATGGAATGAGATGCATGCCGATTATGCTGCCTAGCCAAGACTGTTCCACCACCCGCCACAACAAGCATTCCTCTCCAGCCTTAAAATCAAGATAACCATTTATATATGCTGTGGAGGTTTGCCGTATCCGTCAGGAATGTCAGATTTTGGGGAGGTATAATCTCAAATTCCTCTACGAGTCAATTAGAATCCACCACCACTGCCATCTATTAATCATTGGACAAATCGTAAGAAACACCCACAACTGCGGACGATCGATTTGGCGCCGTTTAAACACAAGCGATGCTATATTTTTCAAAACAGAGGTAGTAGTGATAGCGAAATTAGGGAGTTTGTTAATGGAATAAATAGGAATAAGAGAAAAAAGAAGGGATATACTCTCAAAATATTTAGCATTTTAAAAAACTTTATATAGGCCTACGTGTATATGTGTATATTATATATCCTTCACTATGATTAGTATAATATACCTATTACTAGTTAGCGATGTATGCAATGGAGGGAGCAAGGAACTTTCCACCCAACCCCACTATCTTCTGGCTTAGTTGCCCCATGATTGATGCCTTATTGGTGTCACTTATGACATTCAAACCTGTCTTCGAATAGATGACTAAACAACAACAATATCCTTCACCGCCGAGTTCGCACCCGCTGTCGTCGTAAGCCAGCGTTCTGTCAAAATAACTACCAAAGCAACAGCCTTACAGTCACTGATATTGAAATCACACTCAAGGTTGAATAGCTTTCAGCGAGTTGATTCAAACCTCTCTGGCTAGCAGTGATACATCGTTGCCACTCGTGCGTAGTCTTATAATGGCGGAATATCTAGTAAAACATGTCTATCTATAACTGCAGTCATCAGCTCAAAATTCTTTATAACAGCTGTGTTATAGTGCTAAGCTATACATAGAATAACTGAAGACCTGCCTCGAATAAGGATGTAACCAACAAATTAATAATACGCGTTTCAAGAGAAAAGAAAATAATTTCAGGGGCATATTTGGTTACGCTATATTTACTAGAAGAACCATTTAATTAATCAAGGATACAAGTTTATTCAGCTATTGGATGAATTCATTTATTGTTATAAATTAATGCTCCAAAACTACTTTTTCCATTGAAGTCACATATTTCATTACTTTGATATTACACCCTTGTCGAGGGCGATCTTCAATTGTGGCTGATAAACATTACACACTCCGAAAATTATATCAGTTATTTATACCATATTTGTTGGTAGTCGTCTGGGGATGGTACCTAGCTGCTTTAGAACTGAGGCAGTATGGCTCACCTATCAACATCGGATTCACGAATGCTACCCAGGCCATCTGTCGGACTGGGATAATCATCGATTCAATGACGGAGATCTAAGCCTTGAAAATAAATTAAGAATTTTCTGTCATTCAGGAAGATTTACGGTCCACTTTAAGAAAATGGTGTATGGCGTATCCGAACCAAATTTGGAGATTCAAAATATGTACAGTAGTGCAAAAAAACCGGACAGACCCTTGTAGTCGATTTCAGAACCTTGTTCACTCCAGAGCACGATAGACTGGTAACTAAGTCTTTCGTGGTTCGAATCCTGCCTGGGAAGGAAACTTTTTTTTTTGTTCCCTATTAAAATTTATTCCCAATACTTTTCGATTGCAGCGATATTTTACTACTTCATTAACTTATTATTCCCAGAACATGAATTTTACCAGCAATGGAAAAGTATTGGGGAAAATTTGAATAAGGAACAATAAATAGTTTCCTTCCCAGGCAGGATTCGAACCACGAAAGTCTTAGTTACCAGTCTATCGTGCTCTGGAGTGAACAAGGCTCTGAAATCAGCTACAAGGGTCAGTCCGGTTTTTTTTTTTGCCACTACTGTACACAGATATAATAGATATAATCACTGACATTAAACTCAAAAGACTTGAATGGCTGGGTGATATAGTCAGATTAAAGGAAGCAGAACACCAAAAACAACTTTTGAGGCTAAAATAGTTGCATTAAGGGAAAAAAGTTGGAAGACCTAATCGTCGCTAGTTTGATTATGTCCAAAATTACAAAGGAAATTATGGTTAAAAGATGTAGATTGAAAGAACACGATCGGCTTGAATAGAAGGCCGACATCTGGGAGGCCAAGGTTATAGTCTACTGAAAAGACTAAAGTTTATAAAAGAAGAAGAAGAAGAAGAAGAAGAAGAAGAAAAAGGAGGAGGAGAAGAAGAAGACCACTTTTCTAGAGAATAAAATTATATACATAATACTCAGAATTAGGCCAATATGCGCCAAGTGGTTTGAATCTATCCCGGGTGCTGCCCTCGAAAAGCCAGCCAGCCAGCATCCACAGTTTCACAGCAATTAACTCCTCAATGCTTGAAACTCGAGGTATAAGAACAGGCAGTAATGCAGTGGATCGAAGTAACGTAGTCCCGAATGTGTACAACCTCAGGGAGTAACTAATACCTATCTGTTGTTACAGAGATCCTAAGTTACCTTTTATCTAGTTGTAACTTTAATTGTGTCAGATTACACGTAAGATTGTCGGTATTTAAAAGTTTTTTAGTAGTTGTTATGTTTCTAGAAAAAAAACATTACTTTTCATCAGTTAACAATGAGACAAAAATAACAGAAAATGCTAAAAAGGCAGAACTCCTAAATTCACACTATGCCCAAAGACTGACTATAATTGGACGGAGTTACGCAATAATATACCAACCGACTATTTGAAAAATAAATGAGATATTTGCACAAATCTGTTGAAGGCAGGCTAATTTAATTCTGAAAAAAAATCAAGAATGCCATATCTGAATTTTGCTGCTATTTACAAGCAAAAGTTCGTTTCTTTCATAAATTTATTTATTTTGTTTGCTTTGAAATATTAAGTCAACTGCTGGTCTCTTATAAAAAATCGGTTAGCCTTTTTTGGTATTATTTGTGCTACTTTTCGTAACAGTATGAATGTTATAATACTTCTTGCATAAAATGTTTCATAAAAAAAAAAAGTTTTATTTCAATGGCCAATATCTCGAAACAGGTTTTTGACGCTTGGTCTCTTATTGCGTAACTCCGTCCAATTTATCACGGCCTAAATATATGAACAAAGAAGAACAATGTCTTACAAGTAATTTTCAATTCATTTTTCATCATAATGATTTAACAGACAATGCTTTCATCACTGAAGAAATGAACTTGGCAATATCAGAGCTACAAAATTCTGCTACAGGAGAAGATGAAATCCATAACAGCATGTTATTAAATTCCTCTAATAAAATTACGTAAGAAATTATCCATCTCTTCAATAATATTTGGAAAACAGACTTTTATCCTAAAACTTGGAGAAATAAAGTTAGAATTCCTATTCTCAAACAGGTAAAGACAAATTGAACCCTAAATCATATAGAACAATATCTTTAACATTCTGTATTACTAAACTTCAGCCACCGGTGTGGCTCAGTCAGTTAAGGCGCTTCCCTACCGATCTGAAGTTGCGCTTGGGCGCGGGTTCGACCTCCAATTGGGCTGATTACCTGGTTCGGTTATTCCCGAGATTTTCCCCAATCGTAAGGTAAATGCCAGGTAATCTATGGCGAATACTCGGCCTCATCTCGCGAACTCCCATCTCGCTGTCACCAATCTCATCAACGCTAAATAACCTCGTAGTTGATACAGCGTCGTTAAATAACCAACTAAAAAAATTACTAAACTTCTGGAACGCATTGTTCAGAGAAGATTAACTTTCGATCTTTTAAGTCCATATCAGTTTGGCTTTAGACTATCATGTGACACAACTAAAGCTCTATTATATTTTGCTCAAGAAATTTATAAGGTTTCACAGAAAAGAAGACCACATTAGCTGCAATGATGGATTTTGAAGCGCTTTGGTTACTACTCCTCACAGATCCATTTTATTACAATTTGTGAAACTTGGAATAAAAGGCAGAATGCTAAGATTTCTACATTCTTTTCTTAATGAAAGAACAATTCAAACTTCAGTATATAAGCATTTATCCTTATCCAAGAAAAATTATAGGTGATATATCTCAAGGTTCAGTTTTAAGGCCAAATTTATTTTATTTAATATTACATGACTTATCTGATGTTGTTCCACCTGAGGTAAAAATAAGTATCTATGCAGAGGATGTTACTATATAGGCTACGAACAACGATCCAAATAAAACATGAAGAGTTATACAGGATGTTTCCGAGGTGGTGTTACAAACTTTCAGTGATGATGGCGAAGGCCATATGTATCAATTTGAGATCAGGAACCCTAGTCCGGAAATGACCAAGTCGAAAGTTACTAGCAAAAATAGTTCTGCGGAAATGAAATAATTTTATTCCACTGTACACCTTATGTGTATTTATCTGTACATCTTACACATACTGTACTCATCTGACGTTGTTTACGTTGTCTACTTACAGTATTACATTCAGTGCGCTGTCTGAGGGATGGGGACAGGAAACTACACTAAACCAATGTAGATAGCGTAATGTATAACGGACATGGTCGGTCCTGATATGCACGTCTGTAGACAGCAGTGTATGTGTATAAGTTGCAGTGTCCAGTCGATCAGTTCTAGTGAAATGGAGGAGTACACGAGAGCGGAATAAGCAGAACTGATTTTCGAATACGGATGAGCCAATGGGAACAGTAGACAAGTTCACAGATTGTATCGGGACAAGTACCCACGTAGGAGACATCCGGCCCATACCATTTTTCCACGACTGTTCCAAAGGTTAAGGAAAGGAGGGCACGTGTTGCCAAATTACATTTCCATTTCCACACAACTATTTTTGCTTATAACTTTCGACTCGGTCATTTCCGAACCAAGGTTCCTTATCTCAAATTGATACATGTGCCCTTCGCCATCATCCCTGAAAGTTTGTAACACCACCTCGGAAACACCCTGTGTATAAACTTGTTCAATGTTGGCCATGGTATGACTAAGAATGTGACGTCCCTGTCCTTGTTGTTAGCCACGGACGTAGGAATGTGACGTCACATTGCTAGTATTCACGTGTAGAGGTATGTTATTTGAAACAATTAGCAGCAAAGAAGTCTAGTTTGCGCCAATGTGTGTATAATTGAGTGTACGTTGTTTAGAATATATCGTCTCAGAATGTGATTTTCAGTTCAGTGCATCTTTAAGATTCCTTCCTGTGGGAGAAAACTAAAGCTGTGGGTCTCATGTCGAAAATTGACGATACTTAAACTTGTCCCTGATGCTACCTTCCAGATAAAATCAGTCAGCCAATTCCTGCCCTTGTTGAATTTCGACTTGAATGATTTCTGCAATTTTAAAACTGCTTTAAATAAAATACTACAGTATCCGTATGTCTCTTTTTTGGCTTTTGCCCTCTGCACGTTGTTATTTCTTCACACTATGAGGCTTAAAGTTGAATGTTCACCAAAGATGCCTCAAAACACATTGACATACCTAGAGTGAGATTGTAACCTATTGCTGTGGATTCCACACAGCATTAGACCTGTGTCACCGTTGTCGCATACAACCGGTATTCGGTTATCTGTAATTAGTGCAGTTACGTCAGTGACAGTCTAGGTCGATGTGTGCATTCCGGTGATTACATCGCGGACAATTGAAGCCTCGACGTCAAAGTCAGAAGCTTCAAAGACGCCTGTCAATAATAATTTATGCGTAGAATAAGATTTTATCGTTTTCACGAATGAATTAAGGTTTTCACCATGTTCCTGAGCCATTCAACATTTTGGAGCTTGATATTGAAAGAGAAGAACCGGTCCAGTTAGTAAGATTACAGTTCTGGAGAATAGCTCATTTTCCTGATTGGGATGAGCTACTGATCTTGCGTGAATATCTGTGTACACTGATACATAGTTACTACCAAACGTTTAAGGACACCCCTTCAAAAGTGATGTTTCACTCCTGTCCTTATAATTATGTGAAAATCTCTAATGTTTATATAGGGAAAAATGTGAAAAATGAAATTTTTACTGTAAACTCAATCTCTCTGACTCCGAAACTGTGGATTATATAAGATATTTCTGTTATGAAAACTTATTGAAGAATTACATTTTTTGTACGAAAAATGATTAATTACCCCAGAATAGGTTTACTTAGAATAGTGAATTTTGTGATAGATTTAAACATTCTGAAGGGCTTCTGGTACAATTATTACTTCTTGTTTAAAAAATGTGTGACAGCTCGTTCACGCATTATAATCCACAGTTTTCTCCTTTTTTCTTTAAGAAAAATTATCATTTCTTTATTTCTCTTGTGTCTGAAATTCGCCACAGATTAATCCGGGACCACCACTGCTACATTCATCATAATGTTGGGCGTTGGTAACACTCTGGCCAATCAGCTGATTCTCTTCATTTTTAGTATTTAGCTGTGGAGTTTCTTCCTTGAAAAACTGAAATTTAGTTAGTTTGGACGTGAATCGAATTTAATTATAGAAATGTGGAAGAATGACTAGAGATAATATCTCACTGTGTTCCAAAATTTATTAATCCAAGTACACCCATTCTGGAGTAATTAATTTTTTCCTACACAAAATGTGATTTTTCAGTAAGTCTTCATATGAGAAAAATTGTTATACAGGGTGTTAAAAAAGTAGCCAATATTTTAGGAGCTGCTAGTACGCATCAAAACAAGAACATAATGTCTAATAAACATGGGTCCTACAACATATACTTTCTGAGATCTGAACACTTGTTCATAGGAGGTGCTCAATGTGACGTCCATTCATGGAAGTGCATTCCTCTGCCCTTCGGTGTAAGGAACCACGAACTCTTTGAAATTGACCTGGTTGTTCTTGGTAACCAAAAGTCAAGGGGATTTAGGTTAGGGGAATGAGCAGGACAAGGTGTGGGGCCTCTACAATCAGCCCAGCGGCCCTGAAATGTCAGCGTCAGGTGTTCACACTCATTGCGGAAAAAATGTGATGATGTGCCATCATGCATCTGTAGTCTTTGCTGAAATGGCACATACTCCAGGAAGGTAAGCAGTACGTTAATAAGAAAGTCCTGAAAACGAGCCCTAGTTAATCTCTGTGGTAACACATATGGCCCTTAATCTATCGCCAAGAACGCCTGCCCATATGTTGATTGAGAATCGGTGCTCATGCCTTGTTTCTTCAACTGCAGGGGGTTTTTCATCAGCCCACACATGCTGATTACGAAAATTAAAACACCATCTCTGCTGAACATCCGCTCATATCTAACTTTTGTTTTCAGTATTCCTTGCGACGTATCAGTATTCCGTGCCAGGGTTGTCAACTACGGTATGATTATCTGGTAGTCTGCTGTATTGTAGGGCAGAAAAATGCATTGCCATAAATGAATGTTACATTGAGCACCTCATATGAACAAATGTTCAGAAGCCACCGGCATGGCTCGGTCGGTTAAGGCGCTTGCCTGCCGGTCTGAAGTTGCGCCCGGGCGCGGGTTGGATCCCCGCTTGGGCTGATTACCTGGCTGTTTTTTCCGAGGTTTTCCCCAACCGTAAAGTGAATGCCAGGTAATCTATGGCGAATTCTCGGCCTCATCTCGCCAAATACCATCTCTCTATCACCAATTTCATCGACGCTAAATAACCTAGTAGTTATACTGCTTCGTTAAATAACCAAATAAAAAAAAGTGTTCAGATCTCAGAAAGTATGTGTTTAGGACCCATGTTTAATAGACATTTTTTTCTTGTTTTGATGCATACTATCACCTCCTAAAATATTGGATACTTTTTTAACAACTGTATAACCCACACATTGAAAGGTAAAGAAATCGGGTTTGCAGTAAAAGAAAATTCAACCCGACATCTAGAAAATCACTATAATTCACAAGCATATGTAGTAATGGGAGAAAATGGTTAGGTTTCACCCTTAGGATATTAAGTAAGCTGATCCGGACTATAGTCTCGGATCAGCAAGCAAACGCTTCTACTACCTGTGGTACGCTCGCGGCTTATTTTTTATTTCCACCTACATGTACGTACGTGACTCATTTTCAGTATTTACCGTGTTAAACTGATGAGGGATATTTCGACACAAAACGAATGATTTAATTGGCCTTGTTATAGAGCCGTGCAGAGTTTAATTTTGTGACCTAGAGCTGCTCAGCTTGATATTGCAGTGAAACAAGTTCTGTCTTAAAATAGCACAACTGTTCTGAATTTCTAGATTTTCTCGTCACATGTGTCACATCGTGTGGTTCTTAACAAAAGGAAATAATGAAGAAATGGCTCACATTTTCTGAGAACAGAACCTTCGGTCAAATGGAGAACACAGACCAAATGAGGTGAGACGGTAACTCACAAATGGGGAGAAGGAGTTGTCTCCCCCGCTCAAGGGGTGCGGTTAATTCTGAGTCCAACTTCCTCTAACTTCATCTACAGTTGCTCGGAAATAGCTTTCACCTCCAGCGCAGAGGGTAGTTAATCCCAACTTAAAATCTACTTCGTCAGATGTTATCAAAACGGGCGGGCACATCGACAGCGAAATCGTCGTCGGACTCGTTTCCTTTACAACTCCATGTTCATAAGACACAGCAACTGGAATATATAGCCATATTATGGTCGTGGTCAATTTGTGAACAGATTTATACTCATACATTTATGTGTCATGCAGTGTCACCCTATTCGTCGTCATCGTCGTCACCAACTATATCGTCACACTCGTGTCCTAAATAGTTGGTTGTTCAGATGCAAGTGATAGGCCTATGTATACTGGTCATATTTGTCGTAACTACGCCAGACATTTATCCTAAGCAGTTTCATGTTACTTTGTTACTATTGTACATACTTTTCAAATCATCGGATTTGTCGTTTTCTATACGACTACATAATACATACCTAAGTGTTCTCCTCTACGACAGATCTTTCACTGTATTCTCCAATCTTTCCTATTTTCTGCCTTCCTCTTTGTCTCCGCACAAGATCCATATCTCTTAATATCGTCTATCATCTGATACCTTCTTCTGCCACATACTCTTCTTCCGTTCACCATTCCTTCCAGTGTATTCTTCAGTAAGTAGTTTCTTTTCAGTCAGTGACCCAACCAATTCCTTTTTCTCTTCCTGATCACTTTCAACATCATTCTTTCTTCACTCACTCTCTCCGACACAGTTTAATTTCTTATTCTGTCTGTCCATTATACTGTACACGCTTCATTCTTATCCATATCAAAATTTAAAAATTTTCTACTTGCCTCTCTTCATTTCGTCGTAGAGATAATGTTCATGACCCATACAATGCCACACTCCACACTAATCAGTTCACCAGTCTCTTCCTTAGTTCTTTTTCCAGATATTCGCAGATGCCTCTTTTCCTATTAAAAGCTTCCTTTGGCATTGCTATACTTCTTTTGACTTCCTGGCAGCACCTCATGTTACTACTTATAGTACACCCCAAGTATTTGAAGCTGTTCACTTGCTCAACTGCCTCATTTAGTATTCACAAGTTTACTTTCTTTTGTTTTTCTTCCGATAACCATGGTCTTCGTCTTGTTTGCATTTAGCTTCATCCCATACTGGTCACAGCTGTCATGTAGCTTCAGTAGCATATTCCTTAGTATCATCATAAAATTTTACGCACTTCATTTTTTCCTCCTACTACCACCCTCCCATGCTCTGAAAACAGTTATTCACCAAATTCTCCATGCAGATGTAGAGCAGGTTTGGTGATCAAGAACATTCTTGTCGTACTTCTCTCTCCATTTGACTTTCTTCAGACATTTCTTCTCCTATCCTGACTTTGACTCCTTGTTTCATATAAAGATTACTGAACAGATTTTTCTAATTTAAATCCACAACTTTTTTCTTCGTGATGTCCATCAGTTAGTTCCAACCCACTCTGTCAAACGTTTGTTATAATAGTCAACTTCGGACACGTCCTTTCTTCATAGCCTCATATTAATACAAGCCTATAAATTGCATGCTTAGTAATTACCGTCACCTTCGTCATCGTCATCGTCGGACTCAATATTTCCTATGCAGCAATATTGATATACAGAGTGGAAGTGAAATAACCCCACAGATTTGTAGAGCGAATTGATCATATTCAGTATAATAAAAAAGTGTAATACCATATCAGTGGAAAGTTTACACTTTTCGAAAAAAAAAAATGTTTCCGCTTACCCCCCGAAAGGTTTAACGTTGTCGTTGTGGATAATTACTATGCATAGGATCTTGATTTCTGTTAATGCTAACAGAGAACGTAATAAAGAATATTTTTTTTTGTCATATTTCGGTGAAATGGACTGTTTTCGTGTAAATTAAACAAAAAGTGTTGTAAATTTGTTACCTTATTAATATGATTAGACGTGGCAACACTAATCATTTGTTGTCGATTTTCTTTCGATAGGGGTAGGGGATAATATTGCTACTCAGGTCGTCTTGACCCATTATTACGTGATTATCGAGTGGAAGTAGCTGTTTGAGTCTTCCGATCTTAAGTGAAGCTTGTCTTGTCATTCAACTTAGTGTACCTAACTCAACGTGGAGATTTTATAATTCGGAATGTCTGGACATGATTTTAATTTACGGAGGGCAAAGTGAAACTCAACTCGTGTATGCAGGAAGGTTTCCGGTAGGATAGTACCTAGTGCAGAGATATTTATTGCTGTCTGCTAGCTGGTCCGTGACACCGGAAGCTTAATTCCAAGTTTTCGCAATTGGGGTCGAAAAAGACCTGTAGAAATTGTTGAGAGGGAAGAGAAGATTTTAAATTTAGTCAGGAAAAACCCGAGCCGAAGCAATCGTTTGATTGTGCAGTACGTAACTTTTTTGTTTACATCTGACGGATGAGTTCAGTGCTTCCTTGAGATATCTTGGGCATTGCGGCGTTGTCAGCAACTTTAAATATTTTATACAATTATTTAATTAATAATGCACTTAATCAAAATATATTTTTTTGTTTATTTTTGTGAAATGTATTCCTCCCTTCAATGTACAGGATTAGATCACTTCCACCCTGTGTATCTGGCATACATAGTCGTTACACTTACAGTATAATATGTATTTGGCATATTCAGTTGTTAGGTTATCTTGTATCGTTACCGTTATATTGTGTCGTCATCGTCGGATTCGTAGTTTTCTACACAGCTTCATACACAATGTATTTAGCATAATATAGCCTATAGTTACCGTTATCTTCTACCATCATCCTCAGATTCTTGGTTTCTGCACATCTTCATACATAGGGTGATGAGTAGACATAGAATCTTTAGGATTTTACCTATTGTTTTCCTTAGTAGCCTATCAGGCCCATCAGTAACTATTACCTGCTACTAAAATAATGAAGTTTTATAGAGCCCATAGGCACCCATTTTCACGTTACGACCTATTTTCGCTTTTCTGCACCTACAACAGCCTTCCCCCCCCCCTTAAATTATACTTAAGTCGTTTTTCCCCCTCCCAAACAAGCAGTAAGATTTAAAAATATTAATCCTCTTGACAGAATTGGTGAAGGACCGACACTGCCACATCCTAACAATAAATTATATTGCAGTAGTCAAACGGACGCGGCAGTCTTTGTAAGCAGAAAAGTGTCGGTCCTTTTATTTATGGCGGTAGCGGCAGCCAGATCAAAAGACCTTGTCAATAATAGTTATCCACGCAAAAATCATTGTGAAAAGTTTAAGACTTCCTTCTTCACACAGTTCCGAAACAGTTGTAGCTAGACAGTCTAGGAAAGTTCTTCATAATTTTGGTATTGTGTTTATGTGTTTGTACTACAAAATGCCGAAACTGTAAACATCCGAAAGTGTATTAATAAGACAATGGATTTCAGATTTCCAGTGTTTTACGACAGATGGGAAAGTGGTTTTGTGCCTGGCCTGTAATAAAGAGGCAAATGCAATTTTTATTATCAAAATAACTTTTTTCTTACCCATGTATGAATATGGATCTGATTTTTCATTTAAAAAAATACTTTGCCCGTGTTTATGTAGGTCTACAGGTTTATATTTAATACGCGGCCATGCAAACGTAGATCAGAATATGATAGTTTTCGATAACATGACACCCCTACATCACATAGTACCAACTTAAATGCACGTTACAAGTTTCATTATCAGTGAAATAACATTCTAAAACTATGATCGGTTTCATTTTTGCATTGTTAAATTTATTGCAGTTTCAGCATTTGTCTTAAAGGCTATATTTCTGAAGCATTAGCAATACTGTCATTTCTCTATTTTTAAATAGGTAATTTTTTTTACTTATATCCCTTAAGATGTATTTTCATAAATGTTATTGTACTATGTTAAAACAATAAGAACCTATTTTACATATGTTTTCCAACCTACATAGGCATCTAAACCTTAATTTTTAGGGCCTAAGATCCGATGTCTAGTAATGTATTAACAATGTATGTATTTGGCATAATATATTGTCGTTACCGTTAATTGATTGAGTGCTTGAGCTCTCCGCTGGCGCGCCTAAACTTGCTAATAAAAATTGCGTGTACGGGATAACAACTTCTTTTGGCTATGAATTTTTCGAAGTGCCGTTAAAGGTCATATGTCTTCGTCTGAAAAAGCTAATAAACGCTGTGAAAATCAGCTTTCGGAACAACTTGGGACATATTGAGTGTTAAAAAATTGGTGCATGTAGATATCAGATGTGATGGTATTAATATCGTTCGTTTGATGTGGGTACTATATGTTAGCTATAATTGCTGTGTTTAAGTTCCATCCTTTTATGACTCCTAATTACTGAAAAGGTGCAGATTTTTATTGCTATCCATCCATCATTTAGGTCATCGTTCGACTCGTCGTTTTCTACACATCTCCATATGAATATACTTCGCACATAAGTACAATATTCGTTAGAGATAATTTCGTCCAGTTCAAATGTAATTAACGGTTAGCATGTCTAGCCGTATACGAGTGGACCCAGGTTAAAATCCTGGTTGGGACAAGTTACATGGTTGAGAATTTTTCCGGGATTTTCCCTCAACTCATTAAGAGCAAATGTTGGGTAACTTTTGGCCCTCGACTCTGGAGTCATTTCGCTAGCATTATCTTCATCACACTCAGATGCTAGATAACAATCGTAGCTGATAAAGCGTCGTAAAATCTTCATCTACGTCAGGAATCCAAAACTGTGCTACAATTGTGGCACACGTCACAACCCGAAATACGTGACTCTGGTCTTCCTTTTACCCCACACGTCATTGGAAATGGTAGGGGAAGAGATATATTCAATGAGCTTGTGAGACGTCACAGATACGTAATTCAAGGCCAGAGGATTGTGGACGAGGAACAAACTCTTTCTCCTTGCTTCCCCTCTTTCTTCCCCAGTTCTGCATTCCTGATCTACGTCATAGTTGTAATCACAGGCATACCGATGAAATAATATAATATAGAGTACAGTAACAGCTTCCCACTCGAGAGATCTGATTATATTATTTTGTTACCCTCGTTATTAAACCCATTTCTCTTAAAGTGTTTATGCATTACTCCAAGAGGAGAAAATTCAGTTACGCATAAAATCAAATAGTGGAAAGACAGGATTCCTGTCACGGAATACGTACAAACAAACAGGGATGTGTGTGTTTGTGTGTGTTTATGTGTGGGTGTACAATGTGCCAGCTGCCATCCATAATTTTAATTTATATACGAGTATTTATGAACCCACAAAAAATTGGTTGAATGAAATGAAAATAAACATTTCAACAATTTATTATTGAAGTCCACATCAAAGCTAAACTCTTTACACATGATTAAAATATCATTTGCTGACACAAAACAATATTAGGACGGCATGCAGCTAAAATTAACACATATAGGCCTACCAAAACTCTTGCTTTCAAACAAGGGTGTTTCCATCAGAGCTAACTAAATAGTATAAGTATTGCGATACTAGGTTGGTAAGTGATCTACAACAGAGACGACGGAAAGTTTGATAAAACGATGCGCTTCCGCCAGGTTTTCTTAATTCCCGAGACTCTGTTATGCACTTAACGCCCCTGTATTGCAAATTATTTTTTGTACAATCATAATTTATATATTTATTTTACTTAATTATTATGTATATTAGTCATGTATTAATTTTGAACTGGACGTTTTTCCAACACCTAGTAAGTCTGGAAACACAAAACCTGGATTCAGAGTAGGCCTACACTAACTCTAAAGTAGGGCTGATGGTGGGGTTGGGAGGGGGGAAGGTAAGTAACAAATCAGACGAAATGCTACTTCGTAGTCTACTGGACTTGTATGTGCTCGATCACCATCAAAGAAAAATTCTCGCAGCTATCTGTATCGGGTCTAAACTGACTACAAGATCTCCTGATAAACTATCAGCTTCTCTACGGATTTCATTGAAATGACATTAAAAGAATTACATATCAACAGCTAGAAATACTATATTTAAGAACCATGTGAAAAAAATATTCTGCATACTATACATTGTTATGTTCATCCATGATGTCAGTAAAATATTAAAAGATAGCAAATTTTCGTAGTTAAAGTAATTGTTGTACGACAGATGCACAATTAATCAAATAGCTAACCTGTTGATTTTCCACTCTGCAGACTAAGTTGAAATCCCGGCGGTCCACTGAGAAAACGATGTTGCTGGGAAGAATTTTTTCAAGATATTTCCATTATTTCCGTTACAGAAATTCGGCATATTCTTCGTCTTTTATAACAGACACTATCCGTTCTTGGAATTCTTTATCTGCACATTTTAGGGGTTGCCAAATCTTAAACACTTTCTAGTCCAAAGTGAAACATATAACTCTATTTTAGAATGCATAGTGTCTCAGTCAATTCATTCTAATTCACTCTGTCAAAAGCCTTTTTTAGGACCACAAAATACTACATCTCTAGGTATCTTTCGCCGATTGTTCGTAGCAGTCCAATTGCATCTCTCATACCTTTTCCCTTTCTGAAGTCAAACTGCTCTTCTTCTAACTGTTCTTTCATCTTAGAATATAAACGTCGATTTAGTATTCGCAGGAAAGATTTTACCGATTGTGATATCAGGCTGATAGTCCTGAACTCGTTACATTTCTTGGCATTATTTTTCTTCGATATTGGCAATAACAAATTCTTCAAGCCATACGCCTTTCTCATATATTTCGTTGCGATATGACAATTTCCTTTTTGTCATCACTCAAGTATTTCACTAATTCAATGGAGATTCCGCCATCTCCCGTTGCTTTTCCATTCTTCATTTCCCTAAGCGCTAGTTCAACTTCTTCGCTTAAAATAGAAAATCCTTTTTTTTTTCTTCTGATACGACTGCTTCGTCTTCTACAGCTAATTCATCCGAACGATTGCCTGTCTCTTATAATGGGTGTTCATTTCAAAGTGTGTCATGACGTTACTGTTGTGAGTCAGCGATTTGAAGCGAGTTTCAGGTTTTATGTCAGAGAAATTGCCTATTATTCAATGCGTTCAATCTGAACTTGAGAACGTGTACGGTATAACTTGAACGTCGTAGCAACAGATGGCGATCTGTACGGTTTGTGTGCTACCATAACCTCTTTCGAACTATGTTTTGCGCGGGCAAGTCGTACCCAGGGTATTTGTTGTCACCGGTTGCTTACGGCAACATTCCACAACACAAATCAAATGCTCCGTGTCCATGTTGACCGTCGAAGTTAATGTCAACAAATACTGTACGTAAGTAATCGTCTTAACCCTCTCCCCATATCACGACATCGACAATAAGAAAAAAACTCACCTCAGTACGTGTTTTCAAACAGTTCACATTATTTCCACTACCGGCGTTACGGTACGTATCGGTAAGTACTCTTCTGAAAGAACGCCGTACTTGCCAGGCAACTTCTCTGGCACATAGGTAATACGCCTCTGCGGAAATGTAGGAAGATTGAATTCTCTAGGCTCATCGCCTAGCCACATGACGACATACAGCGAGCTATGACACACTTTGAACTGAACACGCAGTATAGGCTCCATATTCCAGCTACCTATAAACTGGAATGAAGTTGTCTCATTCGAAGAATATGTAACGTCACATCGTCCACACCTGTGGAGTAACGGTTAGCACTTCTAGCCGCGAAACCGGGTGGCCCGGGTTCGATTCCCGGTCGGGGCAAGTTACCTGGTTGAGGTTTTTTCCGGGGTTTTCCCTCAGCCCAATATGAGCAAATGCTGGGTAACTTTCGGTGTTGGACCCCGGACTCATTTCACCGGCATTATCACCTTCACCTCATTCAGACGCTAAATAGCCTAGATGTTGATAAAGCGTCGTAAAATAACCTACTAAAAGAAAAAACGTCACATCGCAGGTATAAGTACGTTCGTATACAAAATAGTTACGCATTCTCTGCTCTCTTCCTCTAGAAAGTCAAAATCGGGACGCAGTTATAGTGAGTAGTCTTATCGATCACTGCTCTTACTAGTCGTATTATTTAAATAACTATATCTTTGTGGCTGATTGAAGGTTCATTGCAGAGGTAAAATGCCTTAGGTAAGACGCTCAATCGTGTAATACTGCATATTTTCACTGTCAATATAGACAACATTACATAAAAATTGTGTAAAATAAACGTAAAAGTGACAAAAACAGTGCATTGGAAGACACTTCAATATCAAAAGGCACAGAAAGTATGTTGAACGTATTCCAAAAGAAACCAATACCGTCAAAATCTGAAAATTATGAAGATATTAACTCAACGTTTAGCATGGAATTGTGTAGTCTACCATGATGTTCAGTGCCAAGACTCCAATTAATAAATTAAATAATTTACATTTTAGGGAATTTATAGGAAGGTACGTATAAAATTAGTCAGTTTTCAGTGAAGAACAACTTGCAATATCCTAATGAAGCACAAAAAAATATCAGACAATATCTTGTACTACATGATTCACCAATAACGTCATGTGCTATTGACAGAATTTCTTGCAATGTAAAATTATTTCTAGTGGCATCCGCATATGTTCAACTTCCGTAACTTACGAATGCACGTTATTATTCACTGCAAAGATCACGACGAAAATGAACATCACGGCTCAAGCATATGTTTACTAGTATAGCTTCAGAATGTCGGGAGTTGACTACGCCACGAACACGCAGCGACGACGTGTTTGTTTATAGCCTTATCCGTTGCTTTTCCTGTGTTCAGTGTACTATATACCCAATGTGTCTTTAACTTCAGTCTTTAGGTAGCTGGAATACTAAGCCTACTCATATAACTCTTCATCATAATGTCGTTCATGTGTTCAAAATTCCTTCTCAGTCCTCTCAAATCTTCAATTGATAGCTTGCCACAAAGATAACAGAACTGTCCCTAGTGGCAGATATATTAAATAGGGGATACTTATGAATGTATTTGGATGCGTAGGTCATGTTCTTATAATATCTATTTTCTTTTTTACTCATGAAATGATGTAATATATCTGAGGTCAATAACTGTCGTACTCAAAGCTTACAGATACAGCAGTACGAGTGTAATAAGTAACTAGGTCAGGGAAATATAGTTTCCGCCCTCGCTAGGCCGGCAGTCACTGGCGAACGAATGCAGCTGTGGCTGAAAGTAGAGGGGAACACGTGAGCCGTAAGCTTCACAGCTGAGGTAGCTAGTGTAACATTTGAAGACAGTGTAGTTGCATCGAGTAATTTCACTTTTAAGCTCTTGTCCCATTATAACTTTAACACAAACACGACTCTTTCCATTAAATTGATTGTATACGACTATGAGACCTGGTATCACGGAACTGTCTCGAAACAATTAATACTATTTCCCGTGTGATACAACTGTTTTAATGAAATGATTTTAAGAAGGTACTTGCACTAAATTTAGTATTCCCGTAGGGTGTCTCAGTCGTGTGATGAGGTTTTTTATTTCAGAAAATGAGTTCAAGCGAAGAGCTTATTAATTTGAAATAAGATCAAGAAATAGAAGAATTTGCAGAATAAAATCTTAGAACTGAATTCTGGAAGACCAAGCAGACGTTTTAGAACGCAAACAATCATGGTCTAGAATTATTAATAACCAGACAAAGGCAACATTCAAGGTACATCGTAAGTAATGTCATTAATTTCAGGGGTTTAGCCTTTGATTTAGATATAATATTGACGTAGAATCTCTTTTAAGAGTGTAACTGCGTGTAATTCTGTAAGCGGAAGATCTCTACACTTTGGCTTCAAAGTTAATTTATCAGGTAACAGAAAATCACTACTCAGAGTAATTTTGTCACCTATTTATATCACCACCTATGAGCTATTTATTTCTTAATTGACAGCCAAAGCTGTAAGTATTAAAATTCTTCTAATAAGTCATATTTCCTCAGTCATATCCTTAAGAGCATGATTTAATAATTATGAAAATACTGCAAAAGTATTATCCACGTTTTCTTGGTAATACTTTCTTTCTCCACAGCAATGGACGTCTTGCCCTTTGCAAATACTGCAAGAAGGTTTGTAATTTTAAACAGAACATAAACTGTAAAACTCTATTTTACATTTAAATTGTAGGCTTACTTACTTATTTAAGGAAACCGGAGGTTCATTGCCGCCCTCACATAAGCCCGCCATCGGTCCCTATCCTCTGCAAGATTAATCCAGTCTCTATTATCATATCCCACCTCTCTCAGATCCATTTTAATATTTTTCTCCCATCTACGTCTCAGCCTCCCCAAAGGTCTTTTTCCCTCCGACCTCCCAACTAACACTCTATATACATTTCTGTATTCGTCCATACGTGCTACATGCCCTGCCCATCACAAACGTCTGTATTTAATGTTCCCAATTGTCTCAGGTGAAGAATACAACGCGTGCAGTTCTGTATTGTGTAACTTTTTCCATTCTCCTATAACTTCATCCCTCTTAGAACCAAATATTTTCGTAAAAACCTTATTCTCAAACACCCTTAATCTCCGTTCCTCTCTTAAAGTGAGAGTCTAAGTTTCACAACCATACAGAACAACCGGTACGTAATATAACTGTTTTATAAATTCTAACTTTCAGATTTCTTGACAGCAGACCAGATGACGAAAGGTTCTCAACCGAATAAAAACATGCATTTCCCATATTTATTCTGCATTGAGTTTCCTCCCAAGTGTCATTTATATTTGTTACTTTGCACCAGGATATTTGAATTTTCCCACCTCTTGGAAGGATAAATCTCCAATTTTTAAATTTCCATTTCGTACAATATTGTAGGCTACGGGATATATTAGTCTAAGCAGTTAATGTTCCAGAATTAAAAATAAACATATGTACAAATACTAACGTGTTATTTATATTCTACTGTAGAAATAATTCAGTTCACTTTTGCACACAGTTTCTTCAGTTATATTTTATGGTCTGTCGAATGTAAATTTTATTCTTTACAGCATATGTACGTGAGATTCTTAAACTTCTAGCAAACTATCTCTTTACGACTCAGCCTCGCTTGAGATAAGCTTCTAAGACGCTTGTGTTAAGAAATTAAGGACATTTAATTTTAACTTTGTAGTAAAGAAGTTAACAAAATTCTTCATGAAATGCTACACCAGCAGATGCTCAGTATCCTAGCAACATGACGCGGTTGCATATTCAACAGCTTTTAATTACGCATTTGGTAAATGCAATGCAGTGTATCAGAAGAAAGTAAGCCCAAAGTCTCTATTTTGAGATGTAGTGAGATGAATGTTTCAGTTTTCATACAGCTTTATGACATATACTTCCTTTGAATGTTGAAATATAAAGGGTGGAAATGAAATAGCCTTGCAGATTTTCAGGGCGAATAGCTCATGTTTTATGTAACAAAGAATTATCATATCATTCTCGTATTAATGGAAAGCTAATAGTTTTTCAGAAAAAAAAATTCTCAAACGTTTAACAACCTCTTATTCGGTAATTATTGCGAGTAGGATCGTGATGTTTTCCATATCGACAGGAAAACTAATAAAGAATAATTCATTCCTCTGGCGTGTTTCAATATTGTGGATGGTTTTCGTGTTAAAGTAATTTTAAAAACCTCTAAATTCAAGGCACTGCGCGCTGCGAGTTGATTGCAACACAGCGCCAGAGAACAGCTCATCTAGCGAGTTACCGAGTTCGTTGACCTCTTACATCTGTATCACGAGAAGTGTGTGTTAGTGGCGGTGATGTCGGACTACTGAAACTTCAAACTTAATTTAGAACCGTGCATTTAATCACAAAACGTAATAGGCCTATAGATTTTCTATTCATTTACGTGTACCCTATCGTCCCTTTCAATCTGCAAGGTTATTTCACTTCCACTTCGTATAGGCACCTATCCATCCATACAATTCAGGAGCAACAATTTCAAATCACCAATAAAATGCTATATAATGAATCAACCATAACCTGAAAATCCACGTTTTGGCGCTTCTTCCTTTTGACTTCTTACGCAAGATTTACCTCTCATGTCTTGTAAATGCCGCTTTCAGCCATACAGACGTGAATAAATTAAGAGACTAACATTATTTTTCAAATTTTAATGTGATCATTCTGTAGTTTCGAAAATGAACACATAATGTTCACAATACTGATCCTATTACTGTTTCAATTATTGCGACATTCTAGGCTTTCTGCCACAGATAAGATATGGTTTCCTGATAATGACTACATATTCATACAAAATGGTGCTTCATATCATACAACAAAGAAGGCTTGTAAACATTTTCACGATTTCCATAATACCATACCAAAGCAATTAGTTAGACATGTCCTATTACGGTTTAAACCCAATCGAACAACTCTGGTTTTTCTTTAAGAATGGATAGAATAGATTCAACATTACCATTAAAGTTGGGCTGAGAATTATTAATAGCCATTTGGCACAGAGACACTAAAATTCGGGAATATTGCAGAAGTCTTATACACAGCACAACAAAGAGACTTGAAATACTCACCAAGACAAAAGAATGCATAAAAAATATTAACAAGTAGGATATATGAAGTTCTGGCTGATATGTACATCTATTATCAGTCAGTACATCCCACTCGACGATATTGTCAGAGGAAGAACAATTGTTTATATATATATATATATATATATATATATATATATATATGAAGTCTGATTAGAGCAGTACGAGGGTATACGATAAGTAATGGCAACAATGATGTAAACCAGTGCTCCTAGCGATGACCATTGAAATCTTGTACTACGTAATAGAGCAGCGATTGTTTCATAAATCTGCAATATTGAAAGTCTCGAAATAGTTATATTTTGTAGCCTAAATACAGTGGCTGTTTCTGATTTGTAGTAAACACTACAGCCCTAAAGGTACGAAAAAAGGTGCTTCATAAAAATCCAACTTGCAAGAGAAAAGGATGTAACTCAGTGCTTTAGGGCATTACAAGAAGCCTTGGCAGAAATCTTACCATACTGAACTACTGCAAGTTGGGCGGAAAAGAGATATTCGCTTTCAATGAAGAGTCGACATCCGAAGAGCTTCAGATTGATCAGTGAGAGAGATATCCAGAATGCTGCTGAAGATTGAGTCCGCCATCTTCCAAGAGTCTGGCAACATATTGTTCAGATGGCAGCAGACTATGTTTTGAAGTATGTAATGTCAAAGATAACCTAAATAAATGTAGCGTGAAACAGTAATTATGTTACCATTCCTTTTAGAATGTTCTAGTCTGTTAATAGACAGCGATGTGTGCAATGAAGGGGGGAACGAACTGGTCATTATATCTTGGCTGAGTTGCCTCGAGTGATGCCTTATTGATGTCACTTATGAGGTTCAAACCTATCTTCGGAGAGTTGACTGAACAACATTATCATGGATTATGCATTATGTAACTGCACTCCACTTTAAAGGGATCTGTGGAGTAGAAAGACGAAACAAGATCTCTGCGCAAGTGGAATGTGGGAGGGCTAAGGCCAATGACTTATCTGGGGGGAGGTATTGCTAGACGAAGCGAGCAATCGCTTGCAGGAGGATATAATTTCTATTTGAACTCTACCTTCTACCACGAGCATTTTACCCCTTAGCCGACTCGAGCTGATGCTGCCCGCAATACACAGTCTATCTGATAGACTCCGTCCCCATATGCGCGAAGCTATACCACAGATCCCTGGGACGGATCATAGTCTAATAATTTGTCCATGTCTGTAAAGGTGTGTTCTCCTTTCTTTGAAAGTGAAAACTAGAAAAGAACATCAGAGAGAATGTAGTTCATGAACAGTGTCACTGAAAACAAACAAAGCCACCACGTAGCTCAGTCGGTTATGGAGCTTGCCTGCAGATCCGGAGTTGCGCTCGGGCGCGTGTTCGGTTTCCGATTGGGCTGATTACAAGGTTGGGTTTTTTCCGAGGTTTTTCCTAACCATAAGGCGAATTTTAAATAATCAATGACGAATTCTCGACCTCATCTCACAAAATACCATCTCGCTATTACCAATCCCGTCCCGCGACGTTGAATCGTGGTCTAAGGTATCCTGCCTAGGACTCGCGTTACGGCATGCGTGCTGGTTCGAGTCCTCTTGGAGGAAGAAATTTTCTCATGAAATTTCGGCCAGTGAATGGGACCGGTGCCCACCCGGTATCGTGATGCATTTGGGGAGCTACGATAGGTAGCGAAAATCCGGTTTCGCAAAACCAGCTATAACGGCTGGGGGATCATCGTGCTAACAACACGATACCTCCATTAAGGTTGGATGATCGTCCACCTCTGCTTCGGCATGTGGTTCTGAGGCCAGCAGGCGGCTGGTAGGTCTTGGCCCTTCATGGGCTGTAGCGCCATGGATTTACTTTACTTTATCACCAATCCCATTGACGCTAAATAATATAGTAGTTGATGCAGGGTCGTTAAATAACGAAGTGAGAAAACAAACAAACAAATAAAAATGTAAAGCTTAACAGAACACAAAATATGAGAATTATAGGCTAGTTACAAAGCAACGTATATAGGCTAAAGGCTCATTCGCAATTAAAATTAAACATAACGAGTTAACTTAAGATTGTAAACGTTACGGTAAAATCAAGAAGTCATACCATCATTCACGACGGGAATATAAACATAACAGCAAACATACTTGGTAACCATGGAAACATAACGACGCCATTTCCTCATATTCTGTCGTATAATTCAGCGCTCCACGATTGTGTTCTGTTTGCAAATCACGTAAGCATAAGCACGAAAGTTTGGAGTTTGCAAACTTTGATGTTAACGTGTTACGGTAATGTTAATGTCAGTGTTTATATGAATCATTGTGAATGATCTCATTTGGTAGCCTGGCCACAAACTTCTGTGTTTATGTTACGGTTATGATTAATTTTCATTGTGAATGGGCCTTAACAAATGAAAATATCAAGAACTTTGGAGGAAAACTCGGATTTAAACAGTGTGCCCTTCCGCGAAAAATTAAATATTTATCAAATTAATCTATATTTAGGCCTATATTAATTTTATTTACGTATATTTGTAAGCGTAGAAATGATTTTGATATAGCTTTGTGAAACGTTTCCATCTTTCATGCAATCGTTCTGCCATTTATTCGTTAATGTCACTATCATCGACAAAGCAGCAATAAAAACTACAGCAACGTACAGTACGTCTTACTATGAGGCTCCCTCGAAGAGATCTGTTTTCGGTGGACAAAGACAGAATCTATACCGGCTGTAGCAGAGCCTTCATGTTTTCTCTGCCAGCATTATCCATAATTCATAACCATCGCTTATCAGCGCGAAGCTGTTGCTTTGTATCACCTCCAATATGACCAAATGCACCGGATCAATGCGTTGAACGGTCTACAGAGCAATTAACCTTGATACTCCCTGAGTTGCAGCAGCCGCGCGCCGCCTGAAGTTACGGTTATGGTAACACAAGACAGAATAGCAGAGAGAGAACGACTGTCGACTATTATCTTAATTTATTAAGTCGCCCAGGGAATATTGTGATCTCTGTAAACAATGTATTGCCTTTTTACATCCTCACTAATGCCCAAAAAAATCAATTTCGAAATTGTAGCGTAAATATTATATTTCTGCAACCCTAACATCCCAAGAAAGCATTCACATATTTTGTTTATTGTTTGTTTCTCCCTATATCTGCTTAATGCAATAATGAACCCTCGAACATGGGCGTTGCTCATACGAAATGAATTTATTTAACTTCATTTATGTTTTAATATATTACCTGTACGCAGTGTGCAAATTCACGGGGGGGGGGTGAGGGGGATTTCCCCCATTTTGGAATGTTATCCCCCTCTCATAAATTCATATTAACATCCCTGCCAGGGATAAATTCTACTTCCCCTCACAAAATATAATTTTATTGTTTTAATACGAATATACTATATAAAGTATAAAGTAAGCAAAGAAAATAGTATAGATGTATTATCATCACCGGCAAGAAGACAACAATCAATAAATTAGGAATTACACATCTTATCTTAAGCCTGCTCACGGATATAATAATTATAATGATCAAGATACAAGACAAGCAACTCAGTGCGACCAAGCGTTGAGCTGTATCGAATGCGGATAAAAATAATTTTATGTATGGTATTCTCTATCTAGGATTCTAACTTCCCCTGATCAGGAATCTTAATTCGCACCCTGTCTGTACATTCAGTATTCTTTCATTCATTAGTTTTCTGCCCCAATGCAGATATTTCACTGCAAATCCAGCATTCTCAAATCTTTGTTATTTACTGCCTTCTTCTTAGTCTTCGCATACAATCCATGTATATTAATGTTGACAATAATCTGATATTTTCTTGTCTCGAAATTTTCTTCAGTTCTCAATTCCTTACAGTAATATAGATATTTAATAGTTTTTGCGTTCTATTGTTTTGTTTTTAATATAATTTTAATATTGCTTGTCAAATTCAGTATAAATTAAATAAATTAAAAATAGATGGATTTCATAAAGAGTGGTACAGGAGTTGTTCTAAGTTGTGTCCATCTGCATTCACATTTCCGATATATTTGAATAAATTGTTACATCCTAAAAACACTAAAAATCTAGTATAGGCTACAGTCAGAGCCAATACATGAAGAAGAATTGCAAGCATTGTACAAATACAGTAGAACTTTTGCGTGCGAACAACAGTTATATTACACGCAGATAGTGATATCATCCACACCTGTGAAGTAACGGCTAGTGCGCCTGGCCGCAAAACCAGGTGAACTGGGTTCGAATCCCGTTCGAGGCAAGTTACTTGGTTGAGGTTTTTCCGGGGTTTTCCCTCAACCCAATGTGAACAAATGCTGCGTAACTATCGGTGCTGGACCCCGGACTCATTTCACTGGCATTATCACCTTCAGCTCATTCAGACGCTAAATAACCTGAGATGTTGATACAGCGTCGTAAAATAACCCACTAAAAAAAAAAAGGTAATGATATCGATCGTTCACTCACTCTTTCATTTCATTTCATTCATAGTTTTCTGCCCAAAGGCGGGTCCTTCACTGGAAACCCAGGATTCAAAATTAAAAGTTCCACTGTAAAATGTTCAGCTACAATAACGTCCACTGAACTAAAAAGTCCTCGGTACATAAATGTCCACTGCAATAAAATGCCCACAATAATAAAACGTCTACTATATTAAAGGTCCATAAATGTTATTGCAAAAAATACCATGTTACAAATATTTCTTGTAGCTTGTATCAAAATCATTATTAGTCCTCTTCCGTCTCTGACAACTGTTGATTAACATTCATTTTTAAATTATAGGAAACAGCATGGCTGTACTGTCTAATGCTGTTGCTGCCTTTAGATTCTTCACATCTGCGAATTATTCCCTCAATTCTGAGTTGATTTGTGATGTATCTCTTATTTATCAGTTCTGTAATATTGGTGTGCCCTCCTTGAATTTATATAATTGAGTTCTCTATAGAATTTTACTAATCTCTAATATGTTCTAAAAATCTCCAAATGCTGACGTGATGTGCCGACATCATCCTCTGAAATTCTGAATGGAAATTCTGAACAGCATTATTAGTCCGGTGGTGTCCATGTACCGGTATGATTTAAGAGTACATATTCTATACTGGTAAGGGAAATCTCGGCGGAATTGCTCTCCTTCGTCCTTGTGCGCGCCGCCCCTGCATATAGACATGCTGTAGCCTATGTCAGCTGTCATCAGCGCAATGCACCCTCTTACCCGCGGATAAGACATTGCAATGGCGTGCATCCGTGGCTGCTGGCGGGTATGCTTCTTCCCTCTCCCTTCTGCACGACGGTACATACTGCGATACACTTCTTACCCGTTACCATTTCAGCGAGTGCTGAAGAATAGTGTTGTATGTAGTCTGCAAGTTCCAAAAGTCATCGTCTATGTCATACAAATCACCAAAGACGTCTTCAACATTGTCCAAGTGAATAAAGGGCAATGCCATTAGTTCCTGAATTTTATAGGCATATTGTGGTTCTTGAATGTTTTGGTACCTCTGTCGGAAACCCAAATTAATTACTTTTCTGTATACTGCTTGAGGAAAAAGGAAAATATATCCTTAATGCTTGCATTTGGAAAATGCTGTATTGCAGCATTCATATTCCGCAACTCGAAGTCCATCATTAACATTTCTGGCTATAAGTGGTATCCAAGTGTGACCAGTTGTGCTTTCACTTGTTCATAAACTTTTCAGTAAGAGTTTTCAGATTTTTTGTCCTAAGACAGAAAACCAAAGGGAATACATATACCAGGGTACCAGGAAGGAAACGGCGATATGCACGTTTGCAGGATCATCAATTCCAACACTATAAATTCTAATTAATAACACGATGAAAATAAATGTGGTCTTGTGTGATCGGGCATACAACTACGATGCAAGCATGACCTTAAGTTCGCGCCGCGCATGCGTGACGCGGCGGTGGGGGTCCACGGCGACTTGCGGCCATTCTTGGCGTGGGCAAAAATTTCCTGGTAGTGTGTCTCGCGACTCCTATGTGCTAGCACGTTGATTTTGGTGCCAAATCAAAGATCTAGTCTAGGTCTATCGATTTAAGCCAGACAAAACGACAGCCGTGTCCCCGACACAGCCACTCTCCGATTTTTTTTAACATTCATGTCACGTTCAAACACCGCTTACGTAGACAGAAAATCAATAATACTAGAAAATAATTACAATATACGAATGACCGCATTATGTGATAGGATTTTGTTTAAAAACGATTTCATCTGAAGAGATATTCAGCATCTAAATTCAACCAGGGCAAGAAACAGCTGATAAATTTTTCCCCAAACTCTATACCAGAAACAGGAAAGAATTCTTTTGCGTGCTTCAGATCTGTGACAGGGGTCACGGACCTCTCGGTTTCACCGTTCATTTTTGTTGAAAATATGGTAAGAATTATACCGCCTTTGAAAATCATCACGTCCACACCTGTGGAATAACGGTTAGCGCGTCTGGCCGCGAAACCAGGTGGCCCGGGGTCGATTCCCGGTCGGGGCAAGTTACCTAGGTGAGGTTTATTCAGGGGTTTTCCCTCAACCCAATATGAGCAAATGCTGGGTAACTTTAAGTTCTGGACCTTGGACTCATTTCACCGGCATTATCACCTTCATCTCATTCAGACGCTAAATAACCTAAGATGTTTATAAAGCGTCGTAAAATAACCCACTAAAAACAAAAAAATCATCACTCTCGGCTGGGTTATAATCCGTGAACCTCGAAACCAACGGAAACGATGGTCTCCAATAAGCCACAAAGAACGACATCGCGTTTTTGCATTGAGTTACCAGAGGAAGATTTACATACAGCAGCAACCAGCTAAACGAACTTGTCAATGTTGTGATCGCCGTACTTTCTGACCTCCCAACGTGCATGTTCAGAGGTTAATTTCATATTCCGCACACTTCGTTGAAAGGCTCGCTGAATCATAATTGTTTCAACGGCAGCGTTGTCGATTTTTGTGGTGGTACCGGCGAACACGAGATTTCCCTTACAATGCCCTAGTCCATTTATGCCATTTAACCGTTAACCGAAGTTTCTCTTGCGGTTTATGTCAAATGCAAACATTTTCCTGATTATGTGGGTTTAACCACTCACTTTTCCACGAAAGAGAGAGAGGGCATCTGTCAATTCATTTAAATATAAGTAAACAAGCATGAACTTTGATATCAAAATCATCCGGCTTGCTTCGACTTGGGACAACTTGTCTCCATGAAAAGATGTAAAGAAAGTTTCCATCAAACTTTGATGCCAGTTTCCTTAAAAGAAAACTCGGGTCGCCGGCAGAGCAAAGGGGACCGATACGCAACATGCATTGCATCCGCCTGCTCCTCAAAGGATGAAACTGACATGTCGAACACAAGCGCAAGAAGTACCTATATGCCGAAGAGCGAAAGAGTGAGGAGTCTTCTACTTAACTCTCTGAACTTCATTGTAGAAAGTGTGTATTGTACCTTATATAATACGAGTAGTATGGTAATAATTCCTTATTTAACAAATTATTATTAGCATTATCACTATTATTGTCATTATTATCTACATTATCGTCATTAATAAAATATTGAGACGAATTATTTATTATTATTTGCGCTGACCAATTTAAATTTTTATTCTAAACATCAGGCAGTTAAATGAATTTATTTTATTTCCCGAGCCATATTTAATATCATAATAACACTATTCTTACATGGTATACAAAACTAAATATTAATTAAGTATATCAATCTACCGACTTCTCAGAAAAATGTATTAGAAGGGCAATTTTGTTGACTATCTAGTCATCGTGGATAAATATTAAAGCACTTCAGAGAAGCCTTCATGAACCTACAAGTAGGCCAATAAAAATACAATTTTCTTATTTAAATTAAGAAGGTATCTCGACAGTATTAATTCGATGAAGTTTGGATACACGTTAGTAAGAAACTGTTAAAGATGTCTAACAAGATTCTCGGGAATAATTTTACAATCTTTATTTTTAATAATACCTACTACAGTGCGATCGAAAAGTCCCTCCGCAGCTCTATTAGTTCCAGTAACACTAGAATACAACCCATAGAAAATTGGCACTCCCCCATTCCGGTTTGACAACCTTACACTCCCAGTCCATCATATGCTTAACGACCAGTGCTGCCACTTGAATTCTCTACCAAATCTCAGCCTAGTGGATTCTCGGCTAAATAAACACTGCGGAGAGACGTCTCGATCGCACTGTACAAACTGAAGATTGTTAACATGTATTTAGATATAATTATATTTTTAAATCACACAATTTTTTTACTAAAATTTAATATCAATATTTTTTTTTTTAAATACTACCATGAATGTAACAGGAAAATCAATCCATAGCTATTTTTACACTTTTGATTCTGGTTAACGCACACAAAATGTTTTATTCATTTTGGATAAACAGTTTTTGAAAAAAAAAAAAAAAGAAATGAAATGCACCGGAATCAGTTTTTCTGTATTTTACAATTTCACATTTTATTGCATTTTTTAAAAATGCAGTTCATTCAAAATAAATGAAACTACTTGTGTGCATTAACCACAATCAAAAGACTAAAGATAACTATGAATTTTCCTGTGACATTAATGGAAATATTTAAAAAATATTAAATTTTAGCGAACAGATTTGTGTAATTAAAAAAATAGCCTATATCTCAATACGTGTTAACATTCTTCAGTTTGTAATACAGATCGATTATTTAGTCCTGGCAGCACCGCGACGTGAAAGAGGGGAAGTAATAGGAGTAGTGGGGAGAGCTCCGGAGTAAAGATAAGGGCGAGCAGTCGGTAAAGGAATGCAGTACAGCTTAACTGTACTAGAAACATACCGCTCTACCGCACGCGTGACAACCGATCGCTTCGGAGGCAAGCGAATGACTAACCCAAACACCCCTTGGCGTAACTAAATGGACTCGTCTGACCCAGGCCCACATTGCCTGCGACTGTCAGGACTAAATAATCGTACTATAAGTATTATTTAAAATAAAAATTGTAAAATAATTCCCGAGAATCTTGTAAAGATATCTTAACAGTTTCTTAGTAACGTGTACCCAAACCTCATGAAATTAACATTGTCGAGGCAGGCGGTACCTTTTCACCTTAAAAAGTGAACACATAAGCAAAATTAAGAATATAATTAAAAGAGATATTTTTAAAATCTCTCTTTTTGCTGACGACAAAATGCTAAAGTCTTCATAAAATGTTTAAAATATAAGAATTATATAGATAGGCCTATACTATATTTGTATTTAAATGTGAATTCAATTATAATATTTCACAGCGAAATATTTCCAGTTGAATCTAATGTTTCTAGATAAAGAACCAGTTGAACAAATAATGATATTTAACCGTATTTTGTCAGAGACACTCTAGTAGGACTTCATCGAAACCTTAATGATACATGGCGGAATTGACAGATGGCATCACATAACAAAGTTATATCTACAAAGAATGCGTTCGTTCGGACTTCTAAGTAAAAGAGTGGTAAGACACAATAAGCCTTCGGTCCCCTTGTCCGTGCAAAGAAAGGTATCCTCTTTGGGTGCATAAAGGTAGAGCACCATGCTGTCTTGACCACGACACTAGAATGAGGGGATATGGTCTGCCCAACGCTCCGACAACCTTTTAATACCAGGAAAGGTCAGATATTCAATATGATAGGAGACTAAGTGGATTGTTAACAGTTCTGGAAGCTTTGGAAACTGAAGAAATCCCGGTACCATCAGACATCGAACCCGGGACCTTCCAGTCCTTAGCCAATAGTTATACCAACTGAACTACCCTGCCGTTATTATGTATTATAGAGAAATAAATTCACGGCTTTTGAAGAAGAAAATATGAGAAGTGAAACCTAATCACAAATGTGAATGAAATTTTATAAAGTAAATGTCATGAAAACCACACTGTAGGTTAGTGAGAACTGGCTTCTTATAACAAAGCCTAGAAGCTAAATTTAGACTGCAGAAATGAGAATTTTACGTTTAATTAGGATTAAAAGACGAGGCGAAATTGAAAATGAAATCAGAATAGACTACAATCACAAAGCATAAATGAAAGTACTTACAGTGACATATTAAACTGAACACAGGATAGTAATGTATGGATTACAAGAGACTTCTTCGCTACTTTCACCAATCACAGAATAACATATAGGTCTACAGGTCATCTTTTAAAAAAATGGCAAGATCGATTAAAGATGTCGCAATATGACAATTCACATAAAGTTTACAGGAGTAATTTATTCACGTATTTTTCGCATTTAAACGAACAAATTTTCTCAAGTGAGGAAAACCTGATGTTTTAATATTTCACAAAATTATATTTATTTTGGCAGTCCGCCGAGTAGCTCTGTGGTAGCGCGCCTGCCTCCAGACTGGCCGGCTCGGGTTCGATTTCCGGCGGGGTCAAAAAATTTCATGGAAAATTTTTACCTCCAGATTAGGAAAGATGGCGGTGCACAACTTCTAATCACTTTATTATGCATAAATATGCCTCCGTTATATCCAAAATCTCTCCATATGAAGAGAAGGAATATGTCACTATTGACAGTGATTCGTCCGTCTGATGGGGACGTTAACCTGGCGGTCCTCTTGTTATTCGACAGGAATAGGCTACGTGCCGGCACCTGGTTTCTCCTTCTCCCTCATCAACATCATTCTCGCCCATCCACTATAATTACGCGAACACTTACACATACACTCACTCTAGTACACGACATAATTATTCAGAGATAAACATCATGCATAACGTGGCCAGTCGAAGTGGTGTGCAACTTCAAATGGCCCAAAGCTGTACCATCTATCCGCAATATGCGGAACCCGAATAACGCAAGTGAAGGGGGTAAACATTAGACCCACATACATATTTTTTCAGTTTAATTAAATTAAATTAATTAATTCATAGTTTTCCGCTCAAAGGCAGGTCTTTTGTATTGTCCAATCTTTCCTATTTTCCGCCCTCCTCTTGGTCTCTGCATATTATGATCCATATATCTTAATGTTATCTATGATCTGATATCTTCTTCTGCCCCAATCTTTTGGACGCTGTTTGATAGACTGACTTAACAGGCTCGGAATCATTAATCTTTAGTGACACACTTGTATATATTTAACAATACAATTAATACAAGTTCAGTTCGGAAATATATTGATTGCACCTTGTAGGTTCAAGTGCAAGACTGACATAGAATAATAATAATAATAATAATAATAATAATAATAATAATAATAATAGTCCGTGGCGCTACAGCCCGTGGAGGCCCTAGACCGGCTGCTGACCTCACACCCACATGCCGAAGCAGAGGTGGACGATCATCCAACCAGTATGGAAGTTTCGTGTGATTAGCACGATGGTCCTTCCAGCCGTTAAAGCTGGCTTACGCAACCGGATTTCGCTACCTATCGTAGCTCCCCAAGTGCATCACGATGCTGGGTGGGCATCGGTCCATACACTGGCCGAAATTTCATGAGAAAATTTCTTCCCCATGAGGAATCGAACCAGCGCACATTCCGTAACGCGAGTCCTAGGCAGGATGCCTTAAGCCTTGGTTTTTCTGAACCGACGCTTGCGAGTTGCGAGGTGCGAGGCCCGCCTCGCACAAATCCGGACTATACGAGAGATAGTGAGTGGTTTCTATAACTGCGAGGTACGCAGACCTCGCACCTCGCAGTTATAGAAACCACTCACTATCTTTCATGTAGTCCCGATTTGTGCGAAGCGGACCTCGCAACTCGCATGCGTCGGTTCAGAAAAACCAAGGCTTTAGACCACTACACCACGGCGCGAGACGACTGACACAGAAGTAGCGTGAAATATATGGAAACTATTAGTTGTTGAATCTCAGATATCCTTTTTTGCTTAGTTGTGATTTAGTAAAATTAGAAGCAACGACTTAAATACTTCTCGTATGAAGAATGTATAACGATACAGTATCAAACATGACAGTAAACATGCTATGATGAATACCTACAGCCTATCCATTTAGGAGGAAGATGAACTGTGAAGATGTATTGTAAACTAATCGTGTAGATCACTATGAATGAACCTGTCGCTAGTGATTTAATGCTCATACGAAATCACAATTAATATACATAAGGTTGTTCAATGTTCAGTAAGAACTTAAAAGTTGTCTAACTCTGTAGCGAAGTTGATAGAAACGTAATAATACTGAGTTGGTTCATGAAAGAATGGGATTTATTAAAGTGTAGAACAATTTGTAAGAATACTCCACATTGTTGAGTATATTATTTTCTTCAACAGCACAACTTCGTTCTCATTGCACGTTCCATGTTCTGAATGTTGTCTAATTTACAGGTCACTGTATAAAACCATCCCAACATTTCAATCATTTTATGAGGAATACGGTCTACTACAAAGTTCTTCTTCTATTTTTTACAAGCTGCTACAATGGCGACAAATTGTAGGTTCCATACCTTCTCAGTGCACTGCAACATTCTCTACTATATTCACACCAGCACTGAATAAAGCCAATTCCCATTTGAAGAAGCAAAATCACTATGTCTTTACATCAATTTGCAAAGGAAGAAAAACATACTACCCACCCAATAATAGCCTGAATTGTTATTTATGGGCTATTCCATATGAAATCGATCAGTAAAAAACCTCGCATTTTTTAATACTCTAATTTTTTCCCTATTTATACAAGGTGCTGAGGAGAGTGCATTTTCAAAAATATACTATCGAAAATCAAACGGTTTTCGTACTATTGAGCGACAAATTTTGCGTATTTTATAAAAACAAGCCTCTTTCAACGCTCAGAACTCTGGAACAATTTACTGCAGAACATTGAACGGGAGCTCATTTTGAAGCTGACATTTAGTAGGTTATGATAAGAAGTAATACTTATTTTTATTGTATACAGAGAGAGAGATAATCTGATTTTACTTACTTTTAGGTTTTTTGCCCATTTGTAAAAATGTAAACAATATTGAGAAAAAACTTGCATTATTAAGAGGGATTCGGCATTGTTTGCTTAGTGGCTCGGCAATAAGTTTCGAGGGTATTAAATAAATTATTTTCACACGCCTAGACTTGAACGGCGCAGTACCGCACGCACTGGCTGAGAGCTGAAGATAAGGGAGCATTGGGCGTCATTTTACTCCTGTGTTTATGAAAACTTGTGATAAAGCTAGCCCAGCCATGACACATCACGTGTTTGTCTCCTGGTCTTGCTTGTCTGGACTACCTACAGTCAGCTGGTTAGTTCACACGCGTACTATTTATTTTCTTTATTTGATATTTTCAATACTTTCTTATCAACAGTACACCAGTAAAAAATATGTGTTTATTTGTACTTTCAATGCGGAATCTAACCATATAATTTAAAAATATTTTTTCGTGGGCAAAGGCGTCTTAATGAAGAAACATCTAAATTTCTCCATTTCCATAAAAAGTAAGAAAAACTCTTTACATGTCAATATAAACTTTAACTTCTCAGCATCAAAATAGACCATGATTTTGATCATTGGGTGAAAGGGTTTCGGAGCCATAACAGTTTAAAGTTGCAAATTTTATGAAAACACGATAAATTTAAATATTTTAAATTTAAACACTATGAAGTTCTGATGCCTCAAACTTTGCACAAAGCACTGTATCACAGTTGTCAACGGACAGAAAAAGTTTCATTGTATTTAAAAATTGCAAGGTCAATTTTCTCTATATTTCGGTCGATTTGAGATATAGTACGTCAGAAAACTCTCTCAGCAGTGGTTAGAACGCCAAGTATGAAAAGCGGATAGTAGAACACTGAGAGCTGTCCAGGCACACATAGATTGAGGCCGTTCGACCTTCACTGAGCATTACCAACACTTCAAGCACCAGCGGTGAACGGACTTTGTTTTCTATATTGCAGATTGAGTTTTTTAATGTACTATACAGAGTGCAAGTGAAATAACCCTGCAGATTTTCAGAGCAAATAGTTCATGTTGTATGTAACAAAAATGTGTTGGTTGAAAGTTCATGGTTTTCTGAAAGAAGATTTTGCTTCCCAAATGATTAACACCCTCTTATGCTGTAACTATTGTGAGTAGGATCGTGATTTTTGTCCATATCGATATAAAATCTAAATAATAATAATAATAATAATAATAATAATAATAATAATAATAATAATAATAATAATAATAATAATAATAATAATAATAATTTACCCTTCTGACGTAGGTTCAGTAGTATGAACGGTATAGTGAGAATTTAAAAACCGCTAATTTGATGAAAACGCTGACCGATGCGACCAGCTTGCAACAATTTTTTTTTATTTCAGTAGGTTATTTTACCACGCTGTATCAACATCTTAGGTTATTTGGGGTCTGCATGAGATGAAGGTGATAATGATGGTGAAATGAGTCCGGGGTCCAGCATCGATAGTTACCCAGCATTTGCTCATAGCTTGCAACAATGTAGCCAGAAAGGGAGATGGGAGGTAGTTCACTAAGGTAGACAGACCTGAGTTCGTTGATTTCTTACATCTGTATTACGAGAAGGAGCAGTGTGTTAGCGGCGATGTTTGCCATACTGCTGAAACTTTCAACTCAATTTTCTAATTAATCTTTTATTTAATCACGAAACGTAATACAGGTTTTCTATTCATTTAAGTGTACACTATCGTCCCTTTCAATCTGTAGGATTATTTCTCTTCCAATCTGTATAGATATTATATAAGTGAATATAGAGGCCTGCATAGGAAGGTCATTCCACACCTCGCGATCAAATATGTGATATGGATAGTGCTAAAAGCATTCTCTTTTCCAATTTCAGTGTTTTTGCAACATCGTTGCACAATAAAAATTAGTAAAGTCGAGCAGCGTTCGTGTTGAAAATATCAGTAATCACCGTCAAAAATGCACGGAACTGTCAGCCACAGCTACGAGAAGCATTTGGTAATAGTGTTTTGCCTATCGAACGGTTGCGTAGTAGATAGAAACCTTCGAAAATGGAAAAGTGTCAACTGCCGACATGTATCGCAGTGGAAGGTCCTTGTTCGTTTACACACAGGTATCGGCAGCTGTAATCAAGCAGCGCTCAAATGAAGTCAGACGTTGGACGATGAATAACTTAGAGCATCGTACATTTAAATATTTCTGTGCCGGCGGTGTTCCAAATTTCAATCATAACACAGAACATAAAAATGTGCAAAATTGATGTCAAAAGGGTGTAATCATTTAAAAGAGATACAGAAATAGTTTGGCTATGAGGCATATTTTTAACTAAATAGAAATGGAAATGAGTTTTCTGTAAACGGCGCCACTCACAGTCGTTACATACGTTTAGTCAAAATTCGTCACGAACGAAGCTCTTAGCCATTCTGGCATACCTACGACTGTCAAGAAGTTCTTGTATGACATCTAATTCATGATCAATACCAATGCGTCATTCAGTTCGGGAGGAAAATTTCAGGACTTCTGGATAACGCCATATTCCTATGATATGATAATTCGAAAGCTCACATAGCTTACGGCGTTGAGTGTGTGATGGAAAAAATGTAGGAAATTACCTTAAAATTACAACCATTTAATTCGAGAAAAATTCTTTCCGGCACCGGGTATCGAATCCGGGACCTCTCAGCTCTACGCGCTGAGTGCTCTTTCCAACTGAGCTATGCCGGGACACGTCGGTGCCGGCCGAACTCCTCTCGTAATGTGTCCCGGCATAGCTCAGTTGGAAAGAACACTCAGCGCGTAGAGCTGAGAGGTCCCGGGTTCGATTCCCGGTGCCGGAAAGAATTTTTCTCGAATTAAATGGTGATAATACACATTGGCTACTTCATAGTAGTCGTGTAATATTCAGTGAGCTAGGCGAGACCTCATATATAACGAATATGTGATATATTAAAATTACAAATTCTGCGGCGATCAGATGAGACATAAGTAATAAAACAAACAAGACGAAGCAATAAAACAAACAATAAAACATATGCTCATAACCAGTTCACATAATTCGAAATTTATTCTCTTTGTTTTGAAACAACTATGGCGTATTGGATAAATTCAAAGTTCTGGCAATAGGATAATATCGTGGTTGAGGAAGTATTGAGATCTTTCTATCGAGACAGATAATTTCCATACAGCTACCTGTGATTTGACAATTATTATTGTAGTGGAGCAAAAACCCGGTGCCTGATTTGTATTATTTGGGCCTCTCATTTGTATTATTTGGTCCTCTCATTCCACAGTCGTTTAAAAACTCTCAGATAATATTTTCAGTAGCAATCAGAGAAGAAGAAGAATTATTTATGGATATGGTCTTAACGATCGTAAAAGTAACCTAAGTCAGAATCGTCTTCATTTTCGGTTTGTAGAAATTGTTTCGCTTATGGTAACATTTTCAACTGCCATTCTGTACTTGAGCGCTTTGTTTCACCGCCGAACTAATAACACCATGTTCCATCGTCTGTCTTGATTGATTGGACCGATTCCAAGAACGTTGTGAATCTTCAGACTGTTCAATTGTGTACCAGTAGTGAAAAGTTTTGATGACCTTCTATTAATCCTTAAATTGGCAGAACGGTAATTTATTACATCGCTCCGGAGAAAACAATTAACGCAATGTTTATATTACATTAATTTCTGTGTGATGTTATAGTACTCTGTAATAATTTTCCTTAAATTTAATTTACTGCCAATTTCGTTTCTGTTATTTTATTAAAATTGTAGTATACATTAAAAATAGTATCCCATAGGATAACTAGTCACTCTATGGGTTAAGCTGTGAATGATAAATAGTACGTACGCAATTTTCGTCTTTATCTATATCTGGAATAAAATCTTGGGTTTGGTTTTCCTGTTCACACCGAAATCATCTGCATTAATTAAAAGTGACACAATATTCAGTTTACACTAACTCACTTTACTGATTAATTCTGCCTTTCGATCAAACCAGAAGCTCTGATTTTGAATCATCTTCAAAATAACTTCTGCCTTTCTTGAAACGAATAAACTGGGTAACTTGTGACCGTATGGGCTTGTTACATGAATTTCACCGTCACGAGTGTATGTTCATGCAGATCTTTTTATTAGCTCTTTGATTGAGTTGATATCTTACGTGAATATGTCTATTATTTTGGTCCGGAATACGGAATGAAAATGACACACGACACTTTTCGACAAGTCGTGGTCAACGCTTATATCTCAGAAACTATACAACCTAGAACTAAGTTACATATACCATCGTGTATAGGACATAACCATGCACGAGGAAACAAACATCACATCCGATGATGACGTCACCACAGCTCAGCAAGTAAAAACAAAATGGAGTCGATTACATCGCCGTTTTGTTTTAGTATCGGCTGTAAATTCGTACTGAGTGGGCGTATTTCGGTGATCGAGATGTAATTTGAAAGGGAATGTAGAATTATTTAAGGTATAAGAGACTGCTGTACAGTGACATTTAAAACTCGCGAATGGTTCGTGTGTAAAATGAAATTTGGGGACATAATTTCAAAATACCGAAGATTGTCGCTCAAAAAGCCAAGACGAAATCAATTAAAAGTCATCAGGATGATAGAGAACATCGAGACGAATGGATTGGTGTGCCTAAAAGTAATTTTCAACGTTGTAGAGTGTAGAGGTCACGTCTCAAAGACGTGCGTCAGAACGGACAAGACGCCAACGGCTCGAGCGAGTGTAGTGTTTCCGCGTCTATTATGCCTGATATTGAAATTAAAAGGCGTCGCCAGTGTTGACGTTTACTTTAACGGAAATTCTATCTACGACGTATACACGAATATAACTTGTGGTTGTCTCTACGATACAGCCTACCCCAATTTCTTTTGACACCAGTTAAAATAGCTAACATTGTTCTCAAAGTACTATCGGAATACAGACCTATATTAATTTCCTGTGTTATAGAGTACATGTTGGAAAAAGTACGAAACGTCATAAGTACTGTGAACACTCTGGCGACTTGCGTTGTTTTGCATCAGCCAACGGTATGTGAAGATTTTTTGTCTGACGTTTTCAACAGCAAAAGTTAAGATCATAATCATAAAAAAACCAGCCCCATTATTTTGTTATCGACTGTTTCATAACCATATCAATAAACGCCTATTGTATACTACAAGAATAGAGACTTATAAATTACCTGATATCTGAACTGTGGTTGTTGTTTTTCTTTACTGATGAATTTTAATTGTCTGCGTCTTGATATCTGGTTTTCATTAAATATCCAAAATGATAATTAATATTAAGTACACGATTGTTCTAGACACGCAACTTGTATAAATTAAATACAACTTTATTTTTTTCCGGAAGAATCCCTTTTCCTGTTGTGTCAGTCGGTTTCCATGGTGATCGGCACGGAATCACGCTATTGTAAGCACACGACTTAATTTACATTCCTACCAAGCAATTACTTGCTTAGTGACGCAATAAAATGAAGGAAACGCAAACCCAGGCCAGAGAATCCCTCAGTGGAGGAACCAAATGTCTAATAACAGAGTCAGTAGCACGACTCCAAAATTACTTTCTTGTTTTCCAAGAGCAGTTTATATTCAGGGTACAGATACAACATCGGCTGTGCAATAGGCCTACTACCTTCATGAACGTCCTTGTCCTTACGATTCAGAGGCTAGATGTTATGATGTGATTAATGATATGATAAAGTATATGATAACAATAATGTATGATGTAATGTGGTGCGATAGGTATGTTATGACATAACAACCGCTGCATAATAATTTTATCAGTATTTTTAGAATGTAGAGGCTACAAAATTACATAATGAGATATACAATTTGTTATGACATGGTACCTTATTCAACATTATAAAGCGAGTGACCGTATGCATATGAAAAGGGATCATTTGGCGGCTTCTAGTTTCAGATATGGACAGTGATCTCAGCGTGATCCAGTTGACACTGAATTTTAATATGTATCAGCTTATTGTTTAGGTGTGATCATATTAAAGGCATAAACAAAATTCACTAGTTTGCATCCTCCCTTTGTTTTTTAATATTATATCGTTCCAAATAGAAATGATCGGGACGAAATTGAAATACAAACTGCTGAGCCATTTATACCCGAACCCACTCTTTTTGAAGTCGAAATTGCGATAGAAAATCTGAAAAATTATAAGTCTCCGGTATCGATCAAATTCCAGCAGAATTAATAGAAGAGGGTGAAAGCGCATTATCTAGCGAAATTTATAAGCTTGTACTTGCTATTTGGGAAAAGGAAATTGTACCAGAACAACGGAAGGAGTCCATAATTGTACCTATCTTTAAGAAGGAGGAAAAGACTAACCATAGTAACTTTCGAGGAATATCACTTTTGTTGATGTCATACAAAATTTTCTCCAATATTCTTTTGAGAAGATTAACTCCATATTTAGAAGAAATTATTGGGGATCATGCGTGTGGTTTTAGGCGTAATAGACCAACTATTGATCAGATGTTTTGTATTCGACAGAGAATGGAGAAAAAATGGGAGTATAAGGGTACAGTGCATTAGTTATTTATTTTATTGTTAGTAAGTTTGAAATGAATACAAATTAATAAACGCAATGAAATATAAACTAGCCCACTCCTGAATGAGTAAGACTAGATTTCAAAAAGGCATATGGCTCGGTTAAGACAGAAGTTTTATATGATATTCTTATTGAATTTGGTATTCCCAAGAAACTAGTTCGATTAATTACAATGTGTCTCAGTGAAACGTACAACACAGTCCGTATAGGTCAGTTTCTGTCACATGCGTTTCCAACGCACTGTGGGCTAAAGTAGAGACATGCACTATCACCTTTATTTTTTAACTTCGCTCTAGAGTATGCCATTAGGAACGTCCAGTATAACAGAGAGGGTTTGGAATTGAACGGATTACATCAGCTGCTTGTTTATGCGGATGACGTGAATATGTTAGTAGAAAATCCACAAACGATTAGGGAAAATACGGGAATTTTACTTGAAGCAAGTAAAGTGATAGTTTTGGAAGTAAATCCCGAAAAGACAAAGTATATGATTATATCTCGTGACCAGAATATTGTGCGAAATAGAAATACAAAAATTGGAAATTTATCTTTTGAAGAGATGGAAAAATTCAAATACTTGGGAGCAACTGTAACAAATATAAATGATACTCGGGAGGAAATTAAACACAGAATAAATATGGGAAATGCCTGTTATTATTCGGCTGAGAAGCTTTTATCATCCAGCCTGCTGTCAAAAAATCTGAAAGTTAGAATTTATAAAATAGTTATATTACTGGTTGTCCTTTATAGTTGTGAAACTGGGACTCTCACTTTGACAGAGGAACATAGGTTAAGGGTGTTTGAGAATTTATTTATTTAGGAATATTAAATCCAGACGTTTGAGATGGGCAGGGCATGAAGCACGTATGGGCGAATCCAGAAATGCATATAGAGTGTTAGTTGGGAGGCCGGAGGGAAGAAGACCTTTGGAGATGCCGAGACGTAGAAGGGAAGATAAGATTAAAATGGATTTGAGGGAGGTGAGATATGATGATAGAGATTGGATTAATCTTGCTCAGGATAGGGACCAATGGCGGGCTTATGTGAGGGCGGCAATGAACCTCCGCGTTCCTTAAACCCCAGGAAGTAAGTAAGTAAGTAAATAAATAAGTAAGTATATCGTCCCTTTTCATATGCACGCACAATGAAATGGTAAGTTGTGATGCAACTACTGCGTACAACTTACATCAATGCTTTCAGAATGTATAAGCTAGACAGTGGCCAAATTGCCAGCACCAGCACCGCTACAACCACCACCACCATAATCGAAAACATGTATTACGTCATGATAACATCACAGTGTACTATATACAGTCACGAAGCTTGAGTTTTGATGGTGCTAGAAACAATAGACTGTGACGGTACTATTTTGCATTGCCTGTAATGAGGCGATATTAGCAATCCTAGTGGTAAGCAACTATCTAATGTTTGCATATTTACTACGTATTGAGCTTCGCGACTGTATATACTAGACTGTGATAACATGTCTGTTACGATCTCACATTAGTTCATGTCTTACCGGGCGACCAACGGATCTTCTTCCACGGGGAGCAAACTGCAGGGTTTGTTTCGGGATGAGTGTTCTAACCATCCTTCTGATTTGATTTCCCAGTTTTCATTTTATTTTTAACATAATGTAATATTGATTCGATTTTGAGTTCTTTCAGGATATTATTATTTCTTTTGTGGTGCCATTTTGTTACTCCTTCAGTGCACCTCATGAACTACATCTCGGTAGCGGTTATTCTTAATATTCTTGAGGAATGAGATGTTATTATCGTCACGTTCCCGCACCCGTAAGATGAAACTGGTCGGGCAAGAGTTTGATAAATTTTAATTCGTGTATATCTCTAATATTTTCAAAACTGAATTTACGATTCATAATACCTTTATGAATTTGATAATTTTATTTTTATGTCAAGGTCATGTGTAAATGATGACGAATATGCAAGCTAGTTAAATAGAATAGCTTAGCTACATAGTGCAATGAGATAATGTAACATATGTTACGTAATGAGATATGATACATGTGATGCAATGTAATATAGCTCATAATATTTTACATGGTACGCTATATTATGATGTGATGTAATATATACGATGTAATAATTATGTGAAACGCGATACGATGTGAGATATGACGTGATATGAAATGGTACGGTATGATACATAATTTTGTAATAGGAATGTCAAAAGGAAACGTTATGTAGTTGTGTATTACGCCAACAATTAGTGTGTGTTTGAACAAGCTATCTTGCTGTAGCCATTATCGCCAATAACGTCAGAGCTCAATAATGAATCAGACAACAGATCTACTCTTGTTAGATTATACAAATCATGATAAACTACTGGCGCTACATCGATCGTTAAAGAGAAGCGCTCTTAAATGGACGTTCCCGACGTCGGATTATCAGGTCTTTGTTTCAAATTGCTGGAAATTGGGTTGCCAGGCAACTGGAACGAGATCCCAACTTTCTCTGAGTTTATGTGAATCAAGACTATTCAGATGACGACGGGCCATTCAAACAGGCGATACAGTATCGACAAAATTAAAACGGTTCAAAATCAAAGCTTTAAGCATCTCTTTGTACACAAGAAGAGTTTTGTGTTGAATCTCTAAGCCTAATAAAGTTCTCTTCATTATTAATATTAAGCACAAAACTGAGGCTTCTGAAAGGAAAGATTTGAAGACAAATAAATATCTATTTAATGGAATAACAGTGATAATACAGTATCACTCACCAAAAATATATGAATAAAATTCGGAGGAAACGAAGTAGATACAGTAAAATATGTCACGCTTGGACGAGTATCACGAGATCCAAAAATCAGAATCAAATCATCTAATGGTCCATTTACACATTTCAGTACCATGTCCGTTCAATTAAGTGAATTTCTTAGATGTCAGTGATAAATAGGGAACGAAGTTTGGACACCAAAACAACGCCTAGAGGCGGCTACAAGTTTAAGTAGGCCTAACACTGGCTATAGGATGACGTTAGTTGTCTACTTTTAGTTCTTAGTTGTACTGATGTACCTTCAGGCTCGAATGCAAAATGACCTGTTTCCTGTTTCAAAAGTAAACCTTTCGTAAAGAATTCAGGTGTGATCTTGTGAAAGTACTGCGAATGCCTCGAATAAAACCTGCAACTTTGCCTTTGCTTGTGAAGGACTTCGGAGATGTCTATTTTTTCAGTCACGGACGAAAATATATTATGGTGTACACAAAGTGTGTAAGTTACACATAACAGTTAATAAGAGTCGTAATTTACAAAAATATTGCGACTCTGAATCGATGCATGCGAGATGCGAGGCGGGCCTCGTAGAAATCCGGACTACACAAGAGATTGTGAGTGGTTTCTTTAACTGCGATGTATGCAGACCTCACATCTCGCAGTTATAGAAACCACTCACTATCTCTCGTGTAGTCCGGATTTGTGCGAGGCGGGCCTCGCACCTCTCACGTCGCTCAGAAAAACCAATGCTTTAGTGATTCGATATCGGATCAGTCCAATTTTTATTATGACTTGTATCTGATGCTTACATGTGCGAACATCTCGTTCCATGAAGTTAAGAATCCACATTTTAAATACGGTATACTTCATTTAAAAGTATACGTTTAGAAAATTGTCGACTTCAACAACCATGCGTAAACAATAGTGTACGTAACCTCGTGTTATGAAATAGCTTTAAATTCTATACGATCAGCTGTCATAATAACAAAAGGGTTAAGCTAAAACTGAAGAGTGATCTTGAAAACAATCGTGCATATTAGAAACACTTGTGAAGTGCAACATGGATTAAACAGTAAAAAGACACAAGATAATAAACAACAATATTATAATAAATAAAAACTATTTCAAATTAGTATCAGTAACATTTGTACATTGCAAAAAAAAAGTGACACTTAAAGTACATCATTAATTATTTTTACTTAAAATATATCACCATTTTCTTCAAAGAAGAGAATGAGGTAAGTTAGTGTGTGTTATACGCTATCAGTCTTACTAATAAAAACTCTATATACAGACGTTTAACTGTCTTATACTTATACATTGAGTGGCTCGTTTATACGTCGTATGTAAATTCCTTACTAATAATCACTACATACGTCGTGTTTAACAGTATAACTGTTACACAGCTACGTCATAGTTTCGTCATGACTTCGTTACGAAAGATAATAAAATATCTGAGGTTCCTTATTGCATCCGGTAGAGCGCTCTAGTGTGGCGTGTTAAGTATCGATAGTAGAACTGGCTCTAATCGATTACCATACTATATTTTGGTCAAAGAGTACAAGCTACAGCAATAACATTCTACTTATTCTGTGGTCTTTGGTGTGTTCTTCTGTGGTTACAAGGCCTCCATCATCATAAAATGACAGTCGATACGAACATCTGTTAGAGGGGCGGCCATTTTTTCTCTATATACAACGCTTAAACAAGGGGTTTGGTGTATATAAGTACTGCAAAGCAATTCACATTGTATAGTTACAGACTGTTTATACATCCATCGCTAATGCATGGTTTATTAGTAACGTTTTCTGTCTCAACGCTGCATAAGAGTCGTGTAAAAACTATACACAGTTTATTAGTAAGACCGTATTTGTTTTAGTCACCTAACCCTACAGAGCAATGTTTTCATTGAAGTATAGCAGTGCTGTATACAAGTCGCTATACCACCCTGAGTTGATGTAAACAATACGATATGTATAATACGCGACTTAGTTAACTTCATAGGTTCGGTGTCCGAACTTTCATCCCTCGTGATAAATAATATCGTTTCTCAAAATCTGACTGACGAATCTACATATGTGTGGCGCAGTGCGGTATTGTACTCCTCAGTCTCAGTCGTGGCATTGTATATCGCCGCCAAATATACAGTATTTTTCTATTTCACTGACGCGTTGTAGTATATTTTGCTTATACTATGTTTGTATGGATGTTGTTAACAGATATGAATGACGAACAACCGACTGAATTATGCAGTTCTTATCCATTCCAAACTGTATGAAAAACAATTCTAGCTGGATACTTGGGTTAAGATAGAAGAGGAATGGTGGTATTGTTTTCGTGCAATTAGTATTTTATTTACACTTATACAGGGTCTTTCATAAGTAACGAGTCTAACAAAAAAAAATCAGCTATTTTGTATAGTTTTTTGAAATGATGTTCATCTTCACGAGAAAGAACACACTTCCCGGTGCCGTACAGTAGGCTTGGAAACAAACACCCCTCCCCTCGCCGCCAGAGCTATGCAACAAAAGAATGGTTAGTGTTTTAAACCTTTATTAAAACACACACATGTAAAAACAGTTTCAATTGTTGACAAAGTATGGTGTACAATTTTTAAAATGTCTTCCGTTCTGCTGACTGCACAAATGTAAGCGACTTATTAACTCCTCATGGACTCTGGTGAGCATGTCAGGCGTAAGCATTTGTGTCGTGTGTTCAATTCGTTCCACTAATTCAGGAATGGTGCGTGGCTTAGTCGCATAGACAGATCCTTGATGAATCCCCCAAAAAAGAAGTCCAGGGGAGTCAAATCAGGTGATCACGGAGGCCAACGGATTGGGCCTGTGCGACCGATCCACCTGCCTGGAAACACTTCGCCTACGGAATAAACGCTTAATTTCGAGCGGCAGTGTTTCCAAGTTCAAGCTAAGCAGCTATTTTTCTCTTCTGCAATAACGTTAAGCGGCTGCCTGGAATTTTATCATTCCAGTCTATATCAACAATGTAGGTCCTATTAGGCATTGCCGTGTGTCATTATCCTTGGCGTATAGAAGGCCATGATCCAGGTCATTTTAAGTTGGCATCAAATGCACATTGCACATGGATAAGTAGCTTTCTCTGGCGGCGGGGGGAGGAGATGATTGTTTCCAAATTGATTGTACGGCACCGGGAAGGTTTGTTTCTCGTGGAGATGAATATAATTTCAAAAAATTATCAAAATAGTTGATTTTTCGATAGACTCGTTACTTATGAAAGACTGTATTTCTTTGTTTCATCATCAATTCCTTGAACAGGGTTGCAAATTCTCCTTCACTTTCTCGTTTCTTTCATGCCTCTTGTACTCGTTTCAGTTTATTCGTTTGATACGCTTTTTCTTCCTATCCAGCTTAAATTATGGCTATCACTGTCAATTCCATGTCTATAATTTGCCATTTCGAAAATCACTTACTACAAACTAATCAAACTCTACGCATATGATTGCAAAGGTGTCACTGGTACGTCACGGATGCCACTAACACTGAACTGAATTGACGTGGCACTGATACTGATGGACCTTCATAAACACTGCATGATTAATTATTGTGCTATCTCACTAACATTGGTGCCTTCATGTAATGTAAAGGAAATTTACAAAACAAGAACTTATTTTACTTTATAATTGAGCTTCAATGTCATCGTCAATTCTTCTGTTCTGCTTCTCCCTCTACCTCGAGGAAGACTTTCATTTTTAAATAAATTTGGTTTTTAAAACGATATTTAGTCGACTGCTTAAATGGGAATTTTTTTAACAAACTGACTCTCACGTAGTTGAGAAATTCAGTAACTATAACGTAACAAAAGACAAAAAAGTGTCTCCGTTCTTGCGTCGCGCTTGATGTCATTGTTCCACACTCACTAATTGATAATGTGAGGCGCAACAGAGAGGTAGGCAATTTTACAAATCAAGATTACTTTAACATATAGGCCTACTAACGTAATAGGAACAGAACAATGCTACACTTCACTATCTACAGAGTGGTCCATAAGTCACTTTGCCCATATTTATATACTATTACTACTAGTACTACCATCAACACTACCACCAATATAATAATAATAATAATAATAATAATAATAATAATAATAATAATAAGGCAAATATAACAATCGTCTTGTTTTTCTTACAATGGGCGAGAATGAAAGTAGAAGACTCGAAACACAAAAGTGATTAATTTCCCGATGTAATATGAAGGGAAGGGATATGTCACTGTTGATAGTGATTCGTCCGCCGGATGGGGACGTTAAGTCTGGAGGACCCCTTGGTGCTATAATAATAATAATAATAATAATAATAATAATAATAATAATAATAATAATAATAATAATAATAACAATAACAATAATAATAATAATAATAATAATAATTTATTTGACAGGTGTAGGCTACGTGCCGGTACCGGGTTTCCCCCTTCTCTCTTCCTCACCTTCATCATCGACCTCACCCATTCCCTACATTACACTTACACGAACATTTAACATACACTCACCCTAGTACACGATATAACTGGATACTTTAAAGTAGAAAGGTGCAAAATGCCGAAATCATAGAAAACGAAATTATTATGCAGAAAAGTGCAATGTACCTCGGAGGATGATGTATGAAAGAGGCTACATCCACTTGTGTTTCTTAAGCGAGATATTTAGATGTTACGTTGCCAGCACTATGCAGTTTCAAACGGTAAGCGCCCTCTTGAGCTGCATCATAGAATGCAATGGATCTTGAACAGGTCATGTTTGTGCCCAAACTTACACACAGCGAAATTTTTTACAGATGTCAGCCTTCACGTGTATGTGATACAATGCAGTCTTATATGTGTATGTGGGATGAAAGCATCGCGAGTAGAGGTGCCAATGAGATTGCCTCGTGTGTACTAAAACTGATGAATATGGACATAAGAAACAAGAAGAATCTGATAACTGTGCAGCTGAAAACAAAAATCGTGTAATGGTTTTCATGTGTCTCTTTTTAGTTGCCATTGGTTTATTTGAGCACATAGAACAACGTTTCCTTCTCAGCGGCCACAATTTCTTGCAATGCGATTCTGATTTCGCTTTGATTGAAAAACGACAGAAAGTGACAAAAGCCTTCATTCCTAGTGACCTGCTTAAAATCGTACAAGACTCTAAAGTTGTAAAACCATTTCAAACCGTGTCAATGCTAGAGTCATATTTCCTTAATATGCAAGATGTTGCTGATCAACAAATTTCCATCAAGAACTTGAATATTTCTAAGGCATGTTGCATTCAGTATGATGTTAGTAAAGCAGGTAGTGTTTCTGTGAAATAGTCCCATGATAATGAAGCGTTGCATACCATTAAAGTGCTTAAAAAGGAGAAAAAAACATGAAAGATGTGCAGTCAGCATTGTTTCAAGTTAAAGCATAAAATAGGGAAATTACTGAAGAAAAGAAGGGGGATCTACTAGCAATGACTCCCTATCTTCCAAATGAGGAGCATAGGAAGTTCTACAGGCAGATATGTGAGTAAAAATTGCTCCAGAATAGGAAAAAAAAGGTATTGAACTTTGCACCATTCTACTGCAACTGTACCCATTACTTAACCCTTTTCACAATCTGTGTTATATAATGAAATATGGAGAAATAATGTCTTTACATACCACTGTTATTAATGAGTAAACACTGTACTATTGCTGTTTTCTATCAGTAAAAAAAACATGACACAAATATGTGTACAATTATTCTTATAGCTACATTTTTTTATCTTATCTCCAATGTTTCATTTTGGCACTTTGCACCCTTCTACTTTAAAGTATCCATTACTCTTCACAGATACACATCATGTATAACGTTGCCCGCCGAAGTGGTGTGCAATTTGAAAATAGGTAGAGTTGCTATTATTATTATTATTATTATTATTATTATTATTATTATTATTATTATTATTATTATTATTGCTACTTGTCTAAGTTTAAACACTTCAAAAAGCGAAGAAAGAGCGGTAGAAGCCATTCGTTTATAAAATATCTTAGAACGAAGCGACTGATGGCTTCACATTCAGCCGGTTTTACTCCCCACAACAATATAAAGGGTCACAAAGCCAACACGAAGTTACGTTCTTGTCAGTCACTTCATACTGTATCTCGCCTGCATGAACTTTTACCGAGCTCCAACACGCTGACATTTAAACATGTTCTTGATCTTGCAGGTTGCACTACTCCGTCACAGACCCTCCTTTGTTCACGTCTCTTTCCATTCTTTGTATCTGATCCAGACAATTTTGTTATGTCACCGAGACGTGCCATTTGCCTGCAAGTTATCTATGAGACAAATGTGAATCTCGAGGCTTTTCACTCCGGCGTAGATTTGTTTTTAGGGTTTACATTCACCTTCGAGAGTAAAATAAGAAAAAAAAATGTTTTTTTTATATTAATTTCATATTAACTTTTATGTTTATATTTGTGAAAGAAATTTGAATATGTCTTTAAAATTTACCAAGTTCTTATTTGTTGTTATAGTTTAGTCAATCTTTGGAAGTCAGGTTTTAATCTCATAAGTGACAACAATAAAGTGCCACTTATGAGGAAACTAAGCCAGGAGATAACGGGGTAGGGTGGCCAGTTCTTTTCCCCCTGCATTTCACATATCGCTGACCGGTAACATAATATTACACTTTATTAAACTGACCAAGTTAAGCATTAAAATGCCCTAACATACAAATACCAGCAATACCAGCCACCCAGTTCTATCGCTCATGCTTGCCATTCTATATGAGAATCGGAGATTCAAACTCTGACAAGTCCTATCTCCAGATAAGTGCGTAATAAGTTCTAGATCTCTAAGTCCAAGCCCTCATATCCTGTGTCAGCATCGTAGACCCGAATTAGCTGAAGTCCGTCACCCGTGCCGATTTTCAGCTATTACAGACGACAGGTAAATTAGTGAGGAAATACTCAGAGGAGAATTCTCAATAATGCCTGCATTTTTCCAATATTAATTTCATCACGAAAAGGCTGTGGATCAAATCCGGGGCACTAGAGTGGAAGATTAGCGCGTTATCGATGTGACATAGATGAACTGGTAACTTACTAAATAGACACATGGCGGGATACCAGAACATATTGTGAGGATGACGCTATGTCTTCATCTAAGAAAAAACAAGACATTAACTTAACACCAGATATACAGGGTGGATGGTAACCTCTGCACTGAAATGAAACTGGTAATAGATCATGACAAGAGATTTAAAAAATCAAAATAAGTTTTTTTCTCTAACATTCACCATTTTAGAGAAAATTGTTATGTTTCTATGAAGCATTTGGCAACGCTGTTGCAATAACTCTGAGCAAGCGCGGCCTGCACTCGTTACCTTCCCCTCCGCTGTTTACTCAGTCGGTGACACGCGACGTGCGCTGTGTTGCAAGATTTATTTCAACGATTTTCGCTATTATTCAGTTTAAATTCATGGCTAAACGGTTTAATTTGCAAAAAATTATTCAAGACATTAATTGTTCAGGTTATTTTTACCTAACTGCGTGTATAGCAATCAGCCATTTCTCTCGGGCCATTACCACAATAGAGCGCTGCAAATATTGGGCAGAAACTATTTTGTTTCTGCTTGACGGTGCTTCATCGAAGGAAGAATGTAATAAAAGTTGTGTTATATTTAATATGTAGAATCACCTCTTAAATTTTAGTGCGGAGATTACCGTACAGCCTGTATATCCATATGTTTGGTGAATTTCGAATTCTTGGCTTTGCCGTCAATGCAAATATGAAGCTACTGCCCTAGCTGCTGCGTTCAACTCGTCCGGAAAATTAATGAAGTATATGGTATGTCACCACTCTCAAGTAAATATGACGAATACAGGATGATGTTGAAAACTACTGAAACAGAACATTCCCTAATTTTCTAAAACTTTTATTCCTAAACATAATCATTTTCCATTTCTTAAAACAGCGTGTTTTAGTAATCCATTTTGTATTACGCTTTTGGAGACTTATAAATTTAATGCTCCTATAGAAACATAATGAAGTGATGGTTCATTTGTATCGGTGTAGCACATATAAGCAGATTTACAGAGCACTTTACTAAGCTGTTAAAACCCCACTATAGTACCCACCGGGGTGCTGGATTCAAGCCGATGATCTGACCGAGATGGTATCGCCACACTGTCTTAAACAGACTGTCTCTGACTCTGCTATTCAATTGCAATAAAGCGCAGTTCCCAGGTAATTATTTTAAATGTTCTTTGTCCTGCCAAAATTCATGAAGTGTGATTAAATTCCAGATTTTCCAGCTATTTTATTTTATTTAATACTTTACCTAAAGAGGGATTGCCTAGAAGTCAAAGTATACCATATACAAAACAAAATTTTGAATAATACATATTACATGGATAATTTGTTGTGAATATAAAACTAATGCAAGAAGAGAAAAAGAACACAAAATTACAGAGCAGTGTCTTATCTGAGGTGTTTTCTTAACAATGCAATCGAACCTTTCAACGCAAGTAAAGAAGTAGATTAAGGGAAATGAAAAGTCTTGCAAAAATCCACAAACTACTTTGGGATGGATCCTCTTACTCCGACCATCAAGCCTATTACGTCTATCTGTTGTAATTGATATTTCTCTATATACTACGGGATTGTTGGTTCATAGATGAATATTTTTCCTTATGAACATCTTACGGTTGGCTCTTGCAGGTCTCGAAACGAACAGTGGGGTCAATTATAAAACCTCTCCGATGGTCCTGGAAAGCGATCATATCTATCCTACGAGTACTGCCAGTGGTTGATAGACAATGAACCTCTTCGAAAACAGTAAACCCAGTATTACCTAGTGCTTGAGCAATGGCGCTTATTACTTACATCAGGGGTGGGCAGCAAGAGCGGATTCTACTCTCTCACCGGGAGGCGTATGATTTCTCTTCATCCCCTTTCTTCACCGCCGAACACCGCGCAGCGTTGATTCGGTGACGGTTGAATATTAAGCGTCCCCGTTTAGAGATTGGTTCCGCTCCAGATGCCCAGCCCTGACTTACATCCTGTAGAACATAAGAAGACTTATGGAAAACCAGAATAAACATGGACACAAGAAGATATGAATTCCTGTTAATTTATTCATTGACTTACGCAACAATTTTAAACTATTCTTACCTTATGAAGTTACAAACGATTCTAATATTGAACAATGCCCACATTATAGAAAGTGTTCAATGCTCATGCTTGAAAACTGCTACATATTCAGTTAGTAAAATTATTTAAATTGATGTGCTCTTCAGAATGGAGTGTTATATGAAATAATTTTAATCATTCTGAACGTCTTACTACAGTGTAATGAGAATTTTGAGTCTGATGGTTACACACATGCTATAGAATGATCATCGTCATCACATCATCGCCTTATTTATATCCTATAAGTAGTGATTGTAATAACAGAATCTTTATCTGCAACGGCCTAAGAATATGTTTAGTAAATACGACAAAAGTGCTCCATTAAAATACAGATTGCAAGAGGAAAAATGCTGAACAATGTCCTGAAGCATTGCGGGAAGTATTGTCCTTCGTATTTTCCGGATAAGTCCATACGACTACGACTACGACTTTTTCCCTAGAACGAAAGTATTACTCAGAGGGAAGCGTTTTAGAAATGGACGGATCATTATAACATCTGTAGATCAGTCAGTTAGAAGCTCAGAGCGAAGTGACGCTGTGATTCCATCCGACGCTTTTCAGAGGTATGCGAAGAATATGTGATACTGCAGGAGATTAATTTTAAGAATTACAAGTATGTCAATTGTGAGTAAATGTTTTTTGTTCTTAATTACAGTGTTGCCACTAATTTCCAAATGACCCATGTATAGGCTCGCCAACTTTCGTAAGTAAAAATTAGGGACACACAAGTTACTGACAATTTAATTGCGCTAATTATTTCCACCTATCAATAGAACCACCTCGATTCATATGTAAAAAATACTAAAATCATCACAAAAGAAGTTGAAAAACAATATAAATTAATTATAAAAGAACAGTTAACTCGTTGGAAACTAGGAACCCATCATACTGATGTAATTACTACCTGATATAAACTAACTTAACGTAACCTGAACTAACCCGAACTAACTTAACCTATGTACACAAAATATTTCAGCCACTCTCCTGGGAAAACACAGAGACGTTTACATGATTTATCACCAGAGCTATCAGATCTTATCACACTTGAGGGACTAGGTATTTTACAAGTCTTTGTTGTTGTCCTCGTTGATATCTATATCTATCGAAGAAGTGGTTGTATAATTTTTCTTTTCCGCCGAAAACAATGAATAACGCATCAAGAGGAACAAAGTGGACATAATACTGAATGGCGCCAAACTAAAGTCAAAGTGCATAAGATGAGCACAAAGAATAAATGATTTATAAAGAATTCTGTAGGTTGTGATCAAACCTGCCCTAACTTTAGGCATGATCATTGCACCCGTCACTCTGTTGACACATCAACGAGAATTAAATTTCTACCTTCATCAAGCGTACTACAGTCATTTCTCCGTTTCGTCACATATTGGAAGTATGTCTGTATGATACTGTTCGGTAATAACTTTCAATCCAGACTAAATCCAAAAATATGATAGGAACGAAAATCAGCTTAAATGTCTAAATGCCATGAAATCAAGACATTTTGATGCGTGTGCAAATTATTTCGGGACGCGAGACGCAATGGTCGAAATAGGGACTGTCCCGGGAAATACGGGACTACTGGAAAGCCTACCCTTTATACCCTCGCAGGGAAACTCCAGCCACCGATCTCAGAAAACGCATTTCTGCTGACTCAATCTTACACATATTGCATTGTTAATGTCAAAATTTCTGCTTCATATGTAAGTGTATGGACCCCCGTTGTCATGTAAAATTGCGATTATGTTTCTTTTCTTTCTTATTTTTTCTATAGAATAAAAGACATCACAATATTGGAGAGTTCCTGAAAAGAGTTTCTGTTATAGACCATAAGAACAGCACTGTGGGAAGAAGGAAGTAGTGTCCTAGTGGGTTATTTAACGATGTTGTATCATCTATTCGGTTATCCATCATCGATGATTTGGCAAGAGTAAGATGGTACTTTAGCAAACTCGCACGTATCTCCGAAACGTTGGTTCTTTCTACATTTATAACACTGTGTACGAACTCAATAATCTCACTCAAAATTGAACACCGGAAGAGTCCCAATCATATTTATCGTTTTATATGTTTTGAAAAGATCTTTATATTACCTAATGTTATTTAACTGACATTTCTGGTACACACTGTAACGAAAACTCTCGATTATCGATTATGTGGCTCCACCTGCACTTCATTATCAGTTTTCAATATAGAAGTCGTCTCCCATATGATATCTTCATTCCTCAGCCTTCCTTCTACAGAGCGCTCTCGTTTTGCCATTATATCTTATTAACACTACAACTTCTCTTCTCGTCCATCGTCCAAACAAGAGACTTGTGACTTCCTTGTACTCACAACGGTTGGAGTCCAGCTGTCGCAAACGATACCAATAGCGGCTTTTGGTAGCTCTGACCTTAGCCTTTCCGGCGTCTACCAATCGAAGCAGTGCGTAAGTAGGTAGTAAATGACATTTGGCTGTTTTATTAGAACATCACTTTCAATGTAATAATTTACCATGTTACTAACGACTTGTTTTGTGTTAGTGGCCTATACTGTTCTGCGCTATTTAAACTACGTGGTATCTATAAAACGGCTTCAAAAAGTCATTGCAGGCATATTATTTAACACATGATCCAAAGTTTGTTTGTTTGTTTTTTTTTTTTTACATGTTAAATGTGCTCGTCCCACACTCGATGTAGCACGCTCCTGTCAATTTGAGCAAAGACAAGACAGTAGTTCTGGCAGATCTATCAGTAATGGTGGCAGAAATATTGAATCCTTTATTTACACCTCATCTCTCCCTCATCCTGTAACATCACGAGTTGTCAAGATCAGAAAATCCCTTGCCTCACTCAAAGCGTTAGAAGTCGTTGTTGTCCTCCAGAGGATACCTTCGCGTATTGGTGTTTCAGGGAATGAGATTGCGGACTCCCTAGCAAAAACAGGGACTGAAATATTGTTACGGACGACCTCCCAACTTTCGTATCACAACTTGAAACGATTAGATAACCGCTCATTTAAGAATCAGTTTCTCTCAGATCTTCAAATAAAGATTGGTAGCAAGAAATGGGCTGGTCTTGTTGACAAGTCAGAGATACTTCCCGATCACCCCCGTAAAAAGACTGTAGCTGCCATAAGGATTGCCACATGACACGACTGCCTGGCGGAATATTTATATAAACTGGTATTTTACCATCATCTGAGTGTGTCATTTGTAATGAGGAAAATTCTGTTAATTGGGAACATTTAAATGTTTGTAAAAAAACTTGTAAATTTTAAATCCTCCATGAGAACTTCGTACTGGTCTGCCAAAAAATCAAATGATGTTGAATAAATGAAAATTGAGTTTCCTTATTATTTTGGAGTACTTTCTAACACCTACCACATGCACGGGCTGGCTTTTTCAAATCTGAACTACAACCCATATATATAATGGATAGTAAAAATTGAAGTTATTTTCATAACCTACCACATCCAACGAAGTAACTGCACGTTTTTCTCATTTTTCTCAAAATATAGCAAAGTGGATGTGGTAGATTTTGATACTACACCCCTCAAATCTGGTTGAGCATTAAATACATACATACATTATTTACCCCTACAAAAAAAGTCACAATATGTTAGTTAGGGTCGATCTGGGGACGCAGATGGTATAGTCCTGGCCTTCTGTGCTCGAGGTTGCGGGTTCGATCCCGGCCTAGGTCGATGACATTTAAGTATGCTTAAATGCGACAAACTCATATCAATAGATTTACTGGCATGTAAAAGAACCCCTGCGGGAGAAAATTCCGGCACACCGGCGACACTGATATAACCTCGGCAGTTGCGAGCGTAGTTGAAACATAATCTAGAAATTTTATGTTAGTAAGGGGAGCGTGGAGGCTACGACAGCAGTTCGGGGTAAACTTTTTGTAATGTTAAAGGACCTGAATATAGCTGTGAGCCAACACATCCGAGACCTAAACTTCAAAAGAGAGTTAAAGCGACATCCAAAAGCTACCACAACGTTAGGAAACAGTCGTAACATTCCAAGGGGACTATTTTGAACGACCTTGATGAAAGAGGATTAAAAAAATAAAATGCGTATCAATGAAATAAGTTTGTGCATTACTTATAGCACCACCCTTGTATTTAACCAATATGATATTAATTTACATTTTATTCCGACGCGATTACAAGAATGGATCGCAGTTTCTCCAACAGTGGCCTATGGAACTATACTTTAACAACGAACTGTGTTGAAGGTAATGCATATGGGGGAGAATTGCCCGATAATGTAACACTGGAGATAGACTAACTGCAAGACAAATATTCTGCAGGAATTATTGATGCTGACAAGGCTCTTAAGAGTTTTATCTATTGTATCGTCTCAATATAAAAAATTCTTAACGTTGCGTCTCATTGAAACTATATCGACGGCAGGACATCGGAGCTCTTCATTATGCTGGACATCTGGGATGATTCACTTAATTGCGCGTGTCATTAATACATATCCAAGTAGCTTGTCCCACAATGTAATGACAATTGTGTGAATAACGAAGCAAGATTTTAATTCGTAAACTGGAAGAGGGAGTAAAACTGATACGACTAACAGATGTTCTAAATCTCAAAAGACATTTACTACAAAATACAGCTATTTCCTTCATGCCGTCTAATCATCGTGTACTGGTTACTCCAGATCATTTTCACTTATTATTATCTGCGATGTCATTACAATCACCACAACCACCACCGTGAACCATCACCTAAATCACCCATGACCCATATTAGAGGAGTAGATGTAATTTTGATATCCATGTCCCAGCCCCAATCGTGTAAGGATTATGAACTAAAAATAGAAGAGCACTAACTAATGCACCTGACGGTGAACATAATTGAGGCAGTCCGACTCTAATGTCGTCACGCACACTTCACTTATTAGTGTCAGTCTTCCCTCATTATATTATTAATATAATAGTTATGTCCTTATTAATCTTCCTGTTCCCCTTAGAAGTTTCTTCAGATGAACAGTGATATCAGAAACGAGATAATAATAATAATAATAATAATAATAATAATAATAATAATAATAATAATAGTTTATTCAACCTGGCAGAGTTAAGGCCATACGACCTTCTCTAACACTTAACCAGGAGCAAATTGCGATTTAAAAAACACTATAAATTTACAAAGTAAAGTACACTACAATTTTACACACAAAACTGAAGAAGATAATCATAATACAATGTAAACAATAAATCAGTAGAAATCAGACATAATATATAACATTAGAAAGAAAGGAAAATGCATAAAAAATATGAACAGTAGACAATAATATAATAATAATAATAATAATAATAATAATAATAATAATAATAATAATAGTAATAATAATACTTACTTACTGGCTTTTAAGGAATCCGGAGGTTCATTGCCGCCCTCACTTAAGCCCGCCATCGGTCCCTATCCTGAGCAAGGCCAATCCAGTCTCTATCATCATATCCCACCTCCCTCAAATCCATTTTAATATTATCTTCCCATCTACGTCTCGGCCTCCCCAAAGGTCTTTTTCCCTCCGGCCTCCCAACTAACACTCTATATGCATTTCTGGATTCGCCCATATGTGCTACATGCCCCGCCCATCTCAAACGTCTGAATTTAATGTTCCTAATTATGTCAGGTGAAGAATACCATACGTGCAGTTCTACGTTGTGTAACTTTCTACATTCTCCTGTAACTTCATCCCTCTTAGCCCCAAATATTTTCCTAAGAACCTTATTCTCAAACACCCTTAACCTATGTTCCTCTCTCAAAGTGACAGTCCAAGTTTCACAACCGTAAAGAACAACAGGTAATATAACTCTTTCATAAATTCTAACTTTCAGATTTTTTGACAGCAGACAGGATGATGATGATGATGATGATGATGATAATAATAATAATAATAATAATAATAATAATAATAATAATAATAATAATAATAAAAAAATAGTGAAGTACAAAACATACAATGAACACAATATTTTTAGGTACACCCAGTAAAGAAAATTATGACTATATATAGCTCAAGTTATCATTTTATGGTATACCATTACCGGGAAATATGAAAACAGAAAGATAATATAAGATATTACTAGAATATAAAAAAAAATGAATACGTGGAAACATGCAATATAATACGTATCACAATAGTAAGTTAGTTTGGCAACTCGTCATAAGATAATTTTCTAACTTTGATTTGAAAGATTTCAATGTTCGGCAACCCTTGACTTCACGCAGCAGAGAATTCCAGTGACGAGAGGTAGAGATGAATAACCAACTGGCTTGGAGCTCACATATTTCTCTAACCCCTGTTCTACGACTTCTCTAGAGACGCACAGTCATGTAACTTTAAATTATAATTCTTTCCATCAGATGATAGATCGTATTAAATGTTATGTTTTATTTAACGACGCTCGCAACTGCAGAGGTTATATCAGCGTCGCCGGATGTGCCGGAATTTTGTCCCGCAGGAGTTCTTTTACATGCCAGTAAATCTACTGACATGAGCCTGTCGCATTTAAGCACACTTAAATGTCATCGACCTGGCCCGGGATCGAACCCGCAACCTTAGGCATAGAAGGCCAGCGCTATACCAACTTGCCAACCAGGTCGACGATAGATCGTATTCGGAGACTAAGAGGAAGAGGGGAAAACAAGGAAAGTTGGAGAATGCAGGGTTTGTCGTCAAAGACCTGCCCTTCAGCAGAAAGCGATGATTGACTGAATAATCAAAGAACGAATGAATGAATGAATGAATGAATGAATGATTGAATGAATGAATGAATGAATGAATGAATGAATGAATGAATGAATGAATGAATGAATGAATGAATGAATGAATGAATGAACGCTCTGCTGAGTGTTTTATTAGTTCATAGATATAATTGATTCACTTTATTGATTGTTTTGATTTAATTTAATAGGTTACTTACTTACTTACTTACTTACTGGCTTTTAAGGAACCCGGAGGTTCATTGCCGCCCTCACATAAGCCCGCCATTGGTCCCTATCCTGAGCAAAATTAATCCATTCTCTATCATCATATCCCACCTCCCTCAAATCCATTTAAATATTATCTTCCCATCTACGTCTCGGCCTCCCTAAAGGTCTTTTTCCCTCCGGCCTCCCAACTAACACTCTATATACATTTCTGGATTCGCCCATACGTGCTACATACCCTGCCGATCTCAAACGTCTGGATTTAATGTTCCTAATTATGTCAGGTGAAGAATACAATGTGTGCAGTTCTGTGTTGTGTAATTTAATAGGTTAATTAATTTATTTTATTAATTATTTATTGATACGATTAATTCGCTTGCTTTAAGATATTAATGTAACGATTTATTTTATTGATTTAGTTGAGCTTGTCGATTCGAGAAACCCATAGACCGACTGACCCATAAGTCGAATGACCCATTGATAGACTGACCCACAGATAGAACGAGCTTCCCAATAGTAATTTGACAGGAGAGAAAGAAAGACAGAAAGAGTCACAGAGTGATAGACTGGCAGAATAAATAATAGACAGACATACAGAGGCAGAATTTATGATGAACTGATAGGTGCTATGCTCTCTCAGTGATGCTATAAAATTGTATTGTAACGAATACCTCCGAAATCCATTTCTTGCAAAATCAAAATTGTGTGTATTTAGTATGACGAAAAATTGGAACGTTAGTAAATACAATATATAATAATATAGAAGTATATGTAATTAAATAACAACTATTATAATTCTCTGATAGGCTATATGAATCCCTTACGTAGCAAGACGTAGGTATTTAGGATTTCAATAAATCTCCTTGTTCTTTTCACCGGAGCGCGTTCTACAATCTTGTAGTCCTCGCTTACGAAGACGGAAACCCAATATTTCTCCGCGATAGGAAAGAAATCAAATTGAATGAAAGGAAAGCGATAATTGGAAATGTCATAGCAATGTTTTCAGGTGGAGGAAGCGGCTCAGCCACGTAACAAAGAAGCGTCGAGTGGAAGCGGACGGGCACAAACAAGCCGAGTTCTTATACAATACTTTCCTCCAGGAAATGAATATGCATCTATCAATATTACAACTCCAGATAATATCTACTGCTGCTCCTTTTAATGAGGACAGCTTTGTTTGGCATTTTTCACGAAATATTCTATTTCCGGGAAGAAGGAGTTATTGAATTTCATATAAATAGAAATGTTACAGTCATAGAACTTAGAAGAATCGGTCAATTGGACCAATCTCAATGGACAGCATTCATTTTTATTACGGAAAGCCGCCTAAAATGCATTATTCATAAGAAAGAAAGATAGGCTTAGTACAGGGACATCATTTTAATTTTACTAACATTTTTAATAACCTGGCTGTACCTTTAGAGAACCGGAAACACAGTTTGCTACCCCTTTCCACGACTGGAGTTCGATGATACTGGCGTAAAACACAAATCACTCTACTAGGTATAGGAGGGAAGAAAAGTAGTTCATCCATTTACGTAAACTAGGAAATATCGCGATTTTGAGTTCGATAATTTTCATTTGGTTTTTGTTTAATCAAAATACACTACTGTATTAAAAATAAGTGTTTTTACTCACGAACTCAGTTATCCATGCGAACGTATTCATTATGCATTGTGTATTACACTGTCTACAGTACATTAGCGTACAGTATAGAGAAAGAAGTTAAATTGAAAAATAATCGTAATATGAATATTTAAACACATGTTTGAAAATGGAAGCCGTTCATTTCGATACAGGCTTCAGTTCTTTTGTGTATATTATCACACTATAGACTACTGCATCTAATTCCAATTGCCAGTTTCGTCCTTCGTACTATTAACTCATGTACAGCTGTAAAAAAAAAAAAAAAGTGGCCGCACTCGTGAACAGCGAATATTTTCAAAGTCCACTTCGGGTCGCAGCGATGTTACACGATGCATGTGCTTGTACAAGCAGTTCCGGAACTATGAAAGTGTTCCATATCTGCTCCTCGCAAACTAGCGGTAGAGTGCTTGTTTAATGATTCAAGGGTTCTGGGTTCGCGCCTTCTTCAAGTTTTCATTTTATTTTTTAATCGTTCTTTAGCGATGTAAATTATATTCAAATTATCATTTATATCCAGTTATCGTTCTTGATTGATATCACGTTATTTTTATTTTGTTATCGTTCTTTAGAGATATGAATAAAATTCAAGTCATCATTTGTATTCTGTTATCGTTTTATAACGATATGAATAATAATTATTACTATTGTAGCTACAGTATCTGCAATGGGGGTTAGCCCTATTTTACATATTATGTTAGGGCTATAGTTTTATACACAAAAAAGATAAGCATAAAGAGAAATGGAAAAGAAAATTAAATTAGCTTACGCTATGTAAACAAAACATAAACAATCCGTAAATTAGGCATTGCGATTGCAAAACAAATATCAGGTATCAATTTGTACCATACAAAAACATTAACAACACACATACCGTACGTAACACTTCTATAACACAAATATGCAGCTTTCCGTACCATACATCATAAATTAATACACAATAGTCACACAAACACAATCAAACTATAATTACGACATAGCGACGATATCAAGCATCCCATAACTGACTCACATACATAACAAATCAAGCATCCGTTGCAACACATACACTTCAACATAGTAACCACACTTTTAAAAGTTACAAATTTGGCTCCAAGAAGAATAAATAGGACACTGTTACTAATTACTATTTTTCTACAATTTCTTAAATACATCTGTAATAAATCTGTGAAATTCCGATATGAATAATATTCACGTTTTTTATATTCTGTTATCGTTCTTTAGCGATATAAATAATATTCAAGTAATCATTTATATTGTTTTCCTTCATTAGCATTATAAAATAATATTCAAGTTATTTGTATTGTTATTGTTCTTTCGCAATATAAATAATCTGTATTTTATGTAGGTAATTGTTATAACACAAATAAACATCTTTCTTTGTAAAATAGGTTATTTTATTTAGATAATTAAATACGTATTATATAATATCTGATATTAATTAAACAAACCGATATTTATCATTTATATTCTGTTATCGTTCTTTAGTGATACTATATAAACAACATAAATTTAATATTAGGTTTGGAAAAATCCAGTTGCATAATAGTGCTATTAGTTTTTCTTTTTATATTATTACATTATACTATCTTGAACCACAATAAAATGAAAAGGAGTAACGAGGAATTGAACCTGAGACGTTCACATCTAAATTCCGACGTTCGTCCGCTGAGCTACGAGGGCAAAAGTGTGGAAACATTTTCGGAAAAATTGGCCCAATCACACTCTAAGATTTTCTGATGATTCGTAGAAGCTAGTCCAGGATGCGGGGGGCAAAGGCTAATTGAGATTTCCCGATCTGTGATAGGGTCAAACATCCTGATAGAATTAATATTTAACCCTCGCCGTGACTTTCGGTGAAGTCCGGAGGGCCCAATTAGTCAAATCCACTCTCCTCATCTCCACGCTTGGGCCCCCTGGAATTTAATAAGATGCGAAAGAGATAGTGGTGTGCGGAAAGCAACGGGATGTTACCGCATTTAGGCCTATCCTTCCCAAGAAAAACTGCAAACATGAACAAAGGAAGCTTTAAATAGAAGAAGGATCTTCTGCGGACCTCTGGAAAAAGAACTAAGGAAGAGACTAGTGAAGTGCTTTGTGTGGAGTGTGGCATTGTATGGGGAAGGAACATGGACATTACGACGAAATGAAGAGAAACGAATTGAAGCATTTGAAATGTGGATGTGGAGAAGAACGGTGCGTGTGAAGTGGACAGATAGAATAAGAAATAAAATTTTGTTTGAAAAAGTGAGTGAAGAAAGAATGATGCTGAAACTGATTAGAAAGATAAAAAGTAACTGGTCGGGTCTCTGGTTGAAAAGAATAATAGACGACATTAGGATATGTGGATTATATGCGGAGACTAAGAGGAAGGCAGAAAATAGGAAAGATTGGAGATTGCTGGGTTTGCAATGAAAGACCTGCCCATGGACAGAACATTTATGTGTGTATGTTCAGAATGCCTGGAATATCGTGTCTAAAAACAGTCGCTATTTGCAAAGACTAGTCGATTCCATGCCCATTCGTCTGCAAGATGATCGAGATAAGAGGAAGATAGACTAAATATTGAATTGTGGCTTTTTGTTTTGTTTTTTGAACGCTTAATTGTTTGAATGTTTTAAGGCCGACGCCAGTAAATTTGTTATGTTTATGCCACGAAAGATAATTTTATTGAGAATAAAATCTTTTTTCTTTCCATTTGCAGCCACAATATCAAAGTGATAAAGTCATGGCATAATATATTAATGAACCTGATGTTAATTACTAAAATAATCGTAAAAGAGAAAGGAGCCATTATGTATAGTTTGTCTCTCTCAAAAACAGAACAAAAAAGAACATGAAAAGCACGTGGTTGTAGTCGAACGCAGGACCTCATGGATAAGAGGCCTGAACGCTACCATTATGCTATCGATAACACACAGGTTACTTCAATTATAACTGTAGATATCAGGCAACGTGGTCCAACAACATGTAACATCGCCTGTCTCCGAATTGTAGCGAAGATACCCGAAGGGAACTTTGTTTCGGGAGAGCGGCCACTTTTTCTTTTGACAGCTGTACCTACTCTATAAAAGAGTACCTTACGTACTGTAAATTCAATCTTCACTTCTGCCCGACCCGCACAGATAAAATTATTCAGATATGCTGTCTACTGTCCGTCCAAGTGGTTATGCCGCAGGATCGTAGAAAGGGGGGAAATCACGTGACAATTAATTACTTAACGAGGCCCTTTTATTTAAGTTATTTTAAACAGTTGTATAACATTACGTAAACGTCCAATTCCTAACAATTTGTTTTCAGAAAAGAGCTAAGACAGCCCAGCTTTTACAGAGAGTCGAGCAGAAGGAGGTGGGGAAATCGGGATGCGACGTAGGCAAACGGACAGTACCTGTGCGAAAATATGATTCAATATTGAAAGCTCTTTCGTCACTGGAAAACGCGAACGTATTTCTGGAACGTACTATACTCACTAACTCAGTGCTGTTTACTATACGCTGCCTTGGTTCTGTGTCGAGGACTGTTGGAACTTCATTAGTAGAAGGGGTGGGAGTGAAGTATACTCAAAAACTCAGGTACAATAAAAATTGAAGTAAAAATAAAGTGATGTCTCTGTATATTGTAACAAATAGGCTAACTCACGACCAACGTTTCAGTTCAGGTAATCCTGCTAGTGCGGATACGGAGATGTGACGTATGCCAAATGCATAAATTGGTCCCGGTATCTGCAGATTTGGTTAATGTGTCACTTAATATAAAACAGTTTGTGGCAGAAATGTTTTGTTATGGTTGTTATACAGGGTGTTTCCGGGCTGGTGTTACAAACTTTCAGGAATAATGGGCAAGGGCACATGTATCAATTTGAGATAAGGAACCCTGGTCCGGAAATGACTGAGTCGAAAGTTATAAGCAAAATATTTCAGTGGAAATGGAATTGTAATTTCGCACCACATGCCCTCCTTCCCTTAACCTTTGGAACAGTCGTGGAAAGATGGTATGGGTCGGATGTCTCCTACGTGGGTACTTGTGCCCTATACAGTCTGTGAGATTGTCTAGGCCTACTGTTCCCATTGGCTCATCCGTATTGGAAAATCAGGTCTGCTTTTTCCGCTCTCGTGTACTCCTCCATTTCACTAGAACTGATCGACTGGACACTGCAACTTGTACACATACACTGCTGTCTACAGACGTGCATATCTGGACCGACCTTGTCCGTTACACATTACACTATCTGTATTGCTTTAGTGTAGTTTCCTGTCCCCATCCCTCAAACAGCGCACTGAATGGAATATTGTAAGTAGACAACGTAAACAACGTCAGATGAATACAGTATGTATAAGATGTACAGATAAATACACATAAATAAGGTGTACAGAGGAATAACATTATTTCATTTCCACACAACTGTTTTTGCTTGTAACTTTTGACTCAGTCATTTCCAGTCCAGGGTTCCTTATCTCAAATTGATACATGTGCCCTTCGCCATCATCCGTGAAAGTTTGTAACACTAGCCCGTAAACACCCTGTTTAATCTAACCTGCTGATTTGACCTTTTTTGAATTCGGTTATTTCTAGTAATATAAGCTTCACTTTTCGGCGTATTTCCAGATTTTTTGCACTGCATGATATTTCTAATATTTGCATCCTTCATTTTCACATAAATCTTTGTTTGTACCTATTTATGGCTTCTAAAATTAAAATGATCAGAAAATGTACTAAGAATGGGTCTTTCTGTAACTAGTATCGGTTCAATAGACAGTTTTCCTTTCCTCTGGCTTCCCTGATGAAACTAACCCATAGGTCCGAATCATTTAATGTTTCTCCACCTCTGAAAATATTATAAAATCAAGAATTTCTCACAAAGAACAGATATTATTAAAATCTGTTTTCTTAAATATATTTTGATCTGTTTGCCTTTTCATGAAACAAGAGAGGCAGATGAGCTGTCACTTCTGAGATCGGTAAACATAGTAGCATGTGAGCACAGTGTAAGTACTGTATATGCAACGCCATCCAATTAAGGCATATCAATCATGAATTTGAAGACATGCGGCGTCTAGCGAACTCTTAGTACTTCCCAGATACGGATAGAGGTGGCACTTCACACACACGGAGTTACTTAAGTTTCCCTCTAGCTAACTTCTTAAAAATTATTTTAAGATAGATTCCATTACCTATATTAAAATAATAAATACTTTAATATTTTGTATGTTCCATCTTAAAGAGTTAGTAAGAATACGTTTTACACCTTATTTGATAAACAGAACTACCCTGGAATGTTTCGCTATTCTAATGATTGCTGAATTTAAAATGTTGCAAACTTAAAGAGCAAAACCGTGAAATTTCGTTTAGTAATACGACCTTTAACTGGCGACTAGCTACTAGTAAATGTTCATGTCTGCATCGACTTTGATAAAACCCATGTGCAATATATACAGCTATTCGATTGTACTCTACAAAAAAGTCTGTAAAGAATGTGGTGGTTTCCAAGCTATACTTTTGAAGCTGATATTGTAGACGATATAAAACGCATAGAAGAATTGCAGAACGGTGGTGACTTGGAGAAGCAATAGAAGAAACACAATACCAAGAAAAAGACATTGCTCAAGAAATGAAAGGCACGAAGTTACTATTGCAGAACACAAAGTAAAAGTGTAAGATGACTTTAATTTTCATTAATTTCCATCAATATTTTACTTCAGTTATTATTAGAAAACAATGCAAGAATGAAATTAATATTTCAGCGCTACATACCAATCAAAGTTGTTACGTCATACTGGGTAAATATATTAGCTTACAGCTTCCTTTCCATCGTGGTGCTCGTAGACCCCATGGAACATCCGACAACTTTTTGGTGACGTAGGCTGAATATACATGTATAGGCTATACTTTGTAACCTGTTCAAATATATAAATACTTCAAAATTAAATAACACTTTGGATATTATGCTAATTATGTGATCTATTAAGAATTAAACGGTACTGGAAATATACAATTACCAATTACCATGTATGGTAGTGAAGCTTATACTACAGGGTGTTTCCGAGGTGGTGTTACAAACTTTTAGGGATGATGGCGAAGGGCAAATGTATCAATCTGAGGAAAGAAACCATAGTCAGGAAATAATTGAGTCGAATGTTACAAGCAAAAATAGTTGTGTGGAAATGAAATTGTAATTTCGCACCACGTGCCCTCCTTCCCTTAACCTTTGCAACAGTCCTGGAAAAATGGTATGGGCCGGATGTCTCCTACGTGGGTACTTGTGCCCTATACAGTCTGTGAACTTGTCTACTGTTCCCATTGGCTCATCCGTATTCGAAAATCAGGTCTGCTTAATCCGCTCTCGTGTACTCCTCCATTTCACTAGAACTGATCGACTGGACATTGCAGCTTGTACACATACACTGCTGCCTACAGACGTGTATATCAGGACCGACCATGTCCGTTACACATTACGCTATCTGCATTGCTTTAGTGTAGTTTCCTGTCTCCATCCCTCAGACAGCTCACTAAATGGAATTCTGTAAGTAGACAACGTAAACAACGCCAGAGGAATACAGTATGTGTAAGAGGTATAGATAAATACACGTAAATATGGTGTACAGAGGAATAAAATTATTTCATTCTCACAGAACTATTTTTGCTTGTAACTTTCGACTCTTGTCATTTCCGGAACAGGGTTCCTTATTTCAATTTTATACATGTGCCCTTCGGCATCATCCCTGAAAGTTTGTAACACCACCTCGGAAACACCCTGTATATTAGAGTGTGGCCAACACCGAATGAAGATTTTAAGAAGCACTGCAGTCTATACTAAAGTAGACAATAAAAATTGCAACTTTTGAAAAAAAAAAAACTAAAAATTGATCCAACTTTATAAGTCGTTCAAAATATCATGGAACCAAATGAAGGTCTCATGTCCTTAGAATGAATTCCGAAAGAATACACTGCCGAATGCTAAGTTATCATTTATGAGGAGAAAGATCTACAAACCGTCCGCTAATGCAGTGGAATGAGATCATAAATAGTCATTAGACTTAATACACGAAAAGAAGAAGAATTAGTGTCAATTCAATACGAATTTATGATTGAATATTAAAACCAGACCGTAGAAGCGAAAGCTATACAATACTTGCACCGTTAAAAGCTCTTCTGCTGATATGTACCAAGTTTTTCCCACAACATTAAGGAAATACTTTCCTATTTGTAAATTAGATTTTCAAAACCCAAGAGAAATGATGATGATGAGGAACCGCAGTGTGTTCTTTGTACTACGCGTAGCAAAGTGCTATCAAATGAATGCATGTAATCATTCAAGCTTGCGTTGACACATTGAGATAATACATACCGAAGAGGTTAATGTACTAACCTAATAGTTTTCATAGTAGAAAAGGAACTGCTCAGTGCTGCCATTAGTCTTTGATATCGTGCTCAATCAATATCCTGTTTCCCAAAGGGATATAGACAATGTATTGTATGTCATGACTAGGGACCATACTTTGAACCAGGAGGATACAAGGTTAAGTATCGCTAGAGTTTTTACTGTAACATGAGCGCAAACGAAGTACTTCTGTCTGCTCACGTGAATCCTCTTTTGTCAAGTTGGACAGAACAAAACATAGACCACTTTAACAATTACACTAACATTTACAATTCATATTAGTCCTATTTAAACTATGTACACAAGAATGTGATTTTTTACTATTTACACTATGATAAAGAATGTAGGCCTACATTGATCTAACATTATTTATACTATTATGCATAGTAAATATCATTTCTTTGATACAAATTGTCTTATTCAACACTGAAATGTAATTGTTTAACTTTCCAAATTGCATGTAACTGAACACATCCACATTCTGCTGTTATTATTATTATTATTATTATTATTATTATTATTATTATTATTATTATCATTATTATCATTATTATTATTATTACATTGTCTACTACGTCGCTGTTATTTTTATTTGCTATGCATTTTTATACCCGTTGAGTGAAAGAGAAGGCTTTATTATCTTAACTCTGTTAGTGAAAATAAATTAATTAAATAAATGAACACATAATTTAAATTGTAGGAAACATCATCGTACTACATTAATCTTTATTACTATAATGCATTGGAAACACAACGGCCTAGTCCATGGGCTGCTTCCCCACTGCACCGCACTGGGCTTGACAGTCTCGCACGGAATAAGCCCGTGACGTCGTCGCACTGGCCGGGCCGGACTGCTTGAGTAGCGGTTTTGTGCGGTGGGCTGGTAAGAAGGCATCGAGTTCAAATCTCCTCTTCTATCAGTGATTTGTTAATTGAGTTTGCGCGGGCTTGTGCTTGTGTGTGCGTTTAGATCAACGATAACCTACTCTTTCAAACGTTTTTGGTTTAGTTTTTGATTTCTGTTTTTCAAGATCAATCCAAATAATGGTGCATCGCAAAGAAAATACAGACTCCGTTATGAAGGTTTTCCGGGCTGAGATGCCGTGGTTTACTGGTAGACCATGACATCTCAGCCCGGAAAACCTTCATCACAGACACCGGTCGTGAAAACACACATTCTAAACTACAGTCTCTCTAAAGAAAAAGTAGTGAAGGAGAAAATCGTTGCTAGAGACTTTAAAAGAACACAGTAGTAGTAGTAGTAGTAGTAGTAGTAGTAGTAGTAGTAGTAGTAGTAGTAGTAGTAGTAGTAGTAGTAGTATTTATTTAACCTGGTAGAGGTAAGGCCGTCAGGCCTTTTCTGCCCCTCTACCAGGAGATTCCAACTATAATATGAAGAATAAAATTATAATTAGTATTAAATTTACAATTACAATTACAAATAAAATTACAATTAGTATTAAATTTACAATTACAATTACTATAAAAAACCAAAGTACGAAAAGATTACCTGACTAATTAAAGCTAGATAATTTATCATAGAAAAACAAAGAATATTTTATATTTACTGAATTACAAATTACTGAATTACAAATTAAACCTAGAATAACAGTCGGATGGAAATTTAAAAAGTACCGTTTCTAAATCTGTGTTCGACAGGCAAGCGAAAGAACACCAATGCGCGCAAGCAGAAATGCGGTAGAATGCAACCAAGTGGTAGGTTCATGTCAATACAGTGCTGAGCAGTGCGGTGGGCTACGGTGGGTTTCTAAGCCCAGTGCGATGAGCTAGGAAGCAGTCGCGTCAGGCAATGTTGGTCTTGGGTGGGCTAGGCTGGTGATGCGTGCGGGCTACTGCGCATTACTCTGCTATGAGATCTAGTTTTGAATCATGAATAGGTCAACTTCAGCACGAAGAGATGCTGTGGTACGCGTCAAATATGATTCCTAACAGTATAGTCTATGAACAGCTAACCTTTTCTCCATACGTCCTGGGTCAAAATACTGCCCTTAGTCATGACACTTTCAACAGTATCACTTAGCATAAAACGTTCTTATACAAAACGGAAATAGAATTTGGAGCTCCCGTATTGTGTGGCGAAACTTTTGCTTACATACAGGTGAACTCCCATCAAGAATCGCTCCAAATTTTAATTCTATATCTGTACGTAATGAAACAAATGGAAACAAATACTTGTGGGAAGTGTGACACAGAACTGAAATTATGCGATTACTTTTATCCTGTTTATTCTAATATTCGAATGTTAAAGGTATAGGAATTGCACAAAACAAAATTAAATGGTTGCTGAAATTGACGTTAACTTTGATTACTGCTAAAATTGCTCAAGCATTCGTTTCTAATAATAAAATAGCTACACTACCGGTCAAAAGTTTTCGATCAGCTATGAAAACAACTATATACTTTATTTCAATGTACAAACACGTCGGAAAAACTAAATAGACCAACAAAATAAATATTTTGTCTCTCTAGCATTATGATATGATAGAATAACTTATTCAAAATGAAATCCCTGTTTTAACCACGAATCCATAGTTGTGATAGATGATCGAAACCTTTTGACCGGTAGAGTATATTAGAGTAATTAATAATCACATATAGACTAGTAATATTAAGTAGACAGAATGCTAGAAATGTTTGTATAATTCTTTAATTTCATCTAATGGCATATCAGTAGTGGGGGTACTATTACAGCATATTTGTTTTCAGAAGATCCGTGAATTGGAAGAGGTTGCTTACTACTAGATTAGAACTAAGCTGCCACGGTGGTCTAGTGGCTAGAGCGCTGGACTTATAAATCTGTGGATCCGAGTTAGAGTCTCTGCGTGCTCCCGATTTATAACTTATGTTGGGCAATACCGTGGTCCAGGTCATACAGGGCTTTCCACCGGAAGCACCGTTTCCCTGTGACATCACAATAAATTTCCACCATCATCTCAGCTTATCGTGGGTGTAGCGTAGACCAGCCTCCTACAGCACATCCCATCTCCATCAAATACATTTTAACATTATTCTCCCAGTTACGTCTTGGCCTCCCCGAATGTCTTTTCCCCTCAGGTCTTTCAACTAACACTCTACACATTTTTACAGACCCATCATTTTATTTTTACTACCATTTTTAATATTAACCTGGCTATACCTTTAGAGAACCGGAAAACCTGTTCGCTACCCCCTTCCACAACTGGAGTTCGATGATACTGGCGTAAAACACAAACACATCACTTTACTAGGTATAGGAGGGAAGAAAAGTACTTAATCCATTTACGTAAACTAGGAAATATCGCGATTTTGAGTTCGATAATTTTCATTAGGATTTTTATTCAATCAAAATGCAGTACTGTATTAAGAATGAGTGTTTTTACTCACGTACTGAGCTATCCATGCGAACGTGTTCATTACGTAGTGTATATTATACTGTCTACAGCACATTAGCGTACAATATAGAGAATAATGAAGTTCAATTAGAAAATAATCATAAAATGGATATTTAAACACATTTTTGAAGATGGTAGCCATTCATTTCGATAGTCTACAGGCTTCAGTTCTTTTGTGCATATTATCGCACTATAGTCTATTGCATCTAATTCCAATTACCAGTTTCGTCCTTCGTACTAGTAACTCATGTTGAAATAATTCTGTACCTACTCTATAAAAGAGTACTTTATGTAATGTAAATTCATTCTTCACTTCTGCCCGACCCGCATAGATAAAATTACTCAGACATGCTATCTACTCTCCGTCCAAGTGGTTATGCCGCAGGATCGTAGAAAGGAGGGAAATCACATGACAGTTAATTACTTAACGAGGCCCTTTTATTTAAGTTATTTTAAACAGTTGTATAATATTACGTAAACGTCCAATTCCTAACAGAAATTAATCTTTTCAGAAAAGAGCTAAGACAGCCCTGCTTTTACAGAGGGCCGTGCAGAAGCAGGTGGGGGAAATCGGGATGTGACGTAGGCAAACGGACAGTACCTGTGCGAAAATATGATTCAAAATTAAAAGTTCTTTCGTCACTGGAAAACGCGAACATATTTCTGGAACGTACTATACTCAGTAACTCAGTGCTGTTTACTATAAGCGGCCTTGATTCTGTCTGGAAAACAGTTGAAACTTCATTAGTAGAAGGGGTGGGAGTGAAGTACATTAAAAAACTCAGGTACAATAAAAATTGAAGTAAAAATAAAATGATGTCCCTGTATATGCATTTCTGGATTCACCCGCACGAGCTACATGCCCTGCCCGTCTCAAACGTCTGGATTTAATGTTTCTAATTGAATCGTTCAGAGCAGAAGTGGTGTAAGTCAAAATTGGGTAATGAGGTGTAAAGTAAAAATTCTGTAAAATACAGCACAAATTAGCAATTAATTTGTCCTTCGTGCTATCCACTGACTACTAATAGTTTGAATAAATTGAATATTAATTGCTACTTTGCGCTGTATTTTACAGGTTGCTTACTTCAACCCTCATTACCCATTTTTGACTTACACCACTTCTGCTCTGAACGGCTCAATTATGTTAGGTGAAGAATACAAGGCGTTGTGTAACTTTCTCCTTTCTCCTATAACTGCATCCGTTTTAACCTCAAATATTTTCCTAAGCACCTTATTTTCAAACACCCTTAACGTCTGTTCCTCTCTCAAAGTGAGAGTTCCCGTTTAATAGTAGAAATAATAATAATAATAATAATAATAATAATAATAATAATAATAATAATAATGATAATAATAATAGTAATAATAATAATAATAATAATAATAATAATAATAATAATCATCATCATCATCTTCATCATCTTCGTCATCACTATACGTCCTAGGTATATCACCTTGTGACACTGGTATTACGAAGGATAATTTGTAGTATAAGGCGTCGTTAAATGAAGAGTTCTATAGACATTTTTAACGAACACATGCGTAATTTGTTCCTGTTACTGATGACGTCATGACCGCCAATGTGGAGGTCATGAGATAACGACATCTGTTACACCTGACGAGAATTGCATGCAGGCATATGTAATGAACTCACTGGTTGAAAACCGCGATACAGCTGCAGATCCCCGCAAAATGGACGCGGTGAAATGTGTCAAGTTCGAAATTGAGGTTACAGCAGGCTGCCCCCATCACGAGCTCGCTGGCTGGATATTGTTTCTTAGACCGAAACACTGGATTCGGGTCAAGTCAGCCGCGGGCTTTAACAGAAAAGGATCGAACCAGCACACAATGTGCTTGTTTACCAACGCTACTTTGAGCTCTACTGTTCTTCTGATATAACATCGTCTCAAATTGTTATGTTGATGATGATGCTGATGATATATTGTTAATGTTATTATATTACTAATATTATTACTACAGAGACATCATTTTATTTTTACTTCAATTTTTATTGTACCTGAGTTTTTTAATGTACTTCACCCCCACCCCTTCTACTAATGAAGTTCAACCGTCCTCCACACAGATCCAAGACCGCATATACAGTCACAGTAGCCTTACGGTCATAGTGAACAGTACGTTCCAAAAATTTGTTCGCGTTTTCCAGTGACGAAAGAGCCTTCAATATTGCATCATTTTCCATTTGCCTACGTCGCATCCCGGTTTCCCCCATCTGCTTCTATTCGCCTCTCTGTAAATGCTAGTGACTGGGTTGTCTTAGCACTTTTCTGAGAACATTAATTTCTGTTAGGAATTGGATGTCTACGTAATATTATACCCATACAATTATTTAAAATAACTTAAATAAAAGGGCCTCGTTAAGTAATTAACTGTCACGTGATTTCCTGCCTTTCTACGACGCTGCGACGCAACCACTTGGACGGACAGTAGATAGCATGTCTAAGTAATTTTATCTTTTCGGATTGGGCAGAAGTGAAGATTAAATTTACGGTAAGTAAGGTACTTTTTTATAGAGTAGGTACAGAATTATTTCAACATGAGTTACTGATACGAAGTACGAACCTGGTAATTGGAATTACGTACAATAGTCTATAGTGCGATAATATGCACATTAGAACTGAAGTCTGTATCGAAATGAACGGCCACCATTTTCAAAAATGTGTTTAAATATACGTATTATGATATATTTTCAATTTAACTTCATTCTCTATAGTGTACGCTAATGTGCTGAAAGACAGTGTAATATACACAGTATAATGAATGCCCGCATGGAAAGCTCAGTTCGTGAGTAAAAACACTCATTGTTAATACTGTACTGTATTTTGATTAAACAAAAACCTAATGAAAATATCAAACTCAAAATCGCGATATTTCCTAGTTTACGTAAATGGATGAACTACTTTTCTTCCCTCCTATACCTAGTAAAGTGATTTGTTTGTATATTAAACCAGTAACATCGAACTCCAGTCGTGGAAGGGGGTAGCAAAAGGTGTTTCCGGTTCTTAATCGTTGATCCAAAGGTATAGCCAGGTTAATATTAGAAATGTTGGTAAAAATAAAATGATGTCCCTGTATTATTATTATTATTATTATTATTATTATTATTATTATTATTATTAAGCATTATAATCTAGGAATATCAAAGCGCTAGTATTACGTGTTCATGTTACAAGCAATGAAGGCCGTATGATCATCGAAGATGACCAATGTTCCGGTCGACCTACAGAAAAACGTTTTTTTTCTATTGCTGTTTAACCATAAGCATTCTTAATGTCTTTGAAGGAAATTTGGAAAAAAAATCTATATTTGCGTGTTGCTCTGTTTCGCACATTCTGAAATGTGTCGAACGAATAGCACACAAACAGGAGCAAGTTATCATATAACGACGATTATGATCATGAAACTTGTACGAAAGTGACGTCATGAATGATGCCAACACCAGAAACATATACCATATAGCCTAACATTATTCTACGTACCAAGCGCTCTGACCACTGAGCTACGCCGCAAGAGAGGGGTGGGAAAAAGTGTGGGTTTATAAACTGCAGAGAGGGCTGCATCATATAGGAATGGGATGGGTGTGGAAAAAAGGAGAGAATAACAGGAGGAATATATGGCGCAATGTGAAGATGCGTTTAACTGATATCGAGAGGCAAGAGACTGAGCTTCAATGTTCAGAAAAGTCCTCACTTCATTAATCAGATCTCATGCTTAACTGGGGGAGGTGTGACTACATAAATTCTTGTAACAAAGACAGTAGAGCAGGTTTAGCGTGGCTAAGATTGGGGGCATGGAAGGGTAATAAAATTGTCAACGAAAAAGGAAATCGCCTTTGTCCACTGTGCAGAGAAAAGGACTCCTATAGACATATTTTATTGCAGTGTGTCGAATTGGAACATATCCAACAAAAATATCTACCACTCTCGATGCTAAGTCAGAATAGGAGTTCTCTTGCATGTCTTCACCTCATGGGGAATAGAGAATGCGAACAAAAGACAGGATTGTTCCTCTTGAAGGCGAGACAGATTAGAATTCCAGCTGTTGAAGTTTGTGATGCAAACTGACGAAGGGCTACTCAATTATACACTTTTAAGCCTGTTTAGGTTAGGATATATTATATAATATGTTTTGTTTGTGTAATTTTTATTTTAATCTGTGTGTTCTTTTAGAGAGCGGTTGGATCTAACTATAGATGAAAGGGTTGAAACCTACAAAGTAGGACTTGTTTTAGGTACAAAGCACGTACGGTCAGAAGACCCGTGCATTGGATTTAAGAGATAATTTTGATAGTATAACATCTGTGTATATAATATTACTCATTAAATCCATGTACCTATCTAAAAAAAACATTATTCATTTCGGTGAAAAAAATATATTCTGGAAACTTTTTGAACCAAATATGTATTAGTAACAAGTAGGTCCACTGTCAGTGACAAGGCTAGGTAGAGTTTGCTGAGGAAATACATTAGTGACAATTGTTTCATGCAAAAAGACACAAGTCAATAATACATCTTTACCTTTTTGATATTTAATATTTTCGTTTCTCAAATTAGTCGATTTCAACGATATTCCCTAGACCTCAATATTTCATCTCCATTTTTTTTTTGGTGATGACACGTTATAATATCTTGGAAAACGTGCATTTTCTTCTGGTGCATTAAAAATTTCCCGTTATGCTCTGTAAATGTTGCACATGATTATTGCAGTCATTTCTTAAACAATATTGTCATGCATTTCATTAGCATTATTTCGATTCTTTTTTGTTTGATATGGCACAGTAGGCCCGGTGACTAGTGGCGAGCGTAGTCGGTGCTGCTGTCATGTCTGCATTATCTACTTGTTCCATTTTCTGATATGAATTCATATTTATATCGAGAAATAGAAAGCATGACTGTCATAGATAAGCACGTTGAATGCAATCTAGCTGAAGATGGAACTATGTGAAACATTTCCTAAAAATCTGAAGACTTTTCAAAGGAAATGGTATGCGGACTCTGGTTTATTAAAATGCGAGTTACAGATGGTGAGCACCAGATACCTGACTTGGAAGAGTTGATTCTCAACTGTATTAAAGGAAATAAGGGCGACATCGTCTTCAAGATAGCAGCAGCTCAGGGAAACTTCAAATGTGACAGTGTAGAGGTATTACAGCATAAACAGCTGCATCCATGTCACTTTCAGAGAGAACAACGATTTGCCAAAGGCGTCTTTCCTATACGAGGAAGTTTTTTTTCCCCCGTAGCTCCTGCAGATGTGAGCTAGTGAACGACATTTCTAGTCTTCTGTATTTACCGATGACACTGTAATTCACTAAGAATGATATGGTCAATATCCCTAACGTTCATCGCCAGATTTAAAATATTCCCTCAGCTATTATTGAATCAAAACAATCATAATTCAATAATAATACAGATCAGGAATAATCAGAAATAATTTAATAGAGCCTGTTTACGCTGGGATGTTGGTAGGAGAATTCTATTGCATTCTTTCAGAAAAATATATTATTGTCTGAATGAAGTACCACTTGATGGAAACCATGGCAATCAGTTTATAAACGATTGTGCCCCTCTCATTTTATTCTAGTCGTCTGGACATTTATGGATAACTGATTACAAAATAAATGGTTTGGTTGTGCTCGCCGCCGGATATAAATGGATTTGATTTCTATTTGTGGAGCCAGCTTAAATGCATTGTTTACTCTACGCCAATTGAAAACGCTGAAATAATTTTACGAGGTGAACAAGGTGGCGAACCAATTCGAGATACCTCTGGAATTTTTCGACTTGTAAGGAGATATTGATCTCCCAGTAAAATGGTATCGTAACTCGAAAATTGTGATTTGTAAGATACGCTATTTCCTAGTAAAATACTGCTATAAATGGGAAGATATGAAAAGCTTTAATAAGTTTCTATTTTATTATTAGAATGCCATACATCCAACCAGTAAAACAGTGTTGGAAAAAATTTACGAAAGTAATATGTGATTTTCGACATACGACAGTATTTTACTGCGAGTGCAATATACCGTAGCCATACTGTATTATGAAGTAGCCTATTGCATATTTTCTACCGAGCCACAAGAATGTGACCTTCAGCTGGGGTAGAAAAATTCATTTAACCCTTTCAGACCTGAATTTATATTAAAAAAATTGAAAAAAAAAAAAACTGGTCACATAATTATTCTGGGGATCCAAAATTCCCAAATCAAGTCTTCACAAGAAATCAAAATTTGGGGACAATTTTGACCGCTGAGACCCCAAAATTTTAAAATTTATTTTTAATGCAGGTATAGAAATGTTTCAAAAATAATATTCTCCATTTCTATCACACTGAATTTAAAAAAAAAATTAAAAGGATCGAAGACATTCCAAAAAAGAAAAAAAGAAACAATGTACCTATAATGTACATCAGGCATGAAGGAGTGAAAAAACAGACTTTTTAAACGATTTAAAATATTTAGGCGACCGAAAATGTTCATAATCTAATAGATGAATTCAAGTTAAATAATTTCTAAGAATATATCGACATTCAGAAAAGTCACCCTTCGTCACTACACGGCGATGATGACGGCAAAACAATGTCCCTTCGAGTCGGTTCCGGTGCTTTGGTTCCTCGTTGCAAAATGACAGCTACGCAGGCCATCTTTTTGACGAATAAAAACCATAGAGAAAAGTAACTTCAGATCTTACAATGTTCGCAGTATATCTCTAGCCTGTAAATTGTTTCCAGTTCAGTTTCCAAAACGTAAGCCATTACATATGACTACAGAGAGTTTCAAAAGAAACTGGCATTGTCTCATCTGCAAAAGACCAAGTTTCTAGAAATTGCATTTTCGATACCCGCGAGGATGATATGTTGATGTGTAACTGTTCCTGGAAAAGTGATGTGTTCAAATGTTGTGTCTCTTTGCCATTGTAACTAATACCACCATCCTTCCCGATCTAATCTAGGTGATCCGTTTCGGCACAGAAAATAATGTCGCCAGGAGTTTCAAGGTTTTCCTAATCTTCTCTTTCCTCTGGGTCGGTAATTCAAAATATGTAAAGGGATTCTATTTTCATCTACTCCTAATATTTTAAATTATATCAAGTTTTACTTGTACTATCTCATTTTGTATAAAAATAAATGCAATTTCTAACACCTGCAAAATTTCTTACCGTACTTTCATTTTATGGTCCACCACAGTGTAGTCCGCTATTTTCATTACGAAAATCGCACAGTGTCTATGATCACAATAAGATACACAATTTGGTAAATTTTCCAGCAGTGTTAATTAAAATTCATAAGTTACATAAAATTAAAAGGCAGTATGACAGTTGTATGAACAAGTATGCACACGTGTTCATACAACTGTTATACTGCATTTTAATTTTATTTATTTCAGATACCTACGTTGTTTGAAATGAATCAATCTGTCTTCTAAAGTATCCCAATTTGGCTACCACAGAGCAAAAATGGTACTGTTAAGCTTTGTATGGTATAGTATTAGTGTTTTTCTTCCTATGAACCTAATTACGCATTCTTCACCTAACATAATTTGTAACATTAAATCCAGATGTTTGAGATGGACAGGGCATGTACCATGTATGAGTGTTAGTTGGAAGAATTAAATTAAATTATGGTATATTTAACGATGCTCGCAACTGCAGAGATTATATCAGCATCGCCGGTGTGCCGGAATTTTGTTCCGCAGGAGTTCTTTTACATGCCAGTAAGTCTACTGACATGAACCTGTCGCATTTAAACACACTTAAATGCTATCGACCTCGGCCGGGATCGAACTCGCAACCTCGAGCATAGAAGGCCAGTGCTATACCAACTGCGCTACCGAGGGCGACTAGTTGGAAAAGACATTAGAGGAAAAGACCTTTGGGGAAGTCAAGATGTAGGTGGGAGAATAATATTAAAATAGATTTGAGAGAGATGGATATGATGGTAAAGACTGGATTAATCTTGGTCAGGGTAGGGACCGATGGCGGGCATGTGTGAGGGCAGTAATGAACCTCCGGGTTCCTTAAAAGCCGTTTGTAAGTAAGTCAGAACCTAATTACGTAACTTTAATTCAACATGCACAATTTTTTTTATATTTAACTTTCACCCATGACAACCATGTGCTTTATGTTCAAGTATCATGTCAGTTTTTCAATCACATGGAACGCCCTACTCGTATTGCTACAAAAGCATGTTAGGGTTAAACTAATACATCCTTTAAACTTGGAATATGATACAACACACAAGATTGACTATGTAAACAGACACTGTGTTATAGATTTCGTGACAACTCCTGACGTAAGTATGCTAGCCCATAGAGGTCAAAGCCGACTAGACTAGACGGCATTTCGGAAGCGGCCAACTACTATATGCGCCGTAGAATTTCTGGTATATGACGTCACAAGCTTGTATAGTAGAACCAATCAGAATCAGTCTATAACAAGTACTTCCCGAGTTCGTTTGTTCACGTGCGAGTGTTTCAATACATTGAATAAGTAAAACTAACATTTACTGTGTGTGTGTGTGTGTGTGTGTAAGATAAATAAATGCAAGAAGATACTGTAAAAAAAAACCAAGTACTGCATAGGCAGGCGAGGAAAATAGTGTTTAAAGTGTATAATTATTTTAAAAACGTTGACGAGCAGAACGCTGCCGGCCATCTTAGTAATCAACGGCTAAGGTCATTATTTTCTTTTGATAATTTAAATTCTCTCCTGCGCTATTTGTATTGCACGTGCGCGTGAAGTACGACGTGGCAATGTTGTACACTGCCTTGCTCTCTCTATCTGTCTCTCTCTCGACGCAAACGCTAGCAGACTACCGCCTTCCGAATTGCCGTCGACTCTAGCCGACTGCTTGTCTTACGTTCACATGTCTCAACAGAGATGAAAGACCATCTCAACAATATGGGAATATGGCGGTTAGCAACAACCATTATAGCTGGTTTGCAGAACCGGATTTCGCTACTTATTGTAGCCCTCCATGTTCATCACGACGCTGGATGTCCAGGAATGGATCTTCCACAACGCTAACTCCTGATATAGGTTTATTATTTAAAACTACTTTTCTCTTACCCAATCTAAGTTCTGTGGACGAGTTTTTTATGTAATATTTATCTACTCGTACTTTGCACAATCATATATTAATCCTTCAATAAAATGGGCGTTTTTGTTCGTTGCTCAAAATTTTCCATCGTGATATCATTATCATTTGTTTAACAAAATTACATATTTTCGAAATCATGGTCCGGTGGAGTAACAGTTATTTGTTCCAAAAATGCTATTATGTTAGGTTAACTGTACTAATACACTTTAATGACATAGGTATTACTGTTTATTTATATTTAGGCCTATGATATTAGTCCTGAAAATACAAAATTTTATAATGCAGCTTCACATTGCGGGCCTCATACTGCAATGTATTTACATCTCCCTAGCAAATTACATCTAACAAATCTCAAAGTGTCGATCTTAACTAAATTGCAAGCACAGTTATTTATTCTTTCAAATGTCCAAACTCCGAAGATTTGATAAAAGTGTGCAATGGTGACAGAATCAATGACAAAGTAATGTGTGGAATATTCCGTTATTTTCACTTTAAACCTTCATCTGAAAACAACGTGTATCATGTGAAATTTGAATCCACAATTCAATCACTATAAAAAACAAGCCTTAACACACTGCTCTAGTGTGCCATGCAAATTATTGCTTCTTGTATTTGAGATACCATTTTGGGTAGGGAAATGCCTCTGAATGTGAGGGATTGCATAACTTTGTATAAGAAAGGCGCAAGTAATTCACATGGTATATACCATTTTGAGTAATCACTATCAGCCTTCATGTATTTCTAAGAAAGCTTTACAGCTACACAACCGCCCTAACCCTTCAGTCATGTTTCAAAATTATCACGATTCAAGAACTGGATGACAGTGAGGTTTTACTGCAAATTCAATTTCGATTTATTCCGATCGAAGACACATTATATGCGTGGACGGAGCCAATAATTTTGATGAGATCCATATACTCGTAGAATTACAAGAATTCTCTTCTCCGCGTCAAAAATTGGTAGCCTCGCCAAACTGACTTACTGATGGAAAGGTTGCAGACGGTCATAAACATTACGATCCGTGAATAATCCGTGTTCGTTCTTATTAAATCTTACGTTAAATAAATGTAATGTTTGTGTAGAAGAGCTTTTTGGATACAGTGAACTCGATTATAGTGAACATTCGGCTATAGTGAACCTAAATCGTTGAGAAGTACATTAATATTTCCATTTATAGTGAACTCTCGCTTCGGTTATAGTTAACCTTGTATCCTGACAAATTCTTATTTGAAATCAGGCCTTCCTGTATAAAATTGAAAGAATGTGTTAAGAACAACATTCTAAGTTTCTTACTCCTTTAGTGAAAGGACAAAGATAGGATTAGTGATTCCTAGACAACGAGTTGTACTGTAAATCCAGGCAATGCGTGATTACCTTGCCTCACTCCACCGTCGAAGGATTGCCATTCTGATCTCAGGCACTATACTCTACTATTATTTCTAATCCTCCACCGTCAAAGGATTGCCTTTTGTCCTCAGAAACATTTCCATTATGACAGATAGCATCGAAACAATGGAAAATGAAATTGCCTTCTTTTATTAAAAGGGGATGGACATTATGTCCAGAGCATAAATGAAGGTAAGACTTCGATGGCTTTCAAATTCCATCAACCCTCCCCCAGTTTCCATTAAGTGACCCGGGAAATTCCAAAGCTGAGTATGCAGTCACACCATAACAGCGTTTGTCATTTCTACCTTATCGTCTGTTTCTATTGTTCCAACAGTGAATGTACAGTATAAAAATGTCGAAGCGTGAAGTGTTTTCTTTGGAAGGTAAGACGAATATAATAAGTGACATTGAATGTGGTCTTTCGCAAGCGGACGTGGGTCGACAACACAGTTTAAGTAAATCAACTGTGAGTAACAGTATACAGTGTAATCCATTCCACAAAAATGAAATATTTTATTTTCTTGTTCACACTTTCATTCATTTCTGTTATTTTAGGTTAGAGGAGAGACACTTCGAATGTAGTGAACCTCGGATATAGTGAACGAAATATGCAAGTCCGCAGAGGTTCACTATATCCGGAGTTAACTGTACTAAATTCAAATGTAACTTCTAAGCATACATGTTCACTACTGAAGTCTTGTGGACTTATCCGTGCCTGATGGCACTGTACATGGTCCACCAATAAGAACAAGGCCGATGAAACTCTTGTGCACGTACATCAGTGTGCTGGGAGCGGCGTCAGTTCCCAGATCAATAGATCGCCCATTTCTTGGTTCACCTTGTTTACTGTTTCAAATGGCTCATTTTTCTCCCTGCCTCCATTCTTTTGAGAGGATGCTGCGAGTAGAACATTTTTCATGTGAGACGCGCCCCTGTGACGATAGAGACATTTCTCGGGGTTGACTGCATCATCTCGATACGTATAACTTTGCACATACGAAAGTAAACCCTATTTCTTCGGATAGGAATTCCTTGGAAACGCGTGTGGCAATAGCATCTAATGATGTAAAGTGCTAATGCAACCTCACTATTATTACCTTCATCTGAGGCAGAATGTTTTTCTGAGTTTCACTCGACAAAAAATATACCCAGAATTACAACGTTGTCTCTTATTGGAGCTGCGTCAATGTCACCCTCAATACTTTATTTCTTCATGGCCTATGTTATACTTCTATTACAACATTGATCAAATGTAATGAACAACCTATAACTTATTATGCTAGCTAGCGGATCCATCCTCATTTGTTTTTATATTTTAAGCGGGTATGTACATCGCAGACTTTCCTGAAATAAATCATCCAGCCATCTAGAAAATAGTCTCTTCAAATAGGTATTCCAATAGTAATGGAAACATTACTGTAATTAATTACTAATGAATTTTTATGCTTCTTTATTTCAATGATTTATATCTTTATAAAAGGGGAAACGTATTAGAAATAGTTGCAGTAGATCTGTGACTTCTATATCAGATAAACTCGGGAAAATCACATGAAAGATTTGAGCCGTTCAGAGCAGAAGTGGTGTAAGTTAAAAATGGGTAATGAGGGTTAAAGTAAACATTCTGTAAAATACAGCGCAAAGTAGCTATTAATATTTAATTTATTTAAACTACTAGTAGCCAGTGGATAGCACAAAGGATATATTAACTGCTACTTTGCGCTGTATTTTACAGAATTTTTACTTTAAACCTCATTACCCACTTTTGCTCTGAACGGCTCATTTATTGAAATGTAAAAGGTTAACGAAATATTAGCTTCATTTTAATTTAACTAAAAATTATTATTCGTTCATAAATGGGTAAATTAATAAATGTGGGGAGTATAAAGACAGAAATAGTTGATTTAAAATAGTCTAATTCTAAAGTACCTATTTAACTGTGATATTATTTCCATCTTAGTGTAATACTAAATAACGGCATATTTATTACTCACTACAATATTTGGAAAACCTCGTGACGTCATATTGATGTGTGCATCGTTTCCACTATCAGTATATTGCATTATTGTCTCCATACAAGGCTTCATCGAATGAGGAAGTTCTTAAGAAGTAATTAACGACAACATAACCCCGCCTTTTTTAATTTAAGCGCGGGGAATATGAAAACAGAAAGGAAAATAATATACCAGAATTTCACAAATATTAACATTAAAAGATATCTCCAGTTAATTATCGACCTCTTCTTCGATGCATGCAGAATGACTGTCAGGCTATTTCCAACAAGATTCCGCCACTGCTCATACAGCTGGTGTCAATGAGGGAATTAGGAGTATTTTTGGTTACATAAGTAGGCTTAATTGTAACACCTAATATAGAACGTGTTTACATATTTTAACAAGGACTAGGCTAAATTATTAATAGCACATTTCAATATAAATACTATTGTTGGTTAAGAAATTGCGTGTGTTAAATAACATAAATAGTGAAGTTGCATCAAGACTGAAATATAAGTGCAGTGAAGTGACGTATCGTGTAGATTAACGTCGACAAGTGTTGTACCGGATAGTGAAGTGATAAAGTGTAGTGTTGGTCCATTGAAATATTGTAGTGTGGTGATACTTCAAAGTAGAAATAATTTAAAACATAAATAGTGAAGTTTCATCTAGACCGAAATATAAGAGCAGTGACGTGTCGTGTAGTTTCAACGTCGAAAAGTGTGGTATAGTGAAGTGATAAAGTGTAGTGTTGGCCTATTGAAATATTATAGTGTGGTGATACTAAAGGGTAGAAATAACCTAAAACTAATATACGTAAGTACATTAAATTGAAAAGTGAGTGAAATTGAATTTGTAAATAAAGTACAGTATATACATAATGTATGCTATGGCTGCTCTGTCTGGAAACTGTCGTAGTTGTAGAAGGATTGTAGTGAAAGGATTGGTATGTAATAATTGTAATTTCTGTTTTCATTGGAAATGTATAGATATAGATCCTGATAATTTTGTTGACAAAGGTAGTTGGGAATGTAGTGATTGTATATATGATAGAAAGATGCGCGATCAACTGGAGAGAATCAGAGCCCTAGAATTGGAATTAGATGAGGCAAAGTGTGAAATTAATAAATTGAGAGCTTTGAAGGATAGCAATAGTGTTTCGAATAAAGGGAGATCTCACACTTGGATGAAACCGAAGAATTCCAAATCTAGGAGTAGACGTTTCTCTGCGGATGATGCTGCATCAATCAAACTGACCAACAAATTCAGTGCTCTTCAAGCAATGAATGTTGATCAGGAGAACTCAGACCCAGTATCGACACTAGTAAAGGTAAGTCAGAAAACAGATAAGGTTAATGATTGTAGGAGTAAAGTATTGATTTTAGGAAGCAGCCATGCAAGAGGTATTTCCTCACTCTTGAAGTCGAAACTGGGTGATGAGTTTGAAGTATCTAGTGTATGTAAGCCTAATGCTCCTCTCAAGAATGTTGTTGAGGATATGATGAAATTGAGTTCAGATTTTTCTAAGAGGGATCATGTAGTTATAGTGGGTGGGCCAGGTAATAGTATTGATAACGATTGTAACTATTCTATTGAGAAAGATGTCAACAACATAATTGAGATGAGCAGCCATACCAGTGTGGGATTTCTCAGTCTTTTCAGCAGGTACGACAAGCCGTATCTTCACAGGAAGGTGCGGAGCGTGAATATGCGGCTTGAGCGGGCTCTGATGAGACCTGGGGCATCACAGATTTGATAGATGTAAGCCCTATAAGAAGGTATGAATATACGTCACATGGCCTGCATCTGAATGGTAGAGGCAAGGAGCACCTTTCGGTTCTTATTGCTAATAGCATCAGAGGCAGCCATGTTAAAAAGCAGAATTGTAATATTCCTGTGTTAGTTAATGCTAGGGCTTCTCCTTTTTTAGGTTAAACCTCCCACCAGTAAGGTGTTTGAAACAAGTTCAACTAAATTGTAAATGCTCTGATGTTTCTAGTAATGAACACAGTAACTTCACTATTTTTCATCAAAATATTAGGGGATTAAAACAAAAAACTGATGAATTGATCACTTCTTTAGCAACTCAAAAGCATAAACCTCAGATATGTATAACTGAACATCATATGAAGCAACAGGAAATACTACAACTGTCTTTACATGGATATGTATTAGGTTATCATTTCTGTAGACATGTCTTCCAAAAAGGGGGTGCTTGTATTTTTATCAGAGAGGATCTATTATTTAGTAAAATTGATATATCTGATTTTTTCCTTGAACAAGATATTGAAATCTGTGGAATACAAATTGGTTATGAGATATCAAATTTAATTATCTTATGTGTTTATAGGGCGCCAATGGGAGATTATAATAAATTTACAACTAACTTAGATTCATTATTGAAAAGACTTTATAAACCACATACCGAATTTGTAATCTGTGGTGACATAAACATAGATTATCTATCAGAAAGCTCACGTAAAAGAAAATTAAACTCACTTCTTGAAACTTATAATCTTAGTCACACAGTAAGTTTTCCAACCAGAACACAAGCTGGAAGTAGTACTGCCATTGATAATATATTTATAGATAAAAGTAGATTGAATTCCTATTCAACAGTACCATTAGTCAATGGCCTGTCTGATCACGATGCACAAATTCTAAGTGTTTTCAATATGAGTGAAAAATTCCAAAGTGTTAATCTAAAAATAAAAAAAGGGATTATAAATGCTGAATCTCTTCATCATTTAAATACATGTCTACAAAATGAATCTTGGGAAAATGTATATAGTACCGATACCATTGATATTAATACTAAATTTAATGCATTTTCACTACATTTACGAATTATTTCAATGAATGTTTTCCAGTCAAGGTGGTGAAAAAATGTAAAAGTAAAAACATGTGGATAACTCAGGGAATTAAAATATCATGTGCTAGAAAAAGGAATCTATATTTAATGAGTAGGAATAGTGATGATCCTCATGTTCTTAATTATTACAAGAATTACTGTAAAACTTTGACAAAAGTTATAATGATCCTCATGTTCTTAATTATTACAAGAATTACTGTAAAACTTTGACAAAAGTTATAAAAGATGCAAAGAAAATGTATCTGAATGAAAAAATACAAAATTCAGGTAATAAGATTAAAACTATTTGGGATATTATTAAAAATGAAACTAATCGATATTCAAAGAGTGAAAATATTACTTGCATTAAAATCAATGATAGTAAAATAGATAACCCAAAATCAATTGCAAATCATTTTAACGACTTCTATATAAATATTATTCAGAACTTAAACATTCAAGATTATGCAGAAGATGCTGCACTTGGTTACCTAACTGATGCATTTAACACTGAGTTTTTAGGTCTCAAATTTATTCCCACTACCGCAGCAGAAATCATGCATTGATAAAACAACTAAAAACAAAATATTCCTCTGGATATGATGAAATTCCAAGTAAAGTTCTGAAAGCTTGTTCTGAAATATTATCCCCTCCGTTAAGCTATCTATGCAATTTGTCAATGCAATGTGGTATTTTTCCAGAAAGACTCAAATATTCAATAGTAAAACCAATATACAAAAAGGGAGATAAATGTACTATTGCTAATTACAGACCCATATCATTATTAACAACATTTTCAAAAGTGTTTGAGAAAGTTATGTATAATAGATTATATCATTACCTGGAGTCCAACAATATTTTAGTTTTAGAACAGTTTGGATTTAGAAAACGAAAATCGACAGAGAATGCTGCTTTTAGTTTGGTGGATGAAATACTAAATTCATTAAATTCGAAACTACATGTAGGTGGGATTTTTTGTGACTTGGCTAAAGCATTTGATTGTGTAGACCATAGTATATTAGTAAAATAATTGAAGTTTTATGGTATTAAAGATGAGATGTTGGGTTGATTTACATCGTACTTATCAAATAGAAAACAAAAAGTAGAAATAAATGTACCAAATAGTCATAAAGTTACTTATTCAGAATTTAGAAATATTAAACATGGTGTTCCGCAGGGGTCAATTTTAGGTCCATTGTTGTTTCTAGTTTATATTAATGATTTAGCCTTGACCATAAACAATTCATCCCATGTAATTTTATTTGCAGATGATACAAGTGTAATTATTTCAAGCAAACAATACGATCATTATATAAACACTTCTAATACAATGCTGAATCTAATGAATGAATGGTTCCATGCAAATAAACTAGCACTTAATGTTGATAAAACCATTGCAGTCAAATTTAGTACACACAATAGTGCTCAGGTTTCCTACAGTATTCGATTAAATGGAACTCATCTCAAAGAATCTATAAGCACAAAGTTTCTTGGTTTAGAATTGGATAATCACTTGAACTGGAAAACGCATATAGAATGTATTACTCGTAAATTGAGCTCTGCCTGTTATGCATTAAGATCCTTATCTACTATTGGTGATATAAACTTACTTAAAATGTCATACTTTGCATATTTTCACTCTGTAATGAAATATGGATTAATATTCTGGGGTAACTCGTCTGAAGCTAAACACGTTTTTGTTTTACAAAAGAAAGCTATAAGAATAATGGCCGGAGTGCATAAAAGGACCTCATGTAAAAATATTTTCCGAAACTTAGAAATCTTGACTTTACCTTGTGAATACATTCTTTCCATAATGATGCTGTATATTAAGATCTAAGATAAATTCAGTACTAATCAAGACATTCATCATTTTAATACAAGACATAAATCAGATCTTCATCTACCCTCTGTTAGTCTAAGCTGTTTTAAAAAAGGAGTTCGCTATTCATGTATAACAGTCTTCAATGCACTGCCTAATTATCTTAAAGATTTGAAGAACAACGAGAAAAGGTTCAGAAAAGAATTAACCAAATTTCTACATACTCATACCTTCTACACAATTGATGAATTGTTTATGCTTGTGAATTGAATTATTCTACTTAAATGACATGTACAATTTTATATAGCTCAACTAAAATATGTTTTTATATTGACTTAATCTGTTTACTATGTATTGTATTTTTTGTTTAGCATAACTGATGATTTGTATGTACTGTAAATTGAATAGTATGCTGTATAGGTCAACTGATGAATTGTTTAAGCTTATAAATTGAATTAATCTACTTCATATGAATTGTATAGCTTAACGAAAATAAGTTTGTAAATTGAACTAATTTGATTGTATATGTTTGTATAGTTTGGCTGATGAATTGTATATGTTCTTAAAATGATTACTAGTCTGTGTAGCTCTACTGATGAATTGTATATAGACCTACTGTAAATTGAATGGTAATATGTATAGCTCAACTGATGAATTGTTTATGATTATAAATTGAATTAATCTACTTGATATTAATTGCACAAATTTGTATAGCTTAATGAAAGTATGCTGCTTTGTATTGTATATATATGTATAGTTTTGGCCGATGAATTGTATATGCTTTAAATTGAATAGTAATCTATATAGCTCTACTGATAAATTGTTTGTGTTTGTAATTTGAAGTAGTTTGCATGATATGTATTATCAATTTCTGTATATCACAACTGGTTGAATTGTTTATGCCTTAAATTTAATTAAATTGTTTTGTATTATAATATAGCTCAACTTATGAATGATCGTTTGCGTTTGTAAATTTAATAATCTGATTGGCTATGTATTGTATACTTTTAGTAGAGCCATCGATGTAGCTCAGTCGGCAGACTCGCTGGGCTGCTGATCCGGAGCTGCGTTCGGGCTTGGGTTGGATCCCCCTTTGGACTTTGGTTTCTTCGGAGGTTTTCCCCAGCCGTGGGACTGAAGCCGGATGGTCTATGGCGAGTCCTTGGCATCAACCCCTTTGATTTGATTACCTGGTTGGGTTTTTCCGAGGTTTCCCCCACCGAAAAGGCAAATGCCGGGTAATATTTTGGCGAATCCTCGGACCTCATCTCATCTCACTACATCTCGCCAAAATGTAAAAAGAATGTAAAAAAATTGTACAAAATTGTAAAAATTGTAGAAAATTACTAAATTGTAAAACTATAAAAATTTGTAAAAATTGTAATTGTAATATTGTAAAATGTTGACATGTTCCACATCTTAAAGCTTCATTGCTCATGTAACATCTATGGAATAAAATAAATGAATGAATGAATGAAATGAGACTAATAAGTAATAATTTGTTTCCTCCACGAAGTCTAGATCGTCGTATCTCGGGCTAAAAACGCGATTTTTGTATAAACGTTAATAAAATCTATAAATTCCAACCGATTGTGCTAATTCTTTCAGAAAGTGTTTAATATGCGTTATTAAACAGTATTCTATCACTCGTTTCGATTTCCCACTCAAACAAAATTTTTCTAAAGATTTAGTTTTTGCGAGATTTTAAGCTTTATAAACATGAATAAAAATTACAAATCTCATCGGATTTTTCTAATTTCTTAAAAAAAAAATGTTAAATTCGTGTGTATGCACCAATTTCTATCACGAGATTCATGTTCGCATGCAGAGAAATATGGGTTTGTTAGTCTAAAATCGTCCAAGTGTGAAAATCGTCGTATCTCGGGCTAAAAACGCGATTTTTGTATAAACGTTAATAAAATCTATAAATTCCAACCTATTGTGCTAATTCTTTCAGAAAGTGTTTAATATGCATTATTAAACAGTATTCTATCACTCGTTTCGATTTCCCACTCAAACAAAATTTTTCTAAAGATTTAGTTTTTGCGAGATTTTAAGCTTTATAAACATGAATAAAAATTACAAATCTCATCGGATTTTTCTAATTTCTTAAAAAAAAATGTTAAATTCGTGTGTATGCACCAATTTCTATCACGAGATTCATGTTCGCATGCAGAGAAATATGGGTTTGTTAGTCTAAAATCGTCCAAGTGTGAAAATCGTCGTATCTCGGGCTAAAAACTCGATTTTTGTATAAACGTTAATAAAAGCTATAAATTCCAACCGATTGTGCTATGATTTTTATTTATGGTAAACACTAAAAGGTAGAGTCTATAGGGAAAATCCTCATTCTATAGATGAACTAAAAGACTATATACGAGAAGAAATAGAGGCTATCAATGATGTTGAACTTCACAGTCTTGTTCATTCGTTTATCAGAAAATGTCAGTTGTATGTGGCGGCAAATGTGGGCCATTTTCAGCAACTACTGTGAGCGTGGTAAGTCCAGATTATTGTACATTTATTGTTAGTACTGTTATGTATTGTAGAGGTGCCGGAGAAATGGTTACGCGTTCGTCAGAAACCACGCTAGCAGTGGGCCACGAGTCACCCGCCGTTTTCTCGCCTCACGTCATAATAATGTCTCTCTCTGTATATGAGTGAAGATTGTAGAAAGTGATGTGCACCTGAAGAATGAGGTACATTTAGTAAAGTGGGAAAACAGGTTATCACTTAGGGCCTTTTCTTTGTACTTGGACAAGAAACTAATTAGTTCCCTTTTATATCATTGAATTCAAAATGATCTATTATATAATCGTGGAAATTTTTATTCCACTCTGAACACATGGGCCGTATTCATAGACATTTCTAACGCGGGCTTTCGATCGATTATCAGCGTTTTTCGTATTCATAAACCAGTGTTAGCGATAGGACATGATTTGAATTCTGTACTAGTAACCAGTGGATAGTCGGAGCTAGCTTAGTACGCTCGTAGCGCGTGCTGCGAAATGTCTATGAATAGCACTTTAAAGCCTATAAATATTGAACTAAACCAAGAGTCGTCATCTCAGTGCACTATGGTGCAGGGACAGTTTGCCCGCTAGCTCAGTTCTATCCCTTAGACATCAACTGTGCAGCAGGTGGTGGGGGGAAAGAATCAGGTGATGGCAGTGGCGTCCGTTCACTTGTTCAACCCTTTTAATCAGTCTTTAATAATTGTAATAAACACGGAAGAAGCATGTACTTAATTTATTTTAAGAGGAACTGTGTAATAAGTAAACCACTTTTCAGTTTAAGACAAGAAACAATATGTATTTTGCCGTTATGTATTGTATCGGTTTTGAAAGTAAATAGTTTTTTTTTATATTAAAGTAATTGAGAACTTACAGACCTATAGGCCTAATGCATTTTCACTATAACGAAATATTAAACAAATCGAATCCATTAGTAATATTTAAATTATGTCATCCTATTCCTTTGTTCATGTGTCGTCAATAAAATAAAATTAATTATCCATTTTTTTTATCTGACACATAGTGTCAAAACCAATTATTTGTTATTATGTATAACATATGAAACAAATTATCGTTTCTGTTACAAGGCCAAAGTAGGCTTAAATTATTTTATTACAATGTAAATAAATTATAAAATTTATTTTCGCTGTTCGTTAGCATTGGTTTTCCTGGATTTTTAAACCACTTTTTAGTTTAAGACAACAAGCAAGTTGTACTTTTTCGTTATGTATTGCAGCGGTTTTGAAAACAAATAGTTTTTTTTTTCATATTAAAGTAATTGAGAACTTACAGACCTATAATGCATTTTCACTGTTACAAAATATTAAACAAATCGAACCCATTACTAATATTTAAATCCTGTCATCCTATTCCTTTGTTTAAGTGTCGTCAATAAAATAAAAATTAATTATCCATTTTTTATCTGACACTATATATCACAAAACCAATTATTTGTTATTTTGTATAACATATGAAACATATTGTCGTTTCTGTTACAAGACTGAAGTAGGCCTAAATTATTTTATTACAATGTAAATAACAAATGATAAAACTTATTTTAGCCGATTATTAGCATTGGTTTTCCTGGATTTTTTAAATTTGTTTTCCCCTCACTAACTGGTTTATGTTTGGTGTCAATGCTCGTGTAGAACACAATCGAAGAAAGCATTGTAAATTATGGTCAGAAAGTTGGCTTCTGTGTTGGGATACGTTGGCTTGGCTCGACACACTGCACACTACTACCTCCTCTGCCAGCGTCTCGGCGCTCCGAACTAGTATGCAGGCCAGTTGACGATGGCTGAACTAAACTGTTGTACTGAAATTCTTTAATCGCACAGGCATTACTACTGTCCAAATTTCACGAGAGAATCCCTGCGAGAGGAGTATGGTCCTTGCGGGGTAAGAGGAGAGAGTAAGCCAGTAACTCAGCGCTCTTGAAGGAGCAGGTGGATGGAAGTGGTGTCATTGGCCGGCTGGGACAAACAAGGCTCAGTCAATGGCCGGCCGGTAGAGTGTCGGAGATAGATTATGAGAGTGGGGGGAAATCTCGCATTCCTTGCTCGGATCTTCTCGTTAAATGCGGACTGTACCGACTGCCCTTAAAATTGTGTATTTGTAATAATATTCTAAAAGGCTTCAAGACTGTAATCCTTTTCCCAGATGTCCCTTATACTATAGTTGTGGAAACCCCTTCTTAATTGACATTAGGTTGAACATAGCAATACTCCATTCCCAGAAAATTCCGTGTATGAAATACAGAAACTACAGCTAAATACTCTCTCACTCTAACTGCAGACATAACCACACTGACAGATTAAAATTCCGAATATGTATTATGACGTTTCGTTAGCACTGCTTTGATGGACAACGTTGTAACATTCGTGTTAACGGCGTGATGGAGACAACTAAAATTTCATACATGATGAATTATAAAACAAAAGAAATGCGTTAGCCCGTAACTGTGGTTGCTATGGTGATAGTGATGTGAAATATGAAACAAAACAAGAGCGCTAGGCAGTGACAGCTGGATGGCGACTGTGGTTGGCATGGTGATAGTGGCGATGTGATAGTGGTTGCAGCCCTATAGGCGGCTGGAGCGCAGTAGTGCTTCAGCGGTGATTGCGGCCGCCGCGGTGACAGGGCGGTGAGGACACGAACTGCGTCGGAGTGGAGAGTGTGCGCCGAAATCTCATTAAAGTTTGAATGAGCGTGAGAAATTAATTAAAATCCAATAATATATTCCCAAACATCGCAAGGCTAGGGGGGACGCAAGTATAGAATATTCGGGATACTACTACTACTATTACCGACGTCACGCCTACATCTACCACCATCACCATCACCATCACCACCACCACCACTACCACCATCATAATAATTTACTTCACTATGTAATTTGATTTCTGTTTCTGGGTAATGAGTGACATTTTCTAATTGTTTATGCATAAAAATTATTATAGAAATATGTTTTACTCAGCAATAGGTTTGGAAGTAAATCCCCAAAAGACAAAGTATATGACTATATTATTATTATTATTATTATTATTATTATTATTATTATTATTATTTCTTATCAATGTTTATAATTGTCACAATAACATCACTTATCCAACTTTCATTATTTACATTCATATTGTTTTATGGTCTAGATATTAATGTAATAACTATGTAACCAATTGTATTCAATTAGAATTAGAGTCTGGCTGGGCGGAAGAGAAGGCCTACTGGCCTTAGCTATGCCAAATTAAATAAATAAATTATTATTATTATTATTATTATTATTATTATTATTATTATTATTATTATTATGTCTCGTGACCAGAATATTGTACGAAATGGAAATATAAAAATTGCAGATTTATCCTTTAAAGAGGTGAAAAAATTCAAATATCTTGGAGTAACAATAACAAATATAAATGACACTCGGAAGAAAATTAAACGCAGAATAAATATGGGAAATGCCTGCTATTATTCGGTCGACTAGCTTTCGTCATCTAGTCTGCTGTCAAAAAATCTGAAAGTTGGACTTTATAAAACATTTATATTACCGGTTGTTCTGTATGGTTGTGAAACTAGGACTCTCACTTTCAGAGAGTAACAGAGATTAAGGGTGTTTGAGAATAAGGTTCTCAGGAAAATATTTGGGGCTAAGAGGAATGAAGTTACAGGAGAATGAAGAAAATTACACAACGTAGAACTGCACGCATTGTATTCTTCATCTGACATAATTAGGAACATTAAATCCAAAAGTTTGAGATGGGCAGGGCATGTAGCACGTATGGGCGAATGTAGAAATGCATACAGAGTGCTAGTTCGGAGGCCGAAGGGGAAAAAGACCTTTGGGGAGGCCGAGACGTAGATGGGAGTATAATACTAAAATGGATTTGAGGGAAGTGGATATGATGATAGAGACTGGAATAATCTTGCACTGGATAGGAATCGATGGCGGGCTTATGTGAGGGCGGCAATAAACCTCCGGGTTCCTTAAAATCCATTTGTATGTAAGTATGTATTAATCACCTCAGACTTTGGTTTTGTGACCAGGAAAATGTTGTTCTGAAATTCGCCTAATTCGACTGTAAGAAAAACTTATGAAACAAAATTAGAATGTATTTGTACTCAACAAAAACTAATACAGTATTATTAGAAATGAGTTGTTTTTCGAGATTTACATTTATACACAACGTTACTTTCACGAATTAGTCCCCAAATATAGTCTCCTATCATGTTCTCATTGTACAGTACTGTCTTTGATAGCGGGGTTCAAAGTCCATATGTCCTGGTGGAAACGCTCACCTTGCTCCTCCGAATATGCTCACATGTTCGTCTTGAATTAACCAAGGTGAGCATCCAGGATATGAACTTTGATGGACATCCTACAGACGCTCAGTGATCTCTGTAGTTAAAAAAGTATCATTAAATAAAATACTCACTTTTATAGACTATCACAAATCTTTGTTTCTAGAAAACTCATTGTTTTCTTTAATAAATTATAATGATATAAATAATAGTAAAACTAACGGTTTTAGATAATTTTGTTAATCGATGTTCATGAAACGGTTCTCACTTAACGATACTTTAGAAAATTTATGTTGTTAAATTCTGACGTATTTTTTTTAAGGCAGCCTTTATATATTAGAGTAGCAAAGGAAAACGTCCAAGCCATTTCTGTTCTCAATTATTCATCATTGCTTTCTCCCTCAATTAGAGAGTGCATTTACCATTATAATAATGCACATAATGAAGTGCTTCACTATAATCTGAACAAAATATATTGGGAGTCTGACGTCAGAATCTACAGGATTCAAATTTGAGCCAATAGAACGGACATTATACTTTTTGGTATACGAAAAGAACATGTGATTAAAATAGCGATGCTTTTAAGAACCAATATATATCTATAGACGCAGGAGCTGAAAAAATCACCAAATACATGGAAATCAGAAAATAAATCAAACAAATGTGGGAAATCAATAGCTAACATACTTTATGTTTAATATTTCGACCTAATACATCATTTCAAAGTAGTAAACGTTTTGGCTTTAAAACGTCTGATCCCAATCCTTCAAAAACTGCTAGTAATTTAAAGTTCTCTTATTTTTATTTTCCCCCCACTTCACGGATTAGGCTCATTCCCTATTCCCTCTTCACAGTTGTGACTTTATTGCTGATACTTCCATATCTTCTTTGGTCTCCCCAAATGTGTCGTTTCCCAAGTGTGTAATTATATGTTATTTTTTGCAGTCTACTTTCAGTCATTCTACGAGTATATACTGCTACGTATTGCAAGTAATTGTTACTATAATCTTTTATTTTATCAATTTTCGCGTATATGTTCATTTATTTCCCCATACCTTTTTTTAACAAGTCAAATCTTGTACAGCCCTTTGTCCTTATAAATCCCATTTCCTACACTCTGTATTATTCTTTTTGTGCTACTGTCCACGTTTCGAAAACAGAGTAGAACGGGTACAGGTATTGTGTCATAAAATGTCAATCTAATTTCTCTTCTTATTTCATTTTTCGAGGATTGAGCAAATAGAGTACGAAACTGTTATACAGTTATTGCATTCGTAGAAGTAAGAAACGAGCAACTCTTGCTTCCTAAACATTGACTCGTGCAATGAAGTGAGATATTATAAACTAATTTCATGTCAGTAGTAGTACCACAGAATAAACTCCTCAAAGTAGACAGTGTTCAATTAATCGGTTATGTAGCGTCGATGAAATTCGTGATAGCGAGGTAATATTTCGAAAAGATGAGATATGATTATATGAGTTGGGAGAAATACGAGATTGTTTAAGAAAATCCCGATGTTGTGTGAAAGTCTATATTCGAGTTAAAGTTATAAAATGCAATATGTACTTTTTTAAACATTGCAGTGTATTTTTTTATATTCATATATAGGGTGCGGCAGTGTGATATGATGGTTTTCATAGCCCTGTTGTGGGACACTCAGGACAAATTAAAAGAAAACACATATACTGGAAGTAATCTAGTAAAATGCAATTTATTAATGTGTTATTACTTTTTAAAAACTACATTTCGTAAGTAGCCTCCATGACAACGAACACATTCCTGCAATCTGCTATGAAAGTTCTGCATAACTCGCCCCAACAAAACAGGTTCGATGGCACTAATTTCGGTCCTTATATTTTGTTTCAGCTGGATGATGGTGCGAGGCTTGTTGCGATAGACCCTACTTTTGAGATAAACCCATAGGAAGTACTCAAGGCTCATTGCTCGTGGTTCAATAAACTGTGTGCGAAAAATGTTTCCAGGACGAATAATTTCACGATTTGGAGACATTGCCTGGCCGTCAAGATCTCCTGACCTGACTGCAGCTGATTTCTGATTATACCACGAGTGACGTCAGAGAAAACCTTCCTACAGTTTGCCTTATTTGTACCTCAAACACAGAGGATTCACGTAAAAATTCTAACAATATAATATGGCTAAGCGGGATGTGAACCCATGCTTCTGTGCAGCTTTGTAGCTCGAGAATAGTCAGTGGCTTGGTGGTGGTGATAGTGATTATGATGATAATGATGATTATCCATGTTAATCTGTATTCCGTCCTGGGTCGCAGGATATGTTGTTTCCATTATCTTACGCTAGGGAGCTTCGACAGGTACATCTGCAGCCTGCACTGTTGTGGAACATGATAACCTTTTAATGAAATGGGCAACAACAATCGATCAGAAAGGCCCGCGACGTAATGTCTTTCCAACGTGACCACTCGACCGAATTTGCTTTAAAACACTTCACGTCAATCAAATGAAATGAATGGTCCATTTGCCCACTGAAAAGTTAATCACGTACGTAATTCTAATATATTAACTCTAATCGTACAAATGAACATTGCGGAGTTATTGATGGCAGCGTTTCAGCAACAAAATAAGCATTGCAAAACTTTCTCCATAAATTCTAATTAAAGTGAACACAGTTCTCAGAGCTAGACAGGTCCAAACAGAGTCCATTTAATTCTCAAATACTGTAATCATGGCGCTGCATTAACAGAACGGCTGGATTATCAGCTGTACACGCCAGAGAACCGGGTTAAAATTCCGGCCAGTCCAAGTGGATTATTTCCCCTATTAATATTCATCATCAAACTGATGCAATGTAAGAAAAGCTTCCATTGTGTGCGGTGAGCAAATATACAGTGGCAAATTTTATTAATCTACACTTCATCTGTATTACTTAAGTAATCTCTCTCATTTTTACAGCATTTATTCATAATAAAATTCACAATCACCCCTCATCGTTGATGTAGTAGCAAAAACATAAAATTTATAGTCATAATTCTGAAATTTGCATAATCTAAAAATTAACTATTTTCTTTGCAATTCATAGTCCTCGTATTGTCAGATCTCCTAAGTGCTTGCATACGAAGTGGTATTTTTTAGGTTACTGCAAAAACTTACTTTATCTCGAAACAATTTTTAATTTTGTTCACCATAATCATCTTTTAACTCGAAACAACTACAACAACGATTATAAAACAATTATAAGCAAATGTTTATGTACAGCGTTAAATCGTGAAGTAAACAACGGATTTTGTTCATATTATGTATCTACTAGTGATGAATTCAGGATGTGGTCCGGTGGGAAATTTTCCCCCGAAATTTCAGAATGTCCCCTCCGAATATTTCAGACTTTTTAAAACTAAAAAATATAATTCATACTGCATTATATTTCAATGTAATATGACTTTTCAGTAACGAAATGAATTATGTTTGTCTATGTAGATTTTCACGTTGTCGTTTCATTGAAAAATAATGGCCTGCAGGCCAATCTTTATTGGTTGAAATTTGAACCATCTGAATTTTCAGTCTTGATTATTATAGTTAAGAAGTCTGGCGTGCTGTGTTTTTATTGGCATAGATTTCACTGTTAGTTTTATTTAGAAAATATAGACTAATAATTTTGCTTATTAAAATAGCTACAGCATATAGATCAAATATAAGTTAAATATTTCAATGTACGATGACATAACAACAGATATAGTTTACTTTTCTTAAAGTGAAAGTGAAATCTACGAACCGGTAATTCCAAATGTACTGCACTCAACTATGCTATAGTGGTGAGTCAACGTATAAAACGGCTGGACGCGAAAGCGGTGGAAAATTAAATATGATTGGTTGTATTTCGATCGTACTCGGAGTGGTCCATTTTGTGTTTTAAACTGGATGAAATGCATTTAAAAATGACCTCGAAGCTCTTAAAAACAGGCGAGTACTAGTATCAGTGCTCCTTAAAGACTCCAGAAAAACTACTGGAAGACAAAATTATCTAATTTAATCGGTATGTACTTACTATTTGTACTAAATTTACGCGGTTTATGTAAAAGGATACATAATATCGGCTTTATAGCGACATTTTACACAGAAGGATAATTAATATTCATGTTTTATGTAACAATATTAATCTTTTTTATTTAATGACTATATCAATATTTTTGTAATATTTAACACGAATATAAGAGAAATTTTAATTGACCCCATTTTTCTATGTTCCCTTTAACACAGACCACCTCTGCTGTTACGTAAGATCTGAATTATTTTTTTCTTTTCCCGCTGATTCCATCTATCCCTTCCAGTATAGTTAAAATTCGCTAACCTCACTTTACTGGCGCACTTTAATGGTCCCTACGAATTAGACATACTTTCTCCATCTTATGATGAACAATTTTTGAATGCTAAAAATGTGACCTGTATACTACTAATTCAGTCCGAAAAATGCAATCCAAACTCTTTCTTAATAATACACAACTGTTTACATTCATGTTCTAAATCACACATAACCTTAAACATTAAATTAGAAAATGTTTAGTATATTCTTATTAAACTTACTGCATAGAAGTCCGCGTTTTCGGTTGAAGTACAAAGTTTTCAGATTTCGGAGAATGGTCCATCCACTCTTATAATGGCACTTCTGAACTAGGGTCATCTGTAAGGAGATGTACAAAGACACAGTTTTACTCATTCGATCTACCAAATAAAAATAACGAATAGCAGAAATTAATTTCGACACTGAAAGGAAAAATCAGAAAGTTTTGCCACTAATTCTTTGTCGTGCCGATATGGAATACCCTTTCTCTAAAGTTACCGTTATGCTAAGTGTAAGTGCAATGCCTCACATCGAATTCGAACCAGTGAACTTCGCGTAAAACATTAAGAGTGAAAACTGCTCGCAATGTGTGGAAATAATGCATTAGTATTGAAATTATTCAGCAAACAACCAGAACTTACAAGCACCAGACAAATCAATACCAGAATTATGAAATTACTAACGTGACCAAAAATTTCGTCAAATTTCATGGACATTATTAAGAAAAATTGTGTAGATGTATTCAAAATGTACTGAACTTCAAAATATAGTCATACACGGGGCGCTCGTTTTCAAAATAAATGCCTCGTTACATCGACTTTATTAGTGGCATGTCACATAAATCTGTCGATACGGTGTCCTTCCTGCACGCAGAAAAATCACAGTTCCATGCATTGTGAAAAGTGTGGCGTGTTCGACTTGCCATGATGAACCTACCTTATACAATCCGTCACTGAATAATAGTAATCTTACCCTATCTACAACTACGAGATCAAAACATTACTGTCTTATCCACGGAAGATGGAGTGGGGAGTTAAGTGTAGTCGGCAGTGATTCGAATGAAATGTAAGATTGATCGTCCATTGACTGCGTAGCTTTACGACCAACTGGTCGTGCGTAGTCGTCCATATATTTCCGACTAATCTCCCAACACTACCACTGCGGTGGTTGAGTGGTCTGGTCCGGTCAGATCAGGGATTTTTCTCGGCGTTCTCCCGTTTTTCCCCATTTTAGACATCTACATCATTCCGTCACTATCCCTCCATTTCGTCATCATTCTATAGCATTGCCCGATCGCCGGTTGACGATGCACGGAGGGGGCTGGCCTAGGGACGAGTGGGGTTGCCTGCTCGAAGCCTGGGTACGCAGCGAACCTTAGTGTAGTCAGCCGGTTTGGTTATGGGAATGCGCCTAGCTAGAGGGTCAGCGCAATAGATCGTAACACGTCGCAGTGCTAGGCCATAGTGCCCCACTCCTGTAAATTCCATTCCAATCTCCCAACATGGGAAGAGGTTGAACGGCATCCATTGGATCCGACTTCAGCCGATTACATCCGACTAGTAAATACTCTCATTCGAATGGGGTTTTCCTCTTCAAGTCGGACGATCTGAGCCAGTTGCCACTAGGTATAATTCCGTGTGTGTATTGTTTTGTATGAGACAATGGATATTGAAAAATTAATTACACGTCACTACTATGGTACGTTCCTCCTCTGGTACAGTTACCCTAACATTTGTCCATTTCGTAATTGATGGTCGCATGACATACAAAATGTATTCAAATGTCTGCCGGCTTACCCTATAGTACTCAATAAAGTTGGCAACGGCTTTCTCTAGCTGATCATGCAAATGATGAAATTCACCGATCTATTCTATTGCACAATATTGGGTTCGCCCAATACTCTCGTCACTTTCGCTTCAGTAGGCGTATTATCAAGTATGAATTTTTTAAACAATATAACAAATATCTGACATAAGAGGATATTTAAAATATATTCTCGTAAATTTGTATGAATGTCTTGACATAAGAAGTTTTTGCAGAAGATTCGAAAAGACTTTTCTGATAAGGATAAAGTTAAATCTGATTTTTTTTTTTTTTTTTTTTTTTTTACATATGAGGTTGCTGTCCAATACAATCGTAATAAAGAAACGTCTATTCAAATTACATTAGTTTCCATAGCACCTCAAAGACCAGGCATACCAAAACCCTGCACATTGTGCAGTAGTCTCTGTGCGATATGCACTTTCTATTCCCCTACCTGGACGGAGTGAATCGCCTTGGAGGGGAACGCGACAGGGTTATACAGACCTGCAACAGCATATCAGCTTTTCTTTCAGTAACGTAGTTTCAGTGCGGTTGCTGATTTGGCTGTGTCTGTGAATGAGTTATGATAAATAAAGTGAGGAGTTCACAAATAACGAAGAGAAATCACGAATAATATAAAATAATTGTTATAATGTTTTCCTCAGCCAACAATAATTATCTAAAAAGAAAGGCTTTCATCCGTCCATAACTAGGTAATAGTCTTGTGACAGTTTAGATCAGATTAGTAAAGTTCTCAAAATATATTGCCAGCGCTTATTTCTTAATCAGTACTCTCACGGCAAAACGAACTTGACTATGGAGTTGTTTTGGAGTCTGTACTAACACAGTCATTAAAGATTAGACGACTTACGACTTTCATTTCATAAAGTGGTAAGTGATGAGAATATAGTGAGGAATACATATGAGGCTCTTGAGGTTGTATGGAGCGGAGAAAGCAGCTATTTGTTAGGAGGAAAAATTTTCTGGAAAAATATATAATTGTAAATTTTCCATCTCACGCCACTACTATGCTAATATACTTACATTAATAAATCTTTACACCTGACGTAAATAGAATATCGTCGCTTCACAGCTTGTGAACTACACTTTTAATTTCTTTCAGCAACGCTTCCAACTTTTCGATACTTGCTCTCAACGTTTTCTAAATAAACTATATGTGAATTTAAATTCTAAGCTTAATTTATATAATTTATTAACATTAATGTTAATTTATATTGACATACAGCAAGGAAATCATTTCAGTGTAAAAACTTCACAATGTTCTACTGCATGTAGTTAATTGGGAGTAATAATTTTTTCTTCAAGATTTGTGTACCAACAGTCTCAATAAATAATAATGCTCGACGAAGAACGAAATAGTAGGGTCTATTACTTTAAAATAATTGGTACTTACTTACGTAAAATGAAATACTTGTTCGTTTTTGTTGTTTCGAAATTACTGCAATATTTTTTTCTTCAAATACTATATGAGAATCAAATTAATAAAATATGCTTTACAAACCACTACTTTGTGAATTATAACTGAGTAAGCCTAAAGTTTCTTGTATTACAATTGTCAAGTATAGACGCTGATAATAACTGTGTTTTTTTCCTTCTGCTAAGTGTGTTTATAACGTCCAAATGCCTATTTAATCCAACCCTAGAAGCGCAAAATAGATTATTGTGCGAGATCGTGCGTATTTGCTTGGTTTCCGCACAAAACCAATCCGCGGTATGTCTAAAATTCCACATTCAGTATTCCCAACCTAACACACATAACAATTTCCCTCTTCTTACCGCTTAAGTGACATATTGATTTTACTGCTTTAGGCTTCTAACATATTATTTTTAGAAACGTTCAATGTAGTAATAATTATAAATTGGAAACTTACCACTGCAATTTCACCTAAATTACACTGTTAATTATTGTTTTTAAATATTTGCAAAAATTAAGTAAACTCTACAACTCCACTAAAATTACTGCATTCGTGATGCAAGTAACATTAAGGAAGCCGTGAAAAAATCAACAAGATTCCAGATTCCGATGTTATTACTGCAATATGTTATATAAATAATATTCTTAGAATATTAAAATGAAAAATAAATCATTACATAACCCTACCGTTTGTTTTAAGTTAGCATTTATGGACTGGGGAAAAAAAAGACAGACGTATATCACGGCTTGCTGGAGTATAGTAAACACAGAAAACATTTTAAAGCAACAATGTTGAAGATAGATATTTTTGTTTTGCAAATTTGCCGTCATTGAACAGAAACCAAGATGGATATTTAATTGAAACTAATTAGAAATTTCTCTTTCAGGTATGAAATAAACGATCTTCGCACAAAATAACGTACGATACACGAGCAGTATGTTTTCTTTCAATTCTCGGAAATTAAAAAAGCTCAACTACGTTTCGCTTTTTCAAACTTTTCCTCGAACATGAAAACTTCAACATGCCGCTCTTGTAACGCATATTACTATTGTACACCCCTTCAGCTAAGAAAGGGTAAGAGCAACCCTTGAATGATGCAATCTGCACAGGCCGGCGATCCGCGCAAAAATTTGCACATTTAGAGTCTGATTTCTAGCATGCCAGTCATAGGCAGTAACAGCACAGTCTAGTATATACAGTCACGAAGCTTGAGGTGATGAGAGTACTATGAACAGTAGACTGTGCCGGTGTTATTTGATATTGTCTCTGATGAGGGATAGTAGCGATCCTAGTGGTTAGCAACTATCTATGAATGTATATTCCCTACGTATTGAGCTTCGTGAATGTGGTAACAGTTTCTACTTTACTAATTAAAAATTTCCAAAGCCATGGGGTACGCGGTCTCCAAGCTGCGAGTCGAATGGGATTACCTTCCGCAGCGCCAATCTGTTGTGCCGGCCTGCGGTCACGGCGGCCTGGATTGCAGGTGTGAAAGTCGAGGCTCAGACCACCTGAAACCCGCCCGACCTCTAATCTCCATGGCAACCTATGCTCTCCCTATTGTGTTTTGTCTCTCGTAATACAGCGTTAAACAATTGACGTACGTGTACGCTTCGAACAGATGAAGTACAGTGAGCGCAGGTTTCGACATGCTTTGCCAGGTAAACGTGAATTTTTTAATTGGTGAGCACAGCCCGTGTTCACCGGCTTTGTTACCTTTAAAGTATCAACTGTGCTTCTGAATATTCCAACACGTTCTTCGTTATTCAGGAAAGAGTCCATGAAAGAAATTGCTCTGTTTTGTGTCTATTGAAAACAACAGTTACTACAAGGAAAATACTAAAGCCGAATTTGCACAGTATTCCTTTCACTAATACCACAATAATATATCGCTGTTGTTCCTGCAATAACTTCTATGTGACATATTTATCGATTTTCAGGTTTTTCCTTTATTAAATAACTTAAATAGTGATTCAGCAAATAATAAAACCTCCTGTGTGTAATTATATTTCTTTGCTTAAAAAATGTAAGAATTCACAGTCTCCTATGTACGGCTGCCATAGGATGAATAAATGTGTTTTTTTCTTTCTACTGAAAATTTTTATATTTTGCACATAGGAGTTATTGCAGGACCAACGACGGTATAATACATGTAAACATGTAACCTGAATTTAATTCACAACATTTTATATGAAAAAAAGTGCAAGTTAATATTTAAAAGAGATTATTGTTTATATTCACAGAAATCTATGAAGGTAATTTCAATGCAGTATAATGATAACTTTTATTTAAAATAATTGATTAAATGGCGATCTCATTCGTGTTAATTATGTAAGCATGTGTGGCTTACAGCTGTTTATGTGTTACTTGACACCATCCTCAGAGCCTACTAGATCTCGGCGCTATCTCACCTTCGCTGCCTGTTGTGTGGGTGCGTTCGTATGATGAAGAGTTGTGTCAAATAGTGTGTGTGTTCTGAAATTGATCTGTGTGTTTTCAGAACACACACACTATTTGGCATAACTCTTCATTACACGAATGCACCCACACAATAGGCAGCGAAGTTGAGATAGCGCCGAGATCTAGTAGGCTCTGAGGATGGTGTCAAGTAACACATAAACAGCTGTAAGCCGCACATGCTTACATAATTAACACGAGTAAGATCGCAATTTAATCAATTATTTATATTCAAGTGTTAAAAGTAGTGTACGAAAGATTGAACATGAAATTTTGTTTCTTTTCGAAAAACTTACATTGGTCTGGTTAACTCAATCTCGCCTACAAATCAATTAAAAAAATAGTTTAACATTTATGACATCAAATAAGAAATGTATAACTGTTTATAATGACTTCTAGAATATAAACGCCTATTCATTATTCGGAAGGAGAATCTTCGCCGATTACGATATCAGCCTGACAGTTCTGAACTTCTTACATTTCCTGGCATTCGGTATTAGCAGCAACACCGTCTCCGTATAATCTCCAAATCATTCGCCTTTCTCAAACATTTCGTTACATAATAAAAGAATACCTTCTTGTATTCAAATAATACAACACAAATTGCATAAATATTATTTCCCTCTTATTCACATCCCTTTATTCTTCTAATTGAAAACAAATTTCTTAAAAAATCTAGATGTATCAATAACACCCAATCTTGGGCACAGGCGTTTAAAGCAATGACAGAGATTCTAAGAATCCCCTGTTCCTTTTTACAAGCCCCAATAATCAAGACAAATTGCTGGACCATAACTCAATACATTTTGAGTTTTGAATTGCCTCAGTGGGATGAAACAATTTCAATTACATTCATAGTAACACTGAAGGAAGCAAAATTGCATTTCGGAGAAAAAAAAAAACATTATTTTCTAGAATGAATAAACAAAGTAAAACACATTTCAATCATTAAAAAATAGCTGAAATTGTTATTCATTCATTTCATTTGCCATAGTGAGATCCATTGCAATGGTTTCTCGGTATATATTCTCTCTGTTATCCTGAACTTTCCTAACGGCATATTCTAGAGCGTAGTTAAAAAGTAAAGATGATAGTGCATTTCCTTGCTTTAGACCGCAGTGAATTGGAAAATCATCAGATAGAAACTGGCCTATACGGACTCTGCTGGAAGTTTCATTGAGACATTTTAATTAATCGAACTAGTTTCTTTGTAACATCAGATTCAATAAGGATATTATATATAACATTGTCAAGTTACAGGACATTATTTTTTCTAAGAAGCTCATGCTTTTGTTTGCCTTTTAGGACTGATACTTTATTCATAGAAAATTCTTCGATTTTAATGAGCAATTGCAAATTTATTTCTCATTTTGTCGTCTTTCAACAGTGCACTTTAATTTGATTCATTGCAATGGTTTCTCGGTGTATTTTTACCCTTTTTCTTCATCTGAAGAGAGGGAAACTGTCTGCTAGCGCGATATTGCGTGCTAATCTTCGTAATTTTGAAACTAAATTTTCTTTTGATTTCACTTCGAATTATCCAATAGAAATGGGAATTACAGACGATTTTTTAACATTGCGCTACAGGGAAAGAACGAATTTTCGAATTATTCACCACATCGAACTGGAAACGGTCAACTTATACGAGTTCGACTGTATTTTATCAGCTTCATGTCGTACTAACTGGCTTCTAGTAATAAGTCATCATTATACATACACTGCAATATTACATTATACATACTATCTCACGTAAAATTAAACTAATTGAAGAGTATGAACCCGAAACAAATTAAGTCCATTTTTGTGAAAGGACTGGGCTACTTTTTTATTCACCGGTCTACGGACTGTGCGAATTTTCAAGTGACATGCACAGTAACACAAAGTTTTAGATAAGGACTGGCGTTGTTTTAGAAGAAAACAAGCTTTAGAGGACACTGTATTGAAATTCCCAAATTCCATATTTTTAAGGCTTGATAGTAGTGAAATTTAGTAACTACCGTACATATTTATGAAGATAAATTCACCAAATTTTGATCACTGGTATATGGTTAATAATGACAAATGTATAAAATGTCATCTGCCTTTGATAATTAGATTGAATTTTGTAATATTTTAATAAAATATTGAATAGCTTTATACAATAAGTCCCTTGCGCCACAATTTACATTATTTTTAACTGATATTCACTTATATGGATCCTTATATACCCAGTTTATTTCAGTGTTTAATTAATAGTTCATAGTATTTTGTTGTTTAATTCGTAAATAACTCTTGTATACATGTAACTCTCATCTAAATCAATTTGTTGAATTCTTTGTAAGTTCATGCATATGTATATACACTTTTTGCTGGTTGTGTGGAAGAGAAGGCCTTACGGCCTTAACTCTGCCAGCTAAAATAAATCATTATTATTATTATTATTATTATTATTATTATTATTATTATTATTATTATTATTATTATTATTATATACATGGGAACAAAACTTACTATATACCAGGGACGCAGAACTGGCGAGAGAGGGGTGGAAAGCATGGGGAAAGAGTTGGTTCCCCGTCCACAGTCCACCGGCGTTGAATGAGGTATCTGTGGCCTGTAAGCAGTCACCTAAGACAGACACTGAATACAAATCCCCTCCTCTACAAAGTCAATGACAGAAGAATGGAAGGGAGGGTTGAATGACGTATCCGATGAGTGACGCAACGCCACAATTGTCGCCAGGTCTCCAAGCCTACTACAGGCTTTTACTGTAAAATTAATCAGTAAATTGCTAGAATTGTTATTATAAAAGAATAAAAAATAAAAATATTATTGATAATCAAAAATGCCTGGTAATTTACCGATTCACCATACAGAATAACTCAATAGTGATGCTTGTTCCAATGTATATAAAGAATCATATACGTAAATATCAGTTTGTAAATTGTGGTGAATGGGATTTCTTATATTCAGAGATACAATATTTTATTAAGGTATTAATATAATGCTAAACTACTTATCATGAGGAATTAAATTTTCTACATGTGTTATTATTAACCAGATACATTAATGATGAAAGTTTTGTGAATTTAGCTTTAAAAATATGGAAGTTAGTAATTTCATGTCTCGTGTCTCCTTAAAATACAGGGTGTTTCAAAAATACGGGGCATAATTTCAGGTATGTATTTCCCACATGTAGACAATCAAAATAGTTCATTACACATGTGTCCGGAAATGCTTCATTTCCGAGTTATGGCCTTCACAACATTGAAATTCACCGGAACGTTTTTCTTTCCGCAGGTCGTTGTCATTACAGAAGATGTTCAAAATGTCCACCTCCTGCTTGAATACATACCTCACATCGATGTCTCATTGACCTGCGAACACGATCCCAAACTCCAGGAGTATTGCGTATGTCCTCAGAACATGCCACAATTCGATTCCGAAGGGATTCCAAATCAGGTACCAGAGACGAATAAACCAATGATTTTAAATGGCCCCACAAGTAGAAATCGAGAGGGTTCAGATTAGGTGAGCGTGGAGGCCAAGCAATTGGGCCACCTCTACCTATCCATCGATCAGGAAACCTTCGATCCAAGTACCGGCGAGCCGTACGACTGAAGTGTGCAGGAACGCCATCATACAAGAAGTGAATGTGTTGACGATCGATCAGTGGAGTGTCTTCTAAAACATGAGGTAGGCATGGTGTTTTCCAGGAAGTTTGTGTACGCCTGCCCCGTAAGTCTGTTTACAAGTACATAGGGTCCAACTAATCGATCACCAATGATACCGGCCCACATGTTGAGGGAGAACCGCACCTGGTGATGAGATGGAACAATTGCACGTGGGTTTTCATACGCCCATACATGCTGATTGTGGAAATTTGTTATGCCATCTCGTGTGAACTGTGCTTCATCTGTAAATAATACTAAGGCAGGAAAGTTCGGATTTATACCACACTGCTGCAAGAACCACTGACAGAACCTAACTCGTGCAGAGTAATCTGCTGGTGACAGAGCCTGTACACGTTGCAAACGATAAGGATACAATTGATACTCTTTCAACAGTCTCCAGACAGTCGTATGAGGAACATTGACTTGCAACGCTACTCTTTGTGTGCTGATAGAAGGAGTCATGTTCACAGCCTCCAGAATCTCCTCCTGTACTTCTGGAGTTGTAGATCTTGGTCGTCCCCTTCCCAAACCAGGAGAGTTAAATTTTCCACACTCGCACAGACGGTAATGGAGACGTACAAATGTCTTCCGATCTGGACATTGTCGCTGTGGGTACCTCTCCTGGTACAAACGACGAGCCAGCGCAGCATTGCCGTCCGCCTTACCGTACATGAAGTGTATCTATGCCAGCTCTTGATTTGAATACATATCGCACAGTCTAACGCCTACACAACACTGAATGTAACCTTCGCCTCGGAATGAACTGTCAGAGTGCCCTCTTAATGTCTCCTTTGACGGCAACGACCTGCGGAAAGGAAAACGTTCCGGTGAATTTCAATGTTGTGAAGGTCATAACTCGGAAATAAAGCATTTCCGGACACATGTTGTAATGAACTATTTTGATTCTCTACATGTGGGAAAAACATACCTGAAATTATGCCCAGTATTTTGGAAACACTCTGTATAATGATAGATGTTTCAAGCATAATCAATATATAAATCTTAAAAATGACCAAATGGACTGAGTGACTTTTGGTATCACACTCTTCAATCTTTCCGCGTAGAGAAAAATTTTGTCAACAACTCTTTCACGTAATAACGTGTTCTATCATTGGAAGAAAGGCAAGTAATATATTATTCTCTTCCACCTTAAAAATCAAAGTTGTGAACAATGTTACTGTAAGAAAAATGTACTGTAACACGATGTTAAATTGCTTCATAACATTCTGCAAATGTCAGTAATGTCTCGATGTTTTCAAACCGCTGTCGGTAAACACTATTATAAAACAAATGTCCAACAGAATGTTAAAATCAGTTTATATTTTGGCAACATAGGTATATTTTATGCCAGCAATTCAGCCTCGCTCTTGAAGATCGTGTGCTCCTTCACTGCCTGCGTGTGCTATTGTGTTGGAGTAATCAAGCAGAAATGCAGCAAGAGTTCCATATCTAAGCTGATAGATTTATTCCGTAGAAAACGTCTATTGTGGAAGAAAACGACTAGATTAAAGGGGTGAAAGCAGAAACACGATGGAGTTGTCCAGAACAGAAGTTGAGAAGAAAATGAAGACTCTGTTGCAACAACTTACAAAGAGAAACGAAAAACAAAATTGTGGGTAAATGGCTTTGAAGATGATGCTGCCCAGCGAAATATCCAAGCAATAAGATATGGTATGAGATTATATTCTAACGAAATTTACAAATTTTTAATTTCAATCTTTTTTACTTAAGGGGAAACGCTTATAATTTATATCTTATCCACACATCTATTCTATTTGTTTTTCGACTAATTGTCATTCTCAGACACTCAAAATTAGACTCTACACCACCTATGAAGAAGTCCATGGAATAGCGAATACCGGAAGTCTTCGGAATATTGATATTATAAAATTTAAACCTGGAGAGACAAAAGGTTATACAGTAGAGCATCGATTATCCGAAACAATTGGGGACGGAGAGTGTTCGGATAACCGATCATTTACGAAAAAAATTTGCACCGGTGTCATAGGAGCAGTACGAAACAAAGAAACACTGATGTGAAACACAAAACTGTACATACACTATATATTTTGTACCACACGCCTTACAAATAACACAGAACTGACTAGCCTACTTCGACAAGTTTAAAATGGTCATTAAAGTAGCTTACAGTTTATTAAAAGAAGGCCTTTTTTTTTTTTTTTTTTTTTTTTTTTTTTTTGCTTCAGAGCTGAAACTCGTTTCTTTTGCCGCTAAATCTCGCAAATAGCGCTAGCATAATTTCTACACGGCGAGCGCGCAAATTTGAATTTTCCGACTGGAACGCTTTCGGTTAACCGATGTTTCGGTTGATCGGTATTCGGATAATCAATGCTCTACTGTATTCTGGATCCGACCATCAGATTCGAGACGCATCAGAATCAACCCGAGGAGGTTAATCTAGAGAAAAAAGCAATTTATGAACCAAACTATTTCTTATTACAAAACATCATATAAACTCAGGGATACAGACGTCATCGGATTAATAATGGGTGCTAGAGTGACCATGACAAAACAATTCGTCTCATTCTGTCATAAATTTGGAGTCCCAACAACAATTAAGGAAATTTCTATGATAGCTTTGAAGGGTTCTCTGCAGATTTTACGGAGACACTTGTACTTTAATTCAAATTACAGTTGAATTTTCTCAGTCTATTTTATTTTTTATCTTTTTTTTATTTTACTGCAAATTTTAATTATTGTAAAATATTATCTATTGTAAATTTCAGTTTATTGTAAACAAACTTCTTGTAAAAATTTTAATGTCACACCTTAAATGTTACTGTTTAACATTCTTTGTCTTTGACAAAACTCACCAAGTTGAAGTTTTATTATATTACAGAAAAATATATTTAAAAGTTTCTCCAAACTAAAATGACAACGAAGTCCCACACTTAACGAATAATTGTCGTATTCGTTTTTACGCTTTCACGATGAATGTCACCAGAGATGGACTTTGGATTATTCCATCATGTTCTAATATTTTCATATTATCATTCTGAAACGGCAACGAACGAAACGTGTTTGTGACAACCGCCGTATAGAGGAGAAAAATAATTTGGAACACTTTACTTCCCGACCATCCCTGGAATAAGTATGAACCAATTTGTTAACCATATATTATCTACAACGAAAATCTCACATTTTAAAACTACCTATGAATACAAAGTGGACTGTTTGTTTATCATATTGGCATGTAATTTACAGTAACAATTGCATGTCAATTTGAACAGAATTCCTATCATATTCCATTGCCATCCAATCACGCTTATTGACACGATTTAGGGAAAGAAGGAGCTATGTCGCACACTGAACCGTTGAAATGACTTGGCCCTGTCATCCACTGAGATGACTCCCAGTTCGACTACTGACGCAGTAATTACAAATTGAATCAATTGCAGAGCGCGATATCAGACCCAGGCGCAACTTTATCACGTATCAATTTAAAATTCGCAACAACTGGCGTTGGGTTTAAATTCAGCGATTATTAGAACTATAGGGTGAGTAGAAATTCATAACAAGGTGAATTAAATAGAATGCTTATAGTCCAGACCTGCACAACTGTAGCTCATCAGAGCGACTGCTTTCGTACTCCTAAACCCGTGAAGAAATGCTACATCCAAAGAAAATGGGAATATAATTATTTTGTTGTTGAAGAAGACGAAAGATTTGCTTATTTACTGTGTCCCGTCCAATTTATTTCTACACGTCATTTCAACATTAAACGACACTTCAACAAAGCCCATATTAAAAATAATGGAATAGACAAACTTTTAGGGTAAGTTCATTATTACGAACTGTATATTTAATATTATGTACTGTTAAATTAAGGAGATCTCTCATTGTGTTAATTTTGTATTGAAATGAATATTGACATTTATATCAACTTTCAAGGTTCATTACTTAAATGCTACAAATTTATGTTTCCTTTGGTGATGATATGAGGAACGTTCTGGAAAATCTAAAACAGGCTAGATGCAAATAAATCTCAAAGAAATTACCGACAGAAAATCTAGGATAATCGTAAACCTTGAAACGACATAACGCATTATAAATACAATTACTTTATTACAATTCTTTTTGAAAATTACACTGCCGCCACTGATAGACCTTCCACGCGCAAAGAATGTCAACAACTTTACACGTAAGTCGATCATCTCCAATAGAAGTGGAGTTAGGCTGACGTCATATTTCCACTACTTATGGGTTCGGCAGGCCTGTTATAGTCGAACTGGTGGTATATGTTGATGTTACCATGATGGGAATACAGTATAAGGAAAAAACGCGAAGTATTCTGAGGAAATCCGATGCACTGTAGTGTATTTGAGAATCGATAGGAACAAGTTCCGAAATCTGTGAGACAGAACAAAATGACGGGGAATAAAACAATAAACGTTTCCACCATCAAGAGCATTAGAATGGCAGAAGAGTTCATCATAATTTTTATGTCCATTCACCTTTAATTCTGGCGACTGTGTGAATATCCACTGAACGGAACTGTTATCGATTAGTTTACAATAAAATTTTATAAAAAATTCCTTGATTTGTGTTTATAGAAAATCTGAAATATATTTACACTATATAAAATTGGATGCGAGAGAAAAATAACGAATTCAGGCGTTAATTGTCCGTATCAGATACCGGTAATTTGTGATGAAGATATTTTCATATTCCTATGTAGCTATCAGAACGTTAACCCTATGAACAAGACCTTTTGTCCATGGAACTATTCAAAAACGACAGAAAAATAATGAGACAAACTGAAATATATTGCCAACCACTAGCTTGTCTGTCACCGCTAAAGTACCTGGTATTTCAGATGGGAGTTGTCTCACAGCGCTACTTTCCACTCTCCCCCTTCAGAGGAAGGATGGTGGTGTGGTTTGTGGTGGTGGTGATTATGATGACTATAATTGTTACCTCTTTTACATTTATTATTATTAGTATTAGTGTTGTTATTATTACTATTACTATTATTATCATTATTATTATTATCATTATTATTATCATTATTATTATTATTATTATTATTATTATTATTATTATTATTACTATATGTAATCATACTCGACATGCCTGTTATTATTCGGTTGAGAAGTTTTTGTCATCTAGTCTGCTGTCAAAATATCTGAAAGTTAGAATTTATAAAACAGTTATATTACCGGTTGTTCTGTATCGTTGTGAAACTTGGACTCTCACTTTGACAGAGTAACAGAGATTAAGAGTGTTCGAGAATAAGGTTCTTAGGAAAATATTTGGGGCTAAGAGGGATGAAGTTACAGGAGAATGGAGAAAGTTACACAATGCAGAAATGCACGCATTGTATTCCTCACTTGACATAATTAGGAACATTAAATGCAGACGTTTTAGATGGGCAGGACATGTAGCACGTATCGACGAATACAGAAATGCATACAGAGTGTTAGTAGGGAGGCCGGAGCGAAAATAAAATTTAGGGAGTTTAAGAGGCATATTGTTCCGATAAGTTAGCATATAAATGAAATAAGTATAATAATCCTTCAATAACTGTCTTATTAACCTCAGAAATAATACAACAATTATTACATTAGATCATTACACAATCACGACTACGTTATCTTCATACTTCTACGCTGCACAAATGTTCTTTTAGCCTTCCATCTAATGCATGGATTCTGTATTTTAACATTTAGATTCTATATGAAGTTTAATCACTACAACCACTACGCCTTTAGGTGATTATTATTACATTACTTTGTGATTGTACAGTTATTCATGTATTACTGTTTTTAATTAGTCTCCTCAAATTTCACATCATGTAATTCATCATATTTTATTATTTTGCCATTTACCTATGTCTTTATGCTCAAAGCATTACTATATGCTAATTGACCTGAAGATGCCATTAATTGGCGAAAAGCGCTTGTCATGTTTGATTGTGTAATGACCTAATGTAATAATTGTTGTATTAATTCTTAGATTAATAAGATAGTTATTGAAGAATTATTATACTTATTTCATTTAACCCTTAGGGAGGTCGACACCTAGATGGGAGGATAATAATAAAATGGATTTGAGGAAGGTGGGATATGATGATAGAGACTGGATTAATCTTGCACAGGATAGGGACCGATGGCAAGCTTATGTGAGGACGGCAATGAACCTCCAGGTTCTTTAAAAGGCGCAAGAAAGTAAGTAATCATACTCGCTGGGGTTGTTACAAACAGGAAAATCCTCTTGACTAACCTACGAGTTTCAGAAGAGTGTGGTGTTAGGCTACATAGGCAAAGGAACAAAGATCATTCGAGGGTTTTAGGTGAATTAAAACGCTGAAGAGTAGAGCAAATACGTACAAATTCTAATTTCACGCTACTTGATATGAAGTACCATCTGATGCGGTTTACAAGAATCTGTTTCAATGACGTGGCCCATTTCAGAATAATTATAGCAAAGTGGGAACCTCTCGTACATACAATCCTCTTGATAATAGCATTAAATGGTGATACTGTAGTACATGGTGGTTCAGTGGTTTCAGTGCTTGCCACTGGATTGGAGGTTCGCGCTTTCAAATTTGCCGAGAGCGATAAAATTCTGCACAATCATTTGCTTCGGATGAGAGGAAAAACTAGACCCGTGTTATAGATTTACGGCAAGTAAATCGTTTGGGAATTCAGCCCTGTACGCTATTGACAACTTTATGGAAGAAAGAAATTAACAGAAGAATTACTATAAAATTGATGGTTATATTAAAGATTATATGAAGGGTTTAGAACCATAGTGGGCCAAGCGCCATATATTAAAGAAGTAGAAAACTTTTAAAATTAAGTTACTGCCATAATTCAATGGAAACATATAGCAAGTAATATAAAGTATGCACATTAAAACTGAATTATATGTCAATCTTCATTAAACTATGGTATTCACTTACCTTTAACCCTTACTTCCTCCGTTTTTAATAAATGGCGCTTGGCCCACTGTGGCTCTGAACCGTTCATATTAATGATTTGGTGATATTGTAGCGAAAAGTAACATGAAAAACCAGCGTTCTGGGAGAAAAACTTCCGCCACAGCCTCATTTATCTCATGTTTAAAATTATATTGAAAATATCGAGTCATGAATTGTTTGGTATATACAGTATGAAGGTTACTGATAATAATTAATACTCCTAAAAAAAGGTAGGTGATTTGATTACGATGTGATACTTTAGCATAAAGATTTTAAGATTATAGCCTACAGGTAACCACAGGTGTTTCACGAATGAAATTTATCAAACTGTGATGTGTAGCTTCGAATCTCTGGCGGTATCTAAATATGAATAAGAAAAACGAAACTAAAAAAATAATAATCATTTTGGTAATGCGATGATACCGTTGTGATACATATCACGAGAGAAACGGAAAAATTCGAAGAATGTTTGTAAATCTTGTTATGAGGTAGAAAGGTTGTATCTCATTTTCGTAACCAATTAACCATTACCAGATGAAAAAGAAAGTGGGTAGACTCATGTATTGCATCAAGCGCATCTGTCTCGTTTTCAAACAGAAAATAGGTTAGTGTTCTAACCTGCAAACAATAACAGAATGAATTACATGAAATAAATAATTTAGAAATAAGTAAAATATAAACTACATACATCAACGATAAAAAATAAAAATAAATCTCCCTTAGGCCTATGTATTCAATATGACATTTCATAATTATAAAAAAATCTTGGTATGGCTGTATCGGTGACACAGTCGCACGTATTATTACGTGAATGCTCCCATTCGCATTATGTAATGCACATACCTCGACATTGTGAGTTTTCTCTCTTCACTCAATTCCACTCGAAAATTTTAACAATTCGTCATGTGGACTGCTGATTATTGTTCAATTCAGATTGTAACCTGTTCGTTACGAATCGTTTGACACCACTGCGAACATTCTATCGCTTCGCATTCTCGAATTACACTTCCTCAGCTGTCGCTTCACCAGCCAATTCGTGCAATTTCTCCCCCCTCCCCACCGTATTGTAAGACGACGTCACCCGCTCCAACTCAAGGTCACGTTGGATACACTGATCCTTCGTCTATCGAAAGTCGTTTATGTAATTTAAATAATTATGTCATTTAGTTTAGAAATTATAGGAGCGACAAAACTAGCCTTGATATAGTATTGCTATACTTTCTGGGAAGGCATCTTAGCACTGGATCGAACTTCAAGAATAAGTGTACATTAGAGAACTGTACGAAAAATAAATACTTATATCAGACAAGTAAAATATAATATACCGGTTGAAGAAGAAGCCTTACGTAAGGTAACCAATTTAGTATTTTGGAGCAAAGTACTAAAAAGCACAAATAAAATCTATTGAATTATTTTCATATTCAGAATTCTGGCAGGAAAAGATGTAGAGAGGGCGGGAGGGAGGGAGAGAGAGAGAGAGAGAGAGAGTTATTAACCGGCTGAACTCCGAAAGAAGACAATTGGATCTGATAAATTAGTGCAAGATACACATCACTGATTGGAAACAAAGGAGTGAGACATGTAAATAACCTACTATGCGATGGAAGGAAAAAATAGTAGGAATGTTATACTTCGGTAGATCAAACGATATCAAAAACATCATAACGTTTGACACCCAGCACTTTTTGCAAAAAAAGTGTCCTATTGTGATTGGAAAGGAATATAATAATAATAATAATAATAATAATAATAATAATAATTTCGAGGGAAAAATTGTTTCGGAGCTACCCGGAAAATCTACCAGACACCGATCCAATAATAATCGTCATCATCCAAACAAGTATTAAGGTACGTTTTCCTCGGTGCGACTATTGCGATGATCGGTCAATGATGATCGTGCAACGATAATCGTTGAGCACTATTTTTTTGTATTTCATATGGAGCTGTTTTCCTTCGAGCGACTGTCGCTATAGTTGTTAACGATGATCGTACGTCTTGAATAGTCGTTCGGGAAAAGGTTGAATATAATCGTCAGTCGCTAACGTTTATTGTGAGAAAGACGTGTATCATGGTTCCTTCGTTTTCTGACGCGGATGATGAAATTCTTCTCGAGGAAGTTCCGAATCATCCCTCACTGTGGCAGCTGTCACATTCGTCCCACAAGGATCAAAGGGTCAAGGACAATATATGGGTTGAGTTTGTCAATAAAGTTGGAAAATTAAGTTATTAAGTTATTTAAATTTTTGATACAGTCTAGCTTCTTTATTGAGCTCAAGCAGACGGTAATTTTTGGCTCTTTTCATCCCATACGTATGGAGAAGTATTTCTTTGTCTTCCATATTCTCAATCAAAGGCATTTAAGTAATCTTTTACGTCTACTCATTAAACTCATTCTGTTAAACACTATCTTCCTCTAGAACAGCCGTGGCGAAAATGTGGCTCACGAGCACATTGTGGCTCGCAATGACAGGTAGGCATTTCTCTTGCTTCCTACCTTCTCCAACCCCCACCCTCTCACTCACTGGAGTCAAACTCCGTTCCATTTGTATTTGTCTCTGTCCTGCGAGTGGCGTATCGTCGCAATGTCTCTCTCGAAACCATGTACCTCTACAAAAACGAAAGTTTCAAGTAGGGAGGACGGATTTCTTTGCTGCCAATATGATGAAAATATTAAATGTATGATTTGTTCACAAGTATTACGAGGAAAACGGTTGTGTAACAAAAAACGTCATTATACTACATATTACTCATGAAACATTAAAAGGTTAAGTATTATTATTACTATTATTATTATTATTATTATTATTATTATTATTATTATTATTATTATTATTATTATTACCACCTCTGTACGTCGATCCTTTTTCAGCAGATGTACGAATAATACGGTTAGATCTTCAATTTAAAGTCACAGATTTACAACGTGATGTTAAATGAAAGTTACATGTAAGGACTTGAAAAATGTTGAATTTTTCAAATCTTTGCCAAAAAAAAAATAAATATCCTAAGCTTCGTTCATTCGCTTGCTCTGTTGAAGCCATGTTCGCTATAACTTACGTTTGCGAAAAATTATTTTCAACAATGAAAATAGTAAAAACCAAATTTAGATCACGATTGACAGACAAATACCTTCGTGATCAACTACGCAACTACGACTGGCAGTACAGTAAGTAACATAATTCCTGATTTTGAAACTCTGTCGCAGCGACATTCTGAAGACAGTTAATGTTAGGTTGTGATAATGTTTCCTATGTTTTCTTATTCATTTATTTCTTCGTTACACGTACTAAACATTAATTTGTAGCCTTGTATTGTATAAAATTATATTTGAGTGCTTGACGTAGGGAAAATGAAAATCCATCAGTAAGTCAGACAGTTGCTTCACTTCCCCTTCGGGTGTCCGCCTCCCTCCATAGGTGCTATGCACATTGCAGGTTACACAGTGGCTCGGCGCACGATCACATTTTCGCCACGGCTGCTCTAGAACGATGCGATTGCGAATGAAAACACGCGACTAGTGAAATATCAACAAATCGTAGACGCTCCGAGCAAAACGGTAACCAACGATTATCGTTCAACGTTTCATCGTTCAACTATTATTGTCGCACCGAGGAAAACGTACCTTTAGTAGGTCATTCTCGGTCAACCTTTTCTTTTGGACAGTCTAAAGATCTCTTCCCCTGGGACGGTATTGAAGCATGCCTTCTGGAAGCCTATTACGATTCATTCGTTGGACATGGTTTTTCCACTGGAGCTGCCACTTGTTTATAAACCGTGAGATTTGGTTGTAATTGAAGTTCTTGTAAGATATCCTCATTTATTTTTCGAGTATATCTCAGTGCTACTCAAGAAAAATAATAGGGGTGAAAATTAGGGAAAATAAGACTATTGAAATGGTGTTGGTGTTAATACTGATGGTGGTGTAATGATACTTCATACTTTGGAATAATGAGATAAATCGACAAATTTATATGTGCTACACAGTCGATTTATCCACGAAATTTGCAAATTTAAATGTCTGCTAACATGATTGGCTAAGAAGAAAAGAAAAGGGAATATGAAGGAGAAGACAATAATGATGGCAATGGTGGTGATGATATATTCATAATGATAATGATCTACTGGCAATGTTAAGGTAGCAAAATAATTAAGCGTATTATGAAGCAGCCATGTCAGCCACGAAAAACATCAATGTAGATTCCGGACTGCTGTAATTATGAAGACATAAAGAGGAAGTAGGAAGAGAAAAAATATGACGAAAGTAATAAAGATGATTATTATGATGGTGGTGGTTGTGGCGATGGTAGTGGCGGAAATTTGCCCAAGAGCTGGGGTAATAAATGCAAGTTACATCTAAGTAACAGCAGTAAATTTGACACATGGTCGCTTTTTTCACGAAAAACATCAGCACACAGACCGTATCAACGTGAGCAGGTAGAAAGATGATAAAGAATACAAAATAAAATGGAAGAATAACAAAGAGAAGACGACCACGATGAAGTTTTGAAAATAGTGAGTTAAGAAAAGTAGGTTACATAGAAACAACCGTAGTACGTCTGTTTTGCTGCAGAGAATAAAACTGTAAACTCCTGACCGTTATGATTATGTAGGAAAACGAAGACAAGGAATGTGAAGAATGAAACTAGCCATATAGAGGATGATTCACGAGGATTTACCGTCCTTTACGGAGCTTATTTCGGAAAATAATCTAAGCAAAATAAGTCATATAAACATGGTTCCTATTCTCAATATTTACAGAGTTATGTTTCGTTATTGGAACGCATTGTTGTGAACGCTTGATATTAGTCAGCGTGCAGTCAACAACCAGCGCATGAGCTACGGAAATCAATGATAGCCGTATGCAGTTACGTAGCGCGACGAGTGCCGTTCACAAGCGTGCGGCCAAGTGTACTCAAGCGGACGGCGACATTTTTTTAAAGTGTTGTAAACTCCCCAAGACTGTAAATTAGAATGCAAAATTGAACTGCAAATAATTAAGTCGGTGGAAGTGGTGTGATTTTTAATAATTGTTGTGATAAGTGCGTGACAATAATGTAATTTTCTAGTTAAAAATGGAGAAAGATGTCTGTATGAAGCAACTAAAGAGTTCAAAGCACATTTTTAACTTCATAATACTTGCAAATTAAAGCAATGGTACTTCTGAATGGTTCATTCTCTGTTTGTATTATTCTTTTACCTTCAAACTAAAGAAAAAACGTATTTTACAAACAACTTTACATTAGTGAACTGTAACTCTGAAAATATTGAGAATAGGAACTATGTTTATATGACATTTTTTGGTCAAAATGTTTCGTTTTACAAATGGGCAGTACTATTAGTATATGAAAGAGAAGTAATTAATGAAAGTCGTGCAATATATTTTCTCCTAATCTGAAACGACTTCGAAATTAGTTCCAGCTCACAACAAACTCTTCACAATGGACCACTTTAAGTTGTCGTACGTTATATTATTACCTTTAATTTTGTGTAGAACTGATGATTCCAAATGAAGCCAGTTTTCGTACAGGTCTGAAGCTGCTCTCGATACTGAGATATTATTATGTGCATGGCTAAATTTATGGCATTTTTTCCCCGGGTGAGGGGAAATAGCGTCATTGGGTGTGGTAACAAGTTACATTGGTTCATGGCATATCTATTAACAACATTAGCATTCGACCGTGGCTTAGGATAATGTTTTTATAGTAAGCATTACATTGACAATTTTTGTTTCACCACGGATCCTGAAACGAGTGTCCATAATCTGTACGTATTTTTTTAAGAATAGAAAGAAGAAGGTAGTAATGGTTGTATTGATTTATTAATGTTGTTAAGGTAGAAAATACAAGACAAACTTATGTCGTCATAGCATATCTAATACATGGCCGATTTATCGACGAAAACTTACATAGCGGCCTCATCACCGATTAATTAAATTAGGAAGAGGAAAAGAAATAATAAAAAGAAAACTAATAGAAGGGGACGAATATGATCATGAAAGTGTAAGGTGAAAAGAAAGAGGACGGTTATAGTGCTGATATGCTAATACAATAATAACAGAATAGCTCAGTTTGTTCAGAACCTTTAATATAAATTAGCAATATTCTTCAAACTATTCACGACTCTACACAGATCCACAGAATGCCACAATGCGTTATTTGTGAACATACTGTGTATCATCTGTAGCGAGTGGCAGCAGGTTGAGGCGCCGGTGATATCTATACTCCTCGCTGTACTGGATGAATTCTACTGCTTCGGTACGAACATCCTAGCTCTGTTCATCAGACTTCAGATATATACAAACAATATTGTTCTTCCTCTGACACATATGAAGTGAGATGTACTGCCTGATAACAGATATTACAGTTACTATGGGTAGCGACCTCTGCGGTGACTGAATGGTCAGACCTCCGGCCTATCACACAGGCGACCCGGGTTCGAGTCAGGGCTGGGATTTTTCATTCAAAAAACCAAAGTGTTACTTGTGGCAGCCAAGGTCGCAGTTGGGGTTTCCTCGGAGTTTTCCCTTTCTCCCCATATTAGGCATCATTCCGACACTATTTCTCCATTCCGTCATCAATCCATAGCATTCCCTGATCGTCGGGTAGCGACGCAGAGGGGGTTGGTCTAAGGACGATGGGAGTTGCCTGTCCGAAACCTGGGTACGCAGCGAAGCTGAGTATAGTCAGGCGATGTGGGTTTGGGAATGCACCTAGCTTGAGGTTTAGCGCAATAGATCGTAACAGGTCAGCAGTATTGGGCCGTAGTTCCCCGCTACCTTATATTCCATTCCTAATTGCTAATTCCTCGCTCTGTTTTGGAGCTCTATATGCGTATTTTCAAGAGAGGTTTGGACGTTACCTCGAGTCTCGTCTTTTAGGGGGAGTTGATAGTCATCACGCGTGGAGACATAAGGGAAATGGACTTTATGTTAGAAAGGTTTCCGATACCGGCTGTCCGAATTGTGCTCTAGGTTAGTGGCCGAGAATCCATCACGCCATCTACTATTAAATTGACGATCGTTCCAATGTTCCGGTTTCTTTCATTTCATCTACTAACAGAAAAAACCCAATTCTGTCTGCACTGACACCAATCGATTTATTGTAAGTTACATACTAACTCATGAAGAGAAAAAATGTGAGATGATTCAAACCTGACGAATGAATTTACAGTTTTCAACTACCATAGAGATGGCTAAGACAGCGTCTTAACAATGACCAGAAATTAGTACTTAATCGGTTACTGAGAGTAGCTTATTTTTGGTTTTTAACGACGCTGTATCAACTACAAGATTATTTAGCGTCGATAAGATTGGTGACAGCGAGGTGGTATTTGGGAAGATGAGGCCGAGGATTGGCCATAGATTACCTGAAATTTTCCTTACGATTAGGACAAACCTCGGAAAAACCCAACCAGGTAATCAGCGGGAATTGAACCTACGCCCGAACGCAACTCCTTCTCAGCGGAGCTATGCCGGTGGCTATGTCTCTTATTCAACTGCCAGGTTATAATAGCGTCGATGAAGCTTGTGATAGAGAAATGTATTTGTGAAATAAGTGCTAGTATTCCTCTTTGGAATATCTCATATGCGCCCTACTTTTAGGCGAAACCTCGAAAAAAGTCAATGGTGTGCCCTCCTACAGATAGGCCCGCGAGGTTTCAGGCGTAGAATTACATCAGGAGAGTTCATGCGGTGAGAACAGAGTAGTTTCGGCTCAAGAAAGCTGAAAAAAAAATAAAAATTCCGAGCAATTTAATAGATTTTATCAATTTTTACAGAGTTGATACATGGCATACAAAAGTTGGCAGAGATAACGAGTGTTAGGCACTTACCACACAACAGCGTATCCCACCAAAGAATACTCCACCATACAAAATTATACCAAACCATACCATAAAATATCGTACCAGTCCACCGCTGTGGAGTAGGCCTAACGAATAACACGCCTGACCATGAAACGAACTAGCCCAAGTTTAAATCCTGGTCAGTACAAGTTGAGGTATTTTCGGCGATACACCCTGGACTCATTTCGCTGGCATTATCACCTTCATCTAATTCAGACGCTAGATAACCATAGCAGTTGATAAAGCGTCGTAAAATAACCAATTGAAAAATATCGTAACATCTTATATCATATTATACAACACACCATACATAACACCATACATTACCATAACATACGGTACCACACAAAACTATGCTGTAACATTCCATATCATACAACACCATATCGTACCATACAACAACATGTCATACTGTACAATATCGTACTCTACCGTGCCGTTAAATAATATACCATATCGTGTCGTAACACACAATACTGTACCATAAAATATAAGGACATACTGTACCATAGAACATAGTATTATAGCGCACCGTACATCACACCTTACTGCACCGTACCGTGCCGTACTACATCATAGAATATCATACCATACAAAACCACACCATGACTTACCATACCATATCGTCACCCCATTTGCTTTAATCGTAGTTTTAATATGTTGACAAGTAGAAATCTATTATCACTTTCTTCTAATTTCCTTCTCTTTCCAAACTGCATTATAAATTACTTCGCAAAGGTATCGAATACTAGTTCCCAAAGTCTCGAGTTTTTTATAACACTGTGGGCAGAGCTGGTCTCTAGGGGACTCGAGCCCGTGCTCGTCTGAAACCGTAGCTACTTTTGTTGCAACTTACGCTCAGAGTAAAGTGGAAGTCTTGGCACAAGAGACGGTATTAAAGGATCGGAATTGTAATGTTTCCTTCAAATCCTAATACCTTAATGTATTTTCTTCTTTATCTCTGTAATTTGGTATTAAAAGAAGCTGTATCAATAATGCGGTTATCAGGTGCCGATAATTGACACTATACAGATGGTATTTTGACCAGATGAGTCCGAAGAATCACAACGCATTTGTATCATATTTACTTTATAGCTCGACAAAATTTCGGAATTATATTAGGCAACGTGATTAGCCCAATGAGCATTCGAACATACGACCTAGCGCAGCACGACTATAAGTCTCTCCCGTTACTTTCAGAAAACTCTTTGCCTATTAAGAATGACGTTCAATAACGGTGCAACGATTCACAAATACTTCGGCGCCTTCATCAGAAAAGGAAGGCAAGGGGGTTCGTTGCCAAGTTTTAAAAAGAGCTTTTGGTAATGGATCCAAAAAATATAATTCATTTGATTTTTGGACCGTGTATTGGATCTTGAAACATTTGAACTTCCATCATCAGAGAACATCAGGAAAGAGGATTTCGGATAGTAGATTTTAGCAACGGACACAAGAAGTAGAACCTACTTTGCTTAATTTACCTAATTATGTATAAAATTCGAAACATCTAACAAAGGCCTGCACAAGGTTTGCGCTCTCCGAGTCGGCTGACAGCTCGAGAGCGGAATGCAGATATTGGTTGCGCTCTGTATAAGGGTGTACTGGAATAAGGGGTGATCTCCTACAAAATTTACACAAAAGTACTAGTACGAGTGTTCATGAAATGAATTCCCGTTCAGTGTCTACAAAACTATCTTGGACTATTATTAATTAATAAAGAAACATTTATTTTACAGAAATAATATAAACAATTCTGTTATATTTTCATTTATTAGTACATCAAAACCGGGTTTTATGCTGTTGGCAGCTGAAAGGAACAATACTGATCGTAATGAAACATCAGTTGCAGATGTTCGATGTCTGCCTTTATTAAAGTTGATAATAGAAAATAGTTGCTCACAAATATAATGTTGAGCCAAACATAGCAAACATTTTCACAGCCAGCTTGTGTAGTAATGAATATCATTGCTGAGGTTTAGTCTTGTAAAACTCAACCAGACTAGTATTATTATTCAAACAGTTTTTAGCACTTAGGCCACATTGAATATCAATAAGTTCAAGCTGTATATCGTATGACACTGTTTCAACTGCTGTTGAGGAATTTATTATTATAACTTTAAACTTATTTCCAATTAAGACAAGACCTTAGAACCTAGAATTAAATTCATTTTGAATTTCAATTAATATTTGCACATAATCATTTAACATGGCTTCATCACGAGCAGTTTCTATCGTTGGAAAGTGAGCCATATTACCTTGTCGAAACTGACTTACGAAAAGTGTAAGTTTACGACTGAAATCCCGTAATGTATTCAACATATCAACAATGAGCTAGTCTTTTCCCTGAAGACTGATATTTAAATTGTTGAAGATTAACAAATTCTAACGTACCCTACCTCATGTAATAATGCAACTTTCAACTCCTGAACCTTTTTACTGCGATCTTCACCAACAAAACCACCGTATCTCTATGTGTGGACTAGTAATGACGCATTATATTATGTTTTCCTCTTTCTTTCAAACTTTTGTGGCAGATAACGCACTGAGTATTGACTCTAGCTGCTGTGACAAAATAAGAATTTTCCCATACAGTATTGAAAGAATTTGCGTGATGATCACTTTTCCGTCATTTAGATTCCTCCATTATGTAGTCGTAGATAGGCAAAGTAAAATAGCTACTGATAATACACACTACACCAGATAGCTGCGTGGACTATCCTCTGCTTAGGGCTACGTCATTCCGACGTACTTTTCTAGCGAGCTGTTAAACGACTCTCCCGCTCCGAAGGAGCGGCCACACTCAATGAGCACCGTTTGTGCAGGTCTGATCTAACATATCAGAATGATACGTCATCTTCAACATCAGAGAAAGAGAAAAAAGTATTCGTTACAGTACTGGGGAATAGATCTTGCTAACAGACCTGGAAGACAGGACGTTTCCCTGCATATTTTAACGAGATCTTTGTAATTTATTATAGACTAGAAACACTCAGTTTCGGAGTTACTAACCAGAAAATACAAATTACCAGTTCTTGAGAACAGTGAATTCGATGTAGAAATTAGTGTCTTGTATTTCAAACTCTATGTTCGGTTCAAGTTCGTCGAGCGTGACAAGAACCGAAGTCTGCTTTGAAGAAGCGGATCTGTCACAGTTCGCTCAAACTCATTTCACCATCATTTATTTTATTCTCTTTTTATTTTCATCATCATTATCATAGGTCGGGTTAAGTGCAGGGTGCAGCGTGCTGTATTCGTACAAGAGCACGACCGTTCGGCGACAAATATCATTCACAGAACAGACGTGCTAAGCACAATAAACCTGACCTTCAGAATAGAAGCTGGAGTCCTCCAAGGCAGTGTCATATCTCCCACTCTGTATAACATCTATGTGGCAGATATTCCCTTCCCTAATAACCCGCTAGTAGGACTGGCACAACTCCGCTAGGGAGTTACTAAACGCAACACTCAGGCAGTATCTAACTTGGACCAACACGTGGCGGATCACAGTCAACACAGACAAAACACAGATATGCGACTTCCGCCCAAAACTCCGGACTCGGATCCTCCAGAACAACCCAATCACAATAGCCAACACTCAACTTCGACTCCAGCGGAATCTCACATATCTAGGAATACCTCTCACCTCCAAACTCTTCTGGACCGAAGTAGCTAAAGAAACCTGGAGGAAATATAACGCAGCCACCAGAGCAATAAGCTACCTAAGTGGCATCAATCGACCCGGCTGTATAACCGAAACACTCCTCCACCTATACAAAGCATTGGTTAGATCCCTATGCATACATCCCTCCACTTTCCTCACACAAGCCCCTCCAACGACCCAATCGAAATTTGAAGCCCGCGAAAGAAGAATCCTCCGCCAAATCTTCCACCTGCACAGACGCACCAGAAACAACACAGTTTACGACAAAAACAAAGCCACTCTTCACACACCTAAACAACATAAACAGGAAATACACACACTCGGCAGTAAATCGCGTATATACACAACACATCTTCGCAAATCCACCGAACACAAACAACAGAACAACACTGGAGAAACTCCTCTACAACTACCACCAGCCACAACCACCAAACTAAAACACACAAACAAAACCGCAAACACTGTTGGAAATTTGAATACTGCCTGAGAGGACACACGACAGCAACAGAGAGGCAGATCAATAAAATAACACTACACCATGAAAGTCTCCATATCCACTCAGACGCATCTGCCACCGGAAGGGGGGGAAGTGTGTATGTATGTGTGCATGTATGTATGTACAGTGTTCTGCCCAAGAGCAGGTATTTAACTGCAAACCCAGCATCTCCCATTCTTCCCAATTTCTTGCTTTCCTATTAATCTCCCTATATAATACCTTAATGCTGTCTATCAACTGATATCTTTTACCCCGAACTCTAGTCCCGTTCACCATTCCTTAAGCATCGCAGATTAACAAATTAGGCATACACCAAAATAATTAAAAAAATAAATAAATAAATAAAACAATCACCGCACTCACACACCTACTGGCACTTATGCCAGAAATAGTGTCATATACAGTGTGTAAATATATTTTTATTATTATTTATGTACAATGGCTGGAGAGGGCATCCTGCGAGTATAAGACCCTAAAACGGCCTCTAGCTCAAAACCAGTAAAGTCAATAAACATCACAACATCACAGGGCTCAGACTGCGGTGAAAGTTTTCGAATCTCATACCTATAAATGAAAAAAAATACATAACTCAGATGTTACTATATATTTTATGGCCAAGTGCAGGAATCCTAAAATTACTCCCTATATCTTTGTTTTATGTTTTGTGTATTTTAAGTAATACTGCAAACGAACAATTTTTTAAATCTTTATGTTTTAATAAACATCCACAGAACAGACGTGCTAAGTACAATAAACCTCAGACTGCGGTGAAAGTTTTCGAATCTCATACCCAAAAAAAAAAAAAAAAAAAAAAAAAAAACATAACTCAGATGTTACTACATATTTTATGGCCAAGTGCAAGAATCCTAAAATTACTCCCTATATCTTTGTTTTATGTTTTGTGTATTTTAAGTAATACTGCAAACGAACAATGTTAAAATCTTTATGTTTTAATAAAAAATCACACCTTCTTTGCCTGTACTTTTACATAATAAAAGTTGGCTTACTGTCGTCTGCCAGAGTTTTCTTTGAAGTATGCGGATACTGCAACCAAACTTTCTATAGTATTGCTACACCACACAGTTTCTGATGCAGCAATCAACTTAGTTGTTTAGGGAAGTAATGAGTGTAATTTATTTTATATTCAGCAAATGTTTGAAGCGGGTAGGAGTATAGTGCAAATGTGAATTACTATTGTTTCTACTAACGTGACGAAGTAATACTTAAAGTACGTTCTATGTTTCTCCATTAAACTGTTATTTCTTGCGGGTCCTAGTATCGACTTCAGAAACAATAATTTTCTTAAAGATTTTGAAACAATTTAAGTTGTGTAACACGCACAAGCCTTTTTATTATTTTTGTGTATAGTCGGTGTTTTAGTGGAAACTTTGATACTATACCGTAATATACAGCGAATTAAACAAATAAGTGTCAATAATCTTAGTATAAGTGGACAATAACGTATGACTTAGACTTGGAGAATCAGGAGGTTCATCGCCGCCCTCAAATAAGCCCATCATCGGTCCCTAACCTGAACAACATTAATCCAGACCCTACCATCATATCCCACCTCCCTCAAATCCATTTTCATATCATCCTCCCATCTACGTCTCGGCCTCCCCAAAGATCCTTTTCCCTCAGGTCTTCTAATACTATACTCGTTTCTAAATTCACCCATACGTTCTACATGCCCTGCCCATCTGAAAGTCTAGATTTAAATTACTTTAAGTGAAGGATACAATGCTTGAAGTTCTGCGTTAAGTAACTTTCTCCATTCTCCAGTAACTTCATTCCTCTCAGCCCCAAATAATTTCCTAAGCATTTTAATTTTCGAACATCCTTAACGTTTGCTCGTCTCTCAAAATGAGAGTTCAAGTTTCACAACCATACAGAACAACCGGTAATGTAACTCCTTTATATAAATTCTAACTTCAGCTCTTTTGAGAGCAGACTGGATGACAAAAGCTTCTCAATAAAATAATAGCAGGCATTTCCCATGCGTTTAATTTCCTCCCGAGTGTCATTTATATTTGTTACTGTTGCTCCAAGATATCAGAATTTTTGCAGCTTTTCAAAGGATAAATTTTCAAATTTTATATTTCCATTTCGTACTATGTTCTGGTCACAAGAAATAATCATATACTTTGTTTTTTCTGGATTTACTTTCGAACCAATTTCCCTACATGCTTCAATCAAAATTCCCGTGTTTTCCCCAATTGTTTTTGGATTTTCTCCTAACATATTCACGTCATACGCATAAATAAGTAGCTGATGTAACCCTTTCAGTTCCAGACACTCTCTGTTTTCCTGGACAATAAAAGGGACAAAAATATCTTATGCATTTCGGCATAGGTATACCTCGCATTGCGTTTACATACTTATTCCTTTTAAGAACCCAGAGGTTCATGGCCGCCGTCATATAAGACCGTCATCGGTCCCTGTCCTGAGCAACATTAATGCAGTCTGTACTATCATATTCCACTTCCCTCAAATCCAATTTTAATATTATCATCCCATTTACGTCTCGGTCTCCCCAAAGGTCTTTTTCTCTCCGGTCTCTCAACTAACACTCTATATGCATACATATCTAGATTCGCCCATACGTGCTACGTGTTCTGCCGATCTCAACGTCTGAATGTAATGCTCTTAATTATGTCAGGTAAAGAATACAATGCGTTCAGTTCTGCGTTGTATAACTTTCTCCATTCTCCTGTAACTTCATCTCTCTTAGCCCCAAATCTTTTTCTAAGCATCTTATTCTCAAACACCCTTAATCTCTATTCGTCTCTCAAAGTGAAAGTCTAAGTTTCACAACCATACGGAACAACCAGTAATATGATTATTTTTTTTTATAATTCTAACTTTCAGCATTTTTACAGCAGACTGTATGACAAAAGTCTCTCAACCGAATAATAACAGGCATTTCCCGTATTTAATCTGCGTTTAATTTCCTCTCGAGTGTAATTTGTTACTGTTGCTCCAAGATAATTGAAAAATTAAAATAACTTGAAGCTCTTATACTATTGTATTCATTTTGCTTGAAGTTATCAACGGTTATTTTTGTAACCTCTTATTATCCTTTCATTCCTATTTTCTCCTTTTGTTCCCCCTTTCCACTTGCCTTCCCCTACTTGGCGACAAATCGAGCGCTCTGAAATTTGGTGCTCTCCCTCCTCTAATTTTTTTTCCTTTCCATAACTACTCATTTTAAGGCATTATAAATACACAGCTCAAAACAATTAGAGGAACACTTGTAATAAATTAAATAAGTTAGTGTTTTTTGAAGCTGTGATGCTTAAACTTGGACAATATGTAAATTTGAACATTAATTTAATCTGTGGATACAAATTTTAAAGATCCATGACCTAAATACAGAATAATTACCTGAAATAACAAATATGGAGAAATCTTTGATTAGGGAAGACACTGGCAACTTTTAATTGGTAAACTTTCTGACGTTGCTATAGTGACGAATGCTGATTATTGCCTTGTTTATTAAAGTCTCTGACAAAATGAGGCATTTAAATGAGTTTGAAGTGTATCATATTCTACTTCTTTTACGACAAGGTCAATCACTGAAAAAAGTGGCTAGAGAGCTTGAGGTTTCTTCTTCCGTGGTGTTCAGGTTACGCAACAGGCACAGAGAGACAGGTCTGTATTGTAGAAGACCTGGCCAGGGCCGTAAATGTAAAACAAGCCCCCAGGACGACAGTTACATTGTCCTATCTGGTCTTCGACTGCGTACAAAAACTGCAAGAGACCTGCAGAATGGCCTCTATATGGCTTTCGGAATCCGGGTTTCAGACCAAACGATAGGGAACAGATTAAGGAAAGAGGATATTCGTCCAAAAAGGCCTGTTGAAAACAGCGTTTGACAAATGAGCATAAGGCAACAAGACTTAAAAATAGGCCTACGTTTATATATACAGAAATAAATACAAATTGCAACAATTTATACAATATCTTATAATACCACGTCGCGAAATCAACTAGTCACTTCCTCCTGAATAATATGATGAATTGCTCCGGAGAGGAATAATGGTTCAAATAAACATTCGGAACCTAACCGAGATTTCGTAACCAAGCAAAGTTGATGGTGCATCGGTTTATATTCTTATTAGTTAACTATGGGTATCTAACCACGCATTCTAACCGAAATTGGTGTACTCGGCTCTTAGTTTGAATTCCAATTCACGACTCTGACTTTATGAAGTGTCCTCATAGACGCGGGCTGCACATAATCGCGGTACTGTGGGTACATCCTCCATCACTGCACTCTGTTTCTATCCAATTAATTAGATACATGCCACGTTTGAAACTCTGCACAGACTGCTTCCTTGAATTCCATTGTCCTTCGATCGGCAACTGTAGAAGCGCGTTGTATGTAGCAACACAAAAGAAACAGGACAAGCGTACATCTCCACACTCCCAGCACGGAGAAATGTTCTTAACTTAATTGCTGTTATTAAGTACATATTTTATGTCGAGCAGATTAAGTGTTAAGTCCTGGATCTCAGCCCAATTTTCCATCAAAATTATAACTTACTCTGTCTTTGATATGAAGTCATCGTTTGAGTTGTGATGAAAATTTGACTCAATGCTATCTGTCCACAACAAATAGTACTCCATCTGCCGATCTAAACTCCAAGCTGAGAGATACTGTGATAAGACTAACAAGCAAACATTCTGATGGAGGCAGATAAAAAAGAAATATTTTTTTTTCTTCCAACATGTTAATAATAATGTCAAAAGAATTGCTTATACAAATTTTGGCCACTCCATCGCAATTACGAGGGCCGTAAAAAATAAGTTCGCCAGGGGCCGTTAAGAGAAAGAAAACACAATTTCATTGGAAAAACGTACTTGAACAGACACAGCAACTGTTGATCTATTTTTCAACATATTCCCCACCGGAATTGAGACATTTGTCATATCATGGGATCGACAGAGAGGTGCAGACGGCTGTCAAACGCTGGTTCCGATTCCAGGCGGCTGACTTCTACGACACAAGGATACAAGCATTGATCCCATGGTATGACGTCTCAATTCCAGTGAGAGATATGTTGACAAATAGCGCAACAACTGCTGCATCTGTTTCAATAAATCTTTTCATGTAATTGTACTTTTTTCTGTAAACGACCCCAGGGAAAATGACTTTCTGTATGGCCTCGTAAATGCGTTAAAGTGGCCAAAATTTGTATAAGCACTTCTTTTGACATTATTAAATGATGGAAGAAAAAAATCAACTTTTTTTATCTGTCCCCATCAGAACGTTTGCTTGTAAGATACAGTACAACTGATATTTGCAGATGTAAATTTACAGATCATATGATAAAGTGTGATATAACATGCTTATTAAGGAATTAATATAATCCCTTTATCCATGAACTCCCAAACAGCCCCTTTCCTCATATTTACTCCATCGATCCTTTTCTTACAATAAAAACTCAGTCAAATTTATGATAAGCCCAATGTCTGGCGCACCTCAGGGAGAATTGCTAGACTCTGCGTTTTTTTTTTTCTGTTATACATAGATAAATGATATCCCTACACTAAATATCTCAGCCTGTCCTCCAATGACACGTCAATTAAGACCAGAAACTAAAATATAAATCGGGCCATTCGTAACCAGGAACATCAATTCTGCAGTGCTCGGGAAAAGTGACACAAGTCAGTTTCCACAAACCTTTTTTGACAATTTACTGTCAACTTACGGAACATCTGCTCGCTCGGGAAAAAAATACATAAGTATTTCTCCCATTACAATAATTCATGCAGAAAAAAAAATCAAATCGACATAAACCAGTGTAAGTTGTCAATAAATTATCAAAAAAAGGTTTGTGGAAACTGACTTATGTCACTTTTCCCACGCACTGCAGAATTGTCGTAACTTAATAAATAGCTTAAACTACTACTACTGCTACTGCTGCTGCTGCTACTACTACTAATTATTATTATTATTATTATTATTATTATTCTCAAGATTGTTCCGGTCTTACAGCAAAACTTTCCATTCTTTCTTTGGTTTTCCGATATCTTTCTTTTGACTACACGATTTTAGGTACCTATATATTATTTTACGCATTCTTGAAGATTCCATTCTTCCCAAGTGCTGAATTAATTTATTTCTATATTCTTGAATCGGTTATTTTATTAAATAAACATTCAGTTCAGGTCTAATACGTTCATTCCCAACAAAATCTAATCTAGTGCATCCTTTTGTTTTCCTCAAGAAACACATTTTAGTATTATGGATTCTAGAATGAATTTTTGTTGCACCAAGATACACTATCATACAAGAGAAGAACTGTGACCATGGTACTTTTTTTTTTGCTTAAAACGTAGCCCAAAAATCAATGCAGACAAAATACAACACTCGCAAACAGAATAGATACATTTTACCCTCAACATAATACATAATTATGAAAAATTATGTCTAGATTTCGAAGTGTCTTGGATATTTTTTATCGAATTACAATTTTAAGAACATTTAGGTGTAAGAAAAGATAATTAAAAATCTTATATCTTATTTCAACAGAATATTTATAGCTTAAGAAATTATTATTATTATTATTATTATTATTATTATTATTATTATTATTATTATTATTACCCCGTCATAATCATTACGTCATTATTAATAATTAAAAATAACTAATTATTTTAATAGTTATGTTTAAAAACTATATTGTACAATAATTGTGTCGAAGCACATGACCATATAATATTCTTATGTAAAATTGTTGTAACATTAACAAATTGTACTACATCGGTACTTGGTATCAAGTCATGTTTAGAAGGAGCACAAATCGTATATTTAGTAGATTTCATTAAAGAAAAAATCTTGTCAAAAGGCATAACGGAAATCAGTAAAAGTCACTACAGTGAATCATAAAACGTTGTCCCATGGCAAACATAAATACTTTGTACGAGATCGTGCGTATTTGCTTGGTTTCCGCACAAAACCAATCCGCGGAATGTCTAAAATTCCACATTCAGTATTCCCAACCTAACATACATAACAATTTCCCTCTCCTTACCGCTTAAGTGACATATTGATTTTACTGCTTTAGGCTTTTAACGTATTATTTTTAGAGACGTTCAATATAGTAATAATTATAAATTGGAAACTTACCACTGCAATTTCACCTAAATTGCACTGTTAATTATTGTTTTTAAATAATTTGCAAAAATTAAGTAAACTCTACAACTCCACTAAAGTTACTGCATTCATGATGCAAGTAACATTAAGGAAGCCGTGAAAAAATCAACAAGATTCCATAGACCGGGGGAAAAAAGACAGACGTATATCACGGCCTGCTGGAGTATAGTAAACACAGAAAACATTTTAAAGCAACAATGTTGAAGATAGATATTTTTGTTCTGCAAATTTGCCGTCATTGAACAGAAACCAAGATGGAGATTTCATTGCAACTAATTAGAAATTCCTCTTTTAGGTATGTAATAAACGATCTTCGCACAAAATAATGTACGATATACGAGCGGTATGTTTTCTTTCAATTCTCGCAAATTAAAAAAGCTCAACTACGTTTCGCTTTTTCAAACTTTTCCTCGAACATGAAAACTTCAACATACCGCTCTTGTAACGCACATTACTATAACCTTCGCATTACTAAACAAAATTATTCACAACAATTTAGATCTCGTGCTAATTTATTTGATAGGAGAGTCAAATGCACAGTTTTACATTACATGGCTTATTTATATTAGACATCAATTTTGGGCCCGTCATGAGCAATAGAACTTTTTTCAATGCTACCAACTTTGATATTTCATATCAGTTCTAATTTTCATTACAATTAGCACATTGTTTTACAATTCTCTTAATGGAATGACTTTTGCATACCCACACCTATATTCTGTCTTCTTGTCTACTATTCTGGGGCACATGTGACAACGAACCTTTTTTCTTCCCCCTTGATTAGGTGGCGTGATTATGTAGATGTGCAAATATAGCTTTCGTGTATAGCTCCCTGTGAAGTTGATTTGAATAATTTCAAAGGAAAAATTGTTCCGGGTCCGGGTATCGAACCCGGGACCTTTGGCTGAACGCATCAAGGCTCTATCAACTGTAATATAACTTAAAAAATTCTGGTGTAATAAATTCCAACATGAAACAAACAGCTCTCCTCCTAATGTCAGCTCTAGGATCGAAGATCGCCACAAACAGCCACGGGGTATGTTATATAGATAAAAATGAATAGACATATAAATAGAGTATGGATATATTTTCTGTTTTGTGGCAATTATACCGATTGATTCAGTGACTTTGTTACAAACTTTTAATACTGGCGGAGATAATTCATATGAACAGTTTTCACACAGGAACCCATGACCAAAATCTTTCGTTTGGTATTTAAAAGTCTTGGAAAGTGTAGTAAGTTATAATTATTGAATTTGACATTTTATTCGGATATTTCCTGAATGCGTGGTAAACTACTCGTACTTAGCCGCAGAGATGGTGGAAATAATTTAAATATCGATATATTAGTGATGGGCGAAGTTGTTCTTTTCCCGGAACAGTTCCGACGGTTCCGGTTCCGAAAAAATACTATGTTCCAATAACAGTTCCGAAATAACAGTCACCAGTGATGATGAGTCGGAGTCGTTGAGTCGTTCAAACGAACGGTACAGTACCCTCCCTCTTCACCATAGACAAATAACACCATGCAGCTCACACTGGAGCACTCATAGGCATGGCATAGTACACATTCTTATCTATAGATGGCACTGCAATGCACATTCGAATCGATTTTGGAAAATTGCTGTGCATGCGGACAGAACTCAAAAGGTTAATGTTAGTAATTACACAGCTGTTGACTACAAGGACAGAATACAACACTTTGTTTTCGTACATAAAGTTATAAAGACATGGTAGCCAACTAAAAAAAATAACATAACATTTAAAACATATGGTATGTAATTTCTGTTCTCTGTCTTACATAATAATAAAAAAAAAAAAACAAATCATTAATTTTTATTTTTACTTTTCTTAATGCACAGTTATAATAATAATAATAATAATAATAATAATAATAATAATAAATATTACAATTTCATAAATAAAAAAGATATATATTGGCAGTACAGAAACCTGGAAACCCCGCAGTGGGTTAGTAAAATGTTGGAATCGCATCTTTACCAAAGTGTAATTTAAACTTCGCATTAAACATCGCTCTCCAAATCAGTACTTACAGTATATGGGTAGTTTCCAACAAATAATGCTATAACATTTTTGTCGTTCTTTGATAACAGAGAAGATAGCACAAAAAATTGTGCTTGTCAGACTTAACCTCAACAAACGACATACAGACATTGTAACTAAACCACTCATTACCATTTACGACTTTAACCTTTGTATAGAATCAGCTGATCAATGAATTAATAATAGTATGCGTACTTTATGACTTTGTAGAATGTTTATAAAACAGAATTAGTCAACTAATGATGAAATAAACCATAAAGCGGGAATGAATATTACAGATTATTAAATACTTACTATAACATTACAGATGATTGGCCAGTCTTACAAATGTTGATATTAAAGTTCGCGCCACCGCAAGGATTTCAATTTCCATGCGCCCCCCTCCAACCACGTGAGAGTTTCAAATACCAACTTCATCCAACGAAGTTCCAAGTACAACATAAAGAACAACGAGAACAGTGTAACTGCTGCTGTCGTTGGTTCATCGGAACAAGCTCCGACGTTCCGACTGTTATCTCGGAGTCGGAACATACCTTGTGCAACGCGGTACTGCGAGCCCGCAACAGCTAGGCAAGTGAGCAGCTCGGAGTCGGAACACTGTTATTTCGGAACAGGAGGTTCCGACCTACTGTTCATTTTTGCAACAGTTCCGAGGGAGTCGGAACATACCTTGTGCAACGCGGTACTGCGAGCTCGCAACAGCTGGGCAAGTGAGCAGCTCGGAGTCGGAACACTGTTATTTCGGAACAGGAGGTTCCGACCTACTGTTCATTTTTGCAACAGTTCCGAGACCGGAACAGTTCCAAAATAACTGTTGTGTTATTTTTTACCCATCTCTACGATATATTGATATTGCAATATATTGCAAACCTAATTCTGATAAACGATATATATTGCAGAAAATATATCGGTATATCGAAACGATTCGATATATCGCTATTCCGTTAGCAATTAATAGATACTAATGCAATTACATTTGCAGATGTACATCTATTACAATAAACTTACTTATATTTTAATAGCCTATTCCTTATTAGCATTGAAATTAACATAAGTCAAAAGATTAAATGTAAAATTGGAACGATAAACAATACATTTTCAACACCAAATTATTATGTAGTTTCTAACCCAAAACAAAATTATGTTGGAGGTAAGATGAGCTTAAGTGAACTCTATATGGATCAGTATTAGATATTGAAACATTCATTCATTAATTATTCATTCATAGTGTTCTGCCCAAGGGCAGTTCTTTCACTACAAACCCAGCACTCTCAAGGCTTTCATATTTTCTGCCTTCCTCTTTATATTCATAGTATTCTGCTCAAGGTCAAATCTTTCATTGCAAACCTAGCATTCTCCAGTCTTTCCTACTTTCTGCCTTCATCTTTGTCTCCGCATATAATCCATAATATAATATTATATCTTAACGTAGTCTATCATCTGATATCTTCTTCTGCCTCAAACTCTTCTCCCTTTTATCATTCCTTCTAGTGAATCCTTCAGTAGGCTGTTTCTTCTCAGCCAGTTACCCAGCCAATTTCGTTTCCGCTTTCTGATCAGTTTCAGCATTATTCTTTCTTCATCCACTCTTTCCAACACAGCTTCGTTTCTTATTCTGTCTGCCCATTTCACACGCTTCATCTTTCTCCATATCCACTTTCCAAATACTTCTATTCGCTTCTCTTCACTTCGTAGTAATGTCCAGGTTTCTGCCCCATAAAATGCTACACTCCACACAAAGCACTTCACTGGTCTCTTCCTTAGTTCTTTCTCCAGAGGTCTGCAGAAGATGCTCCTTTTCTATTAAAATCTTCCTTTGTCATTGCTATTCTCCTTTTGACTTCTTGGCAGCAGCTCATGTTACTGCTTGTAGTACACCCCAAGTATATGAAGCTGTCTACCTGCCTCATTTACAATTCGCAAGTTTACCTTCTTTACTTTTCTTTCTGTACTATGGTTTTCGTCTTGTTGGCAATTATATTCATTCCATACTGCTCACAGCTCTCATTTAGCTCCAGGAGCTTATTCCTTAATATTATCTACCAACGCCATATCAGCAAATCTTAAACACTTTTTTTTCTTCTTCCTCCTACTATCACTCCTCCCATGTCCTCAAAACAGTTCTTCACTAAATCCTCCAAGTAGATGTTGAACAGGGTAGGTGAAAAAAGAGCATTCTTGTTGTATTCTTCTCCCTATTTCACTTGCTTCTGACATTAAATTTCTTCTCCTTTGATTCGTTGTTTCATTTATAGGTTACTGAAAAGACTTCTCTTTTTCCAATCCACGCCAATTTTCTTTAGGATTCCCATTAGTTTATTCCAATCTACGATTCAATTATTCTAACTTTATATAGGATTCAATTCAGGAGAGAAATATAATGCTCTTTTCTAGATTACAACGTAATCATTTTTAAATGTAAGTAAACAGTTCTTGTATTAATTTTTAAATGTAAGTAAACAGTACTTAGAATGTTACAAGTTTTAACAACATTCACAATTCATTTGATACGATCCTTCTATAGCAAGTTCCCATTGCAAGTTATTGTTACACTCCAACATTCCAAATATCGGTGGTGGTGGTGGTGGTGGTGGTGATGGTAGAATTTTCATGTACTAAAATATATAGGTTGTGCATAGAAATCATAGCCGTAAACAAATCTAAAACCAGTATTATATCCTTGTTTCTCTTTCCATTTCGAAACAGAAATAAAAGTTTTGAAGTCAGACAGTTCCTTTTCAGAGTGGCAGTTGCTCCTGCCTTGGAGAACATTAATACTAAAACAGTAGTAGAGAAACCTCCCGTCTTAGTCTCACGTTCGCATTCGTTGAATTTTGAATTTGGTAAAGTAAAGTAAAGTAAATCCATGGCGCTACAGCTCATGAAGGGCCAAGACCCACCAGCCGGCTGCTGATCTCACGTCCACATGCCGAAGCAGAGGTGGACGATCACCCAAACAGAATAGAAGTATCGTATGGTTAGCACGATGATCCCCCAGCCGTTATAGCTGTTTTGCGAAACCGAATTTTCATCTCGATGCTGGGTGGGCACCGGTCCCATACACTGGTCGAAATTTCATATGCATATTAAAAAATTTGAATTCGCATTCCAGATCAGCCAATCAGAGAAACGCATTGATTGCATTGGATATTTCAAGGTTACACAATTATGTAACTGCCCACTTTCATTAACGCTATCTCTCAAGGAATTATCGGAATTAACTAGTGTAGATTTTGTTGTTCATAATAATTCCACAAAAACAAAACAAATACAAAAAAAAAACGATACATTTATGAGAAAACCGATATATTATACGATATATTGAATCAAAATTTCGATATCGATATATCGAAACGAAAATATAGGTATTTCGTAAAACCGATATATCGTTCCCATCCCTACTTAGCCGCTCTATTTGCGTTTCCAGGGTGCACCACGAGGAGGTGAGTTTACCATTGCACCCCATTGCAACCAGAACATCGTAATGGACTCAGACCATCTAATGGATTGTCCCAATCTGTCCTCCACAACACTGGTAGAAAAGTACTGGGAAGCAAGAGAGAAGATGATGGCCATCCAAATATAAATATATTCCATTATTCTTGCTGAGATGAACTATTTTTGTACTCTTCTCAATGTTTGTATATTTATTTGTATATTTGTTCACTTGTCTCACACTATTGCATGTTGCCATTATCACGGCTAAAGATAAACTCTACAGCCCTGCATTAAATAAATAAAATAAATATTATATTCGGTGTCGGGTTCTTCAGTTGGTAGAATATGTAGTATAGAAACTAGTGATGGGCGAAGTTGTTCTTTTCCCGGAACAGTTCCGAAATAACAGTTACAAGTAGAGATGAGTTGGATGCGAGCTGTCATTTTGACTCTGGCTCCTTTTAAGGAGTCGTTCAAAAGAGCGGCACAGTACCCTTCCTCTTCCCCAAGCAGCTCGCACATACGTTGGAGCACTCATTGCTCAGACCCCTCTTGAAATACGTTATCGATATGGGACAGCGCACATGTTTCTCAACAGATATTCCGATGCACATTCGAATCGGTTGTGAGGACAGAAGCTTCATTTTTAGTAGATGAACAGCTGTTGAATACAAGGTCAGAATGCAACACTTAGTTTTGGTACATAAAGTCATAAAGACACGGTAACCAACTAAAAAATTTAATATGACATTTAAAACGTGTAGTATGTAATTTTTGTTATCCGTGTTACGTAGTAAAAAAAACTAAAATCATTAATTTTTATTTTCATTTTTCTTAAAGTTTGTTGCAATAATAATTACATTATAATTACATAAATAATAAAAATATAACTAAATATTTATATATTCGCAGTAGTGAAACCTGAAACCCTCACACTAGCTTAGTAAAATGTTAAGGCTGCTTCACAATAAACCGGGAACGAGAACCAGAATGAAAACGAGAAGCAGAGGACGGGAATATGAAAATTTTTGATTCACAATAAACCGAGAACGTAGATGATTATGCATATCGATATGCATTGTCAAAACGATATGTAAAGTCGATATTTCGCATTCTGATGTCATTTGTGTATAATTGACCAATGGCGTTCTCTCATGCGTGCAAGGCAGCCAATATAAATACAGGTTAACCAACTTCGAAATTTCATCTGAAACATATCATTAGGTGCGGTACTATAAATATGCCGATGCATATTTATTATTATAACTTATTTTAAGTCTACCATAACGTAAAATAATTAGAGAAGAAAAATTTGTAATAGAACAAAAATGAACACAACAGTAGTTATTGAATTGAAGCATGAATTAGAGACTTGCAAAACTGCGCACACAACCGGTTTAGATTCGACCGGTCGGAGCTCAACCGGCTACAATGAACATCGGGCCGAATAACTCGGTTGTCGAGCGATTACGCCTGATGTATTGCAGAGTAGACAGAACATCAGGCGCATTGACACGAAACTAACGTTTTTCGAGTACACAACCGGAGTAACAAGGAAATTTACGTTGTCTTATTGAAAAAAAAAAAGTGCTTGCAAGTATTCTTACAGTTCATTCAACACTATAACACATATATTTTCTTTATTATTCTGAACTTGCAGTAACTTTATAAGTATCGTTTATATTTTAAACTTTTAGAGTTTTACTAATTAAAGTTGCTTATAGATATGTTAAACAATGTTATAGTTTTTCACAGAACAAGACGTGCACAAGCCATGTATATTTTTCTTACCAATAAACGCTATATAGCTGGCGTTTTTCTATACCAGTGTTAAACAGTATACGTCATAACTTCATCATTTGATTACGTCGTAACTCTTTCTCGTCACATATTGACTGAATCTTGTTCGATTTGTATAACCCAATGATCGATATTACATACGTTCATGTAAGATCGCGAATTATTTAGAACACAAATCTCACACAGAAAGAAATGGTAAGGAGGAAGAAAATACGGTCTCCAAATAACACCAGGTACATCTCATCATACAATAACTCTTTAACATTTTCTCAGTAGGCTATACAAATAGAGGAAAAATATTTAAGGATATTTATTTTGTTTAATTACAAAAATATGTTTGCTTCAAATAGGAATACAAATAATTTAACACTTTCATATATTTATTTTTGTATTTCGAACTTGCAATAATTTGACTAGTAACAAATAAATGAACAATGGACACAGTGACATCGAAGGAAATAGAGGTAATGTATAATGTGAAATATCATAATGTAAACATATTAAAAAATATAATTACAATTCATTATAAAACAAAATAGGAAATAAGTACATAAATCCATTATGACGTTTGTACTTTAAACTAAAAAAAATTTATAGGCCTACCTGTAAAACAATAGTTACATGCCTTTTAATTATTCTAATCAGTTGCAATATTATTTATTAAGAGATGAATTTAAAAAGATAAACAGTAATGTTATTTTCAACAATACGATTACTTTGGCTCCCAATGGTTGTTGTTCTGTACAAAATAAGTATAATTTACACATTTCTAAACTACGAATAACAAAAGAATAGCAAGGTTTAGAAACAAATCATTCTGTATAGAAAAGATCTACTTCAGAGGAAACAAGTGTCATTCAAAGAACAATTTTATTACACACGTATGTACTAATATCAACTATTTGATGTTCACAATTATTATTAGGGCCTATTGTCATAGACTACATGATCAGAGTTGACTTCTTGTGTTTATGTAGCAATAAATCTCTTTTACTAGTCTAAAGTTACGCTCGGCGGAAACACTTATTCATGGAATGGCCAATATTCGTTTCACAAGTGTTGCTAGAGAGGCTAGAGTTGTTTGGTGATCTTTCCATCAATTTAGTATGCAGAAAATGAAATGAGCATAATGTATAATGTGAGATATAATAAGTAAATAAATCCAAAATGGAATTACAATCAATCACAAAACATGAAATTAAATAATTATTAACTTTAAATGCATTCCTCCAAAACAGTAGCTATTCATATACAGGGTAGAAGTGAAATAACCCTGCAGATTGTACGGGGCGATAAGGTTCACTTAAATGAATGGAAAACGTATAATACGTTTAATTCTCTAGTCATAGTAAACATACTAAAAGCATTGGTTGTAGTAGGTTTCAGAAGATATAAAGTTATTTTTGTTTTGGTTTTACTATTGATCGAGTTTACTGTTTTTTAAATGTGTCATTATTGTAATATTATAATTCAGTTTTCTAGTGTAAGCAAAAATTACAACCTTGGTAATTTGTGGATACCGAAAGTTTTTTTTTCTGCAATTTACGCTTTACAACGTCTGTAGTTTCATGCTGCATGCTGTTTGTTCCTCTTGATGATCCGCAGCTATAATATCTGGATGGTTCACTGTGATCTTCATTTTATACGCCAGAGCCGTCCACCCACAGAGAGATCGAATCAACTCGAATACACGCTAAACCGAATACTGAGGCAGTACGCAAGCAGATGTACTTCTCATACTGCCTATAACGGCAGGCGTTCAGTAGCGCTATGTAAGTTTGTTCGGTTTTCAACCGGTTTTGCAGGACTCTAGCATGAGTATGTAGTGTGTAATACAACCAATCTACACTAATAATAAATCTGTAGCCGAAATTTTTCTGGTAATTTTCGATTTTCCAAAAATTAATTGGTCCTAATATATATAATTAACCACCCTGAAACCGAAAATCGCATTTTTGAAATTTTTGTTTGTATGTCTGTCTGGATGTTTGTTACCTTTTCACGCAATAATGGTTGAACCGATATATATGAAAATTGGAATATAAATTAAGTTCGTTGTAACTTAGATTTTAGGTTATATGGCAATCAAAATACTTTATTTTAAAGGGGGATTATAAGAGGGTGTGAATTTAATAAATCGAAATATCTAGCTTATTACTGATATTTGTAAAAAATGTTACATAACAAAAGTTTCTTTAAAATGATTTCCGATGAGTTTTATTTTTTTTTTTACAAAATTTTGATAGGACTGATATTTAATGATATAAATGAGTTTTAAAATTAAAATAATGCCATCTAAGACGGTGCAATAAAATAACAAATGGCTTCGTCTATAACGGGCCTTGGACAGCAACAATCGAAAGCTATTAAACATAGCCTACAGTGAATGTTTCTGTGTTTGTATGAAGTAATATCGGAAGCCGAATTAACCGATTTGTATAATTAATTATTATTTCACCATTGGAAAGTGTAGTTTCTCTAGATGGACATAATGCTATAATGTTATTACAGTAACTTCTGAGTAGATCGAGGACAGGTAAGATTAAAATAGCTTTTTATGCACAGAAAATTTGATAGGCTATTTTGTATATTCGTTTTCTTAAAATAATGTTTATGTACACACTTATTTTAATCTCAGAGAATTAACGAACAACGAGAGTGTATTGATTTAGTATGCAGTAATAGTACGTTAGCTTAGCAATCCACTATTTTATAATTCAAATTTTAACCATGCTCAATTGAATCGTGTTAAAATACATAAAATAGGCTATAGCTTATATGCAATAAATGCAATGCAAAAAAAAAAAAAATTGAGTAATGAGCCAAGCAGATTATGTTGTGCTGTTGTAAAAGTTGTTGCTTCTGAGATTCAAGAGCCCCCACAACAAATTAAAAACTTACTTATCGGAATACATCCGTTATCAACGCACTTTTTATATAATGTAATATAATGTAATATAATATAATATAATATAATATAATATAATATAATATAATATAATATAATATAATATAATATAATATAATATAATATAATATAATATAATATAATATAATATAATATAATATAATATCTATATGGAGTTGGCCATGTTTGCTTGCTTGCTTGCTTGCAATTGTACGTGACTTTTTGCTCTTGAATTCAGGAATTCATCGTTTGCAGGACTTTTACTTGTTTCCTACTTGATGAGAACTGGTTCATCTTGTTGTGGAGGTGTTAGTATATCTTGTTTTAACATATTTATGAATATATGGACTGATTTTCATACGGCATGTGAGATAACTGTTTACAACGGTATCCATAGTGCTTCAAATGTGTGGTTTCTGCTCTAGGAGTAGAAGAATTATTTGAATGGACTAAAACGTGTTTCCTACTTCATCTTGTTGTGGAAGTGTTAGTATATATTATTTTAACATATTTATGAATATTTGGACTGATTTTCATACGGAATGTGTGATAATTGTTTACAACGGTATCCACATTGCTTCAAATGTGTGGTTGTGGCCGTGCGTTTCTCCTCTAGGAATAGAAGAAGTATTTGTTTAATGGACTAAAACTTGTTTCTACTTGATGAGAACTGATTCATCGTGTAGTCGCAGTGTTAGTGAATTATATTTCATCTCATTCATGTTTTATGGACATTTTATCGTGCCAACGATGTTTGTTGATTTTCGTTAGCAACGCTATATTTTATTCATGTGCTTATGATTTCCAGTGATTTTCTCATCTTCTCCCTCTGTGGCACTTCTGATTACTCTTCTAAGGGTACTTTTATATTTTATTCTGAATGTCAATCCTGGTTTCGTGGTGATTGTATATGCTTATCTGATGAAGAAGTACAGCTACATAGTGAGTCTAATTCTTTATGGATCTGTCCTTCTTGTAATAACTTATCGGATACTACTCATAATTTTTCAACCCATACTGACGACCTTTTATCTTGCTCTCTATGTTCTGACAACACTGATAAATTTTACAAGGGTCTGAAGGGACTTCATATTCATACCGCCAAAGTCCATTCTAATGTCTCTCCCCTTTCTCAGCATCTTTCCGATACTTCTTCCGAAGACACTTCTTTTCAACGCTCTCGAGATGTAAGAATAATATCCCCATTTTACGTCGAATTCCTAAAGGTGCACGTTGTTTCGCGGCTGATAAATTAGCACAACTTATGGATAAATGTGTCTCTCTCAATTGTGACCAATCTTGGCATCAATGATTCCTTTTTGCATATATTGCTCTCAAAGTTCCTGTGAAAGAAAATCGGAAGTCGGATAAATCTTTGATCTCAAAAATTAAAGCGAACATTCAGACATTCTCACTGGAATCTACACTCTACAAACATAAATTTTCTCTCTCTACTTCTTGTCTAGTTGAAACTAAGGTAGCTGATGGTGATATCCGTGGAGCTGTTCGAGTCCTTTCATCTGATTATGGCATAGCCAAAGCTTCAAGTGCTACATACGAAGCCTTAAAATTGAAACATCCTCCACCTTCACGGCCTCTTTCCTTTCCCGTTCCGCCTTCTGGGTCAATGTTGACTGTCTCTCAAGACATGGTTCTTAAAGCTATACATAGTTTTCCCACTGGTTCTGCGTCTGGTATTGACGGCATCCGACCTCAACATTATAAGGACCTCACATCTAAATCTGCAGGTGATTCTGGACGTCGTCTCCTTCAATCTATGTATAACCCAATTAGTTCATTTCATGCTATCAGGCAATATCAACAGCCATAGTTGCCCACATTTATACGGGGCCTCTCTGTTAGCCATTAATAAGAAGGATGGGGGAATACGACCCATTGCAATTGGGAACACTATTCGTCGACTAACTTCCAAAATCGCCTGCATTTCTGTCAAAGAATCAGCTAGTACTTTATTACTTCCTCACCAGCTTGGTTTTGGCGTTGCTAAAGGATGCGAATCTATTATCCACACAGTGCGAACCTTTGTAGACATAAATAAAAACAATAATCATGTTCTATTAAAGCTTCATTTTAGAAACGCCTTTAACTGTATAGAACGCGATTCTATGCTCGAAATCGTTCAAAATTGTGTCCCCCAATTATATGCTTTTGTATGGCAAGCCTATCGGGAACCTTCTAACTTGTATTATAATCTTGATATAATCTCCTCTCAAACAAGCGTTAAACAAGGCGATCCTCTCGGTCCCCTTCTTTTCAGTCTTACTCTTCAATCCGTAGTATCTAAATTAAACAGTCCTTTGAATCTCTTCTATTTTGATGATGGCATTTTAGGTGGTCCTCTGGATATTGTCTTATCTGACCTTTCAACACATTAATTCTTGTGAACCTATTGGTCTTGAGTTAAATCCGGATAAATGCGAGTTACATTTTTGCTCCTCACAGGATGATACTGTATTTACAACTTTTAATGCTCTCACTCCTGGAATTTGACTTTCATCCCCTTCCACTTTGACACTCCTTGGTTCCCCAATATTACTGCCAGCTGTGGAAGTTGTTATGCGTGATAAATTAGATACTATGAAATATTTATTTATTGGCCTACAATCTCTTTGCATTCATACAGCATATTTCCTTTTAAAAAATTGTTTTCATATACTTCGCCTAACATACTTCCTTCGCACTACCCCTCTCTGGTTATTTCCCTTTCTTCTTCTAGAGGCTGATTGTATTTTGCGGGATTGTTTGGAATCTATTCTTAATATCCAACTTGAGAATCATTCTTGGTCTTTCGCTACTTTGCCTATTTCATTTGGTGGTCTTGGCATTCGCAATGTTAGCGATATTTGTGTGCTTGCGTTTTTAGCCTCGGCTCATGGAGCTCTGAATTTCGTCAAATCTACTCTCTCTAGTCACAGTGATGAAATCAGAATCCTTCATATGTCTGAGGCTTTTGAACAATAGTCCTCCGTTACTCACATTGTGGATCTTCCAAACAGTCCAGAGTCTCAAAAATGCTGGGATCTTGGTCTTGCTTCCAAAACTTTTGACAGCCTTTTTGCGTCTTCCTCCTCAGATTTTGACAGAGCCAGTTTTCTTGCCTTCCGAGAAAAAGAATCAGGATGCTGGCTTCAAGCCTTACCTTCTTCCAACATAGGCACCTTAATGGATAATATGTCCTTTAAGACTGCTATTGCCTTAAGGCTTGGTGTTAAAATTTGTTTTCCACACAAATGCATTTGTGGTGCAGATGTCGATTCTTCTGGCCTCCATGGATTAAGTTGCCTAAAAAATTCTGGACGATTTTCCAGACACGCCATGATTAACATCATTAAAAGGGTCCTAATTTCCGCTGGTTTTCCTACCATTCTAGAACCCTTTGGCATAAATCGTTCCGATGGCAAACGTCAGATGGCTTAACTTTAACACCATGGTCCAAAGGCAAATCACTTTTATGGGATGCCACTTGTTACAACACCTTCGCTTCTTCTTATTTGCCCAAAATTTCCAAACTCGCTGGGTCAGCCGCTGCATCTGCTGTTACAATTAAACGCAATAAGAATCTCGATCTTCTGGATAGATATAATTTTGTCGTTTTCGCAGTAGAATCTATGGGCCCATGGTGTTCCGAGGCGAAGTTGTTAACTTCTGATATCGGCAAGTATTTATCAGCACTTAACGGTGACTCTCGCTCTACGGCTTTCCTCCGCCAAAGAATTAGTATTGCCATTCAACGAGGGAACGTTATAAGTGGTATGGGGACTTTTCCAGAATCTAAATCGTTGGAAGATTTTTATTTTATTTTATTAGGTTATCTTACGACGCTTTATCAACAGCTTAGGTTATTTAGCGTCTGAATGGGATGAAGGTGATAATGCCGGTGAAATGAGTCCGGGGTCCAGCACCGAAAGTTACCCAGCATTTGCTCATATTGGGTTGAGGGAAAACCCCGGAAAAACCTCAACCAAGTAACTTGCCCCGACCGGGAATCGAACCCGGGCCACCTGGTTTCGCAGCCAGACGCGCTGACCTTACTACACAGGTGTGGACTCGTTGGAAGTAATATTTTATTTCGTGTAGAGCTGTAGAGAGTATTTCGTATCCTTTAGTTTTTTTTTGCTAATTTCTAGTTTGTCCCTTACTCAATTGTTTAATTTAATTTCAAAATTGAATTAAAGTTTATTTTGTATATTCGGAAAAAATAAACAAAGTAATTAAAGTAAATAATTTTGGATATGGATGTATATTATATGATTCAATGTTGTTGCTATTTTGTGCTAGTTGTATTATGCTGGAGACATTATACATGCACAAAATATTTGAATATAATATACCTATTTACTTTTATTACTGTGTATTAAAAATGTACACATCATTTGAGGTTTGTTTGCGACTAGTTTATTAAATTGACTCTCTGTTAATATGCAATGTACAACATATAAAATATGGAAACAAAACACACAAATTGTTAGTAAATTTGGGATATTATTCGTTTTCGAAGAGGTGTAATGTTATTGTTTATCATATGTTAAATATGATTTCTCATTTTCTTGGTTATCAGATTGGTGTAATATTTTTGGTTATGATATATTAAATATGATTTGAAATAGAAAAAAAAATTAATATATAATATAATATAATATAATATAATATAATATAATATTAGTACATTATGCAACGAGCCTATAATGATAATAACTAAGAATCGAGTATGGATATTTATGAAACGAGCGCAAGCGAGTTTCATAATTTTCATACGAGCTTCTTAATTACAATTATAGGCGAGTTTCATATGACTTTTTATGCTCGACCATATTTCTAACTTGAAATTACCGGTATTCAGATGTATACATTTTATTTGTAACTGACAAGATCGGAAGTGACCTTGTTGTAGGTCGTGAATTGTGAGATGTGCGCAGAAGCGAAAGTATTGATTTTTTCCGAGGAACAATAATGTCATTGACCTTGACGTAGTCCGTTAAACTTGATAATATTATAATATTATAACCTTTATTATTGAATTCGAAATTGAAAAACGAGATGACAAATTTAATTTATTTGAATATTATTTACAATTAACGCTAATTATTATAGTAACAGAACATAACCTTCTGCGACAGTATTGGATTTCCAGCCTCCGTGACTTTTCGCTAATTCTCTTTCGATTGCATATCCGAGAATAATCGATACTTCCGGTTTTATAACGGTACAAAGCTGACTTGTCATTGGCTGAACACATGTAAGCTAAGTTATCATTGGCTGAAGACCTGTACTTTAATGAGTAGGTGTACTTTAATGGCATGCATTAAAGGACTGCTACCAGATGTATAATTAGTACATTTCGGCATGGTCGAGCATGTAATATAATATAATATAATATAATATAATATAATATAATATAATATAATATAATATAACATAATATAATATAATATAATATAATATAATATAATATAATATAATATAATATAATATAATATAATATAATATAATATACTAATAATAAATATGTAATCGAAAATTTTCTGGTAATTTTCGCTTGTCCAAGAATAATTGGTGTTAACATGTATAATTATTCATCCTGAGACCGAAAATCGCTTTTTTGAAATTTTTGTTTGTCTGTCTGTCTGTCTGGATGTTTGTTACCTTTTCACGCTATAATGGCTGAACGGATTTCGATGAAAATTGAAATATAAATTAAGTTCGTTGTAATTTAGATTTTAGGCTATATGGCATTCAAAATATTTCATTTAACGGGGCCTGAATTAAATCGAAATATCTCGCTTATTATTGCTTTTTTGTGAAAAATGTTACATAACAAAAGTTTCTTTAAAAATGATTTCCGATAAGTTTTATTGTATGCAAAATTTTGATAGGACTGATAGACTTTCAAAATAACAATACAATACATTTTCGCCGTCGCCTCAGATTGTAGCGTTGTTGTTCCTGCAATAATTCCTATGTGCAAAATATAAAATTTTTGAGTAGGAAGAATAAACACATTTACTCATTCCATGGCAATGGTACATAGGAGATCGTGAATTCTTACATTTTCGAAAGAAAGAAATATAATTACAGAACACTGTTTATGCTGTATCACTGTTTAAGTTATTTGAAGGGTTCAGAACCATAATGGGCTAAGCGCTATTTACTGAAGACGTAGAAAACAATGGTTAAAATTATGTTATTACCAGAATTCAATGGAAACATATAACAAGTAATATAAAGTTTACACATTAAAACTAAATGATATGTCAATCTTCATTAAACTATGGTTGCATGTAATAACAAATAAGAAGCATGTTAAAGGAATTGTCATTGCACCAAATGAGAGCTCTCTGGACCAAAATGATCGAATTTTAATTATTTAAATACAATTTAAATTAAGTAACATATTAAATGATTTATCCTTCTAACATACACGAATGTTGCCTGGATTAAACGTCCTGTTCTAATTATGTAATTACTTTATATTTATTTCTAACAGGTGCAGCGGAGCGCACGGGTACGGCTAGTACAGTAATAAAATATGATTCACTTATGATCGTTGTTCAAAGATACAGTTATTGAAACCCACGTATTCTCATTCATTTTCTCATCTTTATACGAGACGCGTCGCTTATCGTAAACGCAAGGATTTTCCTCAACACTCAATATTAGAATCTCATCAAATAAAATTTGCGCCATGATGCATAGAACAGAACAAAATAATGCATAGGTTATGTCACGGTCTTCTTGCTACAAAATATACGACGACAAAATAGCTTTTAGATGACAATAGAATGAATCTAGTGGGCTGTGATCGGAAAAGTGAACGCCAAAGTTGTTGAAACTTGGGCAACTCTCCGTTCCCGATCCGGGGCTCCGGCAAGCTTTCCGTTAATTGTGAATGCTCACATTTAAATGTACACATTTTAACAATTTTACCGTTTTCGTTTTCGTTCCGATTCTCGTTTCCGGTTTATTGTGAACCAGCCTTTAGAAACGCATCTGGACTAAGGTGTAATAATTTAAACTTCAAGTCGCAACTCGTTCTGTGTCATTAGACATTACTGTCATTGCTCATGATCATCCTGCAAGGATTTCAATTTTCATGCTTCCCCATTCATCCACGTGAGAGTTCCAAGTTCCAACTTGTTCCAAGTAGGGGAATATGGGGCAGGACGGGGTATAGCCTCTATCTTCCTAAGAAGTTGTTCAATCTACCGAATTTTTTTTAGAACTTCGTCAATTCATGTAAATATATCATCACACAACACTTACTGCCATTCCTTGCATCTGTTGCATGTTATTCGGTTGCTGCATCGTATTGTATCATTCATTTGTAACTTTAAAGTGTTCTCTTGTCACACGTAAGTAGAAATAAGATTTATTTAGATCATCTATTTTAATGTCATATTATAGAGTTCTTACCTGGCTTTTAATTCCGAAACTTTCTTAAATTTCTTGCGTTACTTTTCCTGCCAATACCTCATAACTTAGAAATTGTGACTGTGGGGCAAAACGGGGTGGGGCATAAAAGGGCAGTACCCGTCCTGCCCCACGTCATATTTAATTAAATTTCACCTCCTGTAATGAGTTGTTCGTTCTGTTGTTTGACAGAAGAAGTTTTGATTAGATGCGTATCATGTATGAAATGGGCTTACAATTGTTGCGCAGGAGTAGACAGTGAAGACAAGGATGCCAAGCACATTTGCGTATTTCGCGAATGACTTTTTCTCAAGTAAACTTGTAAAATGTTGTAGTATTCACACTTTCAGTATATATTTTTTGTCACTTTTGCAATTTAATTATTACAAAAAATATATACCCCATTTTGCCCCATACGTGGGGCAGAACGGGGCAAAACACACATTTCGAAAAACTAATTTATTTTAAGATTATAATGACCGGATTTCACTCGATGTGCATATTTTTTTTACTTGTTTACAATGTAATAAAAGCATATATGTCATAAAACCCATACATTTACATTATTTGATACCAAATAAAAGCATTCAAACATTAATTATCCCGTCCTGCCCCATGTCCCCTAGAGCATAAAGAACAATGAGAACAGTGTAGGCGGAGTTCCGACTGTTCTCTGCTGTCTCGGAGTCGGAACATGGCTTGCGCAACGCAGTACTGCGGGCCCGCCACAGCTGGACAAATGAGCAGCTCAGAGTCGGAACAGTGTTACTTCGGAACAGGAGTTCCGACCTACTGTTCATTTTTGAAACAGTTCCGAGACCGGAACAGTTCCAAAATAACTGTTGTGTTATTTTTAACCCATTTCTAATACAAACGTTTATACCAACAGAATGTGCTGACGAATTGACTTAGCTTACATCATACCTACTCAAATATACTAAAAAATGACCTTCAAAAAATTTCCTTACCGGACAGCTAGCAGTTATGCGCACGGAAGGCGCAGGTGCTGCTACCTAGGCGGCAAGGTGTGCTGAAAACCGCGAAGCAAGCTGTAATCTACTGTAATGTAGATTGTTACTGGGCTAGTAAATAGTTTTATTAATTAGTGTTGTGTTAAAATGCCAGGGTGTGCTGTTTATAACTGCTACAATTACAGCATTACAAACTGCTTCAAATCGTATTTTCGATTTCCGAGGGATCATAAAACGTGAGTCAACAAAATTCTTTAGTGGGCTTAATGCCTTCGTCTTTGTGTTGATAGAACAATGAAAAGTAGCTTTTTTATTTAGGGCTAAAAATGATTACAAGGTAAAATTTATTGGAAATTTTAAGGTTTTATCAAACTAAGTTTTATTGTTGTCCACATGCCTTTATTAATTATTACAAGCATCAGATTAATACCAATTTTATCTTTACGGCTGTCAGCAATGGGTATATAAAGCGTTATTGTAAATTCATTCTTAATGCCAGAATTTATTTTATCTCACTAAAGCAACGAAAATAGGTAACAATTAATTACGGAAAGTAATACGAAGTATACAATATTTTTCACAATATCCAGCTTTGATACAAGATAATGTTACATTAAATACTATTCAATATTTCTTAAGTGTCTCGTATATTATTCCACATTAGTACCTCACATTTTAAATAATAGTTCGATTTCCGTTATGATAAATATTTGTATTTGTGGACGTAATTCCACACCGCTCCGCTAGATGCCAGGTCCGCGATATTTCGCACTCACGTAAATGCTGCTAGTATACAGTATTATTATAGTAAGGTAATTGCTCGAAACCCTTAAAAGAAAGTCACAGACTCACCCTGTATTAAGTTACAATATAATGGAATTTAAAACTGTGTAGACTATAGGTTTTTGTAGTTAATAGACTTCTGCTGTGTACGAACGTTTATACCCACTGAGTATGCCGAGAAACGACTCATCTTACATCACCCCTACTCAAATGCACTCATAAATGACCTGGAAACCCTTAACAAAAGTTGTAGGCTCACCCTGTATTAATTAAGTTACAGTATAATGGAATGTAAAAGTGTGTAAACTATAGGTTTCTCTAGTTAATAGACTTCTGTTGTGTACGAACGTTTATACCCACTGAATATGCTGACAAACGACTCACCTTACATCACCCCTACTTAAATGCATTCATAAATGACCTAGAAACCCTTAACAAAAGTTGTAGACTCACCCTGTATTAATTAAGTTACAGTATAATGGAATTTAAAAGTGTGTAGACTATAGGTTTTTGTAGTTAGACTTCTGTTGTGTACGAACGTTTATACCCACTGAGTATGCTGAGAAACGACTCACCTTACATCACCCCTACTCAAATGCATTCATAAATGACCTAGAAACCCTTAACAAAAGTTGTAGACTCACCCTGTATTAATAATGTACAGTGCTCTAAAATTTTTAATCATATAATGAGAAAGTGAACAATATACGTTTAATTGTTCCAGGGAGAGTTGTACGAAATGGTATCTATGCCTACCCGCCTGCTTGCCTGCCTGTCAGCCAGGGGAATTCAACCACACCCTTGACTCCAGAGTGGCCGTTTGCTTCGTGACCTCACAGCAAACCGACAAAGCTGTAGCCGCGCCTTCCTTTGTGACACAAAATTAATGTGCCTCCATATTTTTGTAATATTAAATGCGCCCCGTCCTAATCTCGGAAACGATTTTCTAACCCTATAAATAAATTCGGGGAGCGACTCATATTGCAACGTTCGTTAATACGGGGCTACGAGGGGGTGGGGTGACTTCCGTTGGGGCAGCGTCGACGTCACAACTCGTTGCTAATTAAACTGGAGAGCGCCTGGACGTCCGCAACCCGGCAGCCCCAGCGGTACTTGCGTTGTGGAACGCAGCCATGAGACTCGATTTCGCACTGACTGGACTCGAACTAGTACTTCAATATGTGTGTGTGAAAGAGTCGTTGTAAAACTTTCTCCTCACGAGGTTCATCCCTCCTCTAGAAAGCAGCTGAAACTGAACTAAACAGACTTGTACTCTACATTTTGTTGCACCTCGTATTTAGACCAGTTATTAAATATAGTTTATCTATAGATATGACGTATATTTTGTCAAATTGTGTCATTATCTATGTAATTTATTGTGCGCCTGAAGTATGATAAATTTCCATACATTAATCCCGTCATTGTTGCACGTTAAGCGAATAAAACAAATTCAACTCATCTATTGCAGTAGATGCAATCTCATTAAACTTTACTTTTATTTATAAATAATTTATAAATTCTAGCAAGTACCGAGAGATACGTAATACCGTACACAATTTATATCGATAAGCACATTTAATACTATAGAATATCGGTATCATCACACTTTTTTTTAGTAGCTTACATTAATGTATTTACCTCTGATTGAGGTTCTGGCTGATATGCAGAGATAAGGAATTAAAATTTGGTGCGAGTCTTGATGGAAGTCCACCTTTATGTAGGCTACAATTTTGCACGACAGTCCAAAAGTAGCATATATAGAGGCTCTTGTTTGTTGCATTTGCACAGTCTATTTTAAGCGAAACTTATAACATAAGGGAAATGCAAATTTTATTTCCGTATCCGTATATATATATATATATATATATATATATATATATATATATATATATATATTCTATTTTAAACCCAGAATAAATATGGGAAATGCCTGTTATTCGGTAGAGAAGTTTTTGTCATCTAGTCTGCTGTCAAAAAATCTGAAAGTTAGAATTTATAAAACAGTTATATTACCGGTTGCTCTGTATGGTTGTGAAACTTGGACTCTCAGTTTGAGAGAGGAACAGACAATAAGGGTGTTGAGAATAAGGTTCTTAGGAAAATATTTGGGGCTAACAAGGGAAGTACCCCAGCTCGAACGGCTAAAACCGACTGTAAATGCGTTTAAAATACAGAGCTGTGCTTGTTCCACCACCCATCAAGGTTATTTATCTGTAAAACTCCGCAGTCGTGTACAATCAATGATTGAAGAATAACGAATCTGATGACTAGAGAAGCACAAATCGCTGAAGAAACAACACCGTGTAACAGACAGTTATGACAAGGAGATCCACAAAATACATAAATCAAGTATTATGTGCCAATAAGCTACACAACATTTGCTTTAAATAATATAGCGAGTATAGCGTATTTAAAAAGTCAGTTCAAGCATTAAACCGCTATAAATATTATAATATGAGATAGGGAAAAAATAAAAACATCACAGTGTTGGACAAACAACGGAGTTTACAAAACATTGGGAAGATGTTCGCCGTTCTCTTGTTCAACGTACAGCTTTCTTTCTGCGACGCCATGTACAGCATTTAGGAGATAATGTCTTGGAATATTGGCAATTTCTTGCGAGATGGCGTCTTTCAGTTGCAGTAGGGTTGTTGGATGTGTCAGGAAAACTCGTTCTTTAAGGTAACCAAAAGTCGGCCGGATTGAAACCTGGAGATCGCGGAGGTCACATTGCTGGAATGAAGGTAAGTATTCACTTTAACTTGCACTTCCTTTATTTGATGAAGAAGACGTTCCAGAACTGTTGGAACTCTCATACCCACGTGCTGTTTCTTCTCCGCCATCAGACTCACAATCACTATTCCTATCCAATATGTCGGCATCTATTTCTGATAATTCCCGGTAGTATGTTTGCATTATAACGTCACGTAAAATCCAAGCAAACGGCTCATCCTCACTCCAATTACATCCTCATTATCCGGTACCTTTTCGCGCAGCAGGTAAACAATGTTCACAGGATTAATTGACTTACGCCTACTCATGTCTGCCGTTAGTACGTGCACTTCACTATTGAACACCGCAATGGTCTCGCTCGTACTCTCTGTACAGCTACGACGTAGTGAGGCTAGTACGCTAACTTTCAAATGGCGTTAGCGGCCGCACACGTAGTTTTACAGATGAATGGCATTGATAGCTATTCGAACAGGTACAACATTATATTTTGAACTTGTTTCCAGTCGGTTTTAGCCGTTCGAGCTGGGGTACTTCCCTTGTAAGAGGGATAAAGTTACAGGATAATGGAGAAAGTTACACAACGCAGAACTGCACGCATTGTATTCTTCACTTGACATAATTAGGAACATTAAATCCAAACGTTTGGGATGTAGCACATATGGGCGAATTCAGAAATGCATATAGAGTGTTAGTTGGGAGACCGGAGGGAAAAAAACCTTTGGGGAGACGAGATGTTGATGTGAGGATAATATTAAAATTGATTTGAGGGAGTGGGATATGATGATAACGACTGGATTAATCTTGCTCAGGATACAGACAGATGACGGGCTTATGTGAAGGCTGCAATGAACCTGGGGGTTCCTTAAATAAGTAATCCGTATATCTATTATCAGGCAGTACATCTCACTTGACGATGTGTCAAGGGAAGAAATTGATTGTATACATCTGAAGTCTGATTAGTGAAATATGTTACTACTCAGTGAAGTATGCAGTGGAGGGGAGAAAGGAACTGGCCACCTAACCCCACTATCTGCTGGCATAGTTGCCTTATAAGTGATGCCTTATTTTTATCACTTAAGAGATTCAAATCTGTCTTCGGAGAGTCGAGTAAACAATAATTAATTCATTTTGAACTTATAAGAACTAGATATATTTCCAGTGAATCTGTCATGCAATAGGCCAGCTGTTTCCAATCTGTGGTCCCCGGACACCCAGGGGTCCGTGAGTAATTCAAAAGCTGTCCTTGAAAGCAAGATATGTTTTCAAATGGTATAGTATTTCAATAATCATAACTTTATGTTTTGTAATTTTTTCAGCTTGGTGAAATGTTTTCATTATATTATCAGACTTTCGACGCACAGTTTAACAGGAATGAGATCGTCTGAGTGGCTTCTCTTGATATGTAAATCATGCCTGTCTACCTAATATTTTAAAGTTATTTTTTTTTAATTTTCTAAATTCAATTTTCAGGAACGAACTTGAGACTAAAATTAAACTTGTGATCTCCATGAATCATATTTATGGACCTGAATTATGCAAAACATTCCAGGGGTCCACCAAAATAAAATTTGAACTTTAAGTAGGCCTTCATGTAAAGATTATGAGTAGAATCAAACTTTCACAACACTACGATGAGTGTTCTGGTGGAAGGACTACCTCCTTAGAACGTCTAATATTCCATCCATAAACTAGACTTCTAAGGAAAAAACACAACAATTTAAAAATATACAAAATAATGTAGATCTCATAGTGTTCTGGTGGAAGGACTACCTCCTTAGAACGTCTAATATTCCATCCATAAACTAGACTTTTAAGGAAAAGACACTACAATTTAAAAATATGCAAAATAATGTAGATCTCATAGTTTCATATTTGCTCAGAAATAATAGTAGAAAATAAACCCATAGGACAAATGTCACATTTATGTTACTGAAGTTGTAATGTAGTTTTCTAAATAAAGAAATTTAAATTAATAATTGAAATGATAAGTAAAACACTAAAAAACATTCTACGTTATCAATATTTTTTTCAATGAAATTGTATTTTCTTTCTGTAAACGGCCCCAAGGAAACTTATTTTACTGCCCTGTAATTGCGCTCGAGTGGCTAAAATTTGTACAAGCATTTGTTTTGACATCATTAACATAGTGGAAGAAAGAAAATTAACTTTTTTATCTGACCCCATGAGGCTTGTCAGTTGAAATACTATAGGTCATTCGGTATCTCTTGAAATCAACCCGCGCGTCAGGGGTAGAAGAAGGTAGACTGAGAAACTTCTCTCCATTGCTTAGGCTACTCCTACTCGCAGCAAGCGAACTCATCCCCACCATAAGTTCCTTACTACGGCCCACGAGATAAAGAATGATCTACAGGCTACTTCTCGAAATGCAGGCCAGCATGTCGCTAACAAGGTAGGATCACAGTCTAGTATATACAGTCACGAAGCTTGAGATGTTGAGGGTACTAGGAACAATAGATAGTGGCGGTACTATTTCGCATTGTCTGTAATGGGGCGATAGTAGTGATTCTAGTGGTTAGCAACTATCTAGGGATGCATATTTTCTAGATATTGAGCTTCGTGACTGTATATACTAGACTGTGGTACGATTAAGAAATTATCTTTGTTATGATTAAGAAGGAAGAGAGATGTGGTCTTTGCAGTTAGTACTCTCTCAGCATCCGCCGAGACAGACTTGGGAAACCTATAATACTCAAGTCGGGATAGGATGCTCGTTGCATCGAACCTCGAGCTTCCCGAATGGAAGCGGGACGAGTTGTTAACTACACTGTGGTACTTGGTTCTAAAATGTATTAATGAATGTAAATTATTAAAGAGGAAAATAATGAACGGTTAAGATTAAACTACTACTGACTTTCTCACATAATTACTACAGAGCGATCCAAAAGTTGCGCACATTTTAACAATACGTTCACATATATTTATAAAGACGAATTTATTACGTTTATTTACATCAGTTTTCACATGAGTTACATCATTTTTCACAACATATGCTGAAAGTGGCAGCACCATTCAGTAATGTATGTACGAACTCTTTTTACCATGTTTGCGGCCACTTTTTTGAGCACGCGTACACTGATGTTTTAATCTCCGTTGTTATGTTCCTGTTTAGTTACTCCAGAGTATGCGGCCTGTGTATTTGTATACCCTTCCTTTAAGTTAACCCCACAGAAAGAAATCTGAGGACGTCAAATCGGGGGAACGTGGGGGTCATAATCCTTGAGAAATATTACGCTCATCAAAAAACTCGCGCAAAAACTGCATCGTTTCATTAGATGTGTGACATGTGGCACTGTTCTGCTGGAACCAACAATCACTTTCATCCTTGTGAAGAAGCGCCGATCCACATTCCCTAAAACGGGCGATTAATCTCGTTATGGTGGAATTGTTAGGCATTGCCACATCCGGATAAAGTCTACGAAATTCGTCTACAACACGTGCATAAGAAGGAGTGGGAAAATAATGTTGAACAATGAAAACTCTTTGCTCTTGGGAAAACGACATGTTTGCCGAGCAATAAATAAAGGACTACTGCAAGCGTCAGTGTATACATACACATCACAATGACGTCTAGGTTTGTAGCTGTTAATACCCATGATGCTATCTAGCGGTAGCCTATAGACATTTCGCTAGCCCGGGCTACGAGCGTGCTAAACAGTATTCATATCATATCATATCGCTGACACTGGTTTATGAATACAAAAAACGTTAGTTCGCTGATCATTCACTGGAAGCCCGCGCTAAGAATGTCTATGAATACGGCCCTTAAATTTTAATGTGCGCGACTTTTGAATCGCTCTCTACTTCCCGTCGTTATTTCTTAAGCCATGCTGACTTGTGGTAATTATGGAAACTGACAATAGACTTTTCCAGTGTCCGTATTTGAAATATGGCTAACTACCTACGGGGGTTACTTAAGAATAAATTCTTCAAGTTTGTATTTCAAGCTGTATAATCTGTTATTTAATTTCTTCGCCCTCTCCACCTGTTCCTTTCTCGTTTGGACTTCCCTGAATACTTTTAATGCAATGTGTATATTTTTAAAATGTAACCAACAGATCAAACCCATGCACTGAATAGTAACAAAACGAGAAAATGAGTTAAATAAAACAAATTATAATGGATGCAATTACATAAATTCAATGAATAATATAGCTTTCCAAACAAATTCTCTGATTACGTAATTAATATTTAGCTAAACAAAACATATCAACATTCAAACGCATGTAAGCTTCATTATAACCCATTACATCAATGAGGAGAGAATAAAATTGACTTCAGGGTTGCGCTGCTTTCGATATGGATGTAGGTACCTACGCTAATTTTAACGTACAGTAGTGCATATGAGTAAAAAAAAAAATGTTATAACAACATATAACTGCTATTGTAAAAATGACATTCCTCACGTACAGGGAAATTTAAATAAACGAGAGCAATAAAAACGGTCAGTTTTCTATTTTAACTACTGAAGTTTTTTTTAACGGTACCGTGTAAATGGAGCAATTTGAATAGAAAAATGATTAATTAAAAAAAATTATACAGTCGCAATGAACATCATTAAAGTTAACTAAATTTATCTGCATTCGAAATTCTTTTCGGTCTATCTGAAATTTAGAAGTATATACAGGCTTTGATGTGCAAAATTAAATGTAGTTTGGTAAATTGTATATTGTATTCTGCAAGGCGAACAAAAGCCATACAAACATCCCACAGAAAACAGAGATAAAAATCTCCAACATCAGATTAAAGTATAGAATGAGGACATCAAAAGAAGAACGGGGATAAAGGACATAGCAGCACAAGCAAGTAAGCTGAATTGGAAATAGAGAAAGCAGATGAACCAAGGCCGGTAACCATATGCATCAACAATATGGAACAACCGACTGGGGAAGAGAGGAAGAGGACGTCCGCACCCAAGACAGTGATGAATGAATTTGTGACGAGAGAAGGTGGATAGTATTAGCCAAATAAGGGCATGGCGGAAAAACATGTGAATGAACTAATCATACTCCGGATACAATGCTATAAAAGAGAAAACTATGTGAAGAGAGATATAAATATTATAGTAAACAGTGTAAATATAATAAATAGTGCCGTTTTTTATTTTTTTAAATTTATTGGGTTATTTTACGACGCTGTATCAACATCTAGGTTATTAAGCGTCTGAATGATATGAAGGTGATAATGCCGTGAAATGAGTCGGGGTCCAGCACCGAAAGTTACCCAGCATTTGCTCGTATTGTGTTGAGGGAAAACCCCGGAAAAAACCTCAACCAGGTAACTTGCCCCGACCGGGATTCGAACCCGGGCCACCTGGTTTCGCAGCCAGACGCGCTGACCGTTACTCCACAGGTGTGGACAATAGTGCCGTGACCACAGCTGTCGAGTAACGGTTAGTATGCCTGACTGTGAAACGAGCGAGTCTGGGATTAAATCCTTGTTGAGACAAGTTACCTGGTAATGGTTTTTTCCGGGGTTTTCCCTCAACTCATTAAGAGCAAATTCTAGGTAACTTTCGGCGCTGAACCCTGGACTCATTTCACTGGCATCAACTTCATCTCATTCAGACGCTACATAGGCATAGCAGTGATAAAGTGTCGTGAAGTAAACAATTAAGACCTATTCTAAACCTGGCGTTAATCTTATATAAAGTTATATAAAATACCATTTATTAATAATTAATGTTATCTAAATCAGTAAATTCATAGTAAATGTTACTAGGATCAAACATTAAACACCTTTAATGGATTGGTCCACCATGGGAAATCAACGGCACCACCTTAACCTTGAGTAGGAAGCCATTGCCTATTAGGCATATACTGGCTATCTCATGAATTATCTGAAATTTCATACATGGTATTCGACAAAATTTGTAAAGATTGACAATTAAATAGCAGAAATATGAGACAAATACACATATTTTTTAAGACCTAGAAAAGGACACATTATGAAGGCACCAACGATATCTTAAATGTAAAATCAGTATGAAGAAATCGATACATTCATTCTAACTATACATTTTAGATTTTACTCTTTGTACAATAATTCAGTCCTTTTAAATTTGGGCCTATAGCCATTAATATTAGTCTACACTTAATTGATTTTAACGAACGTTCAAAATATATACATTTATGGAAACATTTATTTTAGAGCAAACAAAGATAAACTTTCTCTGTCTTGATTACACATAAAAGGCATTCTTTATAAGCGTTAAAGTAAGGCAGATTAATTTACTTTCAAATTGCATGGATTAAATAAACGTATGTAATAAATTATTAATAAATTTTATTTACATAGAATACCTGTGTGCAAAACATTTCCTGCTGTTTCTCTATTTTCAAAAATCTACTTCGTTTTCCTAAGTTCGTAGCATTTTTTACTGACAATACTGAGTTGTTCAGATATCATTTATTCTTTGTCATTTCTAATTTATTTCAAGTTGTTCGTCATTTGTCTTTTTTTTCGCTGTTATTGTTCTCACTTTAACATCCCTGGCTATATTGCGAGTTAATCTTTAGGGTGAAATCCGAAGGCCTGTGTACTATTGTTGAGACTGGTTCTATTGTTGTAAATTAGATGGCGTCTGTAGATGTATTACTGATTTGTTATGAATATGATTTTGATGATGAATGAAGCCGATGATATTCAGAGATGGTGTGGCCCGAAATTCCTGGCATTTGCCGTATGGTTGAGGGGAAACCCTGAAAAACCTCAACCAGGAAATTCAACCCAACTGGTAATCGAACCCGGGCCCTCTGCGTAAGAGATCAGCATACTGATCCCTACACCGCAGAGGTGGTCTTGTCATTTATTATTCTTAGTGTTTTTCTTGTGAAAATACGTCTTAAAGTTTGCGGATTTAAGAAAGTTTATGCTATTTGTGAACTAAAGGAGGTGGAGTGTGAAGTGGAAAGAAACGAACACATTTGACATATTCTTCTGTACGAGTTTAATAGAGAAGCAAAGACAGCAGAAGCAGCTCGAAACATTCGTGCCGCGTACAAGGAGAATGTCATCAGAGAAAGCACTGCAAGAAAATGGTTCTGTCGTTTCAACACACAACGACCCGCACAAACGTTATTGTCCATTCACAGAAGATTATGCTATGACTTTGGTGGGATAAAAAATTTCTTCTGAGAAATGTAACCGTAAGTGTTAACATTTATTTCCAACTTTTCAGACACCTTGCAGCCACAATTGAAGGAAAACAACTCGGAAGACTGCATCAAGTGCTGCTGCCACACGAAAATGCACGTCCGCACTCCGCTAACATGACAGCAGTTATCCAGACCTTAGTTGGGAGGTGATTACCAGGCTTCGGTCCTGGGCACAGAAACGCATGAAGTTCAGAACGCACGGTCGATAGTGTTGTGTGGTCGAGTGGAGTGGGAGATGGAGCGCGCCGTTACTTCGTGTCTCAACATGTAAACAGTCCGTTACACTACGGCACAAAATATATTTCACCCTGTACAGATGCAGTATATACAGTACATTCCTAGTGTAGACAATAAATGTCTACCATTAAAGTATTAACGTGAGTTGTAACCTTCAATCAGGTGTCTCTACGCCGAAGCCTGTTACACGTACCGCAGCCAAGCAGCAATACACACAACGGTAATGCACATTACGGATCCATCTGTGATGTTGCAGTCACCTCTCCACACGGGTCATGACGTCATTTATACTCCGTGTACTCTAAACCTCATACTGGTTAGTCTGTGTCCCTAGGCCGAAGCCTGGTGATTACATATCCCCCTTATTCTCCCGATTTTGTGTCTTCAGATTTTCGCCCTTTCCATTCTCTAACCCAGGAGTTCCCATCCAGTGTGTCGCGCACCTCCGTGGAGTGTGTCGTGAAATTTTGATATTGAAAAATAAATTTTATTGCATCCAAAATGTCTCTTTACTGTACAACGCATTTTTTATTTGCAACGAAGTCTTTGATATGGTACATTTTATTTTGAGACAGACTTTACCAATGAAACTTGAACACCTGCAACAATATATTATATATTATTTCAATGTACCGAAGTATACTGGGGACAGAACATCTAGAAGCTTGGAGACGGTTACTTTTAAGCGGTCCGACCACCCCCTCCTCCCACACTAGCAGGTACGGTACCATTCAGCTGCAAAGTATTTTCTGAACGGAAGTTATTGTATTGTGAGAGCGCAGCTGGATCAGTGAAAGTAAGTGGTCAACGTTTTCAGTTTGTAGTGCAACGAACAATTCTGCTGTGTGTGGGTTCTTCTGTAGTGACTTCACTGAAGCCTCTAGTTGTTCTGTCCCAGGTGTACATATGATATTTCCATGCAGATATTCTGCGTCATCATACGATGAAAGAGAAATGGAACGGAGAAAAATTCTCTCCGGCGGTGTGGCTTAGTGGATAAAGCATCAGCACGTAGAGCTGAAAACCCGGGTTCAAGTCCCGGCGCCGGAGAGAATTTTTCTCCGTTCCATTACTCTCTCATCGTATGATGACGCAGAATATCTGCATGGAAATATCATATGTACTTCGGTACATTGAAATAATATATGATATGCGTAAATCACGAAGTGATTTAAGACGGCGATTATTCCGTCGGGTCCCGGCCAACTAGTCACTCATAACGAGTGCACCTCAGCACATATGAGGACTTCGGTCCTATGATCATAGACATCTATGACGTAGTGCAGAGGGCGGCCACTAGAGGGAACCCAAGAGTTGGAACTCAATCAGAGACAATTCTGTTCGACGCCGGGGTTGTATCCGGTGTGGCTTAGTGGATAAAGCATCAGCACGTAGAACTGAAAACCCGGGTTCAAGTCCCGGCGCCGGAGAGAATTTTTCTCCGTTCCATTACTCTTTCATCGTACCTGCAACAATACTCAGTTCAGTTTTTCAACCATAAGGCCACGTATAGAGAAACTCTACGCAACCAACCAAGCGAAGACTTCACATTAATTAAAATAGGCGAGTTTTCAAAAACGATAATCTTTTATCGGACATCCAGCGTAGATAGGTTGTGATTTTATTTTTTTTATTTTCTATTTTTATTTTTATTTTTATTTTTTATTTTTTATTTTTTATTTTTTTTATTTTTTTATTTTTTTTTGGTAATGCCACTCAAGTTGCTGCTTGTTCTTTTATAATTTTCGATTGCGTGTTAACACGAACCTATCTACAACACTGGATGTCCGACACTACATAGAAATTGTTATCAGTGCTCTTTTTCTGACGGAACGCGCTGGAACGGCACCTTTTTGTTGCATTTCATCATGGAACCGATATATGTGCGAATAATTATGTTTTTAATATAATTCTTCTTTGAATTTCTCTTGGATTTTGGATAAGAAGGTTAAAAACGACAAAATTCCCGTGCAGTGAACAGTAATCACTTTTAATCCTAAAATTAGAGTAGAAGTTTAATATTGTCCACACAATTCAGGACAAATTTTGAAAATTTGGACACCCCATCTCCCCGTCCGCTATAAAATATTCTACTCAAATTTCGACAATCTTTTTCCCCAGAAAGTAGTGATTATTATTATTATTATTATTATTATTATTATTATTATTATTATTATTATTAAAATCAGATAAGTGTGTCACGATATTGTGGACGTTCAGTAAAGTATGTCGTCAGTCAAAAAAAGTTGGGAACCACTGCTCTAACCAATAATCTTCAAGGGAACTCCTTTGATAACCAAAAATGCTTTACAAACTTGACTAGACGAATTCTTTAACTCCAAACCGGCACATTTCTTCGGAAGCGGAATCGAAAAACTACTCTAGCGTTGGTAGAGAGTTATAGATAATGTAGAACAGTAGTGTCAGAGTTGTAAGCTTCGAAACCGGTTATGGTGCTAGAGACGTCCAGTCGGAGCGTGAACTTGCTTATGTCTGTGGAAGCACCGGAGCACATAACGAGTTATAGTGGAGCGCTCCGCTCCGTTTAGGCTGTGTCTGACAACGCTGATGTAGAAGAATGTATTACTGACTAATTTCTACATTCTATATTTATCTCAAATAAAAACATTTGTCATAGCGAAAAAACCTTACGAAATGTTGCATCAAACCAATACATTAAAATACTGTAGATATTTAATTGCACTATTTTCACAGAATGGACTAGGACAGAGCCGAACACCTGCCACCTAGTAGTCAATTGCGTAACTACCAGACTGAATAGGAGAGCTGCATGGTTATTTCTGCGAATCCCCATAGGTGTTATTAATCTAATGTTTTTAGCGCAGGTTGCAACCTTTCGTGTCGTGGCTTCAATTTTCTTTTACACGGGAGTGCGTGGACCCTGTTTCTGAATCCATACTCTTAATAAATGCCTTCGGTTTAGCTTCCAATGTAATCCTGGACCTCTGGATTCATTGTCAGGCAAGCTAACGACTAAACAAAGGAGACGGTGTAAAATGTGGGCTACTTCACGATTCTGTGATTCTTGCGAAGTAGGGCCATTCTAAGTTTCTGTATATCGTTACAATTTTCGTTTAATTTGTCTCTCTCCCACAGAACCGAATAGTTTACTAATTTACGTTACATAAAGAAAACATTGGAGGAAATTCGAGTAAATAACATTTCTTTCATATTTTTAAACAGACAGAATTAAAAGTTTTAGTGAAATTTTATGCACTTCATTTGCGTGAATTTTTAGTAGGTTATTTTACGACGCTTTATCACTAGCTTAGGTTATTTAGCGTCTGAATGAGATGAAGGTGATAATGCCGGTGAAATGAGCCCGGGGTCCAGCACCGAAAGTTACCCAAGTTAATCATTTTGGGTTGAGGGAAAACCCATTTGCGTGAATCACGGTTATATTTCCTCGTACATATTGAATGTCAACAAAATTCGTATGTATTAGTTAAGAATAAAGCGCTGTACAGACACAGACAGAAAAACATAAAACATATAGTAGCGTCAGACTTCACTTATAATCAGCGATCTTTGACATTAATGCAATGAAGGCCGTTACTAAGGTGGTCTTTAAGTTCCAGAGGGGGGAGATATTTGCTGGTGGAAGAGGGGCTCAATTGCCAGATGCTTCTGAGTGAGTGGAAAAGTTGAACGGAGTAAATTATATAAAAAAACCAGGCATATTTTCCTGATTAGATTTTCCGTAAAAGTCTTTAAATACATTTTTATATCGCAATATATTCTCATTACACTTTGTACAGCTACCTCTGATTGAGATTCTGTCTGATATGTACATCTATTTTCAGGCAGTACATCTCACTTGATGATGTGTGTCAGAGTAAAAACAATTGTTTGCATGCATCTGAAGTCTGATTGGTTTAATGTGTAACTAGTCAGCAACATATGCAATGGAGAGGGAAAGAAACTGGCCACCATACCCAATTATCTCCTTGATTACTTGCCTCATTAATGATGCCTTATTGGTGTCATTTGTGAGGTTCAAACCTGTCTTCGGACAGTTGACCAACAATAATTTCGCACAGTGAGAAAGAAATTTCATAATAAATGTGTCAGACTATTTCGTTTATATGACGTCATTCCATTTTCGACGAATGAAGTGTAATGAAATTTTGAATTCCAACCAATCACAGTCAAACGTCGCGATCATTTTTTCAGCTAGATTTATCGCATGGTCGTTCTTTTGTTTAGTCGGTGTCGCCAACTGTTTTCCCGTAAATTGATGAGCATGAATCCATTAAGATGCATATACACGGTTTAACTGTTCTTTCAACTTTACGCATTCAAGCAATGAATGCAAGATTGATTGCTAATATTAATTAACATATTTACGCAGGGAAGGCGATGTTCAAAACGGTGCACCATGTAGACACAAAATCTTTATGCATCTTAATTGAACGTACGTTTTAAACTTGATCATTTCAATATCATTTCCAGACTGCATGCATACATGCATGGAAAGTTGAACTGTGTAGATGCAGCTTCAGTCCCGTTACACACTACAGCGAGAATGCGTTTGTCGATCTATGGAAAATGCTTTCCTGTAGTACGAGTAACGGTCGAAATAAGGCACAGCTGACACATGGTCCCGCGCCCACAGGTAACTAACCTAATTGTAACCTATAAAATCTGTGCTACGTGAATGAAATTAAACAATTAATAGAAAGTCAGATGTTCAAATTTATGGTAACATTAGCGCATATCAAACCCAAAGATCTTGTATATTATATACAAGGTCTTTGATCAAATTGCCTTCCGTACGGCTTAATAAAAACGTGTTTTAATTATCTATACAGAGATGGGTTCACTGTTTCGCAACATGTCTCGCTGTAGTGTGAATACATATGCATTGCTATATAGCTGTTTCCACACAATATTTCATAGTTTCTTAGTTCTCGGTGTAGTGTGTAATGTAACGACGAAGTACTAAATAAAGTGTGAAATTCCACTTCCACATCTTCATCTTCTAATTCCATGTCCATTGCAGGTTATCTGAAAAAATTACACTCCTTCATTCAGATTTGATAACTGCGTTTTCAACAATTCTTCTTTTAATTAATGTATTAAACAGGTTATTTGTAATTATATTATAAATGTTTAAATTATATTATGATTTCAGCAGATAATGAAAACGTATTTCTGTTATAATAATAAGAGAAAAGTGCAGTACATGTAATTAACATTGTTAAATCTGTATTTTGCTTTTCGCAATTGGCATTACTGAATAACATCCAATTTCCTTATTGCAGTAATCGATATTCAATCTATCTCAACTTCACAATGTCTGAATAGGTTAAGTATTCGTAAATATACAATTATTAAAAAATTGTAAGCGAATTTTAGTGATATATTATTTATACTTTATTCTATTCACGAAATAGTCCTAATAAATGTCACTCGAGGTCTGAGATTGCACAGATCGCTTCGCTCGTGGATTTATCGGGAAATATCAGACCTCTCGTTACATTATTACAGATAATTTTGTTCATATTAAATAAAGAAAACAGAAAAATAACAGGAACTGTCAAGTCAACATACGAAATTTGTGGCACCATGGCAATATTAATTTTATTATATCGAAAAACATTACGTATAGAGATTGCTGCAATCCACCGACAGAAAACATCAAAAGGATAGGTATGACATGGTGTACAGCTGACAATATTGGACATAACCAGAATAGTCACTATTAAAGAGGTAATGTGATTCCCTTTATTAATCCACACACTGTTGTGTACTCGTGCTGTATTCTATATAAACTATTCTGTTGCGATCCCATTATGAATTGTAGTCATATTGAATTATCCCATCAAATAGTGACTAAAATAAAAAATAATAATATTAGTAAATTAATACAAAGAGTACATATCCACCAATTGTTAATTTCAACCACTGTGATAGTGCTCCGAAATCATGTTCATCAATTCGAAATATTATGTTCAAGTATACAATGATTCAAAACAAGAGTGAAATATAATCGTTCACAATATGGACGACACTTACACAAATATTTTTGTGTAGGCAATATATGGTCGTAAAAGTCTCAGCTTCTCGTATAATAAAAAAGTAATGTTCCACGCCTAAGTCTACACCAAAATAATTATTAATTGTTTAATTTAAATAAGCAATATAAGTAAGGAAAAGTACAGTGAAAAATACCAAAATAACAATACAAGAAATAATGAGTACAAGAAATACAATGAAATTATATCAGGTAATACACAGAAGAGTCGACGGCCCCTTTAGACAATAATAAAGTAAAATGAAAAAGTATTAAATAACACAATTGTAAAATAAATACAAAATAATATGCAATATTATAATGAAGTAGCCTAAAAGTAACATAATGTGTACTAATCAGGATTTAAAATCAGTTGAAGTGCTTGCTTCCTAAATAATTGTTTACTGGAAGACGCTAATTTTGAAAGTTTTTAAATGAAGTTATTATACAATCTCGGGCCGAAATTGAGCCAAGCTTTACTTCTGCTTCAGAATCCCATAAACAAATGGCATAATATAATGTGTCTTTTTGCACTGTAACCATGGTCATAACAGGTTCTTATTTTTATGGTAATATTTTAATAGGGTGTATATTTGTTTAATGTTAGGAGTAACATTTGAATTGGAACCTATACGTTAGAACAAGTAAATTCATTTAAATATTTAGGTTATAATTTGACTTATTTACCTGGTACTGATACATCTGAAAATATTCAACATTTTAATAGAGCCTTAAAAACCATCAACCAGGTTTTCACAACCAAGAAAACCCAAAAACATACCAAGTTAAAAGCTTATAAAGTTCTAGCAAGACCTGTCCTCATGTATGGTAGTAAGGCCTGGACTGTCCGGAACTCAGATGTTCAACGCCTAACAAGTGCGGAAATGAGATTTCTGAGGAGAACTGTCGGCTACAGCTTGCTTGACCAGAAAAGGAATGAACTAATTACAAAAGAATTGAAAATTACACCTATTTAGGTACATCTCAACCACTATAGACAAAAATGGCTTAACCATATCAATAGGATGGACCGTTCCAGACTCCCAAGACAAATTCTCCGCTATACACCAAAGGGAAGACGATCTTTGGGACGCCCCCTGAAAAGATGGACGGAGACCGTAACAGGCCACTAGGCCTAATACCTGCAAGGACGATGATGATGATGTTACTTGTTTAATATTCAGTACATTAAATTCCTTCTATATGAGGAGTGTATGATTTAAAATTGTTTTATTTAACGACGCTCTCAACTGCCGAGGTTATATCAGCGTCGCCGGTGTGCTGGGATTTGGTCCGGCAGGGGTTCTTTTACATGCCACTAAATCTAGTGACACTTAAATGCCATCGACCTGGTCCGGGATTGAACCCGCAATCTCGGGCACAGACGGCCAGAGTTATACCGCCTGTGCCACCCAGAGCGATAGGCGTGTATGATAATTAATTTTTTCCTTAATACATATTTTGATTATTCTCCTCTGTAATGGCATAAGTGAAGACTTCATTGCCCCGTCCCATCTTCTAATTCCATATTGTACGATGAAATGTACTAAACCCAAATATATTTATTTTGATGTTTTTTTTTCCCATAAAAATGTCTCGGTAAAACAAATTTACTGATTGTTTTACGTAGTTTAAGACACAGAGAGTTTATATGATAATCCCATCATGAATGTTGATCTATAATCATACTTAGATATTTTACTGAATTTATTTTTTTTTTTCTTTTTGAGCATCTACAAATTGCTGTTTACATCTGCTTATTCATGTGTTTGTCTGTACAGCGACTGAACATTGAAAGTGGTACTCACGTGCACAATATACTATCACGTGAATTTAATAACAAACTAAATACTCGTATTAAAATAAAGTCGCCTTTTGAGTAACAAAATTATTCTTACAATAAGTAAAACACATCTACATTGTAGATACTTTATGTTTCATAATAAATTTTTCATCCTAAAATTAAAAACTAATGCTTATTATTTTTATCCTATTTACTGAGTTATGAATATTTAAATTGTAATGAAAAAAAAACAGATATATTTTATCAAAGATAAAATGTCAGTTTAGAAGTAAATAATATGACAATTTATATAGGAAACTGAAATCTGAATATTCACAAACGAAACTGTGTTAATAATGAAATAGCTATATGAAATATACTTTGGCCTTGATTTTTCAATTTCCTTTCATTTAGAAATATTTATAGTTTTTTATCCCTTATACCGTCTACCTTATTACAGTCTATGATGCCAGATTGTAGAACTTAATTAAGAATATCTACTTGTTTTTCACGTGAACTGGACACAGGCCTATGTATGGACACATATATGAATTAAATACATAAATACGGTAATTAAAAAAATAAATAAATGAGGAAATAAATCATCATAACCATCAAATTCAAGCACTAGGCCTAATGGTCTGTCGCGATCTCAATGGTCTCATGCCATCTTTTAATGGTCTTCCAACAGATCGTTGTCCAGAAGGGCGATAATGTAGCACTGCCTTTGGCCATCTTTCTGTTAGCATTTCTCGACATGCTGTTTCCAATTAATTATGTAATTTTGAAGAAAATGTAATGTAGATAAATAAATGGCGGAAATTAAAATGATGCAATGAATCCCAGTAAGAACAAAATTATTTACACTGACTACTACTACTTCTTCTTCTTTTTTTTCAGAATGTTGACTGCCTTACTCAGTGAAGCTACTGAAGGTAGACCTAAACTGTATGTCTGAGGTTCAATGTCACTGATCTATACTCCATATGCAGCTATTACTCGGACGGTAAGACCTGGACCAAACTCGCGCAGCTAGATTCTCTTCCGCCGATAGCGAGATAGAGGAGTAGGGGTAGAAGAGAATGGATATCAAGTGCTGTGAAGGTCAGACAAGTCGAGATTACGTCATCGTAGACGTCTGCGCAACCGTTTGTTTGGTTCAGGTCTTACCGTCCGAGTTATACACTGTTGCGTTTTGCTTGGTGACTGTAGGAAACCGAACGCAGTACTCTAGTAATGAGGCACTGCTGTACACAGTCAGTATTAGTTTATAATATTTAAATATAATTAAGAATAAGTATCTTTTGACATCTAAGCGCGTGCTTAATGTTCTATGTCCATGTGGTATCTGTCACACCCGGTGAGTCCACACCTGTGGAGTAACGGTTAGCACGTCTAGCCGCGAAACCAGGTGGCCCGGGTTCGATTCCCGGTCGGGGCAAGTTACCTGGTTGAGGTTTTTTCCGGGGTTTTCCCTCAACCCAATATGAGCAAATGTTGGGTAACTTTCGGTGCTGGACCCCGGACTCATTTCACCGGCATTATCACCTTCATCTCATTCAGACGCTAAATAACCTAAGCTGTTGATAAAGCGTCGTAAAATAACCTACTAAAAAAAACACTCGGTGATACACTGGCTATCATCATAATCGTTAGATCGGTGGTTCGCTGGTTCAATCCCTGCTGCGGACGAAGAATTTTAGAAGTCTGTAAAATTGTCATTATGGCTTACTGCAGAAAGGAAATTAATTTGCGAATACATGTAACAGAATTCTGACTCTGACAGAGAACTATAGACAAAATTTGTTGTTCCTTTCTTGCTCAAATTAAATTTCGAAGCTAAATTAATTCTACAGTTGGAATCGTCGCTAAGAATAGTATTATTCCCATCTCCATGACCATCAACATCACTATTACTATTACCGCCACAATTACTAATACTATTATTATTATTATTATTATTATTATTATTATTATTATTATTATTATTATTATTATCATCATCATCATTTTCGACAACGATATAAACATTACAGTGGTGGCGTAGAGTAGTATCACTAATATTTATGATTATGAATACTAGCAGGAAGACAAAAAAAAACACCTGATAGATTAAGTCATGTGTGCAGGAGGTGTTTCAAACATTCCATGAGACCTGCAAAATATTACGTCCTTTTGAGGAAACTGAAACTTCGCCGGATATTAATTCCCAAATATTAAATATGTATTTGTGTGTGAAGTATCCTAAAATAATGTGTCATTGCTGTCCGAAACATCCTGTAGATTTCACCTCGAACTTACAAATCTGCTATCCTTGACACATAGCATAATAGGACGGAGTTACGCAATAATAAAACAAGCGCCAAAAACCTGTTTCGAGATATTGGCCATTGAAATAAATCTGTTTTTTTGTTATCAAACTTTTTATTCAAGAAGTATTATAACATTCATACTATTACAAAAAATAGCACAAATAATAACAAAAAAGGCTAACCGATTTTTAATAAGAGACCGGCAGTTGAATTAATATTTCAAAGCAAAATAAATAAACGAATGTTATGCAATATACGAATTTTTGCTTATAAATAGCAGCAAAATTCAGATATCACATTCTTGATTTCTTCAGAGTAAAATTAACCTGCCATCAGCAGATTTGTATAAATATCTATTGTTTCTATTTTATCAAATTGTCGGTTGGTCCACTGTTGCGAAACTCCGTTCAATTATGATAATCTCTGTTAATTAACTAAGGAATAACTGTTTTGATGGAGATGTATTTTTACTGAATATGTAACCTGTTTTTCTAGTGAATAAGAAATAAAAATATAGAAATGCGAGAGAATTTAATAAGCTTATGATCAATTATAAAATGTTACGTTTCGTTACTACATTATAATATCAAGATTGGGTTGCTTCATGTTAAAGCCCATTTCACTTTCGCTTCATGGAATTAGAATGTACAAATTGTCTCTGGGATTATAATCCGTCTGTTTGCACGAACGAATCCCTGAGGTCATTATACAAAGAAAGAACAGTGACACAGTAAAAATAAAAATTGTAAGGAAGCGTTAGCACTGTGACACACCAGATGATCAGGATAAGCACACTGCAGACCTGGTTTAATAGAGGCCCCAATTAGCGAAATTAACTGAGGAACGCATCTCCAGTCTCGGTCCACCTTTACTGCAAAACATAGCGTCGCGTCGGTGCTATTCCACACTACAAGGATTCTTCTAATACACTGAAAAAAGAATTGTCATTATTGCCATATAAACTTGAAAATTATCACCAACATTCATTCTTCAGTCCGTCTATCCACCCATACGTTTACTTAATTCGTATTAGCGTCACAACATTCGAAATTAATGGCAAAATCATAAATTTTTTAAATTAATTTACTTAGATCCTAATATATCTATTTTTAGGCATAATTTTAGTTTCTTACAGTGTACATGACATAACTGTTAAACCTCTGAGAAGCGGTTGACTCAATCATATCCGTCACACAAAATGGTTTATAGCCATTAGAAGAAACAATTTTTCTTTTAATAACGGAGGAGTATGTATATTTTTATCTTCGAAAACAGTCGTAACTACAAGAAATCATGTCTGATAAATTCTATGTTACAGAACTTCCAAATGTCACTGCGAGAACAGATTGTTAATTTGACAATGTCGTGGAATGGTCACTTTGAACGATTGAAGGGTTCAGAACCATAGTGGGCCAAGCGCCATTTACTGAAACCGTAGGAAGGAAGGGTTAAAATTAAGTTTTTACCATAAATCAATGGAAATATATTATAGCAAGTAATATAAAGTATACACATTCACACTAAATGATATGTCAATCTTCATTAAACTATGATATTCACTTAACATTAACCCTTCCTTTCTCCGTTTTTAATAAATGTTGCTTGGCCCACTATGGCTCTGAACCCTTCAACTAGTCTATCAGTGCTCTGCTTGTGTCTATTGAATTCTATTCATTTTTCCGAGGCTTCCATCCATCAGGCAATAGTCCGATATGGCAGAACATCTCTGCCATATCTTTCTTGGATTAAATCTTGTAGAACTTACATAAGGCACACAGGAACGATCCTGATCCTCAAGACCATAATTAAAAAATAAAATATATAGGCTGTTTTCAGAAGTTGAGAAATTCTCCGCCTCTGAGATATCGAAGTAAACTTTAACGAACTTATATTTTACCAAAATCCATATGTACATGCAGCTCTTCTTTGGTTTCCATCCATTATACCAAGAGTATCTTCACTTGACTTATCTGATTTGCGATTGTTGACATCTGGAAAGTTAAGAGGGCGAATTATGACAACAAGGCATTCAGTCTCTATTTTGTTCAGTTGGGGTGCAGAAGTTCCGATAGTAGTGTGAGCTGTTCTGTGTGAAATTATGAAGAAATAAAGGCGTAGGTGTAAAAGCTCTACGAATATTTTTCTGTCATGTACGAAGCGAGTTTGCTCCGAAATCTCAGAGGCGGCGAATTTCTCAACTTCTTAAAACAGCCTATAGATTTTGTTTAAATTGCGGTCTTGAGGATCAGGATCGTTCCTGGACGCCTCATGTAAGTTCTACAAGATGTAATGCAAGACTGTAGATGTTATCTCTTGATGTAGAAGGCTGCATATCAGCAGATGACATTTTGTCAAATTCTGATTCTTCTCTTCTTACAGAGTAGTAGGTGAGATGGGAACAGGTAAATTTTCTCCATGAAGCATTGGTCTTGTAGGTGAAGGGAGATTAATATATTGAATGACTCTTTCATGACTTTTATGACTCTGAATAAGTTTTTGAAAAAGTCCAGTCACATTATTTAAGTAAAAATAACAGTCAGCGTCGTGTTTTTTTTTCATGCCACATCATTGACACACCGAAGAGTAAATGTTCTTTCTTGCCCGTTAAACAGAAAGAGAGGATACTACAATACGAAAGAGACAAAGCGTTTTAAAGAGATTCCCGCTTTCTAGAAAATAAATGTAAGTAGCCCCATTTACATAATATTATAATATGAAGAATACTTTATTTCAAGCTTTAACATCATTATAATGTTTAAGCATTCTACATTAGATATTAACAATGTGTAACTGTTTAATTAGTATCAATATTTTGAGAAGAGTATTGAGTGCAATAACTAAGAATCTGGAGGTGCTGCTAAAAATGGGTTACATTTTTCGATTCAGCATGGTAAATATATGGATAATCACAATGTTTCATTTCTGTATAATTTTCAAAGTTGAAATTTGTTGACTAGTATAATTTAATAATACTAATAAATAAAAAATGCGAGAACCATATTTTCGATAAAATGCGATAACTGTAATTTCAATATTAATCTATTTCATATTTATAAAAGCTTAAAAATTAAAAATGAGTTACATAATGACTTTGCTGAAATGAAACCAACGCATCACCATTTATTATATTAGTGGTTGTAACCTATTACAAATAAAAATAAATATTTCTCATTAATTTAAATTTAAAATTATTAACCAGTAGAGATTACTCTTCAAGGAACGACCACTCATATAAACTGAGGGAAAGAAGACAGAGGACGGACACTGAAAAGTTTTCTTTTCTCAGTCGTACTATCAGGGACTGGAATGCTTTACCTGCAGACTTACTAAAGGCTTTACCAACAACCAAAAATGTATTTAAAAATAGGCTTAAGGACTTTACTAATAGACGGTAATTATACACAGTATTTAAAGGGTGTAAATGATATTTTGTTATCGAAGTATTGTATCAGTGAAAAATTATGTTGTTTCAGTGAAGCGTGTTATGTCAGTGAAGTGTGTTGTGTAAGTGAAACGTGTTCCTGTCAGTGAAGCTTTATAGTTTATAGTGGCAGTGCAAAGTATTTGAACAGTGAAATGTTTTTGAAGTGAAATCAGGATAGAATCAGTGAAATGTGTCGTACTTCCAGTGCAGTGAGTGAGTTGACAGCGAAATGAGTGTAGTGCTGAAAGGTACTTGTGCAGATATGAACATAACATACTCGTGGGTTCTAGTTCGAACTTAGGTTTAAGATGTAAATTAGATTTACTTTAAATGTTATTTTAAGTGATCGTGCTTTATTTAATTTAGGATGTTCCCTGTTATTATTATTATTATTATTATTATTATTATTATTATTATTATTATTATTATTATTTATTGTTAGTATTAATTATTAGTATTATTATTAATTGTATTTTTAATTAATAAGTATATTATTGTCATTATTGAATGTATTTAGTTAGTACTGCCACCGGGTATATACCCATTGCAGTGTGAATAAATACATACATAGATTTGTATTCTCGTTGTTCGCACATTAAGTGCATGTAAATTAAATATCGTATGTAGGATACGTCCAAGATGTTAAAACTAGGCCTTTGCATGGAAATTGCCAATATACTGTAAGTCACTTTAAACGAAATAGAGAAGGGACTACGCGATGTACCCTATAAGGTCTTGTCTATAAATCTTGCACCCCTAAGCCAAACTGAAAGGACGCACCTATACCAGAATTTTATATAACTAATAAAAGATGGGAAGAAAATCATTTCAAATAACTTGGCCTACTACGGTATACGCAATAGTCAAATAGCGCAGCTTTAATACTGCATTGAAATGGTGGTCATGTGTTCAAATCCCGCGTAAGGCTTGAATATGTCCATGTTGTCAATTTGGATTTAGATGAAGGCTCAGCGTTATGCTGACCTCATGTCACTGGAGGCTTGCCATCTGTGTACCATCGGGTAAAATAAATGTCCCAGGTAAAAAATTCGACACTCTTTAAAAATGGTTTGGTGTATTCTTGGCAGTATATTTTTATCTTTGGTTCGCTTCGTAAGTCAGGCCATGATGAACAACTCTGCTGATTCAGTGGCTCCCAGAACATTCGCCTCGGACACACAAGAAATAGTTTATAATATACAGGGTGTTACACAATCATTGGGACAAACTTAATAATGTTGTAGGGAGAAAAAGTTAGGCAATTCGAGATACGGAACGTACACGCTAAAGCTTTCTTTCGGCTTTACATAATTGCAAGCGTACTACCTTCTTACCCTTCCATGGAGGAAAACCTATTTGTAATGAAGTTTAAATAACGGGTGGGGGTAATCAAACATGAGTTCGTTTGCTGCTTACTCTCTGAGGCTAAGTTGTTGTCAATCTTTGCAATGTCCAAGCATGTATCGAAGCTTCCGATAGATATTTTGAAGTTTTCAGATTTTCTGTTATTTTTGCTTAATTGGTTAATTTAACCACAAATTATCAAATGCGATGGTTATTTAGCGTCTGAGTGAGATGGAGGAGAGCTAGGGTCCAGTGCCGAACGTTACCCAGCATTTACTTTTAATGGGTTGAGGCAAAACCGCGAGAGCACATCTAAAGAACTCTAAGTGAGCATACCTAGAAAGGTATCTGCTAGCATAATTGACGAGAAATATCGCATAATAAACCACATCCCGGCAGTTGTCTCACTGGACTGAACGTTACGAATTTGGGAGGATAATTTATGTGAATCTATCCCTATAGGGAGCTTGAAATTCATCCTGCGAAAACAAAACACCAAATTCGAATAAGAAGCGGTATGCAGGATGCATTGATGCTAGCGCAACTTCTCAAATAGAAATGGGGCGGACATGTGAGTAGTATGGAGTGCAGCAAATGGACGTATGCCTCGACCATGTGAGAACCACGAATTGGGAAAAGAAGCACAAGATGTCCAAGGAGAAGGTGGTCGGACGCTTTCCGGAGGGAGATTGGAGCGCAGTGGACGAGAACAACGAGGGACGGGCAGGCATGGAAAAGAGTGGAAGAAATTACGAACACTATGTAAACTGTGTATAGTTTTGTATTCTTTGGACATAGTTCTTTTTGCGTGTGTTAGTTTGGATAGTTTGAGTCCGTGTTTAGTTGGTATAGTTCATGTATTTAGCTAGTATAATTTTTGTGTTTAATTTTATAGTTTTTGTGTGTTTAGATTAGATAGTTTGTGTGTTTAGACTATAATTTATGTGTGCAGTTTGTATAGCTCTTCTGTGTTAAGAGTATAATTTATGTGTTCAATTTGTATAGGTTTTTGTGTGTTTAGTTTGTGTGTGAGTTAAGACTGTATAATTGTACAATTTATTGGGTGTTTAGTGTGGATAGTTGTGTGTTCAGACAATAATTTATGTGTTCAGTTTGTATAGTTTTTTGTGGGTGTTTAGTTTGTGTAATTTATGTATTTAGTCTGTATAGTTTTTCGTATTTAACTTAAAAAAATATTTATGTGTTTAGTTTGTAAGAATAGTATAAGCTCTCTTGGACTGGCTACCCAAGTGTAGCAGATTTACAGCTCACCCTATACTCCTGTAGGAGGCTGTTGCCCTTATGGGATTTCTGACTTTTCATATTTCATATTTCATATCCGTGTGGAGTTCCGACAGGTATGTTTTCCCATGCCGAAGTCCTGATTCTGAAATGGATAAAGTCTATATGACGTTTAAATTTATTGGATATAAGTTTAAAAATAAATTAAACATAACTTTCAACATTTTGAAATTCTGTCGCCAAATTTCACTTTACACGCAACACTATGGCTCAGTGAATAGCTGTCTGTCTTTCGATTCCAGAAATTTACCTCAGTTCGCCAGAACTGGAAGGTTTCCCCCTGATTTTAACTTGTCCTGTAATGTCTCAGCGATGGCACTGCATCATGCTAACCACACGTTCAGGAGGCCCGTTCAAATACAAGTCAAAATATAGAGTAATGTTTTGTGTTTAAGTTAAGACGCTTTAACGTCTATGTCACATCGCGGGTATAGTATCTTTGGGTGCGAACTATTGCTGTGATTCTATTTCTATTGTTATATATTATATATGAGGGCTGTGTTTTTCAACCTTCGATAGTCCATAAAAAAGACAAGTGTAAATAACAAAATGAATTTATTACCAAAGTTATATACAAACATGGTTACTTTCCGACATAATCTCCGTGAAGATTGAGGAATTTGTCATAACTGTGGACTAGCTTACTAAACCCCTCTTGTTACCGCCAGTGAGTTGAGATGGTTCTTAACGTTATTTTAAAGCTCCTCCTTAGGCTGGAATCTTTGCCCTCCTAGCCACGTTTTCAGTTCAGGGAAGAGGTGAAAGTCGCTCGGCGCTAAGTCGGGGCTATACGCTGGTTGTTCAAACACTTCCCATCGAAATTTCTGAAGAAGCTGTTGGGTTACAGCAGTACTGTGAGAGCGACCGTTGCGTTGTCATGAATTAGAACAATTCCAGAAGTCAGCAAGCCTCTTCTTTTGTTTCTAATGACTCTCCGCAGTTGCCGTAAAGTCTGACAATAAATAGCTGCATTGATCGTAGTCCCCAGTTCCATAAACTTAACAAACGACACACCTGTTTGGTCCGAAAACACGGCTGCCATAACCTTCCTGTTGTTGAAGATTTGTTTAAAATTTTTCGGACTGTTTAGCGAGTTTGAGTGCATCCATTGTTACGACTGTTGTTTTGTTTCGGGAGTGACATATTGAATCGCGGTCTCATCTCCAATCACAAGTGATTAAAAAAATCTTCACTTTTAGTCTCGTAACGGGTGAGGAACGTCGGCGTTGATACCATTCGGCAACCTTTGTAGTAATCACATAACCTAACATCATTGGAATCCACCGAGCACACAGTATTTTGTAGCGTAGGTGTTGTGTTACGATCATGTAAAAGATGATCTTGAAGCTTTAGGAAATTCTACACAAAACTCACTTATGGTAAACCTCCGTTTTTCTCGAACCACTTGGTCAACTCGTTGAATAATGTCTTCTATTGCGACAGATTTCCGTCCTTGTCCCCCTTCGTACTTGCGGGAGAACAATCGTATCAGCCATGTTTACGTGCCTGCAACTCAACTCAAAATGGCGTAATGATGTTGGGAGTGGCAGAGGTTATAGTGGGGGAGATGCGCAGTCGCCCTCCGAGCATCCCCGCTACCAACCGCCCGATTCGCTGTTTACCGGCACGCTCGGAGGTTGAAAAAAAAAACAGCTCTCGTGTATCTTGTATTCATTTAATTGACTTCAATTTGTAATAATTATTACAATTGTTATTAAGGCGATTATGGATCATCCAGCATTCGCCTTTCAAGGAACACCTCAGTCACGTTGACTGACCACGGAGTTTGAACACAGAGCCATCCAAATTCGAGTCTAGAACGTTATCGTTGAGGTACCTCTCGATAGATATTTTAGTGCCTCGAAAAAAAGAAGAATTTAGTACTGTCTTAAATTATAATGTACAAGAAATAGACTTCCAACACAAGTCATAGGTCTATTAAAATAATTTTAGTTAATTGGCAACGCATCCTATCCGTCTTTTAACGCTATACGAGATCTCCATAGTGACGGTCAACAACAACCAGGTCTGAATGAATCGCAGAATTACAGGTTTAATTCTAGAACCGAAATGCAATTAGCTACGAAATTAATGTCAAATCTGTTTACCTAAAAATAGAAAAGCAACCATCAATAGGAACCCGAGGTTGTCTTTTCAGTCGATTTTAATTAAGTGAGCCGTTAATGCGTGGAGTGTTTCCTGGAAATCATATCCAGCTAATGCAATGTTTACATACATACATATTTACACATTCTATGTAGAATACATAGGTAGCAAAGCTGTGAGTTAAGTCCACAGCACTCCAGTAAAACCAGGGGTGAGAATTTATGGAAAATTATGCGGTCACTACAAACTTTGTAGGTGATAAGGTGATTACTCCACTGCGGAACTATGTTCAGCGGGAGAGGAGATCGAATATAAGCGTAGAATTTGTCTCAAAAGATTTTAGCGGCCTGCTAATCAGTGACATTAATTATCTTCTTCAGGGTGTTACTAAATTGTCATAGCTGACAACTATATACTAGGGCATTCGATAAGTAATGGCAATAATGCTATTAATCAGTGCTCCTAGGGGTGAACATTGAAATCTTGTACTATGTAATAGAGCAGCGACTGTTTCATAAATCTGCAATATTGAAAGTCTCGAAGTAGCTATATTTTGTAAATACAGTGGCTCTTTCTGATTTGTATTAAACAATACAGCTACACAGGTGCTTCATAGAAATCCAAGTTATAATAGAAAAACTTGCAACTCAGTGCTTTAGGGTATTACAAGAAGCCTGAGGGAGAATAAGAGAAGTCCTATAATACTGAACTATTGCAAGTTGGGTGGAAGCGAGTCATTCGCTTTCAATCAAGAGTTGACATCCCAAGAGCTTTATATTGATCAGTGAGAGAGATATTCAGAAATGCTCCTGCAGATGGAGTCCGCCGTCTTCGAAGAATTTGGCAAATGACTGGAGACTATATTTGAAGTATGTAATGTCAAAAGTAACCTGAATAAATTTAGTGAGAAACAGTAACTATGTTGCCATTACTTTTCGAATGCCTTAGTGTATAAATATTTCTTTGGTTCCAATTAATTTATTCATTTACTTAACTAGCTCTGGCATGATAGCTAGGCTATATACATAATAGAATGCAATAGGGTAACTCAAGAACATCACTACAAAACTGAATAAAAATAAATTAACGAAATATTAATACGTCATAACCCAGATCATATATACCCAGATTGCTCGGTCATACAGGCTTTGACGGTAACAACTCTTGTCAGGTTTACTATGCTGCCATCTAGTTGTTACACAACGAGTCACGTCATAACTCCCATTTAAGCATTAGCGACTGTACTGTCATCTCGTGTTCGTTTACGGCGGACGGGTGGCGATCCTGGCGGTTATTCTCGTCAAAGTGCTACCAATTTTAACATAGGGATGAGCTATCTGATATATATATATAATCTAGTCTATCAGGATTAACTGAAAATTGCGGGCTGCCATGTAAGTGGCGCATTTCTGAAACTGGTTCGTAGTGACCACGTGTTGGTTAGGTATACGAATTGCGTGTCATGGTGTGATGTGGCGTGACCATATAAAACAAATTTACCTAAGTTATTGTTGTGTGCAGCCTAGTTGATAGATATGTGGGCCGCTCAGATTTCAAACTAACTCTACTTTTTCTGTAATTAAGTTAGGTGATTAGAACGCATCATAAGGATAAAATTTATCACCTGCCAAAGCAACTTCAACTGTGGTTATGTAGATCGCAGCACCTCATCTTTCTTATGAACATTAATACATTACAACTTTCAGAGGATTTCAACACCAGATCTTGTTTTCAAATTGTCACCTCATTTACGTTAATTAGTTCAGCTTCAACATAAGACCTTGTTTCCTCAATTTTGACCTTATTTAAATTAACAAGTTGGGCTTCTGAATGCTCCTTAATGTAGTTCAAGGCTCTACTGTAGTAGTTCGTTGCTCTACTGTATCAATGTAAATATCACCACCTCATCTGCTAACATTATTATATTTTAAGATCATGACAATAATGTTAAAATTAGTATTTACTTGTATTTGCCATTCTCTGATTATTTTATCAATATGTATAATAAATAGAACAGAAGACTATTATATATCTTGATTACACAACGTTTAACACTGTATCACTTTGGAATATGTATTATATGACTTTCTCTTGTTAAATTCTATCGTACCTGGTTTACATGTTTCGACCTTTTATGGGTCATCCTCAGAACTAGTCGTTGTTGATCTTGGCGCCTCTTGTTTTGTTTCCTGTGGGGGTGTGTTCGTGTGGTGTAGTGTAGAGTCAAAGAGTGTGTGTGTTCTGAAATTGAGTTGTGTGTTGAGAATTTCATTGGGATGTGTTTTTGTGTGTCTGTATATTTCATATTGTTCTAGTGTGTTTAGTTTCTGGCATTTTGGTTGGATGTAAAAACACACCTCAATGAAATTCTCAACACACTACTCAATTTCAGAACACACACTCTTTGACTCTACATTACATCACACGAACACACCCTCATAGGAAACAAAACAAGAGGCGCCAAGACCAACAACGACCAGTTCTGAGGATGACCCATAAAAGGTCGAAACATGTAAACCAGGTACGATAGAATTTCACACAAGAAAGTCATATAAAACATATTCCAAAGAAGACTATTGATAACCTTGTTTCAATGCTTGGATTGAGCTTATTTGATTTATTGCTAATTTGAACTTTTGTCAATAGCTTAAAACTTTTCATGAAATAGGCTTTGAGTTACTCTTACAGTGTGGTCTGGAAATACCCTTTCGTATATAATTTCTCATATTTTCCTTGACAGTCTGTTCAAATCTACTTTCCTCTATAATTTGAGGATATTATAATTGTATTGTCATAATTAACAGTCGTAATATTGTTGTTATAACAGTATTATTAACAGTAATAGCAATGTTGATGGTGGTGCATAATGCTGCTGTTGTGGCGCTCAGACAGGAGTAACATCTGTGCGAGTCCCTTGAATGTGTCCTTCACGCTTCAAGGATCATCAGAAGAGGATTTGCAAACCACTCGCAGACGGATCACGGATACACACGAGTCCAGAACCCATTACACACACACAATGACAGCTTACGGTTCACTCTGGTCTCCAAAACCCTGTTAGGACTCGCCCTAAACCCATTTTGAACTTACTGTACGTCATCACGCTTATCGGATACAGATAATAAAGCTTAAAAATAATTATTTTGAAGAAAACACATTCTGTGTCATTGTAGATCTTCGATTTTAGGTTAAATGTCTATTTTTTTCTGTAGGAATAAACTATAACTAGTTAAATATCTACAAATTTTATATCAAATCTGAACGTTTGAAAGCTGTTTTATGGTGATAATGGTTATTAGAGGAGAAAAATTCGCTCCGGCGCCGGGATCGAACCCGGGTCCTGGTTCTACGTACCAAGCGCTCTAACCACTGAGCTACGCCGAAGTTCAATCCACAGCACTGGATCTAATCCCTCTCCTCCAGTGTTTTTCCCTTTATGGCCTGACTCCAAGTTCGACATGTGTGTTGACATATTATAAGTCAACTGTGATTATACAAGGAACGCACTCAATTGAGTGACTTGGTGGCCGGGATTCCACAGTAATATGCACTATTGGGCGAAGAATCTACGTAAAGATTAGTTTTTTGGTCCTACAGATTATATTTGTTACGGTAACAATGGAATTTTTCTCTTCTAATAACCATTGTTACCATAAAAGATATATTCTGTAGGACCAAAAAAATTAATCTTTACGTAGTGTTTTATGGTGACTAAAACTGCTTGTTTTGCCCATTGAGACTTATTTTTAAGGTTTAAGAGCCTAAAATTGGCGATTTCTATTTGTTACGTAAACATATTTTTTTAATTTTCGTGTAGAAGTGAAAGAAAAAGTTTTGAATGTCATGGGGTGGGTATGGTTCAAACATCCTGCAATAGTTTGGTTGTAGGAATGAAGAAATTCCTGGAAGGTGTCTAGTTTTGTCGAGCACTTAAGCAGACAGTAGGAATGTGGTGAATCGGGAGAACGTAGTTCTCCTAAAGAAATCAGTATGGCAAATATTGCTAGATTTAAATATGCATCCATTGCTTCGATATTATTAGGAAGAATTTTTTCCCTTATAGAATGGTTCTGTCTAAGAAAAGGCCAACTTTCACAATAAAAAATTAAAGGAAAACGTTGTTATGTAACGCAATGTTAATTATGAATAATGCGTTAATTGTTAATTCATTAAATTTAATTGTAATATGAGCACTTATGTATTAGCAGGCTTAGAGCAATGAAGCCGATAATTCATTAAAAATTACGAACCGGTATTCATAATTTAAGACTTAACAAAAATAAAGTTTCTAACTTCAATATGTTTTTTTACTGTTTTTGTCACTGTATACCGTAATGCTTAATACTCACTAATTAATTGCATTTTTATAGTAACTGTAGTTCTTGTGGACAGAAATCACATTTTAGCTGCATAAAATAATACTTTTAGCGGCTTGAAATTGTATTTTTATATGCCTAAATCTATTTTAGTACCTGTTTTGATAAATCCAGGGCCTTTTTAGTGCATAAAAGTTAGTTTTTAAGTGCCTAAAATCCGAGGTCGACTCATTAGATATTTCGTTCATTTAAAAGATTGATTTCATGCTTATTCCTTTCGAAGTTTATTTCCTGAGCCTTATTCCCAAGATAGGGCCTATACAGAATAGAACTCATCACTATCGTTAAATACATAGGTAATAGGATTTGTCTACTCATAATTTTATATCCTTCCTCTATTAATTTTACTATTTTATGCAAATTATTACTAGGCTTAATACTATATAACTAATTACTAAATAATATTGATTACTTCTTTTCAAAGCTAATAATATGTTCAGGTTTAAAGCTTTATTTGAATCCTTTCCCCCCCCCCCCCCATTACCTTTTTTGAAATCATTTTATTGTAGCTATCTACAGAGTGCTTCAGAATGACTTTTCATAGATTTCAGGAGTAATAGAGGATGCTATGTAATCAAGTTGGCAGTCATCCTTTCCAACATTTGTTGTAAATGTGAAAGACATGAAGCTTCTCATACCTGAATTTATACTCTCATTTTAAAATTTCTAGTGATTACTAGTAACATGCCTTCGTACTTCTAGAGCTGCAGAGCCGACATTTTTTTTTATTTCCGACCATGGGCTCCCAAACAAAAATATTTCGAATAGTGTCGTCTATTATTCCTTCAATTGAAATATCATTTTGAAACACACTATACTTTAGTATGATTTGTATTAGTTACTTCTGGTTGAGTGGTAAGAAGATCTGAAGGCCTTAACTCTACCAGACGAGTGAATAAAAACATGAATAATAAAATAAAAAAGAAATTAATAAGCATATGTAGGTTATTTAGGTTTATGCATAAATGCACAGCGTTTTTCTTATCAAGCTCTATATACAAACTTAATTATGTTACGTAAACAGAATATTTAAATTACCGTATTCAATAATAATGTATTCTCCTGCATTGTTTATGGCTATCTTTCAATATTCTGGCAGTTTTTCGATTCAACGCCTGAAGATATGCGATGTTTTGGAGTTGACAAAAAACAGCAGATTTTCAAGAGCAGCTTCATTATTAATGTATATGTTTGTTTTTTAGTTGGTTAATTAACAACACTATATCAAACTAAGTTATTAGCGTCGGTGGAATAATTTTTGTTAGCGATGTGACATTTGGCGAGATGAAGCCAAGAATTGATCACTCGAGATTCACATTGTAGTTATGGAAAGTTAGAAGAAAATAATATCAGATAATCAGCGGGAACAGAACCCAGTCCAAGCGCAGCTCCAGATCAGCAGACATGATTGCTTACCACCTGGGCCATCATGGTGGCTGTTCTGTCTGTGGAAACCTGGCATCTCGAGTTCATGCCACGGTTTCTGTCTTTCTTTTCATACCTTTTATTCCCCCTATAGTACCGACTTATAGTTTCCGTATTTCAGCTAGCTATAAACTTGAATGAGATTGTCTGATTCGAAGTATAAGTGACCTCTCAGCGCTGGTACAGATACGTTCGTATACAAAATAATTACGCATCCTCTGTTCTCTTCCTCTTAGTTACTTTCTTACTGCTTTTAAGGAATACTGAGGTTCACTGCCGCCCTCACAGAAGCCCGCCATCGGTCCCTATCCTGAGCAAGATTAATTCAGTCTCTACCATCATATTTGTTCTCTTTCTCTAGAAAGTCAAAACCGGGACGCAGTGATAGTAAGAAGTCTTATCGATCACTGCTCTTACTAGTCGTATTATTTAAATAACTACATCTTTGCGGCTGTTTGAAGGTTCATTGCAGAGGTAAAATGCCTTAGGTAAGGCGCTCAAGCGTGTAATATTCCAGGGCATAGTTGAGGATATTTGAACTAATATTTTCACTATCAATATAGACAACATTACATATATATTGTGTAAAATAAACGTAAAAGTGATATAAACATTGCACTGAAAGACACTGCAATACCAAAAGGCGCAGAAAATGTGTTGAACGTAATTCAAAAGAATCAGTACCATCACAATCTGAAAATTAGATATGCATACGCTATCAGGAATTACAAATGAACAGATAATAAAATCCTTAGGAACATACCTTTAGAAAGTAAGAGAAAAATGAATGAGAGAAATAAATAAGTTAAAGGTCGAGTTAATATCTTTATAATTTTCGTGTTTCACTAGGATATTGCAAATGTCGCTCATCACTGAAAACACGCAAATTTTCTAAGTACTTTTCTAGAAATTCTCAAAATCTAGGTTATTCAATTTATTAAGTGGGAACTTGGCACTGAACATCATGGTAGGCTACACAAATCCATGCTAAGTTTTTTAATAAATGGTATGGAGAAGAGAAAATTTTGCTCATACGAAGCCATACTGCGTATTCATAATTTGTATACACAGAGATCTGTACTGATCTTCGATTATCTTATGCTGTTCCTAATATATTCTTTGATATTTCTTTGATATTCATACACATAAATGGTCTACTTATACACTGCTTGAATCCAGAACCATATAGGGTAAGTCATACAGTTATTGGCCACTTAAGGAAAGTTTAATGTTTGAATATGCAGGATTTCAAAACATTTTACTGTAGGGAAAAACTAATGGTATGGCTGTAATTGTCAATTATTTCTTTATTCAACCACTGTTACAAAAATTTAATTCATAATACGGTGTACTAATAGTGAACAAATTAAATAAATAGGCATGAAATTACAGTTATTGACCACATCTTGATAGTTATTGTACACTGACAGTACAGTTATTGGCCACTCCATAACTATCAATTTTAATTAAGTTTTATGTTTGTTTTGAAGCAATTGTTATCTTAAATCAGACCTACAGAGCTGTAGCTCCTCAGAGCGACTGCCTTACCATCCCTCTTACCCCAACCACCTTTTCTACTAGTGCGGTCATTGCGTTCTAGTTACGTTTGGCTGCATCAACATTCATTCTCGCGGCGGCAAGTATACAATACGCTATCAAGAATTACAAATGAACAGATAATAAAATCCTTAGGAACATACCTTTAGAAAGTATGAGAAAAATGGAGGGAAAGAAATAAGTTAAAAGACATGTAAAATAAATTTTAAAATATATGTATGCATATGATGAAAGAAGGTTTACCTATGTATATATCGTCCTATTACTAGTAAAGCCGATTAAGTACACTTTTTTTTGTAAAATAAGTTAAGAACAGTCACCGACTTGTCTTTCCGTGCTCTGTATTCTACTAAAATGTAATAAGTCCGAAATGTTGCATGCAGGAAACAATCAAATTACTTTATGTGAAGAATTTATTATGATTTTTCGTGCATTAATAAAGTTTTAATTCCTGTTTTAATAAAACTTGCATTATTGGTCTTACTGGTTTTACTAGTAATAGGACGATAAATAAATCGTACATTGATAAGTGAGTGATAACTATATGATCGGATGACAATGCTGTCATTCAATATTGTGACGCACTCCAGCCAAATAAATATATATATAAAGAAATAAAAAATAAATAAATAAATAAATAAATAAATAAATAAATAAATAAATAAATAAATACACAATACACGTCCTGCAGTGTAAAGAGAACTGGAACATTGCAAGATCTAAACCCGTGAAGGAAAACTACTTCCACAGGAAATGGGAATATGTCTATTTTCTTGTTGAAGATGAAAGAACTGCTTGTTTACTGTGTCCCATCCAATTTATTTCCACTCGTAATTCCAATATTAAACCAAATTTCAACAAAGCCCATATTAAGCATTATGGAATGCACAAACTTTCTGGTAAGTTCATTATTACGAACTATATATATATTTACTTAAGGACCTCACTCGTTGTGTCCATTTTGAATTGAAATTAATAGTGACTTTCAAGGTTCATTACTTAAATACTACAAATTTATGTTTCCGTAGGTGACGATAGGAGGAAAGTTTTCGAAAATCTAAAGCAGGCTAAGTGCAAAGAAATCTCAAAGAACCTACCGACAGGAAATCTAACATAATTGTAAACCCTCAAACGAGACAACGCATTATAAATATAATGGATTTATTACAATCCTGTTTGAAAATTACACTGCCGCTACTGATGGATCTTGCACGGGAAAAGAATGTAAACAACTCTACGCGGAAGTCGATCATCCCCAATAGAATGGAGTGAGACTGACGTCATATTTCCCCTACTTACGGGTTCTGCAGGCCTGTCTTAAATGGTTGTTATCATAACTATTAGTTATTTATACATGTATTACAGTGCTCTAATACCAGACATATTTAAAACATAAGCCCACATGAACCTTTAGTTTATAGAATCTTATTTATGTGTTTCTAGTTTGTAGAGTTCATCAAGGTAATCACCATCCTCCGAACTACCGTTAATGTCCATACTGTTATCTGAATCATCTTCTTTGTAACATGAGTCACACAAGAAGTTGTCCCCATCGTCTTTCTCAGGAATGTGTTGTTTGTGTTTACTTGGAATACAATTTATATGAAATACTTTTTTGCATTCTTCGCATCGAATTTCACTGCAAGGCTTAGTGTTTTTCTTGCAAATGTCACAAATTGGACTTGGTTCACTTTGGAGTTCTATGAAGAGTGTTCTTTTGGCTTTTTTTTTATTCTTTCGCATCTTCACGTTTTCTCTTTCTCTCTTCTTTTTCTTTTCTTGGACAACTTTCTCTTCGCGCTTCTTTCTATGCATATCCTGGTATCTCTGGGATGTTATCTAAAACGGCAGTCTTTCCACATCACGCTTGCCTTTTCTCTTAGGTGTTTGTGGCACACGAAGTTGCTCTCTTAAACTGACTGAGCATGTTGCGAATTAAATCAATAGCTTTCCCGAAGTACGCTATGAAATGTTTCATGTAAAACAATTTTTATTTCGAAGAGGAAACAAAAACGATCAAAATTGTATTAAACTTTTTTATTTGAAAAATCTCAAAGAAAAACCCCCTGAAATTCATGACATTACTCACTTTGTTTATCGAATAAAGTAAAATATTGACTAAAGATTGGACTATTGTTAAGAAATCTCTCGATATGAAGATCAATGATAGCATATGATGAGTTGCCTTTGTCCTAACAATGCACCAGTGACGCCATGCAGCCGCATGTGACAACGTCGGATCTGCAAAGAATGTAATTTATGACATGGGATGCAGGCACTAATGCAGTCGCCTCTGGAGACACTAATTAGTCAGTCCCGGGGTCCAGAATCGAATCAAACGCAGATTAATCTTGCCGCGCTTCAGGGACCAGATGTTGTATTAACTACCGGCCGATAGGCACAGCTTGTGTAAGGAAGCAGAAACAAACGACGGCAGCTCACTTCTCGTTGTTTTAAATATACAGGGAGTAAACGTATACTACTTTATCGAACTTATCCTTATGTAAGTAGTAAGCACATTCCATTGAACAAATATGACTAACAAAGTTCTTTTTTAACTCCCACTCTTAATTTTAATATATAGTCAATTGAGGTAAGTGACTGCATAGTTTAAGTTAATTACGTCTTTCTTCTCCACTACAAAGGCCTAGAGACAGAAATGTTAAATTTTAACATTAAGTATTTCGGAATATGTATGATAAGATTTTTTTGTGTTAAATTCTAACGTACCTTGTTTACATGTTTCGACCTTTTATGGGTCATCCTCAGAACTGGTCGTTGTTGGTCTTGGCGCCTCTTGCTTTGTTTCCTGTGAGGGTGTGTTAGTGTGGTGTAATGTAGAGTCAAAGAGTGTTTGTGTTCTGAAATTGAGTTGTGTGTTGAGAATTTCGTTTGGGTGTGTTTTCGTGTGTCTGTATATTTCATAAACTTTTCTGGCTTTTTGGTTGGATGTATAGTATTTCCATGTCTGTGTTGATGTCTCTGTAGGTGTGGTTAGCATTTGTGATGTGTTCTGCATATGTGGAGGTGTTTTGTAATTTTGTTATGGCTGTGATGTGTTCCTTGTAACGTGTTTCAGAACACATACACTCTTGGACTCTACATTACACCACACGAACAACCCTCACAGGAAACAAAACAAGAGGCGCCAAGACCAACAACGACCAGTTCTGAGGATGACCCATAAAAGGTCGAAACATGTAAACAAGGTACATTAGAATTTAACACAAGAAAATCTTATCATACATATTCCGAAGTGATACAGTGTTAAAACTTGTGTAATCAAGATGTATAATTAAATATTTTGACATGTTTTTTAAATTACATGAGATTATCACACGTTTCACTTGATATCATACGATGTGTGATGTGTTATTTACGACATTGTCTTCAGACAGCACTTTTCCGGCCATTATGGAGAATAGTGACCAATGACAGTGTCTGATAGTTCAATTTAACATTAAGTATTTTGAGACTTTTTAAAATTACGTGAAATTATCACACGTTTCACTTGATGTCATAAGATGTGTGATGTGTTATTTATGAATTGTCTTCAGGTAGCACTTTCCCAGCAATTATGGGGAATAGTGACCAATGAGAGTACTTGATTCATTTGTAGTGTTAATCTGGAGCATTTGTAAGGTGAAAAATTTAAACCTCTCTATTTTTCTTCTTCCGATAACCATGGTATTCGTCTTGTTTGCATTTAACTTCATTGCATACCGCTCATAGTTTTGGTTTGGTTTCAGTACCCAGCATTTTCATACACCCACAAACATAACCACTCAAAACTTTGGAACCCAACGCCATAAATAAATACATACACACCCTCATACACAATTAAATACATACACACGAATAAATACACAAACAAATACAAAAATAAATACATACACACCCTCATACATAAATAAATACATACACATCGTCATGCACAAATAAATACATACTGTACACACCCACATACACAATTAAATACATACACACGAATAAATACACAAAAAATACAAAAATAAATACATACACACATACATACATACACATATACACAAATATATACATACACACATACACAAATAAGTACATACATACAAATAAATACACACACATACACAAATACATAAATAAATGCACACAAATACATAAATAAATGCACACAAATACACACAAATACATACTTAAATAAATACACACATACAGACATACACGATAAATAAATACACAAACAAACAAACACACAAACAAACAAACACACATACAAAGAGAAAAATAAATAAATAAATAAATAAATAAATAAATAAATAAATAAATAAATAAATAAATAAATAAATAAATAAATAAATAAATAAATAAATAAATAAATAAATAAATAAATAAATAAATAAATAAATAAATAAATAAATAAATAAATAAATAAATAAATATCGGGTCTAGAAGAGTTATGATATGTATGCAGTAATTCAAAAAGTTTAATAACACGTCTCCAAGTATAAGAAGTACTTTTGAGTACATCTAGTGACCCTAGACATTACAATGTTTCAACCTCATTACCGACTCTACAATACTATTGCGACCAACAGGCATAATTACGTATTGCTATGTTTAGTTATTTTTGTATTATTTTAGATTAACTTTAATTTCCATTTACCAAAATATTAACGCTATGTAATATTTATGTGTTCCGGGGCGCTGTGTATAGAGACACATAGCGCTGGTGATGGAATCCGACCGATATTCAAAAATCACTTTAATTCAAGCCCTGACAAAGCTCTCGAATTTTTAACAAATATTTTCAATCGGCCAGTAAATATTGTGTGCGTTTTATAGATAATGTAATATTATGAATGGTAATATAATTGAGTTTAACATGCAATGCAGTGCAATGCAATACTAGAAAATTTGTTACTGCAAAGCGATTAGTAATAACATAATTATGATTATAGCAATAATTTTTATACAGATCAAAATTGCTGATTCATCAACCCACACAATGTTTTTGCACTGATAAAACCAATTTTAACTTTTTACACACTCATCCATGAGTAGCCACGTGTCATTAACCCTTTCTCTCTACAGGGTGAGAACGATAAACACATGGGTTATCTGTAGTTTACGAATGGTTGAGGGATTCAAAATAAAAACATAAATAAAACCATGTAATAAATAAGAATCCAATTGAGAATATGAGCTTTCATTTTCTGTATTGGACACAAAGGATACTATTTGTATATTCTACAAAGTTTACGGCGTAAGTAGATATATGTAACTTATTGCTGGCAAATTTACCTGGTAATCATCTCTAATATTTTTTTTAGTTGTTTACCACAAAAGATAATTAAAGTTTAAAGGAATACCATAATGTATTACAAGTTTATATTGAGGTTTCCTGGATATTCCTATCTTTTAAAGATATTGCTACAGTGTTTCATTCACGAATTGACACGCTTCACTATCCAATACCTTTTAATATTAGTTCTAAATACATTATGCTATGCCCTTTCATCTACTGTACCTGAAGTAGGTCAAATTCTCAAACGAAAAGTATGAATGAACCTATATAGGCCTATGCAAACTCTATTTTGATAAATTCTGGAATAGGTTATTTTGAGTTTAATAAATTTAATAAAATTATTAAGCAAAATATTTAGTATTCATGTTCCTTTTTACTAATTTTAATGTACTATTTATTCATTCCAACTTATATTGTGTTCTGGATTTGATTCTCTACTTTTATTTTCGTAATTAGCCTATAGGCCTATCTGTTTTGAACTAATTTTATTGGTGTGTAATTTTATTGAATCTTTGTTTTTTTTACTTGGTTACTTAATGACGCTGTATCAACTACGAGGTTATTTAGCGTCGATGGTATTGGTGATAGCGAGGATGAAAAATGTGATGTTAAGTGCCGTAATAAGCAGGTTATTAAGAAGGTTGTTCCAATAATGTTATTCAGAAGTACCAACAATTATAAACTAGTTATACTAGTTTATATTCTTGCTATACCATTCTAATATGGCAGACAAGTGCAATGGATTTAAGCTCCATTGGTATTTGGAGAGATGAGGCCGAGGATTCGCCATACATTAGCTGACATTTGCCTCACGGTTGGGGAAAACCTCAGAAAAAACCTAACCAGGTAATCAGTCCAAGCGGGAATCGAACCTGCGCCAGAACGCAACTCCGGATCGACAGGCAAGTGCATTAGCCCACAGAGCTACGTCGGTGGCTGAATCTTTGTTATGTTCCATTTAGCATAAAATAGTTATTATAGCAACTGACTTCGAACACGAGTTTGCTCAAACGGGTGAGCACTACATCAGTAATATACATTTATTTTGTACTAGCAGTACCCGTCCGCTCCGCTGCACCTGTTAGAAATAAATATAAAGTAATTACATAATTAAAATAGGACGTTTGATCCAGGGAACATTCGTGTTTGTTAGAAAGATAAATTGTTTAATATGTTACTTAATTGAAATTGTATTTAAATAATTAAATTGCTATCATTTTGGTCCAGAGAGCACTCATTTGGTGCAATGACAATTCCTTTAACATGTTTCTTATTTGTTATTACACGCAACTATAGTTTAATAAAGATTGATATATCATTTAGTTTTAATGTGTAAACTTTACATTACTTGCTATATGGTTCCATTGAATTATGGTAATAACTTAATTTTAACCCTTGTTTTCTACGTCTTCAGTAAATGGAGCTTGGCCCACTATGGTTCTGAAACCTTCAAATAACTTAAATAGTGATAAAGCATAATCAGTGATATGTAATTATATTTCTTTCTTTCGAAAATGTAAGAATTCACGATCTCCTATGTACCATTGCCATGGAATGAATAAATGTGTTTTTTCTTCCTAATCAAAAATTTTATATTTTGCACATGGGAATTACTGCAGGAACAACAACGCTACAATCTGAGGCGGCGGTGAAAACGTATTGTATTGTTATTTTAAAGGTCTATCAGACCTACCAAATTTTGCATACATTAAAACTTATCGGAAATCATTTTTAAAGAAACGTTTGTTATGTAACATTTTTCACAAAAAAGCAATAATAAGCGAGATATTTCGATTTAATTCAGGCCCCGTTAAATGAAGTATTTTGAATGCCATATAGCCTAAAACCTAAATTACAACGAACTTAATTTATATTTCAATTTTCATCGAAATCCGTTCAGCCATTATCGCGTGAAAAGGTAACAAACATCCAGACAGACAGACATACAAACAAAAATTAAAAAAAAGCGATTTTCGGTTTCGGGATTATTAATTATACATGTTAACACCAATTATTTTTGGAAAAGCGAAAATTACCACAAAAATTTAGGTTACAGATTTATTTTTAATATATTATATTATATTATATTATATTATATTATATAAAAAGTGCGTTGATAACGGATGTACTCCGATAAGAAAGTTTTTAATTTGTTGTGGGGGCTCTTGAATCTCAGAAGCAACAACTTTTACAACAGCGCAACATAATCTGCTTGGCTCATTACCCAATTTTTTAATTTTTTTGCATTGCATTTATTGCATATATAGTCTATTTTATGTATTTTAACACGATTCGATTGAGCATATTTAACATTTGAATTATAAAATAATGGATTGCTAAGCTAACGTACTATTACTGCATACTAAATCAATACACTCTCGTTGTTCGTTAATTCTCTGAGATTAAAATGAGTGTGTGTATATAAATATTATTTTACGAAATACAAAAAACGAATGTATAAAAAAGCCTATCACATTTTCTGTGCATAGGAAGCTATTTTAATCTTACATGTCCTCGATTTACTAAGAAGTTACTGTAATAACATTATAGCAGTATGTCCATCTAGAGAAACTACACTTTCCAATAGTGAAATAATAATTAATTATACTAATCGGTTAATTTAGCTTCCGATATTACTTCATACAAATACAGAAACATTGTCTGTAGGCTAAGTTTAATAGCTTTCGATTGTTGCTGTCCAAAGCTCCTTTTTCGATTGTTGTTGTCCAAGGCCCCTAATAGACGAAGTCATTTGTTATTTCATTGCACCGTCTTAGATGGCGTTATTTTAATTTTAAAACTCATTTATGTCATTAAATATCAGTCCTATCAAACTTTTGTAAAGAACAAAACTTATCTAAAATCATTTGTTAAGAAACTTTTGTTATGTAACATTTTTCACAAAAATCAATAATAAGCGAGATATTTCGATTTATTTAATTCAGGCCCCCTTATAACCCCCTTTTAAATAAAGTATTTTGAATGCCATGTAGCCTAAAATCTAAGTTACAACGAACTTAATTTATATTCCAATTTTCATATAACTCGGTTCAGCCATTATCGCGTGAAAAGGTAACAAACATACATACAGAAATTTAAAAATGCAATTTTCGGTTTCAGGGTGGTTAATTATATATGTTAGGACCAATTATTTTTGGAAAATCGAAAATTACCAGAAAAATTTTGGCTACAGATTTATTATTAGTATAGATTCTATGTGGCAAGAAATCTACACTAATAACAAATCTGTAGCCGAAATTTTTCTGGTAATTTTCAATTTTCCAAAAATAATTGGTCTTACATATATAATTAACTACCCTGAAACCGAAAATCGCTATTTTGAAATTTTTGTTTGTATATCTGTCTGTCTCTCTGTATGTTTGTTACCTTTTCACGCGATAATGGCTGAACGGATTTCGATGAAAATTGAAATATAAATTAAGTTCGTTGTAACTTAGATTTTAGGCTATATGGCATTCAAAATACTATATTTAAAAGTAGGGTTATAAGGGGGCCTGAATTAAATAAATCGAAAAATCTCGCTTATGATTGATTTTTGTGAAAAATTTTACATGACAAAAGTTTCTTTAAAAATAATTTTCGATAAGTGTTATTCCTTGAAAAATTTTGATAGGACTGTTATTTAATGAGATAAATGAGTTTTAAAATTAAAATAACTGCCATCTAAGGCCGTGTAGTGAATAAAAAACAAATGACTTCGTCTATAAGGGGCCTTGGACAGCAACAATCGAAAGCTATGAAATATATCCTTCAGAGAATGTTTCTGTGTTTGTATGAAGTAATATGGGAAGTTAAATTAACCGATTTGTATAATTAATTATTATTTCACCATTTGAAAGTGTAGTTTCTCTAGATGGACATAATGTTATAATGTTATTAGCCTACTAACTTCTGATATAATATAATATAATATAATATAATATAATATAATATAATATAATATAATATAATATAATATAATATAATATAATATAATATAATATAATATAATATAATATAATATAATATAATATAATATAATATAATATAATATAATATAATATAATATAATGTAATATAATATAATTTAAGTTATTTGAAGGGTTCACAACCATAGTGGGCCAAACGCATTTACTGAATACGTAGAAAACAAGGGTTAAAATTAAGTTATTACCATAATTCAATAGAAACCTATAACAAGTAAAATAAAATATACACATTAAATCTAAATGATGTCAATCTTCATTAAACTATGGTTGCATGTAATAAAAATTAAGAAACAGGTTAAAGGAATTGTCATTGCAACAAATGTGTGTCTCTGGACCAAAATGATCGCATTTCAATTATTTGGATGCAATTTAAATTAAGTAACATATTAAACGATTTATCCTTCTATCAAACACGAATGTTCCCTGGATCAAACGTCCTTGCAATTACTTTATATTTATTTCTAACGGGTGCAGCGGAGCGAACGGGTACGGCTAGTCCTAAATATTTACAGTAGTCTATTAATATCTCTTAGCAACAAGTTTTTAGTCGAAACTGACCTGACCATACAAATTTTAAATTTATTGTTCAGTACGTAATGCGAAAAGTCATTGTACGGTAAAGAGATTACAATGGTAACCCTCATTCATATATATATATATATATATATATATATATATATATAAAATTTGAGTTGGTCATGGAAATTACTGGAAAACTGCTGAACGGATTTTAATTAATGACCCGGCATTTTGAAGCTTGGCATTCAAGGATTTTCAGAAAAATAGTAGCTTTCAGCAAAGCTTTAGTTTGCTACATAATTTTTCTATTTTCCAAAATCAGTCTTTCGTTAATTTTGAGAAAAATAATTGCATTTCAGAATAAAACAAAACACACACTACAATAAACAATAAGCTACTACACGAAGGCCATAACCTGCAGGATAGCTGACATATTTAGAATTCAGATGGCTCAAATTCTCTGACACCTTAATATCAATACGTCGATTTTATTTCGTGTAATGTTTTGATAGTGTATAAAAAATAATTTACTTATCTGATTGTCCGGTCTGTAGTTTTCCGAGTATAGCTGTGTGTATTGGATATTAAGAATTACAAAACTTAAGCACGTTTGATGAGATTATTACCATTAAAAATAAAATATTATTATAGTTAATTCAATTATGTATTTGTCACTAATTATTATAGGTCTAAATATTAATGCTATACTGATGATATGAAAGTAACACTTTTTGGGGTTTTATATAAGTAGACGCAGAGAAATAATATTTTAAATTAGTTCTTCATTTTTATTAGATTTGTGGTTGCTGCCAAGCATATTTTGTTTGCCATTTCACTTCTTGCTACCGTGATGAGTACGCTTATTTCCCGCAACCAGCAAAGAATGAAACACCGAAACTGCTAACGATTTGCGATGAACAATTTTATTTATGGCACATATAAGATTCTACAACTCTGATATATCATTCGCCTCATTTTCCGCATCTCAGCAATCGGTTCCTCACAACAGCCTACCTGTAGGCCTATATTGCTGAAAAAATGCCGGATAATACATAAATAACTTACGTCTCTAATATTACGTCATTTACAATTCATTACGAGCTTACAGAAAATTATACGTCATTGATTCAGCATATGCTAACGTTTTACATGGTCAAAATAATGTCCAGTATTCACAGGTACCTAATACACTCCAAAAGTTATCAGATATTGTTATTAACAATGTTTATGGTATTTCCTACAAAAATGCTGGACAAATATTGGCAAATGAAGAAAAAGTGCCATCTGCAGATTTAAGTTTTGTTGATCATATTGGGTTAGATTAACAGCGATACAATAAACTTACTGCATAGGGCAATAGGGCATTGTGGGTGTTTTTGTCTTCGTAGATGGTGAGCCATCAAAATACCGTTATTTTGTGCACGGCAGACAAAGGGGAACTAAATTAAGCCCTTATTGTGACCTGATTAAATGTATCACCTCCTCTTCCCTGATGAATCACAATTGCAATGCAGTGTCTCACGCCAGTAAAACAAGTCCCCTAGAAAGACTTTACTTCAGTTTGTACCATGTTGGATTGCTGTTCGTAACTGTTTCTCACACAAATTAATCCAGCAATATTTGGTAGATCAGTATTGTCTGGAGGAAGCGAAAAAATTACAGCTCCTAAGAAAAGACCAAAATCTATTACTTACTGATAAAATAAGAGATCTACAAGATATTGTAGTCTCTTTATCACTTCAGCAAGATCTCTTAGTGGGAAAAGTGATTCTGCCCTCTACATTTCAGGGTACTTCACGAAACATGCAGCAGCTATACCAAGATACTAAGTATTTTGTTCAAAGCATGACAAACCTTACATTTTCTTAACTCTCACCTACAAACCCCAATGACCTGAAATAGCTACTGCATTACTCCGACATGAAAAACTTGCTGATCGTCCTGATATTGTTACTTGCGTTTTCACAATGAAACTCAAGAACTGAAGAAGGGTAGGTTGAAGAAAAAGTATTTGGCATAAAAAACATTCAGAGTGAGTATATTTTACTATTATGGAAGCAAATAACTTTCAAAATGTCTTGTATTCTTCATTGAAAATAAATCTGAACATTTTTTATTTGAACTTCTTATGAACTTAGTTCGCAGCATTTGCTGTACAAGCCACTAGTTTTATAATTTTATAGAAATATGAATAAATACAATGAAGAACTAGCACTAAACGCAATGATACAAATAATTCAGCATAATGCCTAACAGTTGGGTATGGGATTTGGTACTTGGAACGTAACTAGTCTTTATAGAACAAAAGGGGTAACATTAGTAGCAAAAGAAATAGCTAGATATAGAATGGATTGCGTGGGAGTACAGGATGTCAGGTTAGATGGGAGTGGCATATCACAAATAGGAGATTACTTGTTGTATTACGGAAAAGGAAACAATAATCGCTAATTATGAATAGGATTCTTTGTTCATAAAATAATAAAATCAGCAGTAAAAAAGGTGGAATTTATCAGTGACAGGTTATCGTATTTAGTACTTAAATGTTCTGAAAAAAATATAATTCTATCGATAAGTTAGGAAAATCAAAAAGCAAAAATTTGTTTAATAAGAGGAACATTTTCAGCAAAACTTTGAATTAATACAATAAATTACAAAACCTAGCAAGGCCAGTAAACTAATTGAATTTCTTAATAACGGGAAGGGTTTCAAGAAATAGCTAAAACTATCAAAATCAATAAGTTATCAAATGCTTTAAAAGGGAAAAAATCCGGAAAATTTATAATTATATCAGTACAATTATAGCGAAATCATTAACTGCTTAACAAGGAGGCAATAATAATAGTGAAATAATAATAGTGAAAATTTTCCGGAAAAAGTTGATTACTAGGTGGTGGTTGGGGTGACGGTGGAGGAAATATGGTATTGCAGTTGTGATGGAGATGATGATCATGTAGTCGAAACGTAAAAGAAATAGACAGACAATCATATGTCATTTTGTTATCCAAATTTCGAGTTTCTGGTACGATATCTGCTCACATTTCCATGAACATCTCATAATCTCCTCTCTGCAGCCTCACTACAATCTGTTATTATTCCAACAAGTTACCTTACACTGAAAAAATATCGAACCTACTCACCGGTTCACCGAACTTACCCCCTGATTATGAATACAATATTCCCATAAGAAACAGCCATTGTTACTTTCCGAGTCCTTCACGCTCGAGTCGCCCGCATTTCAATTACAAAAGACCAATTAAAACGACTGTTAGGTCCGTAGCTTCTCACCCCTCCAAGTCTGATAGGGAACAATGCCTGCTAATTGCACGACCAATCCTGGCACGTGAGGGACATCGGACAATGTAACTCTAATAGGCTTTGTCCCAGATCTTTATGAATTCGTTTCATATTTATGTCTTCGCCAATCGAATGGACACTTCTGAAGATGACCCGATTCCCTTGAAGAACTCTGTTCTATTAAAGTCGAGTAATTTAACACAATCTTGCCATGCCGAGAAAGTTTTATAAATTTCACATCAATACAATGACCGTCAATCCTCATCAACTATAACACCGCCGTCATCATACTATCACCTTTACTTCAAATTTTATCTTTATACAGTATACTACAATAAAATCGCCTCTACCAATACACGTGTGTTACCAACGTTCTTTCCATTTCCTACATTTATATCTTCATGTATATAGACGAGGTCACGATTGAATGGAGGATAATAAAATTATAAAGAGAATATCTTAATAAATGATGAACATCTTACCACTTTCTTATATGCAGAAGAGTAACTGATATAAAGTTTATCGTAAGATAGATCCAGGAGATAGACCACAAACTGAATCAAGTGGCCAAACAATATACAAGGATACAGATTCAATAAGAAAAAAAATTGTAGGAGGTAGCAGGAGTATTGAGCAAGTCAGAGTTTTTAAATATCTGAGAAATAATATAACATACGGGAAAAGTACAGATGTAGAAGCAAAGCTAAATTGGTTTGTTTATAACGAAAAATTCGCTCCGGCGTAGGGGATCGAACCCAGGACCACCAGTTCTACCATTGATCTGTGCCGAGGCTCAGTCCACAGCACCGGATCAAATTTATCTTCTTTGGTTTTTTAATTTGTGGCCAAAGGAGATAGATTCGATCAGATGCTGTGGATTGAGCCTCGGCGTACTTCACGTTCACCATTATCATCTTTATGGTTTTGTTTCATGTTTTATCTATCCGTCGCGTTCTAGGGTGAGTTGCATGTCGTTGTCCTCTTGATCAGCATTGCAAAACAATTCCAGACATTCGGATTTCTGTCATATTGTAATGCGTTCATACTTCGGTTGTTTCCGTTGTGTTATTAACTCAATTAATTAAACAATCTTTAATTCTTCCCGAATGATTATATTGCGTACAAGATCCTGTTATTTAGATCCAGTCACGTATCTAAGAAACTTCATCTATTCTGATCGCATTCTGCTCATTTTACTCTTATTTATGCCTCTGTCCAATAAACCAGTATGTTAATAAACACAAACTAAACAAAAAGCATTCTCTATCGAATCTGGAGGAAAATTATTCGACCTCACTTCATGTTTATGAGTAGGTCAAGAACGTTTGATTTTTAATTTATCATTATACGAAATATAAAGTACTCAGATGGTGCAAAAAATCAATTTTAGATTTTTATTACCGATACATTTCCCCATCACCTTAATCAGCTTTCTTCGTCAAGATGACATTACCGACGAAGTTCCAGGAATAGATTCACTTGAGTTCAATTCCTCTACACCTATATCATGAACAAGATTGAAAGCCAAAAACGTAAAAGGAAAAACACAGCCAAATATTCAATGCCAGAAGAGAGATTGTAAATAAAATTCAAAGAAGAAAATAATTGGCAAACACATCAACACGTGTGAACTCTGAGACTTGCTTCTTCGTGGATTTAACCAGGAGCCAAGAGCGGATGTTATTAGCCTAGACCAGTTGTCAACTGGATGCCCTGTGACGTCATTTCAACCTGCTTTGATGTCTCTCTGTCTAATTATTCATTTATTAATTTAATTATTTTCACTACCAGAAGTGAAATATATATTGAAACAATAAAAAGTAGTAATGAATGAATGAATGAATGAATGAATAAATGAATGAATTTAGCCATTATGTCCCGTGAAGGGCAAAGGCCTCCTATAAAAGGGGTGCTCGTTGTTACTCGCCTGTTGAGCCATTCCAGGCGAGATCTCTCTTTGTCGATCTGTATACCTTTAAAACTAATGTATACTATATAGCAGTAGTCGTCATTGTAACCTATTAACATCATACACTGTAACACTCTTAACTATTTCTAGTTTGTATTAGTCCTAGTTCTTTCCACTGAGATCTGTCCCTTGCTTTTCTTGACCACTGCTTGCCTGTGGTCTTCACAAACATATCCTCCCATCTGAGTCGTGGTCTTCCCTGGTTCCTTCTTCCGATGTATGGTTCCCACATGGTGGTCGCGTGCGTCCATCTTGAGTGCTCCATTCTCGTCAAGAGTCACTTTCACTTCGTCATCATAGCATGTTCTGCTGCATCGGATGTGTTAGCCAGTTTTGTAGACTGTCGTTAGGTAGCTTGTCTTTCGCGTGATTCCTAATATTTTCCTCTGCATCTTTCTCTGGCAAGTTTGGATCGCTGCATATTGCTTCGTAGACAGAGCCTATGTCTGACACCCGTATAGGATTACTGGTAGGATACAGGTCTCCAGAGTCTCGAACCTCAGTTTACAGCTGATTGCTTTGTCCAACAATATGAATTTTAAACTCCAGAACGCCTTCCAAGCCGATGTTATTCTTCTTTTTAATAGTAATACTTAAATATAAAATCGTTATCATGCACATTAAGGAGCTTACATACTGTATAATGAAATAATGACTAAACACGATATCATTTAGTAATTACAATTTATATCCTAATTCCACTTTATAATAGGCCTAAATGACAATTTGTACAAACACATAGAAGAACCTACAAAAATCGGCTAACATTCACAAATCAATTCCATGTAAAAGTATGTAATTCTTAATTTAAATTGATTAACTGTTCGGCAATTCCTGGCATGACGAGTTAAGAAGTTCCATAGGCGACAAACTGACACAGTGAAGGAGGATGAATAGAAAGAGGTGCGATGACGAGGAATGGATAATAAAACCCGATGGTGATTCAACAATGTTTTAAGGTATTCAAAGCGATTCCTCAGATATTTTGGAGTAGAAGAGAGTAATATTTTAAACAGAACAGATAAAGAATGTCATGTTCTCCGCTCCTTTAAGCGGATCCACTTAAGATCTTAAAAAAATGGCGTTATAGGTCATATCTACGAACATTGCAGATGAAGCGGACACACACATTATGAACAAGTTGTAGTCTTTCCTACTAGTAAACACGAATCATCTCTAGGAAATCATATTCCAATCAATCCTTCTCCGCACTACGGCACTGGCAAACAATTAAATTTTCTTGTGACGGCTGAGGCGTGTATTCGTAGACAGGTAACGAGCAGGTAATTAACCATCCCTCAAAGTACGAGAGGGAGGGGCAATCATGAACTACTGCTAGAATGGAAAAGTATGACAAAATGAGACACTATTCCGGGGAGTGGTCGCCCCTATCCTTTTGTGGATTAAAATTCCACTAACCTGGTTAGTAACACTTAGAAATAAGCCTTGTGCACAGCATTATATAAAGGTAGGTTAATGTATTTTATTCTAAGCAAGGCAACCCAGAAAGATCTCTGACAAAAAACCTGACATATTAAGGTTTTATATTTCAATGTTCCTGAAACTACAACATTTGGTCGGATTGGAAAGCTTTGTACTGAAGGGACAGAAACAGATTTGCAATCAATCCTCTTGACATACATGATAACAAGAATACAACAAATTCATTTGTGATAATTTTTTATGTGCTAATGAGTTGTACAACTCTTAGGTAATTATTTGGTTTACCAAATAAAATTTTTCTTTCACTTCAGGGGTGTTATTCACAGACATTTTGCTAGCCAGCACTAAGAGCGTGCTGAACTGCTCCGGCTATCGACTGGTTATATCATATCATATCATATCATATCATATCATATCATATCATATCATATCATATCATATCATATCATATCATATCATATCATATCATATCACATCATATCATATATCATATCATATCACATCACATCATATCATATCATATCATATCATATCATATCATATCATATCATATCATATCATATCATATCATATCATATCATATCATATCATATCATATATCATATCATATCATATCATATCATATCATATCATATCATATTATATATCATATCATATTATATATCATATCATATCATACCATATATCATATCATATCATATTATATATCATATCATATCATATCATATATCATATCATATCATATTATATATCATATCATATCATATCATATCATATCATATCATGTCATATCATATCACATAACTTAGCATATCATATATCATATCTTTTTTTTTCTTTTTATTCAGTATGCTCCATTGCAGTAATGCAATACTACACACATTTGTTGCTGCACTATTTTTACATTCTGTCTGAACTTTTAAAAATTAATAGTAAACTATGTGTAACAATAACAGCGCTTTGACTATTTACAATATTTACAAGCATGTAAAGTCAGCTGACTGAATAGAATTTATGGATTACTTATAATTATTTAACATATATGACTTGAATACTAATACTAATCTTAATCTGAGTAGTATAATTACTGTGCTGTGAAATCTATTGACTGAATAAAGTTCAAGAATTCCTTATAATTATATATATCATATCATATCATATCATATCATATCATATCATATCATATCATATCATATATCATATCATATCATATCATATATCATATCATATCATATATCATATCATATCATATCATATCATATCATATCATATCATATCATATCATATCATATCATATCATATCATATCATATCATATCATATCATATCATATCATATATATCGCTGACACCGGCTTATGAATATGAAAAATGTTAGTTCGCTGATAATCCACCGGAAGCCCGCGCTAAGAATATGGCCCTAAGAGCCCAAATCACTTCAATTCAACTATAGAACATTTATAATAGTCCTACAGTATATTAATTCTGTCATTTTGGTACGTTACAAAATTTGTATATAACTTATTTTAGTTGTATTACAAAGAGGGAGGATATTCGCTAAGAAGACGCCTATAATCCTATAGTACGTTCTAAATTGCAAACGCTCTATAATATTTATCTTTGAATTTTTTAGTTCTCAATCATTCTAATTCTGGTGGACAGTTAATTGAAAAACTTTCTTTGGTTATAAAAAAATTGTTTGATTTGCTTTCCCTATGCAAGGGACACTTAAAAATAAACATAATAAGAAACTGAAATATGTTTTACAAAACTCTAGACGTTCCTTTAATGCGAATTTTTTGATAGGAGAATTGATCGCTAACTAAATCTTCAAAAGTAAACCGTGAACATGTGAAATTAAGTTCCTTTATAAGTACTGCTGGACACTCTTTCGTCATCAAAGCGATGAAAAAATACGTAAAAAACTTAATATTTCAAATAAATCTAAAAGGATATAACAAATACAATAAGTACATTCATGTTCATAGAATGCACGTGTATAATATTACAAAAAATTATTCTCAATCAGCAGGCAAGAGAAACGTAGAAGACGAAGAACTCGATAACAGATGAGCGTTCATAGCAGAAGTGATGAAAGTCAAAATTGGATAATGATGTTAAAAGTAAAAATTCTGTAAAGTACAGCGCAAAGTAGCAATTATTATGTCCTTCGTGCTATCCACTGACTACTAATAGTTTAAATAAATTAAATATTAATTGCTACTTTCAGCTGTATTTTACAGAATGTTTACTTTAACCCTCATTACCCATTTCTGACTTACACCACTTCTGCTCTGAACGGCTCAGATAATATTATACGTCTAAGTCGTTACAAGCAGACGGCCTAAATGTTTTAAATGTTGAAAGTAACATAAGTTTAAAAAAATCAGGAAATAAAAGTCAGATAAATCTACTTGATACATAAAATAAAACAAAATTTCGGAAAACGTGTTATGTGTCTTTGTGTTAAATTTTATATTACCTTGTTAACATGTTTCAGCCTGCTACTGGCATTCTTCAGAACTGGTTGTTGCTCGTCTTGGCGCCTTTTGTTTTGTTTCCTGTGGTGGGGGGGATGTTTGTGTAGTGTAATGTGAAGTCAAAGAACACACATACAGAACAGAGATTGCAATGAAAAGTGCAAACTGAAAAGTAAAAAGTTGCAATTTAACTGATGGAGTATGGCCCCAGGTAAAGGTTATACAAGGAAGGCTTAGAGAGTGAGAATTGAGAAGTTCTGAGGTTGGCTGTAGCCAGAATCTCTAAGACATCTATGATCATGGCGTGCAACAAGACAATGATCAATAAACAGCTTGCAGCACGTACCTCACTGCAAAGGTTACCCACGACATAGAATTTATGTAGTAAAAACAAGTTATGGGTGGAAGTAAGAGTGGCAATGCATCGTCCTCAATGATGATTCTTACCTGTTTCTAATGTGAAGTGAACGAGAGTCAATTGTCCTTCAAAGGATGGTGTAGAACTCCATACAATCATTAAGGTATATCGCTGGAGTTATGCAGTGGGAATTTCATATGACAACCAGGAAGCACAATGACCGCCAGGTCATATTATGTCTATAATATAATTACATCGTTGGTACCTTACTGGCAGCTCATCCCGAGGGTTTTCCAGCAGGGTGGTTCTCGCCTCATATTAAAGCCATTACCAATTTACCAGACAAGCCCTGCAAGGCACTCAGATCACGCATTGGTCAGCACTGTATTCCACTCCGTCTCCTACAGAACACGTTTGGACAAAGCGTAGCAGCAATGGTTACTCCTGCACTAGTGGCAGAACTAGTGTTCCAGATTCTTCAGGCATGATAATATCCCTCAAGAAAACAACCCTTGATGCCTTTTTATAAATTGGTTATTTTACGACGCTGTATCAACTGCTACGGTTATCTAACGTCTGATTGAGATGAAGGTGATAATGCCGGCTGTCCAGCTCAGAAAGTTACCCAGAATTTGCTCCTAATGGGTCGAGCGAAAACTCCGAAAAAATCTTCAACCAAATAGTTTGTCCCAACAGAAATTTGAACCCGGGCTCGCTCGTTTCCACGGTCAGGCATGCTAACAGTTACTCCACAGCGGACGACATTTGCGGTCTTTATCACCCGTATCATAAAGATATGAACGCGTTGCAGTCTTGATTCCTAATGTCCCGTGACAATGCGAGACAGTAGTTTGTTCTGTAGAGAGTATGTATGCTGCCCACGAATGCTGTAACTTTGGAGCATGTCACGGGACTGTTTTATAGTGCATAGGCCATTCGGTATCTTGCGAAACCTACCTGCGCGTAAGGGAAAGAACAGGTGCATTGGCAAGCTTCCTTCCCTCGCTACTCTTCCACTTGCAGCTTGCTAGCTGCTTACCTCCATCATAAGGCATTTTGTTTCACGAGATGACGAATGACATAGGCCTATACCACCTTTTCAGAGAACTATAACAAAGTTTCACCTCTTTTATTTATACAAACATGCCAGAGGAAGATGGAAAGAAAAATACTGGGCATCACGCTACGAGACAGAATGACAAACGAAACACTACAAAGACTGACGAACACTACTGACGCAGCAGAACGAGCCACGGCAACGAAGTGGACCTGGGGGGGACATGTGGCGAGACTACATCAGACAGGATGGACCCATGCAGTCACGATGTGGGACCCCTACGTCGGAAAGAGAGGACAGGGAAGACCACGGCTCATTTGGTCTGACATGTATACCAAAGAGGCGGGGAACCAATGGTCGAGGACAGCAAAGAACAGGGTTTTGTGGAAAGAACTAGGGAAGCTCATTGTAAATAGATAACGTAATCAGTGTTAAGATATTGTAAATAGTAAAGTCAGTATTAGTGAAAGTGTAAGATAAGTTTTGTAAATAGTCAAGTCAGTGTTGAGAAAGTGTCAGGCAAATAGTGTAAATAGCAATCAGTGTTTGTCAAAGTGCCAGTGTTAGCATAATGTGTGTAGTGCAAGAAAAGAAAATGAACAAAGAACAGTGCGGAGACTAGTTAAAGTTGAATAGGTTTATTAACCATGTCACAAAAGTAGTATACACGACAAGCTCGCCTGGATTGGCTCACCAAGCGAGTACACTTGAGCCATCCCTGTCGAGGGGGTTCTAACCCCATTACAGGAGTCCTGTGCCCAACATGGGACATCATGACTAACATTCATTCATATTTAATAATTTTAGCTTTATTAAATAGCTACAATTACCTGGCTAAAGTACCGCGGACCTGGTGGCTGATAGCATTGGTGCGAAAGGAATACAAGTACAGAAAGAACAATTGGTACACTCAGCTACTGATGACAACTGCTATCTTCGTGTATTTTACGTATTGTTGCTTTACTAATGCCTGCTGAAACTTTCAAATTAATTTTCTAATTAACCATGCATTTAATCACAAAACGTATTACAGGTTTTCTATCCATTTAAGTGTAACCTATCGTCCCTTTCAATCTGAAGGATTATTTCACTTGTACCTTGTACGCATTTATACCAAGATATTTTGAGTTGAAGTTTGGTTGAACTTAGCTTTTAATAGAAAAAGGAGCATCTTCTACGGACCTCTGGAAAAAGATCTAAGGAAGAGACTGATGAAGTGCTTTGTGTGGAGTGTGGCATTGTATGAGGAAGAAACATGGACATTACGGCGAAGTGAAGAGAAGCGACTGGAAGCATTTGAAATGTGGATATGGAGTAGAATGGAGCGTGTGAAGTGGAAGACAGAATAAGAAATGAAATTGTGTTGGAAAGAGTGGATGAAGAAAAAATGATGCTGAAACTGATCAGAGAGAGAAAGAGGAATTCGTTGGATCACTGGCTGACAAGAAACTGCCTACTGAAAGATGAACTGGAAAGAATGGTGAACAGGAGAAGAGTTCGAGGCAGAAAAAGATTTCAGATGATAGACGACATTAAGATATGTGGATCATATGAGGAGAATAAGAGGGAGGCAAAAAATAGGAAAGACTGGAGAATGCTGGGTTTGCAGTGAAAGACATGCCCACGGGCAGAACATTATGTATGTATTCTATTACAATAGTACTTCCTACATGTATAAAAAATTAGCCTTAATATTATATGCTTTTACTCTGTTTAGTATAAAATACCATAGATAAATAAATAACTTTGTTCACGTGACTGCTGTATTCAAGAACGTGAAAATAGCTTCTTTCGGCATAAAAGTGTAGAATAACGTGTGTAGTAGATACAAGGCATGTAAAAGAGACACGATTCCTTTATCGTCCCCATTTGAACTCGGGTCCCTGTCGTCGTACGCCAGCGCTTTGCCAAGTGCTATTTAACACATCCAGTGGGTGGGAAATAATCCTGGCAGAGAGATACATCATTCGTATCCAGAGGCTTGGATGGTCCGAGCCATTGCAGTGGGTGGGAAATTCTCCTCATTGAATCCCTACAAATCGCACACTAATGTTCATTATTTATATACAGTATGTATTTGCCTTAAATATTTACGAGTAATTGAAATAATTCCTATAAACAGTAACTTCTTTATACTGACTATGCATTTTATATGTATAATATTCATATATAACTTCTCTAGTCTATTTTAAGCAATTTCTATATCATGCAATTTTTTTTATATTCTGATTCTATATTCTGTCAGGCTGTTACTGTTGTATGTAATCGTTGAGTTCATCTCAAGCAATTTTGCATCTATGTTCTGTACTATTCTCCAACCAGAAGATTAACCGTGAAAGGAATGTGCTTACTATTGTGTCATCCTTTGGAGCGAAGTAGATATACCGTCATAACGTCAGTTTAAAAAACATGCGCTCCCCTACATATGTTATTTCCTGTGTGGAGGGATTAAAAGACCAGGAGATTAACAGTGATCTAATTTTATAACTAGGGTAGTATAAATGTGGGTGTATCAGTGTTATCGTTTTTGCTTTGAGAGTTAGCCAATGGAGATGCGTGTACCCACGTGTGTGATCTTATGACATCGACATTCTTTCATAGCATTGCCCCGCTACGTCTCATTCCCCGAAACTTTCTCCTGGTTTTAGTACAATACGTATGCTATATCTTCCTTCTTACATTATATGACTAATTTTAATACAATTATGCAATTGTCCACTTTATTTTATGTACTTGTATTTTTTTTTTTGTCTGTTCTAGGTATTTAATGTCTATGTTTCAGATCGGATTGAGTAGATGAAAAGACCTTATGGCCTTAACTCTTCCAGGAAAAAGGAAGCTTTTATAAAAATTCGATAAATTTATTAATATTTTGTAGAAAAATGCAAAATAAAAATTTTGTTTTAAATATGTTTACGAATTCCAATCTAAGATTTCAATATATTTTTATAGATGTAGGTGTATTTTAAAAAAACAGGTCTCCTGAAAATGTAGTTTTTTGTAGACAACGAATTTTGTAAAACGTCCATCTAATTAGTTCTTCTACTACTACTACTGCACGCAATTACTACTACATAGTCGGCTTTCTACACCGGTAAGATCTGAGAGATTTGAACGACATCCTTTACCGAATGGAGGAAAGAAGGAACATTATTATAATGCCATTATAATCCGTAAATATGCCTTAACATCATTTATGACTCTCGTTTCCCAATTTCGTAAATAAAATGTATCGTAACATTAAAAACAAATTTAATACAAATACAGATAATTTGTCAATTTATATAAAATCATACACACATTATAAAAATAAATTTAAATTATACAGTTTATAAAATAATAAATTTATAACATATTTTACTTTACTTTTATTTTATTGGTTATAAAGGATAGATCTTGGTTTACGTGTAAAGTATACCATATTTTCATTCAGCTATTTCGAAAGATAGTTCAAGGAAATAAATTACTAAATATTTTTCCCAGCATTGTAATAGAACTGTATTATTACAAAATGTTTGAAATGTACAATAAGTAGGTTTATGCTCGACCATGCCGAAATGTAGTAATTATACACCTGGTAGTAGCCCTTTAATGCACCTCATTAAAGTACACCTATTCATTATAATTCAGTTGTTCAGCCAATGAAAAATCACCATTGTACCATTACAAAACCGCAAGTATCGATTATTCTCAGATATACAATCGAAAGACAATTAGCGAAAAGTCACGGAGGCTGGAAATTGAATAATGTCACAGAAGGTTATGTTCTGTTACTATAATAATTAGCGTTAATTGTAAATACTGTAATATCCAAATAAATTCAATTTGTCATCTCGTTTTTCAATTTTAAATCAATTTCCAGGTTAAATCAAGCCTAATGTTCATGTTATTCTCTAGATTATATCAAGGTAAATGTCAGTCGTGCCTCGGAAAAAATCAATACTTTCGCATCTGCGCACAACTCACAATTCAGGTCAGTTCCGCTCCTCACTTACATAACCATAACATGAATACTTATGAATAATTTCAAGTTAGAAATATTGTCGAGCATAAAAAGTCGTATGAAACTTACCTATAATGGTAATTGAGACGCTCGTATGAAAATTATGAAACTCGCTTACGCTCGTTTCATAAACAAACATACTCGCGTCTTAATTGCTACCATTATAGATTCGTTGCATAATGTACTATTGTTTAATCCTAGTATTTCTTATATGCCTATTTAAATATGTAAATAATAATATATTAATAACAATAATAGTAATAGTAGTAGTAATAATAATAATAATAATAATAATAATAATAATAATATACAGAACATATAATACAGAATAATGCATCAGACTACAGAATACAATTACAATAATAGAAATAAAAGTAAAATAATAAAGCAATAATATAAAGAGGGTACATTAAAATAAGTGAGGCGCTTTTACTAAATAGTTGTAATAGATATGGTGTAACTTAACGAATATAAGAGAAAATATAAATTCGTCTGTCACTTTTATTTCGCTTAGCTCTACTTCCTGGGCCTCTTGTTTTGAGACAGTCGTTAATTAAAGCATACATAAAATCTCATAAGGCTTGTTTCCGTCGTTACATCAGATCAGCTAACAGACAAACGCCGCGCCGCCTGATGTTATTTCATTTCCTTCGAGTGACATATTCGTGCTTTGTCGTCGGTTCTGGTTTCTCTGCAGGCTCCAGTTTCAGAGGTGGGTTTCTTCTCCTCCTCGGTGACATTTCACTGAACCTTCTCTCTCTCGGAATCACTTTTTCTATTCCTCTTTTCTCTCTACCCTTTTTCTCCCCCTTTTCCATTACAATGAAAGAACAACAAAGGTTACTATCTGAAATTCTCCTATGTAAATTCTTTTCTGGATTTCTTGCCCGGCCCAAGTTTCCCGTAGTTAAAGGATTTTTTATTATTCTTTGTTCTTCTCGATACGGGTGGAACTCAGCTGTTCTGAATGACAAATCCTCCTACTCTTTTACATACTGCAATCTCGTCTTTAATTTATACCGCCACAACTAACACTAAAACCGCTAAACATTGTAGCTATTGGCTTGTTTCATTACACAACACTGGATAAATATTTATTTGTAGGATAAATAAAGGGATTGGTAGATGACTGTATACACACAATTGAGACGACTGTGCAGCACTTCTGCTTTAATTCGTAGTTTTAAATAACTCTTACTTATAAGGAAGAACAAGTGACATGGAATTTCCCCACGAATACGACACCCATCCATATAGTTAAATAAACACACCGACATTCATGCGTCCATCAAACTTCTCATTTATTCATCAACCTTAATATCAATATATCCAATTCTTGACCTGCCTATCCACACATGAACATACAGTTGAACCTCGATAAACCGAACTAAGTGGAACCACGGTAATTCGGATTATCAATTCGTTTATGTTATTAATCACATGGAATTACTCTGCCTGGACTTAAAAAACACACTGTACATTAATATAAATAGAAAAAAGGTGATAGAAATCATAGTTTTTCTTTTTTTATTCTGCTTAACATCCTCTTTTATCCGATTTGCACACTACTGTGGGTAGAGAAAGGAACTTCAGTGGATTATCTTTGACAGTATTCTCCCATTTTCTGTGCTTTCCCGTATTGTAAGTACATTCGGTAGTGTGTTCGGGTTATTGGACATTCGAATTATTGTGGTACGGATTATCGAGGTTCTACTGTACATTTCCTTCCGATTATTCACTTATTCGTCCAAGAATACATACAATAAATCATTCATCTATTCTTTTCTTTATTCGTTAATTCATTCTAACTTTCATTCGTTAATTCAGCCATGCATTCATTGATTAATTAATATATCAATCCAATACACATTTACAAATATATTCAACCACATTCATACAGCATTCAAACACATATTCATAGGCTACATCCATTCAAACACACAATCATACGTCCATTGAATCACACATTCGTACGTCCATTCAAAAACAATTCATGCATCCTTCAAACACACATTCATACGTCCATTCAAACACAGCGTCGTAAAATAACCCAATAAAATAAAAAAATAAATCCATTCAAACACACATTCATGTGTCCTTCAAACACACATTCATAGTCCATTCAAACACACAATAATACGTTCATTCAAACAATCATACGTCTATTCACACATATTTGTACGTCCATTCAAACATACATTCATACGTCCATTCAAACACACACTCATACGCCCATTCAAACATAATAGTCATACGTCCATTGCAACCATTTGTGTCAATCAAACATACATTCATACGTCCATTCAAACACGCATTTATATGTCCATTCAAACACGCATTTATACGTCCATTCAAACATAAATTCTTACATTAGTTCAAACATAAACTCACATATTCATTCATTTACAAATTCACACATTCATTCAAACGTAAATTCACACATTCATTCAATCATAAATTTAGATATTCATTCAACTTACATTAATACAATCATTAAAACTTTCGAATATGTTAATACTTTCATTCAAACTTAAGTTCACATATTCATTGAACTATAACATTCATTTATCAATTCGTACATTCGTTTATCAATTCTACATTATTATCAATTCATACAATACATTCATTTATAAATTCGTACCGGTACATTCGCTTATCAATTCTGCATTATTATCAATTCATACAATACATTCATTTATAAATTCGTACCGGTACATTCATTTATCAATTCGTACATTCGTTTATCAATTGTACATTATTATCAATTCATACAATACATTCATTTATAAATTCGTACCGGTACATTCGTTTATCAATTCGTACAGTACATTCACTTATCAGTTCGTACGGTGTATTTATTTATGAATTCATATAGTATATTCGTTTATCAACTCGTACATTCATTTATACATTTCGTGCATTCATTTATGAATTCATACATTCATTTATGAATTCATATATTCATTTATAAACTCATATATTCATTTATAAATTCATATATTCATGTATCCATTCATTCAGCAATGTATTTATTAATCGATATAATTATTATTTATTAGTTCATTTATTCATTCATTTTAGGCAGCTATGTATTGAATGGAGGGGAAAGGAACTGGCTACCATACTCCATTAATTCCTGACAAAGATGCCTCATGAGTGATGCCATATTGGTGTCATTTATGAGGTTATAACCAATCTTCGGACTGTTCGCTAAACATACATAGTCATACATTCACTTATCCATTCATCCAAGCATTTATTTATCAATCCAGCCATCCAGTTCTTCTTTCATTCTACCATCCATCTATTCGTTCATTCAACCATCTACCTATTCGTTCATTCAACCATCCACCTATTCGTTCATTCAACCATCCACCTATTCGTTCATTCAACCATCCACCTATTCGTTCATTCATCCATCCATCTATTCGTTCATTCATCCATCCATCTATTCGTTCATTCAACCATCCACCTATTCGTTCATTCAACCTTCCACCTATTCGTTCATTCAACCATCCACCTATTCGCTCATTCATCCATCCATCTATTCGTTCATTCATCCATCCATCCATCCATCTGTTCGTTCATTCAACCATCCACCTATTCCTTCATTCAACCATCCAACTATTCGTTCATTCATCCATCCATCTATTCGTTCATTCCACCATCCATCTACTCATTCATTCAACCATCAATCGAACGATTCGTTCATTCAACCATCCATCTACTCATTCATTTAACCATCCATCGAACGATTCGTTCATTCAACTATCCATCTATTCGTTTATTCAACCATCCATCTACTCATTCATTCAACCATCCATCGAATGATTCGTTCATTCAACTATCCATCTATTCGTTCATTCAATCATCCGTCTACATGTTAATTCGTTCATTCATCTATTCGTGCATCCAACTATTCATCTATTCATTCATTCAACCATCCTTCTATTCGTTCATTCAACTATCCACCTATTAGTTCATTCAACCATCCATCTACTCGTTCATTCAACCATCCATCGAACGATTCGTTCATTCAACCATCCATCTACTCATTCATTCAACCATCCATCGAAAGATTCGTTCCTTCAACCATCCAACTACTCATTCATTCAACCATCCATCGAAAGATTCGTTCCTTCAACCATCCATCTACTCATTCATTGAACCATCCATCGAAAGATTCGTTCATTCAACCATCCATCTACTCATTCATTCAACCATCCATCGAACGATTCGTTCATTCAACTATCCATCTATTCGTTCATTCAACCATCTGTCTACATGTTCATTCGTTCATTCATCTATTCGTGCATTCAACTATCCATCTATTCATTCATTCAACCATCCACCTATTCGTTCATTTAACCATCAACCTACTTTTGCATTCAAGCATCCATCTATTCGTTCATTGAACTATCAATCTATTCGTTCATCCATCCATCCATCCATCCATCCATCCATCCATCCATCCATCCATCCATCCATCCATCCATCCATCCCTTGATTAATTTATTTTCAACAACATATTTATATTAACAAAAAAAAACATAATTTATAATGTTCCAAGGGGACATTGGAATCTGGGACCGTAGTTTCAGTTTAATAAAGTTTTGTGTGTTATGAATGGTAATATACGGCAAGCGGCCAATTATCTATCTTTGTTATTGGTTTTATTATTAGTACGAGTGTGTGCCCTCACGTTTGTCTTATTTCTGGAAAAGGCATTATAATCGTATTTTTATAATGATCTGAACATGTATGCTATTTTGTACTGGTGTCTGTGTGTCGAATGAGGATAAAGAACTATGCCAAAATGTGTAAAAGAATGCATGACTGAAATAGTTTTAACATTTAAAATTTGGTTGATGACTGACGAATATGCAGTCAGTCAATAATAATGTGGGAATTAATATAAACTCAGAAATAAATACGTTAATATTATAACTGCAAAATAAATAGCATCATTATGAAAGGGAATCTATACATATTTAATGAAGGCCACGAGAGTTATGAATGCTATTATTTCATTTGTAATACAAATGATTATTCAATTCTGTTTTCAGCAATGAAGTAAATTCATTGGGTTAATTTAACATCTGGTTGCTTAATATACAAATAAAAGCAGTCATTTTAACAAGTCTGAAGTTTATTCTGATGATAAACTCAGTGCTTATGTAGGTCTATCGAAATGTTGAAAATGTATTTTTTTTTCGAGTAAAGCAACATTTACAATTTGACCGTCTACAGTAGCACTTGCATGATTTAAGTTACGTCTAGTCGTTACACCACGAATAAAGTCGTAATCCAGTGAATGTACAGTAGTGGCAAAAAAAAAAAAAAAACCGGACCGACCCTTGTTGCTGATTTCAGAGCCTTGTTCACTCCAGAGCACGCTAGACTGGTAACTAAAACTTTCGTGGTTCGAATCCTGCCTTGGAAGGAAACTTTGTTTTGTTCTTTATTAAAATTTATTCCTAATACTTTTCGATTGCAGCGATATTTTACTACTTAATTAACTTATTAACTTATTTGCCACTACTGTACATCGTTAATACAACGAAGTTGTACCAACTCAGTCCAGCATTATGAATGACCAAGCGAACTTAAAGTACGGAATGACGTGGATAATTTTTCAATCTAAAGTTGGCTTCGAGAAAAGTGACAGAAGTGAATAACGAATTATATTGTTCTACGACGACTCTGATCAATATCGCAATTTCCCATATACAGAGTGAACAATAAGTAATGTCATTGATTTCACGATGTTATTCTTTGAGATATTTCAAACAAAAGAATTAAAACAATTTTGCTCGTTTTTGCTTACTTTTCGAGATAAAATTTGTTTTATATGAAACATTTCATAGCGTGTTTTGGGAAAGCCATTTATTGCATTCCCAATATGCTCAGTCAATTTTAGAAGACAGTGTATAATGATAATACATGGTTGAAAGAATTTTAGCTTGGTGCTTTAAATATGAAGAAATTTGATCTGAACAAATATAACATTTTAAAATCACTTTTCAGAACGGAAAGCTTCATTGTTCGGATCAAATTTCTGCGCAATTAAATGACAAAATTAAAATTAGTTCTATTATTTATTATCATAATACACTGATCTCAGAAATTCACCGAGAATATTGGGAATTAAATGAATGGCTTTCTCAAAACACCCTATGAAATGTTTCATATAAAACATCTTTTATCTCGAAATAGAAAGAAAAAAACAAATAAAATTGTATTAAACGTTTTTGTTTGAAATATCTCAAAGATTAATGTCCTGAAATTAATGACATTACTTACGGTTCACTCTGTATAGAAAAAAAATGCGACTATATTTAGTTTTCGCAAGTTTTACAATTGTTTTAGCGCGTCTTTAAACAAACTACATTTATTTATTAGAAATATTGTCTTATTTTTCATAATTTTCTAGCATGCTGACTCACACATAGTAATTAACAGCAAATTATATTTACTGATCTGACAAAAACAGGGGGAAAACAAACAGGAATAGAGAATGCGATGAAACATTTTTAGCCACAAGGATGCTTCGACATGAATAGTAAACAATTATCCTTTCCCTTTTCTTGTCTTTTTCAGTTTTATTCTTGAAACAATAAATTAGGACGTAATGGCTTTGTACAGTCTCATTTGGATTTGCAATAACCTGCCATTTAAAAAATTATGTTTAATTTAGGAATTGACGTTCGAAGTACGGTATATAATCTTTCACAATTTGGAATATAGTCTACAGAGTCAGTCATTTGCCCCTTCAGTTTTAAGCTAAACTTTATTTCATAGAATGCCCATGAAATTTCTATACATGTTTCTAGAAGATTTAAACAAAATATTCTGTGTGAAATTTCTTTACCTCCAGGGTGGGCAATTCCTTAATTGAAAATAAGCAACTTTACATTTTATTTGACTATCAAGAAGAGTGAGCAAAAATTAATATTAGACACTTTCTTCGTTTTAAAACGCTAATGATGTAAGCACCAATGATAGGTTAGGTTATACTGACAAATTAATAATACATGATGATGTTCATTCATTCAATTATATACAAGGTGTTAGTTGAAAGCAAAACCATTTTTAGTACGTGCCCGAATTACTTGCCTCGTTTTGCAGCACATTTACAACACCGCAGGCGTAGAATCAGTGAGGAAGAAATATGTGCAATATTCTGGGGTTCTCACATTAAAACAAGAGCATCAAGTAATATACATAGTGTAAGACCCGAATTTTATTTTGTATTTTACCTCATATTGTATTTATTTGTAATTCATTGTATTTCATTGAAATTGACGGAAAAATATATAATAGCTATATGCCTTTATCACCTGATCTAGTACGACAGGCTCACTACTCTGTTTGTATTTAAGATATTTATGATTACGGGTGCTGTGTTTATGGAATTGACTGTGAATGTGCGGAACTTTATAATTTCGTATAGTACATAAAGTATAGGTGACTCACCTGGTATAATTATTGTGTGTGTCAAAAATAGGCCTACAACAATGGTGCAAAATTAGCACGGCAACTTATGATTTTGAAGATATTCGATATCTGCTGTAAAAGACACCATATAACTGCACGACTAATCAGCGTTCAGACAGGGGTGTAGAAAGTGTTACAGTAAGGGATTGTAATTATAGGGAAAATCATAATCATATAAATGAGACTATTTATTTAACAAGTGTCTGAAACACGTCATGTACAAAAATACTGTAATCATCAGCAGTAAATAAATTGCAACAAATTTCTGTAACAATTTCCACAAAAGACAACTGAATCAAACACAAACATTATTTGAAAACTGAAATATTTTTGATATATAATTATCATTTTATGACTACATAGTTTATAAATTAACAGTACTTCATGTTATATAATATGAGGGACGTTTAATAAGTAATGCAATACATGTATTATCTCGGTTAATATTTTACGGATAACAGGTAACATTTCGTATACAATTGTAATTTAATTACAAGAGTTCATTTTGCACTTTGAATGACCCAGTGCAGAGATTTGACGTTTATTTTTAGATAATAAATTATAACATTATCTATTTAGCTAACATTACGTTATAGTTTAAATCCTCAAAACTGAACGTAAATTATTGTGTCAGCTCTTTAGCCTATATTTGTTAAGTTTCATGAAATAAAAAAAGAACTACTATACGTACTGTCCCTCGCCGTGGCGTCGTGGCCTAAGGCATTCTGCCTGGGGTTCGCGTTACGGAATGCACGCTGGTTCAAATCCTCATGGGAGAAGAAATTTTCTCACGAAATTTCGTCCAGTGTATGGGACCGGTGCCCCCCCAGCATCGTGATGCATTTGGGGAACTACAATAGGTAGCGAAATCCGGTTACGCAAACCAGCTATAACGGCTGGGGGGCTCATCGTGCTAACCACACGATAACTCTATTCTGGTTGGATGATCGTCCACCTCTGCTTCGGCATGTGGCCGTGAGGCCACCAGCCGGCTGGTCGGTCTTGGTTCTTCGTGTGCTGTAGCGCCACGGATTATTATTATTATTATTATTATTATTATTATTATTATTATTATTATTATACTGCCGAACACTGACAACATTTCGGAAACAAATTTAAGTGATTGAGGATATTGTGATTACTGCAATGGGCTTTACTCTATGGCATGAGGTCGAGTGATGCACTGTATTAAATTTGTACTTCCCTATCATGGCTAACATAAGACTGCAAATAAGGAGCGGGATGGATGGGGGGGGGGGTAACACTTGAACGCGTGCTGTTGCCAGAACGAAATTGAAGCACAGCAATAGAACGGAATGACGTCGCTGGCTTACAATAACAACAAAATAATAAGTACCGATATTATAGGCCTACACATTTCTTTTAAATCCCAGTTTATTCTTGTAATACAATTAAGACTTAGTTGTGTAAATTACTTTAGTTCTATTACTAGCAAATTTAAATGGCTTTTATAGAATCCGGAGGATCATTGCCGCCCTCACATAAGCCCGCCATCGGTCCCTAAGATTAATCCAGTTCCTACCATCACATTCCACCTCCCTCAAATCCATTTTAATATTATCCTCCCATCTACGTATCGGCCTCTCCAAAAGTCTTTTTCTCCCAGGTCTCCCAAATAACACTCTTTACGCATTTCTGAAGTCACCCATACGTGTTACATGTCCTGCTCATCTAAATCAATTATTACCAATATTACCATTAAAACCGTTTGAGAAAGGGGTAAAACATGTTTATTCCCTAAGAACTTCTATATGAATAAGTTCTCAAAATACCGTGTACTGACATTAGAGTATATGACACAAATTGATACAAATTCAAGATCCTATGAGGTAAAGAATTGATTATTTCTGCTGGCTCTTTTGGAGACCACTGTCCATGTAATTTGAGTCAAAGCTGTCCCACGAATCAAACACAAGTCACTCTCAAAGTCGTACTCAACTTTATGTTATATGGCTGCATTAGGAGAAAGTTGAAAAAGTTTTAAGAGGCACTCCTATTTTCATCAATTTCCTTTACTAATGCTACCCTGACAAAACACGACGCTGGCCCCACATCTCGCCCACCCTCCGCTCTCAAGTAATTTGTTGGTGCTGACAACCTACAGCCGTGTTACAGCAAGAAGTGACTCAAGTCCCAAGAAGAAATTATAACTTAGTAGATTAATAGGAAAACCTATGAGTTCATGAACTGGATCAATCACAGAGAGATGACAAGCAGTCGAAAAATAATAATCAATATCTTTGTAAGGACCATATATCTCTCAGATAATGTAGCGGAAAGTGAAACATCGTCTGGTTGGTGGAAAGTCATTAGCTGCCTGCAACAAAATATCCGCGTGTCTTGCAACGCTGTCAGTAACAACGCCCTCCTTGTAAGAACGAAGTTCACGAGGTTCAGAACTTGGAAGTAGCGTAAAAATTATGACTACAAAGAAGAAAAGAAAGTTGTTCGGTGAGACTGTGTGCTGTGTTATATCCGGAAAGGGAAATATATCTTCACAAAATATTTATTACCGGTAAATTATATTTCTATTAATGAAGTGCCTTTTATATTTCAGAACATATATTAATTTTAAGCAAAAAATGCCAACATATCACATACAATAATAATAATAATAATAATAATAATAATAATAATAATAATAATAATAATAATAATAATAATAATAATAATAATTACTTGTGCTATTGGCGAAAACAATTGATCATACTCTCGTACGGCCACTAATTCCTGGAGCCATTTATGTTGAAATGTGCCTGTATGTATGTATGTATGTATGTATGTATGTATGTATGTATGTATGTATGTATGTATGTATGTATGTATGTATGTATGTGTATGTATATACGAATGTATGTACGTAGATAGATAGATGGACTTATGGAGTAATATTATACATACAGATGTTATATTATCATAATTTTCTCTTAAATCCAATGTACGGGTTTTCTGACCGTACGTGCTTTGTACCTAAAACAAGTCCTCCTTTGTAGGTTTCACCCCCCTCACCTATGATTAGATCCAACCAATCTCTAAAATAACACACAGATTGCAATGAAAATGGCACAAACAAAAACACATATAATATATCCTAACCTAAAGCAGACATAAAAGTATATAACTGAGTAGTTACAATTATCCGTTCGCATCACAAACTTCAACAGCTGAAGTTCTAATCTGTCTCGCCTTCAAGAGGAACAATCCCGTCTTTTGTTCGCATTCTCTATTCCCCATGAGGTCAAGACTTGCAAGCGAACTCCTATTCTGACTTAGCATCGAGGGAGATAGATATTTTCTCCGGATGTGTTCCAATTTGATACACTGCAATAAAATATGTCTACAGGTGTCCTTTTCTCCGCACAGTGGACAAAGGCGCTCTCCTTCTTCGTTGACAGTTGTATGTATGTACGTACAGTATGTATGTATGTATGTATGTATGTATGTATGTATAATCAATATATTATATTTTATTATAAGTGACATTAGCAGGTACCAACCTGCTTATCGGTAATTGATCGTGTCAGTTATCAGTAATAACATCTCGCGATTTAGGGAATACATACATTAAATTACACATGTAATTTGTTGGCTTATCTTATAGTAAGTGCTGAAGTCATTTATCTATAGAAGTGCTGACACCATAGCGAGAGACTATTTTTTGTATGTGTTTTTCGTGGTAGGCCTAATTTATGCTACGTATCATAAAAAATCCCGTTCTAATATTTACCGCATTGTCACGAACTAAACTGAACTTCACTGAACGGATGTCGGGTATTTATTAATGCTTAAGCGGAAGTTTAAGAGATGTCAAACATATCTGTCCAAACTACTAAACACAAAGCATTAACTTACCATGCTCGATCCAGGGAAAATGTGCAGTCTTTCCTCGGCAGGCGCGTTCGATCTGCAACGGTAAAGGCCTCCCCAAACAGACGCGATACGGAATGCGTTACGATAGCGTTACGATTTTGCGATAAATGTTTTCATTGCGTTCAATGTTTGTATTCACACACGCGATTATCGCAATATGCGTTATTATCGCAGCAAGTAGAACGCGACGATTTTGCGATCTATTCTCTCGGGGATGTAGATCGCGCGAACGCCACGCGTTTATTTTGATGCTGGGTTGAAGTGTGTCTGTCATGGATTCATCTTCAGGGGAGGAGGAGCTTCTGCTTCTAGTCGCGCTAGCTGAGGATGAGGAAGAAAATCGTCGCAGACGCAGGTAAGTCCATGGTAGTCATGTATGGTTAAGATGAACGATATAAAAAGTATAAAGTTATGATTTGAGCTTTTTTTGCCAAGAACTTGAAAAAATTAGTCCATTATAAACTTTTTTTTTAATTTGCTCATTTCATTGCAGGAGGTTGTGGATTCACAACATAAATACCACAAGGGAAGAACAAGGCGAATTTTATACCTTGGTTCCACAATTAATTAGAGATGAAAAACGTTTTTATATATACTTCCGGATGACAATTCAGTGCTTTGACGAGATTCTGGGTAAAGTAAGGGGAGACATAACGAAGCAGCATACCGATAATCATAAAGGCACGGATTTTCCTTTACGAAATCAATCAGAAATTCCACGTTCATTTTCAAGCAAAAGAAATCAATCTGTAAGCACAAGTGATGTACGCCTGCTAAAGATAACCGTTCTCTGCGGCTGTGGTTGGAAAACAACAATCCGCGGATGTGTCACCCTCTATGGCAATCTGATTGGCTGGGGACGTTACGATATCGTATATCGCGGACGCGCCAGTTTGGGTACCTCTTCGCGATAGTGCGATATTGCGTTATCGCGAAATCGTAACGCTATCGTAACGCATTCCATATCGCGTCTGTTTGGGGGAGCCTTAAAAGGCCGACGGTATTCAGCTGAGCGACACCAGTTTCCCTGCGACATTTCTACATCATGCTGTATATGCAGATTATAAATGATATTACATCTGCTATACTGTTCTGTCTTGCACTCCTTTCAGTTTTCTTGTAAAGCTAACAGCTGATAGCTAATGCATGGGAATCCACTGACACAACACAAATAAAATAAATGAAAATGAATAGCAAAATTAAACTTCGAATAATACTAGACAGATAATCAGAGCAAGTTGCACATGACTTGATTTGACGTTTTGTAATTACACAAATGAGACAGGAAAGTTTCAAAGATGAGCGCACTAAACTAAAATGTAATGCCCAGTCATTACGTCTAATAAGAAAACCTGTACCGATTCATTATGTTGGACTCGACCTGAATTGGATCTGAACTGCATTTCTACCGTTATTTTCAGTTGGGTGGCTCTGTTTTGCATAAATGAACGAAATAAATTCTCTCAAAGTGGCTACAACTGACACACCTACTGCAGCCAGCAGCCATCCGTTAGTACCTCTCTTTCCTAGCAGAGAGATTTGCTGACTTCTTTCAGTATTAGTGCAATTAGTACTTTATCCCCCTGCAACATGAAAATCTCGCAGTCAGGACTTCATCTCCCTGGTTACACGAAGCCCTCCGTGTATTTACATTGAGTCACCTCGCTGCTCTGTAGTGAGAATGATTATTGTACCAACGTCTGCTAAATTCCCCCAATCCCGGACTCGTTGGCAGCGCCATCAATTCATAGCTATCCAAGTATTTAATTAAATCCTGACTGCGGAGGTGCGAGCTGTATTGCAGCAAGAGGAAACCAAATACAGACAAGAGGTCCAAGGATAGACTCAAACAGGGTGATGAGGGCCGAGTGAATGTGTTACTCTCTCCGTACTGATTAATGACAGACAGAGAACAAATTAGGGGTGTGCTAAGTCGTATATCACTTTCATTAATTTTCATGTTTACATCGTCCTATTCCGGAGTAACTGGGCGTAGGCGCCAAATTCCAAATGCTCCTATAGTTATTTGCTAATTAAAAAAAATAATGTGGAAGAAATGTCACGGATTTTTTCTCCTCGGAAAGAGAGTCGATTCAAGTACTTTCCAATTGTAAATATAAGTAGGTTTTTAACGATACCATCGACTGCGCAGTTATTTAGTGTCACTTGAAATAGTAATAGTGAAATGTGTCCGAACATTCACCAATTCGCAGAAAATTTCGAAAAAGTCACTGTCACGTTAAGCAGTTCAACTAGAATTCGAATTTTCGGTTTATGGCAAGATGAGACCGAAGATTTTGCCATACTTTGCCTGACATACAGCTTTCGGTTGGAGAAAGCCTCGGAGAAAACCTATCCAGGTATTTAGTTAATGACTTAATCAATTACTCATTTACTCACGGTCAGTTACTCAGTTACTCAATTAGTTACTCATTTACTCACAGTCAGTTACTTATTTAGTCACAGTCAGTTACTCAGTTACTCATTTACTCAGTCAGTTACGCTTTACTCTCACTTAGTTACTCATTTACTCACAGTCAGTTACTCAGTTATTTATTCACAGTCAGTTACTCAGTCACTCATTTACTCATAGTCAGTTACTCAGAGTCACTCAGTTACTCATTTACTCACAGTCAGTTACTCAGTTACTCATTTACTCACAGCCAGTTACTCAGTTACTCATTTACTCACAGCCAGTTACTCAGTTACTCTTTTACTCACAGTCAGTTACTCAGTTACTCATTTACTCACAGTCAGTTACTCAGTTACTCATTTACTCACAGCGAGGTTACTCATTTACTCACAGTCAGTTACTCAGTTACTCATTTACTCATTTACTCACAGTTACTCAGTTACTTATTTACTCACAGTCAGTTACTCAGTCAGTTACTCATTTACTCACAGTCCGTTACTCAGTTACTTACTCATTTGTTCAGTTACTCAGTTACTCATTTATTCACAGTCAGTTACTCATTTAGTCACAGTCAGTTACTCACTCATTTATTTATCTCTCTGTCTGTCTATTTATTTATTTATTTATTTAAATTGGCTGAGTTAAGGCCATCAGACCTTATCTACCACACCACCAGAATATAAATCAGCATATACAGAAATCAAATGCAGAGAGAAGTAAATAAGAAATAGAAATAAAATAAAATTACAAATCAATAAATAAATTCATTAATGTAAAAGTGCAAAAAGTGGGAAATAAATCGGGAATCTGACCCACGCCGAAGTGCAGCTACGGAGCTGCAGGCAAACGCGCTACCGCCTGAGCTACATTGATGATCAAGCCACTTTCAATCATTTTCACAATCCTTATAAATAAGAACCATCGCACGGTGGTCTAGTGGCTAGAGCGCTGGATTTATAACCTGTGGACCCAGGTTCATTCCCCGGTTATCCTCGATTTATAACTTGTGTTGGACAAGCCCGTGATCCAAGTAACACAGGGGTTTTCTTCGGAACGTCCGATTACCCTGTGGCATCCCAACAAATCTGCATAATCATCTCATTTCATCGTGGGTGTAGCATAGACCAGCCTCCTATGGCGCACCTTGAGCGACTCTGTCGCTGGCTTCATATGAGTGAATGACTTAAGCGATTAGTTGAAAAAAATAAATAAGAAACAATTCCTTAAAAATCTAAATAGCACAACAACACACAACGAGAGCATAAAACTTTCACCAAATTACATTACAGGAATTCTATGATTCCACTGTCATTTTTTTTTATCGGAAATGCAATCCAAATGAAAATGGAAATACAGAAACACCGATTGAAAGCGGGAGTCAATAGAAGTATCTTCCAGCAAAAGCATGACGACGATGTTGATAAATGTAGTCCTAATATGAAGAAACACGAGTAATATCTATAGGACAAGCTTATATAGATATATACAACGGATTGACAAGCACACGGAATATTAAAATTCACACATTGTTTTCTTATTATATAATGTGCATTTCCCATGCATTCAGTAATCAATACAGATTCTCTGTATGTTTGATATGACGAGATGTGAAAAAATAAACATCTGTGGAGTTTTCTTGCCTGTCACACGATTATCCGTGTAGGGGGCGTGAAGGTGTCTGTGAGTCCGTTATTACTCATCCCGGCAATCTTGCTGGCACAGTCGCCATTCTCAGCAATCGAAATCAGCGCCGCGCATCTAAATTACAGATGCGCCAGGCACGGGAGCCACCATTGTCTCCGATCACGCGAGTCCCAGACCTGCCAACCCAACAGGTAACGTGCCTCCTGATTTATGGAGTTCACAAACTGTAGACCGGTACATTGACTTCTCTGACAATAACGTCGCGTCGCGTCGCGGCAAAAAGAATAGCTTTGGAGACTAGACAAGCTTACGAGATCGTGTGACCTGCGTAAGCAGAGGACTAGTTTCTGAGGTTGAACTCGATAAACAATATAACGAAATATATATACAGGGTGTAAGGGGTATAAGTGCCGTCCTTCTAACAGTCGTCGGGGACGGACTACAGGATAAAAAATGTCCATACAACATAGGACACTCGATAGTTTTCCCAGAAAAAAATATTTCTTTCCTTATTTTATTTGCGTTATACTGCTTATATTGTTACTAAAATTACGAAAACAATGACATCAGTAGATACATCTAGCAAAGAGTTAATATTAGTTTAAATTAGTATTTGTGTGTTCTATTATGTTTTCGTGAAATTAAATAAAATTGCATGCTTAAAATTGTTAATATTCTGGCGTGAGAAACGTGTTCTGCACAGACATAAGTACAAATCAGCTGAGTACAAGCTCCCTGTCCATAGCTCTACTGCCGAGCGGATGTCAGTTCAGTACAGGGTATTCGATAAACAACTTACGATATCATTCACAGTTTAGGAATATCATATGTTATTAATTTATGGAGAAAGTCGTCGTAATTCAAGTGCGGCAAGAAGGATGTACCGTCAACGTTTTCCGCAAAGAAGGTTATCTAATCGGCGAACTTTAGTAACAGTTTCTCAACGATTAAACTGGGCGTCTTGAACGTGTCCGCAACAACTAGACTAGAAGATGTGATGCCTGCCTTCAGAACGACGGTGGACATGTGAAAAATCTGATATAAATCGCTATGTACAATTTTCAAATGTAATTTAACGTGTTCGTATTGATACGAAAATAAACTGAAGTTGGACAACCAATTATGAATGGTTTGTCTGTAAGAAGTGATTTTTCATCATGTGTCATGTCCTCAAATATGACAAGTTGCAAACTATAAGTTTCTTTAAAATGTTACTAATTTACGGAATCGGGAGAGGTTAAAATTTTGCACTAGGGAGAAAAAACGTTGCGTGATTTTGTGCACTAAACGATTATTGTTTATATTATAGATGTAGAATAAGATATGGAGCAATATTGATAAATAAAATGGAAATTTGCCATAGTGTTCTATTAATGAGATTGAAAGTTTGTATTTGCTGCTCGTTTTATGTAAACAACAGCTGGCGTGGTCCGGCCCTGCATTAGAACAGAGCATCTGTTTTGTACCGGAATGTCTGTCCCCGCTTCAGCTGTACCTGTAAACCCCGTCCTCTCATCCAGCAACGTTGTCAAACGTTGCATATTGTAAACTTTAATAATTCGTTAAATACTGCAATTAGAAAACAATTGTGAGGACAATTTTTCTCCTTATGACATGAATAATCATCAGTTAAAATAATGGCAATTATACCCCTTACACCCTGTATATTAGGGGACTTGCACGAAAACACATGGAAATATATTCTAAATATGCTAATATTTGAATTGCAGTTGCAGAAAAAGTTATAGTTATAATTTCACGTAAATTTTAGAGTGTTAAAATGGAAATTTTATAAATTAATATTCTAAGGCACCCATTTTCAACCTGTGTGCCGCAGCACACTACTATGCCGCGAATGATCCGGCGATGTGCCGCGAGAAAATGATGATTAGTAAAGATTGTCGTAGCAAAAATTGGGAAAATAAAAATGCAGTAGTAAAAAAAATAATGAGTCCACAAGAGCGAACCCGACCCAAGTCAACAATTAGTGAATACAGTATAGATGTGCGAGCGGCAGAGAAGAGAATGATTAACGCGCAGCCAGGGCTCCCAGATCAGTAAAGATAGAATATCGTATCAATATTGAATTGAAATGAATTGAACTGAATTGAACTGAATTGACCACACTAAGGTTCGCTGCGTGCCGAAGTCTTGGTTTTTCTGAACCGGTTTGCGAGGTGCGAGGCCCGCCTCGCATAAATCCAGACTGCACGAGAGAGAGTGAGTGGTTTCTATGGCTGCGACGTGCAAAGTCTGCGTACCTCGCAGTTGTTGAACTTTTCTTCTTATTTGAATGAATTTCAGAGTTTTAAGTCCGGTAACTTAACACTTTAGCTGACACTATCCGTTAAAAAAGGAAGAATATGTGGAAATCATATTCCAGGGGAAATGTTTTTCTCAAATATCTTTGCTGCTGTGAAGGCTAAAAGGAATATATTGTGCCAATTTAACTTTCCCTTTCTGAAACATCCCAATTTTCTGAACTCCTGAAGAAAAAATGTTCTCTTCCTACCCTCCCTCCGTGATCTGGTGGTTGCATTCTGTGTTGGGATACTCAGATTCGAGGTTCATATCCCTTCCAGAGGAATTGGTTGCTTATCCGTTATTGTGTTCTTACGTCACGCTGAACATATGGACAACGACTTGTAGATATCTAGCTTTATTAATTCTAAATCTTGATAAGAACGGACAAAGGCCCAATTCTTAGTGCTATATAACGATGGTAATCTCTAATTAGTACAGTTATTCATTACACAGCCTCGGTCGATATTATCCTGTAATTCCACTCTGTTGATTACGACATAATGAATTCTGACATGGCGGACGATTATACCCGATTAAATTTTGGTTCTACTTTACAGAGAGGTTGTTTAGTTTGCAACGTGGACCTACACTTGCAAGCTAGGCGTTTAAGCGCCGCCCGCGAGCTCCTTTTCAGCGGGTAATTTACTGTCGTACTGACGCAGGGAACATCAGACAATGCACTAATTGCAGTTCATGACCGCGCAGAGATTGATGGACCGACACAATTACCAGCGACGCTAACACACTCACTGCTACATAACGCATCACACGGCTCTGTCTGTTTACTTGCTGAAAAACTGCACATAAGTAACTATTAGGCCTGTTTATATAGCATAATAACATGATACAACAAAACTTAGCATTTCATAAGTTAACTAACGAAAGATAAATAAAGCAAGATATTATGTGGAATAATACAGGCACAGCACAAAGTAACATAACATTATACAACAGAATAGTATGTGATCCAAAATACAGTACATAGTTCAACAAAAAGTCACGCAACAAAAAACAGCACAATATTTGATAACGTAGTATAATATTGCACAAAGATGGGCATTCGTGTATAATTTGCAGCGCGTGTACCAAGCATCTTCGCTAATGGATTCCATGTCACTTAGTATACAAAAATTGGCATATGGACATTTGACATACTAAATTTTAGCATACTCTATTTTCACCTACTCATGTTTAGCCTACCTACTGCATTTCGCATACTCAATTTAGCCTACTGCAGTTTTTATAAGAAAACACTTTCAATATGATATTATTAATTAATATATTATTAATTTTAAGACAAAAATTCAATCTAGTACTGGGACTCGAGCCCGGGTCTCCTGATTGGTACTCACATATCCACTGGTATTGCGGAACAATTTCCATAGGATATGAATAATAACATTCTTCACTTTCAGTGTAGCAATGAAGCCATAGTTACTTTAATTTGGTAAATTTTCCAGTATATTAAGTTGTTTTCTACTAATCTTCACTAAACTGGCGTGTGAATTGATAGGCACAGTAGAGCATCGATTATCCGAATACCGATCATAATCATGCTGAGTTTGCAGTGAAAGACCTGCTCTTGGGCAGAAAACTATGAATGAAATGAACACATCAAGGAAATTGGCATATCAGCACTATCAAGGAATTCACAAGAGTGAGATAACCCACAGTCTAAATTAGTAGTAGTAGTAGTAGTAGTAGTAATAATAATAATAATAATAATAGTAATAATAATAATAACAATAATAATAATAATAATAATAATAATAATAAATCTTGCTCCTCACGATATGGATCGATGGCGTGCTTATGTGATGGCGGCAATGAACCTCCGGGTTCTCTAAAAGCCCTTCGTAAGTAAGTAAATAATGATGATAATAATAGTAATAATAATATAAATACTATTGTTAGAAAGCTTTTAATTGTCATATTTTAATCATGTAAAGACAAATATTCTGTTGGTTTTTTAAGTATTTCAGAGTTACCATGAAGAATATTTATATTACTCGCGATTCAAAAGTGTATGTTTAAACAATAAAAACGTGGCAAATAAATGCCTTCGAAAAAAATAACTAATATATATCAGACAGCTCATTGATAATGTACTGTACTTTAGCTCAGTCTATAGCTTGTAACTGCCACGAATTAGCAAAAACCAGGAGCATTTATATTATTCACGAAAACAAAGAAAATGAACATTACGGCGAATACAATGAAAGGAATAATATGTTGAGTACTGTTTTTACTTCTGCTCGCTACTCGAGGTCTTCCATATTCATGACTGCAGTTCATTCAATCAAAGACGTACCAAGTGATTCTACAGGTTTTTGCAGTAATCAATATTACATTTGCGAACAAAAATACTGGATTCAAAAAGTACTTAATGAATCCTCCGCTTTAAAAGCTGCAGAATTGCTTATTCAAGCACAAAAATCCGACCCCCGTTCTCATTGGGTTACTCAGACAAAGCTTGTCAGCAAAGGCTATTTGAATAAATTTAATCCCAAACTAACGTCGTTAAAATATTTATGAAAAAATACGATACCTTTCTAGATCGATGTAGCCTATGTCAAGTGTTACTCTTGAAGTTGCCACCACCGCCACCACCACCACCACCACCACCACCACCACCACCACCACCACCACCACCACCACCACCACATCCAAAGAACGGTGAAGTACCCCGCTGAGCTCACAGTTACAAATATTGTGGAATCCCGCCAGCAATAAACAGCTCAGTTCGGATGTATTGGTCGCCTGTTCTGTGTTCATTGTTTCATTGTTACACTATTTGTGAGTGTTATGGCGAATTTCTCCAAGAAATGTTTAATTTGGCTTAACTAGTGTTAAATTAACAGCCTGTTTATTTTTAACGTTCTCTTAATGTATTTTCCATTTCTTCAACATAATTTTCTTTAAAACAACCAACACTTAACTATAACAGTCGTTAACACTATTTTAAACACTTAATAGCAGCTGGTAATGATTTGCACATGTAAGGCAATTTTTTATTGGCTGATATTATTCTTTGAATTCTGTATTGTAAAGTAAGTCATGAAACATCTATATAGCCTATATAATTTGAACTGGTAATGGAAATTACGGGAAAACGGATGAACATATTTTAATAAACGACCCCTCATTTTGAAGCTTGGAACTCAAAATTTTTCGGAAAACTAGTAGTTTTCAGTGAAATGTGAATTTTTCAACATAATTTTCCTATTTTCCAAAATCCATCTGTCGTCAGTTTTGAGAACTAGCTAATAGCATTCACGGCCGACTTGATATACCCTTCCCTTTTTTGTAAAGGAGAAGCGAAGCGAGCATCAAGTCGGCCGTGTTGCATTTCAGAATAAAACAAAACACCTACTACAGCAAACAATATTACACGAAGGCCATGATCTGCAAGAATGCTGACATATTTAGAGCTCAAATTAAATTGGTTATTAAAAACTTAACTTACTAAAAATAATTTACAGGTTCGATTCTCTGGTGTGTAATTTTCTGGGTACAGCTGTGTATTGGATATTAAAAACTACAAAACATGAGGAGGTTTGATGACATTATTACCATTAGAAATGAAATATTATTGTAGTTAATGTCATGATGTGACTATTTTTCATTAATTATACATATTAATGCTATATTGATGATATGAAAGTGAAACGTTTTGGGGTTATATAAGTGGATGTAGAGAACAACTTAAATTAGATTTTTATTTCTATATTTTACTGAGTGGCGGCTATATAGTATATAAATAGTATATGTTACAGAAAGCTATAAAACTTACGTAAGATAATATTATTAAAAATCAAATATTTTTATAATTATTAATCAAGTGGGGTAGGGTCTTTTTCATATATTTAATGGCGGTGTGGTGTAGACATTTATATGCGTGGTTCTCTTCAGTATTGGCTCGAGAGAGAGAGTATCGTTCATTGTTATGGAAGCAAATAACTTTCCGAATGTCTGGTATTCTTCATTGAAAACAAATCTGAAAAATGTTTATTTGAACGTGTAATGAACTTAGTTTGCAGCATTTGCTGCACAAGCCACTAGTGTAGCTATAAAATCATAATCTGATACAGTAGGCCATGATTGATATAAATAGGACAAATGAAAGTTGTAGGTCAGTACTATTGAATAATAATATTATTACAAGTTAAGGTTATAGTACTAATGCTAACATATAACTTCTGAAAGAAGCAATTTTGCTGAAACCTTTTTAATATAATACTCACTGTGTATTTTGAAACACTATTGATATTGGCTATAGTCAGATGAAAAGAGCCAGCATCATAGAATCAAGAGTAAATTGTAGATGGAGTAAGTGGTATGTTTCTGTTTGTAGGTTATTCAAGTCTGGTTTAAATTTCTTGTAAAATTTTGAGGCCTACTTGTTTTGAAAATCTATATTGTCACAAATTGAGTATCATGCATAGTAAATACATAATCATTTCTAGTTATCAGTTACTAGTTAAATTCCCACATTTTCTAAATATTCAATATATAGCCTAATAGCTCATTATCAAAATAAGCAGCCAATGTGATAATCAGTTCACCTTTAAAGATTGTCTTCCCTGTATTAGCTTTCCAAAGCGTCTTTTAAACGTTATGTTATCAGTCATTCACGAAACATTCCTTAATGAGAAATATAATATATTATTTTCACTATTTTTGTTTGAACCCCTGCGGTGTCATCTGCCATATTTAATTATCTGTCAAATAAGTTAACTGGCTAAAATCTTACATTTAAAGTTAACAAACACTTAATATGTTAAACCAAACTAGTGTTGAAGACATGAAAAAACTATATTTAACAAACTGTTTAGAGTTTAACATTCGTTAAATGTTATAACAATACTTGTAGAAACCGGCCATTAGTGCTTTTAATATGTATAATGTAGGCCTAAGTGTAAGTAGAGTTACGCTGAGTTCCTGTATACAACAATATAAAGTTGCATTATTACTCAAGTACTTTTTATGACATTAAATGAAATAAAATAAATAAATTTGTTTTATTTTACGACTCTTTATCAAGAGCGAGGGATGGTTATCTAGTGTCTGAGTGAAAAAGGTGATAATGCCAGCGAAATAATTTATAAGTTTAGGGTCCAGCGCCGAAGGGTACCCAGCAACATTGTTAGTTTTGGCAAATGATGGAAATAAAATGCCTTTCATTATAGCACTGATCTACTGTGAAACAATTTTAGTGACAAAAAAAGGTAGGCAAAAAGAAATTGAAGAAACTACCAAAATAATATATCACTGAATATAGGAAACTTAAAGTTTAAAAAGGCCAGAGAATTTAATTATTTAAGTCATAAAATATACATGGTCGGTAATGTTGCGGCTGTACGCGCTATTCCGGGCAGATCCATGAACAGTAACCGTTGTCGCCACTGCTTCAACGAGATAGAAACCCTCGCCCACGTTCTTGGATCTTGCCCGCATGGTGAGACATTACGCAATGCCAGGCATCACAAAACCAGGGCCGCGATCGCTCAAGCTCTTGGCGACAAGGGATATACCACCTATGAAGAAATCCATGGTCTATCGGAAAAGGAAGCTGTCGGCGGGTTGATATAATAGCCTTTAACAACACAACAGGCTATATAATAGATCCTACTATCCGCTTCGAATTGAATACAACTCAACCGGAAGATGTCAACAATGAGAAGAATCAAATTTATTGTTCAAATGTTCCTTATTATTTACATACGTATACGTTACAAACTATTGAAATTATTGGGTTATTTGTGGGTGCTAGAGGCACGATTAAAAAAAAAAAAATTATTAATTTCTGCAAAGAGTTCAATCTTGAATCCTCTTAGGCCAAGATTGTTTCTTTGATAGCTCTAAAATATTCAATCTATCTTCTGAGAAAACACATATATAAAGTAAATTAATAACACAATAAGAATTACATTTCTCACGAAAACATTTTCATAAAATTGTACGTGTTTACTAATACTTGTATATTTGGTATACTTTGTCCTTCAGGGCAACCCCTATTTTAGGGGAAGTAAAAAAAATTAGAAGCTGATGGTTGTGCAAGTAATACGAAGATTGACAACAGCCAATAAGCGTTTCTTTGTACTAAAGTCTATCCTCTCATCAAAAATTCTATCAGTAGCTACCAAGATTCAACGCTAGAAGACCATCATACTGCCAGTCCTACTTTATGGTGAGGAAACATGGACCTTCACAAAAAGGATGCACTTAAATTAATAGTTTTCGAAAATAAAGTGATGCGTAATTTTTTTGCTCAATAAATGCAGATGAATTTGGCGAAAAAAAAACAGAGAAATCAGATTATTATTTCCTGAGCCAGAATAAAGTAATAATCACAAGCAAAATACTCCATTGGCTAGGACACTTTCTGAGAAGAGAAAACACCTCCCTTTTAAAAACTGCTTGGCGGGGACACTACAATTAACACAGACCACAGGGAAGACACAACTCAGACGAAGAAAGCAAATCTTCTTTGATCTGAACAGTGCAGGAGGGAACGAAGAGAGAGCACAGGGTAGAATAGAATGGAAGAAGCTCGTGAATGAGGTCAAAACTCTCTTTCGGTTTGAAGCGCCACATATGTAAATAAGGCGAATATCAGGTAATCTATGGCGAACCTGCATAATACAATCTCGTTGTCAGCAATTCCTTCGACGCCAAATAACCTAGCAGTCGATAAATCATTGTTAAATTACCGACAAAATGTACTATGTGCTAAGTTATACACCGAGGCGGTTATTTCCGGACATTATACCGAATCCGCTTTCCCGAACATCCATTTTCCCGAACAGAATTTTTCCCGAATACAAAATTCCCGAATCCACATTCCCGATTTCTTCGATTTCCATTTTCCTGAGAGGCTAATACAATAGTGTATATTATCATACAAATGTCTTTAATGTAATTAATTATGGTATAATTAATTACACTTTCTCTTTATAAAATGAAATAATGTCCAAGTGTCCTCAAGTAATCGAGGTGTGTGTTATCGGCTGCATAGGTGTGACAATCCTGCACGATATTTCGTATTCGTGTTTGAAGTTGTAGCAACTCTCTCTGCGGCTGGCCCTTTCAGTACTTGCAGGTTATTAGGCGGTCCAGAAGTAATTTTTTTGTTTCGTGGTAACATGTAGTGATTGTCAGTTCATGTCTTTTACTGTAGTTTTTGTAATTCTTTTGTTTCCTGGCAACATGTACTGTCCGTCAGTTTATATCTTTTATTGTTCGGGAATTTCTCGCTTAATAAGTTCGGGAAACTGAATAGTAAATGAAATTCCGGACCGTGGCTTCGGGAACATGGCTTCGGGAAAGTAGCATTCGGGAATCCGGATTCGAGAAAATGGTGGGAACGCAAGGCGGCAAATAATGGGCACGGTGAATAAAAATGTTGTTTAAAACATGAATTTCTACCCAAACGTGGATGCGATAGAAGAATATTAAAAGAACAACGTATTAGACCAGTGATGTCAAAACAAGCGCATTTTTCTGACCTTGACGACGTGCGCGGGCATTAAGCGCTAGGTATGCTAGGAGGAATAAGCAGCCTGTTGGATTAAGAAAACAGTGGTGCACAAACTTCAAACGGAACGTGAAATTTCATGTCGTTATTTTTATATGGCTTCTTTCTGTTTGTTATTTTCTATATTGTCTGTAAAACAAAAGTACTAACACTTATTTCTTAACCTAATATTGCAGTTGTGTTTTAAACGTTAATAACATAATAAAGAGTAAAGAATAAATATTCACACACATTCCATAATAACTACAACTATAATGTACTAAGTGAATGAAACATAATGAAAGTGTTATCCCAAAGAAAGACACTGAATATGACATGATAAGTTGAAATTGATATTGATGGTTTCTTTAGCTTTATAAAAGTATTTAAAACAATATTATAGTACAAAGCAAAGTTGCCTAGGTACAGTATATGTTTTAACTGTAACTAATATTACATAATAAAACTCTTATCGCATTATGCTTTTAAGTGATGTTGGTGCGCAACTTTCTGTTTGAATATTAAATTATCTCGAAATCTGCTGAAGCTATAGAGCTGACGTTTTACCAACACATAGGCACATATCTTTTGTTTGTGATGTGACAGTATTTGCTTTGTTAATTCACTTCCTTACAAACATATTCCATGCGAATATTTTCAAACAATTTAATATACTATCTTCAGTAATACGTATTTACGATATATTAGATTTACGAAAACAATGTTTCAGTACCTGTAAGGCTACTAAATAAACATATCTGAAAATTTCACTTTTGTGTAAAAAAAAGTTGAGAAAATATTCCTCTTGAATAAAAAAGCAAACTTGTGAAAAATGAGCATTAAAATTAAAACTTACAAACTTACATTCTTATGATGCACTTATACTTCTCAGATAAATCTAAAAATTAACATGGATACAGTTTTAATAAGTTCTCTTCCCTTTATCCATTGAATCAGTGCTGGCCATCCCAGTATATAGCTTGACCAAGCGGCATATACTACCTTTTTCTTCTGTCTCTTTCCTTTCCGCTGTAAAGCTCTCAGGCTCTCCTGGGCTCTAAAGCGCGCGCTTGCTCCTATGGGCATCAGTTGACATCACTATATTAGATGGTATTCTTTAGTAACGTATAATTTTCAAACCAAGAGTTTTGAGGTTGGATTCCAGACTTGGAGAGAGGAGATTAATCTTCTGCACATGGAATTGGGTAGTTGTACCTTTTCGTTTACCGCCCTATGTTGTCTCCGCAGTGGTTCTACGATATACTGACCACATGATCAGGGAGGTCACATTGTCAATGTGTCTAGTTTAGAGTTGAGCTTAAACGATATTTCCAAGTATCTGTGACAACTGTGACTGTGACAATTAAATATCAGTGACTTTTATCTGTGATTTTGTCACACCCATATTTTATATCGATAAGTAGACACAATATGCATGATATGCACCGATATTTTGTCACACCGATAAAAATTAACAGGAAATATTGAAGAGCAGTGCATGGGGTGCAATGTGAATACGAATTCTCTATACACGCCACACATCAGTGGTGTATATGGGAAAATGCAACAAATAAGTTATGTACATTTACCATTAACAAATAAATACTAAGCTAACACAACAGAAACATGTAAAAAGTTGACCTCATATACCAAGAGGTTATATCGTAGTTGATTGTAGATATAATTTTTTAATGTAGTTGGGTATGGAGAAATTGAGGTTATGTGATTATTCTAATCGTTTTAAAAATTGATCCTGCATTAACATTATAATATTGAGTCAGAATAAAAATTAACGAAACATCAGTATTCCGAAAAACAATGAAAAATAATTATAAAACAAAACTGTTGTTCAGACAGGATTTTACACAAGATAAAGTATTGGTAACAATGGTATTATTACTATTTAAATCGTGTAGTCATTATATAATTTATAATAAGATGGTGAAACTAGCGCTGAAGTAGTTTCGGCGAATTCGGATGTGAAAATCGTGGTATTTATAAGGATTTTTTTTTTTTGGAGAGAAAGTTCCTCGGGTTAAACTAGCGCTGAGGTAGTTTAGGTGATTTCGGAAGTGAAAATCGTTGAATTTGATTTTTTGTGGAGATGCAGTTGATCGTATATCCATGGCATAACAAAGCCTAAACTAACCAAACCTAACCTGTCACAGATTCGTATATGCAAGGTGTATATGCGGAGTACGAAGGGAACTACCTTAACGCTAGTTTAGTCGTTGATCCTATATGTCTAGGCGTAATAAAAGCTTAAACCAACCAAACCTGACCTGTCACAGATTCGTATATGCAAGGTGTATAAGGGTAATACAAAGGGAACTAGCTCAAGGTTAGTTTAGCGAAATAAGTTGCCCATCATATTTGCCAGTTTTGTCTCGTTCGGTTTTAATTGAGTGGAAAATACTTACAAATTAATATAAATTGACAGTAAGCTTAATATGAAAATGTGAAGATCTCGGGGAATACATAAAATATTTATAAAACATATATACAGAATAAAATATGAAAACAAAATGTCAGATTCATGATTATGTTATTATAATGCCGCTAATAACTTTGCAACACATCATCACTTTGAAAAAAAATAATATTGAACAAAATATCACGAAAAAATAATCAAATACCACCGCCCGATTACTGTTATTGTATCATGCGCATGCGCAAACCCACGACGTAGAGGAGAAAATATCAGTCACAGACGTTGCAACGGTGACAGAGTACTGAATACGGAGCAGATTTCGATAGCGATATTTTGTCACAGATATTTCGCGTCATCAGTCACAGGTTTATCTGTGACAAAATATCGGTTTGAGAAAATTATCGGCCATCTCTAGTCTAGTTAAAGGTTGAAGGCTATATTGTCGCCACGCGTCGCTTTGCCATGTATGTCGGCATCAAAAGTGAAGGTAAAACAGGCCAACTATGGTGGTTATACTCTTTAAAATTAAACTGGCTACTGATTTCCTGACCCAAGTATGCAGTTATCTATTGTATCATTAGGCCTATTACTGTTATTATTACCACCATTATCATCATCATTATGATATGTAACGCACGTAGCATAATAAAAGCAGCAATATTAGTAGCAAAAATACAGAAAAAAGTAAAATCCTGTGATGTACCGCAATGCACATTACCGTGGGCAATAATCATAAACATACAGAATACTCGTATAGAAAACTAGTAAATGCTGTTATTCTCTTTCAAGCCATCAGAGCCGCAACGCTGTTATAAGAATACACAGACAGAAATCAATAGTTTTACCCACGCTGAATTACAAACACGAAACCTGGACTTTAGAGATAGAGATGAAAATAATGACGAATATTTCAAGGAAGGCACCATTTAGAAACAAAACACAAGGAAGTGGAAAACCTTAAATAGGTCAAACTGTCCGCAAAACAAATGAAGTGGTTCGTGTCTCGATGTTTCTAATTGCACGTCATTTATAAATATATGGCCACGTATTAATTTATGAACATGACTGTATAATAATGCATTGTAATTCGTACCAGGCGAAGTGGTTTATTGTTTCGCAAGTAGTCACCTTCGATCATGCTGACCACATGGACATCAACCAACACTTTATAGTTTGTGTTTGGAATAATGTATAAGGGGTGGAAGTGAACTAACCCTGCAGATTTCCAGAACGAATAGCTCATGTTTTTATTTTAGTAGGTTATTTTACGACGCTTTATCAACAGCTTAGTTTTTAGCGTCTGAATGAGATGAAGATGATAATGCCGGTGAAATGAGTCCGGGGTCCAGCACCGAAAGTTACCCAGCATTTGCTCATATTGGGTTGAGGGAAAACCCCGGAAAAAACCTCAACCAGGTAACTTGCTCCAACCGGGAATCGAACCCGGGCCACCTGATTTCCTGGCCAGACGCGCTAACCGTTACTCCACAGGTGTGGACAATAACTATGTTGTATGTAGCAAAAAGTGTAATACCATGTTGGTCAGAAGTTCATAGTTTTCTCAGAATTTTTTTCCCCCAAATGTTTAACAACCTCTTATTCGGTGACTATTAGCCTACAAGTAGGATTGTGATTTTTGTCCATATCGATAGAAAATGTAATAAATGGTCGTTTATCCCTCTGGCATAATTCAATATTGTGGATGATTTTTGTGTAAATTTATTTAAAAACCACTAATTTCAAGTCACTGAACGATGCAACAAGATTGCAACGTTATAACCAGAGAGAGAGGTGGGAGGCAGTTCACCTAGGGCAGTGGTCGACAGGTTGTGCATTTGTGACGTCGGAGCAAGGTCAGACTAGATGAGCACTTGAAGAGGAGCTGAGCAATCGCGCAGCGGCAAGCTATTACAGTTGTATAATAAGTAGTTCAGGGGAATTGGTTAAGTTCTAGTTTTATTTATACGTTGTATAGTGTCTGTACAGGATAACCCGTACGTAATGCCAATAATTTCAGGGACTTATTCTTTGAAATATTTCAAACTAACAAACAAAGAAACAAACAAACAAACAAGTTCGTCCAGTAATGGAATATGGTGCTGCATGTTGGGATCCTTGCAGATTAGAACATATTAAGACACTGTAAAAGATTCAAAAACCGGCTCTCAAGTGTTGTCGTAATAATTCACCATTAAAATGGGACACACTCACGGACCGGAGAACGCGAATTCGATTGTGCGCAATGTTCAAAACATACAGAGGTGAGCCTGCCTGGAGAGAAATAAAAAATAGGTTGCAGCCGTCAAATTACTCTTCAAGGAACGACCACTCATATAAATGGAGGGAAAGAAGACAGAGGACGGACACTGGAAAGTTTTCTTTTCTCAATCGTACTATCAGGGACTGGAATGCTTTGCCTGCAAACTTACTAAGGGCTTTACCAATAACCAAAAATGTATTTAAAAATAGGCTTAAGGACTTTACTAATAGAAGGTAGTGTATTATACACACTACTTAAAGGGTGTAATTGATATCTTGTTATTTGAAGTGTTCTATCAGTGAGGAAATGTGTTGTGTCAGTGAAGTGTGTAGTGTCAGTGAAGTCTATTGTGTAAGTGAAGTGTGTTTGTGTCAGTGAAGTAGCTGTGCAAAGTATTTGAACAGTGAAATGGTTAGAAGAGTTAGTGAAATCAGGTAGAATCAGTGCAGTGAGTGAATTGACAGCGAAATAAGTGTAGTGCCGAAAGGTACTTGTGCAGGTATGAACCTTCACACTCGTGGGTCTTAGTTCGAACTTAGGGTTAATATACAAATTAGGTTTATTGAAATGTTATTTTAAGTGACCATGCTTCATTTAATTTAGGATGCTCCTTGTTATTATTATTATTATTATTATTATTATTTATTATTATTATTATTATTATTAATTATTGTTTTTTATTAGTTGTGTTTATTAATTGTCATTATTGAGTGTAATTAGTTACCACTGCCACCGGGTATATACCCATTTGCAGTGTGAATAAATACATACATACATACATACATACATACATACATACATACATACATACATACATACATACATACTGTACATACATAAAATCTTGCTCGTTTGTACTTCCTTATCGAGATAAAAATTATTGTATATGAAATATTTCATAGGATTTTTGTGAAAGCCATTGGTTTAATTTCCAATATATTCAGTCAATGTAAGAGAGCGGAGTATTATGAATAATCATTGAAAGAATTTTTAGTTTTGTCCTTCAAATGTGCAGAAATTTGATCCGAACAAATGTAACATTATAAATTTCCTATTGCTGAACGAAAAGTTACATTTCTTCGGATCAAATTTATACACATTTATAGGACAAAACTAAAATCATTTCAATCATTTGTTACCATAATACACTGCTCTCTTAAACCGACTGAGTATATTGGGAATTAAATCATGGCTTTCCCAAATTAGGCTAAGGAATGTCGCATATAAAAACCATTTTTGTCTCGAAAAGAAAACGAAAACGAGCAAAATTGTATAAAATAATCATATGCACGAAATTTAGAGCTGACACTGGTGATGCTAATTATAATTGATACAGTAGTGACGCTACTGATAACCATTCTAGTGGTGACGGTGGTAGCTCGATTTCCTAGCACCTGTCTATCAGCGCAATGCACTCTACTTGCAATTGCTTAATAACCTGGGACTCAATCACTGGACATCTGTCCCCATCTAATCAAGTGTGTGTACCCTACAAACACTGGTGCGTGCACGGAACCTGCGTCTGCGCAGATAGACGATTATATTGCTGGAGACTTCGTGCAGTATTTCTGGTTTCCTCGACGATTATTATATTCCATCACTCCTGTCCCAACACCACCAACACCACCATCATCATCATCATCATCATCATCATCATCATCATCATATGAAATCAATTAATTGTCTCAATGTCTTTAATGGCCGAGTGTATCATTTTTTACCATAACTTTACCTAGGTTAAGTTAGCATTTTACCCTGTTCAACCTCAGTATCCGGTGCATTTATCACGGTCAAAATTAAACGTGGCACTTTACCGAGATAAAACTTAACCGCTTGCGATGGAGTGATTTTGTGGAATTTATCAGGATCACGTTCCAACAAAATGGCGGTGAGATTCGATGTTCGTGATGGAATTGTCGGCCTGGGTGACTCAGTAGGTACAGTGCTGGTCTTCTGTGCTCGAGGTTGCGGGTTCGATCCCGACCCAGGTTGATGACATTTAAGTGTAACAAGAAAACCGCGGTCAAAATACGATTGCGCTGCACCAACGTTCAGGGCATAGTTGCGCCCCACGGTCAGATAAGATGCAGCAGATAAAAAAGAGTCCCTGTTTTGCGGGCATAGTTGCGCCCCGTTCCCATCAGGTAGAGAAAAGGGGCATGGCATAGTTGCGCCCCGATGAAATAGGTAGAGAAAAAGACATTACGGGAACTCGAGCCTCGTAATCAACCAACCTTATTGATTTCTTATTCGATTTAATATTCATTATCGATACCGTTAAAATGAACACCATGAAGTTGGCAGTACTTTATTAACTGATATATTTTTTATTAGGTTATTTTACGACGCTTTATCAACATCTGAGGTTATTTAGCGTCTGAATGAGATGAAGGTGATAATGCCGGTGAAATGAGTCCGGGATCCAGCACCTAAAGTTACCCAGCATTTGCTCATATTGGGTTGAGGGAAAATCCCGGAAAAAACGTCAACCAGGTAACTTGCCCCGACCGGGAATCGAACCCGGACCACCTGGTTTCGCGGCCAAACGCGCTAGCCGTTACTCGACAGGTGTGGACAACTGACATATTCAAATGAGTGAGAATATGGGGCCTTAGCTGTCTTGACATTTTATTAGTGATTTTCACACCGTCTGTAGCGTATAGTGAGGTTAATTTAAAATGAATGTTATGTTTAGTGAAAAGGGTAAAGAGTTAAAAATTCACAATGGTTCTAAGTTTCAATTTTCGAAACCCTGTATCGTAGGGTTAAGATATCGATGTACAAACAAAAAATGCAGTTCATTTATTGTGTGTGATCGATAAAAAGGTGTTATTTTAAATAGCAAAATTGATCATATGCTAGGCTTACCTGATTTCAATGCAGCTATCACTAAAATAGTTCAGTTGTTGCGCGCTTCGATTTTCTTAGACCGCTCTGCTTGATTCGTTTGTTTATAACGCCACAGAAAGATAACATGAATATATGGAACAAAAAGAAGACCTCGAATTTTTCATATCATGAAATAGGGAGTCTATTAGAGCTGGTTGGCTCTTACGCCAAGACGGGAGACTGTATTCTGGTGTGAGTACAGCCTACCGTTCCCACAATATCCGGAAATCCATGTGCTTGATGGAATCCATCCATTACAGATCGTAGTTCTGCTCTTCAAGTATATGAAATATAGCGTGAGCAGAAAGACGCAATAATGTTCGACACGTGATTAATAATACTACGCGACTTGCGCTCGGGCGCGAGTTCGATTTCCGCTTGAGCTAATTACTTGTTGGGTTTTTCCAAGGTTTTCCCAACCGTAAGACAAATGTCAGGTAATCTATGGCGAATCCTCGGCTTCATCTCGCCATCACTAATTCTATCGACGCTAAATAGCCTCGTAGTTGATACAGCATCGTTAAATAACCAAGTAGAAAATAATACTACGTAATGTCGTAGCAGATGAATATCAGAAATATTATCAATCACAATGTTAGGCCTTAAATTAAGGTAAACATATTCCTCATAATCGAAGTTAGGACCAAATGCGTAACTACTGCAAGAACCCTCCCCCCTCGGTAATTTTGCCGATCAGGTACAAACATTATTGTACACGCCGCCATAACTGCTTCTAGCTTCCTCTATGCAAATAACGTTATGACTTGTAAAACTGATTCAACTGGGTTATATTATATTAATAAGTGCAAGAGTGGCATATATAACAGACTAGGAATTTTGCTAGTGACTCATTTTTGTAATCATTGAGTCTACATGATGAAATGCGAGAAATATTGTTACGTCATGACACAGCTTAAAGTTACACAATTTCATTTGCAATCTTAAATTACTGGTAATTTCATTTGACTTGGGAAAACCGGAACATCCAATCGTCCAGGCCGAACATGGTGGGAACAAAAGAACATGACTCTGAAAACCGGAACTGCCCCGGCAAATCGAGACGTTTTGTCACCTTACCTACTGTAAATTACCCTACAGCGTACGATCTTAGCGTTATTAAAATTCTATTCATAGATGAGACGGGATTATTTCCATTAAGCTAGTAGGAAATTCCATATTTCATTGATTTCACTCAATTACTACCACACGGTTTCTTTGGACAGACGAAATCTTTCCTCGCATTTCCTTTCCTCATATTCTTCAAAAGAAAACTCTTGTTACGTTTTCTGACCGAGATTGGTGCACTCGGCCATAAGTTCCATTTAACAGAACAATATTCAATAATCACTTTCGACCTCAGTTTATTTTAAAGTGAATAGATGTATAGGAACAAATCGAATTGCATGCAGTGTGACAGTTTCATTTTTAACAAACTTCCAAACAACAAATGGAGAAAAATTCAATATGCACATGTTTTTGTGCAAAGGAAAATCATTATTAACAAATAACGAAAAGAGCAAAAGAAAATGACAGAGGATATATTGAATACTTTGGATTACCGGTACATGAAACGTCATTATTCTTGGTACATGTAATTTTTAGGTTAGATAAGGATAGATTCAAGGATTAAATAAATATCATCACAGGCAGAATGAATTTAGTAAATGCGTTGCCGAGTGACCGAGTAATTCGTCAAATATGTCATCAGTAAAGTCTGTCAGTCAGTCACTTAGGTCAGTCAATCAGTCAGGTCTGCAAGTCAGTCCGTCCGTCAGTCAGTCAGTCAGTCAGTCAGTCAGTCAGTCAGTCAGTCAGTCAGTCAGTCAGTCAGTCAGGTCTTTCAGTCAATCAGTCAGGTCAGTCAGTCAGATCCGCCAGTAACTCAGGTCAGTCAGTCAATCATTCAGTCAGTCAGTCATGTCATGTCAGGTCAGGTCAGGTCAGTCAGTCAGGTCTGCAAGTCAGTCAATCAGACAGTCAATCAGTCAGGTCAGTCAGTCAGTCAGTCAGTCAGTCAGTCAGTCAGTCAGTCAGTCAGTCAGTCAGTCAGTCAGGTCAGTCAGGTCAGTCAGCGAGGGAAATCGGAGGAGAAACGTTTATAAGGTACGCGAAAATGCTTCCTTGCAAAGCAAAACGGAATTGAAAGGAAGTGTCTATTTGAGCTCCAAGCCTTTTGGACACTTGTCTCACCCCGATTTCCGCCGTTACATATGAAGGAACATTAGAAGATTTTGAAGGAAAAATAGAAAATCTAATTAACCTGATAGCTATCACTTGAAGGGGAAGAACGAAGCAGGAAAGAACAGCAACATGGTAGGATCGCTGAAGGTGTTAAAAACCTGGGCAATGAGTGGGAAGAGTGGGCGCCGCTATCATCGCAAGATAAGGGATCGAATAAACTTGCCTGGAATATCGAATGGCAACATGCGAAACCAAAGGCGATTTCAGAAGACTTTAATTTGAAAAATGCCGAAATTTATTTTGGACGGAAAAAAACCATAGGTCCGTGGCCCTTTTCTGTTAGGACTATCTCTACATTTATCTTAGCGCCTTAGGAAAACCACGAAATGAATATACTCTATCGATAATTATTAATTATATCAGGCAGCGAGACGACCGTGTGAAGAATTTGAACGACTGAACGAATGGGGGGAATTTGGAGAAAAAACATTCAAAAGGTACACATCATTGCAAGAGAAAATGGAGTTGAGAAGATGTATCTACGTTGGTGGAAAACCTCGAGTGACTTTATGATGCATAAAAAATGGAGAGAGGAGGACAGTTTCAGAAAACACGAGGTACGATGTTCATCTTACACTTTTATTTTCATGATACTATTACAGTGATGTTAAAGTTTACAGAAAAACATGCCATATCATAACGTTACAATTTTTCTTTCTTTGTAGGTCGATTATAGGAGTTTTATACATCAGAAAAAAACTTGACATCCAAATATGTAAGTATTAATATGGATGGTGAAGCTATGTTAAAAGAGAATGTCAAGAAAGAATAATGCTCAAACTGATCAATAGGAGAAAAGGAAATTGGCTAGGTGACTAAGTAGAAAATGCCTACTGAAAGATGCACTGTAAGAAATGGTGAACAAGAAAAAAGTTTGAACCAGAAGAATATATCAGATGATAGACAAAATTAAGTATCATATGGGAAGACTAAGAGGAAGGCGCAAAAGGGAAAAGATTGGAGAATGCTAAGTTTGCAGTGAAATACCTGTCCTTGAGCAGAAAACTATTAATGAATGAATGAATGAATGAATGAATGAATGAATGAATGAATGAATTCGCAAGAGTAAGGGTTAGCTGCTACTGTAAACGAACTTCAGACGAATCACAAACAAAATACTGTTGAACTGAATAAGTAAAAGACATAAAGAAGTACTTAAGATAAAAAAAAACTTAGAAGTTAATGGTGGTAACAGGGAGTTGAAATTGAGATATATAATATGTTGAAAAGATAATTTTATGTTGAATGGATGGACAATACAGGACGGATAAACATCCAAAAACAAAAATGTATAACGAAACAGACAAGAGCACAAACCAACCACAATGATTTTCAATTCGCCAGCTAATGGCATACCTGCATATTTTAGTGAAATTAAATTGAGCTGTATTTACTTTACTCTGTTTGGACCCGAAGCAACCTGCAACAAAGGACTCATCGTAGAAGCGTGTTTTCCCTCTCAGAGCAAAGGCATTTACAGCATTCATTACAACGCTTGAGGCGGGGTGTAGTGCTGTGTTCCGAGGGCCATATACTCGTATGTCCGAAAACGTAGAATTAACGCAAATCAAACTATCTTATATAGCCCATTAATAATGTACCCAGCAATTTTTTAATTGTATATTCTTAAGGATATTTCTCTTATAGGCAAATGCATTGAATTTCTACACCAATTTGCCATGGTTTGAAAATTAATAATTGTAATTGAAATTTTGATCCGTATAAAATACAAGGGTGAAGCTTAGGCTAAGTAATGTCATTAATTTCAGGGGGTTATTCTTTGAGATATTTAAAAAAAAGACGTTTAATATTTTGCACGTTTTTGCTTCCTTTTAGAGATAAAAATTGTTTCGGAATATGTATTACATGTCTTCCTCGGTGTTAAATTTTACCGTATCTAGCTAACATGTTTCAGCCTGTTATGGGCCATCTTCAGAACTGGTTGGTGCTGGTTTTGGCGCCTTTTGTTTGTGTTTCCTGTGAGGGTGTGTTTGTGTAGTATAATGTGGAGTCAAAGAGTGTGTGTTCCGAAATTGAGTTGTGTGTTGAGAATTGTGTGTTGCGTGTTGAGGAAGCACAAACAAAAGGCGCCAAGACCATCACGAACGAGTTCTGAAGATGGTCCATAGCAGGCTGAAACATGTCAATCAGGTACGGTAAAATTTAACACGAGAGAGACATATAATACATATTCCGAAGTGATACAGTGTTAAAAGTTGTGTAATCAAGTATATAAAAATTGTTTTATGTGAAACGTTTCATACCGTCTTTTGGAAAAGCCATTGATTTAATTCCCATATGCTCAGTCAGTTTAACAGAGCAGTGTATTATGATAATAACTTATTGAAAGAATTTTAGTGTTATCCTTTAAATATGCAGAAATTTTAACCGGACAAAGATAACATTTTTAAATTTCTTATCAGAACGAAAAGTTACATTTGTTCGGATCAAATTTCTACGCAGGAAAAAGACAAAACTTAAATGTTTCCAATAATTTACTATCATAATAAACTTCTCTATTAAATTGACTGAGTATATTTGGAATTGAATCGATGGATTGTCCAAAGCAAAGTATGAAATGTTCAGATAAAACAATTTTTATCTTGAAAAGGAAGGAAAAAAAAACGAGCAAAATTGTATTTAACATTTTTGTTTGAAATATCTCATAGAAGAACCTCCTGAAATTGATGTCATTACTTACGGTTCAGTCCGTATATGTCAAAAAAGAGCAGGAAACCCATTCAGGTATAGCATATACCACATTACACTGAACAATACATAATAATTACGATAATTTCAAGTAGAGAACATACATGTATAAACAGTTCTAATTATTCAATAATTGAAATTGTTGCCTACATAAAGGTGGACTCCCATCAAGACTCACTTCAAATTTTAATTTAGTATCTGTACAGTCTTAGAAAAAAGCTTTGTCGCACAGACACTATGAGAGTCCCAGAAAGGAGGCAGTGCATATGATCAGAGGACGAGCGACCTAGTTCACAAGAGAAGGACTAGTTGAGATAATAAAATTAGGTTTGTTTCGTTGTATGATCATGCGCACTGCCTCCTTTCTGGGACTTATAAAGTATCTGTGCAACAAAACTTTTTCTAAGACTGTGTATGACGTCTTATCTTAGGCCGATTCTAACGGTTCTCCAACAAATCAATTCAGATGAAATATAGCGATTTCTTTGTATTTGTACATATAGACTACTGTATATGGTATACATTCAATGAAGGAATAAAAGAAAGTAATTATTAATATACAACACTTAGCCTAAATTGAATTCAATTCATTTCAGTCTCATATTTAATAATAATAATAATAATAATAATAATAATAATAATAATACTTACTGGCTTTCAAGGAACCCGGAGGTTCATTGCCGCACTCACATAAGCCCGCCATTGGTCCCTATCCTGAGGAAGATTAATCCAGTCTCTATCATCATATCCCACCTCCCTCAAATCCATTTTAATATTATCTTCCCACCTACGTCTCTGCTTATTTGAAGGTTTCGTAGCAAGCTGTTTTTTACGGTGTTGGGATGTTAACCCTTCGCCCAACCCTCAAGCTGGAGGACCACCCCTCATCGGCTCTCCGCGACTGCTTATTCAATATATTTACTGCTACCCTCCATAATAATAATAATAATAATAATAATAATAATAATAATAATAATAATAATAATAATATTAATAAATAATAATAATAATAATTTATTTAATCTGGCAGAGCTAAGGCCAGCAGGCCTTCTCTTCTGCCCCGCCAGACTCTAATTCTAATTGAATACAATTGCTTACATAGTTATTACATTAATATCTAGACCATAAAACAACATGAAAGTAAATAGTGAAAGTTGGATAAGTAATGTTAATGTGACAATAATAAACATTGGTAAGAAATAGTTATAATAATAATAATAATAATAATAATAATAATAATAATAATAATAATAACAACAACAGTAATAATAATAATAGTAATAATAATAACAGTAATAATAACAACAACAATAACAACAACAACAATAACAATAATAATAATAATAATAATAATAATAGTAGTAAGAATAATAATAATAATAATAATGAGATAATTTAGATTTAGATCGTAATTAATTTTAGTTATTGCATCATTTATTTCGTCAGTGTGGAATTTTATGTATATTTGAAGGTCGTCTGCATAGAGATGGTAAGAACCATTTTCAGAAAAATGTAAGTACAACAATAGTACACAGCCGACAATATAAACGTTTCTCTCATTTACAGGGATTCTATGAATTCCTGTAGCTTTTATCCGATTTCAAGTATCGGAGAGTCCACGCTGTTTCACAGGCCAGTAAGCACATCTGTACGCAATGGCCATCAATATGAGTAATTTTCCTAAAGCTATTTTCTTCGTGTACATTGGTCCGTGCATAAATCAAAGACAAAGACTCTAGTCTTCATGGTCTTCATTCTGGGAATTTCTACTGATAATTTTTAATATATTATCCACTGCCAAGTTCAATCTTTGAGCTTTGCATCGAATCCATTAAAAGAGAAAGACGTTGGTTATCGAACTAGGAGAACAAGATTTCGATTCTGAAATGTACGAAATAGGAATTCAGTGGAAAATATGTAAATAGTTACACCACTACAAATAGTTATCTCAGTCGTTCAAGCAACTTAGAGGAAAGAGATTCGACTCTCGTAGCAGGCATTATTCTGGTGCCCACACAGTCTTCATAAAGCAAAGCGGTCGGAGCTTATAGCTATACGCCCACTTCCAGTTCGTCCGTTTTTGTTTCAATTCATCCATCATGCCCGACGCAACCCGCCCGTCACGTTGCGTTTCTTTCCTATCTCGTTGCCAAGATGGATGACGGCTTTTTACGACACGGCGACGTCATGTCTTCAGCCACAGATCTACAAGAGATGCCAGAAGACATCTCTTGGCCAGTTCACCAAAGTTTCGTTGCAATCGATTAGGAGATTGTGAAGGTATGTGGCTATAACACAGCCTTTCGCTATGGCAGGCTTGTCATGTAAAACAACTACACCTTTACTTACGTGAGAGTATATTCATTTTAAAGAAAATATTTTTTGGAGGCTCTCAATGTTACAGCTGTAGTTGTAATGTTTTTGACTACGAGCTCCAAAGAAAAAAAATTAAATGAACTACAGTACACGTCAAAATACAACCCGGATAAAGGAAGAATGGCCCAAAAAGTGTGGAAGATTTCAATTCAGATGCATTGTTAGTGTTGAAAAATGTAAAATGATTGGTCATGCATGTTCCAACTGTTTCTTCTTCCTTTTTTTTGTATTGTTGAACATCAATTTCGTCCGAATAATTCCATTATAATAAACAATTAAGAAGTTTAAATACACGAAATTTTTCTTTTCAGGTTATTTATAATGCCGGTGAAATGAGTCCGGGTGTACCACCGATACTTGCCCAACATTTTCTCATAATGGGTTGAGGGAAAAACAAGTAAAAACCTCAAACAAGTAATTTATCCCGAACGGGGTTCGAACCTGGGCCACCTGGTTTCGCGGCCAGACGCGCTAACCGTTACAGCACAGGCGTGGACACGAAATATTTCCTTGAGGGAACTTCATAACAAAAATTAATGGCTTCGACCGTGGCCGAGTGGTTAGTCTGCCCGTTTTTCATTGTGGTGACCAGGGTTTGATCTCCGTCTGGCCATGTGGAATTTGTGGTGGACAAAGCGAGCATGAATGATTTTTCTTGGGGGTTCTCCCATTTTCTCTAACCATTATCATAAATCCATCAAGTCGGCCTCGGTAACATAGTTGGTATAGCGCTGGACTTCTATGCTCGAGGTTGCGGGCTCGATTCCGGCCTAGGTCGATGGCATTTAAGTGTGTTTAAAAGCGACAGACTCATGTCAGTAGATTTACTGGCAAGAAAAAAGAACTCCTGCGGGACAAAATTCCGGCACACCGGCGAAGCAGATATAACCTCTGCAGTTGCGAACGTCGATAAACAAACCACGCACGCACACACACACACACACACACACACACACACACACACACACATATATATATATATATATATATATATATATATGTATATTAATTTTATAACACCTTCCCTCCAGTTACTTTCATGGGTACGTCTGAAGGTACGAAAAACAATACATTCACTGTCACCTCTATTTAGAATCATGCATACTCCTACTCCGAATTATCTGCTATCACGCTTTCAATTTCTTACAACTCTTCGAAACCGGCATCAAGCACTTCTTTCTATCCCTCATCATAGAACGTCTTTATACTCATCCTCCTATACTGTAGAAATACCTCGTCTCTAGAATTCGTTACCTAATGATGTCAGGGACTGCCAGACTTTATCACAATTCAAAATTAAATTGGAAAATTTTGCATTATTTAATGCTTTTTAGGTATTGCTACAGGTGTTGATTTGTGTTTCTTTTTACTCTAGATTAAAACTGCAAGTTTCTTGTTTATGTTGGTTAGTTAGTTAGGATACAATTAATTATGATACTTGATCACTCATCTAAAGTTTGTGTTACTGCAACCTGTGTATATTTTTGTGTGGCTTTATTTGTTTATAGTGTGATTTATTTCTTTTTATTTCTATTATTGTATTTGTATTTCTGGTAGTGTGGAAGAGAAGGCCTGATAGCCTTAACTGCACCAGAATAAATAAATAAATAAATAAATAAATATAAATAAACAAATAAAAATAAATAAATAAACAAATAAATAAATATTTCACAATCACCCTCACTCTGCGAAATTCCGAGATAGGCCTCCAGAACAAAATATAAAAAGTGACTGAAAATTATACACATGTGTGTCTCATAGAGACTATCATTATTATAACAAAACTAATGACAAAATAAGAGTAGATTTATTAAAAACTACAGTATAAGAAAAGGAAGCTCAATATAAGAGTCTGTATTAATAAATTTTGTGCAGTTATTGTGACATGATACTGTTAACAGCAATGTCTTCGAGTACCTAGTATTAAAATATTACAATGTCTCAAAATCAAAATTATTACAATTTACACTACTAAATAAAACATTTCTATCAGAATAATTGTAAACATGCATTATACATGAGTCATTCAATAATAATTAGTAGCAGCATTTGAATTAACAACAAAGAAAACATTTTTGGAACAATTGAATAAGTTCATTATTGTTTAGTCAATGACTTATGTAATATTTAAGGAGCGATTCCTTTATATTACATACTTTACTGTTTGTACGAACGTTTTCATCGCACATGCGACATCATCAGATACATTTTTATAATTAACCAATATGTTAACCTCAATTTTATGAATGCGTGTGAGCACAGTGAACATCAAATATCGATGAAATAAAACAATAAAACAAAAGTGAGGAGTTAAGGTTAAAATACAATATAAAATATACGAGAGTAAAAACATTTACAAAATATGTCATAAGCTTTCACTTACATTTTGTAATTATTAAAATATGTCTATAATTTATCTTGTTTATTAGTGCGTGTGTAAACTCGTTTACAATTTTAATTTACCATATGTGGAATGTGTGATGTGTGTTGCTATTGTGTTTATATTCGTTATTTAGAATTACAACAGATGTTTTATCTAAAATAGAAGAATTTAATTAAATTGAACAACGTCTAAATTAGAATATTTATTTATTTAACTAGCTAGCTAGCTAGCGAGTACAAATTAAAATTATAAAACAAAAATGTTTCTAGCCACTACCGTAAAAGCTCGTGTACGGTGTAGTACATGTATATGTACAATAGATGTACAATTTAGATTTACATGGTTATGTTCTAATAGAACTACTGAAATACTCTCATGGTTTTCAAAGTTGAAGAGTGAAGTTCTTATGAATATTTTGTATGTGTTTCAATATTGGCGTTATAGCTAGACATCGAAATGTTTACTGGCTGAAATTCTGTGTATATGTGAAATTAAACAGATAGTTTGATCAAATGGTGTGTGAAGAGCATATGTTATTCATTTATAATTTTAAATTAAAAATGAAATGAAAATTTTTGAAACAGTCACATCGTTGCCTTGCTCAGAAGTAATCTCCTCCAACATGAAAAACTCGCCTCCACATATCATGCTATCCACATAATCTTGTTGTACTAATCTTCGAACAGATTGCTCTACTGCTGCTATAATTGTCTGTCTGATTCTAAAGCGAACTCCTCTAAGTAGTAATTTCATTTTCGCGAAAAGGTCAAAATCACATGGGTTCATATCTGGGAAATATGGAGGATGCTCCAGAATTTCCCAGTTCCATCTGCGAAGTAAAATAACTACAGAGGCAGCGATGTGAGAGCGAACACCATCATGTAGCACAATAGGATGAGAATTCAGGACATTTGGACGTTTACGGCGCACAGCTGGTCGTAAATTGTGTTCCAGAAAGTAACTGTAATATGCACCATTCACATGATTTCCCGCAGGAACTCAATGAGTGACAAGGACACCGTCAAAATCATAAGCAACAGTGAACATGAATATGAATATGAAAGATTGGAGAATGCTGTGTTTGCAGTGAAATGCCTGCCCTTGAACAGAAAACAATGAATGAATGAAATAATTAATTAAGTGTATTATTTTATTATTAGCTGCTGTATATTCAATGGAATAGGCTATACACTAGAAAGTACATTTTTCTTCCGTAAAACTAAGATTAAATATTTCCCATTCTCTTTATTTACTGTAATATTAACAATTTTGGCTTTTACAAATTAAGTAGATTTTTAAAACGTACAGATTCGGAATTAAAAAATGGGTCGAGTCTTGGTAGCAGTCCTCCTCTATGTAGGCAACAAGCTTAGCAAGACTTTCACAAGTAGCATAAATTTAGGCGCTCTTGTTTACTGCACTTGCGCAATGCGTTGTATCTCGAACTTACTAAAATTAAATGGCCCAAATTTTGTTTCTGTGTCTGTACTGCAGCAGTCAATTCAGCGATAAATTTCAATCTATTTGAACCTTCGTAATATAGTATTACACCGTTGTAATCAGTTTTAATGTCCTTTAATACTGCTTTCCTTAAGGCGCATTTACATCGCTGTAACATTATTGGCAACTTAAGTTTCGAAACAAATCGTATGAACGTTGACAGGAAATGTGTTTTTTTTTTATGCAGCAAGGCAGTCAAAACAATTCAATATTGTTTCAGTGTCAGAATTTAGTTGAGTTGAAGATGTTGAAAGAAATACTTCTAACATTTTGAAGAATATCGTACATTTCTTTACTTCCGCTTCGTGATGGTCTCTATGTTTCCCTTTCCAATTCGGATAAAACTGTGGCGTTATATCCTTCACTTCATTATGCCTCAACTTTTCATATTTAAAGCTTCTGAAATTTCCTGTCAAGCATCATGTTTCTTGTTTATATTTTTATACCCCTCAAACTTTGCATCTCATAAAACCCACCGGTCTGTGTACATTTATATTAAAAGAACTGTAGCCGACTTTCTCGATTCTATTGTATTTTGGGATGTAAGTAGCATTCAAGAAATATAATATACAAAGGGAATTAAATGTTCACAATCTTGTTGAAAACAATGTTACGGAGGTATAAAAGCATTTTAACACTATTGTTAATACACGTTTCCAATATTTCTTCGATGTTTACCGCTCAAAGATAAAGGTAAAAAGGTAAAGGTATCCCCGTAACATGCCATGAAGGCACTTGGGGGCATGGAGGTAGAGCCCCATGCTTTCCATGACCTCGGCACTAGAATGAGGTGGAAAACAAATTTTTGTCTCAAGAGTACATTACGAAACCAAGAGATATTAATTGACTTAAGGAGGATATACGCAAAAAAACACAACATACCATACAATATGGTGCAAACAACGGTGTAGAATCTGCGTGACAGATTGCAGCAATGCATTCATAAGTGGTGGGGAACATATAAGTAATGTGCGTGCTATTTAGAAAATTAGATCACGTACCCAAACCGCATTTAATAGCTTGTTACATAATAATGTTAACATTTTGATTTATATCTTATATTGTTGATTTCATCTGGAAAATGGTCAAGTTTCCATGACTCATTCTGTAGAAGCTAGGCTTTGTCGATGATAAGTCAGTGCCGTCTTGCGTTCTTTTATTCTAATGTCGGATGCATCGAGCAGCATTTGTCAAACTTTCACGAAATTCATGTTGCATTATATAATATCTGCCCGAGTGACCGTTAAATTTCAAATAAATTTCTTGGTCGTGGGCGTCACAGTACTAAAAGCATACAACCTTTTGCTATCTCTCTTCCCCTCACTACAAACCGTGAGGATGCACGGAGGCAGAGAAATAATAAAATCTCTGATTTAAATTGGCGTGTTTTTTTGTTTAAATTGAATTCAGTTGATTTAATTAGGTATTTAGATTGGGAAGTTTAACATCGCTGAGCTAAGCGAACAAAATCGATATTGGGACGCTATTTGATTGTAGCAAAGAGTATAAAACATTATATTACACAGAAGAATATATAAAACGTGTATCAGACCACGTTTAACATAGCCTATGCCACTGAAACCAGAGCAGAAACTAAGAAAACAAGACAAATGATGGCAACTACAGAAATGAAAATATTAAGGAATATAGCAGGTTTTACACAACTGGATAAAAAACCAAATGAGGAAATAAGAAATATATGTCAAATACAAGAAGCGATAAAATGGACCTATGAAAAGAGGAAAGGATGGAAGGGTTATGTTCTAAGAATGACAAATTCATTTACCAAAAATCGCTTTGATGGAAAAGCCAAATTTAATTAGATCTGTAGGACACCACCAAAACTGTGGGAGGAAAGTTGGTAATTATTTAGATTGATAGCACAGTTAAAACACACATGACTATGTTCTAAAACAAGAAGAAGAAGAAGAAGGAGAAGAAGAATTTTTAAAACCTTTTATATATTGATCTTGTTCATTTCATGATGTTATAACCCAATAATCAGGATTCGGCGAGCAATTTATTCCTTCCCGTGGTTTCTTCACCTATAAATGGTCGTCGTAGAAATACCATCAAGTGGGTCTCCTGGAGAAAATGTCTGAGGGCTGTAGTTCTCCCTTTGTGTTCTGTGCCAATTATGATTATCATTGTGTATCACGTAGAACTGTAGATCGATGTCAAACGAAGCTGGAATTTTCTGAGAAAACCTGCCACTATTGCCACTGCAAAATTTCACTTTCATCTATCTGGTCTCGAGAGTCGAAAACCGACAACCAGTCAGCATTATAACTCATTAATACAGATGACCACGGCGTGTTTAATAATAATAACAGCGCAATATAATGCTGTTATATTTACTGGCTGCATGTAATAACGAATAACATCCATATTGAAATTATTGGATGCACATAACTTGGCGACTTATTTTGTCAAAATTGGTAACATTTCTGCGTTATTGTGGCATGTAGGAATTTATACAGATGCATGGATAACGAAACTGAATGCGTCATGTTACAAAGTTTAAATTTTCCACGTGTGTGTTCATCAACTTGTGACTTAACAAATAGCCAGCCTGCAGGCATACAAACCTTCAGGCAGACAGAAAATAAATTATTAATTACTCAGTTAAATGTAGAAGTAAAATAACTACAACAATTATTGGTGCATATTAATTACACAAATTAATATTTTACCCGCTCTTTCAATACTAATTTATTACAATAATGTTGAAGGAAAAATGTTTTAATTTAGTTCACATGCCCAGTGGATAAGAAGAAATTAAAACTCACATAAAGCCGTGTCAAGAGTTCGTTTTTTTTTAAAGCCGACGAAAAGTTTATTCAATTGACGGTATAGGCTACAACATTGTTTGGAAGTTGTTGCAGTTTGCATTGATAGCGAAATATTGTACTTAAACTTTTTTTACAGCAGACACGTCAAGGACACGGGCAAGGTTACGAACTGCTGTCTATCAAACTGCACTTTGCGAGTGCTTTGATGGGAGGAAGCATCACGGCATAGAAGAAAAATCGTGAGTTAGGGGTGTACCACAGTCTACTATATACAGACGCGAAGCTCAATATGGAGTAAAAATGCAAACATGGATAGTTGCCCACCATTAGGATCGCTACTATCGCCTCATCATCGCAGATCTCTCTCCTAGCAGACGACAAAATATGTTACACTTTCGTTGTTGTGTTCTTTTGGAAAAATTAACACCTTCCTTCCATTATTGAAATATTAAATGCATAATGTTAATTTATTATTTTAATGAAGTATATTAAATTCCACCATAAACTCGAAGATACCTGCAAGAAATAGGTTAATATTATTTTTGTTTGTGCAAAACGAACTGAAATTTACTATAATAGCTTCACTCATTCAAGATTATAGCTGTAATTAACTATGAAACCAATAAATATTCATTTTCATTCCCCTTTACAACAATAATAATGGAAATATGAATTAATGGAGTAACTTACTTGTATCGGTACTTGTAGTGTAGGCTTACGTAGTTAACAAATTGGGATAAGGTTAAGCAATAATAATCACACCAGAATTGGAAATGAAACGTGATCAATAAATTTTATTGTAACAGACGTTTTCTACGTCTCTAGTAAAGTAACAAATAAAAATAACAACAAAATTAACAGCTATAATTAAAAATATATCCTTTGAAAAAAAGTAGGCCTAAGCAATAATAATCCCACCAGAATCGAAAATAAAACGTGATCAATAAATTTCATTAAAACAAACTTAATTTTTCTACGTCTCTAGTAAAATATTATTCCAATTATTGTATTTTAGCCATCAACATTTTCATTACAACCAATAACGAACATTTCACAAGCATCAATGTGAAATACGCAACGAGCTAGCACTCGATGGAAATACGACACAGTCCAAAGTCGACCGTGGACAGTCTATTGTTTCTAGTTGCTAACCGCTTGGAGCACTTTATCACGAGATTTGCAAAAAATTACCTCAAGCTTCGCGACTGTATATAGTAGACTGTGGGTGTACGCTGTACGGGTAATAAGTTTTTGCAGTAATGCACCTATATTTACCACAAGTTAATACTAGGTTATACGTAACCTTATTGGAATAATATATTTAAGATATTTCTTTTCCGACAAACAAGTTAAATGATAATTCTTTGGAGGTATACTTGACAAAAATTCTAAATAAAAATTATTTCACGTTATAACAACACAAACAATTTGAAATATTACTTATATTGTGAATGACACTACCCATTCATGAATAGATGCGCAGTAGGCTATATCCTGAAAATTTATAAAAATTATACAATATATAGGCCTATGTATAAATATAAAATAATTACAATTATTGTTTTTACAAATATGTACAAACATACGGTTTTGTCCTTATTCGTGAAAGATTGAATCGTCTAAATTTTTGTGATGTTATCTAGAAATAATTCTTCCAATATCAGTTTTCCTGGAAACTATCCTCATAAAGGATTGTAGCCTATGTAAGAATTTATCATACTTGGTCTTCGCCTAGTTTTGTTCAGCTTCATTTGCGACAAAAACTTTGGGCACCTGTAAGTGCTTCAAAATATTGTCATTACTTCCACTGGAAACTTACGGGCGAAATGAAACTTAAATAAATATTAGCAACAGTAAAACTTTGAAAATTAAAAAATTAAAAAAAAAAAAAAAACAAGCGTTATAACTTTTTGTTATATCTTCAATAATTTAGTATACTTTTGGACTATTTACAGTGTCAATTTTTTATAATCATCAATAATTTTCATTCTAATAATCTTCCGCAACGTACTTGTATTCATGGGATATACGTCGTAATGTCTCAGTATACTAAATGTGTTACAGAAGGCATTAGAGATACGCCAGGGGTACTAAGCATGTACTATTGTTGGTGGGAAAACGTGCTGATGCCTGCTTTCTCACGAACTGTAGTTACAAGTTCAGCAAATGTTATAACGCTCTGTTCCCACGGTCCGTATCGGCTGTTATGCTCCCCCAGAGCACCTGTATCCTATACATTTCAGAAACGACTGGTTTCACGACTTATATTTATTAGGACATTTCCCTTCTACTCACTTCTGAAGTTTGTTCCTATAATTGTGAAGCACCCTGTACAGAATTTTAATAAACTGAATTTACTGTAATTATATTTTAATTTTAAATGATACAAGTTCGTAAAGGTTCTCTTTCTGTCACGAGTGTAAAGTTTGTGATTTCATAAACACACAAGGGCCGAAAATATAACTTTACGAATGTGTATCATACAATGTTTTTTCTAAGACAGCACAATTTTTTCATTTCATTCATTATATTCCGTAGACCTTACATTAGCAATGAAGCTTTAAGATGTGGAATAAGTAAAAATGTTACAATATTACAATTACAAATAGGACGATTTTTACAAATGTTTACAATTTTTACGGTTTTAATATTTTGTAATTTTCTACAATGTTTTAAAATATTTTGGCGAGATGTAGTGTGATGAGGTAAGGCCCGAGGATTCGACAAAAGATTACCTGGCATTTGCCTTATGGTTGGGGAAAACTTCGGTAAAAACCCAACCAGGTAATCAGACCAAAGGGGATGAAATGAAGTGAGACTGAGGAATCGCCACAGACCATCCGGCTTCAGTCCCACGGCTGGGAAAACTTCGGAAGAAACCATTCAATGAGACCATTAAATAAATATATAAAAATATATATATACAATAAATATATAAATATATATAAAAATTAAATAAAAGTTATAATATCAATATGTCATGGCTTTCTAAAATCAGAGCCATTAAGAAATAAGTATTCTATCTAATGATAGCTTGTTTTATCCATGATTACGATTTCATGGCCGTCTAAATTCGTGATAATCAATAAAGCGATTAGGAAAAGTTGAATGCTACATAATCTTGCAATGAGTAATATATATATATATATATATATATATATATATTACTTAAGAATAGCCTAATAAGGCTACAATATAAATAGGAATGTCAATTTTGTTACTTGTTTGTATTACGTGTAATATTTACGTCATGAAAGGTCGAGATAATGCAATTAATAAAAGGAAGTTACTCAAGAATCTGAGCGTTGTCGCTGTTTGATATTAATAATAAGATCTTGCTCATGTTACTCGCCGAGGTCGTGCTCAATCACCTCGGCCGCAGAGCAAGTGCTCATGTTTTCATATAAATAAAGCAGAGGTCATGCTCATTGTTACGAGCAAATGATTACGATATCCTGAGGTAGCTTATTAGCAGACTCAACTTACTCGAGAGAGGTTTATAAACGTGTTGGCAACATTCATGAATGTGATTCCTGATCGAAGAAGAAATATTTATAAAAGACGAAGGACTCTGATGTGCGTAGTTACTAAGATTTGTACAGATTTGAACGGAAAAATGACGTGCAGTGGGTTACAGAACATTTCTTACCCGAATCGAACGAAACAAGGGGTGGAACACTAAGGGATTCAGAGAATATTTCTAAGGTGCGTAGGAGACCCTGGTTCTCAGGTTGGTGTAGTAGAAGATATTGGTATTTCACAAGGGACTGTGTCCTTAGCATTCTGGGAAATTATCTGTGCAATTAAGGAAAAAGTAGACAATTGGATACAATTACCAATGCTGCTCTTGAGGCAGCTAAAATTCAATGGTCAAACAAGTGTACATTCCGTGATAAATTTTTAAATTATGGTTTATTTAATGACGCTCGCAACTGCAGAGGTTGTATCAGCGTCGCCGGTGTGCCGTAAATTTGTCCCACAGGAGTTCTTTTACGTGCCAGTAAATCTACTGACATCAGCCTGTCACATTTAAGCACACTTAAATGCCATCGACCTGGGCCGGGATCGAACCCGCAACCTCGAGCGCAGAAGGCCAGCACTATACCCACTGCGCTACCGAGGTCGACACATTCTCTGATATTATAGGGGCAGTGGACTGTACCCACGTGTTAATAAAAAAAACTATACATGGGGATGAATATATAAATAGAAAAGGAGTCCCCAGTGTTAACGTGCAGGCTCCGTGCAATGGAAATGAGAGATTCACTAGCGTTAACGTCAGGTGGCCTGGTTCCGTGCATGATTCCCGTATATATGGGGAAATTCTTTGAAGTGATTTTCTTGTTTCCAGTCCTTTTTAGGTCTGTTTTCGATTTCAATCGGCTTCTCATATTATTAATATTTTTTCATAATCTGGTTTTCTATCATTTCCATGCAAAATTCATGCTTTATTGCTTCCCTGATGGATTCGACAGCTAGGGGAAGTCCATGTAATTTGGACCGGCGTGTAATTTGAATTGATTTGGATTATGGTATTTACAAGTTTGGTCAACTGCTGTCTCAGGTAGGAATAGCAAGACCGTCGAGAGTAACTTTCTGCCTGCAAGTTATTTTGCTGTTACATTCAAAGGTGAGGAGTGAGAAGAAAATAAGTTTATTAATCACAATCCTTAAAACCTTATACTCTGTCGAGATTGAGTGCTGTGTAGTTATTATGTAGATGTTTTCCTTGTTCAAGTATTGCAAAAATATAAAGATAACTTATACCATAGCTGCATTCATCTATTTACAATATTTTTGTAATATTTGTTTATAAATGAAATATTTGCACGGTGTGTAATTTGAACCGATCGCGAGTGTGTAATTTGGACCACTGAAGCAATATTTTAATTTCTGCGCTAGTGGGTGGTTTTACCTGTAATTCTAAGGACGATATAATTATATATAATAATAAAAGCTTTTAATATTTGACAGAGAGATAAATATTATATAAAGACATATACAATAACCCCATAATTTTGTTTTTTATTCACAAACTTAGATACAGTAAGTTTCTTATATTGAAATAGTCTCTAATAAACACGAATGTAAAAAACTTTCGCCCATTTTTAATTTGTTCTGAAAGTCTGGCTGTGGACCTCGTAGTGCAATAGTTCGTAAAAAGCGAACCCATGAAGACTGTGAAGAAAATCGGGATGAACTATATTATTATTATTATTATTATTCAAATATTTTAATATGATTTATTTAACGACGCTCGCAACTGCAGAGGTTATACCAGCGTCGCCGGTGTGCCGGAATTTTATCCTGCAGGAGTTCTTTTACATGTCAGTAAATCTACTGACATGAGCCTGTCACATTTATGCACACTTAAATGCCACCGACTTAGGCCGGGATCGAACACGCAATCTCGAATAGAGAAGCCCAGCACTGTACCGACTACGTTACCGAAGCCGACTATTATTATTATTATTATTATTATTATTATTATTATTATTATTATTATTATCATTATGCCACGTGTGCAAAGGTACGTACAATGTATCATAATGTTCCATTTTATTGTTTAGAATTACTTAAGTAAATTAAATTTCATTACGGCAGTTTATATATATCAGTCCAAATTACACGATTTCCCGGTCCAAATTACATGGAAACACATTTTATTATAAACATTGTTTTTAAATAATTTATGACAATTATACCGGTATTAATGTTTAGTTTCACCAAAGCATTCACTGCACTAGACTAATTTTTGTTTATAAAATTTATAGAGATTTCATTGCAGTGGATGAAGTTATACGCGATTTAAGTCAAGTGGTCCAAATTGCATGGACGTTCCCTACATGTTTTTTGCCCTTGCTGTCAGGGAGTTGTGATTTCTGAAGCACTTTTTTATGGACTTCAATAATTTGCACAAAATGTTTTTGTGCTTTCCTCCATTGTGGAACGTAAACTAAATTTTTAAGCCACTCCTCAGACCGAACACGTTGTGTTTGTTAAGATAGCCTATCTACTATTGCCAACCCTCTGATATGAAATAGAGTCGGAAGTGCGGAAGGATGTAAATAAAGCAAAAACAAAAGATGAACGAATACAGAGCAAATGCTCATGTCGCTGATCTTTTGCTCCGCCATTTGAGGATGTTTTTATTAATACAAACTAGCGACGCTGTGCTCGTGCTCATCAGGTCTTGCTCACTAGGAGTTTCTCAGTTTTATTAATATGTCCCAATGTCTTACTGAATGAAGTTTGTCAATGAACATTGAATTTTCTTTAGCAGTATGTAAAATGAAAATAGTGGGTAAAATGCAACTTTACGCAGTATCGTAGAAAAATTAATTTTACGTACTGAATCTTATTTCTCATCATGAAAGTAATGAATTTTCAATACATTAAACGTTTCGATTTTCAGAAATTCAATGTTAGTAATGTTTTTATTTAGGTTGATAGTAAAAGAAATAGCAACGTGCAGGCTGTAAATGACATTGAGAAAACTTGGAAACAAAAACAATTGAAATCAAGGAATATCAGTAACATGGAAATGTCGAAATAACTTAAAACATAACTGGTGAAATTGACTTTAACAAAAAGATTCCACCCAAAATTTAAAACGAATTAATCTACATTTATGCAACGTTATAAAATATTTATACACCTTCTGCTGAAAAGTAAATATACAAAATCGCTGTGGAAAACATTAAATAATAAAAGACCTAATTTAAAAGTGAAATGGTAAAATTCACTTTAGCAGAAGAATATTGTAAAGTAAGTATATGTTAAAATAAGAACCAACTCAATATTGTTAAGAAAGCTAATGGCGTCGAATACAAAAATATAGGCTATATTGGGATAAAAAGGGTCTATTATAAATTTTATAGAATCTGCAGGGGTCTGAACGCCGTTCCCTCTGGTAAGACGTCTTCAGATTACTGAATTGTGGCTACGTGTAGCCTACTCCATACAAAACCACTGCATTGCCAGGTCTTCAAAAAGATCCTAAGAATGCATAAAAATTCACCGTGAATTCACATTCAATAGCAGAGCACACAAACAAGAACGGCAGGGCGCGTTATGTGAAGTTGGGGATGTAATCCACTCACCCCCTAAGTTACGTAAGAAACAATTTTTTTCAATGTATATATAACACCCGCATCTGTGTGTAATGCGTTTGACATGAATAATTCCCCCTGCGAGAGGAACGCTGCCTTCTTTCTTGCTTTATATTCAAGGTCCCCAGTTCGAATATCGATCCAGAAATTTATTCTCCCCTCCCTTCCTCCGAACCTTTTTCCTCTGTGTGTGATGGTATCACCACAGCCGTATAATTCCAAGCACTTTCCGTCCATCTAACATATAAATTGCAATGTAAGCCATTCAGTAAACTTCACATTGTTACTTTTAAGCTCATTTCCGATCATTTTGTTTAGTGTTGTGCATAATGCATGCCTCCCACTCGTGACGAAATTTTCAGGAAAAGGTTAATGAATTAATCCATATGATAATCTGACAGTGATATATCGTCGCTATTTTATTGAGTAACGTGTTTGTCGCATTATATTGCAAATTTTCAATGAATAATCATTTACCAAACTGTTTCAGTTGACTTTCCAGTGTTGGCAGGTAAATTTCCAGGATGTTCTGGTACAACAGACTATGAACAAAACAAGACATAGATTCCAGAAATGATAAGATAATTTACTTCCTTACAAATGGCTTTTAAGGAACCCGCAGGTTCATTAACGCCCTCACATAAGCACGCCATCAGTCCCTATCCTGTGCAAGATTAATCCACTCTCTATCATTATATCCCACGTCCCTCAAATCCATCGGCCTCCCCAAAGGTCTTTTTCCCTCCGGTCTCCCAACTAACACTCTGTATGCATTTCTGGATCCGCCCATACATGTTACATCCCCTGCCCATCTCAAACGTCTGCATTTAATGTACCTAATTATGTCAGGTGAAGAATACGATGCGTGCAGTTCTACGTTGTGTAACTTTCTCCATTCTCCTGTAACTTCATTCCTCTTAGCTTCAAATATTTTCCTAAGAACCTTATTCTCAAACACCTTAATCTCTGTTCCTCTCTCAAAGTGAGAGTCTAAGTCTCACAACCATACTGAACAATCAGTAATAGAACTGTTTTATAAATTCTAACTTTCATATTTTTTGACAGCAGACTATATGACAAAAGCTTCTCAGCTAAATAATAATAACAGACATTTTCCATATATATTTGGCGTTTAATTTCCTCCCGAGTGTCATTTATATTTGTTACTGTTGCTCCATGCTCCAAGTTACTTGAATTTTTCCACCTCCTCAAAGGATAAATCTCCAATTTTTATGTTTCCATTTCGTACATTATTCTGGTCACGAGACATAATATTATATACTTCGTCTTTTCGGGATTTCCTTTCAAATCTATCGATTTACTTGCTTCAAGTTGGCAACATTTTCGTGTTTTTCCTAATCGTCTGTGGGTTTTCTCCTAACATATTTACGTCATCCACATAGACAAGAAGCTGATGTAATCCGTTCAATTCTAAACCCTGTCTGTTATCCTGATCTTTCCTAATGGCATATTCTAAAGCAAAATTAAAAAATAAAGATGATAGTGCATCTCCTTGCTTTAGCGCGCAGTGAATTGGAAAAGCATCAGATAGAAACTGGCCTATACGGACTCTGCTGTAAGTTTCACTGAAATACATTTTAATTAATCGAACTAGTTTCTTGGGAATACCAAATTGAATAATAATATTATATAAAACTACTCTCTTAGCCGAGTCATATAATGTTAAGATAATACAGTCTTAAAAGAGAACGTCATAATAGCCTATGTAGTTCGGTTCGGTATTTGTTTAGCCTATAAGTAACTATAATGGTAAATATTTTACACAAAAATGAATTCATTATTTATTTCTTCACTTCCTTCTTCCTTTTCTGGATTACTAAATCATATCTTTTTACTTATTTCTTATTTCTATTATAGGTTATTTGTTATCTCTTGAAGCCAAATGCTTGTGTGCACAGCAGCATATGTCAAGAGACAATTTTGCTTTTTGTTTCACTTTCAATCTATTTAGGTTACAGTACGAAATACAATTTAAGGAAAGAAAATTTACATCAGTTTCACATTGGTTCTTTTTTTAATTGAATTGAATTGAATTGAAAGAGGAGAAGTGGGAGGAGGAATTTAAAAGGTACGCAAAACGCGTCCTCGCAAAGAGTTCGGGGCTGAAAGAAACTGAGTATGTGAGCTCCAAGCCTGTTGGCCACTTGTCTCACTCCGGGTTACTCTGCTCCACTGAAGGAACTCTAGAAATTTTTGAAGGGGAATAGCCGAAAATGGACGTAACCTCTGAGGTACCACATACTCGAGGAGAGGGAAATGTGATCAAAGTGATCACAGAAGGTGGAAGAAATGGCGGTCTGCACATTGAAAGGAACTTTGTCATTTCGCAGTGCAGGTGGAGTCGAGAAGACTCATTTTTTTGCTGTTCGGATGGGAGGAGTAAGCTTGCACATTGAAAGGAGTCGAGTCGAGAAGACTCAGTCGTCTATTGTTCGATGACTAAGCAGATGAAGGCCGTCAGAAGAGACGCCGCGAATTCTAAATCTGCAAATTGAAAGGTTCCCTGTCCTTTCGCAATGCGACTAGATGAGTAACCTCGCCCATGTAACGGGTATTTTATAGATTCTGAACCAGGGCATTTAAGTCATTTTGTTAGAATTTGGGTAAATTTATAGGAAAAGGCATATAGGTCCGTGGCCCATTTCTCCTAGGACATTTGTCTTAACGCCTTAGGAAACCCACGGAAATACCTTAGACAGGACGAGTTGTCTCAATATAACAGACTAGCCAATGGGCTTTTAGATGGGGGGGTCCATTAATTATGACTTGAGTCTTGTTGAATCGTCTCAATATAGAGACCAGCCAATTGGATGAGATAGCCGAGAGGGCATAGATGTAAAATAATTATTAAATTTAGAGTAATTACCGGGGTCATGGGGATGTGAGTGCAGGCCCGTGGCCCATTTTTTTAGAGCTCATCCCGACATTTGTCTCAGGAAAACTACGGAAAAACCTTAGGCAGGATGGCATTGGTACTGATACTCTTTCACTTCACTCTCACCTCACTCACTGCACTGGCACTATGACACATTTCACTGACACTATAAATTATCACTGATCGAAACGATTCACTGCCACTGTAAACCATAAGTTCACTGACTCACCACGCTTCACTGATACAACTGACAAATAATTATACCCTTATTGTTCCTAGAATCATACTTATAAAGAGAACTGCATTAAATAAACAAGTTAAATATGTTAAATAATTTAAATATAACTAAATAAACGAATAAATAAACTTTAAATTTAAGACATCCTTTTGATTAATCTTTTCAGATATTATGCCTCTCACCGCAGCGAATAGACCGAGAATTTCTTTCACATCCATTGTACTACAGTCTTCCAACATATTGAATTTTATAATGAACAAGCCTTAGCCTTTAGTTTTACATAATAATAATTTTCAAACTATTTTAATTTTACAACTCTGGCACATTGTCTGCCATTTTAATATACTGTATAAATTATAACTATATTTACTGGAAGGTTTTCAATCTGAATGCTATTTTAATACCATGTACGCCATTCAATCACTTTAAGAAAAGTAAGCAAGGTTAAACTTTTTACTTGTGTTTTATAAGTGTGTTTCATCTTTATATTTTTCACCTACATTCAAATGTACTTGTTTGTTAGTAAACTATCACATGCAGATGACTTGGAAAGCAAGTCGAAAATATTCATGATGTATATTAATATTCGTAACTTGATGTAACAGAATCTACTTCTGCCATCTTAACATGATAAGTGATTGACTGAAAATAAAAACTAATTATCTGATATTATAAATAAATAAACGCCAGGGACTGAACCTGGGTCCGCGGTGAAATAAACTAGCGCTCTAGCACTGATCTAATGAAGGAGAGTTAGAGTTTGGTGTCTATGTTCGTTTGTAGGGAGTTGTTCTGGAATTCACCTCTGTCCAGGTTGGATCCCACGCCCTCTCAGTCATTTTATCGACTGCCTATCGGATCGGGAACGTGAGCCTATTGTTATGCTCATAAGAAACTGAACTGACGTTACAAAAGAAGCAAAAGAGGCGATGTGGAGAGCAAAGATTTGTGTGTCACATCCACTGACGTATGAGACAGCTCGGTGTATTTTCCATTTCCCCTACATGACAGGCCTGTATATGCGATCCATGTTTATTTTGTTTTCACGTAATAGTCCACTATTGTCTCTCTCTATATTGGAAGCAAACAGTTTAAAAATTACACTATCGCAACTCATTATCCGCGATGATGTTATTAATGTTGCCATGGATACTGTCGAATTACATTTTTAAAGGGGGTTAGGATTGACATTTTCAACTTCTATATCGCTTTTAAATTTCTATCACTAACAATGTTAGCATTACCATCGCACCAAATTTAAACTTCGTAAGTTAAACGGGTCTTTATTTATTTGTTTATTTATTTATTTATTTACTATTTAATTACTTTTATATCGTTTTAAATATAATGCTTCTTGCGTTAAAAATTTTATTTATTTATTACAACTGAAATTTGGTTTAAGTTATTATAAACTTAGACAATTAAGAATTTTGATATAGCCTTCTTTAAAGCGGTAACAACACCTCGTTTCATTATATTCATGATCAGGTCGTTCGGTAAATCTTTTCGCACTACTTATTTGCGTCAACGCTTAAGTATTGCTATTCAATGCGGATATGCAATGAGCGTTTTAGGTACTCTTCTCGAATCCAGCCCTTTGGACGAACTCTTTCTTCTGTAAAATTTATTAAGTTTTCTTTATGTAAATATTTGTATTTAGTTTATTTCTGTTACATACTTTATAATTGCTACATTTTTATCGCTTCTTTTCCTTATCTTGTAATTCATGTACATTTACAAATTAATACATACAGACCGATTACCGATTATTTAGTCCTGACAGCTCAGCGACGCGAAAGAGGGGAAGTAATGGGAGTAGTAGGGAGAGTTTCGGAGTAGAGATAAGGGCGAGCGGTCGGTAATAATAACCTAAACACCCCTTGGCGTAAATAAATGGACTCGCCTGTCCCAGGCAAACATCTCCGGCGACTGTCAGGACTAAATAATTGTACTGTACATCGGAAATTAATCATTGTTGGTGCTAACTTCAAAATGGCCGTAAGATTTGGTGATATTTCGAGTAAAGGTACTGATGAAATAATCTGCGACGGGAAACCTAGCAATACAAGAAACAATTGAAAATACGTATGGAATCATTAAGCCACGCCAACAACGCTGAAAAGCACGATTCATTTCAACATGCAGAGGAATATGCCTTTAAATTTGACAACTTTTATAGTAGATAATGGGGAACAGAAAGATTCCGTCAAACATGGTTTTTGAGAATTGTTTTTCTGTTAATATTTATATATATAATATATATATATATATATATTATTTTAAGAACTTAAATCACAAATTATAATAGTAATAATTGTGACAGTAATTAGAAGTGGATCATAAATTTTCTCAGTGCAATCTATACAAATAATAAATCTGTAGCCGAAATATTTCTGGTAATTTTCGATTTTCCGAAAATAATTGGTCCTAACATATATAATTAACCACCCTGAAACCGAAAATAGCTTTTTTGAAATTTTTGTTTCTATATCTGTCTGTCTGTCTGTCTGTCTGTCTGTCTGTATGTTTGTTACCTTTTCACGCGATAATGGATGAACGGATTTCGATGAAAATTGGAATATAAATTATGTTCGTTGTCACTTAGATTTCAGGCTATATGGCATTCAAAATACATTATTTAAATGGGGGGTTATAAGGGGGCCTGAATTAAATAAATCGAAATATATCGCTTATTATTGATTTTAATGAAAAATGTTACATAACTAAAGTTTCTTTAAAACTAATTTGCGATACGTTTTATTCCTTGAAATAGTTTGATAGGACTGATATTTAATGAGATAAATGAGTTTTAAAATTAAAATAGCTGCCATCTAAGGCCGCATAATGAAATAAAAAAAATGACTTCGTCTATAAGGGGCCTTGGACAGCAACAATCGAAACCTATGAAAGATAGCCTACGGAGAATGTTTCTGTGTTTGTATGAAGTAATATCGGAAGCTAAATTAACCGATTTGTATAATTAATTATTATTTCACCATTGGAAAGTAGTCTGTAGTTTCTCTAGATGGACATAATGCTATAATGTTATTACAGTAACTTCTGATATAATATAATATAATATAATATAATATAATATAATATAATATAATATAATATAATATAATATAATATAATATAATATAATATAATATAATATAATATAGTTTAAGTTATTTGAAGGGTTCAGAACCATAGTGGGCCAAACGCCATTTACTGAATACGTAGAAAAGAAGGGTTAAAATTAAGTTATTACCATAATTCAATGGAAACATATAGCAAGTAAAATAAAGTATAGACATTAAATCTAAATAATGTCAATGTTTATTAAACTATGGTTGCATGTAATAACAATTAAGAAACATGTTAAAGGAATTGTCATTGCACCAAATGAGTGCTCTCTGGACCGAAATGATCGCATTTTAATTGTTTAAACACAATTTAAATTAAGTAACATATTAAACGATTTATCCTTCTATCAAATACGAATGTCCCCTGGATCAAATGTCCTATTTTAATTATGTAATTACTTTATATTTATTTCTAACGGGTGCAGCGGAGCGCACGGGTATGGCTAGTAATAATTATATTGTAATAAAATGTCTCTTCTGCGGTTTCCAGTAGACGTCCCTTGTAGTGTGACCAGAATGGAGTCTTTCGATAATAATTTAAATTATTATCGAGGAACCCTAGATAAAATTCAGTTTTAGTGAGCAGCCATTCGTAAGTATGCTTATTATAAGAATATCAACGTAGTTAAAATAATATTTTCATTACTTCGTGTTCATTATGACATTCTATTTCTTTCTTTTTATGCCTGAAATTGTCTTGAAAAAACTGATGATTTTCAAATTCCCTAGATAAATCCAAAGTCACACGTTACGTTACTACTGAATATTAAATATAATTCTCCAACATTTTATGAGAAGTCGCTGTACAAAATAGTGAGTTGACATACCAAACTAGAAATTTTAGAAATATAATATTTTTTCGTAAAAAACTCTCGGAATATATGTAGTATTTCGTAACATGTGGGACCCACTTCATTGGTGGACAGGAGTCACAACAACAATGTAAAGTTCATATACAAATTTGTCCCATTTGATCTTGATTTCAAGTTACAGTCAATGTTCTGTCCAAGGTTAGGTTTTTTACTCCAAATCCAGCATTCTCTGTGCACGTCAATAATGTCGAGCTGCTTAACGTTAAGGGGAGTTCTCACAATGGACAACTTCAGCTTCAATGCAAGTCTGCAGTCGTAGTATCGTTGACTACCACATTCTTTCAAAAATACCAAACGTTTGTCCGATAAGTTGTCAGCCGTATTTGACAAGCTGACAAAGCATTTCAATGTTGGGCATGCGTTGTCGAACAGATTTTTTTAAGTGGCTCCATAAATAAAAATTCAATGAATTTAGGTCTGGAAAACGCGCAGGCTAGCTGAACCATGCCTAGTAAAATAGTCTTAATATAGCGCGTAAACGGCTTTTCAGCAAAAAGGACATTTGAGACAAATGTGTAATGAACTATTTGAAAATGTTTTTGATTATAAATTGAATTAATCTACTTGATGTTAATTATAACATTTTGTATAGCTTAACGAAAATATGCTTGCAAATTAACTTAAGCTGTTTACTATGTACTGTACCTATATGTTTGTATATTCTGGCTGATGAATTTTATATGCTTCAAATTGAATAGTAATCTGTATAGTTAACTGATGAATTCTTTATGCTTGTATTAATTAGAAGTAATTTGCATGATATGTATTATCAATTTTTGTATATCTCAAGTGACTGAATTCTTTATGATTTTAAATTTAATTAACTTACTTGTTATGTATTATATTTTATGCTCAACTGATGAATAATAGTGTGGGTTTGTAAATTTAATAATCTGATTGGATATGTCGTCGGCTTAGAGTGTAAACCTGCTAACTGCCAAAAAGAACATTTTACAAGGGAAGCAAAAAACTGAGTATAAATTAACTCTGAAAATTTAGGACCAAATCCAAAGTACAGATACAAATGGCACCAGTACTTTTGGATTTGGTCCTAAAGTTTCAGAATTAATTTAAACTTACTTTTTTGCTTCCCTTGTAAAATTTTCTCTTCGGCGGTTAGAAGGTTTACACTCTAAGCCAGCGGTGGCGAAAATGTAATCGTGCGCCGAGCCACTGTGTAACCTGCAACGTGCATAGCACCTATGGAGGGAGGCGGACACCCGAAGGGGAAGTGAAGCAACTGTCTGACTTATTAACGGATTTTCATTTTCCTTATGTCAAGCACTTAAATATAATTTTATACAGCACAAGGCTAAAAACTAATTTTTTGCAATTCATTTTGTATTCAGATAAATCTAATATAATATAGTGAAAATATTTTGAGTTCAATCATAAGATTTATCTATTTGCAAATGTTTATTTGCTACAATATGTATAAAATATTAACGTTTTCGTCTTTTCGGCATCATCAGATATGTTAAAACACGTAATCTAGAACTTGAACAAATTAACGAATATACATTGTAATATACATGACAGATAAATTTCACGAGTTTTATGTATTATGTAGTCAAGTAAAAGTTTTTTTAAAAATGAATTCAAACATGTAAATTTGGAAGGACAATTGTGATTGTATATACATATAACTCATGTTACAAACATATGTGAATGGTTAAATGACACGCATTAAATTATTGCCAAGTACGATTATCAGTGATATGAAAGGTTTAAATTGAATTTGTTAATTATAAGTGAAATGTTAATAGCAATAGATTTAAAAGACAAAGTATTACAAAACAATGAGAGATGATTAATGATTGTAAAATGATTTCAGACATGTAACTTTGGAAGGACAATTGCGATTAGGATATATACATATAACTCATGTTACAAATATATGTGAATGAAATAACACGCATTAAATTATTGCAAGTACGAATATCAATAACATGAAAGGTTTAATTTGAATTTGTTAATTATAAGTGAAATGGTAATATAATAGCAATAAATTTTAAAAAAAGGGAAAGTATTATAAAACAATAAGAAATGATTAATAGTAATGATAAAATAATAAAATCTTATGTGTCGTATTGTCATGTTGTTACAATTGATCATAGGTGGCTGTTTTGCAATACATTTGGCTGTTCTTCAATCTTGGATTTATTGATTACGTATATAGGTGACTGCATCCAAATAGTAGCAAAAACATCGTTGTGTTAGCAGAAATATATGCTTGTAGATTTAAAATATGTGATGTAGTATATGTGCGTCTCAGCTTACGTGTGGGTATGCTACTTGGTTTAATGTATGCTGAAAACAGAGTGAGCTTAGGTGGTTCGCTGTGTACTAGCGTAGTGGTTTGAGAAGAACTACGTATGGGTGGTTTGGTGTGTATACCCCTCAGCCTAAGTGTGGGTGTTTTGCTTGATGGTTTGATGCGTACATGTTTGAATTCATTTTTACAAAAACTTTTACTTAACTACATAATACATAAAACTCATGAAATTTATCTGTCATGTATATTACAATGTATATTCGTTAATTTGTTCAAGTTCTAGATTACGTGTTTTAACATATCTGATGATACGATGAAAGAGTAATGGAACGGAGAAAAATTCTCTCCGGCGCCGGGATTTGAACCCGAGTTTTCAGCTCTACGTGCTGATGCTTTATCCACTAAGCCACACCGGATACAACCCCGGCGTCGAACAGAATCGTCTCAGATTAAGCTCCAACTCTTGGGTTCCCTCTAGTGGCCGCCCTCTGTACTACGTCATAGGTGTCTATGAACGTAGGACCGAAGTCCACACAGGTGCACTCGTCATGAGTGACTAGTTGGCCGGGATCCGACGGAATAAGCGCCGTTGTATCCGGTGTGGCTTAGTGGATAAAGCATCAGCACGTAGAGCTGAAAACCCGGGTTCAAATCCCGGCGCCGGAGAGAATTTTTCTCCGTTCCATTACTCTTTCATCGTATGATGACGCAGAATATCTGCATGGAAATATCATATGTACTTCGGTACATTAAAATAATATATCTGATGATGCCGAAAAGGCGAAAACGTTAATATTTTATACATATTGTAGCAAATAAACATTTGTAAATAGATAAATCTTATGATTGAACTCAAAATATTTTCACTATACTAAAAACTAATATTTAGTACGTGTAACGAAGGAAGAAATGAACAATAAATGAACAATATCACAACATAAAATTAACTGTCTTCAGAATGTCTCTGCGACAAAGTTTCAAAATCAGGAATTATGTAACTTACTGCCAGTCGTAGATGATCACGAAGGTATTTGTCAGTCGTGATCTAAATTTGGCTTTTACTATTTTCATTGTTGAAAATAATTTTTCACAAATGTAAGTTGTAGCGAACATGACTTCAACAGAGCAAGCAAAAGAACGAAGCTTCGGATATTTATTTTTTGGCAAAGATTTTAAAGTTCAACATTTGTCAAGTCCTTACATCTAGCTTTCATTTAACATCACATAGTAAATCAGGGAGTTCAAATTGAAGAGCTAACCGCATTATTCGTAAATCTGCTGAAAAAGCGTTGACATACAGAGATGATGATAATGATGATGATGATGACGATGACAACAACAATAACACTTAACCTTTTAATGTTTCATCAGTAACATGTAGTATAATGCCGTTTTATGTTATACAACCGTTTTCCTCATAATACTTGTGAACAAATCATACATTTAATATTCTCATCATATTAACAGCAAAAAAATGTGTCCTCCCATCCTACTTGGAACTTTCGTAGATTGTTTCGAGAGAGACATATGCCACGCAGGTCAGAGACAAATACAAATGAGCGTATTCCGAATCTCACCGGTGAGCAATCCGATGGCATCACGGTGTTCCGAATTCCACCGATGACGTCATTGATGCTCCACCGATGTCGCACTGGTGCCATCAACTTGCAGAGGTGGTGGTAGTCTCCATCAGCCGCCATCAGTGAATCTGATTGGTTCTTGTATAGGGCGGGAATTAGCAGACGAATAAAATCGTGCACTGTTGTGTCATGGCGGTGTGTTCTGCTGTATTGTTTGTAATGAGCACAACATAAAAAGAATATGTTAGTGGCTTATGAGTGAACATGTCGACCCGTTATTGCTACCGGTTCAAGAAATAAATTGTTTATGCTATCTTTTCTTTGAACGAGATGGGAGTACGAAAATTTCGCAAAATTTTGCTAGCGTAACACAGACAACAACTTGTACAGTCGCCATGACAGCCATCGATCCTTCCAGCAGTTTTATTCCTTATTTCGCTGCAACGTGACGTCATTGATGCCACCGGACCGGTGAGATTCGGAATACGCTGAAATGGAACGGATTTTGACTCCAGTGAGTGAGAGGATGGGGATAGGCAGGTTAGAAGCAAGCGAAATGCACAGCTATCACTGCGAGCCACAATGTCTCGCGAGTCACGTTGTCGCCACAGCTGCTCTAAGCCGACGATGTATTGTATAATTTTAGTTGAGCCATCAATATAGCTCAGTCGGCAGACTCGCTGGTCTACTGATCCGGAGCTGCGCTCGGCCTTGGATTGGATCCCTGTTTGGTCTGATTGGTTGGATTCTACCGAGGTTTTCCCCCAGCCGTGGGGCGGATGCCGAGTGGTCTATGGCGAGTCCTCGGTCTCACCTCATCTCACTTCATCTCTGTTTGGTCTGATTACCTGGTTGGGTTTTTCTGAAGTTTTCCCAAACCATATTCCAAATGCCAGGTAATTGTTGGCGAATCCTCGGCCTCATCTCACTACATCTCGCCAAAAAATTGTAAAATAATTATTGTAATTGTAATCTTGTAAAATTATGACTTGTTCCACATCTTAAAGCATCATTGCTAATATAAGATCTATCCAATACAACAAATGAAATGAAAAAAAAAAAAATGAAAAATCCACTGATGAAGTGAGTTCCACGTGTTACGAAACATTCTGTATATTTATCATCATAATACATTCTTCTATATTATATACTCTGCGTAACGAGGAAGTACAACAGTAATATGAAAATGCTAGCTACACTGTCATTGAAGTGAAGTAAAAAAGCGGAGGAAATATAGTTGTGAACACTCTAACTAAAGTTAATGTTTCCCATTTCGGTTGCGGGCTAGCTCACGGTCTCAATTCATTATTAAATTGCCGTGTTGGGTGTCGGGAACTGAACCGTGGCACCGCGCACCGAGCCAGCAGCTTCTCTCATTAACAGTTCTGCTTTGACTTCATTAATCTCGGAACCGCGAAACTTGCACAACAACGCAAATTGGGAATCCGTCGAGATGGACGCACAACTAAATAATTGGCACGGGCACTTCTTGAGCGGATTCGCCCAGGGCAAGCCGGGACAAGTTGGACACGCTACACAACTATAACTCCACTACTTCTCCATAACTTACTGTCATATAACATAAAGCACCAGGAAAGCTTAGTGGTGTGACATCTGGGACTTCAGGACTTGGAAATGCACCGAGGAAAATATGTTTCAGGCACAAGAAACCAATAGAAACACCTAAAATTGGAGTCAACGTCGATTTTATACTTTACCCTATATTTTTCGAAAAGAAAATCGGTAACGTTGCAAATAATAGCATAGCTCACCATTTATTTACTTCACTTACTTACTTACAAATGGCTTTTAGAGAACCCGGAGGTTCATTGCCGCCCTCACATAAGCCCACAATCGGTCCCTATCCTGAGCAACATTAATCCAGTCCCCAGCATCATATCCCACCTCCTTCAAATCCATTTTTATATTATCCTCCCATCTACGCCTCGGCTCCCAAAAGATCTTTTTCCCTCAGGTCTTCCAATTAATACTCTAAACGCATTTCTGGATTCGCCTATACGTGCTACATGCCCTGCCCATCTCAAACGTCTGATTTAATGTCCCTAATTATGTCAGGTGAAAAATACAATGCGTGCAGTTCTGCGTTGTGTAACTTTCTCCATTCCCCTGTAACTTCATCCCACTTACCTCCAAATATTTTCCTAAGCACTTTATTGTCAAACACCGTTAGCCTCTGTCCCTCTCTCAAAATGGGAGTGAAAGTTTCACAACCATACAGAACCGATATTTGGATTACACACAAGAATGTATTCTCTATAGGCCTAATCCAAAAAGAAATGTTCTTCATTCATAAATTGTATTGGCTAACTTGAATAATTAATTTTTCAAAAATGTTCACGTTATAACCTTTCGTCTATTGCATTTTCTTATAATATCAAGTCGGTCTGGGACCGACGGGAACCAGGTTGGTTTCTATCTGTAAAGTAATTTTATATCTTAATACGAGAGAACCAGATATTTGGAATAATTTTTATATGATTATTATTAATTTACTATTTTGGCAGAGAAGTGCGATGGATCATTATAGTGTTGGTCTTCTGTGCCCGAGGTTGCGGGTTCGATTCCGGTCCACGTATATGACATTTAGTTGTGCTTAAATGCGACAAGCTCATGTCAGTAGATTTACTGGCATGTAAAAGAACTCCTGTGAGACAAAATTCCGGCACCGGCGAGGCTGATATAACTTCGGCAGTTGCAAACGTCGTTAAATGAAATATAATTTAAAAAATGTGTAATAGATATCAAAATCAAAAAAGAAAAAAAAATGTTCTTCATTCATAATTGCAATATCTAAATGGAATAATTAATTTTGCAAAAATGTTCACGTTATGACCTTTCGTAGATTGTTGTTTCTTATATCAATTTGATTTCTACGAACGTCATTCAAATTTATATAGGCCTAAATATGAAAATGGACAATATTTCTTTAAAATGATATTCTGTTTCAGAAATTGATCGTACCAAATTACACCATAATCAATTCTACAGTCCCTTCACAAGTATTTGATCACACTGACCTAAGATAAGATGTGATGTAAGCCCTAACTTCTCTTTGGTAGTCATTTTACATTAGTTTTCCTTATTTCACCGTTTTCTTTCTTCTCTATTTTACACTAAATAAATGATTATAATACTCTCTGCTACGGTCATGTAAGTTATGCATGCTATAGGCAACATGACGCACTAAGCTATAGCGAGCCGAGTTATCCCAACACGTACGTGTTTAGCAGATGTATTACTACCTGCAACTGTTAACGAGAAATCGGATAGCTGTAAAATAACTTCATTGAGGAATATTATGGTATGCTATTCTACGCTGCGCTACGGTACGTTGTGTTCTTTACATTATTAGGAAGAATAATTATGAACTAGCATTATGACCATCCCTGATCCTTTGTGTTAAACCCAGCTAGCCACACTGACATACACTCTAGTAGACTTCCTAAGATTCACTGCGTATTCTGGCTTTATATAGTTGTCGGTATATCCGGAGAAAATAGCTACCACCCTCGATGCTAAGTCAGAATAGCGGCCCGCTTGCATGTCTTGACCTCATGGGGAATAGAGAATGCGAACAAAAGACTGGATTGTTCCTCTTGAAGGCGAGACAGCTTAGAACTTCAGATGAAGTTTATGATACGAACTGACTAAGGGATAATGGTAACTACTGAATTATACACTTTTATGTCTGTTTGTATGTTAGGTTAGGACATATATAATGTGTTTTTTTTGCCATTTTCATTTTAATCTGTGTTATTTTGGAGAGTGGTTGGATCTAATCATAGGTGAAGGGGAGGTGAAACCTACAAAGTAGGACTTGTTTTACACAGCACGTACGGTCAAAAGACTCGTGCATTGAATTTAAGAGAAAATTATGATAATATAGTACATCAGTATGTATAATATTGCTCAATGAATCCATCTATTACTACTAGTTATCGGTAGCGATCGATACTTTTGGAAAAAGGACTTTTTTTCATATATTTTTAGCTTTTAGGTAGAATTCTACCCATGTGTTTTACATCATTCTTACCCTTGCACCCTACCCTATCCCAACTTCGCACCACATCATTCTAACCCATCCCATCCCATCATTCTATCCCATCTTATCCTCTCCTTTCCCTTTTCCTTCCAGCTTTCTTTCTTTCTTTTTCTTTCTTTCCGTTTCAAATTGCGTGGTATCGTGTCGTATAATCATCCGTCTGTGTTCCGCATTTGGCAGAAATGCGTTATCTTGTCCAACATTCAAAAATAGTTTATAACAGAAGGTTGTAAATAATCCTCGTCCTTAATGAGCTAACAATTTCAATGACCAAGTAGTAGGGTTGGGAAATACCTCAATAGAGAAAAGAATGCCACTGTCAAGTCAAAATGGTTCCGGTAATGTAGCCTGTAAGACGTGTGAATGAACTGTCTAACTAAAATTGGCAAGGGCCGGTATTCCCCACAAAAAGACAACATATTTTAACTTAGGAATTCCTTGCATTCCTTTTAAATAAGACGCGAATAATGAGGCGCGGAATATATCTTGAAATAAGAAGGAATTCCACGTGGTAGAAACATCGGCATCAGTCCTGGGGATGCAATATTTAACAGGTCATTGGAATATTTTTATTAAGAAATTTAAACAATTTATAAGAAGTTACATGTTAAATATAAATCGGAGTTAAGGGGTTAGGTACAGCTTACAGCAGTATATTTTTTTAAATATTCAACACGTTTTTCCTCCATTACTGATCTTGTACAATAATGAAAATTAGTATGTGTAAAACACTGTCCCTCTGCTATATATAAAAAAAATATTTTTACGATTAAAAAAATTATTAAATTTTTTTTTTTTTTAAATTCATTTCACTGTGCAGTGAAGCGTTTCCCACGTAACTCAAAAACTATCCCACATTCTGTGATGAAATTTTTGTGTGTATTTATGCATGTCATATCTGCAATATGATGCAAGGTCACTTCTCTACCTTTGACAGAATGCTTAACGGTGCGGCAAATACATTCCTCGTCTGGTAGCTCGGCAACGAAAGAACAAAAATGGCGAACGATACTTTCTACCTAGACTTTACAGAGCCTTCACTTCTTAAGGCGACAGACAGACAGACAGACAGACAGACAGACAGACAGACAGACAGATAGATAGATAGATAGATAGATAGATAGATAGATAGATAGATAGATAGATAGATAGATAGATAGATAGATAGATAGATAGACGGACGGACAGACAGACAGATAGATAGATAGACAGACACAGACAGACAAACAGATAGATAGACACAGACAGATAGATAGATAGATAGATAGATAGATAGATAGATAGATAGATAGATAGATAGATAGATAGATAGATAGATAGATAGATAGATAGATAGATAGATAGATAGATAGATAGATAGATAGATAGATAGATAGATAGATAGATAGATAGATAGATAGATAGATAGATAGATAGATAGATAGATAGATAGATAGATAGATAGATAGATAGATAGATAGATAGATAGATAGATAGATAGATAGATAGATAGATAGATAGATAGATATTTTATTGCTTGGACATAAGTACCTTATGGATAGTAACGTCAATATAGATAAAAGCATACAAAATTATTTACCAAGTTAAAATATTCGTTAATGCTATACAAACTGTGTTCATACAATTTCCTTTTAATTAATGATTTGAATGAATCATAATTTAAATTTTTAGTTTAATTCGGTAAGCTATTACAAAACTTCAGAGACATATAAGAAAAACCGTTTGTGTAGTCTTGTATCTGCATAAATCAAATCTTATATCGTTACAACTTCTCGTATGGTGTTCGTGAAAATGCAAGTTCAAAGGGAAATTATCTATACTCAATTTGGTCACGCCGGAAATAACAGCGACGTGGCTATAGTTGCGGTAATAAAACTAGTTTCGTTTCGTTGTATGTCTAATCATGCGCACTGCCTCCTTTCTGGAACTTATAAAGTATTTATGCGATAAAAGTTTTTATGCTCGACCATGCCGAAATGTAGTAATTATACACCTGGTAGCAGACCTTTAATGCATGTCATTAAAGTACACCTACTCATTAAAGGTCAGGTCTTTCAGCCAATGACGACTCAGGTTACAACTGTTCAGCCAATGACAGGTCAGCTTCCTACCGTTATAAAACCGCAAGTATCGATTATTCTCGGATATGCAATCGAAAGAGAATTAGCGAAAAGTCACGGAGGCTGGAAATCCAATACTGTCGCAGAAGGTTATGTTCTGCTACTATAATAATTAGCGTTAATCGTAAATAATATTCAAATAAATTCAATTTGTCATCTCGTTTTTCAATATCTAATTTTATTTTAATGTTATCTCTGTAGGTTCTTATGGCCTAGCAAGGTCAATGTGAACATCTGTTCCTCGGAAAAAAATCAATACTTTCGCGTCTGCGCATATCTCACAAAATACGGGACATTGGTCAAGGTCAGATACAAAGAAATTAATAATATCAAGTTAGAAATATGGTCGAGCATAAAAAGTCTTATGAAACTCGCCTATAATGGTAATTAAGAAGCTCGTATGAAAATTATGGAACTCGCTTACGCTCGTTTCATAAATATCCATACTCGCTTCTTAATTACCTTCATTATAGGTTCGTTGCATAATGTACTATTCTAAGACTGTACACAGACATGAACATCATAACAGAAATTAAACTAAGAACACTGGAATGACTGGACAATGTAGTCAGGATGAATGATTATAGAACGACAAAAATATCTTGCCAAAATGAAATTTGAAGAAAATTTGGAAGACCTAAGTTATGCCGGCTTCATATCCAGAATGATTTAAGGTTGGGGTTAAAAATGGATAAATAAGGCCAAGACCGTCAAGAATGGATGGCTGACATTAGGGAAGACAAGGCTAAACTAAGAGAATCATAGCACCACAGAAGAAGAAGAAGAAGAAGAAGAAGAAGAAGAAGAAGAAATTCCAATTATCTTTGAATTATTTAAATATTCTATTGTGTTGCGTTCTCAGTTCCGACTTTTAAAGATGTAGTATCGAGTATGAAGGCTTTAAACAGCTATTGGTATGTATTATGGAGTATTAAAAAATTGTGGTATCGACGCACCCCTGATTTGTATTGTATCTACATGCGGAAAAAGCGTTACACACACGCGCACACACACACACACACACACACACACACACACACACACACACACACACACACACACACACACAATACTGTGATATGGCGAACTCCGGCACGTTTACTAAACAAGCGTCAAAATTGTTAAAATAAAAAGACAAGACAAACAATCAAGACTTGAATAATTACAAAGTTCGTGTATAAATTAGCCTGTGAATTAACTGATTTTGCGTTCATAAGTTAAGGTGTTGGATTACACAAAACAAAGAAACACAGCCTGTTCTAAGTGAAGCACTTACAATGTAAACCTGGTGTTCCTGCAGAAGTGAATGTGTCAGCTGTACGGCTGCCAGACGTACTAATTAAAACAACACTGTGTTTGGAAGGGGCCCAGGAAACAAAGCTCACACGCGATGCCTCTGTGTTAGTCTGTCTCACAACTTCAACCGATTTCTACCAAATTAGATTGCCTTTAGTACACTTTCGGGGTACATTAAAGCCTGAAACCAACTCGATTTAATTTAAGAGTTGACTCTGCGAACAATTACCAAATCGGTTCATAATTATTAATACTAAACAACTTTGAGATAGTCTTTCCATTGACATCTCCTCTCCTGTTTGTACTGCTTTCGAATATCAGAAGTTCAGTATTGTAATTGTGTGTCCATTTTTCTTTCCTTTGTTTTTCATGTATTTTTCTTGTAATGTTAGGTGTATGATTCTTCCACTTATCGTAACAGATTTTCGTCCCTTTTATTTAATTTCTTATATTTAATCTATTTTTTTTATTATCAAATTCAGTTTTTATAATCTCCATACGAAAGCTATTTATCCTGTCTGCAGTCAGAAAGAAGACGTGACGAGAAACACAACATTTAAGCAAATGATTTATTTACAGAAGAGACATTTTTTAAATTTATAATTTGGTTATTTAAAAAAGATATTATGGTTTATTTAGGCGGCCGGATAGCTCAGTTGGTAGAGCAGCTGGCTACGGACTGGAAGGTCCGGGGTTCGATCCCAGGTGATGACAGGATTTTTTCTCGTTGCCAAACTTTCAGAACGGCCCCGAGGTTCACTCAGCCTCAGCCACCTCATTCTAGTGCCGAGGTCATGGAAAGCATGGGGCTCTACCTACATGCCCCCCAAGTGCCTTCATGGCATGTTACGGGGATACGTTTACCTTTTATTATGGTTTATTTGACGACGCTCGCAACTGCAGAGGTTATATCAGTGTCGCCGGTGTGACGGAATTTTGTCCCGCAGGAGTTCTTTTACATGCCAGTAAATCTACTGAAAACACACTTAAATGCCATCTACCTGGGCCGGAATCGAACCCGCAACCTCGAATACAGAAGGCCAGCGCTGTACCAACTACTCTACCGAAGCCGAATAATTGGTTATTTTACGACAATTCTTCAACTGCTATGGTTGTCTAGCGTTTGAGTGAGATGAAGGCGACAATGCTAGTGGGATGAGTCCATGGTCCAGCGCCGAAAGTTACCCATCGTTTGGTCTTCATGGGTTGAGACAAAATCCCGGAATAAATCTCAACCAGGATTTGAACCCCGTTCGTTTCACAGTCAGACGTGCTAACCGTTATTCCACTGCGGTGGACTTTTGAAATTAAGCAATAGAATAGAGTGTAAGAAATTATGCGGACTTTTTAGAGAAAATAATTAAAAAGATATGTAAATTTCTATTTACGGTTAAGGTGAGATAGAAGAGAAAGTCAAATTACAAGTTTCGGATTGCTGTGGGTTTATTTCTTTTTGTTATAATAATGGCTAGTGTTATAATAATTATAGAAAATGGTTTTAGATTTAACAGAGATTACAATGATCGACTAGTATGAAAAACATAATGTATTTAAAATTTGTAAATCAATTGTTTTTTGTAAGGTTTAGGACGAGTACCTGAGAAACAGGAATGCAAAAAAAAAAAAAAAAAAAAAAAAAACTGCCATATACTTGCTACATATAGGCCTACTAGCTATAAAATACGAATTAGAAGTATAATAATATAACTGTTCAGATTTAACAGCTTAATCCTTTGACAGAATATAACAAAAAAATTCCAATACCACATTAGTTCCAAATAAAAGTTCTCATAAAACTAATAATTTCCTCCTAAGTAATAATAATAATAATAATAATAATAATAATAATAATAATAATAATAATAATAATAATAATAGTAATAATAATAATAATAAAACTTTATTGCCAAAACAAAAATAAATCTTGATTTTTTAATATAAAACACTCTAATAACCCCAGAAAGAGTAAGTTACATACTCGTGCTCAGAAGGAAATATTAACAATGTTTTGCTGGATACGTACTACCCTCACGATTTTGATTTTTACTTTTTTTATTGGATTATTTTACGACGCTGAATCAACATCTCAGGTTATTTAGCGTCTGAATGATATGAAGTTGGTAATGCCGGTGAAATGAGTTCGAGTCCAACACCGAAAGTTACCAAGCATTTGCTCGTATTGGGTTGAGGGAAAACCCCGGAAAAAACCCAACCAGGTAACTTGCCCCAACCGGGATTCGAACCCGGGCCACCTGGTTTCGCGGCCAGACGCGCTGATGATTACTACACAGGACAGGACGATTTTTACTCTTGTGATCATAAAAACTGAAGAATAATTTATGCCTTTGTAGTATTTCAGTGGATGATTTTCATATAAATTAGGTAAAGAGATTAACACGTATCATTATTGCCTGCGAATAGGAAATCTTGCAACTATTCTGCGGTGATTAAGGGACGGAGCGCTGCTATTCAGACCGAGTGCGTGCGAGTTTTCTTAAGCCTTGGTTTTTCTGAACCGACGCATGCGACGTGCGAGGCCCGCCTCGCACAAATCCGGACTACACTAGAGATAGTGAGTGGTTTCTATAACTGCGAGATGCGAGGTCTGCGCACCTCGCAGCCATAGAAACCACTCTCTCTCGTGTAGTCCGGATTTGTGCGAGGCGGGCCTCGCACCTCGCACGTCGCATGCGTCGGTTCAGAAAAACCAAGGCTTAAGATAAGTCGCGATGCGCAGTTGCCGAACTACTCAGATATCCAGCCAAATTGTCTAATTAACCATGCACTTAATTACAAAACACAAAGGCTTAATAGTTTTTTTTATTAATTTTTAAGTATTCTAGCCCCTTTTATTCTGCACAGTTACATTACTTTCTACTCTGTGTATGTGTTTGTGGACAAATTGAATTAATCTACTTCATATGAATTGTACAATTTTGTATAGCTTAACGAAAATAAGTTTGTAAATTGAATAATTTGATTATATATGTTTGTATAGTTTGGCTGATGAATTGTATATGCTTTTAAAATGATTACTAGTCTGTGTAGCTCTACTGATGAATTGTATATAGGCATACTGTAAATTGAATGGCAGTCTTTATAGTTCAATTGATGAATTGTATATGCTGTAAATTGTATAGTAGTCTGTATAGCTCAACTGATGAATTGTTTATGATTATAAATTGAATTAATCTACTTGATATTAATTGCACAAATTTGTATAGCTTAATGAAAGTATGCTACTTTGTATTGTATATATTTGTATAGTTTAGGCCGATGAATTGTATATGCTTTAAATTGAATAGTAATCTATACAGCTCTATTGATAACTTGTTTGTGTTTGTAATTTGAAGTAGTTTGCATCATATGAATTATCAATTTCTGTATATCACAACTGGTTGAATTGTTTATGCCTTCAATTTAATTAACTTACTTGTTTTTTATTATACATATAGCTCAACTTATGAATGATCGTTTGCGTTTGTAAATTTAATAATCTGATTGGCTATGTATTGTATACTTTTAGTAGAGCCATCGATGTAGCTCAGTCGGCAGACTCGATGGGCTGCTGATCCGGAGCTGCGTTCGGGCTTGGGTTGGATCCCCCTTTGATCTCATTGAATGATTTCTTCCGAGGTTTACCCCATCCGTGGGACTGAAGCCGGATGGTCTATGGCGAGTCCTTGACATCAACCCCTTTGATTTGATTACCTGGTTGGGTTTTTCCGAGGTTTTCCCCAACCAAAAGGCAAATGCCGGGTAATATTTTGGCGAATCCTCGGGCCTCACCTCATCTCACTATATCTCACCAAAATATTGTAAAAAATTGCACATAATTGTAAAAATTGTAGAAAATTACTAAATTGTAAAGCTATAAAAATTTGTAAAAATTGTAATTGTAATATTGTAAAATGTTGACTTGTTCCACATCTTAAAGCTTCATTTCTCATGTAGGATTTATGGAATAAAATAAATGAATGAATGAACAGATAATATTATTATATTCTGCACCAGGCCTATACTAATCCTCTATTTCGTATAAGATTGCAGAGTAGGACGGTTTTATTTTCTTGCCGCTAAGGGGTAATCTTACTGTCTGCAGCTGCACTACTTGTTTCCTTTGTGCAACTGTGAAAATAGTCCTGAAGGAATCTCTCCACTAGTAATTCATCCTTGCCATTAATTTTATCAACAGTAATTTCACTAGAGGTTTTGATTTATAGAGAAAATCCAAACTCGAGTGGGATTTAATTGACTATTACACGATTAGAAGGAAGTATATAAAGATTACAAGAAATAAAGTACTCTAATACAATAAAATATTAATTGACTTACTGAAATTCTATTTCACTAATGTTTGAATGGAGCCGCCATTTTCAGTTGACTGTCTATGCTGTAAATAAATGACGATCGCAAACCATGTTTTATAGTACTGTAAAGAATTTGCAGTTTGAAATGTTGGCAAACAAAGAAACAAATGCTAGGGTAGTGATAAAAACAAACAAATGCTAGGGAAGCGATAAAATTAAACAAATCCTAGGAAAGCGATAAAATCGTGTGATAAGCAGCCATGATTGGTTGAAAGACGTCCTTTCGTACCGTTTTATTGGTCAAAAGTAGTATGACGCAGTAAACGTGTAATAGTCCTAAAAATTTTTTAATTTTGTTCCAGTCTTTCGTATCACCACCATAATCAACGACGCTGATTAGATCAAATGATCTTGTTCGCCGTCAGGATCATCTGTTGGGAAATAATCTTACGATCTTCTACAGAAACTTTCTATACAGTAGAAACGAAACTAAGTAACACTGTTTATGTGCGAGAGGGAAGAAGACGGTTGATGGGTGGGAAGATGCTTGTATGAGCTCCCTCCTGCAAGGTTCGAAGGCAGCGTAGAATCCCTCTAAGTACAACATTGACTCATCCGGTCTTCTGCACGTCTGTCTGAGCAGTATCAGGTCGTTTTACTAGCTCTGTACTTCTTCTTCCTTCTGACTTGTCTTTATGTAAGCTACGTGTCTAGGGAGTCTTATATCGCCATTCTTCTAATACAATATACTGTAGTCAGCTGATTTTGCGCTATCTTACTTTTTTATGTTAGTTTAATATGTTTAATTTTTGGCGAATGATCATGTTTCTTATTTTATCTTTAAATGTCAAACTCGCAATTTTTCTAAAAAAAAATGTCATTTCTGATGATTCTAGATCTAGTTGCTCACATCAATTAAGGTGTAATTTTCGCTACTTTAAATTATGAAGTGAATAACGATTTAAAATCACAAAAGAAAACAGTCCGAATGTTTTGTCGACTTAAACTCATTACTTTTGGCATAGCCTATGAATTACATTTTTATTATCGAACGACAATCTAGTTTAATGCTATAGATATTTATTTTATTTCATTTCTTTTGCTAATAATTGTAACATAAAACATAATAAACACAGAACAACTTTAGCTCGTCCCTGAAAGAGTAGAGCCCGTGCTCAGGGGAGGATTCCTGAATTCAAATTAAGAAGTACAATAATTTGTCTTATGTCTACTACGCAATAAGAATATATATAAATTTAAATGCACAATTTTTCAATTTTTATAATATCCAAACATAACTTTTTAAATTGAATACTAGAACTATTAAAATTGACAAGATTAGGATATTTAAATATAAATTTGTTACATATTTTGGGCCTAAATCGCTACTACGATTAAATATTGTAACAGTGTTGCATTTTGGTTCAAACAATCTTAAAGAATTCATACCTTTTGTTTCATAACTATGAGAATACAATTCAAAATTATTTCTGTTTTTATGTATGAATTTTGTAATATGATATGTTTGCAGAATCTTTCTGTTTGGTCCTTGTATTTATATTTTATCTGCAAATCAACTTATCGGAAGTGAATGATGGAGAGTCTCTAAGATCCTGACAATAATATGAATTTTACGACATATTACAGCTAATTATTATGCCTTACAGTTCGTACTGGAAGTCAATTTCCTGTATTTGAAATATTCGTTACCGTACCCACTCGTGTACCAATTTTTATAGCGGATTTCAAACTGAAGATTTTTGGAAGTCTCCATTTTTTATTACAGGTACTTTTATGCGTAGAATATAACTACGGAAAAATGTTATCCAAATAAATAATTTATGTTGAAACATGTTCTATGGTTTTAATGTCAGTTACAGTCTCACATATTCTATTATTTTCACGTTTGAATCGCATAGTTATGAAACTAGCAGCCTTGTTTCCAGTTTACGAAGATCAGTTGCTATTATTAACTTTCAGACGCAGGTTGTAAACCCTCTTCTGCACGACAAGATCAACAAATTAATCGCAGTACGTAGCGATATTTAGTAGCATTGACATAATACACAAGGCAGGCGCAGGATGCTCACTGATTCCCAACATTTGGTGCTGGTATGGAAATTAGGCAGGCCTACACGTGTGCGATGTGTTATAAATATTCTGGGGTGCTAATACAGCTGGAGCCGGAAATGAGATCTGTGAAACAAAAGCCGGCTGCCAGTTGTTGTGCGCCTGCGCGCACCATGGCTGTAATCCGCAAGGAATTATGGCCCAGAACAAAAGACGATCTCAAAAGTGGTTAAAACGTTTTAACCGTTGCCTACATTGTTGTAGAGTAGCAGTAAAGTTTACGTATTTGTGCACGATTCTAAAAACTACCGCTAGGATCGCTCCTAAGCTGTGTGTGGTCACTATTTTATTGCTTGTTTAGCTCTGTATTGCAGGTGTACATTGTTTTCGTTTCTTTTAAGTTCTAAGCTATGAATTTTGTAGTCACAGAAATTTTAATCCAAAAGCAACTAAATTCAATACATTCACTTTAGAATTAAGGTAAGTGAAAAATATAGATTTGTTAATACCGTTAAAATTACATGGATTTCAAAAAGGCATATGACTCGGTTAAGAGAGAAGTTTTATATAATATTATTATTGAATTTGTTATTCCCAAGAAACTTGTTCGATTAATTAAAATGTGTCTCAGTGAAACTTACAGCAGAGTCCGTATAGACCAGTTTATATCTGATGCTTTTCCAATTCACTGCGGGCTAAAGCAAGGAGATGCACTATCACCTTTACTTTTTAACTTTGCTCTAGAATATGCCATTAGGAAAGTTCAAGATAACAGACAGGGTTTGGAATTGAACGGGTTACATCAGCTTCTCGTCTATGCGGATGACGTGAATATGTTGGAATAAAATCCACAAACGATTAGGGAAAACACGAAAATTTTACTTGGAGCAAGTAAAGCGATAGGTTTGGAAGTAAATCCCGAAAAGACAAATTATATGATTATGTCTCGTGACCAGAATATTGTACGAAATGGAAATATAAAAATTGGAGATTTATTCTTCGAAGAGGTTGAAAAATTCAAATATCTTGGAGCAACAGTAACAAATATAAATGACACTCGGGAGGAAATTAAACGCAGAAAAAAATATGGGAAATGTGTGTTATTATTCGGTTGAGAGGCTTTTGTCATCTAGTCTGCTGTCAAAATATGTGAAAGTTAGAATTCATAAAACAGTTATATAACCGGCTGTTCTGTATGGTTGTGAAACTTGGATTCTCACTTTGAGAGAGGAACAGAGATTAAGGGTGTTTGAGAATAAGGTACTTAGGCAAATATTTGGGGCTTAGAGGGATGAAGTTACAGGAGAATGTAGAACGTTGCAGAACGCAGAACTGCAAGCATTGTATTCTTCACCTGACATAATTATTAACATTAAATCCAGACGTTTGAGATGGGCAGGGCATGTAGCACGTATGGGAGAACCCAGAAATGCATATAGAGTGTTGGTTGGGAGACCGGAGGGAAAAAGACCTTTGGGGAGGCCGAGACGTAGATGGGAGGATAATATTAAAATGGATTAAAATGAATTTGAGGGAGTTGGGATATGATGATAAAGAGTGGATTAATCTTGCACAGGATAGGTACCAATGGCGGGCTTATGTGAGGGCGGCAATGAAGCCATTTTTAAGTAAGTAAATTAAAATACAGAACGGGTAAGCGATTTAGTTCTGATCGTCAGAATAAATTCACACTAATTCGAGGTTTCCAAATTACAGGGACATTATTAACACAGATCAAGTTAAAGGGCTGCTTCACTAAAGTATATCAACTATGTTTGATCCATTGCAGAAATCATTCCATTGGTCAAATTGTCGATTTTTACGTACGGGTGTTCGATTTCTTCACATTCAATTTAGTCCAGAGTTTAACTTTAAGAAAGATTCGAATATCTTTCGAACTTTCTATGCTGGGGGATGAGAAGCTTCCACACGATTAACTCGGAAGAGAAGATACGTATGTATTATATCAGTCAGATAGATAGTAACTCTCTAATCTAGTCACCTAGCCAGAAAGTCAGTCAATCCGTCAGTCATGCAGAAATCAGGTCAGCCTACCAGTTAAACTATCAGTGAATTGCTAGTCAATCGGTAAATTAGACAGGTATGTCTCTCTCTGAATTCAATTAACCATTTAGTGATCCTAGAAGTTAATCAGTGATGTTCCCCACTCAACAGGATAAAGCCAGTAACAAATTAGTCATGTTACTCGCCAAAATCAGTCAAGCAGAAAGGCAGAGAGAGTCAAGGAAATACAGATAAACACATAATCACATAGAATGCAGAGAGACAATGTGTTACGCAGTTTATGGGTTAGTAAATTAGGCAAAACTAATCAGTGAACTAGTCAATCATCCAGTATATAGATACATTAATGAAGCACTCAGCCATCCAAGTCAGTTATTAAGTAAATAAATCAATAAAATAATAACGTTATTCATCCAATTAAGTCAATAAATCGGTAAAGTAACCGTATTAATTGTTAATGATCCACATCAAATGACTAGTTTCGAAGCAGGCAAAATCAAATAGAAAACAGGCAAAATCAAATAGAAAAGAGGCGTTCATTCAGCGAGTCGATCAATCAGATGTAAAATTCAGCCACTAAGTAAGTGCCTGAGTTTGTGAGTTAATGAGTCAGATGCATGTCAGGCAGCCAATCATTTATGCAGTCCAATAAGTAATTAATTTACAGAACCAGTGAATCATTTACTTTGTCAACAAAATAGTAAATTACCTTCCAAATCAGATTTTTACTAAACCAGTCAGTCTTTAAGTCCGTCAGGCAAACAGCCATTCAACCATATATATCACTCAGGCAAACGATCATTCTATTTAGTCAGGCAGTCATTTAGTACTTTAATCAGTAAGGGTGCTATTCATAGACATTTCGCAGCCCCCGCTACGAGCGCGCTAAACTAGTACCGGCTATCGACTGGTTACTTGTACAGAATTCATATCTTATCATATCGCTAACACTGGTTTATGAATACGAAAAACGTTAGTTCGCTGATCATCCACCGGAAGCCCGGGCTAAGGATGTCTATGAATATGGCCCTAAGTTGAGTCAAGCAGGCATACAAATCATTCATCCTGGTATTTAGTCATTCAGCATCTCAGTTAATATGCCATTCAATAAACCAGTCACTATTTACTCAGTCGGTAATGCAACAGCCAGTCAATCTAGTATTCATTCAGTCGTCCATGTCAGTCATTTAATCATTCGGTAATTCAACGGCCATACAGTCAATCAACTAAGCAGTCAGTCGTCCAGGTTAGTCATTTAATCAGTCAGTAATTCATCAGCCATATATTCGATCAATTAAACAGTCAGTTGTCCAGGATAGTCATTTAATCAGTCAGTAATTCATCAGCCATACATTCGATCAATTAAGCAGTCAGTCGTCCAGGTTAGTCATTTAATCAGTCAGTAATTTATCAGCCATACATTCGATCAATTAAGCAGTCAGTTGCCCAGGATAGTCATTTAATCAGTCAGTAATTCATCAGCCATACATTCGATCAATTAAGCAATCAGTTGTCCAGGATAGTCATTTAATCAGTCAGTAATTCATCAGCCATACATTCGATCAATTAAGCAGTCAGTCGTCCAGGTTAGTCATTTAATCAGTCAGTAATTCATCAGCCATACATTCGATCAATTAAGCAGTCAGTTGTCCAGGATATTCATTTAATCAGTCAGTAATTCATCAGCCATACATTCGATCAATTAAGCAGTCAGTTGTCCAGGATATTCATTTAATCAGTCAGTAATTCATCAGCCATATATTCGATCAATTAAGCAGTCAGTCGTCCAGGATGGTCATTTAATCTGTCAGTAATTCATCAGCCATATAGTCAATAAACTAAGCAGTCAGTCGTCCAGGATAGTCATTTAATCAGTCAGTAATTCATCAGCCATACATTCGATCAATTAAGCAGTCAGTTGTCCAGGTTAGTCATTTAATCAGTCAGTAATTCATCAGTCATATATTCGATCAATTAAACAGTCAGTTGTCCAGGATAGTCATTTAATCAGTCAGTAATTCATCAGCCATACATTCGATCAATTAAGCAGTCAGTTGTCCAGGTTAGTCATTTAATCAGTCAGTAATTCATCAGCCATACATTCGATCAATTAAGCAGTCAGTTGTCCAGGATATTCATTTAATCAGTCAGTAATTCATCAGCCATACATTCGATCAATTAAGCAGTCAGTTGTCCAGGATATTCATTTAATCAGTCAGTAATTCATCAGCCATATATTCGATCACTTAAGCAGTCAGTCGTCCAGGATGGTCATTTAATCTGTCAGTAATTCATCAGCCATATAGTCAATAAACTAAGCAGTCAGTCGTCCAGGATAGTCATTTAATCAGTCAGTAATTCATCAGCCATACATTCGATCAATTAAGCAGTCAGTTGTCCAGGTTAGTCATTTAATCAGTCAGTAATTTATCAGTCATATATTCGATCAATTAAACAGTCAGTTGTCCAGGATAGTCATTTAATCAGTCAGTAATTCATCAGCCATACATTCGATCAATTAAGCAGTCAGTCGTCCAGGTTAGTCATTTAATCAGTCAGTAATTCATCAGCCATACATTCGATCAATTAAGCAGTCAGTTGTCCAGGATATTCATTTAATCAGTCAGTAATTCATCAGCCATACATTCGATCAATTAAGCAGTCAGTTGTCCAGGATATTCATTTAATCAGTCAGTAATTCATCAGCCATATATTCGATCAATTAAGCAGTCAGTCGTCCAGGATGGTCATTTAATCTGTCAGTAATTCATCAGCCATATAGTCAATAAACTAAGCAGTCAGTCGTCCAGGATAGTCATTTAATCAGTCAGTAATTCATCAGCCATACATTCGATCAATTAAGCAGTCAGTTGTCCAGGTTAGTCATTTAATCAGTCAGTAATTCATCAGTCATATATTCGATCAATTAAACAGTCAGTTGTCCAGGATAGTCATTTAATCAGTCAGTAATTCATCAGCCATACATTCGATCAATTAAGCAGTCAGTTGTCCAGGATAGTCATTTAATCAGTCAGTAATTCATCAGCCATACATTCGATCAATTAAGCAGTCAGTTGTCCAGGTTAGTCATTTAATCAGTCGGTAATTCATCAGCCATACATTCGATCAATTAAGCAGTCAGTTCTCCAGGTTAGTCATTTAATCAGTCAGTAATTCATCAGCCATACATTCGATTAACTAAGCAGTCAGTTGTCCAGGTTAGTCATTTAATAAGTCAGTGATTCATCAGCCATATAGTCAATAAACTAAGCAGTCAGTCGTCCAGGTTAGTCATTTAATCATTCGGTAATCCAATGGCCATATAGTCAGTCAACTAAGCAGTCAGTCGTCCAGGTTAGTCATTTAATTAGTCAGTAATTCATCAGGCACACAGTTAATCCTAGAAAACTATCCGTGAGTAACTTTTACTCACTCCGCACGATTTCACTTCTTTACTCGAGAGCCCTGATTATTTTTATCCATTGTAATATTCTTCTTTCTGAATTTCATATTCAAATTTACAGAGATAATGTGCTTCAGCAATAGAGTAAATACTGCATAAATTGATGTTTGAACCTTAATTCACACAATATATAGGCTACTCTCTTAAGATTTTAGTGGTGATTGAAAAATATATGAGTAAATTTTACTCATGATTAATATGCACAGGTGTAGAATATCGTTGGTATTCTAGGATTAATCAACCATTCAGTCAGTTGTCCAGGTCAGTCATTTAATCAGTCAGTAATTCGTCAGGCATACAGTCAATCAATAAACAGTCAGTCTTCCAGGTCAGTCATTTAATCAGTCAGTAATTCATCAGCCATAGTCAACTAAACAGTCAGTCGTGCAGGTCAATCATTTAATCATTCAGTAATTCACCAGCCATACAGTCAATCAACTAAACACTCAGTCGTACTGGTCATTAATTTAATCATTTAGTCAAACAGTCAGTTAGTCAGTCGTCAGCCAACATCCATCAATCAATGAATCAATCCTTCAGGCAGTCTTCCAATCAGTCATTTACTCAGTCAGCAATTTCGTCTGTCAGTCATTCATTCAATGACTCATTCACTCGATCAGTCATTTAGTCTACAACTCACAGTAAAATATCAGTTAGTTAATCAATCAATTCAATCTACTCAATAAATCAATCGTCATTCCACCGGCTCAGTTATTTAGTAAGTCAATAATAATAATTCAGTTAATCCATCAACGAATCAGTCAGTCGTCCAAATCAACCATTTAGACAGTAATACAGTCAGCCTACGAGCTATTTGGGCAATCAACCAATTAATCAATCGTTCCAATCACTAATATAGCCTATCAATAATTCACTCAATCTGTCATGTCACTCATTTTGTCAACAAATCAATCAACTTTCCAGTCAATCAACTAATTAATCATCAGTCAGTTATCCAGGACAGTCATTTAGTTAGTGGAGAAGCTGAACAACTTGAAAACCATCTGCTGCGAAGTGTACACCCGTCCTGGGGGAAGGAAGAGTAGAGGGGTGTAATGGTGATGAGATCCGAAGCCAGCCTCCCCTGGTCCATGTAGGTTAATGAGTACTTAAGGACTTGATCTCGGGTAATAAGCCAGGAACGCGGCGGTCTCAAACAGACTGCGTGATCATCGCGCAAAGTGAAATCTTCGACGCAGTGTGAATGTCCCGAAGATGAACAAAAGCCGCTTCCAGATATATTAATGGAAATACCTGACACAGGCAGGGACCTAATGTTTTGTTGTATCCCACATTACTGGTTCCATCTCAATAAAATGAACCTTATTTCACACTAGTAAGAGACTTACATTTAATTACAATATAGTATTGTAAACACAAATACTGGATGAAAAGCAATATTATAACTTCGTATTTTAAAAGGTAACGTGAATATTTTATTATCAATTGCGCTGTTATCTTATTTCAATTTAAGTGGTAACATTGAACTAGCAATTTTTCAAGACAACATCGAATTTTCGCCATGGATTTCCCGATATACACCATACAGTTGGGGTAAATGTAGGTAACTTTATAATTAAGAAGTCACAGCGGGATTCTGATCCCCGCCCGAGCGGAACCTTAAAGAACCAGAAGATTTTGTTGCCAGATAACTAAAGTATATTAGAGTTCAACAAACAAAATATTACTTTGAAACAGTATAGATACGGTGGTCACAATGAAATGTTAAATTAAAAACAATACAATTTTTGATAATTTAAAACATCGCGTAACTTTGATAAAAATTTGCTGTCACTAGTTCAAATTATGAAAGAAAAGTTTGATCATTATAGAGAAAGAAGCATACCTAATCAAGGCAATAATAATAATAATAATAATAATAATAATAATAATAATAATAATAATAATAATAGTAATAATAATAATAATATAATAATAATAACAATAACAATAATAATAATAATATAATAATAATAACAATAATAATAATAATAATAATAATAATAGTAATAAATGTATTGCTAGAACAAAGATACACATTGTTTTCTTTTTTACAAAAAATCTCTCTAGCACCCCCAGAAAGAGAACATACTCTGAAAATGGAATGAGAGTTTTAAAAACAATAAAGGTGTGCAGTTTACGACTGAACTAACATGTACAACATAAAAATAAATGAAAATCAGTGTTAAATATTTGCAGATAAAAATTTTGAAGCGAATTGTACATCACAGGTCTATAAATAAATGTTGAACTTTACATAGAATATGAGATGAAACCATAAATCTCATATCGTCGGTTTTGATAAAAAGGCGTACATAATGTACATATGTGTATAAATTTAGAATTAAATACACATAGACCTGAAGAGAAATAACTTACTAAAATCATATTTTGAGGATTCGGTTTGGTCAAGAACTTTCAAAACGCCTTTTTCTCAGAGGTAATATTTTTTATTTAACGTGCTTTACTTGTAAGCCGAGGATGTAACCTTCCAAGAGTCAAATCTACGACCTTTTTCATATCCGCAAAACACCGAAGTAAGAATTGACGTCATATGCTGTGAAACTACTCCATAAATTTTATTCAAAGGCTACATTAACAAAACAAGCAGTTTACATGGAAGAATATGAAAAGAGTAGGCTAAATTAGGAGAAAAGTTAAGTGGATCTAATAAAGTTGTTAAATCGGGTTATGCGGGAATTAAATTATACCGTTGTAGTGGAGAATTAATGTACTCCATAATATAGATAATAGGCATATAACATTCTTTTTTACTTTGAAATATATTACAGTATACAGACCTACATTGTATTCTTTTACATTCCATAAACACACCTTAAGTTTAGCAAACTTATTCGTGGAAAAACTCCCTCGGAACCGTAGTTCTAGTAGCATTTTCTTTAGAACTATGGAAAAATATGTCCCTGATATCACAGTTACAACGCATTTGCAATAGATATATTCACGTACAGCAAAATTCACATAACTGTTGGGTAATAAGATTAACTCTAAATTTGTTTTTAAGTTTTCATTTTGCGAAAAGAAAACATCAGATACTTAGCTATAGCCTGCTTAAACTTAGCTAATGAAACATGTCAACAACTATATAGAAATCTATGGCCGATTCAGATTTTGATTAATATTTATGATATTGATGCTTGAGGCGGTGATGAATCATGGTATGTAAATTTAAAATTCAGCATACATTTGTGGCTGAGGGAAAACATGAAAATCCCCTATCAGATTTTTCGGCCACGGGGTTTAAAGCCGGGATCTCCTGAATGCGCGTCTCAAACGTTACCGTCTGAGCCAATTACTGTTTTTCTTTTGTTTTGTTTGTACAGCAACCAGGCAACGTGTGGTATTGTCATCTTCGAGATATGCAAACAGCAGCGATGAGTATAACAAAAAATATGGTCGTCCAAAAATATATGAAAAGTTTAGGAATAAAAGAAATAGACATAGTCCATAATACTAATGTTGAATGCTTGAAGAATTAATAATATTTTGTGCGAGATCGTGCGTATTTGCTTGTTTTCCGCACAGAACCAATACGCGGTAAGTGTGAAATACCACATTCAGTATTCCCAACGTAACACACATAACAATTTCCCTCTTCTTACCGCTTAAGCGCGACATTCATTTTACTGCTTTAGGCTTTTAACATTATTTTTAGAGACGTTTAACATAGTAATAATTATAAATTAGAAACTTACCACTGCAATTTCACCTAAATTGCAATGTTAATTATTGTTTTTAAAATTTGCAAAAATTAAGTAAAGTCTACTACTCCACGAAACTTATTGCATTCTTGATACAAGTAACATTAAGGAAGCTGTGAAAAAATTAACAAGATTCCAGATGCCGATGTTATTACTGCAATATGTTATATAAATAATATTGTTAAAATATTAAAATAAAAATAAATCATTACATAACCTTACCGTTTGCTTTAAGTTCGCATTTATAGACTGGGGGAAAAAAAGACAGACGTATATCACAGCCTGCTGGAGTATTGTAAACACAGAAAACATTTTACAGCAACAATGTTGAAGAAAGATATTTTGGTGTTCCGAAGTTAGCGTCATTAAACAGAAACCAAGATGGAGATTTCATTGCAACTAATTAGAAATTCGTCTTTCAGGTATGTAATAAACGATCTTCGCACAAAATAATGTACGATACACTAGCGGTATGTTTGTTTTCATGTTCTCGGAAATTAAAAAAGCTCAACTGCGTTTCGCTTTGCAATCTTATCCTCGAACATGAAAACGTCAACATACCGCTCTTGTAACGTATATTACTATTTTATACCACCCAGCTATGCGCTTATTTCATAGTGTACATATTAGATTATGCTATTTATTTTGCATTTAGCTATACTGTAGACCTATTTAATTGTTAAAATATTCTCAGTAATTATAAATTAGTAAAAACAATATTATTCTTCTTCTTCCTATCACTTATTAAGCCTGGTAATCTGTAACGGTCTCACTCCATCGTTTCAGCGGACGGCCCAAAGATCTTGTTTCTAAAGAATAGTAATTTAGTGCTTAGCGTGGTATCCTTGTTCTAGGCATCCCGAGTATATGAGATTTCCATTTGTTTATAATTTTGTATTTTCTCCAAAATTGAGTCAATATTTAATTCTTTCAAAATATCCAAATTTTTCTTCTTGTCTAATCTAATGTAGCCAGCTAAAAACAATATTCAATGTAGAATAATGCATGTACATACTAAGATTTATTGCTACGATTTTTTATTTTGTTTGCGAATACTATACAAAACAAGACATTTGTTAAAGTGTTTCACTTCACACTACTGCTGGTCATTTGACTCGAAACTTAGAATCTCGTAAATGTCATGAGCATCATTTGACATTGTATAATTTTAACCCAGATTTTGGCAGACAAACAATATTTCTATTAGTTTAGTCAGTTATTTAACACTCTATCAAATGCGACGTTATATAAGAACATCAGTGAAACTAGTGCTAGCCTGTTAATATTTTGGCGACATGAAACTGAGGATTTACCATGTTTACTTGACATTCGCCTGCAATTTCGAGAACCTGGAAAAAAAAATTCTATCAGGTAGACAGTCTGCCCGAGATTTAACCTAAGCCCGAGCGCAATCTCGGATCAAGAAACCTGGTGCTTAGCTCTGAACTACCCCGGTGACCGCTAAATAATATAATTGAATATAAACGTGTGAATTTATGCAACATTAAATTACACTGTGAAATTTATGAAGTTAGATAGCTCACCTTTACATTGTAATTTTTTGTCCAATGAAGGAAATAAAACTTCATATTCTTATTTTGAAGAAAGTAAAAGATTTAATTCATATATGCTTTTTAATTATAGACCAAGGAAGGAAACTATTAACTGAAAATGCTAGGTTCTGCTGAAAAAGAATTGAATTTTTTTAGAAACGCGTAAAGCGTTACTATGATGAAGAATGTGTCATCTGCGTGGCGCCGATTTCTTTTTCATATTCTAACAGTTGTTGCTAAGAGCGTGAAAATTCGATGGAGAATAAATCTCGGTGAGATCGCAGCTGTGGCGATGCTGAGCATCGGTTTTCTGTGGTCCAATATTCCTCCTGTTCCGATCGACCGGCAGTTAACTTTCTTTATGGCCATCAGGAAGTCAAGTTCAAGTGGCAGCGATAATTCAAAAGACAGGAAATTGTGTACACAAGATCTCCAGCGACAGGGTGGAATGCAAGAGATCACATCTGCTTCCTTACCTGCATCACTTGTTTAATTTTCTTTTTTAATTTCCTAGCACTAAGCGAGCAAAAAAGAAAATTTAGTTAACTTCAGTAAAAAAGGCTACAATTTTATTATTGCGTGTAAAAATAACCTTGATTTACAAAATTTCATGTCGCTTAGAACAGCTGTTTTATTCTCATTTTTAAAGCTCCACGGCCTTTAATTAAATGTCCACAATTTCCAGCCCGCCTTATTGACTGCTCTTCCTCCATATTCTGACATCAGAATAGTCCTACGGTTATGAATTAATTCTGTGCGTTATATGAGATGGGCTTAATAAAAGATAGCAATGAAATTAGAATCGTAATTTAACTATAACCCGGTGAGGTTAGCCCGGAGCTCTTCAGCCTCGACTGGCCCATCGTGTCTATTTTTTAACATCAAAAGGGCTAGTTAATTAAACAGAAATGAGCCTTAATCTCTCTCAATATCTGACTAACAACCGCTTTTCGTGGTATTCTGCATCCCGGATATACACGCTATCAAATAATTGATACCTACTGAAGCTTAATGAATCACTTTCACAGATTTCATACCAGGCGATCTCTTCTTTCAGATCGCAAAGACTACAATTAGACTTTCAGGCTGATTATGTGGTTTCTAAGAGTATATTTTATAATAAAAATTTCAAGTGGGATGTTTTCAGGATTAAGGGGTTAGGTACAGCTTACAGCAGTAAATTTTTGGAAATATTCAACATTTTTTCCTCCATTATTGTATCTTGTACGGTAATTAAAATTGGTTTTGTGTAAAATATTGTTCTTCTGCTATATGAAAAGAAATATTTTTACGATTTGAAAAAAATATGTATATATATTTTTTTTCAAAATTCAAAATGGTGGCAGTTTACTGTGCAGTGATGAAGCGTTTCCCTCACAACTCAAACTTGTTAACTTTTTCATGTTCTCTCTCTTTTATTTTATTGCTGAAACTCATGTTTACAATAACACGCTCCTTCAACTACATTCCTTAATAAATAATATATATATATATATATATATATATATATATATATATATATATATATATATATATATTGTATTAGAAGAAAATACTGATATTTGACCATTTTCTTAAATGATTTAATTTTTTATCAGACAATCTATCAAAGGTAGAAAAGTGATCTTGCATCACATTGTAGATATGGCATGCATAAATACACACACAAAGTTTATCACAGAATGTTGGATAGTTTTTTAGTTAAGTAGGAAGTGCTTCGTCATTGCATAGTGAACTCAATTTTTGGGGGGGGGGAAACTGTAATTCAACTTTTTAAATCATAAAAATATTTTTTCGTATAGGATTGTATAAGATACAGTAATGGAGGAAAATAACGCTGAATATTTCCAAAATTTTACTGCTGTAAGCTGTACCTAACCCCTTAAGAGCAACTTAATAATGTCCTAAAATAGGATAATTTCATTTAGATTATACAAATATATAGTAGGTCTGTAGTATACGATGATGCCCCATATTTTTTATGGAATTAAAACTTAACTATTTTTCCACACATCAAATAATTACTAATAAACAAATTAAGCCACTGTGTAGCTCAGACGGTAGGCGCGTTTGTCTACTGATCCTGAGGTATGCTGTATGATGGATTCAACACTTTCTTGGTCTGATTACCACGTTAGATTCATTTCGAGGATTTCTTCAAGTGCGGGAAGAATGTCGGGTAATCACAGGCAAATCCTCGGCCTCATCTCGCCAATTACAAATATTCGTTATTATAAATTCCATTGACGTTGATATAGCTTCGTTAAATAACAGATTAAAATTAAAACACAACAATTAGTGTTAAGAAGATAAGATACACTCCTCATACGTTTTATGCATTTGCAACAATTCAGTTCCTTTAAAATATTACTAATGAAGTTATTGATTTTAGATTACGATCTTGAGCTATTATAAAAATACACGTATACATTAAATATTTTAGTTTATATAGAACATAAAACTATAATTATACTTTCATGAAATTCATATGGGAGACATTATTCATAATACAATAATTAAGATATTTTGCTTCATTTAGCCACTTAAATCCTTATTTGGTAATTAGTTGATTCAGTAGTGCCCTACGAATTAAATAGCGTTCATTCCTGAATGAATATTTTCAAGAGTCGACAGAAAGACATGGGACAACTGAGTCCGCTGAGGTCACCTGACCTCAAGCGGTGTGACTTTTCAATATGGGGAATAAGAAAGAACAATGATATTGCTACAAAACCGAGAAACCTACAAAATATTTTATCATCAATTTGATATATTTTTTAGCGATATAAGCATTATTCAAATTATCATTTAGGCTATATTCTGTTATCGCTCCTTAGCATTATAAATAATATTCAAATTATCATTTTATTTTATTATCGTTCTTTAGCGTTGTAAATAATATTCTAGTTATCATTTATATTCTGTTATCGTTCTCTAGCGTTATAAATAATACTCTAGTTATCATTTTATTTTCTTATTGTTCTTTAACGTTATCAATAATATTCAAGCTACCATTTATATTATTCTCGTTCTCTAGCGTTATAAATAATATTCTAGTTATTTTATTTTCTTCGTTCTTTAGCGATATAAGTAATATTCAAGTTATCATTTATATTCTGTTATCGTTCCTTAGTGTTATAAATAATATTCAAGTTATCATTTTATTTTATTATCGTTCTTTAGCGTCATAAGTAATATTCAAGTTATCATTTATATTCTGTTATCGTTCTCTAGCGTTATAAATAATATTCTTGTTATTAAGTTCATTTCTTGTACGAAAATTCCAATTTCAAAATCATGGAAAAATGAAATGAAAATTAAATATTAAATTGCGTGTAAAATAAATAAATATTATGTACTCTATTGAATCGTAATGAAAACAAGAGTCCGATTGCCCACTGTTCCCAATACACATGGGAGATAAACCGCGACATTCGTGTCGTGAAGCTGAACTACTCCGGAGCGTGTTTCCCGGCCTTCCGTAACAACATTAGGTAACGCCATCTGCAATCCCTCAGCAGGGGGCTTTGTCCAAGTTTCTATCCGCAGAGACGCGCGTACAGCAACAGACTCGAGGGCTCATTCAGACATCCCATTCAATTTGTGTCGGTCCATGAGGCAACTTTCGATTTGTATGTTCGGCCACGAGGACATTTGTATTTCACTCAGATGCATAAACTGACGCACAAGTTGTGTAAATCAAACGACAAATAAATGAGAGCGAATGTTCAGCGAGAAGAGAAAACACTGTAACAAAACTGTAGCGGAGTTCAGTGACTACGTCATTCACTAATATTTGTTAATTAAATATCAAATAATGAAATGCCAAAGCGTTGGATTTCCATGCTTGAGACTGAGGTTCAAAGCTCTGCAAGTGTAAATGGAAAGGATGTGGTTTGGAATTTTCTCAATAATTTCTAGTGTAATGGGTCAGGTGAATAAAAATCAAGTTGGAACTTTAAGTGTTAAGTTTTAGTACTAGCTCTAGCTATCAAGTGTTAAGATAAAGCACTAGCTTTAGCTTGAAAAAGTGTGAATAAAACTGAAATCAGACTTCTAAGTTAATGCTGGAAAATTTAAAGCTTTAAGCTGCCGCTGAACTGAACACCTGCAAAAAATCCGTATTAATTGGTTTAATTATGGCATTGATGTATGCACGTCTGATATTATTAATAACTACTAGGCCTAAAGTATTGTTGTTGAGGGAATGTAAGGCAGTACTTTACAAGCAAATGAACAGTATTTGCAGGATGTCAGGGTCAGGGTCAGAAACAGAAACAGGAACAATTCAAGAGTGAAATAATGATTCACAATTGAAATTTGTCATGTTGTTGGCAGAACATAAGATACTTTGTAGCAAGTCTCAACTGCCCAAAATTAGAGATGAAAAATAAAAAACCGGCTTCTGTATTGAGGAATGAATTCTTAAAACATGTTGGTAAAGACATCACAGAAAAGCAACTTAAGAAGAAGATACAAAATAGGAAGACCGAAGTGAAAAAGAAGACGAATAAAAATGCTACAGGAAATAAGAAAGTTGTTCTAAAGGACTGGGAAAAAATATTACTGGATTTGCTGTCATCTGATGAAAATCCCGTTTTCAACAAAATACCAGGTAATTATAACCTATTAGTATATTGTCAGTAAATTTTTACTCTGATTCTTATTCATTCGTAATAATAAATTTTTATTAATTATATTATAATTTTGTAATGTATATTCATAATATAATATTAGTAATATTTTAATAATATTAATTTTTATTTTTAATCATTGTTAACAATAGTTATCCATTTTATTCATACATTTTATTACTAGTAGTAATAATAATATCACCCAGAAAATACTCAGCCAGCCATTCAACGTTCTCTTCTTCGAATCTGAATAGACCATGGTAGTCTACTATGTGCGTTGACTTACGTTCTCTGTATAATTTAGGAGTCCGAATATTCATGAAAGCAGCCATTCTATATGATGTAGCCTCACAAACTGATTTTAAGTCTGGTCAGAGGCACACTTGAAAATTCGTAAGACTAAACTTGTAGTTAAATAGTTTTAACTGGGTTTTATTCACACTTTTTAAAGCACTTGCTGGAAAATTTAAGTTTTATCTGCGTGCCTTAGTATAAACTTTGTTCAGTAATATTCAGCTCTAGTTATAGCTTATAAGTTTAAGAATAAACTTGACTTTATTCACAGAATCGGTAGTATGAACTTAAAATTTGCTAGATTAAGCAATAACTAGTTTTTATTCACTTGGCTTCACTTCACTTCACTAATGCGCTTAAATCTCTTATCAGTTCGAGAGCTGAATGTACCTTCATCTTCAGGCAAACTTAACAGAGTTCTTGCGACTTAACACTGACTGACGAATATCTACATACAGGGTGTTAGAAAAGTATCCAATATTTTAGGAGGTGATAGTATGCATCAAAACAAGAAAACAATGTCTAATAAATATGGGTCCTACGACACACACTTTAAAATGAGATGTGAACACTTGTTCGTAGGAGGTGCTCAATGTGACGTCCATTTATGGCAGTTCATTTCTCTGCCCTACAATATAGCAGACTACCAGATAATCATACCGTAGTTGACATTCTAGGATGGAATATTGATACGTTGCAAGAAATACTGAAAACAAAAGTTTCGTTGCGGATGTGAGTGGGGTTAAGCAGAGATGATGTTGTGAATTTTCGCAACGAACATGTGTGGGCTGAAGAAAATCCCCATGTAGTTGAAGAAATAAGGCATCAGCACCGATTCTCAATCAACTTATGGGAAGGTGTTCTTGGTGATAGAATATTAGGGCCATACGTGCTACCACAGAGACTAACTGGGGTTCGTTATGAGGACTTTCTTATTAATGTATTAACAAAAAATTTCAAAGAGTGCCAAAAGACAGAGGAATGCATTGCCAATAATTGACGTGACATTGAGCACCTCTTATGAACATGTGTTCAGATCTCAGAAAGTATATGTTGTAGGATCCATGTTTATTATATATTTTCTTGTTTTTATGCATGCTAGCACCTCTTAAAATATTGGTTACTTTTTTAACACCCTGTATATGGCCAACTATACGTATAAATGCAAAAGATTGGTAACAATTCAATTTACAAATCTGCAGTATCGAAACTAGCTCCTGTACACATTCTATTTGTACCAGCATCAAAATACGTCCCACAGTGTGCACATTTTTTTATACATTAAGAACAACAAATTGAAGTTCTCCTTTTCGAATTATTGCGGATTATTCAGTCAATTACGAACTCATTTTGAAAAAGTGACTTCCAAAAACAAATAGGACATATTACAGAAATTAACTGTGTATAAGTAGTGAAATATTATTTTTCAATGTACTTTTAATTTGTAACCCGATGAACATTGCTCTGATATTCCAATTCGTCAATCACTTAAGCCAAAGTGTCGTACGAGTATTTTACCATTTAGAAAGATGATCATATGTTAGCTCTTCATTATACGAAGCATAAGAGAACATATTATGATCCTCCATCCCAATATATATTCACGAAAACACTTTATTTCAATATTCCTGGTATTGAAAAAATGATTTCTGACAACTTTGATAGCCTACTAAAAAAGTGTATATTTTCAGCGATTTATCCGAAACTTTAGGTCGGATTATAATGCATTTGCTGTAAATCTAGAAGTCAATTCGTGCGAAACTGGAACACATGAAATAATTTTTAATTCTACTAAAATATCAGTGGATTTAAGGTTTTGTTTTACTTGATTATTTAACGACGTTGTATCAACTACGACGTTATTTAGCGTCGATGTAATTGGTGATGGCGAGATGATGCCAAGGATTTGGCGAAGATTACCTGACATTTGCCTTACGGCTGGGGAAAACCTCGGAAAACCCAACCAGGTAATCAGCCCAAGCGGGAATCGAACCCGCGCCCTAGCGCCCTAGCGCCTTAACCGACGAGCTACGCCGGTGGCTAGGATTTAAGATAAGTTAGACAAATAAGATGATGTTAAACATTTTGAGAGAAAGAAGATCTACGACACAGAATTATGACAATTTATTGTGTCGGTTTAGTAGTGGTTTGGGAAAACTTAGGAAAAAATCCAACCAGGTAATCAGTAGTAGATGGTAAATTGGAAGTATGTTTTCAGAAGCTGGTAAAACGATTTATGTTATATAGTTGCCATATTTTAACTATGTATTCCATGGCAATAGAAATAATACATTTCTGCAAGCTTACAATTCGAAACTTTGAATGTTTGACTATGGAATGACTTGTAGGGCCTATCATGTTATTTTTTAACAATTTTTATTTAAAAATAATTGTACGATAATAATATGGTAATTATTTTTGAAAACACGTTATATATTATATAAAGTTCATATGTAAATAAATATTTGACTCGGTTAAGAGGGAAGTATTATATGATATTCTTATTGAATTTGGTATTCCCAAGAAACTAGTTCGATTAATTAAAATGTGTCTCAGTGAAACATACAGCAGAGTCCGTATAGGTCAGTTTCTATCTGATGCTTTTCCAATTCACTGCGGGCTAAAGCAGGGAGATGCACTATCACCTTTACTTTTTAACTTCGCTCTAGAATATGCCATTAGAAAAGTTCAGGATAACAGGCAGGGTTTGGAATTGAACGGGTTACATCAGCTTCTTGTCTATGCGGATGACGTGAATATGTTAGGAGAAAATACACAAACGATTAGGGAAAACACGGAAATTTTACTTCGAGCAAGTAGAGCGATCGGTTTGGAAGTAAATCCCGAAAACACAAAGTATATGATTATGTCTCGTGACCAGAATATTATACGAAATGGAAATATAAAAATTGGTGATTTATCCTTCGAAGAGGTGGAAAAATTCAAATATCTTGGAGCAACAGTAACAAATATAAATGACACTCGGGAGGAAATTAAACGCAGAATAAATATGGGAAATGCGTGTTATTATTCGGTTGAGAAGCTCTTATCATCTAGTCTGCTGTCCAAAAATCTGAAAGTTAGAATTTATAAAACAGTTATATTACCGGTTCTGTATGGTTGTGAAACTTGGACTCTCACTCTGAGAGAGGAACATAGGTTCAGGGTGTTAGAGAATAAGGTGCTAAGGAAAATATTTGGGGCTAAGCGGGATGAAGTTACAAGAGAATGGAGAAAGTTACACAACACAGAACTGCACGCATTGTATTCTTCACCTGACATAATTAGGAACATTAAATCCAGACGTTTGAGATGGGCAGGGCATGTAGCACGTATGGGCGAATCCAGAAATGCATATAGAGTGTTAGTTGGGAGACCGGAGGGAAAAAGACCTTTAGGGAGGCCGAGACGTAGATGGGAGGATAATATTAAAGTGGATTTGAGGGAGGTGGGGTATGATGACAGAGACTGGATTAATCTTGCACAGGATAGGGACCGATGGCGGGCTTATGTGAGGGCGGCAATGAACCTTCGGGTTCCTTAAAAGCCATTTGTAAGTAAGTATGTAAATAAATATTGATTAAACTTAATCTTATGTATGTATGTATTTATTCACACTGCAGTGGGTATATACCCGGTGGCAGTGGTAACTAATTACATTCAATAATGACAATAATAAACTTATTAATTAAAAATACAATTAATAATAATACTAATAATTAATACTAACAATAATTAATAATAATAATAACAACAACAACAGGGAATATACTAAATTAAATGAAACGATCACTTAAAATAACATTTGAAATAAATATAATTTGTATCTTAAAACTAAGATCGAACTAAAACCCACGAGTATGATATATTCATATCTGCACAAGTACCTTTCAAATGACACTCATTTCGCTGTCAACTCACTCACTGCAATGGAACTACGACACATTTCACTTATTCTATCCTGATTTCACTAACACTTCAAAAACATTTCACTGTTCAAATACTATGCACTGCCACTATAAACTATAAAGCTTCACTGACAGGAACACGTTTCACTTACACAGCACACTTCACTGACACGACATACTTCTTCAGATATCTGAATTTTACTGCTATTTATAAGAAAAAATTCGTTTATTGCATAAAAATCATTTATTTACTTAGCTATGAAATATTAATTCAACTCCTGGTCTCTTATAACAATTCGGTTAGCCTTTTTTAGTACTATTTTTGCTATTTTTTTGTAATAGTATGAATATTATAATATTTCTTGCATAAAATGTTTTATATAAAAAAATTAGATTTATTTCAATGGCCAATATCTCGAAACGGGTTTATGTCGCTTGGTCTCTTGTTGCATAACTCCGTCCAATTATAAATTATGCTCATATTTATATACATATTAATTAAACTTCAAATTATTTTCATATAAAACATTAAAATAAGGTGTTTTGTAATTAATGCAAATAATGGTGTGTATGGATTTCCTACACAATGGGTACTTTTTAAACGCCCTGTATCACTGCTATCACGAATGTTCTTGTTTCGTGTTTCTAGTAACAAGAAACTTATTGTTACTCTCAAAGAAGCTTAACTATGTAATTCATGTTCACTGCAACTTGAAGGAAAGATTTCTCTGCTGGAAGTACTTCTCTACTTAAACTATAGTATCAAGACTATAAATTCTAGTCTCAATTTATGCTATAACTTAGAACAAAATACAATTTTGCTAGTAAATTGAAAAGTGGCTTCCCTTTGAACTATGAAAGGGAGATCCTGAGAAAGAGATTAATTTTAAAACGTAAAGTCTGGAGCAAGGAAAATTATGTAAAGAGTCATGCAACGTACTACACAATAATATTACGGACAAAAATATTACAAGCTTCAACAAAATTCTTGTTCTGAGGTTTTAAGATGGCAGGCCCATTGTACAGGGTGTAAGGGGTATAAGCGCTGTCCTTTTCACAGTCGTCGGGGACGGTCTACAGGAACAAAAAATTGTCCTTGTCAAAACTTGATAGATTTTCCAAAAAAAGCATTTCTTCTCTTATTTTATTCGCGTTATACTGCTTATATCGTAAGTAAAATTACGAAAACAATTACATCAGTAGGTATCTAGCAAAGAGTTAAGATTATTTTAAATACATGTGTGTGTTCTATTAGGATTTCGTGAAATTAAATAAAATTGCATGCTGAAATTTGTTAATATTCTGGCGTGAGACACGTGGTAACGTGTTCAGCAGGCAGTACTCTGCACAAACGTACGTACATATCAGCTGAGTTCAAGCTCCCTGTCCGTAGGTCTACTGCCGAGCGGATGACAGTTCAGTACAGGTATTCGATAAACAACACAATGTTATTCACAGTTTAGGAATATCATATGTTATTAATTTGTGGAGAAAGTCGTCGTAATTCAAGTGAGGCAAGAAGATGTACTGTCGATGTTTTCCGCAGTGAAGGTTACCTAATCGGCTAACATTTGTAGCGGTTTCTCAACTATTATTAGAAACTAGGAGTCTCTCACCTCGTTTCGAAATCACACAAACAGAATTTCTTTAAAAATGGTACTGCTCTATGGAAGCGGGAGAGATTAAAATGTTACATTAAAAAAAGTTCTTGTGATTTTGTGCAGTAAACCTTAAAACAAGTTCATTGCTTATACGTACAATTAAAAAATGGACTAATATTGCCAATATTGTTAAATAAAATGGAAATTTATCATTAAGTTCTATTAATGAGATTGAAAGTTTGTATTTGCTGTTCATTTTATGTAAACAACGGTCCGCCCCTGCATTAGAACAGAGCATCTGTTTTGTACCGGTATGTCTGTATCCGCTTGAGCTGTACAGTGTACTTGTAAACTCGCTCCTCCCCATCCAACAACGTTGCCAAACGCCTAATATTGTAAACTTTAAAAATTAATTAAATATTGCAATTAAAATCAATTGTGAGGAAATTTTTTCTTTCTTATGACATGAACAATCATCAGTTAAAATAATGGCACTTATACCCCTTACACTCTGTATAATTTCAAATGTAAGTAAGACATCATAAACAGTATCGGTGAGGTGATATGTACTGGAGCTTGGATTAAGCGCACACTCTCTTTGGTCGTTGATATGGAACGATTGTGATGCCTGAAACGTTTTAACGTGAGCAAGAAATGTGAAGAAAATTTCGGCTGAAAGGACTACTACGGACAAAGATATTTTACGTTCCGTGAATCTACATCGCTGAACTCCGAACTTCTCTACCCATCCAAAGAGAGCCATTATAAGGAGTTTTACTGCACTCTAAAATTTCACTTTCATCGTAGCTCCTCAAATTCATCACGATACTGGATGGGAACCGGTCTCGTACATTGGCCAAAATTCCATAAGAAAATTTACTCCCCGTCAAGAGCCGAACCAGAGCTCATTCCTTGACGCCTCTGTGACTTACTACACTACGTAACTGCGTGGGATGTTCAGGTTCAACAGTAAAAGGTTTTCTAAGTCTGCACCAGGTTCTTCGTTCTTCTTTGGTCTATATTACCACATTAATTCTGCGTGTGTGTCGTTTTTCATTCTTTGCAAATACTCAAACCATTGTTATAAAAAACTTTAGTACTGTCCGTCCGAGTGGTTATGTCGCAGGGTCATCCAAACCAGGGAAACCACGTGACACTTAACGAGGCCTCTTTAAGTTATTTTAAACAGTTGTATAATATTACGTAGACAGTTGTACCGTGCGATCGAGAGGTCTCTCCGCAGTGCTTGTGTAGCCGAGAATCTACTAGGCAGAGAATTCAAGTGTATTTGGTAGAGAATTCAAGTGGCAGCACTGGCCGCTAAGCATATGATGGACTGGAGGTGTGAGGTTGTCAAACCGGAGTGAACGGGAGAGTGCCAACTTTCTACAGGGTTCTATTGTAGGGTTACTAGAAGTAACAGAGCTGCGGAGGGACTTTTCGAACACATTGTATAATATTACGTAGAAGTCCAATTATGAATAGCAAACGTTTTCGGGAAAAAGCTAAGACAGTCCAGGCACAAGTCTTTATAGAGGGGCCAGCAAAACGGTGAGGAACCCGAGATGAGACATAAATACGCGGGCGGGCAATAGTGTGTTTTGTATTTTCTTTTTCTCTAACATTATTTTATAATGCTGCATATGAACTGAAAATTCGACAATTTCTTTTATATAATAATAACAATAATAATACTAATAATATATGCCTGAATGTCTCACTAAGCTGAATAAAACAGGAAAGTGAATTTACTCTACGTTGCACACGGTATTATTGTTCTGAACAGTAACAAGACAAAACTTTTCTTAAGCAAATCAAGCAGGATAAATATAATCTACGCTATACTACGAGGGAGTGTCAAAAGGTAACCTTAGTAATTGTCTTATTAATTGAATATGTACAATAAGACTAGAAACACTTCATCAGTTTTCAGCATAGTAGACTATAACAGGAACACTTGCATTGAACGTATTTATTTATTTATTTATTTATTTATTTATTTATTTATTTATTTATTTTGGCAGAGTTAAGGCTATAGGGCCTTCTCTTACACTCTACCAGGTCACAAAGTATACAAGCAGTTAAAATTTAACAAAAAGTTAAAGAACAGAATACTAATATATTACATAATAATAATAATAATAATAATAATAATAATAATAATAATAATAATAACAATAATAATAACAATAATAGCATAATAAAATCGACACTAAACAACATGAAAATTATACCATAATAGAAAAAAAAAGAAAGTAAAATATATTGGAATATAGTAAAAGTAACTCATTTAGTACAAATATGGAAAACGTAAGGTAGAATATAACAAAATGGAATGTAATAAAATAATAATAAAAAGAAAAGAAATACGAATATGAAATAAAATTCACAATAAAAAGGCTATGATAATAAACTCATCGGCTAATAAAGAGAACAAAAAGGGAGAAAAAGGAAAGAAATATATAGCCTATATTTTTACAAAACTATCGCAGAGAAAGGGGCTTATAACTGAAAAGAATCTGAATTGAAAAAGTGCAATTTTAATTTATTTTTGAAACTAGACAATGCCCGACAGTCTCTGATATGTTGTGGTAGAGAGTTCCAGAGATGAGCTGCAGAGACCGTGAAAGATGAAGAGTAGAAGGATGTTCTGTGTTTAGTAATGGAGAGTGTGATATGGTGTTGTGAGCGAGTACCTATTTCGTGATATCAGGACTAATGTTGAAAAGGAGAAGCTAAGTAGCTAGGATTAGAGGTTTGAAGAATATTGAAGAGTAAAGTGAGAGAGTGAATAGTTCTTCGCTCTTTGAGACGGGCCCAGGACAGCATATTTAGTGAAGGTGTGATACGGTCAGATCTACGGACGTTGCAAATAAATCGAACACATGCATTATGAACACGTTGTAGTCTGTCTGTCAGTCTTATGTTAAGGTCAGTGTAGAGAGTGTCACAGTAATCAAAATGAGGCATCAAGAGCGACTGCACTAAATTCTTCTTGAGACCCGACGGAAGGAAATTTCGAATTTCGAACGTAGTGGGGACTATGTTGAAAAGTCATGAAGTGTTTGTAGTCTTATTGTAGTCGTACATATTTTATTAATAAAACAATTATTAAGGTTACTTTTTGACTATCCCTCGTAATTTTGACAATATATGACCTACTAAAGAGCTTCGGAATAAACTCCAGGAATTAAAGGCAACTATAATTTGCGTACTTAATGAAGTTGAAGTAATTGTTATAGTCTTACTTATTCCAGAATGTCAAATTCATGTTTTAACAAACCAAATTATTTCGCAATTCCAACAGCTTAGTAGTAGGTTACTCTGTATTATTAATATTGCATATCACGAATTAAAATCGTTCGTACAAATCTTGAACCTAAGCGTATAAGCAGGTATAAGATGAAATTTCACGCCTGCAATGGCTATCAGTAAAAGTGAATTCCCTTCTGTTTAATTAGAGAAAACCTTAGTGAATTGCCCGCAAGACAATGCAGCGAAGAGCGGGAAATTTAATTAATTTCTGTTATTGCACATTTGCGTCGCCATGAGGTCCACATGCCTACGTCAGCTGAGTGCTGCGTCTCTCGCTTGTTTTCAATTCCGGCAGTTATACTTGTAACTAAGCACCTCTTGCAATGTTAATGAAACGAGAAAAGACGATTACGAGCGGGCAAAATAATACACATTACCTACTTCTAACGTTTCGAAATTGTTTTAGTATTTACAAAATTGAAAAAACGGTGCCACGCAAATGACACAATTTCTAGTTTTATTTTTCAAGCATTTCTCAAACGCAGGTTATCCTCGCTATTCTGAGGGTTAACAGCTGGGTGTAGGAACGGAAGTTAGTGGATGCAAACCTGGGCAATGGGACTGTATTTTAAGAGAGGTAAAGCTTTTTGCGTGTTTTCCTCCGGGAGACATATAAAGCTGGGAAACCCATGTCGTAAATTTACGGCACATAAAATAACCCTCTACCTGAAAGAGAGCTCCTGGCAAAAAATTTGTCCATTATTTCTCACCCTCTATCGTTGAATTTTGACGTTACATAAAATTCCCGGATGAAAGCGTCCTTAGATAAAGTATTACTAAGTTATATCTATCACCAAACAACAACACTACTACTACTACTACTACTACTACTACTACTACTACTAAACTATATAATAATACTACTACAACTCAACTATATAATACTAATCAACTATATACTACTACACTATATAATACTACTGCTAAACTATATAATACTACTACTACTACTACACAACTATATAATGCTAATCAACTATATACTACTACACTATATAATACTACTGCTACTACTACTAAACTATATAATACTAATGAACTATATACTACTAAACTATATAATACTACTACAACTACTCAACTATATACTACTACTCCATATACTACTACTACTACTACTACTACTACTACTACTACTACTACTACTCAGCTATATAATGCTACTCAACTACAGGGACATCATTTTATTTTTACTTCAATTTTTATTGTACCTGAGTTTTTTAATGTACTTCACTCCCACCCCTTCTACTAACGAAGTTCAACCGTCTTCCACAAAGATCCAAAACCGCATATACAGTCATAGTAGCCACAGTACGTTCCAAAAATATGTTCGCGTTTTACAGTGACGAAAGAGCTTTCAATATTGAATTATTTTCGCACAGGTAGTCTACTGTCGTCCATTTGCCTACGCCGTATCTCGGTTTCCCCCATCAACTTTTATTCGCCAGCTAGTGGCTGGGCTGTCTTAGCTCTTTTCTGAGAACATTAATTTCTGTTAGGAATTGGACGTATACGTAATATTATACAACTGTTTAAAATAACTTAAATAAAAGGGCTTCGTTAAGTAATTAACTGCCACGTGATTTCCCTCCTTTCTACGACCCTACGACATAAACACTTGGACGGACAGTGGATAGTATGTCTGAGTAATTTTATCTTTTGGGATCGGGCAGAAGTGAAGATTGAATTTACAGTACGTAAGGTACTCTTTTATAGAGTGGGTACAGAATTATTTCAACATGAATTACTAGTACGAAGAACGAAACTGGTAATTGGGATTAGGTACAATAGTCTATAGTGCGATAATATGCACATTAGAACTGAACTCTGTATCGAAATGAACGGCCACAATATAAAAAAGTGTGTTTAAATATCCATATTATGATTATTTTTCAATTTAACTTAATTCTCTATATTGTACGCTAATGTGCTGTAGACAATATAATATACACTGCATAATGAATACGTCCACATGGACAGCTCAGTTCGTGAGTAAAAACACTCATTGTTAATACTGTACTGTATTTTGATTAAACAAAAACCAAATGAAAATTATTAAACTGAAAAGCGCAATATTTCATAGTTTACGTAAATGGATGAACTAATTTTCTTCCCTCCTATACCTAGTAAAGTGATTTGTTTGTATATTACTCCAGTCGTGGAAGGGGATAGTAAACGAAGTTGATCCAGAGGTATAGGCAAGTTAATATTAAAAATGTTAGTAAAAATAAAATGATGTCCCTGTATATACTACTCTATATAATACTACTACTACTCAGCTATATAATACTATACTACTACTCAACTATATAATAATAATAATAATAATAATAATAATAATAATAATAATAATAATAATAATAGTCTAATAATACTACTAAACTATATAATACTACTACTCAACTATATAATCATAATAATAATAATAATAATAATAATAATAATAATAATAATAATAATACTCAACTATATAATAATACTACTACTAAACTATATAATACTACTACTACTACTACTACTACTACTACTACTACTACTACTCTTCGTTAAATGTTGACGTTTCGTGCTGCTATGAATTCAGTTGCGTTACAGTTCAAGTTCAACATTGGAATTACGATACAAACTTCCTAACTTCCATAGCAATAGAAACGAAAAATTTTCTTGAAAACATTTATGGACTTAATATTATGTGCCATATACGAGATACACTGTTAGATTCACAAAATAGTTTTTCACCTGATGACAGTAATAAATAGTGTGTCACATTTCAGATTTGCACCAGTAACGTCTTGTGACATAGAACGAATATTTTCGTAGTACAAATATTGCGTTTTTTTCTGAACCTAAGAGGAGTATTTCTTTCTATAAAATGAAAATGTTCATTGTTATTTGTTATGAGGCTATAATCATAACTGTATACGTTGTATGTCATTTTTATATGTATAGGAAAATTAATTTAAATTGGGATTTACGAATTTTATAATTACAAATTAGTGTTATGTTACTTTACAGTTCTAAGGCTGTGGACGATTGGAGCACATGCTTGGTTATCATCCAGCTGTACATGTTAGTTGTTCTGCTTCACTGACAACGAGAGACGCTCTTTTATTTTTCACTCGGTAAAGGTATAGTCCAAACTCAGACAACTTAACATTTTTGGTACCAACTTCCTCGGCAAGCGGAGGAGCTATTTGCATGTTTGACTTTCAACCGATTCGTTACAGACAAATCTACAAAAGAAAATTCGAAGAGAATGGCCAAAAGTACTGGTAATATAGTGGAAATTTGAAAACAACGACAAGAATTTAGAATTAATTTAAAAGAAAAGTCGAATTATTTACTAAAAAAAATATCCAATATCCTATAAGATTTGACCGTAGAAAGATAGGAGTGGTTTCAAGCGAACACGGAAGTGGTATAAGCGGTGTAAAGAGGCCGATTGATTAGGGCTACTACATTAATGGCAACAATTCAGATTTGGCAAAAAGCTGAGACAAATGACGGTGGAGTATGTGCAGAGCCGTCTCAATGGAATCTGTGTTTATACGTATTAATCTTAATCCGAACTGAATGAAATCCCCGTCTATATGAACGAACTCAGTGATGCAGCCTATATTATTTAAATTCTTGAAAATCACGTATAAAAGATTGTAACAAATGACTTACTTGTATAAACCGTTGTTCCATTTGAAAGCACCCATGTGACAAGACGCATTCTACGTTGCGGAAATTGATATCATCGATACTTTCTCTCGATTTTTTTTTCGGTGTAAGTACTGAATTTCGAATGAAATTTGATCAATTCAGCAATAATTAAGGAGGAAAAGGTGCAATGTAATCTATTCCATGTATTAGTTTGCTGGAAAATAAGTTCCGTGTGATTTCTACTACAAAAATCACACGAAACAATTAGATATAACTTACTTAAGAATTCGCACCAACGCGTGTCAAGTGTGGCTCAATAAAGATGATATGCGATTCAATACCGTTGTGTTTATTTTCTCCCCCACGCTACTATACCAGAGTAGAAATAAGCCTAGTATGTTTCATGGACTGCATTGAATATGTCACTTCGTTACGTTTGTGATTCTAAATAGATACGTGCACCTCATTCATTCAGGCTGTCTGTTAATTACTGCCTTGTTCTCCTTGTTTACATACACTCAATTATGCACTGGGCAAATATGTCGTGCTGTACTGTCGTCTTGTCGTCTAACATTGCCTTTTGTTGTCACGGAGTGGACGGAGACATTTCAGCAATCAGTTATACCGCATGCTACTATACCCTGGAAAGAAGAGATGAAATGAGAGTGTTTCAACGAGTAGATGTATCGTCGCGGGACTCCGTAGATAGTACAGAGATGTTTCAGACAGATTCGAAGACTTTTCTTGGAGAAGGAATGAAGAAATAGTGGTCGATCTGAGAAGTCTCAGCGTTCTTAACAGGTCATGTCCGTCATATTGCTGAGAGAAAACGTACATAGATGACCGTTTCTACGAGCAATAAGCTACCTAAGTGGCATCAATCGACCCGGCTATAACCGAAACACTCCTCCACCTATACAAAGCATTGGTTAGATCCCTATGCATACATCCCTCCATTTTCCTCACACAAGCCCCTCGAACGAACCAATCGAAATTTGAAGCCCGCGAAAGAAGAATCCTCCGCCAAATCTTCCACCTGCACAGACGCACCAGAAGCAACACAGTTTACACTACGACAAAAACAAAGCCACTCTTCACACATCTAAACAACATAAACAGGAAATACACACATTCGGCAGTAAATCGCGTATATACACAACACATCTTCGCAAATCCACCGAACACAAACAACAGAACAACACTGGAGAAACTCCTCTACAACTACCACCAGCCCCAACCACCAAACTAAAACACACAAACAAAACCGCATACACGTGTTGGCAATTTGAATACTGCCTGAGAGGACACACGACAGCAACAGAGAGGCAGATCAATAAAATAACACTACACAATGAAAGTCTCCATATCCATTCAGACGCTTCTGCCACCGGAAGGGGAAACTTAAAAAAAAAAAAAAATGTATGCATGTACAGTGTTCTGCCCAAGAGCAGGTCTTTAACTGCAAACCCAGCATCTCCCATTCTTCCCAATTTCTTGCTTTCCTATTAATCTCCCTATGTAACACCTTAATGCTGTCTATCAACTCATATCTTTTACCCCGAACTCTTGTCCCGCATCGCAGATTAACAAATTAGGCATATACCAAAATAATTAAAAATAAATAAATAAATAAATAAAACAATCACCGCACTCACACACCTACTGGCACTTATGTCAGAAAAAGTGTCATATACAGTATGTAAATATATTTTTATTATTATTTATGTACAATGGCTGGAGAGGGCATCCTGCGAGTATCAGACCCTAAAACGGCCTCTGGGTCAAAGCCAGTAAAGTCAATAAACATCAACATCAACATATTTCGTACTAAGCTTCGGTGGTCTAGTGGTTATCGTGCTAGTCGTTTAATCTAAGATACGTGGATTGTAACCCAGTCGTAGGCAACGGATTCCATGGACAGCGAAGCCCATAACATGCTTTCCACAGGGAGGGAAAAAGCTGTGGATTCCTTGAATATTTAAGGCACCTAAAGTCCCTGCAAGAGAGCTCTAGAGAAGATTTTGTCGATTAGTCCTCGTGCGAGTAGAATTTCGACGATGATTAAACTGTGCAATTGAACACACTATTAAATAAAATACCATCATCACCGCTGACACATTTTGTATGACCGAACTTCGTACCTCAGTCTATATTATAATATATTTTGTACTCTTTCCTTATACGAAGTGTAACGTCTGCTATATCCACCACAATTCAATCCCTTAAGAAGAAGGCAGAGCTATTCACCAAAAGCTTACAAGCAACTATCCAAGTCACTTGGCTGAGAACCCCGAGAAGAATTATTCAAAGATAAATAAAATGTTCTGTAATAATTATTTATGCGTGTCTAACGAACGGAATTAAAATAGCTATTAATAACAGTTAGTCCTTCAATAATAATAAAAATAATAATAATAGACTAATAATAATAAGACTAATAATAACAATAAAACTAATAATAATAATAATAATAATAATAATAATAATAATACTTAATAATAATTATAATATTTTTTTTTTATTTTACTTGGTCATTTAACGACGCCGTATCAACTACGAGGTTATTTAGCGTCGAAGGGATTGGTGATAGCGAAATGATTTTGGCGAGATGAGGCCGAGGATTCGCCACAGATTACCTGACATTTGCATTATGGTTGGGGAAAACCTCGGAAAAAGCCCAACCAGGTAATCAGCCCAAGCAGGAATCGAACACGCGTCCGAACGCAACTCCGGATCTGCAGGCAAGCGCTATAACAATAATACTATTATCATATCTGTCTAAAGCCAAATCACCTTCACAAACAGAAAAAGTTCAGAAAACTATTCTAAAAATAATTTATAATTAAAACTATTTCAATTGTTATTATTATTATTATTATATTATTATTATATTATTATTATTATTATTATTATTATTATTATTATTAGTGCGTCAAGATTGTATGGTTGTGAAACTTGGACTCTCACTTTGAGAGAGGAACAGAGATTGAGGGTGTTTGAGAATAAGATTCTTAGGAAAATAGGATGAAGTTACAGGAGAATGGAGAAAGTTACACAACGCAGAACTGCACGCATTGTATTCTTCATCTGACATAATTAGGAACATTAAATCCAGACGTTTGAGATGGGCAGGGCATGTAACACGTATGGGCGATTCCAGAAATGCATATAGAGTGTTAGTTGGGAGAAAGGAGGGAAAATGACCTTTGGGGAGCCCAAGACGTAGATGGGAAGATAATATTAAAATGGATTTGAGGCAGGTGGGATATGATGATAGAGACTGGATTAATTTTGCACAGGATAGGGACCAATGGCGGGCTTATGTGAGGGCGGCAATGAACCTCCGGGTTCCTTAAAAGCCATTTGTAAGTAAGTAAGCTGAGAAGGAATTAAAACTACAGCCTCTTATGAACCGCGCTACAGATCTTGAAACTTTTTCGCCCGCTCAACAATCATGTCCCTCAGGATTACTTCCCAGACAATGGGTTCCTATGCGATTAATATATATGGACCACTTTATATGCTCCGTAAGTTTGGACACAATCTTTTGATTCCCACTGTAAAAATTCTGGAATACGTGGTATAACAAACATTCCTGGTGTTCGAACACGGTGTTAGTTACGATAACTATGCCGCTAAGGTATTGGAATGGAAATCGCCTTTCAGTTTACTCCAGTTCCTATTTCTATTTGTCTTAATCCGGCTTGATGCCCCCGCGATGTTTTATGAGAGCGCGCTGCGTATCCAGGCAACGCGCGAGTCGATCAGGAAGTCAATTAGCGACGTGCTTCACTCAATGGGTCGTGAAATGGCCGCGTCTCAGTAGACGAACCAATTAGGATGCAGACCGCGGGAGAAGTGACGCACGAAATACGATCCACGATACGCTGATTTCGGGCCACCGAGGTCATCCATATCACTCGCCCAGCAAGCGAACATTTGGTATTAACAAACAGATGGTGAGCGACCGCATTTCATTAAAGACTAGACTGTACCATGGTGGAAACATAGTAGAGGTGTGGGACAAGCAGTGCGTGTTTTGGTTCAGTCTGCGCATGACGTCACCTTCACTGCAGGCCGCACTCGAATGACACAGTCAACATAACGGATTGTTGATGATTAGATCTGCGTCCATAGTTTTAAATGAATAAATAAAAATCATGGTTTGTGTATTCAGTAAATATTGACAGTATAGGTTATAATAGGGTCTACTTGAAGTGATAACATTATAAAATACTAAACAATAAATTAAATTCATGAGTCAAGAAATAATGTAATATGGTAGTGCAACGTTAATAATTGCCTTATGTAATATACACGTATTTTTATAACAATTATAATACATTATTCTATAAATATGCACAAAATTAGGCCCACATAACACACACATTATATTACACATGAATTCAAGTGCAATGGGGACTACCTTGAAATGATAACGTAATAAAATTATGATCTATTACATATTAAACCAAGTTTCAAGAAATAATGTGATATGGCAGTGTATCATTATGCCTTCTGTAATATACACATGCTTTTATAATAATTACAATACACTGTGCAATAAATATATACATACTTAGATCTATACAGTTATTTATAACATACATTATTTTATACATGAATTCGAATACTTTTGAACCTTCATTAACGTATATGTATACGCATTTCTTGGAATAATTTGTCATTATATAGTAAACAAATTTTTTATATATTTAGGCTAATGAAGACATGATATATTATAGTCTACTACATTATTTACCTTACTATTCCACTCACGACATAATATAATTTCACTATTCTAAATCCCGCTCTGTTAAGTAAATACTTATTCTTATGCAATCTTTTTCATTTTCTTTATAATATTTCTCTTTGAAATTCCAGACATTTTTATTGTTTTATTAATTTCTTTAATTCTAATAAATGTTCTTGTTCTAACCAATGTCGTAATTAATTCTGACGGAAGAGGAGAACTGATTTCTTCTTCGTTTTTCATGGCAGAAAACCAAATTTACAGTCTTTTTTTTATTATAAATTTCTCATGAGAAACGGAATCTCCGTGCACATCTGAGAATATACTGTAAACAAGCATGGCAACCAATTGTAGATCCTTAGAAGGGAGAATTACGTTTCCACGCGACACTGTAGTAATCCAGTCTTTTTGATTAGCAGAAGTTGACAATTTTGTGGGAATTCCAAGATTCGGGTATTATATCCTGAAATATATTTTAATCCTTCCTGGGATATCCGCTGTCTTGCAGAGATTTCATATATTTTTTCTGGGAGGATTATATTTTCTTCAGGATCTTCATCATTGGTAAATTTAAACGGTTTCAGAATGCCTTTAAGAAATTCTGCCGTTGCACACAGTTCTTTCTGCAGATTATCATTGACTTCCGATCGGCTTGTACTAGGACCCCACTATTAATGCATATTCTTGCGAAAGCAAATTCGAGGCGTTTTTGTTCTCACGAAACTGGGATAATGGATTTCGACCTGGTATGTACCACTCCAGTCTATGTTTAAAATCTAAAGCGGTGGGATGATCGTTTATTCCACCCATGCTTCTAATTTCCAAAACAAAGTTTTCTACCAAGTCTTGGTTAAGTTTTCTTGTGATGATGTATGCAATTTTGTATTTGCACCTCATTGCCTCATACAACCCTGTTAATGATTTACATTAGAATCCCCTCCTGGTACGGTAATTTCCTGTTTGCTTCTCCTACTTTAATTGTGGTCATGAAGTTATTCATTACTGAGAGTATAATATTCTAATCTTGAAGGTTTATTCCGTAACTATGCAGCCCACGGTGGGTACCGAATTTAGAAACAGTATTAAATAAATCAAACCAATCATTAGTTAATTTTATTGCCTTTAAGTTTCTTTCGTTTTTACCACACCATTTCAAAGCCTTTGCTACCCTCTTCGAAAATAGTTGTGCTGTCAAACTAACTTTTTGTCTTTGGGTACCACGGACACTTATATGCAATTACGTACGTAATAAACTAATGAGCATAGTATTTTTGATATGTGGAAACAGTATACACATAGATATTCGTATACTCATACACAGATTCGTTCTGACAGGCTAATGTAGGTTTATTGCCCATTATGGACGCAATGTATTTTCCTGTGTTTCTTAAAATAATATTTATGTATGATACCTCATTTTTTATTTGCATAAACAATGATATACAACCGAGCGAGTAGGCTCAGAGGGTAGCGTTTGAGACACGCATTCGGGAGGTCCCGGGTACAAACCCCGTGGCCGACCAATCTGACTGGGGTTTTTCATGATTTTCCTCAGTCATAAAGGCAAATTCCGGATTGGAAAGATACATGCCATGATTCATCACCGCCTCAATTACCAATACCAAAAACATTAGTCAAAGTCTATAATCAGTTACATGAACACAAGCCATCTACAACACACAATAGAAACAGGAACTCAGCAAGAGTAAAAACGGCCTACTCATATACCCACACATTCTAAACACGCGACATGACCACAGATGTTAAGGCGTGAATAAAATAAAGTTAACAAAAGGAAAAAGTTAACAAAAGGAAAAAAAAAAAAAAGATGCACGGTAAGGTTAACATAAAAATTATCTTCGTACACAATTAACTCTATTAATTTGGAATGATTTATTAAAGGATGCATTCAAGATCAATTTAGAAAAATTGTTAAACGAATTATCCTTGCACCAAAAACAGATGTTCTCTGAACCAAATGATCATATTTTAATTATTTGCATGTAATAACAAAAGGATCGAATTTTAATTATTTAAATACAATTTAAATTAAGTAACATATTAAACGATTTATCCTTCTATCAAACACGAATGTTCCCTGGACCAGATGTCCTATTTTAATTATGTAATTACTTTATATTTATTAAATAAGTAAATAAATAAATAGACTGATTCATTCACTCATTCATTGACTCATTCTTTCCTTCATTCATACTGGTGGATTTAAGACCTTTAGACCTTTTCTTACATTCCACCAGTTCACAAATACAGAATTCAAAACAGTCAAACACTGAAATTAAACGAAAAGTGAAAAGAACAAAAATATTATCATATTACAAAGTAATAACAAAATTAGGATAATACAAAATGGAAATAGTGCTACAATACAAGAGAGTAAAATATACATCCACAGACTAGAATACATTAGTATATCAGCACAAATAGATAAGAGAAAAAAACATAAAAAAAATAGAAAACATGGAATATAATAAATTAATAAAAAACAATAGAAAAAGCTATGTAGATACATTAATCCGGTATTCGAGAGTGTGTAGTGATGGTGAAAAATATCAATTATTTTATAAAAGCTGTGGCAGAGATAAGAGATTGTAACTGAAAAGTATCCAAATTGATGAAGTGCAGTTTTAATTTATTTCTGAAAAATGATAATGCCCCAAAGTCTCTGACATGCTGTGGCACAGAGTTCCAGAGATGAGCTGCAGAAACGGCAAAAGATGAAGGAAAATATCTCAAGTATTGTATTTAGTAAGAATTTAATGTTATCAAGAAGTCAGAAAGAGAGTTTTGTAGGAAAACTTCAAAACAAAATAGAGTAATAAAATACATTAAAATTGAACAATATATAACAGTTGTATGAGCACTATGTGTTCATTTTATTTTGTTATCATTCTTTACTGATATAAATAATATTCAAGTTATCATTTATATTCTATTATCGTTATTTAGCGATATAAATAATATTCAAGTTATCATTTATATTCTGTTATCGTTCTTTATCGAAATAAATAATATTCAAATTACCATTTTATATTTTGTTATCGTTCTTTAAGGATATAAATAATATTCACTATGTGCTCATACAACTATTCTTAAATTTTAATGTATTTTATCAATTTTAATGAACACTGTTATAAAATTGACCAATACGTGTAGCTTATAAAATAGAATAAGCTAAGAATCAAAAGGATTAAAATGAAGTATCGGTATCACAAATTCACAAGAAATACTTATTTAAAATATAGTTATATTAAATATAATATATTTATGCTAATTTAAATTACGTTCTAAGTATCTCCTATTTCTAATTTGGATTTATACGTTATAATTTTTGAATATAAATTCCGGTACCGACTTCAAGATTATTATAAATATTTAATCCATACATAATTAAGGCTGTATTTTTCGCCAACAGTTGTAACGCATTTCGCATTTCAATTAAAGTATTGTTATTTCTACTTGTAAGGTTTTTCTTGTGGAAAGAATTTAACAAATTCACATTTAAAAATATGCTCCAATTAAATTATTGTTTTCGACAGAGCAATGATTTCACCTTGTCCAAACTGTCCCAACTTCAGTGTCAGTACTACGAAACTTCCAATTAATCGTAGACAGACAGCACAGTGGATAGATTCGATAGATGGAAAAAGTAAACAAACCTAGCCCGTTCGCCCCCACCCCGCACCATGGCCCAGTACTCTGCTATATCAGTCAACGTGTATCTCTCCGACTGGGACCTGAACTTCGAAGTGTAGTGATTAGTACATTACGAGAAACATATTAATGAGATGGATCTAAGATAGGAATCAAATGTGGGTTCTTAGGTCGTGATATGTGAAAAGATAAAAGAAGAATGTTTCAATCTTGATAAGATGGATGAAGAGGGGGAGGAAGAATAAAATGAAGAAGGGAATTAATAAGGTGGGGGGAGATGAGAATAATGTAATATTGCAATGCTGTTAACAACTGACAGATTTTGTGGGAAACGCCAACTGTTAGCTGATAGCGCAGAGGGTGGAAAAGTCCCAGATAATGAAAGCCTTCCAAGTGTGAGATAAACATAGTAAGATACAACTAACGTTGTTTTCCATTCAATCAACTGGAGATTCGGTAAAGAATGGGCGAAGGGATTCCTACGATTTTATTAAATGTAGGCCTATTTTATTCCTAAGGAATTGAAACAAATCTCTGTGCTGTGTAATATTTCCATAGTTTGTGGTAACTCACGTCAGTTACATCCAGAAGTGAAAACATTTACACAACAATAATGAAAATAAGCAATTATGTGTAATTTAACTATAATTGACATTTCACACTCCAACTGTGGGTTAGCCTACTCTTTCATTCAAGTCTCGAACCGACAATCTGACAGTTATGTGAAACAGACACACCCCAGTCTCGATCTCCTTAATAGTCTTTTCCTCCCCAGGTACAATAATTTGAGTTTGCTATGGGAGAAAACCAATTCGTATGTATGGATCAGTCTTCATAAATACTGGAACTTTTGAGCTCTCTGCCTTAACTGGGAAAAAGTGTAATTCAGGTGAATTGAGACAATATTTACTTCAGCTTAGTGGTCTAAATGCGAGAGATGCTTGTGAAAATGAACTTCACAATGCTATTCATTCCTTCATTTTAGTCGCATATTAATTGATTCACTCATTCATTAATTCATGTATTAATATATTAAGTCTTTCGTTAATGTATTAATACTACTTATATTATTACTGTATCATGACGTAAATATGTTAGAGAAAATCCAGAAACGATTAGAGAAAACACAGAAACTTTACTTGGAGCAAGTAAAGCAATAGGTTTGGAAGTAAATCCTGAAAAGATAAAGTATATGATTATCTCTCGTAACCAGACTATTTCACGAATGGAAATATAAAAATTGGAGATTTATCTTTCGAAGAGGTAGAAAAATTCAAATATCTTGGAGCAACAGTAACAAATATAAATGACACTCTGGAGGAAATTAAACGCAGAATAAATATGGGAAATGCGTGTTATTGTTCGGTTGAGAAGCTTTTGTCATTTTGTCTGCTGTCAAAAAAAATCTGAAAGTTAGAATTTATATAAACAAATATATTTCCGGTTATTCTGTATGGTTGTGAAACTTGGACTCTCACTCTGAGAGAGGAACAGAGATCAAATGTTTTTGAGAATAAGGTTCTTAGGAAAATATTTGTCGCTAAAAGGGATGAAGTTACAAGAGAATGGAGAAAGTTACAGAACGCAGAACTGCATGCATTGTATTCTTCACCTGACATAATTAGGAACATTAAATCTAGACGTTTGAGATGGGCAGGACATGTAGCACGCATGGGCGAATCCAGAAATGCATATAGTGTTAGTTGGGAGACCGAAGGGAAAAAGAGCTTTTGGGAAGGCCGAGACGTGGATGGGATAATATTAAAATGGATTTGAGAGAGATGGGATATGATGACAGAGACTGGATTAATCTTGCACAGGATAGGGACTGATGGCGGGCTTATGTGAGGGCGGTAATAAACCTGCGGGTTCCTTAAAAGCCATTTGTAAGTAAGTAAGTAAATTATTACTGTCTCTGTGATAAAGATGTAAACCCTATGATTAATTTAATACAATAGTCGTAGCCTTTATAAGACATCTAGTCATACTTTAATGAATAACAGAGAAAAGTTTTTATTAGGCGTTTCCGCTTTCCTACAGCTACCTCTAATGCTGCTTTGTCTCGACAGAGAGAAGTACACTCGTACCTTCAAAATAGACCTACTTGGTGTAACAAATACCTTCATGAAATAATGGCTTTACTAACTCTCTGTTATGAATTTGAATGCAGAACATAAACTGGACAACAACAAAAAAATATATGTTATAGGTACGTGATATGCAGTTCTTAAAATCGATTGCAGAAATTCATATGGTAGACCAACCAAGTTAAAAAAGATTTAAGTAGTAGATTTCTTAAGATCACTGGAAAAACATAACAGAATACACCACAGTACAACTGGTTGTACAGTGTTCGAACAATTTATTATACATTTAGGAAGAATAAGTACTATGAAATGGAACCGATTTGCTGATGAATCCATATCTATCGAAACAGCGCTTCACTACAACGCTAACCGTCCTCAGAAGCATAGTTTCGCTCCAGGCATTTAGACAATATTGAAGGGTTCTGAAAAAAGGAGTTAGCTCCACTTTTGGAGATTATAGAGTTCCATGTTTCATCTTGTGCAAAAATACAAACAGTTTCTTTTGATACAAGAAAGATGTACCTGAAAATGCTGAATTGATTATGAGTAAAACATGCCGCTACCAAAAGTGACCTCAGGCGATGCTTTTTACAGAAGGTTAATATCAAAACCATCCATAAACCACAGAGCAAAATCCGGAGTCATCTACGTCAGGTTAAAGACAGTCAGGGCTTAAGGACTCCAGGGATTTACAAGATTCCATGCGAGTGTGGCGAAGTATACATAGGGCAGACTGGCCGCACAATAGAAGACAGAATCAAAGAACATAAGAGGAACCTGAGGCTGTATTACCCGGAAAAATCTGCAGTGGCGCAACACAGCATAGAAAAGGAGCATAAAATACTGTTTGACCACACCAAGGTCATTAACAAATCAAGCCACTACTGGGATCGTACAATCAAGGAGGCCATAGAGATCAAGCTGGAGAAAAACAACTTTAACAGAGACAGTGGACTCCAGCTCAGTCAGGCATGGACACCGGCCTTAGACCAACTCAGGCCCTCTTACAATCAAGGTCATGAAGATCACGGACCGAGGACGGCAACCGATTCCAACCGGCGGAACAGGGCTCGCCGCCCGCCAAACTTCACGCAGTAATCCCGGGAGGGGCGGAGCTTACGAGCGATGACAATTCCCGGCCCCGGATTGGCCGATCCGCCAACCAATCCCGTTTCACCTGAGACAGCCACATCTATATAACCTTTCGACTTTCTGTTCGGACATCACTTCCCTGAAGATGGCTGCAGAGATAGCAGTCGAAAGCTTGGAGCATTCCAAAATCTTAACTCGGCTGATATCCCGCGAAAACATATTAGCGATTAATTTTATCATTTGTGTTTTTTAATATTGGTGTCGTTGGAGATTGATTTGTATTCTTGGCGGAGATTAAGAAGTAATATGTCTACCCACTTCACATGTGTGATTCAGGTTCCGATTATTGCGGATAGATGACAGGATTCTGGCCCATTTTCAAGTTGCATACCATTTCGGCGGGCCACGATGTGTACCTGTAGAGATTTATGTCGTGCACTAGGGTGAGTATATGTATAAATGTTCGTGTAAGTGTAGTGTAGAGAATGAGTGATGATGAGGGATAAGGGAAAACCCGGTGCCGGCACGTAGCCTACTCCTCTCGAATAGCCGCCAGGCTTAAAATATCCTCGTCCGACGGACGAATCACTATCAACAGTGACATGCCTTATCTTCAGATGCACTGCGGAGAGATTTTGGATTTAACTCAGGCATATTGGTGCACGATATAGTGATTAGAAGTTGTGCATCGCCACCTCTCCTAGTCCCGAGATAGGAATTTCTGACCCCTACCGCTACCACAGAGTTAAGTCGGCGGACTCAGGAGATAGCCTAATATAACATAAAAGAAATCAAGATATAACAAAAGGGCTACAATTGAAAGCATCATTTCAAGAATTAAAACATATCAAAAGTGGTGTCTGAAACACACTTGTATAAAGACAATTAAAAAGGTAACACTGAAGTATATCAGTCAACGCTTTTAAATTAAAGAACCAGAAGTAAAGAGAAGATGGAACAATTAATTAAAAGCAGTGTCCTGTTCAGAATAAAGATAGCATTCATTGTTTCGATTATGAAGCTTAAATAGGTACCTGTGATGCCTTATCTGACTGACGATGATTGATATAGTCACTGACTCTTCCTTATCTCTCAAGCTCAAAGACTCCAGCTTCTAGCGTGGATGTTAAATTATAAGTCTGTAATCGTCAATCAGAGCAAAGAGAATAAAGAGTCAACCGACACGGCTCATGGCCCACTATATTGCCAGAAGCAGAGGGCTGCGGACGGGCATAAACCGTCCACACCCGAGGGGCTTTCAACGCCTCTTTCTGCGAAACTTTCAAGCTTTGCGCTCTGCGTCGTCGCCACGTGAAACTAAGGAGTATTAAAACAAACTCTCTGCTAAGAGACTGGGACAACAGTGTGAACAAGTGACTGTCGGCACGTGACAGAAATGAAAGTGAAAGTCATCGAGTGTCTTGTCAATCACAGATGAAAGTAAACTGATACTGTAAGACGGTGAGGGGTTGGTTTATTACAACAATAAAATTAATGTGAACTGTTGTAAGTTTATCGTTATTAATTTAAATGCACGTTAAAATAAAAAAAATAATCTTATATAACTTCTCTGGGAAATGTACACACACAGAGGGATGGAAGATTTGTTTTCTTTATACACTTGTACACTCGCATTCAAAGATACCAGACCCCTACTAATCGATAGTGATTGATAATAATTTGTTCGTTTAAGTGTGGCTCCATTAGTTATTACCAGGCAGCGAAACTTGTTGCCCGATGAAACGATTTGCTGTTACTTTACTATAGATACGGGTTTATTTGCTTGCGTGTGTGTAGAGTACAGCTCATGCATTATGTCCAGACACTCCCCCACTCTTCCTACAGAGCTGCGCACGAGATCAGAGGAGTCTACTTACGAATTATGGGGGAATGGGTTACTCTTTGCCTTGAACTCGGTAGACACACGGCCGACCTTCCCTTCTACTCCTACCCCTTCCACAGAAACGTAATTCTCGTACTGCACATCGCGAGTGTCTTGACAAAATGCATGAGCTGTAGTGGTTAGCGGTGGAGAGGGATAGGTAGAGATCACAGATTTCCGCATAATGACATGAAGTGTGGAATGGATATAATAATTTCTGGTAATGCAGGAGAGTCGGTAGGCAAATTAATTAATCATTTAAGTTTGGACTTAAAGAATGAAATAAAATAATTATTTAAGCATATCAGTAAATTAGTGATTCACAAAAATTGAAGAAAATGTGAGTTACATAATTCATATTCATTGTTTGTCAATTTAAATGAATTATTCAACCCAACAAATATTGTACAGAAAAATGTTGATAATGTCAATACACTCACAGAAAGGGTTAAAACAATGAGCTACTTCAATTATATAAATGCAGTTTTTGTTACTTTGAAAGAAATAGTTTTGAAACAATCATCCAACTCTTCCAATGTTAAAAGTGACGTGACTGAGGCATTAAAAGCTCTCGTGTTGAATTAGCCTGAATTTACATCTATTGTGTTGAAATGTGTCTGGGTTCCTTGTGTATCTGTTGACTCAGAAATGTTTTTCTCAATGTATAATTTAAATGTTAGTGACCGTAGTCACAGAATGAAAATAAATAATATTGTCACTTCTGCTATGCTTTCATTCCACAAATTGAAACAGCAGATGCTACATAATACAAATAATGTTTTTTTTTTCCTCAGTGTTATAAAGTTGTGTTTAATTATGATATATAGGAAAAAAGCTGTTGTATGAAAACTTTTATATTATTATTTTGAAGCGTAATACGTAATATAGGGTTATTTTCTTAACGGAAAAATAGCTTTCTAATTTATACGATATTATTACGATTATCTTATAACAAATTAGCGACAAAACGCGAAATATAATAGTCACTCCGTTCCAGTCCACCGTTGTGGCTGAGGGATTAGAGAGTCTAACTCCGAACCCAGCGGCCACGGGTTCGAGTTGCCTGGGTGAGGTTTTTTTTCGGGGTTTTCCCCTCACTCCTATGGATGAATATCAGGTAAATTTATCAGGCGATTGGAACCCCACTCATTTTCGCCACTTCCTTTCCTCCCCATCATCCTTTCCTCATCATTCCGTTTCTGGTTTTTCAGATCACTCTACAGGCGGCCTTCCGGAACTACTGGCTCTCTCGACCGGCCTCCGTGGAATGTAGTTAAGCGATGTTGTATGGCTTCTGCAACGAGCACCCGAGGCGGACCTACTCGGAAGACGAGTTCCGTCTCGGATCGACAGTAGAGCCTTGGGGGAAGTTGCCGTAGCAGGAATGGTATATGGATTTCTGTTGGCTGTAGGGACCGGTCGTTAGGGAATCATCTGGTTGGGTTGGTGCTCGTAGGGGATCTATGGCACGCAACTCATTCCATATCGAGGGTTAGCGCAATGGATCTCAACAGGTCGCAGTGCTGGGCCATCACGCCCCTTCACTTAAATTCCAATGCATTCCATTCCCTCCGTTCCAAAATATGGTATAGTAACAAAGAAAACAAGTTATTATTGCGCATGCGCGCACGAAATATTTCTTGATGTGGTATGTTCTGTTTAGTATGAAGGGACTATCAGATAGTGCATTTGTGAATGTTGTATACATCAAATTGTAATATTTAATTAGTTTAGAAGTGCTGCATACAAACAGATAGACAGACTGACTGACTGACTGACTGACACAGCATGCCCAAAACAACTCTTTCGTTATTAAATATGCTCAAAATGCGTATGTCCCCGATAATATCAAAACCCACTTTTGTATTATCATAATACTCTTTCTCACGAAAAAAACAAGAACAAAGTAGAATGTTCCTACACTCTAGAATAATTAGACCAAACCTGCAGTTATAGACATTGATTCGGAGCAACTTCACCGCGTATTGAAGTCTCGGAGCGACCCACGCAATTCACGTCTAAAAGTCTAAAGTTCTCAAAGAAGTGTACATGCAAAGTTAAAATACGTCATTTACAATACAATGGCGGATTAAAGCGTTCTTCAGTGATAGAGTGCCGTCTGTTTTAAATTAAAATTATTGTTCGCTGAATAATACATATCACTAAGATAACGGCAACAAGAAGGGGAAACCCAGTTTCTTTCATCTCTGCTGGAAACTTTGAATTACTCTTGCATGACAGAACAAAGAAATGCTCTTGTAGATTGGTTGTGCCTGATCGTTGCGAAGCTTCCCTGCATTTGTGTGTTCTTCAGGACAAGAACTACACATCTCCACGTCTAACTGAATAAAATGAACACTTCAGTCTAAGAACGCAGTGACGCAATATCCAGCTACTAAAATATTACTTTTCGAGAAGTTTTTACAAACGGCATGTGTAATCATTTAATGGATAGAATGCCTAACATTATTGTAAGAGAACTGATATGTGGTGGATGTAAAAATGTACTGTAGACATATATTGATGTGTGTGCGTTTTGAGCCACTCTAGAATTAATTCACAAGTAACTTCGTGTTAATTTGTACGTGGTCACTTAAGTAGAAAATCTGTAGTCATAAGTTATGGATTTTAGACAGCTGACAACTATTAGTGATTGATTTAAGATTCGTAATTAAATATAAGTTTAGAACTCAATAAATGAAAGAAGAGAATGGCTTGACTTTGAAGAGTAAATAGTTGAAAAAATCAGCAAATTGATATAGCTGGGCTTTAATATTTCATATATAATATAAAGGATCGTTGCCGTTGTTATCTATTCATAAAAATAAGGTCAACTAACTACTTCCACTCTCATGCCATCTCTTCTTTGGTCTATCCAACCGTCTCACTCCTGTATGTTAGTATTTTTTGTGAGGTTTGATAGCCTCATATTCGATTTGTAATTTTCTGTAAAAAATTATGGTTTATTTAACAACGCTTGCAAGTGCAGAGATTAGGCCGGAATTTTGTCCCGCAGTTCTTTTACATGCCAGTAAATCTACTGACATGAGCCTGTCGCATTTAAACACACTTAAATGCCATCGACCTGGACAGGGATTGAACCCGCAACCTCGAGCACAGGAGGCCAGTGCTATGCCGACTACACTACCCAGACCGACAATTTTCTGTATGTTGTGACGTGTGTTATTTTTAATTTTTCCAATTTTTTCCCCTTCTATCCTGTCCATTAAACTAAAACGTGCAGTTACCTTCATAAATAGCATTCTTTTTTCTTTCTTTTCGTTTAGAGCCTATGTATGGCTTCCATACAAAAATTTCGTTTTACCCAAAATATTACATACCTAATCTAATTATTGTATTTTGTTTTACAAATGATGATATGAGAGTGTTGTTAAAAATCTGTTGCACATAAATAGTACTATATATTAAAATAATAAATGAAAAAAAAAAACAGAAATTAACTAATAAAGAAGTGGATTTTCTAAATCTATGTTGTTAATCGGCCGCATAGATAGGGAAACAAAATTTCAATTATTAATTATCCTAACAGACAAAATAAGGTAGTCTATATGCGTCGTATGCGGGGATCAAGAGGAAGGTGAAAAATGTGGAAGAGTGGAGAATTCTAGGTTTACAATGAAAGACCTGCATTTTGTCAGAAATATATGAATTAATAACTGAATCGATTAAAAATTTTCCTTTCCTGCAGCCACTTGTTTTATCTTTAGATTTATATCTGTGAGAACAAAATTGAAAATTATCCTTTTTGCTGATGATCAGATAGTAATAGCTACATCAGGGTAGCAACGGCCAAGGAAGCTTTTAATAGAAAAAGGAGCATCTTCTGCGGACCTCTGGAGAAAGAACTAAGGAAGAGACTAGTGAAGTGCTTTGTGCGGAGTGTGGCATTGTATGGCGCAAGAAACATGGACATTATAACGAAGTGAAGAGAAGCGAATAGAAGCATCTGAAATGTGGATATGAAGAAGAATGGAACGTGTGAAGCGGTCAGACAGAATAAGAAAAGATGCTGTGTTGGGAAGAGTGGATGAAGAAATAATGATGCTGAAACTGATCAGGAAGAGGAAAAGGAATTGGTTGGGTCACTGGCTGAGAACAAACTGCCAACTAGAGGACGCATTGGAAGGAATGGTGAACGAGAGAAGAGTTCGGGGCAGAAGAAGATATCATATGAGGAAACAAAGAGGAAGGAAGAAAATAGGAAAGATTGGATAAAGGTTGGGTTTGCAGTGAAAGAGCTGGCTGACCTTGGGCAGAACACTAAATGAATGAATGGATGGTCATAAAATAACAATATCCAAAAAAGAAGTAAAGGTCAAAATATTTCAAGGGGAAGATGCTGTTAGAAGCAAAATAGTAAACTATGATGAAATTTTAGAGCACGCAAATATTGCTAATATTTGGGATGCAATATATCATATTAAGATGTGAAAGATATAACAGAAAAATTCATAAAAATTTCTGGTTGAGTGGAAGATAAGCGGCCTTAACTCTTGACAGAAAAAATAAAGTGTTACTATTATTAGCGAAAGTTTCATAAATGTGATTTTTCAGACCAACGATGGAATACAGGTTTGTGGATAAATAGAGAAACGAGGAAATTATAGATAGTTAAATATTGACAATCTGCGTATTATAATCCAGAAATACAAGCAATGATCAAAGAATAATTTATCGAGAGTGCAAGATGATCGAATGAAAACAGTAGCAAAGGATATAGAGCTCGAAAGCAAAGAAGTCTCGGAATATCAAATATGCTATGGATTGACTCATTTTAACTGGAGAAAAAATTGCCATAATACTTGATAATGATAACGGTGAAGTAAATATAAAAAGAAAAGTGCGAATTAAGCAAATTCAAAGTCATCAAGAGACGAAAATCTCTGGACCCCTGTCCTGTTCACATCGACGAAAAACGGTCAGGAATATGTGTTTCAGAAGGGAATGAAACGATGTTAGAAGTGCAAAGAAAATTAATTTGAAAAACAAAAGCTAATTGTGTCATTACCTGCATCTGAGAGTGAGAAATTTAGAAAAAGCTGTTGTAGAAGAAAATTAAACATGCACTGGAACGCAAGATAATAGTAATGAAGATCCTGTGTTACATTATGAATCAATAAAAGTAAGAAAGATCTAAGAAGCGATGGATAGGTCAAGGAGAAGAGAGCGAGCCCAAGACACTTTGAAGTCGATGATGATAATTATGAAGACAGCAGTGCTCTGAGCTAAACTCTCTCGAACGTGATATTCAGCATATAATATTATTCAAGAACTGTTTCGCTCAGACGAGATTAAATTCCATACAAATGCACATAATGTTTAAAATAAACTAAACTTTCTATTAAAACTGAGTTTGAACTTTCTCTTGGTTGTGTGTACAATCTACGTTACCTCAAAAGACAGAGCCATGACTACCGCTGATGTAAGGTTAAATGATACTACTCTCATATGAAGACGTGAACTGAAGTTAGAAGCGTGGGCGGCGGGTGAAATCTCATCGCTCTGCTACCCCATCCCACCGAACAGGAAATCCATATCCAGCCGTAGCAGAAGAGTACATCATATGGAGATATCCATATTTTCGTTGCTTTGATTTATTCCACGTGCCTCATCACTTCAATAGCGGCATCTTCACATCCAGGCAAGACTAATGCTCCGATAAGACTCGGAGGTATTCAAGTACAGTCTCCAACCAAAGTTTATGGCTCTCATAGATATTGAGGAAAAATATCTTCCTTAAACGCAAATTACTGATACCTTGAACATATTTCTCTGAAATGTTCTGGCTTGGAAAGCTTTCACAGCGTCAAACAGAGATCCGAAACGCAAATCTAGCTGGACATTTAGGGCCATATTCATAGACATTCTTAGCGCGGGTTTCCGGTGGATGATCAGCGAACTAACGTTTTTCGTATTCATAAACCAGTGTTAGCGATATGATATGATATGATATGATATGATATGATATGATATGATATGATATGATATGATATATGTGATACGACACGATATGATATGATATATGATATGATATATGATATGATATGATATATGATATGATGTGATATATGATATGATATGATATGATATGATATGATATGATATGATATGATATGATATGATATGATATGATATGATATGATATATGATATAAATGACAATTAAAATTTATTACATGTGCCGTCTATGCTTATCCTTATTTAACAAATATATTGGTTGTACAATATTTTGTTACATAATATATCTATTTAAACGTTTTCGGCTCTATGGAGCCATCATCAGAAACAGGTAAGCCCATATGTATGGTGTGAGTACACTATATGTTGCCGTACAAGTAAACTCAATTAACATTAAAAATTAAAATGACATGTTTCTATGTAAAATCAATAATTGTATAGCAAAAATTACAATATAAATACAAAGCGGCTCTATGGGCCGTGATGAAGGGTTACAATTGCTGATGATAAAATTAACTAAAAGACTTTAAAATTGTTAAGATTAGAATTAATAGTCGTCCAGTTTGATGGTTATGTAGCTTTCCATATTTGGTAGGAGCTGGGGCAACAGCTGTGGGGAAGAAAGTATCAAATGTAATATCTATACTCAAAAATTTTCAATGATGCTCGTTACCAGAACAAAGTATATACATATCTCAATGCTATTAATGCCAAGATCTTAATAATTCACATGAATCTATTACAGAACATCTCGTGTAGAGATTTTATATGTAGGTAAGCGCACGGAACAGTTGTTTATTAGTTAAAAGTTTGAACTATTAATTATTAAGAGGGCAAATTTATACAAAATTAATAAGAGAAAACGTAAATGAAATGACTATGTCTTAGATTAAAACTGTATGAACTGTAACTTACTATGATGAATGAGGATGTGATATGATATGATATGATATGATATGATATGATATGATATGATATGATATGATATGATATGAATCCTGTATAAGTAATCACTCGATAGCCGGGACTACTTTAGTACGCTCATAGCGCGGGCTAGCGAAATGTCTATGCATAGCACCCAACAACTTTCTTCCTATGTAGGCCTAAGAGAATTTCTTGACATACAAACTCTGATGCATTAGGTGCATTTAGAGAAAATTAACGACATTTCTCCTAGGCTATATACCTGATTTCCTTGAAACTTTGTAGAATACAATAGTTACAGGTAGTATATTTGTTTTGTATGCAAACTCTGATTACACTTGTGTAAGGGAAACTACCCCTTACAGGAGGGTGGATGAATTTAGACAAAAATAAATTAATTTAGACGAAATTAGTAACATTTCTCCTATCTAAAACGGACTCATTCAGCAATACATGTAACATAAAAAAGACTGTGTGATAAAGGGAAGTGACGGGTGATTGATGTTATCCAGGCGCTTACAGGGCTGCAAATAAATTTCTCTACACTCCAAATTTGCTAGGTTACGCAAAAGTTTTTCTATTGATCTAAATGAGCGTGTTTCCAAAAATATTTCAGCATAAAAATGTGATCCTATCTCATCCTCAAAATTTTGTAATTCTGTATACATTTAACACATTACACATAAAAAATTTTGTAAATGATATAGTCACCGAATAATTTATACGTTATGGCTAAAGTAATAAATTAAGTCCGAAATGTCTTAAATTTATATTATCATTCAAAATTGTAATTTGTTGGCGAATTCAGAAATTTTTCTACCGTAAAAATCAATTTTTTTACGGTACTCTACTCCGTATTACGACTTTTCGTCCCAGGTCACTAACGTCCCAGGAATTATTTTGTCACAAACAGTTTTCGTATGAAATTAATGTTCGTACCATGTGACTGTTACCAAAGCGAGATACTTGTGTCCCACATTTTTGTTCTGTTTTTTTAGACAAAAATAATTATTATTGTCTGTACTAAATCTTGTGAATTAAGGCGTAGTTGGAGGGGTTATCGACCACCACTGTTCCCAATTAGAATTTGGAACTGTTATGAACGTACTATGGCCGGACTTGCCCGTGGAAGGTTGGAATAAAATAAATCAAATCACGGAAAATCACATCCAGCAATCGAGTACCTAGCTAACTTGCGAAAGGAGGCATCTACAGTGGCCAGAGAACTGCTGCGTGTTGAAATCGGTGAATCTCCATGGAAGAAGAAAAATTCAGGTAGCCGTAGATCAGGCCTGCACAAGTTTTACGCTCTCCGAGTCGGCTCAAAGATCGCGAGCACAATGCAGATATTGGCTGCGCTCTGTATAAGGGTAGACTGGAAGAAGGGGTGATCTCGTACAAAAAGTACACATAAGGAAATACTAGTACGAATGTTGATGAAATGAATTCCCGTTCAGTGTTTACAAAACTATCTTGGACTATTATTAATTATTAAAGAAATATTTATTTTACACAAAAAAAGAAATTCTATAGCCATTTAAATGTACATTATTATTTTGTTATATTTTTATTTATCAGTACATCAAAACGGGGTTTTATATTGTTGGCAGCTGAAAGGAACGGTACTGATCGTAATGAAACATCAGTTACAGATGTTCGATACCTGCCTTTATTAAAGTTGATTATAGATAACAGTTGCTCACAAATATATATGTTGAGTCAAACATAGCAATCACAGCTGGACTGTGTAGTCGTGGATATTATTGCTGAGTTTAGTCTTGTAAAACTCAACCAGGCCAGTAGTATTATTCAAAGGGTCTTTAGTCCTTAGGTCACATTGAATATCAATAAGTTCAAGTTGTAAATTGTATGACACTGTTTCAACTGGTGTTGAAGGAATTCATTATGATAACTTTAAACTTCTTTCCAATTAAGACAAGATCTTGCAACCTAGAATTAAATTCATTTTGAATTTCAATTAATATTTGCACATAATCGTTTAACATGGCTTATCACGAGCAGTTTATATCGTTGGAAATTGAGCCATATTACTTCCCGAAACTGACTTACTAATAATGCAAATTTACGACTAAAATCCCGTAATTTATTCAACATATCATCAATAAGTTGCTTTCCTTTTCCTTGAAGAGAGATATTTAAGTTAAGGGACTATAATTAAATAATGGAACTTATATGGCAGTACCTGTCACAGCGTTACTCAGATCATAATGAAAGTCTTGCAAGATAACTTTGTTTGGTGTGAAAAGATTACAGGCATGACGATGCGTAATGTTACACCGCGTTACTTACTTCGCAATAAGATACTAAGGTGTTGCGTGCTGGGTATAGAAATACTGTATTATAATATCGTACTTCACACCGTATTACTCAGATGACAGTGTGCGACGGTTGATCTGTGCCGCACGTGGGTTGCGCCATTTGCGACGGCCAGTGCGTGTGTTCGTCCACGTGGGCGCCAATCACGATGGTTGTTCTCTCCTTCCTCTCGTCGCCGACAGAGTAAAGATCGGTTAGCTCAGCTAGGACGCCGATACACGCTGCTGTCCCCCGGTGGAGATGATCTCTTTTCAGGGACACTGGTTTTGTGGGTGAAGGATTTTAATTTGATTTTTGTCAATCATACGAACATAATGAGAAAAACCAAGGAGTAAAGTTCCACTAATCTAGTTTATTATGATCACGTCCCTACGTGAGTATGAACGACAGAATACTGGCTGTTGTCTTCTCTGTAATCTCGGCAACGTTTTTTCTTTTATCTAACGCCTGTTTAAATGACACCTACTATTTACCGAGTAAGCCACAAACTCAAAAACACGAAGTCTCCACTTTACCACTTCGATCGGCTCAATGGCCGGGAATTGTATGAGCGCCCGATCGGCTCACTGGCCGGTAATTGTATGAGACACCGATCGGCTCAATGGCCGGGAATTGAATGAGAGCGTGTCTTGGGTCGCCCCACGTTTAAATACCTGCCGTGGTGACGCGCTCTGATGACGCTACCTTTTGTTTAGGCTAGCTAAAGCCATCGCGCGCGTTCCTCGACAGGGAAAACCCACGCTAGAGTTCAACAGCCTTGCGCGCGTCTTCGACGGTTGAGTGCCCACACACTTAGGCTTAATGTACTAGGCGCCTGCAAGACTGTGAGAACAAAACACCTATTATACGCTTCGCCACTCACAACAGCTTGGGTTCGACCACCTTGAGAAACGAAGAAATGTCTAAGATGAAGCTATACCGTATTTTATATAAAAGAAATATCTCTTCCTATCACTAGACCACCCGACTACAGCTTCAAGTGGCACGATTATAAGAGCTTATTTTTGGTTTGATTTAGATATAGAAACATGATAATAGGAGCCACATAGTGTTAATAACATGGCAATGAGGTAAGATGTTTTTGTTGGATTTGAAAACAATATATATTTAGATGAAAATGATATGATTATAAGTAGACAGTGGATGCGGGATGACATCGTTGAATGTAAAGTGCACATTTACTATACATTACATTTTTTCACTCAGACCATTGGCTCAACAGGTTTTAAACGTAAACAGACGACGTCAACATGCTATTGTATCTCCGTACAGTCAGAAGGAAAAGAAAAATAACGTACTGTAGTACATACCTGGCAAGGTTCAGTCCTCGTCATCACTGATGCAATTACCAGCGTTGCAGTGAATGACGATATATTCTCATAAGTTGTCGAAGCTGAATCGTCTTCGTCTATCGCTTAAACAGCTTTTGTATCGAGAGAATTTCTGAAGAAAACCTCTAAAATTTATTTAGAGGAATATTTGTACTGAGCATCATGTTGCACATGTCGTTAGACCCGCACAACTAAATGATGATGATGATGATGATGATGATGATGATGTATGGTTCCTCAGATTTCATTTCAACTCATTTCCTGTGCGATGTACTGTTGCAATATTTCTCTAACTTATAGCCTGAGTTGTTCTGGTTTTTATTTCAATTTTACATACATTACACACGATGTCTTCGTTAATACATAAAAGTCACTCTCATACTTCTTAATTGCATTTCTTATCTCTGAGCGAATTTAACGTTTTGCTATTATGAATGGATCAGCACAACATATTCAACGCATACTAAATACTTGAGCAGGATAACACAACTGAACAGTGCACACATTGCGTTGCAATGTCACTATGGACGGACCGGGGTTCCTTCGTTTTGTACGCTGCTGTACTCGCCATATACACAAAAGACGGACGGCGCGGCACGTGCCATATACTCTGATACGAAACGAGTTAACTTTTCCTTAAATCATCCCGCATCCACTGTCTAATTATAAGAGAATTTTGTTCGATATGGAAATAATATAGGGTAGTAACGATATCTCATATCGTGACAATGAGACGAATTTTAAAATTATTTGAGTATAGAAATAATATAATAATGGTACCTTACAGCACGTTACTCAGATAATGAGACGATATTAAGAAATTTTCTTAATTTGATAACAATAGACAGTAATGACGGAGTTCTAATTACCCAAGAAAACACTGCAGATGCGGATATGAGGCAAAAAATTGCTGGGGGAAATAGATGCCTGAGAGCCTTTAACAAAACTTTGAGAGCAAGATGCATAAGTAAAAAAGCAAAACTCACATTATATAAAACAGTCGTAAGACCAATTGTGCTTTATGGCAGTGAAACTTGGACTCTGTCGAAGAAAATGGAACAACAACTGATGACATGGGAAAGGAAAATTTTAAGGAAAATCTATGGTCCTAAATATGAGAATGGGTACTGGAGAATTAGATATAATACAGAACTGAAAACTCAATATAAATCTCCAGATATTGTTGCTGAAATCAAAGCCCGTAGGTTGGAATGGTTAGGACATGTAATCAGGATGAATGATCAGAGAATACCAAAAAAGATTCTAAACACAAAACCAGAAGGCAGGCGCAATATTGGCAGACAGAAACTAAGATGGTTGGATGGAGTGGAGGAAGATTTAAGGACTCTAGGCGTGAGAAGATGGAGGCAGAAGGCTTTGGTTGGACAGGAATGGACCAAGATCCTAAGGGAGGCCAAGGCTAGACTACAAGGGCCGTAGTGCCGAAGAAGAAGACAGTAATGACGATATCTAACATCGTGTTTATCAAATGAGACAGACGATTCTAAGTTATGTAACTAATTTCTATATTGAAGCAATAGAATAACGTATATCTCGCATCGTATTAATCAGGTGGTAATAATACAGCTACGTAAGATATTTTTCTAGATATATGGATACAATGTAACGACGACACCTAACAACATGTTACTCAGATGGCAATGAGACGATTCTGAATATTTTTGTTGGATGGGAAAGAAAGAGCGGCAATAAATCACACCGCATTACCCACATGATTATTAAAGTTCCTGTTGTATATGAAAACCGTACAATGACTCGCCCCTCACACTACGTAACTCAGGTAACAATGGGATGACTCTTAAAAAGTTTTTGTCGGATATGAAAACTTTAAACGACAGGTAATAACACGATTGCCAAGTGTCATATCTGATTGACGTCTATGGGGTTGTGCATGAAGTCCTGCCAATGGGATTATTTCCCCAGCATTGGACGCAGGGGGCTCGTTTCCTGCCCTAATACCTGCACGAAACAAGGGGGGCGGAAATTTAAACAGGAAGCTGCGTCATTGCCGGATGGGAAATCTGATTTGGTGCATATCACATTAACCAATACTCAACGCATGGATAATGGAGGCCGGACTTTGCCCAATCAGCCCGCGCGGGATTAAGTCCGCATTCAATGAGAACGAGTTTCGTAAATTTCGTGATTCAGAGCGGAGTGAATAATTGCAGTTAATGGAGTGGGTTTCAAGTCCGAATGACCCGTATTTGACTGCCCTAAGCATATTTTCCTGCTATTCAATTTATATCAATATGAGCCGTTTCCATATGCAGTGTAATCTAGTTAGCCTTGCATTTCTTCCAGGTCGGTAAAACGCGAGGGATGGTTCGTATACTGAGATAATGGGGTGAAGTGAACCGGTTATGCAAGAGGAAATAAAATTTGTCTATCTAGCAGTATTGCGAGCTTTAATACCACCTTAAATCATGATAAAAGCAACATGTTTCAGTCATTTCTAATACAGATATTGTGTGTTCCATTGACTGCGTAAAACAAGTTACAATAAACGCAGATCATGCATTTTACTGAACAATTCTAGTATTAAATTTAAAAAGTTATGTATGGATTTTATATTAATTGAAAAATTGTAAATTTAAATTTATATAATCTTATTGCGTAGTAGACATAAGACAAATTGTATGATATACTTCTTAATTTCATTTCGGGAATCCGCCCCTGAGTTCTATTCTTTCAGGGGCGAGCTAAAGTTTTTTCTATATACATTATATTTTACGTTACAATTATTAGCAAAATAAATAAATAAATAAATAAATAAATAAATAAATAAATAAATAAATAAATAAAGTAAATCAATAAATAAAGTAAGTGAATAAATATATAAATAAATAAAATAAACAAACAAACAAACAAACAAATAAATAAATAAATAAATAAATAAATAAATAAATAAATAAATAAATAAATAAATAAATAAATAACTAAATAAATAAATAAATAAATAAATAAAATAATTAATTGTACAGGGTGGACACAAAGTCCCGTTACCCCCTATACTTATCTCAAATATACACAATATTTATGTAATTCCGATCATAATGCAGACATACATCCACTTTATACCATGTGGCCTAAGTGACCCCCAAAATTCTCCGTCGCCAGGCTTCGGTGTGACATTTGACTCGGAATTACTGTGTAATATGATGGAAAGCGCGTCGCACGGCGTCCTATTCGTCAATGGTGTCATACCAATCCTATGCAACAATGCTCTTGATGATACCCCAGAGAGTATTTTCAAAGGTTGTGAGGTCAGGGCTGCGAGGTGGCCATTCGAGAGTAGCTGGTAAAATGGGTTACCCATTATGCCATTTCTGTTTGTGACTATCTCAATAAGGTGTTTCCACAACGCTGGATTGGCCGTGGGTCACCCACTTTGTTTATATTTAGATGCTATATAATTAACTAGAAACGATATTTTACATGAAATATAATATTTAGAAAATTATTGATTTGTTTTGACTTAAAATGAAAATACAAATTGGCGATCGATTCGGTCTATATTGAATTTTTGTTATTTTGCGCCATGTTAAGTAACAAATGAAAATAATCATCTGCCCAGTATGTCTTCAAGATTGTTATAAGAAATTAATTATTATATTTAGAATTATTTCCTCTTTTCCTCTTGAATTTGAAAATCGCAGTAGTTCTCGAGTATCATAAGGCCAAACCATATTAGTCATTACAGTAAAGCGAAGATCGTAGCCTATGTCTGTTAAATAATAACTTTTAAAGCAGGAAGCGATAATACATGTGCAATATGTCACTTACATTTAATTTACTATGTCAGAACCATTCCCTTTCAGCTTTCGAAGCACCACTTCTCTAATAAACATTACAGTAAAGTGAATCAATTGATATGATTTCATACTTAGGTTAGGGACGGTAGTATATTCAGCTTCTCAGTCATTCAAACTCAAACTCCTTTGCAACGATGAGTTTCGCGTACAGTTTAAAAGTTTCTCGTCCCATTTCTTCCATTGGCATTGACATATTCTCAGCTGTATTGTATCGTATTGCATTACATTTATTTACAATCCATGGTATTCATATATTGCTCCACAGCTAAAATATGGAACACGTCAAACGTAAAAAAATAATAGTACCGTACTATAGACTTTTAATTGCAATCACAGTCTAGTTGAAATATATACAGACGGGTTTTACAGTATAAACTACTAGTACAACACAAAGTTTTAATATCAGTACTTAATACAATACAGAAATATTCATGAACCGTTGTACAATGTCATAAATTCACCGACAGAATAGAAGGCATGAGAAATTAGGTACTTCTTTAATTTGGCCCTAAAGAATCTTATGTTTTGAGTTTCATTTTATATATCCATAGGGAGGCTATTAAAATTTTTATTGCCATATAATGCACTCCTTTTTGATAGCATGATAGACTTGTCAATGGAGTATGAAAGTAATTTTTGACGCGTATTTATGCTATGAACTGTTGAATTAGTTACAAACTTTTCACAATTACGTACGAAAAAGACTATTAATGAAAAAAATATACTGACAAGCCATGGGCATTATTTGTAGTTTTTTTAAAATAGTCCTACACGATTCGATAGATTTAGCACTTACTATATTATTATAATTACTCTTTTTCGTAGTAGGAATATACCGGTACTATCTGTGGAATTTTCCCAGAATATTATAACCAGGGAAAGGGATTTGGAGTATTATAACGAATAGTGAAACGTAGTACAGATTTTTTTTTGTTTAGATTAGATTTGATTAGATTCATTTATTTAACCTGGTAGAGATAAAGCCGTCAGGCCTTCTCTGCCCCTCTACCAGGGGATTACAACTATAACATGAACAATAAGATTACAATTAATATTAAATTTACAATTACAATTACAATAAAAATTAAAGTACGACAAGAATACCTGATTAATGAAAGCTAGACATTTTATCATAGAAGTTAAGAACAAAGAATATTTTTGTATTTACTAAATTACAAATTAAACCTACAATAACAAAATTCTATAGTGATGAAATTACCGGATATTGAGATATTTTGTGGTAGATTAAAAGAACTATTTACAAGAAACCATGTCTGAACGATATTCGTAGCTCAGTGACTGTCAAGCGAGCTGCATGGACGAGTACAGTCCACTTCATACAAACTTACAAGCAACGTGCTGTAAACGTATTTTAGAATAAACAAATGTTATAGTTTAATGACATATAGTGGCCTACATACATAATCTGCATTTCATTTTGAACTACATGTATTTTTCTTGTCATCGCACAAGGCACCAATAAACAACATTACACAAATATACATAACTAAATATCAATCTCTGCATCTTCGCGTGGAAACATTGATGGCTGATAGCACAGTTGTCTTCTGTATGGAACTCGCCTCTAAATATGTATGTTTTTCTGTCAGGAGCGTGTTAAATTAAAACCTTTATTTATAATATTATGAAATATGATAATATGTATACAACGTATACTACAGTATTTACAATATATACAATATACTACAATATTTACAACATAGCCTAATACAGTAACATTAAATGCAGAACCAAACGAAATGGCATTTTCAATTAATACTATAAATGGTATTAGAACTGGGGGAGTACCTTGTGGTACAATGTTTTGTTGATAAAACAATTATTCCTGCTGTGTCTTGTAAATTGTAAATATCATTTCCAAATTTTCAAAATACAACTTTGCTCTGTTGCAAGGAAGGAAATTTTTTAACATGGAAAAACTCCGCTCTACATCTGGAGAGACAATTGGAGAGTACTTGAAACAAGATACGTTAATTAAATTCACATGTTGAATGACGTCATTGGGACACGTCTTTGATAGTACATCTGAAATCCGATTAAGAACACTATACCTATCATTTTTAATCAAACTATGTTCATTTTTTCACCAACACGTTTTCCTACTTCACCCTCTACTGTACTCAGTTTATTTACAATAGTCCTCACAATATTTATCTGCTCAACTAGTTCTACTCCTGACTTTTCTAACCAAATAATGGCATCCGGTAAATATAAAAAATTGACTTAATATTCATGACTTCTTTTTAGATTGTTCTATCATTTAGCAGTTCCTGGCGTATTTGAATCGCAGCCGCGTCATCAGGAATTGTTTCCTGAATTTTGATACTCGATCTGAAGCTTTTACAAATATAGGCTAGTCTTTCAATTTTGTATTGTTAGTTGGTTTCACTTTCGGCATTGTACCTGCACTTCACTACTCTGAACTGTAAACCTGCATGTTGACGTTCTTATGCGACAACTGTCCCGTTCACCTGTTGTTGACGTGAAGAGATCTGCGAATATGTGATGGAGGGGAGGACTTGGTATAAAGGGTTGTAAACAAATGGCTGTGTAGATGCCAATACTAGCTTTTACTAGTCCAAATTCCGTTCCCTAATTATTACAAACTCATTACCGAGTGGAAGTATGCAAAGTATATTGTTGTTAAAGTATTGTTATTTAATATCCCTTTCATAAATCTAATAGTAAAGCATGCTGAATTTAGTTTGGGTGTAATTTCTTTAATATGATTTTTTCCAATTTAAGACATTATCGATTTATAAGCCAAGAAATTTGGTAGTAGTTGTTTCTATTAGGGAATTCTTATTAATTATTGGGTTTGATATTTGCGAGGTTGAATTTTGACAAGATTTAAATTGGAATATACTGGTTTTGATATAATTTAATACTAATCACATATTTTGAGGAGAATTACCTCTGTTGAAGATTGGAATGTGTTGGAGTCATTGGCTGTAATTACTATACTTGTGTCATCTGCAAATAATATGGGATGACGTACATATTTTATAAGGGAGGCAAGACAATATTTATGAACACTAGAAAACGTAAGGGACCTAATATTGATACTTGAGGAATTCCATTATTAATAGTTCTCCATGTTGAGGTAGATTTCAGAGTTGTATTGATTTTGACTTTCTGTTTTCTATCTATGAGATAGGACATTAACGTTCTATTCTGCGTATAATTCGTAGTCACATTCACTACTGCTGCTGCTACTACTGCTGCTGCTCCTGCCGCTACTGCCATCACCACAACTACCACCACCATTATTATTATTATTATTATTATTATTATTATTATTATTATCATTATTATTATCATTATTATTATTATTATACGAGAGAGATTGAGCTATGCCGAAGTGTTTCTGGCAGCATAACATCTCTAGCAGTAATTAATTAATTCCCGGTAATTAGTAAATTAACGAAAATTCTTCAAATTCGTGTAACATGTATAAAATGTACAGCCACTACATTCTTTCGATGTGATTAGCTAGTTAATTTGTGTCGAGGAGAATTCTTTTGACTTGAAATTTGTACGCAGGTATTCCAACGATAAAGACCCAAAGTTTAATTTCTCTGTTCAGGAATGGTGCAGATAAAACTTAAGGGCTGTGTTGCAAATCTTGGTCTTGTTTGTCGCGTCAGTATTGCCGGCCTCTGGTGGTGGTTTGACGGGGAAACTGTGTAACTGTTACTCGGAGTGAAGGGCACTCGCCCCATGGGATAGCTCACACCCATTAGCAAGGCTGCCGGCCGCTGAAGTGAGTTACTGGTCCCGGCCGGCCATCACCAGCCTGAGTCGTGCGGGTAGCATAACACGACGGTATACAGCGTCAGCGGAAGAGTGGTGCATGTTGCTCCTACTTGCATCTTCTTTATCTACAACTCGTCTTTCATTTTTCTCACCTTTCTTCTGAATGTTAATTTTAAAGCAACATACGGATAGCCTGAAGTACGATCACAAAAATAAATATTTATTTTGAAAATACACTGTTGCCACATTGTATAATTAAAATTTCTTCAGGCGAAATTTTTTCACTAATATTTTTGCTTGAATTACGATCACAGGAGTGAAATTTATTTTGAAAATACACTGTTGCCACATTGTACAATTAAAATTTCTTCAGGCGAAATTTTTTCACTATTATTTTCGCTTGAAGTACGCTAATTGGAGTGAAATTTATTTTGAAAACACACTGTTACCATACTGTATAGTTAAAATTTCTTCAGGCGATATTTTTTCACTAATATTTTTGCTTGAATTACGATCACAGGAGTGAAATTTATTTTGAAAATACCCTGTTGCCACATTGTACAATTAAAATTTCTTCAGGCGAAATTTTTTCACTATTATTTTCGCTTGAAGTACGCTCATTGGAGTGAAATTTATTTTGAAAACACACTGTTACCATACTGTATAGTTAAAATTTCTTCAGGCGATATTTTTTCACTAATATTTTTGCTTGAATTACGATCACAGGAGTGAAATTTATTTTGAAAATACCCTGTTGTCACATTGTACAATTAAAATTTCTTCAGGCGAAATTTTGTCACTAATATTTTTGCTTGAAGTACGATCACTGGAATAAAATTTATTTTGAAAATACACCCTTGCCACACTGTATAATTACAATGTCTTCAGGCGAAATTTTGTTTCTAATATTTTCGCTTGAAGTACGATCATAGGAGTGAAATTTATTTTGAAAATACACTGTTGCCACACTGTATAATTAAAATTTCTTCAGGCGAAATTTTGCCATTAATATTTTCGTCTCCATTTTCATCCACTATTCGCCCGATGTATCTGTGCATGAATTTTAGAACATTCTGTATTTCTTAATCTATGGTTCTCATTCTCTCTTTCTTTCTCTTTCCCACTTCTTCTACTTTCTCTGTTATTATCTGCATATATCCTTATTGTATTTTATTTGTTAACATTCCATGGTATTCGTATATTGCTTCACAGCTAAAATATGGAACAAGTCAAATGAAAAAAAAATTAATAGTATCGTACTATAAAAGTCTTAATTTATAGTCACAGTCTAGTTGAAATATATACAAAAAAAAAAGTTAACAATACAGTCTACTAGCAAAACACAAAATTTTAATACCAATTTTATGAAGCATTGTTGAATGTCATGAATTCACGGACAGGGTTTTTATATCCATAGGAAGGTTATTAAATATTTTTACTGCCATATAACGCACTTCTTTTTGGTAGCACGATAGACTTGTCAATGAAGTATGAAAGTCATTTTTAAGTCTATTTATGCTATGAATTGTTGAATTAGTTACAAACTTTTCACACGATTACATATGAGGAAGATTATTAATGAACAAATATACTGACAAGCCATGGATATTATTTGTAGTTTGTTGAAAATAGTCCTACACGATTCCCTAGATTTGGCACCTACTATTATTGTCATTACTCTTTCTCGTAGTACGGATATATTGTTACTATCTGTGGAATTTTCGCAGAATATTATTCCAAAACTCATTACCGAGTGGCAGTATGCAAAGTAAACTATATTGTTTTTAGGTATTGATATTTACTATCTCTTGCATAGATCTAATAGCAAAACATGCTGAATTTAGTTTGGAGGTACTTTCTTTAATGTGATTTTACAAATTTAACACATCGATTTGTAAGCCAAGAAATTTGGTTGTTGTTGTTTCTAATTAATTATTATTGGTTGTCCCTCTTGTCTCTCTAAAACACGACTTTTGTCTTGTATATCACTGATTTAGTTGCTTCTCTTAATCTTTTCTACACTCCCACTTTCTCTCTTTATTCTTCGTTTCTTCGCTTCTTTTGGTATATCCTTTCTTTAATTTCTTTTCCGTTAGTTGTTTTCATAGAGTTCGTTTTATTCCTATATTAAGTTACAATATGTAATCTTAATAATCAGCTTTTCATGCTGATTGATATATTGCTATCTGCAGCACAGATGCTTATTCAAAGCAATGGTTGTGTATTTGATCTACCAGACTATTATAAATCATGAAATAAAATTAATTCCATGACAGCTGATTGACAAATACATAAAGTCCATCAAGTCAACGCACAAACACGTCAAAACAGTGAAAATTCGTGAAATTGACGTTCATATGTAGTAACACATCAGACCCTGCTGAAAAAACTCCTGCTTTATAGGAAACGGATTGAACGAGTGTTGCAATCGTAACTGGAGACGAGGCGACGCTTGTTAGGATCAGAAACAACACCGCTACTTCATTCCATTTCGTCTGTTTAATTCATATTTATGTGAAGTGCAAAGAATTTGATAGTCTATATACCAATGTGTATTATAGTATGGAGCACTTGAAGAAAAATGTAAAATGACAATATTTACCATTACTCGTAAATTACCCAAGAAATATGTACGCAGTATCGTATCGTGGTTGTCGTGGTAATCTACCGATCGACTGTTATCGATTGTTATTGTTACAATTAGGAAGATGGATGTAAGAAGAAAAGTGCAATGCGTAGAATGTTTAATGTGCATCCGCCACACGAAAACAATATTCGTCGTTGGGATAAACGTGGACAGAAATTGGAGGGCTACTGAACAAAATACTATCAGATAGACTACCTAATGCGTCAAGCATTTGAATGTCATCCGAAGAGGTTATGTGGGTATTCTAAGACATCAGTTCGTAAATATTTTCAACAATTTAGCTATCTTGGAAGAAAGTTTTCATTACACTGCCTACAACCTTCAATTGTTCAGTCCACTGAAGCATTCTTATGATAATGAAAATTAATAATTTTTGGATCTATAACCTTAAGTAATAGTAGGTTATTTTACGACCCTTTATCAACATCTTAGGTTATTTAGTGTCTGAATGAGATGAAGATGATAATGCCGGTGAAATGGGTCTTGGGTTCAGCACCGAAAGTTACCCAGCATTTGCTCATATTGGGTTGAGGGAAAACCCCGGAAAAAACCTCAACCAGGTAAATTGTTCCGACTGGGAATCGAACCTGGGCCACCTGGTTTCGCGGCCAGACGCGCTAGCTGTTACTCCACAGGTGTGGACTGTATAATCTTCAGTGATGAAACCAATTTTCATGTGTTTAGGCAAGCTAATCACATAAAGTGAAAATAAGAACTCATAAAAGTTCATATATATTTGTTCAACATTGAGCACAATAGACCTAAGTTATTTTTTTACTTCAAGGATTACTTACCATTCGCCATAAAGTGGGGAAAATCTCTGAAAAACCCCTACCACATAATCACCCGAAAGAGGGCACAGCTGCTACGACGATGGCTCCGAAAATTAATTTGTCATGAGATATTTCCAAGTGATTGGTCCCATCTCACTCGAAAAATTATCTCAATATTTTGGAACGTTTGCAATCTCTACCCAAATTCCCCAAGGTCAACGTAATCTTCCAACAAAATTATTTTCATTCGCAATTCCCTGACATAGCTGGGAAATTCCTAACTTCAACATTTTCATACAGTTGGGTCGGAATGGAAGGATGGAAACTATAGGCCTAAGTACCACGGTCAAGTTAAAAATTAACGTTAACATTACTCGTTTTAATGGACAGAAAATTTAGACTTCGTCAACAAGCAACTTATCAAATATTATCTGCAGAGTTATGCTTCCAAATAAAATTTTTTAGAAAAAAAAATTGAATTAATAATGTCTATGAATTATATTACAAGAATTAAAGTAGTTCCAACACTTACAGAAGTATAGTAAGCAGAAACAATTATTTTATTCCTAACAGCTTAAATGTCTTAATTTTCCAGAAACTGAAGCATGTACTTCAAGAAACTGTAATACCTTCTCCACCACAAATCATTTAAAAACCAGACATGTATGCCAGAAGTCAATTCTTTAAGAAGATTATTCAAAGCGGTTGCTAAGATACTGTGTCCCGCAGGGTATATTCCCTTGTCCGACAAGGAAAAAAGACGAAGATAGCCTAGACTTTCCCTTTCATAAAGGTCGTTTTGTAGGTTATTTTCAGAAGGAAATAGATTCTCATTACTGGCCGTTATCACATTTAAATAAATGAAACAAATTAAATTATAATTTTAGTACGACAAAAAGTAACAGTAGAAGCAATTTCAAATTCCAGCTTTTTATCCAAAGAATTAAACAATAGCTAAATTTTCATAAGAAATTAGACATCTTACTTATTGAGATTGCAAATAAATAATTATTTTGTACTTATGTCAACCACGACTAACCCATTTAATCGCCAACGCGTTTAAATTGCAGTTCTTTCAGTCGCCATTAGGCGTTGCCCTCGGTACACCATGGGAAGCTAACTACATAGAAACGTATGATTAGGATGTTTAATGAAGGAATGGTGAGATGTCGATAGGGAAAACTGGATTTACCGCGAAAATCTACCACCAAGCACCGTCTTTGCCCACCACAAATTCCAGTTGGAGTTACCAGGATACGAACCAGAGTTACTACCAGAGTGGAATGCCGACGGTCTAGCATTTCGACGAACGGTGAGCTACTTTTCTATAGCTAGTTGGTTACCCAAGGGGTGAATACAGGAATAATATTTTATTAATAGCATAAACATACCCACTAGCGCAGCTTGGATATAACGAGCTCTACTCATAAAGGCTGGTTCACAATAAACCGGGAACGGAAACGAGAACGAGAACGGAAATAGTTAAAATAAATATGACCAATCACAATTAACGAGAAGCTTACTGGAACTCGGGAAAAGGAAAGTGGAAGTTAATTGTGAATTCTCACATTTAAATAAATTTATTTTAACAATATTTCCGTTTTCGTTCTCGTTGTTTCCGTTCTCGGTTTATTGTGGAGCAGCCTTAATACGACATTTCGTTAGGATGTGGATTCGAAACCTAGTTAGACTAGTGACATGGTTTTGGTTTTCCGAGGTTTCCTTGAACTTTGAGGTGAATATAAGGCAATGCATAGAAATTTCTCGAATTTTCCCATCACAAATTCCAATGGTGTTAGATTATCTCGTTTCTGATGTGGCATCGTTAAATAACCGATTTTAAGAAAGGATAACGGTGACTTTTTATTATTTCACATTCTTCTCCAAAACTACACAAATATTCGTTAAGTTGGCAACCACACATAACTCCACTTAAAGATTTTCAGACTCGCAGAATGCTACGATCGCGAGTGACAAGTATACTGCAAATAACAATGATGACAAAGTATTCACCCGGAAAGGAGATACGAGTATCGTGTGAAAGGGGTGTCTAAATGACACGCGGAAAGGCTGCATCATGTTTGCACTGACATTTGTTTCATATCTTTAGAATGGAAAATCAAATCCAGGCAGGCTAATAGGATTTGTTCATGTTTTGTGAAATGTAGCAAAAACGAATGCAAAACCTTTGACGTCACTGCCGGCCGTGAAATTAACCTCAATATTACTGTACCATTCGGCGGAGAGGAAGCGAAAAATACAGATAAATCGCTTCTGTAAATACGCCTGACTGCTGAAATATATTCCTGAAAACTTTGCAGAATACAACATTTTTAAACATATGGGCGTGACATCACAGCGGATATAAAATGTCTGTATTTATGATCCTTATATAATGAATCAATGTTATGATATGCTCTATTCTGGTTTGCATGAAATTGAGTTTTATGATGGAGATATTCGTGTTTTTGTGTAGGTTTGTGTGTATAAAATTATGTCAACATCAAACTATATCTCTAAAAGTTTCAATATTATGTAACGGATTACCTCCAGAGGCACGGAATAACTCGCAGAACAACAAAATATTTATTTATCGGTGTTATTAAACGACGGGTCGAATACTAAAAGTTTACTTTCTCTAGATATGCCAACTCATCTTCTAACCTAGCCTAGTTCTCACCCTGCCCACCTTTTTCCACCGCCATTTCATACAACTATTCAAAACTTAGTAAAAATCTCTTTCAGTATTCTTCATCCCCATTCATTCATAACTTTATTTTTGTTACGCTTAGACTATAACTTTCGCCGGCAAATTTGTTATAGCATCTCATATTGCTGTGCATGATCCGACATTGTCCACATTTAAGATTCTTAGCATTACATTTTAACTTGTAGTTCTACCACGGTCTAGTATATAGAGTCACGAAGGTCAATACGTAGTAAATATGCATCTATAGACAGTTGCTAACCACTAGGAGCGCTAATATATCCTCATTACAAACAATGGAAAATAGTATCGGCACAGTCTATTGTTCCTAGCAGCCTCACAACTCAAGCTTCGTGACTGTATATACTAGACTGTGGTTTTACTTTAGTTTACCGAGCGAGGTGACTCATGCGTTAAGTACGAGATTCGAATTCGGGAGGTCAGCGGTTCAAATACCCGGACCGATCAACCAGACTTTGCTTTTTCCGTGGTTTTATATAGTTACTTAAATAAATGTCGGGTTGGAAATTTAATTGCCACGGTCCATTTCTCTTCCTCTTACCTGTAGAAAAAGAATTTATATTTCATCATATCATTAATCTTCACCATCTTATTCCATAGGCATAATCAGGTCATGACCCACGTTTTCGTCCGCTTGAGGGAAGGGCGTCCTTTCCGAAATCGTCTTATTGGTATGAGCCTTTCGCAATATCTCTGCCAGGATTCATTCATTAAGAGCACTTCCGAGGTCGCTTCGGCACCTTAGGAAGGTTATCGGAATGGATCCTGTGCTGCTTGGTCACTTTGGCTGTATGAACTTAAGGCGGAGAGGTGTAGGAGGCCCATTGGATGAGCGGATGAGAGGTCGCATGCTGCCGGTGGACTGGTATACCTCATTTTCAGTTATTCCATAATTCCTGGTTTACAATAGGCCACCGAACCGACGTGCTGAATTGTCGTCCCTAACACGCCCCTTGCTGCTGCTGCTGCTGCTCCTGCTACTACTACCACCTCCACCACCAATACTTTTGCTTCTCTCCTATGCTTATTATAGACCATTCATTATCTCGTGAACCTATGTACTTGTTCCGTTTAGAATATTATACACTTCTACTCCAAAATATCTGAGAACTCGCTTTGAATATCTTACAACGTTACGGAATCAACATCAGTCCTTACTATCCATTCCTCGTCATTGTACCTCTTTTTATTCATCCTCTTTCACCGTGTCAGTTTGTCGCCTATGGAACTCCTTATCTCGTCATGTCAGGGATTGCCGAATAATTAATCAATTTAAATTAAAAATTATGACTTACATACTTTTACACGGAACTGATTTGTGAGCGTTTGCCGATGTTTATAGGTTATTCTGTGTGTATATAAACTGTCATTTAGGCCTATCGTAAAGTAGAATTAGGATATGAATTGTAAATCAATTATGCATCATATTTTGTCAATATTTCATTATACTTATGTAGTTTATTAATGTGCATTAAATGACTTTTATATTTAAGTATAACTATTAATATTACTATTTTTGTCACTGTTTCATTGTATATTTTACTTCTGGTAGTGTGGAAGAGAAGGCCTCATGGCCTTAACTCTACCAGAATAAATAAATAAACATAAATAAAGTGAACGTAAGGGAAAGAATAAAGAGGAGTAAAGAGCTTCCCTCCCTAGTTATGCTCCCACTTGCAGCTAGCTAGCTAGCTCACTTACCCTCATCATAATGTTCTTACTCTCAGCAAAGGTGCACTCATCCATTGTGTTCAAGGAGATAACGAATGACATTCTTGAAATGACCAAACTTGAAGCAACGTATTGCCACATAGAATTAAGTCTCTTGTTGCTATAAAGTGACTCAATATTAAAACTTTTTCTAGCCTTGAGATTGTCACTACTATACTTGAAAAACGTAAGAGTTGAGTATAATTTAACAGTAATGACGTAAAAATGTAAACCACACAAACTCATTGTTGGCCTGCAAAGCGATGTTTGACTCACGTTGCCTGGCAAAGGTATGTCTCGCTATACTCTTTCTGAGAACATGTTGCCAATTTATCGTTAGCACATAGCATTTTACAGGGATATTTTCTCAATCTGTTAACACTGTATTCGCTACTGCTTTAGCTTCATTTTTGCCTGCTAAGTTACTTTCTATTTCGTCTGTGTGACAGTGTAATGGTGGAAAAAATGGAAATTATTGGTGTGCTAATGAGCACTATTATTATGTACAAAAATAACTGTCTTGATTATTAATACTCCACTCTCAAAAAAATATAAATATTTATTTCTTTATTTTTAATTTTTTTCTTTATTTCTTTAATTGTTTCTTTCTTTATTTCTTTATTTTTTCTTTATTTCTTTTCTTCTTTCTTTATTTATTTCTTTACTGCTTTATTTCTTTCTTTATTTATTTCTTTACTGCTTTATTTCTTTCTTTATTGCTTTATTTCTTTATTTTGATTCATTTCTTTCTTCATTTATTTCTTTATTTACTTATTTATTTATTCTGCTAGAGTTAAGGTCATGAGGCCTTATCTTCCACAATATCGTGGTAAAAATGGAACAAAATTGTCATTTCGTCTCCCTCAAAATTATATTCTGTGGTCCTTTTTTCTCGTTAATAAGTAGGCACCTCCAAGTAGTCTCCTTCTTGTATGATTCAGAGTAACATCAATTTGGAATACTAGGAAAGGTGTGAAATTAGACATTTAATTAATTCAGTGAATGCTGGAAATTTACTGGCCCCTTTAATAACTCTCCCTATTGTCCACTCGAATTCCACAATCCCATATTAAAAATGTTGACGCCGCCACTGACAGCGTCGCTTTGGACATATAGCATTGCCACAACTAAATCACATGGCGGACGCGTTAATGATCGCACATAGCTGAAATAATTACTAATTTTCCCTGAATAATTGTTTATTATTATTTCCGCGTAACACCATACCTTATTTACAATAGCAACATACTTCCATGTTCAAAATGATAGCCTCCGGCATCAATATAATCCCAGCTACTTTGATGCAAGCCTAAATAAGATGCGATATTACGCGTAAATAATAGCAAACAAATTATTTACGGAAACAATGAGTAATTGTTGCAGCGTTAAAAGATAATTAATGAGTACGCAAAGTGGTCTAGGTGTAACAGTGCATAAGGGTTCATATTGCTGTAAATTTAAACCGTCAAATGAAAATTTATATTCGAACAGCTGTTCTGAGTGATTCCCTGCACCCTCTTTTGCTAATGATCAATCCCAATGATTCATTCTGAATGTATTTCTTATTTCACAAACATTTTAAAATATTTGAGTTAATATTGAACTCTATAATCCTTGGACTAATGATTTATGAGGAATTTACAGTGTTCAAAAATATAAGTTAACATACAATAATTCAATCGCAGGAGATTTATTACAATCCTGACAGGATTTTATGACGAAAAATGAAATAGTTAAGATACTAGTCAATAATAATTAAAATAAAGAGACTTTACGGAAGAGCTGACGTAAGTTATGGTTGGGAATGAAGCTGGAGGGCACAACAAGAAGAAGAACTCTTACACCAAACATGTAGACCGATTGTGTTACCTTCAAATATTGATATGGTTGAGAAATGTCCAAAAAAATTACCTGGACCCCCACCACTTAGGGACAGAGTTCTTTTAAGTGCCGTAATTCTATTAAACCGTCCTCTCAGTCTTAAATTACTTCCCAAAAAGATTGGTTAACCATTTTATCATCCTTAGGCCCGATTTTATAAATACGGTTAATCTAAAGATTATGTTAAACCTAACCATGAGTTTAACTCAACGTGTCGTATTACAGAGTCTCGGTTAAGTTAAACCGTAGTGGAATACGATTGGTATTACTGCTAGGAAAGAAAAGAAGAACATCAACTGTTTAATTATATTATTGATTTAAAATAGCCGACGCTCGTGGAGAATCTTCATTAAGAAACGTCTTTGTTCTTCGATATCAGAGAGAGTATCATAAAAAAAACCTAAAGAGGACCAATACCGCGTACTTCAGTATGTTTGTCGGACTTAACCTCAAAAGTTTCTTAACTCTGGCTACCAACGTTATACTCCCAAACACAATGCAACCAAACTAAACCTTGCATGACCATCCGCGACGTATCTCCATATAGAATCGACTGAGTAATGAAGTAATAATATTAGTGTGTGTATTGTATGTGTTGTCTAGAATATTTCTGAAACAGAATTCAGTCAAACAATAAACATTTTTTACGAGTCTAGTAAAATTAGGTAATATTATTAGTGTGTTTATAAATCAGGCCCCATACTAAATCTTACCAGGAGACTGTCTGCCACACACAGTACAATGGACAATAGGTATATAGTAGAATTACGGACACATCCGAAATCTTCCATCGTTTTCAGAATGTCTACAGACACAAGGTAAGCAGATTTTTTGAGCCTATCTAGTATTTACATCTTAGATTCACCACTGATACACAGAAAGACACGTAATGTAGGTATATAAAATCAAACTAACAAAATCTAAATTACCCTTATAGGCTACATTTATCGCTTAAGAAATAATTATGGTTTTATATTTCCGTTTGATATAATAAATTTAAAAACATATTATTAATTACTTTATTCATTCATTAATTGTAATTTAATTAAATGACAATCGTCTAAAATGGTATGCAATACACGTGGTATGCAATACAGAATCTCGGAAATAGAGAAAACCGGATTTTTATCTCGTTTTTCTTTTCCAAATCTCTTCCTAGATTTCGTAACAACGCACTTCCCACAACGGTTTCTTCAAGAATAAGCACTGTTACAACGATCAATTTCCACAATGCTCACAAACTGGTCATTTTAGTAATAGGAGTGGCTTTCAGCAGACCTGATGAAAGGGCTTCTAATTTCTAATTATAGTAATTGTTATTGTGCACTATGGCTTCTGGTAGTTTTGAAGCTAGCGTTACCACCAGAGGAAGGAAGTTTGGATCAAAGCAACAAGCCACAAGGTAATATCTCACGATATTGCAATCACAGCTCATGGTGATTAACGGGATAGCGTGAACTGAGATCGATAGATTTCACTCGCAGCTACTTCATCGCGTTATGACTAAATCCAAGTCTTCTCACAACAATGACGGAATATTGTAGTCAACGATAACTCAAACAGTAATTTCACAAACATTCTTCTTCCATATCAGCACAGTATTTAAATTAAACATATCTAAATAAAAATGAATGTCATTTAACTTTCTTATACAGAAAGTATTATGATCTTGCAAAAGTATTACTTGTAGCTAATACACAAGTAATTCTGAACTTTCTATCTGTCTATGTGCAGATTTTTCATCTAAGCTACTAGACGAATTTTGTTCATATTCAGCCCCTATGAGCCAACATGTCTGGAATATTATGCACAGAAATTATAGGAGGTATAAATTTAGCAAGAAATAATCGACTTTATTTTGAATTCAAAACCACAAAAATGTTGATGAAGTACAAATTACTCTTAACTATTATTTGTGTCAATATTGTTCTTCGCACAAGATGACAGAAAATACTTTGAATAAAGTCCCTGTGTTTCGGAGAAATTAATAATTATATGCATAATTATTTCTGCTTTACATTACTAATTACGTCAAATTCGCAATAGCCCACTGACCAACCCTGGTAGTCAGTACCTCAATGAAAAGTTTTCCATTGTTACAGGATCAGTAATCCCGTATTACATTTGTTACACCTGACAATCAAAACAAAAGTATAATTTTTAAAATGCGTATTACTTTTAAATCTTTATTACATAAATGGAAAAATAATATTAGAAATGATGGCAATATACGATATGCATAACACAGTCATGTTTAACTACTTTATGTAAATTAGTGTAAAAATAATTACGCGTATTTATTTAAATGAAGTCAAATATTTCACCTTTGAGATTTAAAAGTATGCCTTTTTGTGTGCAATTTTATTAAAAAAAGAAAGTTAATCTTATTTTCGTATATACAATTATTAAATTCATGTTTCTGTTTAGAGCAACGGTAATATATCCTACGGCATTTCAAAATATTTAATTAAAGTGATCTACAAGTACAGACAGTTTTCCAGGAAACAGATTTCCCCTCAAGAAATGCCGCCGATCTTACATTACCACAGATCGAACGCGAGTGCCGAGATAGTAATATGTTTGTACATTTCCCCTGAATCGGGCGTGGGAAGGTTGTGTCTCGTTCTTAGGACAGACAGACAGACAGACAGACAGACAGACAGAGGTAGATAGATAGATAGATAGATAGATAGATAGATAGATAGATAGATAGATAGATAGATAGATAGATAGATAGATAGATAGATAGATAGATAGATAGATAGATAGATAGATAGATAGATAGATAGGTAGTTAGGTAGGTAGGTAGGTAGGTAGGTAGGTAGGTAGGTAGGTAGATAGATAGATAGATAGATAGATAGATAGATAGATAGATAGATAGATAGATAGATAGATAGATAGATAGATAGATAGATAGACAGATAGACAGACAGACAGACAGATAGACATAGACAGACAGACAGACAGACAGACAGACAGATAGACAGATAGATAGATAGATAGATAGATAGATAGATAGATAGATAGATAGATAGATAGATAGATAGATAGATAGATAGATAGATAGATAGATAGATAGATAGATAGATAGATAGATAGATAGATAGATAGATAGATAGATAGATTTATTGAACAATATTATACATACAGATCATAATTTTCTCTTAAATCCAATGTACGGGTCTTCTGAACGTAGCTGTAGGCCTACGTGCTTTGTACCTAAAACAAGTCCTACTTTGTAGGTTTCACCCCCCTCACCTATGATTAGATCCAAACACTCTCTAAAAAGAACACACTGAGCTAATACAGAGTGAAGGAATATTAAGGTTAGAGTTATTAGTATACATCTGACTTCCATTCAGTGCTGTTCAGTTTAGGTCGTGACAATGCAGTAATTATTAGAACAGCGAAATTTCATTTGTTGCTCTTAAATTATGAAAACCGAGAGGGATGATCGAGACGGTATCGCCTCGGACTCGATGTTAGAGAGATTCGGTTTCAAATCCCGAGACCGGCCAATCAGAGTGTGGATATTTTCGGCGTTTTCCCCACTCGCAAAGGCTAATGCCGGTTTGGAATTTACTTTCTAGCAACCCCGAACTTTATCAGTTGTCTATAAGTCGTTTATGTGTTGGGCTGTCTTTAGGAGGTGGTCCCTTAGTCGAGCTGATCGACCACCGGGGGAGTCCCCAAACTGTCCATCTCTCTTGTGTAATCCAAAGAATCATCCCTCTTCTATGGGTACTGGCTTGTAAGACCAGAAAGGAGGAGATCTAACGGATAAAAGAAAAATTTTACGAAGAAATCCCACAAGAGGTATCGCGCTACACGTTTACGGAAATATTCGGCGTTCAACAATCTTCCCATTCAATAATCTAGAAAAACGCGAGAGAAAGCGGTTCATCTTTACAGAAAAATGAAGGCACATAATTGTCAATCTAACTTGAGAAAATTTCGAGTCGTAGCCTACAAGCTAAAGCAGTCTCCCACGAAACGGTGAAGAAAGTTAGTTTAGCAAACAAGTGTTTTATCTAAGACATCAGTTTGGAAAGCGACGAAGTTGTTAGAACTGAATGCTTATGAGTCAATAGTCACTTATAAACTGAATGAAACGGACTATGTGCCTAGAGCAGCCGTAGCGAAAATGCGACTCGCGAGCACACTGTGGCTCGCAATGATAAGTATGCATTTCTCTTGCTTCCTATCTCCCCAAACCCTCAACCTCTGACTCACTGGAGTGAAACTCCGTTCCATTTATATTTGTCTCTGACCTGCGAGTGGATTATCGTCGCAATGTCTCTCTTGAAACCATGTATCTTTACAAAAACGAAAGTTTCAAGTAGGATGAGAGGACGCATTTTTTTGCTGCTAATATGATGAGAAGAATATTATATATATGATTTGTTCACAAGTATTACAAGGAAAATGGTTGTAAAACATAAAACGGCATTATACTATCTATATACATGTCACTCATGAATCATTAAAAGGTTGTGCTACTACTACTACTATTATTATTATTATTATTATTATTATTATTATTATTATTATTATTATTATTATTATCTCTGTACGTCGATCCTTTTTCAGCAGATGTACGAATAATGTGGTTAGATTTTCAATTTAAACTGACAGATTTACAATGTGATGTTAAATGAAAGCTAGATGTAAGGACTTGACAAATGTTGAATTTTTCAAATCTTTGCCAAAAAATAAATATCCAAAGCTTCGTTATTTCGCTTGCTCTGTTGAAGCCATGTTCACTATAACTTACGTTTGTGAAAAATTATTTTCAACAATGAAAATAGTAAAAACCAAATTTAGATCACGACTGACAGACAAATACCTTCGTGATCAACCACGACTGGCACTGAGTGACATAATTCCTGATTTTGAAACTCAGTCACAGCCATATTCTGAAGACAGTTAATTATAGGTTGTAATAATGTGTCCTAAGTTTTCTTTTTCATTTCTTTCTTCGTTACACGTACTAAACATTAGTTTGTAACCTTATACTGCATAAAATTATATTTAAGTGCTTGACGTAAGGAAAATGAAAATCCGTTAAAAGTCAAACTGGTGCTTCACTTCCCCTTCGGGTGTCCGCCTCTCTCCATAGATGCTATGCACGTTGCATGTTACACAGTGGCTCGGCACAAGATTATATTTTCGCCACGACTGGTCTAGAGTTTAATAAAATTCTATTAATAGAGACGAAATTCAGCTTCTATAGGCTTTTTTGAAACAATATTAAATGAGTGCCAATACTTTAAAACAGCGACCATCAGAACACTGCACTATCGGGTTAGCGTCCCTTACCCGCGGACAAGACACTGCCCTAGCGTGCAATCGTCGCTGCTGGCGGGTATGCTGTCTCTCTATCCCTTGTGCACCACGGAGCGAAGTGCCTTATCCTCCATGCACTCTACCCATTTCAACGAGTGCTGACGACAACTGCTTTAGAAGATCGTCTTAAGTTCAACACTAAATTATATCTGTAGATTAATATGTAAGTCACAAAATTTTATTGTCTAAATTTCACGCGCTAAATCGACGTTAAGCGGTCTGTTATTTGCTCATGTCATTTTCGAACTGCGCCTTACTAAACGAAACCTATTTCCAGATGTACACTCTTTAATAGTATAATTTGCAACATGACATAAGAACGGAATTATTGTGAAATGCGTACACAAATTTTGAGAATGTCTGTGTTAACTCCAATGACATTAATTTTCTTTCTTCTCTCCTGTTACACCTAAATCTGATTCGCTCAGGAATTGTTATAATGTAGGAGAACATTTTCGTGGGCTACTCAGCGAAGATAAGGAAATGTAATAAAATATATACATAATATAAAGCTTCATTAACATTCGTATATTGTACTTACTGTACCTTCGTCTGTTGAAAAAGAAAACAGAATACTATTAAACTTATCCTAATTTTTGGATTCCAAGTGACTGAATAAAATTGAGAAGAAACATCGCGATACTCTTAATGAATGAACAAAAGATGAAAGAAAGTTGCATGACAATTGAAGCAGTGAGATATATAACCATTCAAGTTCACTTCTGGTCATCAATTTTTTTGCAAATTTGAAATTAAATTTAGGATATTTCCACAAGTGTTACGACTTTAAAGGTTGGTAGGCTATACTACTTTGTCTTGAACTCTAAACAACTAGAAATATTACGTGCAAAAAGTAATAATTAGGTCAGAAATAAAAAAAGTTTTTTGTATTTTCCTCGAAACTTGTGTAAATGGACTTGAATGGTTATTGATCTCAACGCTTCAATTACTTCCAGTCTAAACTTAACGGTCAATCCTGCTAAGTCATGCTAGCACAGTCTAGACTTGTAATTTAGCAAGATTTTTTTTTGTTTATTACGCGTGTCTTATAATACAATATTATGTTGATATTAAAACTTTTAAAAAGAAATATCGGTAGTAAAGTTATTATGCTCATTTTCTGTAGCCTATATATTAACTGCAATTGTTCCTTAAAAGTCAGTCTTGTTATGTAGAGCTAGTAAAACATACCCTTGTCATGTAAACTAGTAAAATATAATCGTGTTACGTAAAGCTAGTCTTGTTAAGTGGCGTTAACAAGATCTGTTTTAACTACATGTGGTTGCTGGGATACGAAATTATGCTGATACTAAAACTGACGTATGAAAATCGCCCCAAGTCCATTTTATCCGCATTATTAATTACAAGTGAACCTCAGAGTCACTCTTGTTATGTGGCGTTAGCACTATCTATGTTAACTATAGTAGTATGCGGCTGCTAGAATACGGAAATCTCTGTTTAGCTCCGATGTGTGTGACACGCGCTTGGCAGCGTCGCAAGAGGCGCGCCGTGTAAGTCCAGGTCGTTACCGCTGATGGCCTCTCTTTCAGATGGACGGATCGTTAACCGCCCGGCTCAATGTCGCCCGTTAATCCCGCCGGACAAGATTCCGCCCTGTACAACACTTCCAACACAAAGACTTTAATTAAAATTTGCGCGTTCCTCGGTCCGGAATATTAACTCATGGAGAGTTCGTACAGTTTCACAGCATTCAGGAAATTTCAGGTGTAAATATTTTACTCCCAAACACTAGAGTTAGGTATTATAGTGCAATTTTGTTTACAATTCTACGCTCCAGAAGGTTTATATTCCCCAGTTAATTAATATTTTACAATCCATATCCTATACAACGTCCACCAGAGTACAAGACTATGGATATTTTTACATTTGTTTTAAAATTCTGTATGATGACCAGGCTTCGAAACTTCGGACCCGATAGAGCAGTTCAGTGGGAAATCCGCACAACGGCGTACTGAGTATAGTGGTAAAGCGTACAGTGGGTGGGGGTACTGTAGAATGAATGCCAACAAATACGCAAAGGAAAACGCTCTGAATTTGAAGGTTCTGATGAATAATTTGGTTTTCATACAAACCTATTTTAAAACTGTGTCTGAAACTATTACAGAAAAGTCAGAGCAAGAGATGCCGGAAGCCCTCAAATTAATTGAGGAAATGACACACAGAATTCATGAGACACCAAATACACCGTGTACTGAACGTGTAAAACAGAAGTGGAAATCAATTTTATGTAAAAATAACGGATATGGAACATTGTGTACTATAAACAGCAAATTAGTGGACAAGAGTCACTCGAAAATAAAAGACTGTCTCTTAGAGACTGTAATGATGTTAGGTTTCTTCGTTTTGCTCCTATCACGTCATGCGACGTAGAGCACAGCTTTCCACAGTACAAACTTTGGCAGATAACCGAAAAAGATTTACGTTTGAGACACTGAAAATGTATCTTGTAGTACATTGCAATTCGGTACTGTAACTGCACTTCCTAAAGACGACCAATAGGATAAATGAAGAAATTAAAATTGCTACATGTTTATTTCCACCATTAACACTGTGTATAATAAACACAAATGCTTATAAAAGACAAGATAATAAATGCTTTTCACATTCTTTTGACATTGTCATTGTGTAATGTATATTTAATTTCAGAATGTACATATGTGTGTGTTTCCCCATACTACCGTACTCTATTCTAAATAGCAACGTTGTTACCTCAACACATCTCTACCTTTCACTACCTGCAGCGAGTCAACAACCTATAGCACATGCACAGTATACTTAATGTATCTGGTCCCAAGTCTCGAAGCCTGATGATGACGATGATGATATAATGGGTGGAAGTGAAATAACTCTCCATGTTTTCAATGCGAATAGCTCATGTTGTAAAATAGTGGCAGAAAAAATCGGACCGACGGAATAATCAGTCCGCGGAATGGGTAACTGCTCATGCCACGCCCGCATTCACAAGATAGCGAGTAATGTATTGAAATTATTGTAGTTTCGACTCCTAACGTAGCCAATTTCGAAAGTCATTAGAAAATAAGCTAGTAAATTCATGTTCTGGGAATAATAAGTTAATTAAGTAGTAAAATATCGCTGCAATCGAAAAGTATTGGGAATAAATTTGAATAAGGAACAAAAAAGTTTCCTTCCCAGGTAGGATTGAAACCACGAAAGTCTTGGTTACCAGTCTATCGTGGCTCTGGAGTGAACAAGGCTCTGAAATCAGCTACAAGTGTCGGTCCGGTTTTTTTGCCACTACTGTATATGACAAAAAATGCAGTACCATATTGGTAAAAAGTGCACACTTTTCTCAGAATTTTTTTTTCCCAAAATGTTCAACGACCTTTTATTTGGTAACTACTATTAGTAGAATCGTGATTTTTGTCCACATCGATACAAAATCTAATAAACAATCATTTATCCCTCCGACGTACGATGCAAGCAGATTACGTCGTGCTCGGAGAGTGAGATGGAGACAGAAATGAGTTCGTTGGCGAGTAGAAAGAGCAGTGTGTTGCCAACTTCCAAATTAATTTTCTAATTAACCGTGCATTTAATCACAAAACGTAATATAGAATTTATATTCATTTAAAAGGTACCTGGAGAAGAAAAAAGAAGTGTATGTAGTATTTGTGGAATTAGAAAAAGCTTTTGACAGAGTGGATTGGAATAAACTGATGGGGATCCTAAAGAAAATAGATGTGGATTGGAAAGAGAGAAGTATAATCGACGTTTATATTCTAAGATGGAAGAAGAGTATTCTGGCTTCAGGAAGGGAAAAGGTACGAAAGATACAATTGGACTGCTACGAACAATCGGCGAAAGAACCTAGAGAAGAATAAAGAAGTGTATGTAGTATTTGTGGAGTTAGAAAAGGCTTTTGACAGAGTGGATTGGAATAAACTGATGGGGATCCTAAAGAAAATAGATGTGGATTGGAAAGAGAGAAGACTGTTCATTAATCTTTATATGAAACAACGAGTCAAAGTCAGGATAGGAGAAGAAACGTCAGAAGGAATTGAAATTGGGAGAGGAGTACGTCAAGGATGTCCTTTATCACCTACCCTGTTCAACATCTACTTGGAGGATTTAGTAAATAACTGTTTTCAGAACATAGGTGAAGTGATAGTGGGAAGAAGAAGAATGAAATGCATAAGATTCGCTGATGATATGGCGTTGTTAGCAGAAGAGAAAATTATACTAAAGGAAATGCAATTGGAGCTAAATGACAGCTGTGAGCAGTATGGGATGAAGATAAATGCCAACAAAACGAAGACCATGGTCATATGAAGAAAAGTAAAGAAGATAAACTTGCAAATTCTAAATGAAGCAGAAGAGCCAGTGAACAGCTTCAAATACTTGGGGTGTACTATAAGCAGTAACATAAGCTGCTGCCAGGAAGTCAAACCGAGGATAGCAATGGCCAAGGGAGCTTTTAATAGAAAGAGAAGCATATTCTGCGAGCCTCTGGAAAAAGAACTAAGAAAGAGACTAGTGAAGTGCTTTGTATAGAGTTGGCATTGTATGGGGAAGAAACATGGACATTACGACGAGGTGAAGAGAAGCGAATAGAAGCATTTGAAATGTGGATATGGAGAAGAATGGAACGTGTGAAGTGAACAGAGAGATTAAGAAATGAAACTGTGTTGGAAAGAGTGGGTGAAGAAAGAATAATGCTCAAACTGATCAGGAAGAGGAAAAGGAATTGGTTAGGTCACTGGCTGAGAAGAAACTACCTACTGAAGGATGCACTGGAAGGAATGGTGAATGGGAGAAGAGTTCGGGGTAGAAGAAGATATGAGACGATAGATGATATTAAGATACATGGATCGTATGAAGAGACGAAAAGGAAGCAGAAAATAGAAAAGTTTGGAGAAAGCTGGGTTTGCAGTGAAAGACCTGCCCTTAGACAGAATACTAAATTAAATAGGTGTACCCTTACACCTTTTTCTATCTGCAGGATTATTTCACTTCCATTCTGTATTTATTGTCATGAACCCGTCTACAAGTAGTTGTGGCCCATCACATTTCTCTATTCGGTACCACCGCAACCATTATTTACTGCGGTGAAGTCAACGAGAGCGCAGGCGTGCCTCACTGCCCGTATGCGCTGTCCAGAGCACGTACAAATCACAGTCAACACAATGGTTGTACATTACACATTGACGAAGAAGTTGTTCAGTAAGTTTCAGGCTTACTGGACACTTTAAATATCAAGATCTTCTCAACTTTTACAAAGATTTAAATCCCGAACTATATCCGGCGGTACGAAGATTTGCGGCGCAAATGATTTCTGTATTTAGCAGCACGTACGTATGTCAGCAATTTTTGTTACTTATAAACAACACAAAACCAAGATTGAGATCAAGAATATCATATGTTAATAAGCGGGCAATGCTACGTATTGCTGCAGGAAACATTTCGCCAGGCATAAGGAGGTTGGTGTTAGAAAAAGGCAGAAAGAGCAATTGTGAATTAGGCGAAGGGTCAGGAATCTAATTTGTTTTTATAAATGTGATGTCCATATAATAAGTAAATGATTATATAACAATTACAGAACAATTAAGGAGACAGGCCTAATTATCTGAAACTCACAAGTTAAACGATATATGCTTGTTTTAGGCCTATTAAATAATTTTTCGAAATACAGAATGTAGTACAATTTCTTTTACATTTATCTAAGTTTAAAACAGAGAATCAGGCTTATGTAGTAATAATTACATTATTAGATCATTACATAATAGTATATTATATAGACCTGCCCCGCGCCGTGGCGTCGTGGTCTAAGGCATCCTGCCTAGGACTCGCGTTACGGAATGCGCGCTCGTTCGAGTCCTCATGGAGGGAAGAAATTTTCTCATGAAATTTCGGCCAGTGTATGCGATCGGTGTCCACCCAGCATCGTAATGCACCTGGGGAGCTACGATAGCTAGCGAAATCCGGTTGCAAATGCCAACCATAACGGCTGGGGGGGACATCGTGCTAACCACACGATACCTCCATTCTGGTTGGATGATCGTCCACCTCTGATTCGGCACGTGGGCGTGAGACCAGCAGCCGGCTGGTCGGTCTAGGCCCTTCACGGGCTATAGCGCCACGGATTATTATTATTATTATTATTATTATTATTATTATTATTATTATTATTATTATTATTATTATATACATCTAACTGTTATCTGAAACTGTCTAAGTTAAGGACAGTCTGTATTTGATGAAGGATCGGTGGAGCGGAGAAAAATTTTCTCTGGAACCGGGATTCGAACCCGGGTTTTCAGCTCTACGTGCTGACGCTCTATCCACTAAGCCACACCGAATTCCAATTCTGATGCCGGGTTGAATCCTGTCAGTTTAAGCTCCACCTCCTAGTTTCCCTTTAGTGGCCAACCCTGATGCACTGTGTCACAGATGTGTGACAGTGGCACAAAGTCCAACATACCAATGTGCAGAGGTGCACTCATTACGAGTGACTAAGTGGCCGGGATCCGACGGAATTCAGTGTGGATAGAGCGTCAGCACGTAGAGCTGAAAACCCGGGTTCGAATCCCGGTGCTGGAGAGAATTTTTCTCCGCTCCAGCGATCCTTCATCATATGATAACGCAGAATTCCAGCACGGAAATACCATAATATGTACTTCTGTACGTCGCAATAATATGAGTCTGTATTTATTTATTTATTTATTGCAGGATTTTAATTAATTTCATTTATTAGAGAGGTACCTTCTTCAAAACATACTTTGATTTCTTGTTGTCCTTTTGTATGAGTGTAACACGTTATCTATTAATTAATAATGTTCATAATAATAGGTACATGATTATGTAACAGTGAATTAGGTTGCCTCATTATCTAAATTGCGTAAGTTAAAGATAATTGTGTTTATTATTTGTCGGTAAGCCTGTTATTTCATTTTTACTGATGCAGAATATTCTGTTATTTATTTTACTTTTATATTAATTTGAAACAGAACAGCAATGTTTCTGTACTAATAATTGCATAGTTACATAATCATATAACAATTAATTAGCGGTAGATACTAATTATTATCTGCAACTGTGTAAGTTAAACAGAGTCTATGTTTATTATTTATTGTACTATTTTATAATTCATTGCATTTATTAGTGAGGCACCTTATTGCAAAACATGCTTTGATTTCTTGTTGTTTTATATGAGTATGACTCGTTATCGTATGTTTAATAAAAACAGTTTAATTCAACCGGCAGTAGTAGGCCAATGGAGCTCATTTTGCTTACCCCTTCTTGTTCACCGCTGCTGCCTGATGATTCATTGAAACGCGTCAGCGCTTGATGGCACGTAGAGTCAAGTACGTGCTTTTGACCTTGGCATCGCTGATTATTTTTATACAGTGCCTAATATTCTAACAGATTTTTTATTTTTTCTCCAAGTCAGGTATGTGAAAACATCCAGCGTTTCGAATCTGCGTATCGGTTTCATGTAAAAGGAAGTGAGAAAATGGAGAGTGTATATATTTTCGATTATTTACAAGAGGTATTCTCCTGTTTAACAGACAGGTTCCCCTTTCCCTGCCTCCTCTGATAGTAGAATCGAGACGTAGCTTCGGAAATTGGATGTTTCCGAATCTATGACAAATGTGTATAAACCAAGTCTCGCATCATCCTTATAAATCAAAATAATCCGATCCCACAGTTGGAATACCTAAAGTCTTCTTCAGAACTAGATGAGGTCGATTCAAAGAATATACAGTAGGTTTGTGAACGCGATAGTTTCAACGAAAGATGCGCGGAACTACTTCAGATTCAACATGAGGAACACGAAAACGTTACTGAGATCTGTTTACATTTTGACGAACCAACTCAAACTTTAAGACTCGCTTCACCTCCGGGCCCGGAAAGCACTTGGACTGATTGCAATGTTCCTTTTTTTATTCCGCTGTTCAATAAAAGTAGTAATGAACGCAACAGACCGAGGGAAGCCGCGTTTCCTATGTCAACATACAGAATTAACTCATACACTATGTAGAGCAATAAAAGAGTTCCAAACAATTGAAATCTGCAATCTCACCATGGCGACGCGCCAAATCAAGAGTTTTACATTAGCTGGCAAGCCGAGATAACAAGAAGGAGCGAAGGAAGTGCTTCCATCGATTATCTAATTGTGTGTAGCAAAGTTTGACTACACTGTGCCATGTAAAATACTTGCCTCAAATTTATCTGTCATACATTCAGTACTTTCAATGAAAATTTAACAATTTATCATTATTATTACCATTATCTACACGAATTGAAACATTATTTATACCTGGTCCAATGTCACGATGTTTCCATAATATTAAAATGGTTCGTAGTTATGATTTGTTATTGGTTATTTTACAATACTTTTCAACGGCTACGGTTATACAGGGCGTAAGGAGTGTAAGTGCCGCCCTTTCCACAGTCGTCGGGGATGGTCTACAGGATCAAAAAATGTCCATACAAAATTGGGTCAAAATTTGATAGTTTTCCCAGAAAAAAATATTCCTTCTCTTATTTTATTTGTGTTACACTGCTTATATAGTTAGTAAAATTACGAAAATAAGTGAGGCATTTGACGGAAGAACGGCGGATAGACCTATACTCCCTTCTGTCCACACCTGTGGAGTAACGGTCAGCGCGTCTGGCCGCGAAACCAGGTGGCCCGGGTTCGAATCCCGGTCGGGGCAAGTTACCTGTTGAGGTTTTTCCGGGGATTTCCCTCAACCCAATACAAGCAAATGCTGAGTAACTTTCGGTGCTGGACCCCAGACTCATTTCATCGGCATTATCACCTTCATTTCATTCAGACGCTAAATAACCTAGATGTTGATAAAGCGTCGTAAAATAAACCAATAAAATAAAATATACGCCCTTCTTCGGGAAAACGGTTTAAAATGTAGTGAATAATTATAGTAGCGAAATTTTGTTTTGATTGTACTGTACATACCTGCACGACAGGGCTGCGTGCGTGTATAACATTTTATTCAAGTGCGTTTTAAAATCTTAGATTGCATGTATCTCAATTCGCCATATTGACGTATACGCCCTTTTTCCGGCAAACCTCTCAATTACATCAGTAGGTATATCTAGCAGAGTTAATATTAGTTTAAATAAATATCTGTGTGTTCTATTACGTTTTCGTGAAATTAAATAAAGATGTATGCTTAAATTTGTTAATATTCTGTAGTGAGAGACGTGGCCACGTGTTCAGCAGGCAGTACTCTGCACAGACGTAAGCACGAGTCAGCTGAGTTCAAGCTCCCTGCCCATACCTCTACTGCCGAGCGGATGGCAGTTCAGTACAGGGTATTCGATAAACAACTTACAATGTCGTTCACAGTTTAGGAATATCATATGTTATTAATTTATGGAGAAAGTCGTCCGTCGTAATTCAAATGAGGTAAGAAGGATGTACCGCCAATGTTTTCCGCAAAGAAGGTTACCTAATTGGCGAAATTTTGTAGCAGTTTCTCAACGATTAATAGAAACTAGAAGTCTCTTACCCCGTTTCGAAAATCACACAACCAGAAATTTGTTTAAAAATGATACTGTTTTACGGAAGCGGGAGAGATTAAAATGTTGTATTAGAAAACAAGTTCGTGTGATTATGTGCTGAAAGCCACTATTGTTTATTTTTTAGACGTACAATTAAAACAATGCAGCAATACTGTTACATAAAATATAAGTTTATCATAATGTTCTATTAATGAGTTTGAAAGTTAATATTTGCTGCTCATTTTATGTAAACAACAGTATTGTCATGGTTCGCTCCTGCATTAGAATAGAGCATCGGTTTTGTACCTGTATGTTTGTACCCGCTTGAGCTGTACTGTATACTTCTAAATCCTCTACGGTCCGTTTGAGCTGTACTGTGTGCTTCTAAACCCCCGCATCCCCATCCAGCAACGTTGCAAATTATAATATTGTAAACATAAATAATTATTAGTTAAATATTGCAATTAGAAAAAAATTGTGAGGACATTTTTTCTTCCTTATGACATGAATAATCATCAGTTAAAATAACGGCACTTATGCCCCTTACACTCTGTATAGCATCTAATTGAGATGAATGTGATAGACCTAATGCCAGCGAAATGAGTCCAAGGTCCAACGCCGAAAGTTATCCAGCATTTGCTCTTATTCGTTTGAAAGAAAACGCTGGAAAAAACCTCAACAAGGTAACTTGTCAACCAATCAGAATTTAAACTCGGGCCCGGCCGTTTCAAGGCCAGGCATGCTGTTTCTTCACAGCGGTGGACCCTAGCCGTGATTTCATTAAGTATGATCAGATAATATTCAGCCAGAGTTGAATTTTTTGGTTTTTGTATCGTGTCAGCAACATAACGGCTTCATTATTAGATAAAATAAAAATGTGGAAATATGTTTTGAGAACAGATCGTAGTAACGGATCCAATGAATTGGTTATTATATCTCCGACTTCCTTGGTAATGAAAGTTATAAGTGAACTCGAAACGTTGGGTAGCTCCGAGTTCATGGCAGGGTGCAGGTATTCTAAAATGTCGCATCAAAATGTTTTTGTTACCTAAGATTTTTGTTCCGAGATGTCTTAAATTTTATTTCTAATTTTGGAATACTGTAAGTTACTCCTTATTAATTTTACAAATTGATCATATTTTAACTAAAAGGTGTATTTTTTGACAAAAATCTAATTCATTTCCTTATTCAGAAGCGTGTTCCACAATTAAATATTCCTTAGAAACCCCATTTCAATGTTTCAATTTTCTCTGCCTTATAGTGTAGTAAGTCAAATTCAAAATTCAGAGTCATACAATAAGTTATATAAGATTTGTTTAATTAGAGTTGAAATTTAAAAACATAGTCAATGGTTATTCATGGAGTTTAATGATAGAAATCTCAGTTATGAAAATTAAAATTATCGAGTATAAAATGTGAATATTTTTCCAACAACTCATGCACAGAAAGAGCACGCACTTACTTTATTGGAGCTTCTACTTCATATTCCCTTGCGGACTCATGTGGGGTGATATCCCGGACTTCCTTTCAGGAGCAAACATATGTAGTGAATACTGAAATGAGAACAAAATTGTTTTATCTTTTCAGAAAAGTCATTAAATACCTTTAATTAATCATATACTTATTTATTATCCTAAAGACTGTTGGCGAACACTGACGCTACATATATCTGAGAAAACTACTACAATGACCCCCAATTCATATCAGTTGACTACGCTAAGGTTTGGTACGTATCCAGGTTTCGAAGCGGGCAATATCTCTCTTAAACCCGATCATCCGTGTGTTGCGATTGGAGAATTCTATAGAATTAAAGTGAAGTGAACATCTTTCGAAATGATTTTGATGTCTAATGTGGTGGAACGAGAGAGCCCCTAGAAAACTCAACTGCCATCCTGGCTAGCACTAGAACCGTCTGCGAGACAGGATGACAGTCTACACAAGGAAGGCAGCGTAGGGGTACAATCATAGACTTAAATGGATATGTTGAACTTTATGGACATTATGTTCCGTAGATTTTCAGATTAGCTGCATCAATTTTCTTAGTAGACTACAAAATTATGAGGACCATTTTTTTAAGCTTAATTTGTACATTTATAGAAAATGCTGCAATTAGTTTATGTGTCTCTGTAATAAACGAATAATTTTTTTTTGGCGGAAATCGATGATAATAATAATAATAATAATAATAATAATAATAATAATAATAATAATAATAAAAATAATAATATTTATAATATATTTAATATTTCATCACAGAAAATATTCTGTTCATTGCAGTGGCATCTGAAATGTATTTTCATATTTTGGATACACTAAGTTTTCAAAATTGAAGCGCATCATATGAATATACGAGTATTATATATATACAGGGACATCATTTTATTTTTACTTCAATTTTTATTGTACCTGAGTTTTTGAATGTACTTCACTCCCACCCCTTCTACTAATGAAGTTCCAACTTCCTCCATACAGAACCAAGGCCGCATGTAAACACTACTGAGTTAGAGAGTATAGTATGAATATGTATAACATATAGAAATATGTTCGCATTTTCCAGTGACGACAGACCTTTCAATATTGAATCATATTTTCGCACAGGTACTGTCCGTTTGCCCACGTCGCATCCCAATTTCCCCCACTTGCTTCTGCTCGCCCCTCTTTAAGAGCTGGGCTGTCTTAGCTCTTTTCTGAAAACATTAATTTCTGTTAGGAATTGGACGTTTACGTAATATTATACAACTGTTTAAAATAACTTGAATAAAAGGGCCTCGTTAAGTAATTAATGTCACGTGATTTCCCCCGTTTCTACGATCCTGCGGCATAACCACATGGACGGACATTTGATATTATGTCTGAGTAATTTTATCTGTGCGGGTAGGGCAGAAGTGAAGATTGAATTTACACTACGTAAGGTACTCTTTTATAGAGCAGGTACAGAATTATTTCACATGAGTTACTAGTATGAAGGACGAAACTGGTAATTGGAAATAGATGCAATAGTCTATAGTGCGATAATATACACAAAAGAACTGAACCTGTATCGAAATGAAAGGCAACAATTTTCAAAAATGTGTTTAAATATCCATATTATGATTATTTTTAAATTTAACTTCATTCTCTATATTGTACGCTAATGTGCTGTAGACAGTATAATAATATACACTGCATAATGAATACATTCGCATGGATAACTCTGTTCGTGAGTAAAAACACGTATTCTTAATACAGTACTGTATTTTGATTAAACAAAAACCTAATGAAAATTATCGAACTCAAAATTGCGATATTTCCTAGTTTACGTAAATGGATGAACTACTTTTCTACCCTCCTACACCTAGTAAAGTGATTTGTTTGAGTTTTACTCCAGTATCATCGAACTAAAGTCGTGGAAGGGGATAGCAAACGGTGTTTCCGGTTCTCTAAAGGTATAGCCAGGTTAATATTAAAAATGTTAGTAAAAATAAAATGATGTCCCTGTGTATATATATGTATATATATATTTTTTTGTAATTTTTTTTACTGAACAGCAATGTAATTTTATTATCTCAACAATAACTCTTCACTTTCTACAATTTAATTTCACTCCCGTCAACAATGGGATTTGCTCTCCGCACAGTAACACAGCGTTCGTTATTGCACTCCACAAACGACAATGACAATTTACTTGGACTATTACGAACAACAATGAACTGTTAATCTTAACTAATATTCACAAAGCACTATTTACAACACAGAACTGTCAGTTCTCAGTTCACAGCTCGTTTGTCTTGGCTAGTTCTTCTAGCTCAGTCACTCGCGTTCACAGAATCTCGAACCCCAGACCTTCAGAGACTATCCGCTGAACTTCGAACTCAGGTCCCCCAACTGCGGTCCACTGCACTCGAACTCCGGGCTTCAGGCTCCACAGTTACGGACACAACTCAAGTCGCGCTCTGGTCTCGAAGCTGGCTTCACTGCTACACAAGACTAACTCGCTTACTGTCCAAATCTGCCTGTAACAACACTGGCTTACTGACTGACTGACGTTCACTTGCGTCTTCTCTTTTATAACCAAACTATAGTTTCTGGAGAGTTCGCGAAAGATTCCATTCTCGAATAATCTGGATATTTCCACTTCTCTGCCGCGGTCGCTCTTTCCCCTCTCCACTCCCCGCCATAGCACATGCCCCAGGAAGCAGATGCGCGCGCAACCCGCCCAAAACAAGGCCGACTTAGCCCTGCCTCCGTCGGTCGTGAGATCGAACCTCACGTGGCCGTCACTATATTATATATATATATATATATAATATAGTGACGGCCACGTGAGGTATATATATATATATATATATTTAAACGTTGTGATTAATGGAATATGACCAGCGCTTTAGGAATCAATGTATAGATCATTTTGAACAAAAAGTCATATTGTACACGGTATATAGGCCTATACATGGTGATTCAAGAGAAATAGTAAATATTTTAGCATGTGGTAGTATTGACTGTTCTGAGTAGGATTTTTTTATTCGGTTATTTATCGACACTGTATCAACTATTATGTTATTTAGCGTCGATAGAATTTGTGATAGCGAGATGGTTTTTGTCGAGCTGAGGTCGAGGATTCGCCTTATAGTCGAGGAAAACCTCGAAAAAAAGACCCAACCAGGTAAACCGCCCAAGCGGGAATCAAACCCATACCCTAGCGCTGCTCCGGATTAGAAGGCAAGCGCCTCTGCCAACTGAGCTATGTCCGTGACTTCTGAGTAGAAAAGTTCATATAAATGTGTGTCAAATTTTTGAATGAATGTGGAGATACATCGGTATTAGTTGATATGAATAACAAACAAACACTACTTTAAATTGATAAATTCGTCTAAAATTTGAAGTACAAATATGTAAGCCTACCTTTTTGAACGATTATTCATAATGTGGAATATGTAATGTGCAGCGGTCATCAGAACAGTGCACCCCCCCTCGGGCTAGCGTCTCTTACTCGCGGATAAAGACATTGCACTGGCATGCATCAGTGGCTGCTGGCGGATATGCTTTCTACCTCTCCCTTCTGCACGACGGAGCATATTTTACTTTGCAGTCGTTACCCTTTACCCATTTCAGCGAGTGCTGACGACCACTGAATGTAGTTATAGATTTTATTTTCCGTCGCAATTTTGTTCTTTAAATGAAAAAATATCAAATAATGCAATAATATGAATTCGAACAATCAATACAATTTACCATTGCTAATAAAAACATAGATGAAATGCGATGATGTGTAAAGAATATCACAGGCTCGAAAACGCCATGTCATTCACGTGGCGTCATAGTACAATACATTAGTTTCCTAGTTAGTTGAGATGAATCATTCTCGACTGTGCTAGACTCTGAAGACACGGAAGATTTTATCACGACTCTAAGGAGGAACCCAGATAAGACTGAATTATTTTTTGTTAAAAAAAATACGATTTTTTTGTATGAATTATTTAATTGTATTTGATATGACATAACAAAGCTGTTTTTAAATTTTTTATGTTGATAGTATCCGAGATTTTCAGTGTTCTATATATAGGATGTCAGTCATATCCCCATGCAAAAACATTTTATGACATAAGTCGTTTCAGCACTAATATATATAAATTGTTTAGCTTAACAATAATCAAATTAATACAAAATTATAATATCACTCACACACAATAAGATTATTGTATTTTTCGAGAATGTTTATTGTGTGTGATACGTGATAAAAAATTTTACACGTACCCCAACATCACACTTCATACATATTACTGTTGTCTTTGTGTGACACTGTCTGCATCGAGTTTGTTTTTCTTGAGATACCACAAAATGATTACTTCCATCAAACCTTGAATCTTTTTGCTCAGTCTTAGATGAGATGGTCTACCGCAGTGGTCGTCAGCACTCGCTGAAATGGGTAAAGGGTAAGTGCAGCAGGTTTTGGTAGAGAGATACCTGCCAGCAGCCACAAATGCACCTGCGGGTAAGAGACGATAGCCCGAGAGTGCAGTGAGTTGACGACCGCTGGTCTACCGCTTGACTGTACATGTCGAGCAGTGGATTCGAGAAGAGATAAGACAAGACGTTTGCGAAATGCAAGATGACCGAGTTTTTCGTTGGAGTTTATCTTGTATAGCTGCCATGCATTTTGTTCTGCTATGTCAATGCAGACTAAAGTACCATTTCTTGCTTGTAATAGATGTTTTGTACAGATTGATGTTTTGGTCCACCCATATTTTTGTTGTACTAATATATGATATTGGACTATTTCACTGATATTTTCTTCTTCAAATTTCTAGAGTATCTTGAAACTGTGTGCACGGAAATTGAAAAATATAGTATTTCCCTGCTGTATGTCAACTTCTTCCCAATTGAAATTTATTATTCTTTCTCTTCATCTGTATATCTGTTGCTGAATCACTAGTATTTCTACTGCCATTCTCACCATCGCCTTTACTGTGTTCATCATCACCATTATGACTTTCGTCATCATAATCATTCATTCCCTCTCCTTGTGTGTTGAGGGTTACTTCCGTCTCAGCTCGCAACTGACTACCAGGCATATTGTCAATATCGTAGTGTTATTTTCATCACCAGAATCCTCATCAGTTACGTTACCACACGCATTTTTTGGTGATAAAATGGTGATGGAAATGTTATTGCACTTAGGTATAGCAACTTGGTCGTCCTGAATCATTTGTAAGGTTTCATTTAGTGAAAACCCCCTATAATAACATGAGTACCATCAGTCTCACGAAATGTCCCCTCTTATGACTGACGTACTACATGCAGTACGCCTAACTTTACCATGATATGGCATAACACTAAATAAAAAATTTAATCTAATTACGAATTACTATATACGAAGTACATCATACTTGAATGCCCTATCAATATCAAAAGCATTATATCTATAGCATGTGATATATACCGACTTCGAGAACAACATGTTCTGCTCCACAGCCATGACTCACACAAGTATTTTAACAACAATGACTAAGGCAGACTGAACACAATAAAAAAAAATTGGAGGCAATTTATAACACATAAGGATTATGGTATCATGATTACCGACTATGACAATCTCACACAACAATGTTGAAAAAATAAAACGTCCGGTGTCCTATATATAGGACGTCAGTCTTATCTGGGTTAAGGAAACGATGAAGTGATTTATGACTTCGGGGAAGCAGCAACTCACTACAATAACAACAACGTATATAATTAAAACCCATTAACATTTCTTAACTTCTGATTAAGTGACTAAATTCGTGGTCTCTTTTTTTTTAGTCCATCAAGAGCGATTATCGCCAAAGCTAGCATTATACCCAATGGAAATTGTCATTTATGAGAACCATGTGAGCGATCAACAAGTATGTTCGTCCAGTGTACTAAACACACTGATGTCAGAAAAATGCGAACGACTGAGGCATGAAAAAGTGACGGTTTGAACAAGGGCAGATGAAAACTCTTTTTATATACATTACATACATCTGAACGATTCTGTACTTCCCTTAACATTTCTTTAAAGCAGGCCTGCACAAATGGCGTTCATCGAGCTCGGCCGCTCCTTCGGAGCAGGAGAGCCGTCTAATAATTCGCCGGAAAGGTACTTCGGAATGACGTAGGCCTGCTATAGGTAGAGGATAGTCCACGCATCTATCTGGTGTAGAGTGTATTGTCAGTAACTATTTCACTTTGCCTATCTACGGCTACATAATGGAGGAAACTAAAAGACGGAAAAGTAATCATCAGGCAAATACTTTCAATATTGCATGGGTAAATGCTTATTTTTTCACAGCAGCTGGAGTCAATACTTATCTGCCACAAAAGTTTGAAAGAAAGAGGAAAACAATATAATGCGTCATTACTAATCCACACATAGAGATACGATGGTTTTGTTGGTCAAGATCATAATAAAAAGGTTCAGGAGTTGAAAGTTGCATTATTACATGAGGTAGGGTACGTTAGAATTTATTAATCTACAAGAATTTAAATATCTCTCTTCAGGGAAAAGGCAGCTCATTGTTGATGTTGAATAAATTACGTGATTTTCATCGTAAACTTACACTTTACGTAAGTCAGTTTCGGGAAGGTAATAGGTCTATGACTCACTTTCCGACGATAGAAACTGCTCGTGATGAAGCCATGTTAAACGATTATGTACAAATATTAATTTAAATTCAAAATGAATTTAATTCTAGGTTCCAATATCTTGCTTTAATTCGAAAGAAGTTTAAAGTTATCATAATAAATTCCTTCAACACCAGTTGGAACAGTGTCATGCGATTTACAGCTTGAACTTATTGATCTTCAATGTGGCCTAAATGCTAAAGATCGTTTGAATAATACTATTAGCCTGGTTGAGTTTTACAAGATTAAACCTCAGCAATAATATCCACGACTACAAAGCCGGCTGTGAAAATGATTGCTATGTTTGGCTCAACATTTATGTTTCTGAGCAACTGTTTTCTATTATCAACTTTAATAAAGATAGACATCGAACATCTGTAACTGATGTTTCATTACGATCAGTGCTGTTTCTTTCGGCTGCCAACAGCATAAAACCCCGTTTTGATGTGCCGATGAATAAAAATATAACAAAATGATTGTATATTTAAGTAGCTATAGAGTTTCTATTATTTCTGTAAAATAAATATTTCTTTATTAATTAATAATAGTCCAAGATAGTTTTGTAAACACTGAACGGGAATTCATTTCATGAACATTCGTACTAGTACTTTTGTGTACATTTTGTACGAGATCACCCCTTCTCCCAGTCCACCCTTATACAGATCGCAGCTAATATCTGCATTCCGCTCTCGAGCTGTGCGCCGACTCGGAGAGCGCAAACCTTGTGCATGTCTGCTTTTAAGGAACAGAACGGACGTAATGTAATGTTGAACATTCTCTTGTAGCTAAATGCGGGAGTTCTACTTACCTTTTTAAATTTTGGAAAAATAAATCTGCTACAATTGCTGCGTCAATCACAAAGTAAAAAAAAATAGAGGTTACAAGGGCGAGAGTTACAGCTTTAAACAATCACAATGGTTCGTAGCCTTCATGAAAAGGATTTCTTTCTCAAATATTAAAAACTGTTGTCAGTACATGAGAGGACGTCCGAGTGCTGGATGCTTCGCTTTAAATATTTGTTCTCGTCCATGTCAAAGACAAACACGACGCTTCGTACGAATTTGCAAAAGTTAAAGTAAATCTGTCATGATGTAAAACTAAATACTACGGACGATATAATTAAACTAACATACTTTCATGCGGACTATGGTTACTTTCGTAATATCAACACGTCCAGGAGGTTGTGTATCTTAGCAACGAATACTAGCAACTTGTGCAGTTTTAAAATGCAATGTGTAACAGAAATATATCCAGAAATTCTAACGGAGTTTGAGTGGCCAAAATGTCTGCCTGAGACTGGCAGATAAATAGACTAAATGTATGACTGGAGCACTGACTAATGAGTGATCGAATAAATGACAAAGACTAGGTTACGGAGCAACTCTCTCTATAACAAACTTAGCGTCTGTCTATGACTGACCGGCATATCGGCTGTAAGGCTAACTGCCATTTAGCTGAATGGCTTACCAACTAAATGGAGAATTACCTAAATAACTTATAAGCTAAATGACTGATTAACTAAACTACTACCAGTTAAATGGCTGATTAGACAAATGACTTAGCAGAAAATACTATTCATTAGGTATGAAATTGAACTGACTAAGTCACTCACCAGTGATGTGACCGGCGACCTATTAAATTATTGCCCGAATACATGACTGATTAATTAAATAAATTACACCTGAACAAATGTCAGAACGACGAATTGATTAAATGAGTTACCGGCTCAATGAATGACTGACAAAATAATTGAAGAACTAAATGAGAGACCGACTGTGTACATAACTGAACAAATGATTAATGGACTAAATGAATGTTGTATTGGATGAGTGACCGACTAACGGAATGGCTGACTAAATGACTGATTGATTAAATGACAGAATGACTAAGTGAATGATTCGATAAATAATTAATTTACTAAATGAGTGACGGGCTAAACTAAATTAATGTTGGACTACACGAGTGATCCGAAAAGTGAATGACTGACTAAATGACTAATTCACTGAATGAGTATCCGGCTAAAAATGACTAATGGACGAAATGAGAGAATGCCTAAGTGAATGACTGCCTAAATAATTAATAACGAGTGACGGGCTAAACTAAATGAATGTTGGACTAAATGAGTGATCCATTAAGTGAATGACTGACTAAATGACCAATTCACTAAATGAGTGCCCGGCTAACAAAATTAATAATGACTAAATGACGGGCCGGCTAAGGTAATGACTAGCAAAATGACTGATGGACCAAGTGAGGATTAGCTACAGGATTGACTGACTAAATGAGGGACAGACTAGTAAAATGACCGACTAAATAAATGGACTAAACGAATGATCGGATAAGTGAATGACTAAAAGACTGATACACTAAATGAATGATCGGATAAATCAGTGAATGACTAAATGACTGATGGACTAAATGAATGACCGGATAAATGAACGACCAGATAAATGAATGACCGGATAAGTGAATGACTGACTAAATGACTGATGGGCTAAATGAATGACCGGATAAATGAGTGACTGACTAAATGATTGATGTACTAAATGAATGACCGGTTAATGAAAGACCAGATAAATGAATGACCGGATAAGTGAATGACTGACTAAATGACTGATGGACTAAATGAATGACCGGATAAATGAGTGACTGACTAAATGATTGATGGACTAAATGAATGACCGGATAAATGAATGACCGGATAAATGAACGACTGACTAAATGATTGATGGGCTAAATGAATGACCGGATAAATGAGTGCCTGACTAAATAACTGATGGACTAAATGAATGACCGGATAAATGAGTGCCTGACTAAATAACTGATGGACTAAATGAATGACCGGATAAATGAGTGCCTGACTAAATAACTGATGGACTAAATGAATGACCGGATAAATGAGTGCCTGACGAAATAACTGATGGACTAAATGAATGACCGGATAAATGAGTGCCTGACTAAATAACTGATGGACTAAATGAAAGACCGGATAAATGAGTGCCTGACTAAATAACTGATGGACTAAATGAATGACGGGATAAATGAATGACTGTCTAAATGACTGATGGACTAAATGAATGACCGGATAAATAAGTGACTGACTAAATGATTGATGGGCTAAATGAATGACCGGATAAATGAGTGCCTGACTAAATAACTGATGGACTGAATGAAAGGCCGGATAAATGAGTGCCTGACTAAATAACTGATGGACTAAATGAATGACCGGATAAATGAGTGCCTAACTAAATAACTGATGGACTGAATGAAAGACCGGATAAATGAGTGCCTGACTAAATAACTGATGGACTAAATGAATGACCGGATAAATGAGTGCCTGACTAAATAACTGATGGACTGAATGAAAGACCGGATAAATGAGTGCCTGACTAAATAACTGATGGACTGAATGAAAGACCGGAGAAATGAGTGCCTGACTAAATAACTGATGGACTAAATGAATGACCGGATAAATGAGTGCCTAACTAAATAACTGATGGACTGAATGAAAGACCGGATAAATGAGTGCCTGACTAAATAACTGATGGACTAAATGAATGACCGGATAAATGAGTGCCTGACTAAATAACTGATGGACTGAATGAAAGACCGGATAAATGATTGCCTGACTAAATAACTGATGGACTAAATGAATGACCGGACAAATGAGTGCCTGACTAAATGATTAATGGACTAAATGAATGACTGGATAAATGAATGACTGACTAAATGACCGATGGACTAAATGAATGACCGGCTAAATGAATGACTGACTAAATGACTGATGGACTAAATGAATGGCCGGATAAATGAGTGCCTGACTAAATGACTGATGGGCTAAATGAATGACCAGATAAGTTAATGACTGTCTAAATGACTGTTGGACTAAATGAATGACCGGATAAATAAGTGACTGACTAAATGTTTGATGGACTAAATGAAAGATCGGATAAATGAGTGCCTGACTAAATAACTAATGGACTAAATGAATGACCGGATAAATGAGTGCCTGACTAAATAACTGATGGACTAAATGAATGACCGGATAAATGAGTGCCTGATTAAATAACTGATGGACTAAATGAATGACCGCATAAATGAGTGCCTGACTAAATAACTGATGAACTGAACGAAAGACCGGATAAATGAGTGCCTAACTAAATAACTGATGGACTAAATGAATGACCGGATAAATGAGTGCGTGACTAAATAACTGATGGACTGAATGAAAGACCGGATAAATGAGTGCCTAACTAAATAACTGATGGACTAAATGAATGACCGGATAAATGAGTGCCTGACTAAAAGATTAGTGGACTAAATGAATGATTGGATAAATGAATGACTGACTAAATGACTGATGGACTAAATGAATGATCGGATAAATGAGTGCCTGACTAAATGACTGATGGGCTAAATGAATGACCGGATAAGTTAATGACTGTCTAAATGACTGATGGACTAAATGAATGACCGGATAAATAAGTGACTGACTAAATGATTGATGAACTAAATGAAAGACCGGATAAATGAGTGCCTGACTAGATGACTAATGGACTAAATGAATCACCGGATAAATGAGTGCCTGACTAAATGACTGATGGACTAAATGAATGACCGGATTAATGAGTGACTGACTAAATGATCAATGGACTAAATGAATGACCGGATAAATGAACGACCAGATAAATGAATGACCGGATAAATGAGTGCCTGACTAAATGATTAATGGACTAAATGAATGACCGGATAAGTGAATGACCGACTAAATGACTGATGGACTAAATGAATGACCGGATAAGTGAATGACCGACTAAATGATTGATAGACTAAATGAATGACCGGATAAGTGAATGACCGACTAAATGACTGATGGACTAAATAAGTGACCGGCTAAAAAAATGACTGACTAAAAAATTATCTCGTTTAATGACTGGCTAATTGACTGATGGAATAAATGAGTTATCGGTTAAATGAATACTTACTTACAAACGGATTTTAAGGAATCCACAGGTTAATTGCCGCCCCCACATAGGCCCGCCATCTGTCCCTATCCTGTGCAAGATTAATCCAGTCTGTATAATCATATCTCACCTCCCTCAAATCCACTTTACTATTATTCTCTCTCTACGTCTCGGTCTCCCCAAAGGTCTTTTCCATCCGGTCTCCCAATTAACACTCTATATGCATTTCTGGATTCGCCCATACGTGCTACATGCCCTGCCCATCTCAAACGTCTGGATTTAATGTTCCTAATATTCCGGCTAAATGAATAACTGACTAAATGGTTACACAGATGGCTGACTAAATGACTATTTCGCTTATTTGACCCTAACCCTGTTGGTCTCTACTCTGAATCCGTAAGAAATTGTTCATCTAAAAAACTTACACGAAAGGAGAAAATCCGAAAAGTGGCGTCACCTACAACCTCGTCCTCTGAGATAACATAGAATAAATACAAAATTAGAGACATAGCCACTCCTTAGAAAGGAAAGATATTTACTAGGCCTAATTTCATTCCTGGAACTGAACCCGGAGTCTTCAAATTTGTGGTAGAATATGGTATCATTTTGAAGATCTAATTATCATATTTAATGAATAGTTCCGAGTTAATTTTTGGACATAAGTAGCCTTCAAGCGACTGGAATACCTTCTATTTGACGTCGAAGTGCTCTGAGTTCTCAGCACAGATACCCAAACGACTCAGCCTGCATGCAAATGTTGCGGCATCTGATCGAAATTCTGTTGGCGCTGTGGGTTTTTATTCAGATTACAACGTGGAACAGGCGCGTACTAACAATCCAACCAATCACGACAAAACCACAGGACCGTGGGGATTGATGCGAACTGCAAAGAGACGCCGTTACCACGGAAACAGCGCAACTAATTAGAGGGGAGTGCAATACCAACATCAGAAACACGTTCATGGTCAAGTTGTTTCGTGTTTATTATAAGTTGTCCTTTAATGAAGCAAACAGGGCGCCGTCAATACTTTCAATTGCATGCTTTTCTGATATTTCACTGAAATCTCTGTAAAACATGACGTGGAAGATTAATAGCGCATCGTAAAGCGAACTGATACCGCACTGACTTCCAATGACATCCATATATAGTATTTCGTGCTAAAAACAGTGATGAGATAGATTTCTTCAGTTTATGTCCATTTCCCTCTATAATAATTCATAACGTATCGTACTAACTGTCAAACGGTTGGTGGAGTTTACTGAACTGTATCATCCCGCCTAGTGGAAGAAATTCATTCACTCCGTTAACGTCTTATTGGGCAAGTGACACAGAAATCCTTAAAAGTAACTTATCTTTGTACTCTTGGGAAAGACGAGTACTGAATTTACAGGGCATTGTGTGGACTCTGGTGCCATTTTGGAAGTATTGACAAATAAAATCTTTAAACCGTACAAGTTATAAATAAAGTATCATTAAATTAAAATTAAATTAAATTATGGTTTATGCTCGACCATGCCGAAATGTAGTAATTATACACTTGGTAGTAGCCCTTTAATGCACCTCATTAAAGTACACCTATTCATTTCATTTCAGTTGTTCAGCCAATGAGAAATTACAATTGTACCATTATAAAACCGCAAGTATAGATTACTCTCGGATATGCAATCGAAAGACAATTAGCGAAACATCACGGAGGCTGGAAATCCAATACTGTCGCAGAAGGTTATGCTCTGTTACTATAATAATTAGCGTTAATTGTAAGTAATATTCAAATAAATTCAATTTGTCATCTCGTTTTTCAATTCTAAATCAATTTCCAGGTTATATCAATAGTAATGTTCATGTTATTGTCTAGATTATATCAAGATCAATGACATTCGTCCCTCGGAAAAAATCAATACTTTCGCGTCTGCGCACATCTCAGAATTTAGGTCAGTTCCGCTCTTCACTTAGATAACCACAACATGAATATTTATGAATAATTTCAAGTTAGAAATATGGTCGAGCATAAAAAGTCGTATGAAACTTGCCTATATTGGTAATTAAGACGCTCGTATGAAAATTAACATACTCGCGTCTTAATTACTATCATTATAGGCTCGTTGCATAATGTACTATTACTTAATGACGCCCGCAACTGCAGAGGTTATATCAGCGTCACCGGTGTACCGAAATTTTGTCTTTTACATGCCAGTAAATCTACTGACATGAGTCTGTCGCATTTAAACAAATTTAAATGCCATCGACCTAGGTCGGGATCGAACCCGCAACCTGGAGCACAAAAAGCCGGCGCTACCTAGGCCGACTAAATCGTACACAGACAAATTACTAACTACATGAACGAACACAAACTATTCGACAAGTATCAGTCAGGTTTCAGAGCTGGACACAACACAAGCACTGCTCTACTTAAAGTGACCGAAGACATTCGTGAAGCAATCGACTCTAATAAAGTAACAATACTAACACTTCTTGACCTTAGCAAAGCTTTCAACTCTGTAAATTTCGACCTGCTCACCCATAAATTGAGAAATCTGCATTTGTCAGAGACTGCTGTGAGTTGGTTCGAATCCTACTTACGGGAAAGACAACAATGTGTTGTATCCGGGAATCGAAGCTCTTCCTGGTTTAACATAACATCAGGTATACCACAGGGTTCGGTACTCGGACCATTGTTGTTCACGATATATGTCAGTGATATTACATCTCATGTAAGGCATTGTAACTATCACTTGTATGCTGACGACCTTCAATGCTACATCTCTTCCCGCTTAGATCGAATAAATGACGCTATAGATAAATTGAACAAAGACATTGACTCGATTGTGACATGGACAAAGAAATTCCATCTTAATATCAATCCTGGAAAGACACAAGCAATCATATTAGGACACAAACGGCAAACCGACGCTGTAAAGCACCTCGACATTTCCCCCGTTAAAGTAAGTACAGTGCATATCCCTTTCAGTTCTTCGGTAAAAAATCTTGGCATTCACATGGATAATAATCTCAACTGGGACATGCAAATCACAGAAACCTGCAGAAAAGTATATTCTATTATTCATGTGCTAAAAAGGATAAATGTTCATCTTCCCTCTTGCTTAAAAAAGTCCCTTGTGCAGACCCTTGTATTTCCCCATTTTGACTATGCTGACATTTTACTGACTGACCTTTCCAGCGACAACAAAATGAAACTTCAACGTGCTCATAATTTGTGTGTACGTTTTGTAAGCAATGTTCGTAAATATGATCATATTACCCCATCCCTGGAAGCAATAGGTTGGCTTAAACTAGATAAGAAAAGAAATTTACATTCACTTCTCTTTCTCTTCGAAATCTTGAACTCTTCTATTCCTTCGTACCTGTCGTCTCGCTTCACTTACCTTTCTTCCCACCACAATCTGAACACACGCTCTCGCCATGAAACAATACTAACAATACCATCCCATCGCACCTCCTCATACTCATCCTCTTTCACAATAGCCCTGCCAAGACTCTGGAATTCGTTACCTGCTAGCATCAGGGACTGTCGAAATAAAATTCAATTCAAACGCAAACTTACTAGGCACTTGGTCAGTAATTGAGACTCGTTCAGACATGGTTTCTTGTAAATAGTTCTTTTAATCTACCACAAAATATCTCAATATCCGGTAATTTCATCACTATAGAATTTTGTTATTGTAGGTTTAATTTGTAATTTAGTAAATACAAAAATATTCTTTGTTCTTAACTTCTATGATAAAATGTCTAGCTTTCATTAATCAGGTATTCTTGTCGTACTTTAATTTTTATTGTAATTGTAATTGTAAATTTAATATTAATTGTAATCTTATTGTTCATGTTATAGTTGTAATCCCCTGGTAGAGGGGCAGAGAAGGCCTGACGGCCTTATCTCTACCAGGTTAAATAAATAAATCTAATCTAATCTAATCTAATCTAAATACAGTTAGATAACGTGCTTTGGGGATTATGAAGATTTGTGTTGTGAAATACGAGAAAATTACATGGTGTCTGAGACGAACACTACCGAAAAGAAAGTATCAGTAACTAATAGATTTATCTAAGTGCTATTTGCTGCAGGGGACAGAAGAACTCGCTATAATTTTATATGGCAACACCGTAATTCCATTCCTCATGATTTCCACTAGATGTTTCCCTTGTGGTGGTTGTCACACAGGGAGTCCGGGTCGAGTCTCCCGGCCAGACCTGGAATTTTTCTTTCAAAATCCATAGTGACACTTGTTGGCGGACAAGATTGCCTCTGGGGTTTTTCTCGGGATTCTCCCGTTTTCCCATATTAAGCATCTACGTAATTCCGTCAACATTCCTCCATTTCTCATCATTCCATAGCATTGCCGGAACACCGGCCTGGGGACGAGTGAAGTGGCTTGCTCAAAACCTTGGTATGCAGCGAACCTTAGTATAGTCAGCCGGTGTGGTTTGAGAATGCATCTAGGTTGAGGGTTAGCGCAATAGACAATGAAAGATCGTAGTGCTGGGTCATAATGTCCCCCCCCCCCGAAAATTCCATTTCATTCCACTACATGTTCAATTGTTTTTATGTTTTATATTAGCGATGCTGTTATTCCATTCTTCATTGCTGACATTTCACCGTTCATACTTTCATTTCTTTAGTCAAAATGGCACATTTAGAGATTTTTGATCACCATAAAAACTTGGCGAGTTTTTCTGTCTTTGGCAGCAAAAAAGAATATTTTGGTTAAATTTCTAGGTTGTTGAGTTATAAAACTTTTTAATCGATGGTGTTCGTTGCGGACACCCTACAGGCTGATTCATTATTACGTGTAAATACTTCGTGTGTGTAATGTAGAGGTGAAACTAAGACTAAAACGTTCTATACAACTTTTTCTCAAAACCTTTAATTCCAGAGTTAATGCCATTTTGCGTGGAACTTGCCCTGTAGTAACCACTGTCAGAACTGTCGACGATGCGGATAATCTGCAGGTGTCAACTCTTGTACTTTCTGCAGGTGAAATGGATACAGCTGTTGTCTCCGAAGCATGCGCCATACAGTACATTGCGGAATTCTAGTGCTGCACTAATTACTCTAGTACTTACGGCTGGATCTACCATGTCCAAAACACAGTCCTCTACATGCACACGTGGTCGACCTGTATGTGGCGCACTTCGAATACCGTACTCCCTCATACGCCTGTCCACACCTGCAAATGTCTGATGACTTGGTAATTGTCGTCTAGGAAACAGCTCACTGTATTGTCGTCGTGCTGCAAGTGCATTACCTTGTGGGACATAATTTTATTTTTACTTCAATTTTTATTGTACCTGCGTTTCTAAATGTACTTGACACCCACCCCTTTCACTAATGTCCTTGCTAACGTCAGTCACACAAACTTACGGCCGCTGTTGCTAGCAGTGAAATAAACAATACAGAGTACAGTGTGTTTCAGAAATATGTTGCATTTTCTATAGAAGAAAAAGCTTATTTTATTGAAGTTTATTTTCACACAGGTATGGTGTGTACCATAACTGAATTTATCTGTGTGGACTGAGCACAAGTGAAGATTAGAGTTACCGAAAGTACGGGACCCTATAATATGGTACGGTACTTAACAGCATTAGTTTTGTTTTACTGTTTGTAGGTATGAAGGACGATGATGGAAACTGGAATTACAATATAACCGAATGTGAACATCAGTTTTTCTTTTCTTTTTTTTTTTCTTCACAATTTCCTGACTATATCATTACGGAATATTTTCGTAGAAATGTCATTAATCTGGTAGATAAATTTAGAGTAACAGAGTGTAGAGAAAGGAAGAAAAGTGTAAGATGGCCAACAAAGGTGAAAGAAGATGCTGTAGAAGATGCTAGAGAAAGGATGCAGCGAGGTCAAGAAGTTAGCTGTAGAAATTGGGGTTTCTTACGGAAGTGATCACAAAATTCTCAGGAATAAATTAGATTAGTAATATGCTGAATAATGTAGACATTACATAATGTATATAACCGCCTGAAGACTTGAGTTTGTGAAAAATAATTGTTACTATTCTACTGTTTTTTGATAAAATACTGTAAAGTAATGACCAAACTGAAAATCTTAATACTATATTTCCCTGTAACATAAATGGATACAGTACTTTTCTCTCCTCCTATAGCCAGTAAAATGATTTGTTTACATATTGCACTAGCAACTCCAAACTCCTGCAATGGAAGGGGGATAATAGTGTTTCCGAGTATAGCCAGGTTAATGTTAAAAATGTTAGTAAAAATAAAGTGATGTCCCTGTACAACATAAGTGTCATCTACAGGAACTCTGGAATTAAAGGTTTTGAGAAAAAGTTGTATAGAACATTTTAGTCTTGGTTTTATCTCTATAATACACACACAAAGTATTTACACGTAATAATGAATCACCCTGTATATTGTCTTTTCATATGTGTGATTAATAGATGGTTTCATTTCTGTACAGAATGGGCACAAAGTCCCGTTACTCCTCATACATACACACTATTTATGTAATTCCTGTCATAATCCAGACATATGTCCACTTTACACTACTATGTGTCCTAAATGCTCAAAGTGTCCGTATGTTCCTCCTCACATATTGTGAGGTCAGGGCTGCGAGGTGGCCAGTCGAGAGGAGCTGGTGACATGGGTGACTCACGACCAATCCAGCGTTGTGGAAACCTGTGACAATGCGCTGTGGGGTTTCATCAAAAGCTGCACAGAAACGCTACGACACCGTTGATGAATTGAAGAACGCCGAATGACGCGCTTTCCGACAGATTAAACCAGCAATGCTGAGGCGAATGTCACATCGTACCTGGCAACGCATTATTTCGTGTGAGGAGAATGATGGGGGACATACTGGCCCTTTGGACACTTAGGAGACACAGTGAGTGTAAAGTGAATGCATATCTGCATTATGACCGAAATTACATAAATAGTGTATATATTTGAAGTATTTATAGGGGTTACGGGAATTTGTGCTCACCCTGTATGTCTTTCCAATTACAATTTAAGGAACTAACCTAGAAATGCGAATATCATTGCCAATATGTAAATAAACTGAACCATTGTGAATTACGTGAAGCGTATAAAGAGAAAATATGTATCATATTTATGAAAAGGATTTAATGAATGAAGAAAAACTGGAACATACTTGCGATAAATATTTTACACTCGCAAAATGAAATTCAAGCTACTATTAAAAATTACTTCAAGTGGAAGAAAATCGCAAATTCATTGTTGTGCATTCCTGTCTTGTTTTATTTCTGTTGGGAACTTGATATGTAATCAATGGATATCAGTGTATCAATAGCAACAGTTTTAATGACACGCACAAAGGATGTTTAAATTCACTGAAATGCAGCCAACGTAACAAATTCATTACGAAATACAAGATTCGCTTGGAAACCAGCAATTACAGCCCTCTGCAATTAGCTAATATCTGTTGTGGTCTGACCTTTGGAACAATTGAACCCGAGAACAAAAGAGCGGCGAATCGATCATAAAACCCCACAGCTGCAGCAGCTGCCACATCTGTTTCCTTGGCGATAACTAGCTAGACATAATATAATTTAATTATATCCTTCAAGAAGACAAAAGGAATACAATAAATAATGCAAAATAAAGGATTGGTGGAAACTGTAAAATACAGAACAGATGAAGGTAAACATGGTGACAATTCAATAGCTTGATCACAGAGGGAAATCGAATTTGTCATGAAGACCCATCGGAAATAGACCACGAGCAAGGCGAATTTTAACGACTCTTAATAATCCACTTTACTTCTTCTGAGTTGCATTTCATAGATGGGCAATCGTTGTGTCGTGACTCAATTTGAGTCGCAGTCTCGAACGAGATACTGCGCGGTGCGGATCGAAACAAGCAGAGCTCTACTTCAAAACAGTCAACAAGCCGTGGCGGATTGACATTTCGTCGTTGTTCCTGCAATAACTCCTATTCATTCATTCACTCATTTATTTTATTCCATAGTTCTTACATGAGCAATGAAGCTTTAAGATGTGGAACAAGTCAACATTTTACAATATTACAATTACAATTTTTACAAATTTTTATAGTTTTACGATTTAGTAATTTTCTACAATTTTTACAATTTTTGCAATTTTCTTTTTTTTTACATTTTGGCGAGATGTAGTGAGATGAGATGAGGTCCGAGGATTCGCCAAAATATTACCCGGCATTTGCCTTTTGGTGGGGGAAACCTCGGAAAACCCAACCAGGTAATCAAATCAAAGGGGGGTAATCAAATCAAAGGGGTTGATGCCAAGGACTCGCCTTAGACTCGCCATAGACCATCCGGCTTCAGTCCCACGGCTGGGGAAAACCTCGGAAGAAACCAAAGACCAAAGGGGGATCCAACCAAAGCCCAAACGCAGCTCCGGATCAGCAGCCCAGCGAGTCTGCCGACTGAGCTACATCGATGGCTCTACTAAAAGTATACAATACATCGCCAATCAGATTATTAAATTTACAAACGCAAACGATCATTCATAAGTTGAGCTATATGTATAATACAAAACAAGTTAATTAAATTTAAGGCATAAACAATTCAACCAGTTGTGATATACAGAAATTGATAATACATATCATGCAAACTACTTCAAATTACAAACACAAACAATTTATCAGTAGAGCTATATAGATTACTATTCAATTTAAAGCATATACAATTCATCGGCCAAAACTATACAAATATATACAATACAAAGTAGCATACTTTCGTTAAGCTATACAAATTTGTGCAATTAATATCAAGTAGATTAATTCAATTTATAATCATAAACAATTCATCAGTTGAGCTATACATATTACCAAAATACGAAATTTATCAGTAGGAAGAGAAAACACTTTTATTCTTCTATGGCAGTAGTACATAGGAGATCGTCAATTCTTACATTTTCGAAAGAAAGCAATATAATTACATATAGGAGATTTTATTATTTGCTGTAACACTATTTAAGTTATTTACAGGGACGACACTTTGTCCCAGCGTGGACAGATTTTAGGTTGGTTGTTGCTTGCCTATATTGACGTCACAGAGGCCATGGGTTCGAAGGTACTACACTGTGACAGGAAAAGGCAACCTGTGTGTGCTGCACCGGAGAAAGAACGTACTTACGTTAGATTTGTTTAGGATTCGAACCTATGCTGCTCTCTGCCGCTGCCTGCTTGTTTTTCATTGCAGTGGCTTACCTATAGTTCCTACAGCGCTACCGGTGCCGTTGTCACTTAATGGCAAGTGGTTGTGATCGTGACTCTGTGTGCAGTAGTGTCTCAGACTGAATGCATTGCAACTGCGTTTGGAAGTGAGTATTTTGGTGTGGAGGGCGGCAACATACGCTGAACTAAAGGTAAAAGTTCGTAAAGATTTGCAAAAGCAGTGTGAAACGAAAAAGCATAATGAACGTTTACCGTTATTTCTCTCATCTGCTCGGTTTACAAACTTTGAGTTTTATAATGATTTGTGCGAGATGATGATAACGGCGAATAGTCCAGTACACAAACTCAGTAATCCACATACTGTATTCAGCGGTTTATGGAAAAATACACTTCTAGAAAACTGCCTAGTATAACATCAATGCTTACAACCTATTTATCGTCTGTATACGAAAAAACTCTGAACCCATTCGAACAGCTATAGTTAGTAACAAAACATCTGTATCTACAGGGACATCATTTTATTTTTACTTCAATTTTTATTGTACCTGAGTTTTTGAATGTACTTCACTCCCACCCCTTCAACCGTCTTCCACACAGATCCAAGACCGCATATACACCCATAGTAGTCACAGTACGTTCCAAAAATATGTTCGCATTTTCCAGTGACGAAAGAGCTTTCAATATTGAATCATTTTCGCACAGGTACTATCGTCCATTTGCCTACGTCGCATCCCGGTTTCCCCAACCAGCTTTTATTCGCCAGCTAGTGGCTGGGCTGTCTTAGCTCTTTTCTGAGAACATTAATTTCTGTTAGGAATTGGACGTCTACATAATATTCCATACTTAACAACTGTTTAAAATAACTTCAACAAAAGGGCCTGTTAAGTAATTAACTGTCACGTGATTTCCCTCCTTCCTACGACCCTACGACATAACCGTATCTTTTCTGGCAGAAGTGAAGATTGAATTTACAGTACGTAAGGTACTCTTTTATAGAGTAGGTACAGAAGTATTTCAACATGAGTTACTAGTACGAAGAACTGTTTTTTTTATTTTTTATTTTATTATTTAACGACGCTGTATCAACTGCGAGGTTATTTAGCGTCGATGGAATTGGTGATAGCGAGATGATATTTGGCGAGATGATGCCGAGGATTACGAAGAACTGGTAATTGGAATTAAGTACAATATGCTATAGTCCGATAATATGCACATTAGAACTGAAGCCTGTATCGAAATATGTTTAAATATCCATATTGTGATTATTTTTCAATTTAACTTCATTCTCTATATTGCATGCTAATGTGTTGTAGACAGTGTAATATACACTGCATAATGAATACGTCCACATGGACAGCTCAGTTCGTGAGTAAAAACACTCATTGTTAATACTGTACTGTATTTTGATTAAACAAAAACCTAATGAAAATGATCAAACTCAAAAGCGCAATATTTCCTAGTTTACGTAAATGGATGAACTAATTTTCTTCCCTCCTATACCTAGTAAAGTGATTTGTTTGTATATTACGTCAGTATCATCGAACTCCAGTCGTGGAAGGGGATAGCAAACGGCGTTGATCCAGAGGTATAGACAAGTTAATATTAAAAATGTTATTAAAAATAAAATGATGTCCCTGTATAAATGAGACATCGGATGTTGTGGGACGATAAGTAGGAGTAATGTCCTCCAATGAACCAAGAAATAAATGTTTGTTGACATTGGAAATAACTACTAGAAAAAGTAAACAGAGCAACTATTGTTAATCATTTTGAGATGCACCTATGTAGCCTATAACACCGTGCGATGTTGAGCGTACTTTCTCGCAGTACAAGCATATTTTTAGTGAAAACAAAAGGAATTTCTCTTTTTCACACTTAAAAATGCACATTGTTATATATTGTAACGGACTACAGTTAGTATCAGAATAATGTAAGAAACTCGATTGCAAATACTTGTGTGTAATTTGACTAACTCGTCGTTGTTGTAAATATGTGTAAGTAATATTGTAAAGATGTAACTAATCAAGCCATATGCGATGACAGTGGTAACTTGTAGAAACGTTGCATTTTCGTTCCGCCGATCTATACCAGCAAACAGTCGCATGCTGTCGCTGGACTGCTCCTATCAACTAGTAAACACAGGTACTCTATACACCAGTACCAGTGAACCTCGTGGCGAACTGGGACAAAGTGTCGTCCCTAGTTATTTAATAGAGCAAAAGTCTGAAAATTGATAAATATGTCACATAGGAGTTATTGCCGGAACAAAGACGATTTAAAATGTCTCTCTCTCAAAACCTTCAACCTCTTCAAACAAGCTCAAATTTACTGAATTACAATGCTGAATATGGATAACGTCATGAACATTGTTGTAAAGACAATCAATAAAATAAAATCTAAAGCACTTAAGCACCGCTAGTTTCGAACATTTCAGAAAGATATGGGTCAACATTATGAAGATTTAATTTACTACACTGAAGTGAGGTGGCTCAGCCGCTGTCTGATGCTACACAGATTCTTCGAACTTCGTGAGGTAATTGCTGAATTCATGCGAACACATGGATTATCTGTTCCTGAGTTAGAAGATGAAGATTGGTTAAATGACCTGGCATTTCTGACAGATATTTGTGAATCACTTAAATACACATTTGTAGTGAAAACAAAACAAAAAAAATAGTGGATACGTATGGAGACGTGAATGCATTCATTTCGTTACTAGATCTGTGGAAATCTAAAATTTTAGAAAACAACCTCTATTACTTTCCTAGTCTCAACTCTTTAGGAAATCTGACACAACAAAAGCTACAAAATTACAGAAATCTATTAGAAAACCTACATATAAAATTTAATTGTTAGCTATTTAGAAATTTCCAACAAATGGAAAATGATTATTTATTGTTTGCTAATCCAATGACTATTGATGTGCGAAGTCTGCATTTGAATTTACAGTTGGAAGTTATAGAAATGCAAAATGATATAGTCACTAAAAATAGGTGTCAAGGTCTATATGGCTCAAGCATTTTTTTAAATATTGCCGAACTCAAAATACCCGAACCTTCGTAAACTTAGTTCCAAAATGTTAGCCATTATTGTGCTCTACATATCTATGTGAACAATTGTTCTCCTAAATGAAATATGTTAAATCAGTACGTACGTGTCTTTTGAGCAATGAACGTTTATTAGCAATATTAAATATTAGGATGCAGGCTTTCACGGCCGGTGTCTAGTTGAAACGGAGCTTCCGGGCTAAGATGCCGTGGTCTACTGGTGCAGATGTTCCCAGATTTTTTATGGATTTAACGGTTTCTGGAAATTGGCGACTCAATTCCTATCGGAATATTCGAGATCGCTCCCTGAATTATATCAGCAACGGATACCCCAAATTCACACCAACATGTTTTTACTACTGTACTGTAGGTGATAGGTAAAATGAGAAGTAGGTGAAGGGTGTTGGTGGAATGAGAGAGTGAGACTCGAATACCTTGAGGAAAATCCTTTGCAACCTCTCTTTGTATGCCACAAATGCGATCCATCGTCGCCTGGCCGGGGGTCGATGGATGGACCAGCGCAGTACCACTTCAGCCAAACACACTGGCCAGCCCCCCACTCCTACGCATGTCACCAATCAATGAATGAAAAAATGGCAAGAGTTTGATAAGGGAATGAAGAAGAGTCGGAACAGCATTAATGTGTAACACTTGGAGATGGTAAAATCATGATAAGGTCCTCAACTGCAACCTTGTTAGCCATTGTCACAATGAATTTTCAATGTACAGTTCAAGGTTTGACCAGGAATCAAATCCAAATAGTTTTCTTGACATGCTTACAGTCTAAAAATGCAGCCATGGGTCTCTAACTTAAAAAATCGATTCATTATCCGTTTCGCCCACTGTAAACATTGTCGTTTAGGCCTAATAGATGTCTAAAATATAGGCTTATATCACAGTCTAGTATATACAGTCACGAAGCTTGAGTTGTGAGAGTGCTAGGAGCAATAGACTGTGCCGGTACTATTTCGCATTGTCTGTAATGAGGCGATATTAGCGATCCTAGTGGTTAGCAACTATCTATGGATGCATATTTACTACGTATTGAACTTCGTGACTGCATATACTAGACTGTGCTTATATTTTACTCTGCAGCTTTAAAATACAAGATGGCCACAAAGTCCCGTTGCTTCCTTTGAATACCTCAAATATAGACACTATTTATTCAATGCCAGTTATAATCCAGACATACATTCTTCTTACACGAAGTGTGTGTCCTAAGTGTTCAAAAGGTCAATATGTCCCCATCATCCTCCTTACACAAAATAATGCGTCACGAGGTTCATTGTGATATTGGCCTCAGCATTACTGGTGTAATCTGTTGGATAGTGTGTCGCACGGCGGCCTTCAATTCTTCAATGATGTCGTACCGTTCCTGTATAACAATGCTCTTCATGAAACCCCAAAACACATTGTCACAGGTTGTGAGGTCAGGGCTGCGAGGTGGCCAGTCGAAAGGAAATGGTAAGATGAGTGACCCACGACCAATCCAGAGTTGTGGAAATATCTTACTGAGTTACTCACGAACGGTAATGGCATAATGGGCCTCAGAATCTGTGACAATGCGCTGTGGTGTTTCATCAAGACCATTGTTGCACATGAACGGTACGACACTACTGATTACTTTAAGGACGCCATGTGACGCTATACCAGCAATGCTGAGGCGAATGTCACACCGAACCTGGCGACGCATTATTTTATGTGCAGAGAATAGGGAGGGACATACTATCCCTTTGGACACTTAGGACACACAGTTAGTGTAAAGTGTATGTATGTCTGAATTATGACCGGGATTACATAAATAGTGTGTATATTTGAGGTGTTTATAGGGGGTAATGAGGCTTTGTGCCCACCTTGTATAGTAGAATTTTTGCTGCGTAATACAAATTTGTAATCATACAAAACTGAAGGAACATCCCCCGGGAATTGAGTCCTGGACAAGTTTATTCCACTTCTAATTTCACACCATTTTTTTTAGTTTGTTATTTAACGACGCTGTATCAACTACGAGGTTATTTAGCGTCGATAAAATTGGTGATAGCGAGATGGTATTTGGCGAGATGAGGCCGAGGCTTCGCCATAGATTACCTGGCATTCACCTTATGGTTCGGAAAAACCTCGGAAAAACCCAACCAGGTAATCAGCCCAAGCTGCGATCGAACCCGCACCCGAGCGCAACTTCAGACCGGCAGGCAAGCGCGTTAACTGACTGAGCCACGCCGGTGGCTCACACAATGTTCAATTCAGAAGATGAGAAGTGTGGAGAATTTAGAGTTAATAATTGGTATTATCACAAAAAAAGCTTTCATTTCACTAAATTTTCCATCGTTATAGGATTCATCAAATAATTGGTCCAATGAACCGTGCGCGTAATAGAGGTAGAAAATCGGTATCTTCTGTAAATAATTGCCTGCAATCCATGAACTGTGATAACAAACAGAAAAATACTAATGCGCATAAAGAGTAATGACTGAAAAATCGGTTACTAATTGGCTGAAAGCGAGATGAGTAACGGTGACCTGAAATTCGACCATTGTTCCAGGTGATTTGATGGCTCTGATATGTGAGTGATAGTGGATCATATAAACGTACGACCATATGACACAGGCAGTTCTTTGCATAGGGGCTTTCAGATTATAGGGCTTCCATGGGAGTGTACGGCGTTATTGAGCAAAGGTAGAAAAATGAGAACGGAATCTTTGTAACAGAGAGTACACTTGTTGGATTTGAAATACACAGTAGGCCTATTTTAGTCACTAGTCAATCTACAACTACACAAGAGACCAGTTTCACGAAAACTATAGTATATACTTTCAAATTATACGTAAGTTATGTCTTACGACTTATGCTAGAGTTCAGTTTGTTATGTTGTGTATGACATAATGTATTATAAATTTAAAAAATAAATAAATTATGGTAAATTTAACGACGCTCGCAACTGGCGAGGTTAGGCCTATATCAGCGTTACCGGTGTGCCGAAATTTTGTCCCGCAGGAGTTCTCTTACATGTCAGTAAATCTACTGACATCAGTCTGTCGCATTTAAGCACACTTAAATGTCATCGACCTGGGCCGGAAATGAACCCGCGACCTCGATCACAGAAGGCCAGCGCTATACCGACAACGCTACCCATGCCGACTTAAGTTTTTTTTTAACAGAGTGATCCATATAAACCTTTACTATTCTAATCAGGTACTCCAGAAAAAAAAATAGTAAATCCGTGCAGTAACTCCTCAATCATATAACTTAATAAATGTGGGAGAATCACATTGTTCTCTTTTCAAGTCACATAAACGTTGAAAGTGCACTCCACTTTCATCCGAACAGAATAAAATTGTACTTGTCGCTGTATACATATTAACGTTCATTGAAGCCTATGAAAGTCAATATTGTTGCTTTTATTTCTGTGTAGCCTACGTATTTACGTAGTCCCAAAAATTTTGTTGAGTAAAATTACCACAATCTGGGGTGGAGCATAAAGTTTTTGGAATGATGCAGTGATATAAATAAAAAGATTAATTTCGAATTCAGCATTGCACACTTGATATATTCTTTACTAGCCGTACCCGTGCGCTCCGCTACACCTGTTAGAAATAAATATAAAGTAATTACATAATTAAAATAGGACGTTTGATCCAGGGAACAACTTTTACAACAGCGCAAGATAATCTGCTTCGCTCATTACCAAATTTTCTTTGCATTGCATTTATTGCATATATATTTTATGTATTTTAACACGATTCAATTGAGCATAGTTAAAATTTGAATTATAAAATAATGGATTGCTAAGCTAACGTACTATTACTGCATACTAAATCAATACACTCTCGTTGTTCGTTAATTCTCTGAGATTAAAATGAGTGTACATAAATATTATTTTAATAAATACAGAAAACGAATGTACAAAACAGCCTATCAAATTTTCTGTGCATAAGAAGATATTTTAATCTTACCTGTCCTCGATTTACTCAGACGTTACTGTAATAACATTATAGCATTATGTCTATCTAGAGAAACTACACTTTCCAATGGTGAAATAATAATTAATTATACAAATCGGTTAATTTAGCTTTTGATATTACAACATACAAACACAGAAACATTCACTGTAGGCTATGTTTAATAGCTTTCGATTGTTGATGTCCAAGGCCCCTGTTTCGAGTGTTGTTGTCCAAGGCCCCTTATAGACGACGTCATTTGTTCTTAATTCATTGCACCGTCTTAGATGGCGTTATTTTAATTTTAAAACTCATTTATCTCATTAAATATCAGTCCTATCAAAATTTTTCAAGGACTACAACTTATCGCAAATTATTTGTAAAGTAACTTATGTTATGTAACATTTTTCACAAAAATCAATAATAAGCGAGATATTTCGATTTAATTCAGGCCCCCTTATAACCAACCTTTTAAATAAAGTATTTTGAATGCCATATAGCCTAAAATCTAAGTTACAACGAACTTAATTTATATTCCAATTTTCATCGAAATCCGTTCAGCCATTATCGCGTGAAAAGGTAACAAACATACAGACAGACATACAAACAAAAATTTCAAAAATGCGATTTTTTTTTTCAGGGTGGTTAATTATATATGTTAGGACCAATTATTTTTGGAAAATCGAAAATTACCAGAAAAATTTCGGCTACAGATTTATTATTAGTATAGATAATCCCAAAGTGAGATATTTGACTGCCTCTAGGCAATGTAGGAAAATATAATATACAATATGTGTAGACTAAATTATTATTACACAAATTCATATCAAATAGCTATTAGTAGCGCCGGAGCGTCGTGATCTATAGCATTACGCCTGACTCGCGCTGGTTCGAGCATTCATGAGGAAAGAATTTTCTCAGAATTTCGGCCAGCGTGTGAGACTAACTATTAAAGTTTACAATATCAGGCGTTTGGCTACGTTGCTGGATGGGGAGGAGTGCGATTACAAGTGCACAGTACAGCTCAAGCGGATACAGACATACAAAACAGATGCTCTGTTATAATGCAGGGGCGGACCGTTGTTTACATAAAACGAACAGCAAATACAAACTTTCAATCTCATTAATGAAACTATATGGTAAATTTCTATTTTATTTAACAATATTGGCAATACATTGATCCATTTTTTATGGCACGTCTAAAAGAATAAACAATAATGGTTTACTGCACGAAACCACACAAACTTTTTTGAAATGCAACATTGTAATCTCTCCCGCTTCTATAAAACAGTAGGCCTATTATTTTTTAAAGAAATTTCTGTTTGTATGATTTTCAAAACGAACTAAGAGACTCCTAGTTTCTAATAATGTGAAACCGCTGCAAAAATTCACCGATTAGGTAACGTTCATTGCGGAAAACATTGACGGTACATCTTCTTGCTTCACTTGAATTACGACGACTTTCTCCATAAATTAATAACGTAGATATTACTAAACTGTGAATGACATTACAAGTTGTTTATCGAATACCCTGTACTGAACTGCCATCCGCTCGGTAGTAGAGCTATGGACATGGAGCTTGAACTCAGCTGATATGTGCAGAGTACTGCTGCGCAACATGTTGCCAAGTCTCTCATGCCAGAATATTAACAAATTTAAGCATGCATTATTATTTAATTCCACGAAAACGTAATAGAACACACAAATATTTATTTAAACTAATATTATCGGTAACTCTTTGATATACAGTATATAACTATTGATGTAATCGTTTTCGTAACTTTACAAAGGATATAAACAGTATAACGCAAATAAAATAAGAACTTTTGGGGGGGGGGGAAACTAACAAAGTTTTGTCCCTATGTTTATGGACATTTTTTTGATCCCGCATACCGTCCCCGACGACTGTGAAAAGGACGGCACTTGTACTCCTATATAATGTCACTTACTCATTAGAGATATTTACTGTAAAAGTTAGAAACTCAGCTCTCTCGAATACCATATTTAAAAAGAAATGTTAAAAATCAAAATCTGTCAAAAATTTTCTCGTGAACCTAGCCTATAGTCAAGATAAAACAGTGTAATTAATCTTCTTTAGTCGGTTATTTAAGAACGTTGTAATAAAACTCCTCTGTTATTTAACATATATGGAGTTTGTGATAGCAAAATGGTATTTGCGAGATAAAGCAGAGGATTCACTATCTCATTACCGGACATTCGCCATACAGTTGGATAAAATCTTAGAAAAACGCAACCAGAAAATTAGCCCAAGCGAAAGTCGAACACACGTTCGAGCGCAGCTCCGGATCAGTAGAGAAATACGCTTTCTACCTAAGCTAAGCTAGCGGCCAATTTAACTCTAATCAATTGAAGCCAAAGCGAAAGTCGAAAGTCCGAACGCAGCTCCGGATGAGTAGTGAGTAGACAAACGCGCTTACCACCCGAGCCATCCAGTGGATAATTTACTCTAATAAATTGAAATTCAATGTTTGGGTGCTATAGCGGATAGCCTATTATTGCAATTAGCGAACTCCTAAAATGTCGATTTTTTTTACCTAAGCAGTCTTTTGTATTCACTAATGTCTTAATCAAATATTTGGCGGCTTTTAATGTACTGCAAGACTTTCGGTTTTTCAGCACTGTATCAAGGACACAGACATATCCAAAGTTTCAGAGTTGTATTTACACCAGCGGTGGCCAAAACTCGAGCTGCAGTGATTACATGCGACAGACAGCCTGTGAAGTAAGGAGACAGAGGAAAGGTACTTGGCATGAAAACTACATCTAGTGGTGGTTCCTGTACTAATATCTTGATCAATTCAACGGATAAAAATCTCAAGCTTTGCTGTATCAGCAATGTCACTGCTGTCATCAACAGCTAGTGAATAATATACGATTTTTCTTGCTTCGTTTTTTTAATCTTCTTCTTGAATATAATGAGAATTTTCGAAACTTCTTATGGACAGATTATTTAAGCTATTTTAATCATTACTCTTTTGAGAAATTCTGTTCTATTAAAAGGCTTTAGAGCACGAGATATCTCAAACCCCATTAGGTAGCTGACTTCCTTACATTTATTTATATTATCTTTCTCTTCCTGGCTATGATTTAAGACACGTCAATTCCTGGCGTTTAACAGTTCGTTGGCACATAATATTGAATCAGTTTTTCTATAGTATCATTATTAAATGAATAACTAATAAATAGTTACCCTCATCTAAACATTAAGGAAATTAAAATTGAGATAAAACCTAATAATTTCATCTTCCTAGGGAAAAGATCTAAAACTATCACTATCCATGCACGTACAGAAGAATTACAGAAACACATACTTAGTGGTCAGTAATAATAATACATTATTCAGCGTGGCAATTAATGTTTCTATATACTCTTAATTGAACCGTCGATCATAGTAAACATTTATTACATTTTGTCCGACAGAACAACAAAAAATTTATCTTCCTCATTCTTTACGTAACCACCTCTTACTGCTTGCAGAGACAGAGTTTGTAGAGCGACATGATACCGCCACTGCTTGCCTTCAGTACGTGAACGAAACACACAGCAATGTACAGGACACTCCTCGTACCCGTTTGAATGTCTTTGATTACACGATGTAATCACGACATCCTCTTTGGTCACCGCTGATTTAGACTGAGTCAAAACAAATACCAGTAGGTAAGAATTATTTTCATATTGGCTGAGCGTAACAGAGAGCAGAACAAACAAGCGAGTACGAGGAAATTCCCAAAATGTCCTAGTGGTTTCGAGTTACGTTCCAAGTGGTCCCCCCCCCCTAATCTGAACATTAACTATGAACAATATTCGTATTATCCTCCTCATGTCAAACATATTTATGACCGTCTACTTTAAAGGTAGACATGTTTAAAAATATTGATTACTGCTTTCATATTTTCATTTTGTTGAGACCACACGAACCTTAGAATGAGGATTGTACTTATGATAAAACTTACTTTGTAGAGGACACAACCTTGAAATCTTAATTGATAGACATACGTGAATGTTTTTACTTCCTATTATAATGTCTTGCGCGATGTTTGTGTCAATATCCCCTTTATTCAACTCTTGTATGATTTTTGTGGTCACTATTAGGTCTACATGTACAAAGTTCCTTCAGCTTTTCCTTTTGTCAATGTTTCTTTCAATGATAATATTTAACAAATTTAATTTAACTAACACAACTTCTCCTAGTGCACACCAAACATACCACATTACAAGCAACGTGTTTCAAGAAGCAATGTTTAATATTAACGAGTAATAACAATTTGTCTTTTTTTACGAGTAACTTCACATTATCTTATATTCAGTACTGCAATGTTTTTTACACAACACAAACACATCGCAACACACTAGAAGTAAGCTTAGCACTGAACGATATAAATAACTTAGAAATTTAATAGCAACGTAAAGTGTTCGATATATCGAAAGAAGAAACATCTTTCCATCTATTAAACACATTCGGAAACCACTTCGATCATTTTATAGTCTTTTACCGTACACCAGGGATGTCAGGGTTACCTACTGGAGGCTGTGACATGCCTCGTGCTACCGTGGATCACTACTACCCCATCAGCGCACCCCTTGCTCTTAAACTGAAGTAACTGCACTTCGTGTTCAGTATTTGTACTCGTATAGCAATGGAGTATTCTCTATACAGTAATTAAATTAAAGCAAAGTCAGCTTTATATATGTATCCACTTAATAGCCAATCTAACTACACAGCTACTTAAAAATTCATAGTGTTTCGTTAATCATTTAGTTCTAAGTTTCAATCTGCAATTTTTTTTATTTTTATTTTGTAGGTTATTCTACGACGCTTTATCAACCTCTTAGGTTATTTAGCGTCTGAATGAGAGGACAGTGATAATGCCTGTGAAATGAGTCCGGGGTTCAGGGTTCACCACCGAAAGTTACCCAGCATTTGCTTATATTCGGTTGAGGGAAAATGCCGATAAAAACCTCAACCTGGTAACTTGCCCCGACCGGGAATCGAACCCGGACCACCTGGTTTCTCGGCCAGACGCGCTAACCGTTATTCCACAGGTGTAGACGAAATTTTTTTCTATTGACATGAGTATATTTCTGTCGTATGGCTGTCAGCTTGACCCAAGTCTTAAAATTGAAGAGTCTAGGTTTTCAAAGGTCAGACCAGAATTGAATCCTTGTACTTAGGCTCATATTGACCCATTGCTATCATTGATCCAGCTTCCAGTCCGACATGTGGCCTGGGTGACATTTGTGAATCCGATGCTAACAGACAGGCGGGCCATCCTTCTCAGTTCTGACAAAGTCAAATTTTATTCTCAGCTGATATAGCCCAGGTACCGAAGCACCAAGTTCTGCCAACAGGTAATTCCATTTCAAATAAACAATCACAATTTTAACTGGATTTAAGTGAGATTCTGGTAAGCTGGCATCCTGTTCTTTAAACTACAAAATCTCCACTTTAAAGTCTTTATTGAAAAATACACAAATAAAATGTTGCCAATCTATGTAACATTAACGCAAAATTGTTTTAAAATATGCTACGATAGCACATTACATTAAATAAGACAGATGTATTTACTTTATTTTCATTTTTAATGTATCATTTATTTTATTTTCTATTAATGTTCTTACGTAATCCGTCGTTCCTTACAAGCAGTGTTTATGTTCATTAGACGACGAACATAGATGTATAATATTAAAACCTGATCCTGAACTACAAGGTCAACACATATTTGGCAGTAAACAACGTTCCTTGACTTTGTGATGTTTTAGTATACCTCCATCTTCGGCCACTATCAACGAAGCCTCACTGTATACTTTCGTGTTGCAGTCAACTTAACTCATCGGTCCCCAAGATGCTATCAGGTGATATGTATCGACTACCGCTTCATCCCCACTCCTCAAACCTTGCAGTATTGAGAGTCCTCGGCATCACTTCATTTCACTCCTTTGATTTGATTACCTGGTTGGGTTTTTTTTTTTTTTTCCAAGGTTTTCCCCAACCAAAAGGCAAATGCCGGGTAATCTTTTGGCGAATCCTCGGACCTCACCTCATCTCACTACATCTCGCCAAAATATTGTAAAAAATTGCAGAAAATTGTAAAAATTGTAGAAAATTACTAAATTGTAAAACTGTAAAAACTGTAATATATTGTAAAAATTGTAATTGTAATATTGTAAAATTTTGACTTGTTCCACATCTTAAAGCTTCATTGCTCATGTAAGATCTATGGAATATAATAAAAGAACGAATGAATGAATGAATGAATGAATGAATTGCGGGCTGTATTCAGCAGTGATTTGACGCTACGTATTCCTTTGAACACGCCTGGTCCACAGTATTAAATAATTAGGTTAGTTAGAGATCTTCAATAAAGAGTGAGAAGCAATTATCATTATTTAAATAAATTAATTAATAACTGAATAAATAAATAAATAAAAATGTAACATTATAGGCTCTTCACATTTAATGTTTCTACTCCATGGAACCACTAGAGCGTTTGAAAACCCTCGACCTGGTTATATATTTCTTCGACTTGGCAATAGCAGACACACTGCGGGGCCCTATGATGTGGCGTTAGCACGACGCCGAACCTCTGTCTAAGATAATTCAGAAATCATATTCAAAACGGAATAACGACAAATGTCCATGTCCTAGTGGTATTCGAACCACTGACACAGCTATTCTTAGCCGCCGCCGTTTACATTACAGCTGAAAAGTGACAAAGGAACTGTGAAATATTTATATATTTGTGTTCGGATTTCGGAATTGATTCCTTTATGATCTCTATAATCACACTATACGACAGAATGGAGAAAGTGAAGGTTGACATTAAAGCTAGCCGTCACGTGATAATCACCATAGCAATCACGCTAATTAATAATTGACGAGCTGGTTGCGGCTTGGTCATATGCACCAGTGGGAGCGCCAGCAGTTGTACGGGGAATTCCTCCCACTGGGATAACAATGAAACCCTCCAGGGATTCCCTTAAGTCTGTGAAAGTCAAGGTTTAATATCACCACGCAGAAAGCGTCGAGGATACACCAGAAAGCCATCCGCAATCAACACAGATTGTAATTCTAAACCAGCACTTCGATAAAGCACATTTCCTCTATTTACACTTTGAACATCCTCAGTAACCCTTTGTTTCCTCGTTTCTCAATCTAACTTGCCAGACAGTACAATAATACTATTAATAATAATAATAGTAATACTAATAATAATAATAATGATAATAATATTACAATTATGATTAATTGTCATCTCCATCACCATCAATTCCATCACAGATTTGTGAATTTAATAGTGAATGGATGGTGCAAAATATTTAGAATATTCAATCGTATTATATTGAGACAAAATCTCCGAAGTTTTGCAAATAATGTAGTATAGGCCTACAATCATACACTACCAGCAAATTTTTCCCCACTTTCTGTTTCTTTTTCAATGATTGACGGTTTTCATTAGTCTTTATTAATGAGCTAATTAGCTCAGTATCTTAGTTTTAAAACTATCCTCTTGCCTCTGTTTTTTCGTGCAATTTATAATGCGTTAAGAAAATATCGAGATGAACCCTAACAGAAATGGTTCAAGAGATTACCACCTCTAGCATACATTTCGGATTTCGAAATTCTGTCGTTCACTTGCCAACGTAGTCTTGGCATTAGCGGTACTCCTTAAATCTCCGGCTATCATCGGGAACTTGGGTTTGGCAGTGCTTCTTTCCTACTTTGACTCTACGACAGCATCTGTTGTAAGATGAGACGGTAGTGCAGCCCACTTAATTTGTGTGGACATTAAGAGAAAAATTGGGACGGTGTCGGGTGTAGTTCTTGGTAGCTCAGTCGGTAGAGCATTCGTGCTCTAAGGGAAGGGTCCCGGGATAGATACCCGGCCCCGGAACATTTTTTCCCTCGTAATTATACTAGCGTTATTACTCCAATAACACTGATCAACAATGATTTTGTTAAATGTACAGTCTCTGCTGTTTCTTATGTAATCTCATCTACTGATTCCAAAAATGAAGTCGGAATTTTTCTACCACCCACCATTTTTTTGTAGTTTTATAAAAATTGATTTATTTTAATTACTATATACATTCCTTAACATACTACTCGAAATAAAATATTTCACATATTTCATTTTATTGCTTTAACAAATTATTATTGACCTATAACTTTAGATCATTGTTGCCTGTGAAGTCAGAATTCATAAAAATGAATTTTTATTCCTCGTTAGACTGCGAGAGTTGGTATTAATTCTCAGTTGAGTTGGAACTTACAATCATGAAACAAGTTTTATAACTCATGTTTTCTTTGTCCTAATTTTAAGTGTGGTAAACGTATCTTAGAAAGTGAAACATACCTTGAAATACTGTATAAATCACAAACAATTTTTGTTACGTTTGTGGTTAATTAACTTTGAAAGCACAGAAGTGCATTTTACTACACTAGTTAAAAGAGTTTACGAGTGTTATTTTAATTGAAAAATACATGAGGACAGGAACTGGGTCCCTGAAATCTGTTGTACTCCATGTAATTCTATTAGCCTAACTGGTTGACTAAGAATCATTCAAAAGACTGTTCCTTTATAGGAACAACATATCAGAAAATTACAGAGAACTTGTCAGCTGGCTGATTCAGAACTATAACGTGATGGAGTGTCATGTATCTCTCTGAATAACATCTATTTTTTCTTTCCTCAAAACCTTCGGATTTGTTACAAGGCATCAATACTAGAAAGGTCTGAAGCACTTTTCATATAATAATTCAAAAACCTTGGGTGACAGAGAAATTGTGAAAACAGATCTGAAATCAGCACGAAAAATACAGTAAGAATCACACATTATTTATTTTTTAACAAAAATTATATTTAATTTTGTTGACCAGTGTAATTTGAGATATTAATATCCGTCATTTTGTTTGGAAACGCTATATGTAGGATTTTTTTAAATAACGTCTATGTGAAATTTATTGAAATAAAATGCAAACAAGAACTAAAGGCTGATATTTTATTCTTTTGAGGTGAAGTAGATTGAAATAGATAACAACATCCTTTACTAGTACGTTACACATTTCGTAAGTCTATTTGAGGTCTCATACTCGATGCATGAAACGAGAATCACTGAATTCAATTGTTAGAATACAATGCAACACATCTCGCCATATCCACCCCACACAGAAATTCTACTGCCTCCAGCCCATTCCCCACTTTCACCATATTTTTAGCATTGGGAGTTGATTTCGTATTATTGTATGGCACAGAGAACGAGCCTGAAGGCATGTAGAAAGCGAAACCATGGCAACTGCAGATAAAACCGAAGACAAAAGAAAACCGACACAAGAAATGTGCAATTCACATTATTTCCGTAGGCGGCGTTAAAATGGCCCTAGCAGATGTAGATGATGACGCAATAGTAGGAAGAAATCGATGTATCGAAGTAGAGAATCGATTCTCAACTCTCGCGCCTGGAACAGCAAGTGGAGACAATGGCGTAGGATGGTTCGGCGACCGCAATTAGGAGTACAATTTCGCCGCCACAAGTTGTAATTTCCATTCACAATTCGGTCCGCCATGTTTCACGGCCGGTGCTTTCATTAGAAAATGGGAATGAGCGGGGGTACAAATTATTTTGCTTCCGAGTTCTGTATTTTTTGACTGGGTCATTCTGTCAGCCCGACCAATCATGGGACTCTCACACTGTGGCAACAGATGGCCGGGACACTCATAAAGTCTCGTCTGTTGCGCTATTTAATAATTAACTTCGCATTGCTGTTGTTGGAATTATGACGGACAAGCCAGAATGACTAGGCTACCAACAGCAAAAATGGGCTTCGTGCAAAATGCAGACCAATTCATTGCGGCTCTGAAAATGGGTAAGTGCATAAAATCGCGGTAATTGAATATTCGAACCATATTTGTTTATTTGAAACCGTATTTCAGTACTAATTATTAGAATTCCCCTATTTTGTTATTTTCCTTTCTCTTTCTCTCTATTTTCCTCTCTCTCTCTCTCTCTTTTTTACAGCGCAGTCACTGAACATCAGTGATGTCGTTAATAAAATTTCTTCTACAAATTTTCGTTTATTTGTAGATGATTTAATATTATTTATGTATCAAGTACGCAAAATAGAGCTTTAGCGGACAATTTCAGCGATTTTGGACGAAACATAGCATACAATAGTTTTTAGTAAAAGCTATCTAAATTGTATGAAATAAAATAAAGTAAAATTAAATATAAATAATGCATTAGTGTTCAAGTTCGTAGCGAAAATAAATACTTGGTTGCTATGGAAACATGGACAGCAGACGAATGAAAGTAGGTACAGAAAAAGGCTACGAACTTATATAATCCAATGTAAATACCGGGACATCATTTTATTTTTACTAACATTTCTAATATTAACCTGGCTATATCTTTGGATTAACGGTTGAGGACCAGATAGACTGTTTGTTACCCTCTTCCAAGACCGGAGTTTGATGATACTAGTATAAAATACAAACAAATCACTTTACTAGGTATAGGAGGGAAGAAAAGTAGTGCATCCATTTACGTAAACTGGGAACTATTACGATTTTGAGTTTGATAATTTTCGTTAGGATTTTATTTCATCAAAATACAGTACAGTATTAACAATAATAGTCTTTTTACTCACTAACTGAACTCTCCAAGCGGAAGAATTCATTATGCAAAGTATAGTACACTGTCTGCAGCACATTTGCATACAATATGAAGAGTGCAATTAAATTGAAAAATAATGAAAATCTGGTTATTTTAAACAAATTGTTGAAAATGGTGGACGTTCATTTCGGCATAGGCTTCAGTTATTTTAAGAATATCTTCTGAAATTTAATGTATTTTTTCTTGAGTGTAATTCTTAAATTCTTCTATTGTTATGTTTAGCAAACACAACTGTTTTACAGTAACCCCAAAAGAAATAATGCAAAGCACTCAAATCAGTCGACATGGTGGGCCATAATTCTGCGCCTGTTGAAGTAGTTCTGTACCTACTTAATAACAGAATACTTTAAGTACTGTAAATTCAATTCTACCCGATACGCACAGATAAATTGACTCATATAAGCTATCTACTGTCCGTCCAAGTTGTTATGTCGCAGGGTTGCAGAAAGAGGGAAATCAAGTGAAAGTTACTTACCTAACGAAGACATCTTATTTAAATTTATTTTAAACACTTTATAATATTACGTAGACGTCTAATTCCTAACAGCAAATGTTCCCAGAAAAAAGCTAAGACAGCCGAGGCATTAGCCTTTACAGAGGGGCGAGCAGAAACGGGTGGGGGAAACAGGAAAGTGGCGTAACCAAACGGACACAATACCTGTGCGAAAATATCATTAATAATTAATGCACTTTATTCACTTGAAAATACGACCATACTGTATATCTGGAACGTATTATAGTCAGTCACTCAGTACTGAACACTGTGACCGTAAGGGGATTTGATGCATATACGGCTTTGGATCTGTGTGGAGAACGTGTGGAAGTTTACTAGTAGAAGGGATGGGGTGAAGTACATTCAAAATCTTAAGTACAATAAAAATTGGAGTAAAAATAAAATGATGTCCCTGTGTAAAAGTCATAGTCAGTCACTTGACATGTTCTCACCGCAGCTCCATCTGATAAACATAATGATACAATGTTTTGAATGGATTTTATAAAATAATGAAAAATTATAAATTTTATATTTATATATTCTTATTGTATAGTAGACATAAAACGAATTGTATTACATACTTCTTAATTTAAGTTCTGGAATCCGCCCTTAAACACGAATTCTAATCTTTCAGAGGTCAGCTAAAACTTTATCTGTTTATATTATATTTTATATTACAATTATTTACTTACTTACTTACAAATGGCTTTTAAGGAACCCGAAGGTTCATTGCCGCCCTCACATAAGCCCGCCATCTGTCCCTATCCTGTGCAAGATTAATCCAGTCTCTATCATCATATCCCACCTCCCTCAAATCCATTTTAATATTATCTTCCCATCTGCGTCTCGGCCTCCCTAAAGGTCTTTTTCCCTCCGGTCTCCCAACTAACATTCTATATGCATTTCTGGATTCGCCCATACGTGCTACATGCCCTGCCCATCTCAAACGGCTGGATTTAATGTTCCTAATTATGTCAGATGAAGAATACAATGCGTGCAGTTCTGCGTTGTGTAACTTTCTCCATTCTCCTGTAACTTCATCCCGCTTAGCCCCAAATATTTTCCTAAGCACCTTATTCTCAAACACCCTGAACCTATGTTCCTCTCTCAGAGTGAGAGTAAAAGTTTCACAACCATACAGAAGAACCGGTAATATAACTGTTTTATAAATTCGAACTTTCAGATTTTTGGACAGCAGACTGGATGATAAGAGCTTCTCAACCGAATAATAACACGCATTTCCCATATTTATTCTGCGTTTAATTTCCTCCCGAGTGTCATTTATATTTGTTACTGTTGCTCCAAGATATTTGAATTTTTCCACCTCTTCGAAGGATAAATCTCCAGTTTTTATATTTCCATTTCGTACAATATTCTGGTCACGAGACATAATCATATACTTTGTCTTTTCGGGATTTACTTCCAAACCGATCGTTTTACTTGCTTCAAGTAAAATTTCCGTGTTTTCCCTAATCGTTTGTGTATTTTCTCCTAATATATTCACGTCATCCGCATAGACAAGAAGCTGATGTAACCCGTTCAATTCCAAACCCTGCCTGTTATCCTGAACTTTCCTAATAGCATATTCTAAAGCGAAGTTAAAAAGTAAAGGTGATAGTGCATCTCCCTGCTTTAGGCCGCAGTGAATTGGAAAAGCATCAGATAGAAACTGGCCAGTACGGACTCTGCTGTATGTTTCACTGAGACACATTTTAATTAATCGAACTAGTTTCTTGGGAATACCAAATTCAATAAGAATAGCATATAATACTTCCCTCTTAACCGAGTCATATGCTTTTTTTAAATCTATGAATAACTGATGTACTGTACCCTTATACTCCCATTTTTTCTCCATTATCTGTCGAATACAAAAAATCTGATCAATAGTCGATCTATTACGCCGAAAACCGCACTGATGATCCCCAATAATAATAATTATTATTAGCAAAATAAATAAATAAGTACAAATGTTGGCATATTAAAAGTTGCCATAACGACTTTAGCGGCTTAGGCTGCTTGTATACCAAAAAAGTATTTACAGCAATTCATAGTTGACAATATTGTTTTCATCTTCAAAATGATTTAAATAGATTAAATACATGTAAACGAATTTAATAAATTATCGTTTAATATAAATATGTGTAATGCAATTACATTCTCAACAAGCTCAGAAAAATTTCCATTTCAGTATTGCATCAAAGGTATTAAGCTATATGGTGTTTCAAATAGGGTAAATAGAAGAAAGTGGAAACTAAAAATATAATAGTTCAGTTTTCGCATTTAATAACTTGTAAATTGAAATTAAAATTTGTCTAAAATTTGAACAGGTGACCATCAATACCTCACCTAACTATGGTGAAAAAGAAGAAAAATTAAGTTATTAATTTGAGTTCTATGAACGCAAAACATATTTGGCGATTCACAGGTTACACTTGCCCCCAGTGCTGGGGCTAGTGTAACCTAGTGCCTTTCTGCAGCAAAGATCATAACATGTCTTGGAGCGAGTGGATATGAAAGAACATTACAGTCTCTATAGAATGAGAATTTTATATTTTGAGCATTTAATACGCTGCAAATATTTAAACGACAAAATTACACACTAATTAAATAAAGAAACATTCTTTATTTTCCTAAGAACTTTTGCTAGACATCGGCGTAGCTCTATTGGCTAAGGCGCTTACCTGCCAATCCAGAGTTGCGCTCGGTTCGATTCCCGCTTGGGTTTTTTCTAAGATTTTCCCCAATCGTAAGGTAAATGTCAGATAATCTATGGTGAATTCTCGGCCTCATCTCGCCATATATAATTTCACTATCACTAATTTCATCGACATAACCTCGTAGTTGATACAGCGTCGTTAAATAACCAAGTAAATAAAAAGAACCACTGCAAATATTGAAACTATAACATGACACACAAACTAAATAAAAAGCATTCTTTAGGTTCCTAAAAACTTTTTCATATGACAAAAATTTAATTAACCATGAGACACACAGAATGGAAATTTTATATTGTCAGCATTTAATTCTCTGCAAATGTTTAAATGATAAAATGACACAATGTAAAAAAAAAAAAAGAGTTCTTTATGTTCCTAAGAACTTTTGCTTAAAACAAATTGAAGGAATCAAAAGAAATGAGTGATGTTACACTTATCCCAGGCAAAGATTTTGTTGGGGTAAGTGTAACCCATAACAGTTTTCATAACAACAGTGAATTTATTGCCCAGAAACTTTAGTACGCTTGTCTGTATGTGTTAATTAGGAATTACTTACCTCAGCGGTTTTATGTTAGAAATAAAAATCCGTTGTACACTAATGAAATAAGAAGACGAGCATTAACTTGAACATTAACCTACGTAGTTCTTTATTTGCGCACTTCCTCAGCTCAAGTGGCGCGGAAATCTTTCCACTCAAGAATATTTGTTAAGTACAGCAACTTCTAGTAGCATGAACATTCGATATTTGGAATTACGTTACAAATTCGCCTCTTTGCGTTTAACGGGATGAGTTACTCTTGATCCAAATTTACACTTACAGGGTGGTCCTCTCAAAATCAGTGCATTTAAGGAAAGCTTGAGAATAATAGTCTGAAAATGTAATTGTAGGTGCAGTGTAATTATCTAAGTTGTGTCATGTAATTAATTAAGGTGATATGTAATTACCTACAGTAAGTTGATAATGGTCGGGTTTAATAGAAGTACTTATAAGTTAGGTTTACTTTTGCTTATAGTAGGCGTTATTAGAGCGTAGTTTATATTTATAGTCCTAGGTTTATTCCATCTATTTATTTATAGTTAGAATTAAATTTATGTTTATTTTTAATTTTTACTGCTATAATTATTGTAAATTTTATTAATATAATTATTGTTATGTTATTATTGTATATTATACAGGGTGTTTAAAAATACGGAGCATAATTTCAGGTATGTATTTCCCACATGTAGACAATCAAAATAGTTCATTACAACATGTGTCCGGAAATGCTTCATTTCCGAGTTATGGCCTTCACAACATTGAAATTCACCGGAACGTTTTTCTTTCCGCAGGTCGTTGCCGTCAAAGGAGACAATAAGAGGGCACTCTGACAGTTCATTCCTAGGCGAAGGTTACATTGAGTGTTGTGTAGGCGTTAGACTGTGCGACATGTATTCAAATCAAGAGCTGGCAGAGATACACTGCATGTACGGTAAGGCGGACGGCAATGCTGCGCTGGCTCGTCGTTTGTACCAGGAGAGGTACCCACAGCGACAATGTCCAGATCGGAAGACATTTGTACCATTGTCTCCATTACCGTCTGTGCGAGTATGGAAAATTTAACTCTCCTGGTTTGGGAAGGGGACGACCAAGATCTACAACTCCAGAAGTACAGGAGGAGATTCTGGAGGCTGTGAACATGACTCCTTCTATCAGCACACCAAGAGTAGCGTTGCAAGTCAATGTTCCTCATACGACTGTCTGGAGACTGTTGAAAGAGTATCAATTGTATCCTTATCATTTGCAACGTGTACAGGCCCTGTCACCAGCAGATTACCCTGCACGAGTTAGGTTCTGTCAGTGGTTCTTGCAGCAGTGTGGTGTAAATTCGAACTTTCCTGCCTTAGTATTATTTACAGATGAAGCATAGTTCACACGAGATGGCATAACAAATTTCCACAATCGGCATGTATGGGCGTATGAAAACCCACGTGCAACTGTTCCATCTATCACCAGGTGCGGTTCTCCCTCAACATGTGGGCCGGTATCATTGGTGATCGATTAGTTGGACCTCATGTACTTGTTAACAGACTTACTGGGCAGGCGTACACAAACTTCCTGGAAAACACCATACCTCATGTTTTAGAAGACACTCCACTGATCAATCGTCAACACATTCACTTCTTGAATGATGGCGTTCTGCACACTTCAGTCGTACGGCTGGCCGGTACTTGGATCAAGGTTTCCTGATCGATGGATAGGTAGAGGTGGCTCAATTGCTTGGCCTCCACGCTCACCTAATCTGAACCCTCTCGATTTCTACTTGTGGGGTCATTTAAAATCATTGGTTTATTCGTCTCCGGTGCCTGATTTGGAATCCCTTCGGAATCGAATTGTGGCATGTTCTGAGGACATACGCAATACTCCTGGAGTTTGGGATCGTGTTCGCAGGTCAATGAGACATCGATGTGAGGTCTGTATTCAAGCAGGAGGTGGACATTTTGAACATCTTCTATAATGACAACGACCTGCGGAAAGAAAAACGTTCCGGTGAATTTCAGTGTTGTGAAGGCCATAACTCGGAAATGAAGCATTTCCGGACACATGTTGTAATGAACTATTTTGATTGTCTACATGTGGGAAATACATACCTGAAATTATGCTCCGTATTTTTTAAACACCTTGTATATCACTGCCACCGAGTGTATACCCAATTGTAGTGTTAATAAATACATACACATAGACTATTATTGCAGACCACAGAAACGGTTAGCGTGTTCTGCCCGTGAAACCAGGTGGTCAGGGTTCGATTCCCTGTCGGGGAAAGTTACCTGGTTGAGGTTTTTCCGCTGGTTTCCCTCAACCCAATATGAGCAAATGCTGGGTAACTTTCGGTGCTGGATCTCGGACTCATTTTATCGGCATTATCACCTTCATCTCATTCAGACGCTAAATAACCTAAGCTATTGACAAAGTCTCGTAAAATAACCTATTAAATAAAAAAATACTACTGCATTTTAATGTTTCTTTAAATTTTAAATATGGATTTTTCTAACAAGTAATATTAGAAGTGGTTGCAACAACACATAGGGCCTATAGTACATAAAGTGATTTCGTACAAAACTGATCATAATATATAACTACATAAATCGTAAAATTCACAAATTTAATCAGACATCTTACCTCTTCGGTTTACAGAAAAAGCCACTTGTGTACAATAAGGGAATTATCATCTTATATTGGAGCACAATAAATGTTCTTCTAATTGCGGCTATTGAATGATTGTTGAAAAAAATAAGCCACTAATAGAGTTGTTATTGGTAATATGATATGTAACTAAATTGCTGTGATACTCGTATAAACGGTAAGTATGAAGTACCATCTTATAACAAATATGTCTCTTCTTTTAGACCAACATTTTATTCGAATCGAATGCTATTTAGAGTTTCGTATGTGACGTGGAAAGCCGAAGATCAGTTTTCGCCTAGCATTAAATTACTTTAAATGTTTGATAATATCTACAGTATCCATACTTTATTTTATTCTAAACATTCTATATCTGGATGCTTCAGAACTGACTAGGATAACTGTATCAAAGTGTTGTGTGTTATATAAGTCATACGATCCGTTCATATTAAATATGAAAACGTATAGTGTTACCGATTATTTGCAATTTTGGGCGACGACAAAACCGCCGATGCGTTTCAAACAGTTGTTCATAGAGCGCGTCCATGCATCGATCACCGAGCAGGACACAAAACTGAAAGCGTGTAATTTTCCTGCTCGAAAAGGGATGTACAAATTACCCAGTATGGCTCACTTTCACTCTTTCCGATAGTGTCTCCACAAGAGAGACCCAATTCTGAGATCCCCATTTCGTGTTGATGTAATAACTAGTCAAGGAAACCCACAGCATGCTTTGGTTAAAACCAAGTAATCGTATAAATTCTTGTATCCTGTAATATCTGTGGTGTGACACCCCATCAAAGATCAAGACCGACCAGCTGGCTATTGGCCTCAAGCCCACATGTCTCAGCATAAGTATAAGATCATCCAGTCGACGAAGGTATCGTGTGGTTAGCACGATGATCCTCCCAGCTAGCTGGTTTTCATAACCAAATCCTTGCATAATTTTATATTTTAAGTATTTCATTGAATAGAAGTAATTTATACAAGTCCACCGCTGTGAAGTAACGGTTAGCCATCTTGGTCGTGAAATGAGCGGATTCAGGTTCAAATTCTAGTCAGGACAAGTAACCTGGTTGGGTTTCTTCTGGGGGGTTTTTCTTTAACCTCTCGAAGTAGAACTGCTGGGTAACTTTCGGCGTTGGAATCAGACTCATTTCATTAGTATCATTTTCATTAATCAGCTCAATAGTTTACAGGTCGACTAGAGGGACATTGCGAACGTGGTTCCAGGATCTGCCTATAAGCGACATCTGTCCGCGGGAGCTGCACATATCCAGCGAAGCCTCAGAAGCTTTAATGAGCGGATTGCTGGTGATCTGAGGAGTTTAGGTCCTTGGAAAAATGGCGCGTAGGTGCTTTCGTTGTCTCCATCTGATATTTGTTATTGAAGAACTGTAGACAATCACTTCGATTCATCCTGTCTTTACATTCAGCGGAGCTAGTCTTCAACAAACAAGAAAATTAGTCTTTAAATTTTATTTATAGGCCTACAGGTTAGACCTATCCTCTGATTTAAAATTGTAAATTACATTTTATTAAACGACGCTCGCAACTGCCGAGGTTATATCAGCGTCACCGGTGTGCCGGAATTTTGTCCCGCAGGAGTTATTTTACATGCCAGTAAATCTACGGACATGAGCCTATTGCAGTTAGGTACACTTAAAGGCCATCGACTTGATTTATAGTCACAAATACAATGTGATTTTGTGGTATAAAACATATCAATGAACGAAATATTTACTTTTGGTACTCAAAAAGAATATTTTGTCCACAGAACTCACGCTTTGCATTAAATCAAACCGAAACTAAGACCGGAGCTACATAGCGGCTTTCTCTACAATCTATTTCAGTTTGAGTCTTCTAGGGAGCAGCAAAAATTAAAAACTGAACATGTTCAAAGGCACACTATGCTGAATGTACAACAGTCTCCCCTACGCGTTACTTTAAACATAGTCACCATGCATTTAAATACTATTATAGTCGCAGGAAGTCGCAGGTTCTATTCCCGCTAGAGATTGTGTAATTTTTCTTTCATACCATGGCGTGATTGTGACTATAATAGTATTTAAATTCATTAATATGTCACATCAACGGACGTATATACGTCACCAAACATCGTAAGATGAAGATAGTCACCATGCTTGTACAAACACTTGTTACAACGGTAGACCAAGACATCGATATACAATGCTTGTCCAAACACTTGTTACAACGGCAGACCAAGGCATCAATGCGAGCATAGAAGAAATCTGCGTCAAGTCCCAGAAGTCACATCATGATGGCTTTGTGAACGACTGTATCGGTATTGAATCGCTTACTACCCAGTGCTTCTTCAATTGTCCGAAGAGATGTAAATCACTGATCGGGGCCGTAGGGTTGATGATCCAGTACCTCCCACTGGAAGCGCCGTTTCGTACCGTACTTCTCAACAAGTTGACGATGAATTCCTGCTGATGAGATGCTTTTGAGTACCAAAAACCGGATCACACTACGCAATTCCACTTTCGACCATGTTTACGTGCGCGCAACCATCTTACAACACTCATATTGCGAGTGTTTGGCGCTACATATGCGTCATCTAACAGCTGCATGATAAAGTTGTAGTTTGTTGCTACGGTCCTGGTGGAAAATTCGGACAAGAGAGGGAATGTGTCACCCGTGAGAGCTCTTGTCACAGTAATTTTAGAATTACCCTCGTACTTCATGCAGTGAAACTGAACTTTCTATCCAAACGCTCTTGATACGCGTGGCAGCATCGTGCTGTTGAAGTACTATCTCCGGCTACTCGAATTTCTCCCACTGTGCTTTTTTTTTCTATAACCGGTTCTGAACACTCACCTCGGTTAATCATACAGCTGAATTTTTTTAATGGATATCTGTATTGGTAGGCGGACAATCATGGATATTACTGCCTAACATTGTGGTATATTTAAGTGAAAGAATATGATCGAAGTCGGAAAAGCTGAAAGGAGGGAGGTAACTTGAATTTTAACCTCACCGCTCATCGAGTTTCTGTTTATTGGGCGGATTCTAATACTTATAGATAGGAACCACCGACCACTTGATATCTCTGCATAATGCAATTATGACTAAACCTTTTAAAAATTATACTTACCATCAGACCACAATCATAGTGCATAATTTTATTCGAGTTAGTGACCAACCATGCTCCCAATTCGCACGTACTCGTCTATTATTTAAGATTAGGAGCAATCGTGAGTCTGTGTGATTGGCGATCCATAGTACAGATATGGTTGATGGTACTGTATTCAACTGTCCAATCTAGCGTTTCACAATACACCACAAATGCTCAGTAGGGTTGAGGTCTGGGGACTCTGGGAGCCAGTCCAAGTGGCGAAAAGAATCATGGATAGTCTGTTTCAGAAACGGACGTACCGAAGTATCGTTAGCCTACAAATTTGACCTTAGGCAATTACAGATAAATCTGCAACCTCACCCATCACTGTCGTACAGCCACTGGTAACTCACACCGATACAGAACCGTGCTTTCTGCTTTTATCATTGCTATTTTCTTTTTTTTTCAATTTCAGTGTAGCGTAAGAATACCTACTGCATAAAAGTAGAAAATCCTTCTTTTCCTTCAGTGTGCGGAGAGTTAGCAAAAGTAAATTAATATGAATTTAAAATTATCTTGTAATTTTTTCTTCATTTCTAAAGATTCGTCCTTGAATTTGCACTACGTGAAGCTGACACGTTTCTCACATGAATGTTGCATTTAAACTCTCCCAATGACTCCCGCATAAAGGTGTGGTGTGACTTGCCTTAAGAAGGTCTATAAATTAATCAGTTGTTTTCATTCATTCATTCATTCGTACGCCAGTTCGCTCGTACATTCATTCAACATTCACTCACTAACTCACTAATTCCTTCACTAATTTTTTACTCATTAATTCACTCATCCACCCATTCATTCGGTCATTCACCCACTCACTCATTCCAGTCACTCTTTTAAATTTTAATGTTACTGTTTTTTACTTCACATAATTAGGAATATTAAATCCAGACGCTTGAGATGGGTAGATCATGTAGCACATATTGAAGAATCCAGAAATGCATATAAAGTGTTAGTTGGGAGGCTGGAGGGAATAAGATCTTTGGAGAAACCGAGATGTAGATGGAAGGATAATATTAAAATGGATTTGAGGGAGGTGGGATATGATGGTAGGGACTGAATTAATTTTGCTCAGGATAGGGACCGATGGCGGCAATGAAACTCCAGGTTCCTTAAAAGTCATACCACCACCACCACCACCACCACCACCATATTACTACCAATATTATTAAAACCACTACTACAACTACTGTGTATTAATTGAATGCAGAGTTGTAATTCAATGATTAAGAGTAATTTAAATTTCTGAAACAATTGTTTTGTCTGCAGAACCGTCATTTTTCTCTGATAATTTTTCTCAGAAAGTTTTCCATGCATTCTACTGAAGACAAGACTGCTGTTTCTTATACATAGAACTGAGTGCACTTCATAATAAGGGCGTACCATTTTAATTACAGCAGGCGAGACCAATTTCTTGGAATTAAACTACAATTATATCGTGCTCTGAATCAATGTGTCTCTTGACCTATTTGTCTACCTGGTAATTAAGTTCTATCTCCATAACCTTCATATTTGCATGACACTTCTTATTTTAATTTAATTATCATTACATCCTCATTATGTCCTGTAACTCAACAAAGTGAAGGAGTAGACTACGTAGGCCCACTATTATTTATATTCTAGAGCGTTTATACATGTTGTATTTATTTTTGTCTAAATAACTGAAAGTTCATAATAGATCATATTTATTAGTCGTGTCGTAAATATTTGCCAAAATTTACTCGAAATTAGTAATTTTTTTACAAGATTACAAGATTTTTATTGTAAGCAAAAATTACATATAATAACAAAGATTTTACAATACTATTGTAATACTCGCATATGAATATTCTTCAAAATTCGAAATTGATTACAAATCTCATAGTCAAATAGTCTACATGTTACAAATTATTGTATAAATACAAGGTAACTGGGTCACACCCGAAAAAGCAAGATACATGTGCCTATTCCTTAACTCGTATGAATTAACGTGAACCGCTCCCTTTTACCCAGTATAAAACACATATACTACCATAGGTTATATCCTTTTAAGGAGTTAGGTACGGCTTACAGCAGTAAAATTTTTGGAAATATTCAACATTTTTTCATCACTACTGTATCATGTATAATAATGAAAATTGGTATGTGTAAAATACTGTCCTTCTGCTATATGAAAAAAAAATATTTTTACGATTTAAAAAATATTATATATATAAATATATATATATATTTATATTTATTTTACAATTTCAAAATGGTGGCAGTTCACTGTGCAGTGATGAAGCCTTTCCCTCATAATTCATAAACTTGTTAGATTTTTTCATGTTCTCTCTCTTTTATTTTATTACTGAAACTCATGTTTATAACATCATGCTCTTTCAAGTACATTCCTTAATAAATAATATATATATATATATATATATATATATATATATTTTATTTCGTGTTAGAAGAAAGTACTGATACTTCACCATTTTTTAAATTAATTTATTTTTTACCAGACAATCTATCAAAGGTAGAGAAGTGGTCTTGCATCATATTGTAGATATAAAATGCATAAATACACACAAAAAATTTCATCACAGAATGTTGGATAGCTTTTGAGTAATGTGGGAAATGCTTCATCACTGCACAGTGAAATGAATTTTGAAAAAAAAAAAAATATATATATATATATTTTTAATTGTAAAAATATTTTTTCATGTAGCATAAGGATAGTGTTTTACACATACCAATTTTTAATTATTGTACAAGATACAGTAATGGAGGAAAAAAATGTTGAATATTTCCAAAAGTTTACTGCTGTAAGCTGTACCTAACCCCTTTAATTTTCAATTGTGACCTATTTCTAAACTTTGTTACATTCTTAATATATAATTTTGTTTATATTAAACAGGCAATATAATGGAACATATTTTAAAGGTTTTTAAAGTATATCTATTTTAGTCGCTTAAAGTCCTACATCATATATAACGACTACTATTGTAGTTACTGTTGGAAATGCTTGTTAGTGTTATAGTAGGAAATTTTGTCTATTATTTCGTGGTAATTGAAATCTAATTCAGCTTGCACCTTTAACTGCAAATTAAGTAGTTATTTTCATTTGTCGAAAACCGAGGGGGAAAAGAACTCAATCAGATTGGTTAGAACCGTGGATCGAACCGGTGACCTCCCGAATGCGAGACTAAGTCATCTCACTCCAATTTCTTTCCTTTTTTCCAATGGCAGGTACTTGACTTTTGTATAATTTTACCTAAGTGTACCCACCTAGGAGGAACAAGCTGTACTTGTAATAGATTCCTTGCTACAGAGCGTTGCCTTTGGTGCACCATGGAAGGTGGTCCACAGAGCACCAGTGTTGATTATGATAATCGGTGGACCAATGCTAGAATGATAGTAGGCAAACGGCAGTACCTCGCGAAAACTTTGTCCACTCAAATTCCACGTGGATTCACCGGTATTCGAACCCGCGTTACCAGCATATAAAGTTGACGCTCTAATCTTTCGGCTAACCGTGAGCCGATATTTAAAAATGTAGCTGTAATACTTCAGGAGAAGAACGCATTAAAATTAAAAAATAAAGTAGGCCTATCATTAAAAACATATAAAAAATTACGTGACATTATTATGCCTTCCTCATTCGTTCATATCGAGGTCAACATGGTGGAATAAGCACAACATATTTTTCAATCCTTTCCGAATCAAAACCTTAATGTAATAGTATACACACATAGAAATATATTTCTTCACTACTTTTGAAGCCCTGTCCTCCAAAATCGTGGATCTAGAAGGAAAAAGAAGACAAGAATGAAAAATATATAACTGTAAGAAGAATTACAGATAGTGATTGAAATAAACCTTGCGCACTTATTCCACTCATGTATCCACCGTGCTACCGCCACAATTAAATTTTGACTTGAAAGATAAATCATACCGGTAAGCAAAATTTTGTCTAGAGTGCTCTCATTATGGGACAGATATTTTATGTTACGACGATCAACGACACGGACTTCTCAGTTTACTTTCGTTCTGGAATGAGCAATTCTAAGAAATTTTATCACTCTCGATCGAGTTTTAACTGAAACACCTCCAATCCATTTGCAAGCGTGGAGAGAAGATGTATTGTATTTTCTAGGAAAAGATGATGTTTACAATTTTAGAGTCGAAAAACTACTGAAAATATCATATTAAGATGATTTTGAGACAGTGTGTGTATTTATTCTGTAACATCCTTTGAATTCTGACTGGCTAAATCTAATGGATCACAAAATACGGCTGGAGGAGTCCTGTATCTTCACACTGTATGTCATTAAAGTCAGTTCGGTTAAGATACATCGTGGTGTTAGGTGGGCGTGGTTCCATTCACCGTGGATAGTTGGTATACTAGAGTACGCCTCCATTGTCCTTTTAACCTCCTTAGGAGCACAGCAAAAAATGAAGCAGCGCTCGGCGTTCTCATAGTAACACGGCGTACATATGACGTCACAAGTGGTAATGCGTTACTCTGACAACAAAACGCGACGGTAGCGAATTCTGCTGGAAGAAGTCCAAACTGCTCCTCCGCAACAATGACTCGCCATGATTAATGGAGCGTCCTCATGACGATAATGACGTCAGAGTGATGTACTGTGACGTAACAGCCACTCAATTAACAACTGAGCCCGTCCCCGGGCGCGAAGTGCAGACCGCAGCTGTCCAACACAGCGGGTAGGTTCGTTCAACATGATCACAAGGAAGATACTCACTACACCAGTAATTTTTAAGTGACAAAAATACATGCCGCCATAGAAGGCAGAGAGATGGATATGAGATCTGAGGCGTAATTGGGCGTGGCTTCGAATCCCGTGTGGGTTGATTATCTGGTTGATATATTTCCGAAATTTTTCCAAAATGTAGTGCCAATATCAGGTGATCCCATGGCAAATCATTGGACTCATGTCATCAATTACAATCTCGATTCACCAATTGTAATAACAAGTACATCACATTAATATGAAAACGAAAAAGATCTATAATTAATCACAATCACAAGAATACTGTCAAACTCTGTAAGAGGAGCAAACTTGCAAGATGTGACATGTCACTTTTCAGAAAATGCTACAAATATGTGTGTATGTAATAAACGAATTCTTTTTCTGTGGTGAAATTTGATAATAATCTATACTTACTTATTTGCTTACGGCTTTTAAGGATCCAGCAGGTTCATTGCCACCCTCACATAAGCCTTCCATCGGTCCCTATCCTGTTTAAGATTAATCCAGTCTCTATCATCATATCCAAACTCCCTCAAATCCAGTTCAACATTATCCTCCTATCTACGTCTCGGCCTCCCCAAAAATATCTTTTTCCCTCCGGCCTACCAACTAATACTCTATATGCTTTTATGGATTCGTCCATACATGCTGCATGCCCTGCCCATCTCAAACGTCTGGATTTAATGTTCCTCATTAAGTCACATGAAGAATACAGCGCGTGCAGTTCTGCGTTGTGTAACTTTCTCCATTATTCATAACTTCATCCCTCTTAGCCTCAAATAAAGTAACGTTGCTAGGTGATATTGAGAACAAAGTGAGTAGTTTTGGGAAAATTGATAAAAACTGGAATAAATTTAATTTCTAAAAAAAATTGTACTTGGGGGAAAAAAATTGGGAAATGCGGATTGGGAGATAGAAATTGGAATAATTTTTTGGAAAAATTTTATTGGGAAAATAATTTTGGGAAAATTGTCCCTCCAACGCATGACCGACTTGTGGAAAACAGGCTCTTTTTTAAAAACTTGTTTCAGATGGTGCAAAACCAAGAAGCACCAGAACACTTAACTTAGAGAAACGAGTCCTCAATCATATTGAAGATAATAGCGGGAGTAGCGTCATAGACATAGCAGCAATTGAAAATATGAGTCATAAGGCAGTGTGGAGAATTCTACGAGAACAACAACTCCTTTGTCCATATCACCTTGAAAGAGTCCAAGGTGTTACAGATGCTTAATTTCCACCCAGAGCAGTATTTTGTACCTGGTTACAACAAACTTGTATTCAGAATCAACACTTCCTTTCTGCTATAATCGTCACCGATGAAGCGAAGTTTACCAGAATGGAGTGCAGATCTTTCGCAATATTCATGTATCAGATGACAGAAATCCCAAAAAAGTTTTGGAAATAAGACACCAACTAAAGTTGAGCATTAATGTTTGGGCTGAAATAATTGGCGACAAATTAATCGGCCCTTTCATTTTACCTGAAACATTGATTGCAGTATCATACTGCGACTTTATAACAAATGACACATGTTTTGTTGGAAAAGGTTCCACTGAACTTAATTCAGCGCATGTGGTTCATGCATGATAGGGCACCGCCTCATTTTCTCTTGCTGCTAGAGAAATTTTAAATCAGAGATTCTCTAATAAATGGATCGAGGAACCAACATTTTAGCCTGCTCGTTCACTTGACTTCAATCCTTTCTACTTATGGGGCCAAATAAAGGCCATTGTGTATTTAAGATCTATTCATAACTTGGAAATTCTTCGTCAGCGACTTGAAGAAGGATGTCAGCAGATAGGCTGACGCCTGGAATATGGGTGAGAGTAAGGCAGTCGATGATGAGGTGCTCAGAAGCCTGTATTAGAGCTCATGGTGGCCATTTTGAACACTTTCTGTAGAAATTAGAAATTTCTGTACAAGAAAAAATTATTGTAAGTTGCAAATAAAACTTTATCATCACAGATATGTACAACACAAAAAACAAAGCGAAATTGTCCATAAGTTTATATAATTTTTTTTCTTATATTCAAGTCATCTATCAAATCCCGAGTATTCACCTTCATTTTTATACACCCTATACAATAAGTAACGTATATTTACAATAGTTACTTTTATTTCCGCCATGTCGTCATACTGTCCCTTGAAATAAATTAAAAGGGACCAGTATGTTGCAATAAATGTAATAAATGCTACATTGCTATTTTTTGCACTCAACAATTATTCTGCATTAATTGGAGTTATGTATTGTAACTAATAAATGACGCATACACGGTAAGCCGTCTTGAAATCGATATGTTCAGCAATTACTGCAGTTAGACTTTATAATGCTATCATAGTGCGTTCTGAAATAATTTTCAGTCAGTCTTTGTAAGTAACATGTAAAGCTATTGCATTTAACCTTTTAATTAATATGTATTGCAAATATTTCTGACTGATTTTCAATTAATATGTTCTACAATCATTGCAGAGTCTGTAATTACTGAATGAAGTAACCTTTGTAGTCCGTGTTTGCAAGTAGCATGTAATAAAATTACAGTCATCGTTTGAATTAAAATGTGATGCAAACATTAAAGACTCTTTTGTAATTAATATATCATACTGCAAAAATTGAGGGGTGTTTAGCAAAAAGTCAGTTGCCCAAATTCAAATTTTGTGGGAATCTTAAAAAAACTTCACAGCATCAACAATAAATTGGCATTTGGCGTTAGTAATTTGTATGATCACACTTCTTAGTTATTACATTAAGTATCTGGAGTATTTTATTTACACATAACGCATAATATTTGGATAATGCGAGCAAAAAATCATTTGGACAAATTACATTTTTACTTGGAAATTTTCAAATTCACCATGCAGAATGCAAAATGCAACAAAACGCACTAGCGCATGCAGCTGTTACTCTGGTGAGATGGTGCTGCCAACACTGTGTAGATCAATGAAACCTGGACAACTGATATTCTTACAAGGAATAATGTGGACTACTGACTTTTTAACAGAAACACAATTTCTTAGAAGCCATTCGACACTGTACTATTGACGTTTATAAAGAGCTGAATACATGTGTTCATGCATGTCCCAGAGGAGCATCTGATGGCCGCTCTAACTAAAATTACCAGATTTAAGACAACTGACGTTTTTGCTAAATGCCCTTCAATTGCATTCAGACATTTTAATTGATGGGTGATATAGTCTTTGTAGTCTTTATAATTAACTTGAATTGAAATATTTTGTCATTCATTGTAATTAAAATATGAGGTAAATATAATAAAATAATTTGGTTTTAATACACGTATGTGTTGCAAACACTGCTCAGACTTTTCAGTTTAATAATTATGTGATCATTGTTGTCTCACTTTTTCAATTAACACGAGCTGAAATAATTTCAGTCAGTCCTTGTAATTTTATTAACATGTGAAAGAACTAGTGCATTCATTTTAATATTAACCTGTGGTGTAAATAGTACAATCTGTTTTACAATTAATATATAAGACTTATTACATATTACAAACAATATTACAGTAAGTTTACTTAATTGTGGGCCTATTAATGTTTGTAAATTTATAGATTTTGAAATGGCATATAACAGTGTTGCAAATGGATAGATTTGGAAGACGATGACTCGTTGAGAAATGTAGTCACTAAAATATATAGCTGCCGCATACACGACATATGTGTGCTAGAGAAATGACACTGCACTGGCCCGTAGTAGCGTTACGCTTTCTCCTCTACTCTACTCGCCTTGAGTTCTTTCTCTATTGCTTTGTTTGACTATTTCTCTTCTTCTTTCTTCATTTCTTCTTTATTTCTCAATTTATTCATTTCGCTATTTCTTCTTTTCCTTTTTGGTGTTTCCTTTCTTCCTCAATTTCTTAATTTCTGTCTCTTTTCTCCTTTTTTATGCCTTCTTTCTTTCTATATTCTTGATTTCTCTATTTATTTTCGTTTCTCCATTTCTTCTTCCATGCTCCATTTCTTGAATGATCTATATATTTTTTAATTTTTTGGTATTTTCTTTCATTCCCCAGTCCTTGACTGCTCTGTTTTGTCTTTTCTTCTTTCATTTCTGCTTTCTTACTGCAGTGAGTGACAACAAGCTTGCATACGAGTGGAAGGACAGCACTTTCAACAACTGCTGGACGTTAGATTTCATAATCCATTTCTGCTTCCGCCGTTGTGGACAGAATTTTACTGGCTGATGTTCGATCTGCCGCCCGGGAGCCAGATATCATGCTACGGCAGCCATATATATATATATATATATATATATATATATATATATATATATATGTTTCACGTGAATTGTACAAAAACTGTTCTACAATGATGATAACAGTCCAATATCAAGTGTTTCATTTGTTACTCTTTGCCGACAACCAAGTTGTGTATGCACAAGATGAAGTTGATATGCCCTACGTAACTAGAAAACTTATGAACGAGTATGGAAAATTGGAACTTATTATAAATTTAAATAAAACATATTTAATATGTTTGTATATGGAAAACATATACAAAACCATTGCATTTGATGGAATTAATAACTGAACGTTTTGAACTCAGCAATACACAGTGATAGTCATGTAATGGACACAGGCATTAAAATTAAAAAAAAATTAAATATTGAAATAAGATAGAATGTTTTTCAATAAAAAGAAAGAAGCCAAAACAAATTATATTCAACAGCTTGGGACAAAATATTCTTCATTGTTCTATATACACTTTTAACACATATATAATCACTGAATGACTTTATGACTACTGTGTTTCTATCATATTAACATAGTAGAGAGTTATAAAGTTAATAAGCAAAATATTCTATCATATATCGGAGAGATTTGGACTGTCACAGAACAGGTAAGTGAAATAGAAACATTTGAATTTGGTTTTCTAATAAGTTAGCAAAAAGAAGTGAGAATATATGGAAGTCATGGGTCCTACCTCCTCAGTGATTAAAAGAATACAGAATAGAGTCGTTAAATGTATGATCACATGATAGAACATATTAACCAGAATATTATGACATACACAGATATTAAACTGATCTCCGAGGGAGAAAAGAAATTGTGTTCACAAGCTCTTAAAATTGACATTTAATGTAATCATTTCAATCTGTCTTTGTGTATAGTCATTGTCGTTGTTTTTTTAATTATTCATATTCGATGAAATCAATGCAATTTTATTTGTAAATTGACATAATTAGAAAGCTAACACTGCAGTGTGTCTTTGTAATTTAAATCTCATTTAATAACTGCTGTCATACAATTGTAATATACATCTGATTTAATCATTGTAGCCATTCTTTGTAATTAATACCTGGAGTAATGCATGCATAATTCTTTGCACTTTTTATTCCTTGCAACATTTTAAATCGTTCTTTTCATTTCAATTCTGATATTGCAATGATTACAGTACTACTTCGTAATTTTATTGACATCCGAATCAATTATTGCGGTCATGCAATGTAACTGACATTAGATTTAAACGTAACAGTCATGAATTATTGTAATTTACATCTGATTTGACCATTGCAGTAATGCAATGTAACTGACAACTGACTTTAATTATTATTGTAGTGATGCATTATATTTTTGACGTTTGACTAAATCGTTGCAGTCACATATTTTAATTGGTATCTGAATCATTATAGTCATTGCAGTCATATCTCGTAACTGACATCCGATTTTTTCGTTACAGTCATTTAAAATTTATATCTGATTTAATTATTGCATGCATTCTTTGTAATTTGATATCTGACGTAAACTTTAAACCTATCTTATAATTATTAATATGTTATGTCATAAATGAAACTATGATTTGTAATTGATATCTCATATGTAAAAATTACATTTCTTTTCTTTTCGTAACTTACATTAGGTACAGAAAATTATTGTGAAACTTAATATTTAATATCCGATACAATAATTGCAGTAATCAGACTTTGTGTTTTATATTCAATGCAATCATTGCAATTAGTTTTTTGTACTTGATTACCGATGCCAACATTGCAGTTAGTCTTTGTACTTGATATCCGATGCCAACATTGCAGTAAGTCTTTGTACTTGATACCCGATGCCAACATTGCAGTAAGTCTTTGTATTTGATATCCGATGCCAACATTGCAGTAAGTCTTTGTATTTGATATCCGATACCAACATTGCAGTTGGTCTTTGTACTTGATATCTGATGCTAAAATTGAAGTAAGTCTTCGTATTTAATATCTGATGTCATAGTCTTTGTACTTGATATCCGATGCCAACATTGCAGTTAGTCTTTGTACTTCATATCTGATGCTAACATTGCAGTAAGTCTTCGTATTTGATATCCGATGTCATAGTCTTTGTACTTGATATCCGATGTCAACATTGCAGCAAGTCTTTGTATTTGATATTCTATGCAATCTGTACAACCAGCCCTTGTATTTTAAATCTAATACAATCATTGTATTCATTTTATTTGTTCGATATCCGATGCAATCACTGCAGTTACTCTTGTATTTGGCGTCTGTAACAATCATTGCAGTCTTGGCATCTGTTGCAATCATTAGAGTCACTCATAGAATTTGATACATGATGCTTTCATTTCAAGCCTTAATTGATATCTTACGTAATTACTACAGTTAGTTTTTGTAATAAATACATGATGCAATCAATGCAGACATTTTTTAAACTGATATCTTATATAATAACAGAATGTATTCTTTGTAATTCACATTTGACGTAATCATCTCTGTTTGTATTTGACATTCTTTGTATTTGATATATGATACTAACACTGCAATAAGCCTTCATAAATGACACGCGATGCAATCATTGCAGTTAATCTTTGTAACTGACATGATATAATCACTGCAGTCAGTCTTGTAATCATTGACCTATGATGCAAACATTGCAGTCAGTCTTTGTAATTGACATCTGATGCAATTGTTGCAGTCAGTCCTTGTACAGTAATCGGTATGTGATGCAATCATTGTAGTCAGTGTGTACTTGGCATATAGCAAATCATTACAGTTAGTCTTCTTACTAACATCTGATACAATCATTGCATTCATTTGTTTAATTATTGACATATGAAGTAATTATTGTTATTATTCCTTGTAAATGGCAACGAATGTGATCATTATAGTCAACCTTTTTATTATTTACATCAGATTTAGATATGGCTATCAGTCTTCGTAAGTAATAGATCGTTAATCATAACATTAAATTAACTATCTATAACCAACATGATTTCATTAATCAGCTTTATCCACAACATCGGCTCGTTCTAGGCCAGTGATGTCAAAGCAAGCGCATTTTTCTGACCTTGACGTCGTGCGCGGGCATCAAGCTCTAGGTATGGAAGGAGGAAGGGTTGTGTATATAAATGAGCAGCCTGTTGGATTAAGAAAACAGTGTACAAACTTCAAACGGAACGTGAAATTTTGTCATTATTTTTATATGGCTTCTTTCTGTTTGATAATGATTGTCTGTAAAACAAAAGTACTAATATCAATTTCTTAATATTGCAGTTGTGATATCCAGTGTCGAAATGTTAAAGGGATTTACTTCATGTTTCTTGTTTCCAGTTCATTGCAGTGTTGTTTGCCTTAGTGTAATTGACATAATTTTAATTGTTCTGTTCAATTGTTCCTGAACGGTTCCTCACTTAAGGCTTGGTCTGGCCCATTACGTCGCTATATGTGCGATAATTGTCCAAAACTACTGATCTGAGAGGCATTCATGAAGCCGATGCTGACAGAGGGTGCTGGGTCCCCTGTAAATTTCGTTATTCTGATTGCACTTTAATGACACTAAAAGCGGCTTTTAGCTAATTATGTCCCATAACCTCCACATTAACATATTGTACAGAGTGTAAGGTAACCTCGTCACCACAACGAAACTTATAATAGATCAGGAGGAGCGATGTTAAAAATCTAAATACACTTTTCTCTAACATTCATTGTCTTAAAAGAAAGTGTTATGTTTCTATGAAGCATTTGGCAACATCACGGCTACTGCAGTAACTCTAGCAAGCCCGGTCTGCACTCCTTAACTTCCCCTCCCTTTCTGCTGTGCTTAGTCGGTGCGCTGCGTTTCAAGATTTATTTTCACAATTTTCGGAATTATTCAATTTAAATTCATAACCAAACGGTTTGATTTGCAAAAAAAGATTCCAGACATTAACTGCTCTGATTATTTTTAAAGAAATCAGCCATTTCTCTGGGACCATTACCGCAATAGAGCGCTATAAACATTGACAAAGGCTATTTTTTTCCTGCTTGACGGTACTTCATCGAAAGAAAAGTGTAATAAAAGTTTTGTTGTATTTAACATGTAGAATCACCTCTTAAATTTAGTGCATCGGTTCCATTGCACCCTGTATAACGAATTAAACAGAATAAATTATGAAAGGTATTTAGACTTATCGTGTATAATGACAAAGTATGTGCCAATTACATAACAGCGTTCATTGGTCCACGTAGATAAATTATTATTAGAGTCATTCTTTAGGATGAGAACAGAGTGGAGAATGATAAATCCCCTTCGCCGGGAATATAACCCGGGGATACGTCAACTACCACGACACCACAGCTGTGCAGTTGTGTAACAAGATAACCGTATCTGCAAATAACCTAAGCGTATATTATAATGAGTTTATAAAATGCGTACCAGTGAAAAGTGGTTCGTATTAAAGTTTAAACAGCGGTTGGAGGTAGGGGGTGATTTAAAGTGGCATTACTCCACGGTGGAGCTACTTTCATCCCCCACAGATAAGTATAATTGTTGGATATTCGTACTTTTAATTAAGCCGCTATGGATGTAAATTTGTGAAAATTAAAACGAGTTCGAAATTCAAACAGCGGCGGGAAGTGTGACGGAGCTCATTTATTCCCCATTAATTTCCATATATTTTCCACCCCGCAGCAGGGACTCCGGGGTGAATGAACATCAAACACTCCATTAGAATCACGACCAACTCTTAACATTCTTATCGTTCTATCTTCAAGGATCTACTCTCGGATTCTGTCAACAAGACCGATGGAATTCCTCTACAGAACTATAGGAGGTGCTCATGCCATGCAAATAGCACTAACTCGAATCAGAAGAGTTGTTGGAACAATGTCAGGTACCTCTGCTTCCCTCATACTAAAGGAAGTATTCTTTATTTGGTAATATTCTGTCATAGTCTCTTATCTTTCTTGTTGCTTGTCTGTACAATGCTATTCCCGAATACTTAAGAAAACATCAGGTATTTCTATTTTTACTTCAGTTTTAGTAGGTTATTTAACGAAGCTGTATCATATGCTAGATTATTTAGAGTCAATGCAATTCAGGAACTGGATGTAGCTAATAAGACTGTTAGCAGGTTAATTTTGTTATTGCTTAGATGTTAAATATTTTAAGGGGAGAGGATGGTATTTTTTGGTGAAAAATGAGTAAATTAAAAAAAAAATCCTTAAAATACCCTGTGATATGTATGGAATGCATAGCATAACATTTTGTGGGTATTTGTGCCCTTATCAGATGTTGAGTTCCCATTTTAAAATTCCTGCGTTATGGATTTTTAAATCACTCTCCCGCTTTTATTATTATTTCCGGTAAATTAAAATTAAAAAAAAAATATTTTCTTTCAAAATACTCTTTTGCGTGGAATGCATTGCATAACATTTTGTGGGTATTTGTGCCCTTATCGGATGTTGCGTCGTCATTTTTAAACTTCCTGCACTATGGATTTTTAAATCACACGCTCGCTTTTATCGGTTTCCAGTAAGTTCATTTTTTTTTTGCTACATTGCCAGACAAAAAAGGATATAATTTCTGAACTATTAAAGATACATGCATGAAATTTAGAATACACATTATTTAGACTATTAGGAAACTTTTCTCTGTAACAGAATTTTGTTAATTGATTTCATTTTAAAAATATGTCCGTTTGTTTGCAAGAAAGGAAATTAGAAAATTGTTATTAAATTTTAATTGTTTATTTTACAAACGTAAGAACCAATATCAAAATTCTGTTACAGACGGTTTAAAACTGTTTGAACCTAGCTTTAAAAACGGTTTAGATATATCGGTTTTAGTACAATCCTGCATTGGGTATATATTTTTTTTTCAAATTTGGGCCCCCAAATAATTTTTTTTTTTTTTCAAAATATTTTTATTTGGTTGAGTTGCCACAGCTATGAGCTCTCTACATGCAAAAAATTAATATTTTACACCAAATAGGAAAAAAAGTTTTAAAAAATACCATCCTCTCCCCTTAAGCCTCTATTATTATGTTCAAAGTATCAGTTTTCTCTTTCTCCTCTAAATGGCAGCAGACATCTGTAAATCGTATGTACCTATTTGCATGCTTAACGCTGTTGCTACAGTGAAGTGCAAAGTGACGTAATTTTTAGTGGATTGTACTTCCATGCCATCACAGAGAATAGGACTTCTAAAATAATATGTGATATCGTTGTTAAATTGTTGCTGTTTAGTGAACTTCCCGAAGGCATATAACATGAATAAAGCATCACTCATGAATAAACTAAGCCAGGAGACAATGGGCTAGGGTGGCCAGTTCCTTTCCCCCTTCATACATAGTAACATAGCCACCGGCATGGCTCAGTCGGTTAAGGCGCTTGCCTGCCGGTGTGAAGTTGCGCTCGGGCGCGGGTTCGATTCCCGCTTGGGCTGATTACCTCTTTGGGTTTTTTCCGAGGATCTTCCCAACCGTAAAGTAAATGCTAGGTAATCTATGGTGAATCCTCGGCCTCATCTCGCCAAATACCATCTTGCTATCACCAATCTCATTGACTCTAAATAACATCGTAGTTGATACAGCGTCGTTAAATAACCAAGTAAAGAAAAACTAGTAACATATTACATTAATCACACTGCGACGCCGATATAACCACTGCAGTTGCGAGCGTCGTTAAATAAACCATAATTTTTTAATCGCACTTTAGATGTATACAAACAATTGTTCTTTCTCTGACACATATCGTCAAGTGAGATGTTCTACCTAATTATTAGTCTTCGAAGTTCGGGTTCCGATGGAGGAGATATAGGTTGACTGATAGCGGAGTGTTGGACGGTGGTGGAGGAACAGGCTAGAGCTTGTTTACTTTTTCCGGTCTGGTTGAAGGTTTCGTATTACTCGACCAAGGTGAGTGGAGCCACGGGCGTAATGTGAACTATCGCGATGCGGTATTACGAACGCAGGAGCAGTAGCGCCACGGCTCCGGGCTGCAGGACTCCACTGGCCTTGGTCGAGTAATACATAGTAGCACTGAAACTGGGGCAGTAGGGACAACATGAAGTCATTGCGATGTCGAAAACGAAATTCAATTGGAACAAATTCTTAAATATACGAGTACATTATTAAATTATTTCCACAAAAAGGAAAGCTTATAGTAGAAATAATAATTTTACTTGAAATGGCAAAATTCGTCACAATTGCTCGTCAGATAAATACAGCCTTCATTATGGACTAAAATTTTGAAGTACTGGTATCTATATTTAAAAATTAAACTGTATAAATCCTAATTAGAAATAGAAGATATTTAGAATATATAACTTAAATTATTATTAATACATATATTATATTTAGCATACTGTTTATTTTAAACAAGTTTCTTATTAACTTGTGATAAAGGTAGTTCATCTTAATTCATTTGATTCGCTTTTTACTCTATTTTGTTACCAAGTTAACCCATAACATTTTCATTTTGACTTCTTGCTAATATTAAATTCTTACTAAATAAAATACTTCGGTTATTTTCAGTTTAAATATATTACCTTCGTTTCTTGGTAATGAATTTTACTCATACAGGAGTAGATATATATTAAATAGAACATATTGTTTTCTAAATGTTTTATCTAAACATTCTTTCTTTTATAGTAATCTAATTAGTTTCAGACAAGTCTATTTTTGTGACTTATGTTTTATAATTACTGTGTTTATGTCGCCTTTTTTCTTATTTTGTAATTTATGTAGGCCTACAGTTACAAATTATATGTGTTCTTATAATAATAATAATAATAATAATAATAATAATAATAATAATAATAATGATAAAGTATTATTTTTGTTGTTTAGTCAACTGTCCGAAGACAAGTCTGAACCTCACTTATGAGGCAATTAGGACAGGAGATAATGGGGTAGCGTGGCTAGTTCCTGTCTCCCTAAACCACTACCACTATTATCACCACTACCACTACCACAATTATTATTATTATTATTATTATTATTATTATTATTATTATTATTATTATTATAAATATTAATTAATATAGAATTTATGCATTTCTTTTCACTCTTCTAAGTTTTTCAATTAAGATACACTGTAGTATGTTCAAATTAATATTCTAGAATAAACTTTACAGGAAAATAAAGTTCTAAAACATTCGGAACTTTTCTTTTGAGAACAAATAATAAGAAATTCGCGAAAGAGCCGATCTTGTATAAGAAGTTCAAGCCAGTTCATTCTCCTGAGTAAATAATGAATGCAGCGAAAGAAAATGAAAGAGATATAAAAGACTCCAATGATACAGGTGAACAAACTGTACAAATAGAAATCATAATCAGGAATGATGAAAACTTGCATTTCCTCTCAAATTCTGAAACATCTTCTTACTCAGTAAAGGTAAATAGTGAAAGAGACCCTTTCAAGCTTCAGAAGCAGTACAGAGTCTGTACTATTCATTACATTATGAACGGTCGTATATTCATAGCTTCACATTCTCTGCAGTAGAAAAGACATAAATCAAACCAGCTATCCAGAGAGCTATATTACCGACTATTACTATATTCCACATTCTTATTTATTATTATTATTATTATTATTATTATTATTATTATTATTATTATTATTATTATTCCACACCTGTGGAGTAACGGTCAGCGCGTCTGGCTGCGAAACCAAATGGCCCGGGTTCGAATCCCGGTCGGGGAAAGTTACCTGGTTGAGGTTTCTTCCGGGGTTTTCCCTCAACCCAATACGATCATATGTTGGGTAACTTTCGGTGTTGGACCCCGGACTCATTTCACCGGCATTATCATCTTCATATCATTCAGACGCTAAATAACCTAGATGTTGATACAGCGTCGTAAAATAACCCAAAAAAAATTATTATTATCATTATTATTATTATTATTATTATTATTATTATTATTATTATTATTATTATTATGATTAGTTATGAAAGTCATGCGCTGCTGAGTTCATGTTTTAAATCCAAACTAATTTTCAACATAAAAATTATAGGAAGGATATAAAGATAAAGTCTGACATTAAAGGAAGAAAAAAGAAAAAAAAAAACTTTATCAGAAAGTAGTCTGATACGCAGAAATGAAATCTTAATGAAGCATGAGTAGTCATAGGTTTCAATAACACACAAATACAAGGAAAACTGTAGTAAGCACATAGTTTCAGAATTCAACCAACAAAGCTAAAGAAATAAATGTATTACATGCTTCAATAAGCAAATAATAACATTTTTTTCTCATTCATCTTCCATCGAAGTAGAACGAAACTTTACATGTCAATGCTAGATTAGTAACACCTTCATATTTAGGCAGGGCTGATCATATTAGGAAGTTTAAATGTAGAAAACAAAGAACGGAGGTAGCAAAATTTTCCTTTGTTAACCGCACAATAGTAGACTGAACAGCTTACCTACGGCAAACTTTCAGGGTGGTCCTCTCAAAATCAGTACATTTAAGGAAAAGTTGAAAGGATTAGACTGACAATGTAATTTGTAGGTGCAGTGGAATTAACTAAGTTGATACGTAATTAAGTTGATATATGAATAAATTAAGGTGAGATGTAATTAATTAAGGTGATATGTAATTAATTAAGGTTATATATAATTACATAAATTGGTAATATTTGGGTGAAATAGGTTAGGTTTACTTTTGCTTATTGTAGGCGCTATTATAGCAAAGTTTTTATTTATAGTCCTAGGTTTGTTGCGTCTATTTATTTATAGTTAGAAGTAAATTTACGTTTATTTTATTTTTTATTGCTGTAATTATTGTATTATTGTAATGGTATTATTGTATGTTATATACCACTGCCACCGGATGTATACCCAGAGTGCAAAGAATTACCCTTTCAGAATCCCAAAAGACTGAGACCATGACCAGACCTTAGCCTCCATAGGCGTTTTTGAACACCTTTGAACGTTTGCAATAATCTCCTTATCTGCAAAAAGAAACCAATCTCAGCTCTATGCTTTGCACATACTTCATGTGCAATCGCTATTTTGGACACAAACTATATCACTGTCATTTAATGGAAAGTGACGAAACTACATGGAGTTATGCAAGAAGATTTCAAGGTGTTTTATGTATTAGTATTATTAAATTAAGTAGTGTCCGCAATATCAGTATAAATTATTCTTGTAGTTGGAGTGAAGGAATTAGTAGTAGTGAATTAAGTAGTGTCGGTAATATCAGCAGAAATTACTCTTGTATGGTCAGTAATATCAGTAGTAATAACTTTAGTGATTTTTAATTGTGATAACTGGATTAATAATAGTCATAAGAGTAGTACTAACAATAGCAGCAGATATTACTGCTCCTTTGGTTGTGGTAAAAGTATAGCTGTAATGTAAGGTGTTTCGATAATAAGAGTAGCGGTTACTGAAGTAATTATGAATGGCAAAGTCAATGGCGGTAGCAATAGTACTATTCCGCAACCAGGATATTAACCGTGAAAGGAATTTGTTTAGTATTGCGTCATCTATTGGAGTGAAGTAGATAGATAATATTACCGTTATGATGTCAGTTTAAAAAACATGCGCTCTCCTGCACATGTTATTTCCTGTATGGAGGGATTAAAAGACCAGGAGATTAACCGTGATCAAATTTTGTAACTAGGGTAATATAAATATGTGTGTATCAGTGTTATTGTTTGTGATTTCAGAGTTAGCCAATGGAGATGCGTGTACCCACGTGTGTGAACTTATGACATCTTATGACATCAACATTCATTCACAGCATTATCTCGATGCGTCGCATTCCCCTGAGACTTTCTCCTGGTTGGAGTACAGTAGCGATGTCAGTACTTTACCACAGTCTATACCAACAGTAATGTCAATATCGTCTATACTAGCAGTAATTATAGTAAAGGCAGTAGTATCGGTAATATCAGTTGTGTCCGTGGCAATTATTGTAGTAGTAATCATATAGACAGCAGTAATATAGTAATAGCATACTAATAATATCAATTACAACAGACTAGTAGTGGATGCAATACAGTAGTAATAGCTGCAGTCAATACTGTAGAAGTTGTAACAAAAGCAGTAGCAGTAGTATCTATTACTGTAGTAAGAGCAAGTCGGAAACGCTGTGAATAGCGACGACACGAAGTGGTCGTTGTTCGGAACCAGCCTAATGAAGCCAGGAATATCCGCGGTGCTGCAGTTCTCGTGATTAATTCGTCTTGCTCTTCGGCTCTCATCCCGGTGTCAACTTGCCGCCTTTGATCAAGGGTGGCAGGCGTTGATAAATGAGGGCGACCTTCACCCCGACACGTGAATCTACTTTGCTACGTCACTGTCAGCCGACACGAGCGCCCAAAGATGCCGTCAATTGTTTTATATTCTAATATTGTAACAATTCAGGATCCAAGCAAGGCTCTGTAATGTTGATCGGAATTTATTCATGTTTATTAGTCAAGTTAATAGAGAAAGTTTACTGTAAAAATAACGATAGATTATTTAAATATAGGTATTGCGTAAAAATAATAATCCAAGTTGTCTGTGCTGACTTTCTTTCCTGTCTCTTATCCATAAATAACAACCGTAAATAACTTTTTATAATGTTTTGCTACATATTTATATAAATTTTCAAAGTTCTGAACACATTAAATACAAGAATATATCTGCAGTGCCTGGGAAAAGTGACATAAGTCAGTTTCCACAAACATTTTTTGATAATTTATTGACAACTTACACTGGTTTATGTCGATTTGATTTTTTTCTGTATGAATTATTGTAATGGGAGAAATACTTATGTCTCTTTTTCCAAGCGAGCAGATGTTTCGTAAGTTGTCAATAAATTATCAAAAAAGGTTTGTTGAAACTGACTTATGTCACTTTTCCCAGGCACTGCAGATTATATTGTAATGGGTATAAAGGGCATCGAAGCTCTAAATAATGATACAAAAGATCAATTAGTATTTATTATGCCAGTATAAAACCCGACGATTCTAAATACTTGTAGTAGTAATAGTAGTAGTAGCAGGAATAGAGCAGAAGCAGTAGAAGTATAAACAGTAATAGAAGCCGTGGTTATACAAATACTAGTAATAGCAACAGTAATAGTAGAAGCATTATAGTAGAAACAATAGTAGTAGAATCAATAGTAATAACAGTAGTAGTAGTAATAGTAGTAGTAGCAGGAATAGAGCAGAAGCAGTAGTAGTATAAACATTAGTAGAAGCCGTGGCTATACAAATACTAGTAATAGAAACAGTAATAGTAAAAGCATTATAGTAGAAACAATAATAGTAGAAGTAATAGCAGTAGTAGTAGTAGTAGTAGTAGTAGTAATAGTAGTAGTAGCAGGAATAGAGCAGAAGCAGTAGTAGTATAAACATTAGTAGAAGCCGTGGCTATACAAATACTAGTAATAGAAACAGTAATAGTAAAAGCATTATAGTAGAAACAATAATAGTAGAAGTAATAGCAGTAGTAGTAGTAGTAGTAGTAGTAATAGTAGTAGTAGCAGGAATAGAGCAGAAGCAGTAGAAGTATAAACAGTAATAGAAGCCGTGGTTATACAAATACTAGTAATAGCAACAGTAATAGTAGAAGCATTATAGTAGAAACAATAGTAGTAGAATCAATAGTAATAACAGTAGTAGTAGTAATAGTAGTAGTAGCAGGAATAGAGCAGAAGCAGTAGTAGTATAAACATTAGTAGAAGCCGTGGCTATACAAATACTAGTAATAGCAACAGTAATAGTAAAAGCATTATAGTAGAAACAATAGTAGTAGAATCAATAGTAATAGCATTAGTAGTAGTAGTAGCAGGAATAGAGCAGAAGCAGTAGTAGTATAAACAGTAGTAGAAGCCGTGGTTATACAAATACTAGTAATAGCAACAGTAATAGTAGAAGCATTATAGTAGAAACAATAGTAGTAGAATCAATAGTAATAACAGTAGTAGTAGTAATAGTAGTAGTAGCAGGAATAGAGCAGAAGCAGTAGTAGTATAAACATTAGTAGAAGCCGTGGCTATACAAATACTAGTAATAGCAACAGTAATAGTAGAAGCATTATAGTAGAAACAATAGTAGTAGAATCAATAGTAATAACAGTAGTAGTAGTAATAGTAGTAGTAGCAGGAATAGAGCAGAAGCAGTAGTAGTATAAACATTAGTAGAAGCCGTGGCTATACAAATACTAGTAATAGCAACAGTAATAGTAGAAGCATTATAGTAGAAACAATAGTAGTAGAATCAATAGTAATAACAGTAGTAGTAGTAATAGTAGTAGTAGCAGGAATAGAGCAGAAGCAGTAGTAGTATAAACATTAGTAGAAGCCGTGGCTATACAAATACTAGTAATAGCAACAGTAATAGTAGAAGCATTATAGTAGAAACAATAGTAGTAGAATCAATAGTAATAACAGTAGTAGTAGTAATAGTAGTAGTAGCAGGAATAGAGCAGAAGCAGTAGTAGTATAAACATTAGTAGAAGCCGTGGCTATACAAATACTAGTAATAGAAACAGTAATAGTAAAAGCATTATAGTAGAAACAATAATAGTAGAAGTAATAGCAGTAGTAGTAGTAGTAGTAGTAGTAATAGTAGTAGTAGCAGGAATAGAGCAGAAGCGGTAGTAGTATAAACAGTAGTAGAAGCCGTGGCTATAAAAATACTAGTAATAGCAACAGTAATAGTAAAAGCATTATAGTAGAAACAATAGTAGTAGAATCAATAGTAATAGCATTAGTAGTAGTAGTAGTAATAGTAGTAGTAGCAGGAATAGAGCAGAAGCAGTAGTAGTATAAACAGTAGTAGAAGCCGTGGTTATACAAATACTAGTAATAGCAACAGTAATAGTAGAAGCATTATAGTATAAACAATAGTAGTAGAAGCAATAGTAAAAGCAGTAGTAGTAGTAGTAGTAGTAGTAGTAGTAGTAATAATAGTAGTAGTAGTAGCAGGTTATACAAATACTAGTAATAGCAACAGTAATAGTAGAAGCATTATTGTAGAAACAATAGTAGTAGAAGCAATAGTAGTAGTAGTAGTAGTAGTAGTAGTAGTAGTAGTAGCAGGAATAGAGCAGAAGCAGTAGTATAGTATAAACAGTAGTAGAAGCCGTGGCTATAAAAATACTAGTAATAGCAACAGTAATAGTAAAAGCATTATAGTAGAAACAATAGTAGTAGAATCAATAGTAATAACAGTAGTAGTAGTATTAGTAGTAGTAGCAGGAATAGAGCAGGAGCAGTAGTAGTATAAACAGTAGTAGAAGCCGTGGTTATACAAATACTAGTAATAGCAACAGTAATAGTAGAAGCATTATAGTATAAACAATAGTAGTAGAAGCAATAGTAAAAGCAGTAGTAGTAGTAGTAGTAGTAGTAATAATAGTAGTAGTAGTAGCAGGTTATACAAATACTAGTAATAGCAACAGTAATAGTAGAAGCATTATAGTAGAAACAATAGTAGTAGAAGCAATAGTAAAAGCAGTAGTAGTAGTAGTAGTAGTAGTAGTAATAATAGTAGTAGTAGTAGCAGGTTATACAAATACTAGTAATAGCAACAGTAATAGTAGAAGCATTATAGTATAAACAATAGTAGTAGAAGCAATAGTAAAAGCAGTAGTAGTAGTAGTAGTAGTAGTAATAATAGTAGTAGTAGTAGCAGGTTATACAAATACTAGTAATAGCAACAGTAATAGTAGAAGCATTATAGTAGAAACAATAGTAGTAGAAGCAATAGTAAAAGCAGTAGTAGTAGTAGTAGTAGTAGTAGTAATAATAGTAGTAGTAGTAGCAGGTTATACAAATACTAGTAATAGCAACAGTAATAGTAGAAGCATTATTGTAGAAACAATAGTAGTAGAAGCAATAGTAGTAGTAGTAGTAGTAGTAGTAGTAATAGTAGCAGGAATAGAGCACAAGCAGTAGTATAGTATGAACAGTAGTAGAAACCGTGGTTATACAAATACTAGTAATAGCAACAGTAATAGTAGAAGCATTATAGTAGAAACAATAGTAGTGGAAGCAATAGTAATAGCAATAGTAGTAGTAGTAGTAGTAGTAGTAGTAGTAGAAACAACTAATAGTGAAGCAGTAAGTAATAGAAATAGCAGTAATAGCATCAATAGTAGTAGAAGCAGTACTAGTAACAAGAGGAATGATGGTAGTAGTTGGAAATGTTGAGTCCCATGACACTAATAAATACCAAAACGTTTTACTTCTCAATCATATTTTTACAGTGAAAGCGAAAAAATGGATATTATGGAAGAATTATTTACTTTAGTAAAGAGTGTATTAACAAAGAGAATTAAACGGGACAAATTGCTTATCAAAAATAAGGGCTAGGTGGAACCTTCAAGCCAAGGAATGGTCTATGTGAACAGGTTATTAAACTATTAAGGGGAAGAATGGAAGAGTTATAAAGGGTGGAAGAGAATCTGTTACATTAATTCACAGAGGTCAATACGAAGAAGTTTTGTCAAATCAGTTTTTTGATACGTCAAATACTGTAGTTTTGAGAATACGAAATGTAACGTGTTGCAACACTGCAACGCTCCTTGAGGTCATTGCGCGGAAGTGGGGGTGAGTAACTGCAATTATCCACTCCTCAAGACTTGCGAGAGGAGAATGCAGACAAAAAGTCTCATACGTTTCGATCAAAATTACTTTACATTCGTAACACTTAACACATTACTCTAAACTTAATTTATTTTCTAAATCAATTTAGTTTTAATGTCTTCAAAGATAATAACTTAAATGGAGATTGAGTTACAGAATGTGTATTTGTAATAACGTTATTTTGAGTTAACATAAAATGTAAAGGAATATTTAATGAAAATAATTTTGTTTTATAAGAATGCACATTTTTACTATTTTTGTAATTACGTAAAAAGCAAAGAAATTAACAGTTACTGTGAATGTTATAGCGTAATAAATAATTTTAAAAATTAAACCATTTGCGTAATTAATTGATTCAATACTTTGTTTTCAGCTACAATAATTTGATCGAAATGTATCTGGTGAGACGTTTTGTTTACATTCTCCTCTCGCAAGTCTTGCGGAGTGGATGATTTCAGTTACCACTGGAAGCAATGATCTGAAGGAGCGTTCCAGCGTTTCAACACGTTACATTTCATGTTCTCAAAACTATTGGACGTATCAAAAATCTTATTCAACAAAACTTGTTCGTATTGATTTGATCTATTACTTGTGTGAATTACTGTAACAGTTTCCCTTCCATCCTGTATTTTACTGATAGAACCAAATAGAATTAAAGGGATCAATTTACATATCGTATTAGAAATTAAGCATGAGGAGGAACACCGTCATGGGAATAGGCCGTTAGGTTATTGCAAGGAAAAAATGGAACAAATGATTATTATTATTATTATTATTATTATTATTATTATTATTATTATTATTATTATTATTATTAATGACAGAACCAAACAGAATTAAACGGAACAAAAAATGGAACAAATGTATATTATTATTATTATCATTATTATTATTATTATTATTATTATTATTATTAAGTTAGAATTTATAAAACAGTTATATTACCGGTTCTTCTATATGGCTGTGAAACTTGGACTCTCACTCTGAGAGAGGAACATAGGTTAAGGGTGTTTGAGAATAAGGTGCTTAGGAAAATATTTGGGGCTAAGCGGGATGAAGTTACAGGAGAATGGAGAAAGTTACACAACACAGAACTGCACGCATTGTATTCTTCACCTGACATAATTAGGAACTTGAAATCCAGACGTTTGAGATGGGCAGGGCATGTAGCACGTATGGGCGAATCCAGAAATGCATATAGAGTGTTAGTTGGGAGACCGGAGGGAAAAAGACCTTTAGGAAGGCCGAGACGTAGATGGGAGGATAATATTAAAATGGATTTGAGGGAGGTGGGGTATGATGATAGAGACTGGCTTAATCTTGCACAGGATAGGGACCGATGGCGGGCTTATGTGAGGGCGGCAATGAACCTTCGGGTTCCTTAAAAGCCATTTGTAAGTATTATTATTATTATTATTATTATTATTATTATTATTATTATTATTATTATTATTGACAGAACCAAACAGAATTAAACGGAAGAAATTACTTAGGCATATAAAACAAAGGCCAGGAAAACCGTACACTAAAAGAATCCACGTAGGTTATTAAGTTATAATGAAATACTGGACAACCACACATCACAGCTGGGAGCAACTAATATCGTAAGAAACATCTTGAATATTAGGAAACGGAAACCAGTAAGAACCTCAAACCTATGAAAGAATTTATTACCTATGCGTAAAAGCTGTTAGATTATTTCAAGGGAGCAATAGAACAGCTAAAAGTTAGACGAATTGAGAATACTGGTACGTTAAAAAACAAAGACCAAGAAGATCCTTCAAACGACAGAAGAAATCATTATGTACACGAACATCCTAATAGTCTATTACAAGAACACAATTGGAGTCATACATTAAAGGTCGAATCAACAAGACTGTAAGAGAAAACTTGCATATTAGAATATGAAGCCCAAGAATACCTTCAGAACGACGAAAAAAGTTATCTATAAGAACAGCGTATTAAAATATTACAAGGATACAATAAAATAGGGACCAAACAAGACTGTAAGAGAAAACTTACGTACGTATTAGAAAATGAAGCCCAAGGATACTCTTCTAACGATGAGATACAAGTTATCTTTCCGTGCGTTTTTTTTTAAAGCGAAATGTGAGGCGCTGCACCAAGACCGTTATTTTATTACATTTCGTCGTTGTTCCTACAATAATTCCTATGTGCAAAATATAAAATTGTTCAGTAGGAAGCAAAAACACATTTAATCATCCCATAGCAGCCGTACAAAGGAGACAGTGAATTCTTACATTTTCGAAACAAAGAAATATACATATAGGAGATTTTTGTCCCGCGCCGTGGCGTCGTGGTCTAAGGCATCCGGCCTAGGACTCGCGTTACGGAATGCGCGCTGGTTCGAGTCCTCATGGACGAAGAAATTTTACATTCAAATATGCTTGAGGCAATGTTCTTGTGTAATATTTTAATTTGTTACTGTCAAATCCCACATGATCCTAACTGGTCACTTTCTAAACTGACATGTTCCAAACGGAGCACTCTCAGAACACTCATGATCCAAAGGTCATTGTCAGAACTCGTACGATCCATAATTTAAAGCCAAAGAATTTTTACTCCTGTATAAATAAATACGGTTACAAATCTGAATAGTAGTTTTTAATCATTGCTCTTTCATTTATTAACCTTCATTGTGAAGAAAATAGACTCCCAGTATTATAAATATGTTTTGCGTCATTTGTGAACATTTTCATTTCTGGAACAAATGAGTTATGACTAGGGCTAGGATTTTGATGACATATAAATCATGAAAAAATGTCCTAAAACAATGCATTTATGACCTAAAAATCTTTCAAAAATGCCCTTAAAATTCCCTAAAAAATGATCTTACATAATTGGCATAGTAGGAAAAGAGGTTTTGTATTACTTGATATTTAGACTAGTAATTAAATTAAATTTTACATAATTTTTATAAGTAGTACACTGTAATTAATTATTTTACCTGATGTTTCCATGTATGATCGTTCAACTCTGCGTCGGTATGTGGACGTGAGGTCAGCAGTCGGCTGGTCTGTCTTGGCCCTTCATGGGCTGTAGCGCCATGGATTTACTTTTAGTTTCCATGTAGTCCACCACAAGGCCACTCTTATCCGGAATTAGCAAGTATAGAGGAGTCTATATTGAAGGGGTGGTTCGACTGATCCATTACATGAGGTGTACTACATTAAAATGACAATATTTGTGTAGATAAACGAATAATATATCATACAAAATAATGGGTATTAATGGACAAAATATGTAAAGAATATATCAAAGGAAATAAACATTATTTTCATTAATAATGGGGATTTATGGCCAAAATTAAAGGAAAATGTCTAAAAATGATCGAATAAAAGAAAAGATGCTCTTATGAGTTGAAACAGGCTAAAAATTAAAAAAAAAATGCCCTAACAAATATGTCTTAAAACACTCATGGCCAGTTTGCCCAAGTAATTTTTAATTTTGCTTAACGAATGTTAAATTAACAGTCTGTTTATTTTTAACGCTTTGTTAATGTATTTTCCATTTGTTCAACATAATTTTGTTTAAGATAACCAACACTCAACTATAACGTCTGTTAGCACCATTTTAACTACTCAACAGCAGTTGGTAATGATTCTACACATGTAAGACAATTTTTGATTGGCTAAAATTAATCTTTAAATTCTATATTATAGAGTGAGTCATGAAACTTGTATAAAATGACAACCTGTTATAGTTGGCAACGCTCCATAAACAAACAGTTGACAAATGAAAGTTGTAGGTGACGTGCTGAATAATAATTACAAAGTAAGGTTATATTTCCTCTTTGCTACTATGGATACGAAATACGAAAGAAACAAAATAACACTGATATATTTAAACAGTCCAAAGTATTTTTTAAATGTTATATTACCAGTCATATGTTAAACATTCCCTACAGAGAGACACAAAATATTAATTTCGCAACTTCTGTTCGAACAGCTGTGGAGACATCAACAATATTTAACTATCTGCTAAACGAGTTAACTGCCCGAAATCGTACATTTAAAATTAATAAACTGTTAACAATCTGTTAAACCAAACTGGTGTTGAAAACATACAATCTTATTAATTAACAAACTGTTTACAGTTTAACAGTCGTTAAATTTTCTAACAATACTTGGAAAAACCGGCCATCAGTTTATCACATATACATATATATATATATATATATATATATATATATATATATATATATAATTTGAACCGGTAATGCAAATTACGGGAAAACGGCTGGACGGATTTTAATGAGTGACCCCTCATTTTGATGCCTGGCATCCAAAGTTTTTCGGAAATGTCAATTTTCATACATAATTTTCCTATTTTCCAAAATCCATCTATTGTCAGTTTTGAGAACTAATTTTATTGAATCACGGCCGACTTGATTGAATTTCAGAACAAAACGCACACTGCAATAAACAATAAGCTATTACACGAAGGCCATGACCTGCAGGATTGCCGACATATTTAGAGCTCAATTCAATTTGTTATTAAAAACTGATTTTGCAGTGTATAATTTTCTGAGTACAGCTGTGTATTGGATATTCAAATCTAATAAACTTGAGGTGGTTTGATGACATTATTACCATTATAAGTTAAATATTATTATAGTTAATATCATGATGCGTCTATTTTCCATTAATTCTACATAATATTGATGCTATATTGATGACATGAAAGTGAAACGTTTTGAGGTTATATAAGTAAATATAGAGAATATCTTAATTTAGATCTTCATTTCTATAATTAACTGAGTGACTGCTATATGTAACTACAAAACTTAAGTAAGATAATATTGTTATTAAAATCAAATATTTTTATACTTATTAACCCAATGGGGTTGGGTCTTTTTCATATACTTAATGGCGGTGTAGTGTAGATATTGATATGTGTCATTGTCTTCAGTATTGGCTCGAGAGAGCGCAAAAATTACAGTTCCTAAGGAAAGATAAAACGGTATTGCTTACTGATAAAATAAGAGGCGTAGAAAATTTTGTAGTCTCCAGATCATTTCAGCAATATCTCTTAGTAGGATAAAATGATTTTACGCTCTACATTTCAAGTTCTACATGGAGCAGCTATACGAAAATGCTATTGTTCGAAAGCTTAGCAAACCTGACATTTTTTTAACTTTTGCCTACAATCCATAATGACCTGAAATAGCTACTGCTATCGTCCTGACATTGATACTTGCGTTTTTTCGCGTTGAAACTCAAAACTGAAGTTGGATAGGTTCAAGAAAAAGTATTTGGCCTAAAAAAATCCATTCAGAGGGAGTATGTTTCATTATTATGGAAGCAAATAACTATCAAAAAGACAAGTATTCTTCATTGAAAATAAATCTGAAAAATTTTTATTTGAGCGTCTAACGAACTTAGTTTTCAGCACCATTTGCTGCACAAGCCACTAGTAACATATAAATACTAAAGCAGCAAAGTTTCTGGCTTATTAGAAAAAAGATGCAATTTCATCAAAATCCTAGCCCTAGTTATGACTCTAACCGACTCATATGGAAACACACGATTTGTAATAGACATCTTGTCTAATAAAATAATGAAATTCTAGGAAAATTCTTCACATAATGAAAGAGCGATCTATGTGAGGAGTCTATTATTTTACTGTAAGAGCAAAAGAAGAGGAAGAATAGGAAGAAGAAGAATAAAGAAGAGTAGAGTAACAGTTTAACACTTGGCGAGTCGTCGGCGCGCGCTACTTGGACACAGAGGTGCCGAGTCTGCCACCACTAAACTTCCGCCTATTCTGAATCTCTTAAACAGTAGTGGAGAGCTGAATGTCCTAGCATTCCTCTTGTACGGTCGGCTTCCTCTAAACTTCCCAAAAGTAACTGTTTGTTACTGCGCAAATGTGCGTAGTTTGCCTGACTTATCAGAGTTCCTCCATTAGCCGTGACTTCTGCTGGGCTGGCATAGCAGTGCGAATTCCATTTCTAATAGGAGGGGCACATGTAAAGGAGGAATTAATTACGCCTGTAACAGGACGATATACACACAGATCTTAAGGTTCCTATACAGCGACCAACCTTTAATTACAGATTGGAGCTGATGCGGTTGCCAGTATGTTGAAAGTTTGTTGTACATCGGAGCAAAAGGGATGCTGTAGGGGAGAATACAGCGATAACGGAGATTCGCATTCCTCCCGTCGGTAATTATGCTTCGGTCAAGCTATTCGATTTTTATAATGAGCGACATAGTAATTAACTCCGAAAATTAAATATCGTCGCTCTGCCTCCAAAATCCGCCATCGCAGGACAAAGAAAAATAATTGCCACTTTTAATTACCTTGATTTTCAAAGCTATTTTCGGTACAGTTTCAATCATGACAAGAAAAATAATGAAATTATACCGGAAGTAGCTTTGCAAATCAAGGGAATTAAAATTGGCAGTGCTTCTTTCTTTGTCCTACGAGATCTTCCTAAAAACAAATAACATATGACATAACCGAAACATCGGTTAACCAAAAGCGTTTCAGTCGAAAAATTTGAATTTGCGCACGCGCCATGCAGAAGTTTCGCTAGCGCTGTTTGCGAGATTTAGCGGCAAAAAAACGAGTCTCAGCTCTGAAGCCAAAAAAAAAAAAAAAAAAAAAAAGTTTGGGCTTCTTTTCCTAAACTGTAGGCCTACTTTAATGGCCATTTTGAACTTGTCAAACTAGGCTAGTCAGTTTTCTGTTTTATTTGTAAGACGTGTGATACAAAATATGGCTGTATGTATAGTTTTCTGTTTGATATCAGTGTTTCTTTGTTTCATACTGCTCCTATATCACCGGCACAATTTGTTTTCGTAAATGATCGGTTATCAGGAGAATCAATTGAGGGGCTTAGAACAAAAAGCAGGTAAGTGACAGAAACCTAGTTTTGAGGAAATTACAGTTAAAGTTCTACATGCAATAAAATATTATACACTAGTTTGGTGAAATGATGCCCATATAGCAGCACTGCACAGTGTGATCTCTTACCTGATTTTATCCCAAAGAAACATCCTTTTGGGCTATCACAACACGCACTTACCTCATTTTTTTAATAATGTCACTTACCTGCTTTTTGTTCTAAGCCCCTCAATTATCCGTATACCCCCCGTCCCCAATTGTTTCGGATAATCGATGCTCTACTGTACTGCTAGATGACAGAAAAATCTTATGAGCAAGGAAAAGTTCACTCATTTTTAATAGGCGTTAATTTTCTCTACCGCCTGTCAAAATATATTTACTTATAATTATAACCATAACATTCTGTATACCGGGTACCGGGTAAGACCAGGTTTGAGTGACAAAATGGTTAATAAGTACGTCTAACATAAGCATGTGCAATGCTGGAAATTATCTTGTACATTTGAATTTAATGAATTGTATTTCACTGTGTTTGTTTTTATATTTTGTGTGCTATTATTGAATAATGTAAATCGTATTTTCTCCTAATTTAACACTAATATGTATTCCACAGCGTTCATTTTTATTGTGTACACTTTATTAAATTGTGTGCAAATGATTTCATTATGTAAATCGTGTTTACTTAAATAACTTATCACTGACATGCAAAGGGACGATAGGGTGCAATTGAAGGAATGAAAAACGTATATAACGTTTCGTGATTAACAATTATATAAAAAATTAAGTTGGCATTTTCAGCAGTTTGACAACATCGCCGCTAACATAGTCGTCTTCCTGCTCATAATAAAGATGTAAGAGATGAACGAACTCAGGTCTGTCTTTCTTGCTAAGTCGTTGCAATCTGCTCGCATCGTTCAGTGGTTTGAAATTAGTGGTTTTTAAATTAAATTTACACGAAAACCGTCCACGCTATTGAAATGCGCTAGAGGGATACATGATTCTCTATTAGATTTTCTATCGATGTGAATAAAATTCACTATCCTACTCGCAATAGTTAACGAATAAGAGGATGTTAAACATTTGAGAAAAGGAAACTTTTTTTTCTGAGAAAACTATGGACTTTCCACCAATATGGTGTTACACTTTTTTGTTACATACAACATGAGCTATTCGCTCTGAAAATCTGCAAGGCTATTTCACTTCCGACCTGTACTATTTCACTTTTACCCTGTATATTCTGGGACATCTCATGTAAGAAAACTCTCTCTACTGTTGTGCAGCTACAATATACCATCCTTTCCTTCTTCTTTTTTATTCTTCTCAGGCTCTACAACTTCATTTGCTGAAAGTTTTGGCCATCTCTACAATTTTCCACCATTCTTTCCTATCATCCTTTCATTAATTTAATTTAACCCCAAACATCCCAGTCTATTATCACATTCACCAGCACTTCAAAACAGATGATTATTCGCATTGCAGATGACATAATAGAAACTGCGCAGTGAGAAATCACATCAAATTTCAATTGTCCCTAATCATTAGATCACTGATCTAGGGCCTACTAGTGATCAGCTGATCCAAGACCGCTAATCTTTCGTCGTCGTTGTCATTGGCAGCTGCAAATAGCATTTAATCACTGCATCAATAATTAAAATCATCGTGATCTGAAACGAACCATCACTGCTTCATCGATGAACGAAAAATCATCCGTACTCAGAGAGGAAAACTGGACAGACGACTACTAGACTAAAACCTGAAGTGACACCGGAACAGGCCAACAAATGGCCTAACTCCAATGTTAATAATCTGGCTATGGGAAGCTTATCTGAATGTTGTTCATCATTTAACAGCAGGGAAAGGAAGTTCATGCCCTAAAAACGTGAAGAATATGTATGCATTTATGCCGTAAAAATAGATAAATATGTTACAAAATATGAATTATCAGTCTGATATTATTTTAACAGAATAATAAGGTATAGGTAACTTACGTTTAGTCTATGGATTCTGAAGTGCTTGCCTCATTGCTGAATGCTCCATTTATGCTGTTACAGTTCACAACTAAGCAGTGACGTACGTTTTTTGTTGTCATTCTTCGCCTGCTGTCTCTCAGAATAGTTTTGTAGCGCGAAAGACTACGTCACAAGAAGTAAGAGGGGCTTGCACAAAAGCTGTGAGCTGTTCTATAGAAGATTTTGTTGATTTTTGGGGTGATTTTCCTTCGAGACTATCTTGAATTTCTTCAAGTTGATAATAGCCAGGGTTTTTGGAAAGAATATTTGTTGTTTTCTCGTTCACTTTATCTCCTACATTTCCTGGAACTGATGTTAAACTGGATATTTTTTAGTTGGTTATTTAACAACGCTGTATCAACTACGAGGTTATTTAGCATCGATGAGACTGGTGATAGCGAGATGGTAGTTGGCAAGATGAGTCCGAGGATTCGTCATAGATTCACCTTACGGTTGGCGGAAACCTCGGAAAAAAACCCAACCAGATAATCAGCCCAAGCGTGGAACGAACCCGCGCCCGAGCGCAATTTCAGATCGGCAGGCAAGCGCCTTAACCGACTGAGCCACGCCGTTGGCTTGGATATTGTTATATCGAAATCTGCTAAAGATTGCAGTAAAGGAATACCAATTGCTAACTTGAGAGACTCCCTATGAGGGCGTCATCGTTACGTTCAAAATTCAGAAACATAAATTAGTCGTGTTTACGAGGTTACACACTTTTAAAAACGAGGGAAAGACAAACATACAGTAGAGCATCGATTATCCGAAACAACTGGGGACGGGGGTATTCGGATAATTGATTTTTCGGATAACCGATCATTTACGAAAACAAACTATGCAGGTGTCATACGAGCAGTATGAAATAAATAAACACTGATATTAAACACAAAACTGTACATACAGTATATATTTTGTATCACAAGTCTTACAAATAACACAGAAAATTGACTAGCTTAGTTTGACAAGTTCAAAACGGCCATTAAAGTAGACCTACAGTTTAGGAAAAGAAGTTCAAACTTTTTTTTTTGCTTCAAAGCTGAGACTCCTTTTTTTTTTTTTTTTTTTTTTTTTTTTGCCTCTAAATCTCGTAAACAGCACTAGCGAAACTTTTACATGGCTAGCACGCACATTCAAATTTGCAGACTGGAACCCTTTCGGTTAACCGATGTTTCGGTTAATCAGTAGTCGGATAATCGATGTTCTACTGTACATAATATGCAGTTTCCCGGCATAAATGTTAAAATATGATACTTTTATAAATAAAGGCGAAATATGCACTTTTATGCACAATAAAACTAATATCATTGTATTCAGAAATTTGTGATTCATGTAGATAATCTTTCAGCATATTCACACAACGATAGAGAACAAATATGCAAATGCATGAACTTCCTTTCCCTATTTATCAGCAACCACAGTCACAAAGGTCACATTCCTTCGGCTCGTCATTTCCTGAGTAATAAATAAGATCTCTTGGTAAGTGAGAAATTAGCGATAGATTTTTCCAGAGGCCCTTCCATTTAGGGACAGGGTTATATTACGTGCCGCGAATCTACGTCACGGAGGACCCCGCTTCACCTATTTTCAGAAGAAAGGCATGCTGTGGATTTTCATTCTCAAAAATTCATTATTCTTGGTCTGGATTGAACCCGTGGACCTCGGATCAAACGCAAGCATGATCAAGGATGGATGTCTATGGCAAGATAAACCTCTCCAAGCTAGTAGCACCAGCATTTCCATTCTCCTTCAAATATCCTGTGCCTTCGGCTGACTTGAACCCACAAACCTCAGAGCAGTAGACATAATGGCATACGCAAATGCATCACGACAAAGCATGCGTCATTTATATTGTACAGCTTTTTTGTACAAGCAGACAATGGCGGACATCTCGCCGCTGGCAGTCTGAATGATTCTGTTTCAAATAATTTGCGGTGAAGAGTCACGGACGAGCTGCAAGACAATCCACGCGACTTGACACGAACAATGAAGAAGCAGCACGCCCCAAGAGGCGCGCATAGTCCTGCTTGTACACAACAATTAGAGCAGAAGACACGGACGAATTCCTTACATATTTCACCCGGCTAACACTCGTTACTGCCTTCTTGACAACGTCGTGTTTAAAACAGCCTGCACTCAGCGTTCAGTGTCAACAGATTTAGAAACTGGGGCCGATTTCGATATGAATGTATGTATTTATTAACACTACAATTGGATATACACCGGTGCAGTGATATATAATGTACAATAATACCATTATAATTCTACAATAATTACAGCAATAAAAGAAAAATAACAACAATAAAATAAAATAAACCTAAATTTATTTCTAACTATAAATAAATAGATGCAATAAACCTAGGACTATAAATAAAAACTATTCTATAACAACGCCTACAAGAAGCTAAAGTAGACCTAGATAAGTACTTCTATTTCACCCAACTATTACCAATTTAAGTAATTACATATCACCTTAATTGATTACAAATCAACTTAATTAAATATTATCTTAATTAATTACATATCACCTTAATTTATTTACATATAAACTAAATTACATATATGTATGTATGTATGTATGTATGTATGTATGTATGTATGTATTTACACTGCAAGTGGGCAAGCACCCGGTGGCAGTGGTATACACAATATAGATAATACACAATAAAATGATAAACAATACACAATAAAATTTAAAATACACAATACAATTATACAATACTCAATACAATTATATACACAATACAATAAGAATACACAATAAAATTTAACACAATAATTATAATTCATATTAAAAAACATAAATAAAATACGTAATTTTACAATATAACCTACATATGTATAGGCCCTACATAAGTTTCAATAGTCTTTCACTTTACTCTCATCTCACTCACTGTAGTGGCACTATGACGCATTTCACTGACACTTTGGGACACATTTCACTGACACTATAGAACACATTTCATGTACACTATAAATTATCACTGATCGGAACTATTCACTGCACTGTAAAACCATAACTTCACTGACTCACCTCGCTTCACTGATACAACAGTTCAAATAAGTCAAATAATTACACCCTTATGCATACTTATAAACATCATCTTAATTAATTACATATCAACTTAATTAATTACATGACACAACAGTACAGTATTTAATCACATCAGCTCTTCCCTCGAATCACATTCACAATTTTTTTATTTATTAGAAGCAATTCGTAAAAAATCTAAATCATAATAATACCCAATCCAGGAAATAAACATTTCAAGCAATTACATAACTAATTAAGCCAAGTTAAGAATTACAGATTCTTAACGTAAACAACCCGCTTTATCGAATAAATACAGATTTCGTTTAACGGATTTGTTCCGTCAGACAACATCCGGTTCACCCTAGCAATCAACCTTGATGTAAAGGATGAGTGGAACGGACGCAGAATTTCTGCACGGAAATATCATATGTACATCGTAATAATATATTGATGTAAAGCCCAGCAGAGTCAGTACATGACTACCTAACGATCTTCTGGCCACTACCTACTTTAGCATAACATAATATGTAAGTACAAAAATAATAGTGATTTTGCAATTGGAAAACAGAATCAACATTCAAAATTAATTATAAAGCAATTCTTTCAGATACTCGTGTTGCTGGTACGCTGGCTCTCCGTTCACGCTTGAGATAATATATAAAATATTAGTGTTGTGGGATTTAATCAGTTAATCTAATTGATTAATCGATCAATTTCTGTTGTGAGGTTAATCGATCATAATATTTAATCGAATAATCCAGTCGATTAAAATTAATCGGTTGTAGTTGATATTATTTATTATTTTGTCAATACAAACTCATACTTAAAATTTCGACAATATTTCTCTCTCAGAAATTGCTTACTCAAAAGCACAATATTACTGTTATTTTCTAACTGTAAACCAGATAGTGTAGGGAAAATCTTTGCACAAACACTTCAGAAAGAGATTGAGATATGAGGACAGTGACTTAGGCTACTTCTACTGAAAGTTGTAACACAATACGAAACCCTTAAGTTTTACAGTTTTCCAAGAAAACTTCCACCTTGTTGTCTGCTCATCTTCCTAGGATATGAAATGCATACTTTTCTGGGATTCGTCCCCCTCATCCTTATAAAATAACCATGTCTACACTGTGTGCAAGTGAGAGCGTAACTATCTTCTTCTGTTTCTAAAATCTGGTAATTCGATTACAATAGGGGCCAGTCTTCTGTTTTGACCGCTGTACTTTGGAGTTTCTGTACTGAGTTTGTATATGAAGGTTGTGTGTTTAGTTTGATAAGAAAAAAAATCAGTTTTCTGTGGTTTGTGAAAAGTGTAAACTCCATTATGCCATATGAGAATTTGAGAGGTAAACTCGGTGAAACATTTGGATTTAAATTGAACGATCGTGGAGAACAGTTTGAGAGCAGCACATAATTCGGAGCATGTGAATGCACTCACATGTTTAAACTCATGGATGAAGCAGTATTAACAATGTGAGTCTTCATACTATTTGTTATTTATGTTTGTGTCAAAAATTCCCGGAGAAATTGACACAATAAATTATAAGCCTCATAACAAATATGTTAATAAGTAATTAAAATAGTTGTTTTGTAATATAACGATACAATATATACAGATATACAACATTTAATACTTATGCTTATCATCGAACACAAGTTAAACTTAACAATAATTGAGTATTACAATACTTTAAAACATTTTTTCAACTCGATCAAAACTCAATTAATCGATTAAATTCAAATATTTAATCGATTAAATATTTTGATCGATCAACAGCACTAATAAATATAATGTACTTAATTATGTGAAAGCACTGCAACACTTCGAAGAAGTTGGAATATACCACATCATTAATTCATAATTTTGTCATAAAAGTATATATATATATATATATATATATATATATATATATATAGGCTATAATTTGTGAATTAATTTTAACCATATAACAGAATTAAGACTGACACAACGTTTACAGGGTGAACATGTAATTTTGTACTTTTAATTTAAAGTTAGTGCACAATTAAATTTTAACATATTTTAGTCTTTTAATTGATTTAATGTAAATCTATACATGATATAAAAATTATGTACTCATATTTGTTTATAGACTTTAATGTACTTAACGTAAGACAAATTTATTATATTGTATTAATAAAATTCATACATAAAAATCGAAATAATTTTGAATTGTATTCTCATAGTTATAAAACAAAAGGCATGAATTCTTTAAGATTGTTTGAACCAAAATGCAACACTCTTACAGTATTTAATCATAGTAGTAATTTAGGCCCAAGAATACATAACAAATTTATATTTAAATATCCTAATCTCGTCAATTCTAATAGTTCTAGTATTAAATTTAAAAAGTTATGTATGGATTTTATAAAAATTGAAAAATTGTAAATTTAAATTTATATACTATAATTGAAAATTGTATTGTATAATTATTAATTATAACTGTATTGTATAATTACTAATTTCAATGCAGGAATCCGCCCCCGAGCACGATTTCTACTCTTTCAGGGGCAAGCTAAAGTTTCTCTGTATATTTTATAATTTATGTTACAATTCTTAGCAAAATAATAATAAATAAATAATAAATAAATATTATAAACTAAAATATTCCGTCAACATACACCAGATTATAAACAATAATTGTATTCATAAATGGCAATATACAAACCTGAAGTTGACTATTTCATAGTCGAAAACGTTTGTGGAATTGAAACGTGAAAACAAAACATGTCTAACATTGAGGCTATATTTGTGTATGATACGTTATAGACTAGGGTTGCAGAACTGGGCGACAATTGTGGCGTTGCGTCACTCATCGTATACGTCACTCACCCCTTCCTTCCATCCCCGCTTCATTGACTTGGTAGGGAAGGGGATTTATATTCAGTGTCTGTGTTATGTGATTGCGTACGGGCTACAAATAGTCACTCAACACCGGTGGACTGTGAACGGGGAACCAACGCTTTCCCCATGCTTTCCAACCCTCTCTCGCCAGTTCTGTATCCCTGTTACAGACGGACCTGATAAAAATTTTACTCCCTTAGCTTAGAACTTTATCGGAAAATAAAATATGTCAATGAAGATAATACAAATTACAGAACTCCACTTTTTATTAGGCACATTAAGATTTTAATAATGTTTATGTAAAAATCTTGAAATTTATCTCTATATCACTACATTGTAAAGGTAAAGAGTTAAAAAGTACCAGTATTAATACACATTAAAAACGTAGCTTATTATTTTTAATGTCGTTCTATAAAAGATAATTACACCGTGTTCTACATAATTACGCTAAAAGTATACATACAAACGACCCTAGAGGGTAATGTAACGCATGGCTTCCACGTATTTTCTGGATCTTCTTTCCGACTGCTTTTCTGTGAAAGTGCATGCATAAGCAAAAGCATGAATATCTTTCATCCTTACGAAAGCATGAAAGAACTCGTATTCGAACTTGTTTGTAATCATTAAATTTCCAGAATGTTCTGAAAAGTTGTTCTAAACTATAAAAATTCCAAGAATAGCTTACCTTACGATCTTACAAACTGTTAAAAAGAAAAAAAATCTCTATAATATAACTAAGTGTGCTCTAATTTAAAAATTTAACCTGAATATTTCCTCCACTAATAAACATCAATGTATGCATTTTTATGAGCAATAAAATCTGCGACATCTTTCTCATAAAAGTGGGAACGTGCACTTATAACTTGGAAATAGAGGTCATGAAGAAGATATGACATTTTGGAATTTAGAGTTCCGATGTTTATTAGTAATATGCCTATTATTAGAGACCGGCATAATATGAACAGAATTTTGCTGAGATATTAAATACTTCAATAATAAAATAGACTATAGCCTATTCGTCCCTAAACCATCCGGAGAGATTGTCATTATTATTTGCAAAACAGTTTTATCTAACATACTACCATATAAAATACAACAAATCTGCTTAATTAAACAGTTTTTCAGCAACATAAAATCATTAGGTCTACCTGAATGCAAGAACTAGATAATTCTATTTTTATACACTGAGGAGAATAAAAATTATTTCTTGCCTTGCCCGGACGGAACACTAGTTAATCTAAGATAAGTAACTTTTCTGCCTGTATTTTCTCGCGAAAGCTTACATCTCTGTGAGATAATACTATTTGGTACGATGAAAAAAAAAATTAAGTAGACAGAAAAATTAATGGCAAACCCCATTAAAAATTGAATTACAAGGGTGGAATAGGAACCAATTATTTTGTTTTGGCATTTCGATTTCATTAACGCTACGAGGTCCATGACTCCAAAGAGGAATTTGTAGATTCCACTTACCCTTGTAAATCCCAGAATGTTCACAGAATGAATGGCTTGGATTTTATTAACAGTGATTTCTGGAAAGCATCTCTATTGTCCCCTTATAATTTCTGTCACGCCCGGTTTAGTGGTAGGTATATAAATAATAACGGAGGGTGAATAAAATACCGGTAGTGCGACATATGTAAATATATGAAGATTTTTTTAATGAAATACGAAATGTTAAAAAAATGTTATGGTTTATTTAACGACGCTCGCAACTGCAGAGGTTATATCAGCGTCGCCGGATGTGCCGGAATTTTGTCCCGCAGGAGTTCCTTTACATGCCAGTAAATCTACTAACATGAGCCTGTCGCATTTAAGCACACTTAAATGCTATTGACCTGGTCCGGGATCGAACCCGCAATCTTGGGCATAGAAGGCCAGCGCTATACCAACTCGCCAACCAGGTCAACATGAAATACGAAATTTTAACAATTTTTTTTTTTATGAAATACGAAACATTTTTTTTCTTTTTTTTTGGTGTTACTTGCATTTTACAAATCGTCAAGGCTCGACTCCACACCGCTAGTAGAAATAGTATAAAACGTTAAATTTCATATTTTGTCTGTCTCTAAATATTACTCTATTCATCTCTCGACATTTAATAACGGGTGAATAAGAAGAGGTTCCCAAACGTGCAAAATGATTACCGATCATTTTTAAAGTTTAGGTCCGAGGTGGTGTCCGTTCTGTTTCGAGCACAGTGCCCGAAGCGGTTTCCATAATCCGGAAAAACAATATTTATTTTCCACAAAGACTTAAGACTGTCTATTAGAGACCGGCGAATCCTCATTCAAACCTGCCCATGACTGTTTCACTTCGTGAGTGGGCTACGCAAGATATCGCTCGCCTGTCTTCAACCTTCCCTCACAAGCAGACAGGCAATGTCGTTCCACGTGACGTCAAACAGTCCTATAGTGACTCGAAAGAACTGTTGTATTTCGCCGACCTGCGCCAGACTGCTGCTTTCAGATGCATGATAAATATAAACCACGCCTTCAAACCTGACAGAAAGCATACAGATATAGACAAACTATTGAAAACTTAATTTGTCGTCTTCTCTTCTCCTCTCTTATTTCCTCTCCTCTCCTCTCCTCTAGTCACAAGTTACGAAATGTTACTATTTTGTTGGGTCAAATACACTTTGTAGGAATATGAAATGTATAATATTGTCTTATTATTTTATGAAATTCTGTAGCGCAAAAAATTGTAAAACTATGTTACTTTAATCAAAAATTTTCTGCCGTGTTGGACCAGGAAATAAAGACTTTTTGAAGCCAACGAACTTAGATGTCAAAATAGTACTGTTTCATCTTAACCAGCGTAGACTGGCTTCCATGAATGCAAGTCACTCTATAATACGATCACACAGGCAGGTTTCTCGGATCCCGCCTTGACTGGACTTATAAAATCCGGGCTGAATGGGCCAGTCCTAAATTTTAACCTGCTGTGCAGCTACGCCGGAACCCAAACCTGACGGCAGGCAGTTACGGGCGTGAGTCTTGTCTCATTTGCCTGTCTCTACTGTCTATGTATGTAGGTATGGTTAAAAATATTATTTTTAGCTTTAAAGCTGATTGTGTTAAAATATCGTTTCTAGCATTGTTGTCGATTATTATTATTATGACTTCATCTTGTGACGACACATCAGAAACATCAACGTCAGACTGAGGATTTCACTTATGATCAGGCTCAAACTATTGAAGACGACATAGATTTGTAGCAAACGTTGCCCAAGAACATAAATTGCGAAATTATGCCACTTGTAAATGTATTAATTTCTTATTGTATAAACTGTTAAATTTTTAACATGTAATTGTGAAGTAAATTTAATATTTCTATGAAGCGAAATATACTATATTACGATGTGAGTTGTGAAAGTTAGTAGTGAATTTATTGTGGAATTAATGCAGTGGTTTGTATTGTATTTTTAGCTGCTACTATCTCTGCCCACATAGTTCACATATTTAGTGAAAAGTTAATATAGCTTCTTAAGTAACTGTTAAGAACACAATTAAAGAACTCATCCAGTTGATTGTGATTATGCTTTTTTGACATCACATTTTCAGTGAAATAGCAATGAAAATATGTCTGACGACAGAAATGTTAGTATGAAAAAAACACTGAAGTAGCTATCCGAGCTCCAAATCATTATTGTTATACCTTTGCAACAAGCTTCGAGCGTTAATTTTCTTCCACCATGCTTGTTCAAGATGAAATGTACAGTCCTTAATGCTTAGCTGTCCCCAAATTTCTCTTACTGACAAATGGATAGAGTTCTCAAATTCACAACACATTATCATGTCCGGATTCATGTGATTTCGAATAGTGAGGAAAACGTTCTTGTAAGTAATGTTTAACTTATTAGGCAGCAAGGAAAACGCTAATGAAATGAAGTGAAGTAATGCCCAGTAGAGCAGTGAAGGCGGACTTACGTCGGACATGTCGTTTATTAAACTAAGTCGGGAACCCACTTGGGATATTTCAGAGTTATTAAGAGCGATTAAATTCAAGGTTCTATCCACTGACCAAGTTGAACCACGTTTACATCAACATGTAGTAACTATGTTACGAGGTATTTTTAACGTTTGTTTTCAACTCTTGTTTTTAATTTGTTATCTTGTTAATGTGTAGCCTATGCTCTTAACATTTTAAAGTTTAACTTGTTGTAACATAGTGTCATGCTTCAATCATGTCTATCATACATCAATTGGTTTTGTGCTCATGTAGCCTATCTGTTCTTAATACCCTGAAGATGACCTAATAGGATCGAAAACGTTTGTTAATTAAAATATTTACAACATAATGTAATGGGTCATTAACCTGTTACCTATTTGATATGTTATTAGACGGAACCAACCTTGAATTTAATTGCTCTTAATACCTATTTAAGTCAAAAGAAGGCTAGAAATGGCAAAAGACTTTTAATAGAAAAAGGAGCATTTTCTACGGACTTCTGGGAAAAGAACTAAGGAAGAGACTAGTGAAGTGATTTGTATGAGTGTGGAATTGTATGGGGCAGAAACATGGACATTACGACGAAGTGAAGAGAAGCGAATAGAAGCATTTGAAATGTGGATATGGAGAAGAATGGAACGTGTTAAGTGGACAGACAGAATAAGAAATGAAACTGTGTTGGGAAGAATGGGTGAAGAAAGAATGATGCTGAAACTGGTCAGGAAGAAGAAAAGGAATTGGTTGGGTCACTGCCTGAGAAGAAACTGCCTACTGAAGGATGCACTGGAAGGAATGGTGAACGGGAGAAGAGTTCGGGGTAGAATAAGATATCAGATTATAGTCGACATTAAGATACAGTAGAGTCTCGTTAATCCAAAATACGCTAATCCGAAAATAAATTATTGTAATAGTACAAAGTACCGAAAAGAAAAAAAAATCTATGAATTCACTCAATTTCTTTTACTTTAAAAATTATGAAAAGAGCACATTCAAGGGTACTTACAACAATTAGTGTTTTCTGTACATACTTTACAGGTCTGTCATGCTCATAAAATCATTAATTTTCTGTTGTCGTAATGAAGTGAACCTGTTGGTTGTGGTTCTAAAAATAGCAACAAGGTACTCCTATCTCTGTCTCTCAGCGCTCGTGAATAGCATGCATTGCATTACAGGAAATATTTCGGTTAATCCGAAAATCTTGTAATCCAAATAGGTATTGGTCCGAATTAGTTCGGATTAACGAGACTCTACTGTATACGGATCTTTTGAGGAGACAAAGAGTAAGGCAGAAAATAGGAAAGAGTGGAGAAAGCTGAGTTTACAGTGAAAGACCTGCGCTTGGACAGAACACTAAATGAAATGAAATAGTTATTTGACTTATCTGAAAACATGGCTATGAAATATTTCAGAGTTGTTTACCATATGCTATTGGCGAAGCACTTCGGCCTCTTACAAATGGGGTTGGGAACCACTTCGGGCAACCCATAAATAACAAAAATATTTTCTTAAGCATAACAGAGTACAAGCGTCTGAAACAGGCCTGGCATTACAAAGGAACTGTAGAAATTTCAGACATAAAATAATAAAATTACTGCATTTTCCAAGTCGGAGGCTCGGTAGGGAAACTACTGCACAGTGAGTTGCACCAGGACACGATCAGCAGTAGCGGACAAGATACCGTCTATCTACTGCATGTTGGCAAGTCCGAGCCTTGCATCATCTGCGTCGTAATGCCGCGGATAGAACTGCTGCTGATAACAGCGAGAGTGATAAGCGGAGTGCTTACAGCGCGCTGCGTAATCTCTATTCCCTTGGCGCCCGGGGAATCCCCTGAATGTGGGGATAACAAATGGCGGGCAACATAATGCTGCCAGAGCCACTCAACTCCAGCCCGCGTCCAGGCGTGACACACGGCACAATAAAAAGCGGGAGATAATCACGTGGTTAACATTAACGTTAATATTACTGCGCTCCTACCAATACTCGAGCAACATTTGTGAGCTCGGTGCAAGTTCAGAATTTAATTCCCATCAACATTTAAACGAAAGAAAAATAAACATAATAGGCTATGTACTGGCACTGACCCCGTTTTTATTGCTACTGAGACCTGAATGTCGGGACACTTGCGTCTTCAAGAGAGAAATAGAAAATTAAAAGAATAGTCTCTACTTTCTTCTTTTATTTAATCTAAAGAAGAAATGGATTAAATCTTAAGACATGTTGTGCTCCCTCCAATTGATTAGCATTTGCAGTAGTGCAACAATGCATCAGGACGCTTAGAGCGTTGATTACACTTAGGTCTTCAAGATATAAATATAAAATTAAAAGAATAGTCTCTACTTTCTCCTTTTTATTTAATCTAAAGAAGAAATGGATTAAATCTTAAGACATGTTGTGCTCCCTCCAATTGATTAGCATTTGCAGTAGTGCAACAACGCATCAGGACGCTTAGAGCGTTGATTACACTTAGGTCTTCAAGATATAAATATAAAATTAAAAGAATAGTCTCTACTTTCTCCTTTTTATTTAATCTAAAGAAGAAATGGATTAAATCTTGAGACATATTGTCCTCCCTCCAATGGATTAGCATTTGCAGTAATGCAACAACGGGAGTGGGGGTAAGGAGAAGATTTACCGCCGAAAAATCAAAGTGGTAAATAGTACCGTTTTTATCCTCCTAAAATATTTGAAAGTTATATGGTATAACTGCAAGAGACAGATTGTGATGGAAGGAATTAATCTGTAGATACAATAAACTCAATTGAAAAGTGTTAAAGAGTTAGAATCAAGAGTGTAAATATAAGTGTATTGATATACAAGTCTCTAGAATAGGGTATTAATATAGGGTAGATATAAGCTTGTAAAAAAAGGTAAGTGTAGAGGAATAAAGACACAGTAAATGGACAGTAGCTCACAGGGATTGGCTTACCCGGTTAAATGTTTTCTTTGATGGCTGTAAGTTCTATAGAAGTAAATTGAAATAAAATCTGGATTCCTTCGGGGTTATGAGCTCTAAGGGAAAAAGTAAAAATTAAATCCAGCTTTCTTCTAGTGTTATATGCTTCATAGAAAAAATGAAAGTAAAATGTAGTTTTACTAGAGTTATAAATCCTACAGAAATAAATAAAAATGAAGCTTTTAGGAGAGTTATGACTTATGTACTACTTATTTAAACAAAAATAATGTCTAGCTCTCTTCGATGGTTATAAGCTCTACACAAAAAATAACATTACAATCTATGCTCGTCGAGGATTATAAAGTATATAGAAAGGAATAAAGATGCAATCTAGCTTTTTTTGTTTAATGTAATAATTGTGTAACATTATAAACGTGTTTCATACGCAATTTTTTGTACGACATCTATACTAATAGTAAATCTGTAGCCGAAATTTTTCTGGTAATTTTCGATTTTCTAAAAATAATTGGTCCTAACATATATAATTAACCACCCTGAAACCGAAAATCGCTTTTTTGAAATTTTTGTTTGTATGTATGTCTGTCTGTATGTTTGTTACCTTTTCACGCGATAATGGCTGAACGGATTTCGATGAAAATTGGAATATAAATTAAGTTCGTTGTAACTTAGATTATAGGCTATATGGCATTCAAAATCCATTATTTAAAAGGAGGGTTTATAAGGGGGCCTGAATTAAATAAATCGGAATATCTCGCTTATTATTGATTTTTATGAAAAATATTACATAACAAAAATTTCTTTAAAATCATTTCCGATAAGTTTTATTCTTTGAAAAATTTTGATAGGACTCATATTTAATGAGATAAATGAGTTTTAAAATTAAAATAACTGCCATCTTAGGCCGTGTAATGAATAAATGACTTCGTCTATAAGGGGCCTTGGTCAACAACAATCGAAAGCTATGAATCATAGCCTACAGAAAATGTTTCTGTGTTTGTATGAAGCAATATCGGAAGCTAAATTAACCGATTTGTATAATTAATTATTATTTCACCATTGGAAAGTGTAGTTTCTCTGTATGGACATAATGCTATAATGTTATTACAGTAACTTCTGAGTGAATTGAGGACAGGTAAGATTAAAATAGCTTCTTATGCACAGAAAACTTGATAGGCTATTCTGTGTATTTGTTTCCTGTATTTCTTAAAATAATGTTTATCTCAGAGAATTAACGAACAACGAGTGTGTATTGATTTAGTATGCAGTAATAATATGTTAGCTTAGCATTTCATTATTTTATAATCCAAATTTTAACTATGCTCAATTGAATCGAGTTAAAATACATAAAATACATATGCATTAAATGCAATGCAAAAAATTTGGGTAATGAGCCAAGCAGATTATGTTGCCCTGTTGTAAAATAAAATTTGTTCCTCCTGAGATGCAAGAGCCCCCATAACAAATTAAAAACTTGCTTATCGGTGTACATCCGTTATCAACACATTTCTTATATAATATAATATAATATAATATAATATAATATAATATAATATAATATAATATAATATAATATAATATAATATAATATAATATAATATAATATAATTTAAGTTATTTAAGTTATTTGAAGGGTTCAGAACCATAGTGGGCCAAGCGCCATTTACTGAATACGTAGAAAACAAGAGTTAAAATTAAGTTATTACCATAATTCAATGGAAACGTATTATAACAAGTAAAATAAAGTATACACATTAAATGTAAACGATGTCAATGTTCATTGAACTATGGATGCATGTAATAAAAATTAAGAAACATGTTAAAGGAATTGTCATTGCATCAAATGAGTGCTCTCTGGACCAAAATGATTCCATTTTAATTATTTAAATATAATTTAAATTAAGTAACATATTAAACGATTTATCCTTCTATCAAAGACGAATATTCCCTGGATCAAATGTCCTATTTTAATTATGTAATTACTTTATATTTATTTCTAACGGGTGCAGCGGAGCGCACGGGTACGGCTAGTTATAAAATAATTAATAAAGAAATAGCGTCAGATTTTTAATGCTCAGAAGTTTGATTTCATAGTCTATGAACAAAGAGGTTGTTATGACAACAATGATATTATAGCATTGGCAAATCGTTTCATAGTATTAAGTTAATGATACAAGTTATGCCTTTTTAATATTTTTACGGCACTAACGAGATAAAGTCGCATATTATAGGCCTACATGATTTTCACTAACGATGAAGACTGTTCATAATGCTGACGTTCAAAAAAAGAAATTACAATAATAGTTTGTTTTCTTCTTGGGTTATAAGTTCTCTAGATAAAAACTGGAATAAAATCTACCTTTCTTCAAGAGTTATAAGCTCTATAGAAATAAATAAAAATAAAATTATTCTTTATTCGAGGGTTTTAATCTTTATAAGATAAATGACATATAACCTAGTTTGTTTTACATCTCTAAGTTCTTCAGAATAAAAAATAGCATTAATAATTCATTATCGATGGTGATAATAAAGTACAGTATATACGAGTAAAATAAACCTTTCGATAAGGGCTAATAGAAAGAATCACATTATCATCAAGCACTAGGTTACTAACCCTATGGATAGGAAAACGAAAAGAAAAGAAAGCTCTTTTAAAGTTGTAGACTTTATAACAAGGAAAATAAGCTTAGGCTTTCCTTACAAGTTATTTGCTCTACAGAAAGAACAGTAAGTCAAGCTTCCATCCAGAGCTATAAGCTCTGTGGAAGGAGACCAAAAGTATAATAAAAATAAAGCATACAAACTTATTTAATGAGGTTAACTAACTGTCGTAACGCCCTTAACATTTCGATAACCGAGAGAACAGCTGTGACCTCACACTAAATGAAAAATGTACCTTATTAAAGTGCTGCAGTTTCACGCTTCTTTCTACAAGAACTGGTTATGCAACACTGATGAAATATAGTTCTTTCCTTAACGACCATTTAAATTGCTGCTTTGATATGAGCTATTTAACAATGTCTCATAAAGCAACCGTGAAAACATTTGATAAATTCCATAAAACATATACCAACCAAAAACTGTAACAATGTGAACTTTCTGATTATCTCCTTCTCAAGAAAAGGATTCATAATAAATATCTACGGTTCAATTTATTACATAGAATCACTCCTTTAAAGGAAGCTCTTACGTCATATTTAATTCTTATATACACTTATATACATAACATAGCAATCTGTGGCACGACAGTCCAAGAAGAGCCATGGCCGATCAGACGCATGCCAGAATAGAGGTCAACAATCATCCATCTAGAACGGGATAACGTGTGGCCATCAAGATGATCCCCCAAGCCGTTATAGCTGGTTTTGGAAACCAGATTTCGCTGCCTGTCGTGGATATCGCTTCCATACGCTGGCTGAATTTCATGAGAAAATTCCTTCCTCCATGAGGACTCAAACCAGTTCTCATTCTGTAACTCGAGTCAGGAATAATGCCTTGGATCACGATGCTAAGACACCCGCGATGTAACAATATCCTCGAGTTAAGTTATGAATTCAGACGGATTTTTCACATCAGCTTATATTCCAAAATGGTTCTAGGGTCAACGGATTTTTTTTCAATAGAGTCGATGTTCACGGAATTAAACCCGGCAGAGGTTGAATTCCCTTGGGAATTTATATAAAGTTAGCAAACCCGTGACATACATTAATGACACGTAAAATAGTGACGGTGGTGGTGGTGGTGGTGGTGGTGGTGGTGGTGGTGGTGGTGGTGGTGGTAGTAGTAGTAGTAGTAGTAGTAGTAGTAGTAGTAGTAGTAGTAGTAGTAGTAGTAGTGTCCACACCTATGGAGTAACGGTTAGCGCGTCTGGCCGCGAAACCAGGTGGCCCGGGTTCGATTCCCGGTCGGGGAAAGTTACCTGGTTTAGGTTTTTCCGGGGATTTCCCTCAACCCAATATGAGCAAATGCTGGGTAATTTTCGATGCTGGACCCTGGACTCATTTCACCGGTATTATCACCTTGATCTCATTCATACGCTAAATAGCCTAAGATATTGATAAACCGTCGTAAAATAACCTACTAAAATGAAGTAATGGTAGTAGTAGTAGTAAAAATTCCGTGGCGCTACAGCCCATGAAGGGCCAAAACCGGCCAGCCGGCTGCTGGCCTCACGTTCACATGCCGAAACAGAGGTGGACTATCATCCAACCAGAATGGACGATGATCCCTCCAGCCGTTATAGCTGGTTTGCGTAGCTCTCCAAGTGCAACACGATCCTGAATGGGCACTGGTCCCATACACTGGCCGAAATTTCATGAGAAATTTTCTTCCCTCACGAGGACTCGAACCAGCGAGCATTCCGTAACGCGGATGTCTTAGACCGCGATGCCACTGTGCGGGACAGTAGTAGTAACAAGCAGTTATAGTGGTGGTAGTAGTAGTACTAGCACTTGTAGTGATGGTGGTAGTAGTAGTAGTAGTAGTAGTAGTAATGATAGTGGTAGTACCAGCAGTAGTAGTAGTAGTAGCAACACTAATAATAGCAATATTTCATTGAAAGACGAAGTTTGATGAGAAATGGCCGACGAATTCCGCCAGGAGTCCTCTATCAAGAATAGTTCTTTTACGACCATCTATGACACTTCATCACACTTCACTTTGCTTCCGAAGGAAATTATGAGGACTTTGTTTTCACTCTTTAAAATCCATCGTCTTCAGCCAGGTGGCGTAGGCAAACTTGTCCCTGAATGAGAGAGGTGCATGGAAAACTTAACGGTCTATTATTCGCAAATATAAAAATTTATCAATGAATGTCCATTTTTTCTTTTTTTCTTTTTTTTTTTTTACGAAATCGAGTTATATATGATTTCTTATTCGAAAAATGTAGACTCGCGATATTATGAAGACTATTACACTCTTACTATGTCATACTACTTTTGACCAATAAAACGGTACGAAAGGACGTATTTCAACCAATCATGGCTGCTTATCGCACAATTTCATCGCGTCCCTAGCATTTGTTTAATTCTATCGCGTCCCTAGCATTTGTTTCTTTGTTTGCCAACATTTGAAACTGCGCTGGTCTGGACGTCAAGAAAAAAAAAAATATATATATATATATATATATATATATATATATATATAAAATTACAAACCACTCCAGTCGATGCACAGCAGTTTCAAATATGACTCGCATTGGCATTCAAGAACAAGAATTAATAAAAATCACTGATCATACCTATGCATCTTCTGAAATCCGATTTACAAATAAATGAAGAGCACCATTCGGAAATCCTGAATAAGTTGTATACACCATGTAGGCCTAAATCAACGAGTTCCACTTCTATTACGCACACGTCCAATATAACATCAATTGAACCATCAACCACATTCAAATTTGAAAATTTTACATTCAATAATTATTCCTTTTAAAATTATTCATTCGGAAATCCTGAATAAGTTGAATACACCATGTAGGCCTAAATCAACGAGTTCACTTCTATGACGCACACGTCCAATATAACATCAATTGAACCACCAACCACATTCAAATTTGAAAATTGTACATTCAATAATTATTCCTTTTAAAATTATTCATGTTTATTTTTTTATGTCATCATCGTTAATTAAAACTTTTCTTACACTTGTGTATATTAGTTAGGTTATGTTATAGCTTCTGCTATATGATATTATGGATAGTCACGTATCAGGGATTGTTTAATATTAAGATTTATTGAAAATCATCTGTCAAGTGACGTTGATTACTGGGATTCGGATAACTGAAGTGGAATGTTGCATTTTAATAAAAATGAAACTGAATCAACAAAGCCTTCTTGACTAGTAACATTGCCATCGTGTACAATAGATCGAGAACTTCTAGACGAGAAGTCATTGCTCACTACTGCCATCTGGCATGCATCTAGCGTAATATTTGTAATGTTAAGATGATACAATAATACATTTGAAGACAGTTGTATTTTCGTAAGTCAATATTTTATTGTATTGGAGTACTTCGTTACTTCTAATCTTTATATACTTTCTTCTAATCGTGTAATAGTCAATTAAATCCCACTCGAGTTTTGATTTTCTCTAGATAAATCAAAACGTCTAGTGAGATTACTGTTGAGAAACCCCCACATATTCCCACCAATATTCATTTTAGCTAAAGTGTTAACAAAAAAATAATACGAGCACAAATCTAGGATCTGAGATGTTTTTTTGTATCTCCTGAGAAGTTTAGTTTTACAGACATGTGACGTTTCTCAATATTCCGGTTCAAATACACAAAAAAGTTACAGTAGTTCGAGTAAAATTTCAGTACATAAAATAACTTACGGGTATAAAGCGCAGTTTACTTTGTAGAGAAACCCACAATATGGCAAGGAAACTCGAGTCTCCAGGGTTTGAACCCAGTCTCGTGCGTCTTGGAACACAATGGTCCCAGTGGGATGGGGTTGACGGAACTGTGGTGGACGGAGCGTAACCGCTGCGCCTTGAGCAGCTGCAATGCTCTCAACACGCAGCCAGCTCGTTTCAGTTTACGGTTACATGCAGCCGAGATGACTCGGTAACTGGAGTTAGCTGCTGAAGGACTCATTACAGGATCAGATGTGATACACAATACGAATGCTACATTAAAATACTCTATTTCAGACCGATCAGTAACACAGGGCAGATAGAATAAATAATCCAGCTGTGATTACGGTTTAGATACAGGTTCTACGCTTGTGTGAAGACACAGTAATGAATTGAAGTACCGCGAAGTAGGCTTAACGGGATGTATAGATGGCTAGATTGGCAAAGAAGCAAGGTAGACAAATAGACGGACCGTGGGAGATGTAGACAGACATAGAGAAAATAGATTAGCCAGATTAGCTAAGAATAAATTACGTTAGATTTAGCTACAAAGACGAGTATTAGGTTGGACAAGAAAACTTAAAATAAGGTGGACAACTTTATATTGGATATGAGCCGTTCAGGGCAGAAGTGGTGTAAGTCAATTTCGGTCGTATTATACAAATTTAAATGACATGAATAGTAATGCCGCACTTCGATTATTGTGACGTTTTGTTAAGTGATCTAAGTTCTGAACTGTCAGTCAAGTTACAGCGAGCTCAGAATATGTGCGTCAGATACGTGTGCAACATCCGACGATATGACCACATATCACCGTCCTTCGCAAGTCTTTCGTGGCTCCGACTTAAAGAACGCAGAACTTTACACTCTTTGTCTTTACTCTTTCGAATTCTGCACACCTTAACACCAAATTACCTTTCGTCTCGTTTCTCTTATCTATACTCTAACCACGACGTAAATAGCAGATCACTTATCTGTGGCACGCTAAGTATACCTCTTCATAGAACATCTTGTTATTCATCATCTTTTACAGTATCCACCTCGCGTCAATGGAATTCCTTGTCACAAAGTATTAGGGGCTGCAAGACAATAAACACCTTTAAGAACAGCTTAAAAGATAACGTTATTAGCATTTCACTCCAATCATACTGATTTAAACTATCACTGACTACATTGTTACTTCTTTCATTTAGACATCATCCTGATTGTGCTGTACTTTCAAAATTGTCTCGTAATAATCTCTTTCTATTATCTAATATTATTTGAAATATATTAACAACATTCTATGTATTTTAGCTTAATTCTGCTACACAGTTTATTTCAGTGTTTAATTAATAGTTCATAGTATTTTGTTGTTTAATTCGTAAATAACTCTTGTATACATGTAACTCTAATCTAAATCAAATTGTTGAATTCTTTGTAAGTTCATGCATATGTATATACTCTTTTTGCTGGTTGAGTGGAAGAGAAGGCCTTACGGCCTTAACTCTGCCAGCTAAAATAAATCATTATTATTATTATTATTATTATTATTATTATTATATATTTTGCCTGTAAATGTATATACGAAGAACAGAGAGATTGAGAGAGAATGAAAACAAAGAGAAAGTAGGAATTGTATTTTGCATATTATTTATTTGTGCCATTCAGAGCAAAAGTGGTGTAAGTCAATTTTGGCTTACACCACTTCTGCTCTGAACGGCTAATATATTAGGCAGGTTTATGCAACATTAGATTATGTATATAGGATTAGAGAACATTTGATTGGATGAACCACAGTAAATTAGGCGACATTTATTAGTTAGGTAGTTACATTAGATAAATTAATTAATATTAGATTATGTAGCCGAATTAACATTCCATGAGATAGATTAGATAAGGTAGATGGGATCAGATAACATTTCATAGGTAGATTAAATCACATTATATTATATACAACAGATACACATTAGAAGAATTAGTTCGCACAGATTAGACTACAGACTGGATTAGGTTGATTGCATAACATTACATAGAATTATATAGAATGATTTGCTAAATTAGATTAGATTACGTATGATATTTAAGAAAATGTCATATAAATTAGTGTATATGAAGTTGTATTAGGCAAAATAGATTAGGGAGATTAGATAAAACTAGATTATTATAGATCAATTTAAATATACAGTAATATAAAAGATTACATTACGTATTAAATTAAATAAGCAGGTTGAATACGTTAAGGACACTTGGTAGTTTGCCAGCTGTTCCGTATGCTTTACCTTACCTCAAAGAAACTGAATTTTCTTCAGAACTATAGCAGATCGTTACTCATGGTTTTCAAAGAATCCGGAGGTTCATTACCGCCCTCACATAAGCTCACCATCAGCCCCTATCCTGTACAAGATTAATCCAGTCATTATCATCACATCCCACTTCCCTCAAAACCATTTTAATATTATCCTCCCATCTACGTCTCGACCTCACCAAAGGTATTTTTTCATCCAGCCTCCAACTAACACTCTAAATGCATTTCTGGATTCGGTCATACGTGCTACATGCCCTGCCCATCTCAAAAGTCTGGATTTAATGTTCCTAATTACGTCAGGTGAAGAACACAATGCGTGCAACTCTGCGTTGTGGAACTATAGCAGATAGAATAAAATGTTGACCAATCATAAAACAAAACCCGCTGAGTTGATTAATATCCATAATATATAACCAGTATTATTTTCTTTCAATTTACAATAATGACATAATGTAGAAGCAATTTATTTCTTTCATTTTATACTGTTATTATTGTTTCTGTTCTTTGTTTTTTCGTCTTATAACATTTTCTCAGAAACTATTTGTCACAACTTAAGAAAACTTTTATATACATTGTTTATTAGCAATTTTAGATTGTAGATGAAATCTTTTTTACATAAAGTCTTAATTATTGTTTTTATAAATTATTCTTTTACTCGGTTATTTAACGACGCAGTATTAACTACTAGTTTATTTAGCGTCGATTGGATAGGTGTTAGCGAGATGATATTTGGCGAGATGAGGCCGAGGATTCGCCATAGTATTCCTGAAATTAGCCTTGTGGTTGGGGAAAACCTCGGAAAAAGCCTAACCAGGCAATCAGCCTAAGCAGGCATCGAACCTGCGCCCGAGCGAAACTTCGGATCGGCAGAGAAGCGCCGGTGGACTTCATAAATTATGAATTCACTTAATATAAATTATGATTATGTTAATTAATAAATACAAGAACTTCATGTCAAAACCTCCTACATACAACAGGGCTAGGCATCGGGAGCGATTCCAATCTCTAAACGGGGACGCTTAATATTCATCCGTCACTGAATCAACGCTGCGCGGTGTTCGACTGGGAAGAAAGGGGATGAAGAGAAATCATATGGCTCCCCGTGAGAGAGTAGAATTCGCTCTTGCTGCCCAGCCCTGACCTACAATGTCAAATTACTAGTAAACGATGTGTATAGAATTGTCATTAAATCTGACGAATAGTTTCTGAGAAAATGTTAACTGACGAAAACATCATAAATAAATAAATAAATAAATATATATATAACATAAAAGATACATAAATAGATAAATAAATATATAAACAAATTAATGCATGAATGGATGAATAAATAAATAAATAAATAAACAAATAAATAAATAGAAATTGTCACTTAAATGTTTATTTATTGTGAACCGAAAGAAAACAATCCTAGTCAGTTCTTGTAGAAATAAATCAGTTCAGCTGAGTCCGCTTAATGATTGGTTCAATTTTTGTCTACCTGCTATAGTTTTGGAGACAGTCAATTAATTTTGAGGTACAATAAATCATACTTAAATTAGATAGGACAGGTTAGACGGACATGGATAAATACATACCGTCGTTGTTCCTGCAATAACTCCTATGTGCAAAATACACTATTTTTCAGTAGGAGGAAAAAACACATTAATTCAACCTATGGCAGCCGAACATAGGGAATTGTGAATTCTTATAGGGTATTTTCGAAAGAAAATTAACATATAGGAGATTTTATTATTTGCTGTATCACTATTTAAGTTTATTTAATAGAGCAAAATTCTGAAAATCAACAAAAAATATGTCACATAGGAGTTATTGCAGGAACAACGACGATACATAGGTAGAGATGCGTAGTTAGGCAGACAAATATATACAAACAATATTGTTATACACGAAGTCTTAACCAGATCGCCAATGCCATTTTATACCAGAAGATATAAACACGTAAGAATAATGAACACAACGTGCTAATTAGAGTTGTGATTTGTGAGAGTTTTGGAATAATAATAATAATAATAATAATAATAATAATAATAATAATAGTAATAATAACGTTCGTTAATTCACGGAAAATGTGACCAGACGACGAGTCTGTGACATGAAAGGTACTGCTGGTGTCCCTAATGGATCATTAGCGGAGAGAAGTTGGCAAGTAGTCGAAGTTTGGGGATAACTTCCAACTTGTATATTTTGAACTCCCTAAGTACAATCCAATATTGTGTGCGGATATAGTCTCAAACTTTAGATGTATTACATTTCCGAGACAAGCGCAGTCATTTGTTCCGTAGCTAAGTGCTGTCCTAAAACAAAACAAAAACTTGTTATTTAATTCATACACAAAAAATAGACTACAAGTATTTTTGGCAGTCAACAAACACAATGTTTCTGTACAATTTTCCTATATCACGTCAAGTCAGGATTTAATGAAAATTTTTGCTTACTGTTGTGCTGGATATAACTTCGTGATTTTGACTGTTTTTGTTGCGACCCAAAAAAGGACCGAAAATTCAATATTCGAAAGTAAACTTAAATATTTTTACTTGATTTAAGCAGGGAAAATGTTTAAGGGAGAAGGTACACTTATATGGATAAAAAAATTAAGTTTTTTAATCTATTCTTTTATACAATACATTTTTATTTCTTATGATAACCAAAGTTCTGAGTAAACTCTAATAAGTATCTAAGATATGCCCTTAAAATTTCCCCATTTTTTCTTCGCTTTACGTTTACTCTTGTCACTCATTTTCTCAATCGTTACATTTACATTTGTTTTGCCGGATAACTCAGAAAGTTTTAGATATTTTAATGAATTTTGCACGTCTGCTTATTTTTACATGACTATTACAGTTTTACTACGGCATACTATCTTTGACCAATAAAACGGTACGAAAGTACTTATTTCAATTAATCGTGGCTGTTTATCGCTACAATTTTATCAATTCCCTAGCATTTGTTTGTTTTTATCACTTCCCTAGCACTTGTTTGTTTTTATAACTTTCCTAGCGCTTGTTTCTTTGTTTGCCAACATTTCAAACTGCAAATTCTTTACGTCACTAAGACATGCTTTGCGATCATCATGCGGCTCCGTTCAAACGTTTTGGTGAAGCTAACATTAGTTAAATAGAATTTCAGTAAGTCAGTTAATATTTTATTGTATTAAGAATACTTTATTTCTTCTAATCTTTATATACTTTCTTATAATCGCGTAATAGTCAATTAAATCCTACTCGAGTTTTGATTTTCTCTAGATAAATCGAAACATCTAGTAGATTACTGTTGATAAAAACGTGAACTATAATCTTAGCTCTAGCATTAGTTATTTATATTAAAAAGACATAGTCCTATATCGTGAAAATATTATAACACTGAAGTGGGGGATTCATGAACGATAAATTGCGTCATTTTTGTCGCTCATTTGTATTTGCTGCACCATTCTCACCGTGGAATCCAGAACAAAATCGTCCTTCTGTCTTCCTCCCTTTAAAAATTCTTAAATTTTGTGGAAAATACCAGATAAATTCATAATGACTGCAAAATTATATCTAAAATTTTGGAAATGAATAACTGTTAATTAAAAATAGTTCACTGAAACTATTCAAAATACAGAAGAAAAGTATTGCAAGTTTGTTAAATTTATTTTCAGTAGGCCAGAATGACACTAAGGTACAAATGTTCTAAGTACACTTCATTTATACAATTGGAAACATACACAACCACGCTTAAATTAAAGCTCTTCTACTACTATGATGAAATTGATGATAGCGAAATGCTATTTGACGAATTCAGGCCGATTACTTGTCATTTGATTACCAGAATTTCGCCTTACAGTTGGGAAAAACCTTTGAAAAACACAACCAGGTAAACAGCTAAACTGGAATCGAATCCACATCCTAGCGCATTCGCAAATCAGTAGGTCAATGCCCCTACCGTCTGTGCTACACCATTGGCTTTAATGCTTGCTTCAAAGGAGAGCTTAAACAAAGTAAAGAGAAAGAATTCCAAAGGTTGAGTAGAGAGCTCAGACTGTTAAACACTTGCAGCGCTCCGAAATGCCAATGTAAACATAGTCTAATTTGTTCGTGACATACGGGGCCAATTACCCGAGACAATAGTGCACTAGATGCTTGCTTGTGAGCAGGTGGAAAATTAATGAACGCGTCGGCAAATCAAATCTTGGTCGACGCCATGCTCGAGAAATTAGATTCAGTCACACATTGTTATGTGCAAGAACAACCAACTGTTATGTACGGTCCATTGCGACAGGCATTAACAAAACTTTTCCAACCATGTTAATACTATTTTCTTCCAAAGATACAGTGTGCTATAAATTACGACTAATCTACAAAGTGCTTGCTTATACGGCAGCACGGTACTTTGGCAAGGACTTGACACCCGCCAACAGGGATGTGATCCCCAGTGCTCACTAAAATGCACATATTGTAGAGACCAATATTTTAGAATGACGGTTTTTTCGGTATTCTCCCATTTCCCTCAACGTACATAACTAATTTCATCATCACTCTCTATTTTATTCCAATCTTCATTTATATTAATATATGTTTTATTATTAAAGAGTCGGGCAGGGTAGCGCAGTCGGTGGAGTGCTGACCTGTGCCCGAGGAGCAGGTTGGTGACGAAATAAAAGGCAAACAAAACAGACGAGACACTGTCGCCGAGCTTAGCAGAAAATAAGATCGCTTAAGGTGACGAAAATGCGATTTGTATAAACGTTAATAAAATCTAGCAGTATGGGATGAAGATAAATTTAAATGAGACGAAGACCAAGCCCATAGGAAGAAAAGTAAAGAAGTTGTCGCTGCTAAGCAACCATGATAGTAGCACCACACCGAATACTAGCTACAGTAGCACTTTCACTTTGCGTTTGTTACATTCGCGTTACGAGCCAAAATTAACAAACGGGTTGAACACAGAACTTCATTAACTTCTTCCTAGAAGCTTGGAATAATTTTCGTTACATGTTCCACTTTTGTCTAATTTCTTAATTTTAATTCTCAGGAAAACATCAGGCGACACATTTTCGTTCACAGATTTGGATTCAGTGATGTTTAATTTTCATTCAGAGGAATACCAACATTTGAAAACTGTCAATCAGTAACAATCAAGCGGAATACAACAGTGGAGCCTTATTATTCTTCAGTAACTGAATCAAAGAAATTGACGAAATCACGTGATCGACATTAGCAGATGTGCCTTCATACGCGATGGTCACTACAGTAATTGATAACAGGCAGAATATACACTGTGTCCACACTAAAATTGTACAGAAATAACAGTTTATATCGTAACTTGGATAAGGTGTATTAAATAAATTTCTTCTGCATTGTATAGAGTAACTGAAAAAGTTCTTATTTCCACTAGTACACTTCAACATGAGCACCATTTATAGCTCGACAGGTATCAAAATGATACTCAACATCTCGCCAGGTGTTCACCAACATATCAGGTGTTATAAGCTCAACTGCTTGAATGATACGCTGCCTCAAATCAATCAGATTGCGAACTTTTCTGCTGTATATAAAATTTTTAATAAATTCCCACGCAAAAAATCCAAAGGAGTTAAATCCGGGGATTTAGTTGGTCAGGAAGATGGCCCACCTCTACCAATCCAATTTCTTGGGAAGGTTACATTTCGATGGAAGTGTGGTGGAGCACCATCCTGCTGAAATATTTAACCTGACGGAAATTACAGAATAGCAAAGTTCTCCAGGATATCAATGTATGTGACTCCCGTCACTGTAGGCTCCATAAAAAATAATGGGCCAATTGCTCCATTTTTGTGCATTCCCAACTAGACATTGACCTTTGACGAGTCCCTTTCATGATCAATCATTCTGTAAGAATTCTGAGAACCCCATATGCGGCAATTATGACGATTAACCTTCCCGCGAACGTGAAAGGTTGCTTCATCACTGAATAAATCGAGATACCTGGGACTTTCAACGATGCGCCGAATCATCTCATCACAGAAATTAGCCCTCTTGCGACAAGCATCTGGTTTGAGTTGCTGTACCGTCCACATCTCTATTGACAAGGAACTAGACTGATAAATGCAAATTTTCATTCATGCAACAATAAACTTGAAACGAAACATTTCACACAACAATGACCATGAAAAGGTATGAAACGAAATCTTGGAGAGTTTTTCTATTGATTGAGCTTTATCTTAAGGATATAATATACAGTTGTGAAATTATAATCTATTATTTCTGTATACTCTTAGTGTGGACACTCTGTAGAACATTTTTGTAGATTCTGCAAACCGAAGTTCATGTCATTTTATACAAATGCGTTGTCATAGCAAAGAAAACTCACTCATGAATATATGGACAAATAAGCCTAAACAAAATGTAATATTTATTGAAATTTTACTATTTCTGAGTCATTTATGTAATATTACACACATCTATTACGTAGGAATGGAGTTGTTAAGAGGGTATATACATAAATCCTAATCATAATTGCATGGAAGGACCTTCATACGTGAGCAGAATAGAACTAAAGGAAATATAAATGTAATTATTTGGGCTGGAGGAGCAGATGTGAACGGACTGATTATCTGATATTCCCCAGTGCCACACACAGCGATACTAGCATAATGTAAACAGAAATTAAGTCTAGCAATCGCAAAACTCACGACCACTTTACTGCAGCATAAAAGGGACCCAACAATGAGCGTCCACTTTATTTGCCATCAGCTTATTCCGGAACTTTATTGTTTTCAATAACAGTGCTGTAAACACAACGCCGCGGTCCACTGGTTTGCCCTCCATTAGAGCACAAATTCCGCTGCACTCCAAGTTAAGAAAGAATTGATTCAACAGGAACTGTGTCACGTAGCAGTGCAACTCAAAAGTGGACCGCAGACCGGCACCGGTCCCCGATGAACAGAGGTAACATTTTGACGTATGTTACGGAGTGAAGTTTCCTAGAAGTTCGAAAAGTTTAATTAACGGTCCGTACGCTTAGAGGAGGAATGATGCATTGCTTTCAAAAGAATATGTAAATGCTGCGGGGAATGTGGAACGTTTACTATGAAATGCATCACACGGATTATTCTAGGAAACTGTTCACTCGATAGTTATACAGCGTGTAAGGGGTATAAGTGCCGCACTTTTCAAAGTCGTCGGGAACGGTCTACAACCCTACAGCATCAAAAATATCCATACAACATAGAGACAAAACATGATAGTTTTCCCAGAAAAATATTTATTTTGTTATTTTATTTGGGTTATATGTTTATATCGTTAGTAAAATTACGTAAACAATTACTTCAGTAGGTATACTCGTAAATAGCAAAGCGTTAATATTAGTTTAAATAAATATTTGTGTGTTCTATTACATTTTTGTGAAATGAAATAAAAATGCATGCTTAAATTTGTTAATATTCTAGCGTGAGAGGCGTGGCAAAGTTCAGCAGGCAGTACTCTGTACAGACGTAAGTAAGAGTCAGTTGAGTTCAAGCTCCCTTTCCATAGCTCTACTGCCGAGCGGATGGCAGTTCAGTACAGGTACTCGATAAACAACTTACAATGTCATTCAGAGCTTAGGAATATCATATGTTATTAAATGGAGAAAGTCGTCGTAATTCAAGTGAGACAAGAAGGATAACAGTCAGCGTTTTCCTCAAAGAAGGTTACCTAATCGGTGAACTTTTTAGCACTTTCTCAACGATTATTAGAAACTAGAAGTCTCTTACCCCGTTTCGACAATCACACAACCAGAAATTTGTTTAGAAATGATACTGCTTTACGGAAGCGGGAGAGATTAAAATGTTGCATTACAAAATAATAAAGTTCTTGTGATTTTGTGCAGAAAATCATTATTGTTCATTCTTTAAACGTACAATTAAAAACTGAGCAAAATTGTTACATTAAATGTAAATTTACCATAATGTTCTATTAATGAGACTGAAAGTTTGTTTTTGCTGCTCGTTTTATGTAAACAACAGTATTGTCATGGTCGTTCCTGCATTAGAACAGAGGATTTGATTTGTACCGGTATGTCTGCAACCGCTTGAGTTGTACTGTGTACTTCTATACCCCCTCCTCCCCGCTTAAGCTGTATTCTGTACTTCTAAACTCCCTCTTCCCCAGCCAGCAAAGTTGCAAAACGTCTATTATTATAAACTTTAATAATTAGTGTAATATTGCAATTAGAACAAAATTGTAAGGATATTTTTTCTTTAAAATAATGACACTTATATCCTTTACACTCTGTATATATTCCAAGCTCACACAACTTAAACGTTTCGGTACGAACTTTCTACCGCTGGTTATTATAGTTTTTGCTCTTGCCCTTAATCATTTTTGTAATATTCTGCAGGTATTTTGTAAAATGCATTCAGCAGGCATATATAGCTATATACCACGGCAATTTCTACATTCTAATCTATGTTCTTTCTATATATTGGAACTACAAGGACTGTATTCTATTCATTCGACACATGACCATATTTCCAAGAGACAATTAAGTCAACTGATCTGAAGAACAGTGGAGAAGGAGATTAAAAATGAGATGAGCATTAATTCTGTCAGATCCTGTGATTTCTTATTTTTACATTGTATTGTAATTATACTGTACATAATTGGGTCCATATTTTCATTTTCATAAAATATTATTTTATTTATGAGTTATCCGGAGGTCAATAAATTAATTTGACTATTTCGTTTCCGACATTATATTAACAGTTATATTGTCTTGTTTATTCATTCTTTCATTATTTTGAAGGTTTTATCCTTTCTTATGTAGACCTCGTTTCTTATTTCGATTACATTTTATTTTTGCTTTCGTGTTTCATTTTACAAACTTCTTTCTGTACTATTGCTGCTTTTTTACTATAGATAGTCTATTTTAAGATTCAAATTATATTCATCATTCGGCCATGTCCTCAATGAAACATTTTAAAATAAGTAAAATCGTATTATTTGCTAACGGCAAGGCAATCTTGATAAACTACGCTGACCCGTGATCTACTTCCATAGCGTAATAAAATAAAATCAACATGCTCAACTACATTTATGGCTTTTACATGGAAGCAAAATTTTGCATCACACATTATTACTATCATTCAATTAAATAGTTTAATAAGTATATTGTTCGCACGACAAATGTAAGATTAAGACTAAGGGAATGAGGTGGTCATGCATCGTCTGGGAGATTGGATAAAGAACCCAAAATACGGAAAGAAAATATTTAAGTCTTATTTAAAAACAGAAAAGCACAAACAAACCACGAGGCAATGAAACAAGCATAAATGTGGCATCATTAACTTCCTCTGATTTAAGAGATAATCCATGAAGAATAAAAAGTTCTTTCAGACTGTAAATATAAATATGAATGTAATATTCAAGTAAAACAAGGAACAATAGCCAGAACAGCAAGGGAATGTACGCTGGTGCCAAGCAGGGATTGTACAAGTTTAAATTTATCCATATAGCCACCTCTTAATCTGTTTCAGCTCAAATAGCTGTTCAGATATGAAGTCCGTACTACGTGCCAGAGATTGTGTTAAAATGCTGGCTGTGGAAGAAAAAAAATCATCATCTACCTTCAGGGGTTGGATATCATTTTGCCCCTCACTCTTATAAGCAATATAACCTAATATTCACAAAGAGCAAGACCCCTGGTTCTGCGGTAATTGTGACTGAAGACCACAAAGGCCATTGTTTAACACAACAAAGAGCAGACACAATACGATGGAAGATTCGTAAATTTCCATTTTTCTATCGGGACCAAACACGGTTCGTTGTAATGTAGGACTTCTGATTACAAACCAGGGTTTGTAATCAGAAGTGCTACATTACAACATAAATATCAATACAATTCTGCATCCATATTCACAACGACTGTATATTACCAATTCTCCAAATTGGCAGTTAGATCTTATAGAAGATTGACATCTCGTATCCTGTAGAGCCTTCAGAGCAGAAAAAATATCAAATGCAAATATTGGAAGTCTTCATCGCTAATGCTTGATTGCTAGACGCGACTCCACATTAGAAACCAACCAATCTGATAGAACTGATATTTAACCCTTACAGTGAATTTCGGTGAAGTTCAGAAGGCCCAATTAGTCAAATTCACTCTCCTCACTTCCGCGCTGGGGCTCTCTGGGATCTTTTAAGATGCGAAAGAGAGTAGTGTGCGGAATGCAACGGGAAGTTACCGCATTTAACTTTCCGAAGAAAAACTCTGGCTGAAGAAAACTGCCTGCTGAAGGATGCACTGGAATGGTGAACGGGAGAAGAGTTCGGGGCAGAATAAATCAGATGATAGATGACATTAAGATATATACATCATATGCGGAGACAAACAGGAAAATAGGAAAGACTGGAAAATGCTGAGTTTGCAGTGAAATATCTGCTCTTGGGCAGAACACTATGAATGAATGAATAAATTAATGAATAGGTAACCGTTTATTTATGTAGGGTAAAGTTACCAAATTCCGTGACACTTCTAACTCCGTGATACCTTTTTTCACTGAATGTCACGGGGTTAGGTATCTTGCTAGGAAGTTCACCGATGTCTCAAAAGTAGGCGAAAGATACAATCTTTCGAGAAAGATGTCTGGCGCTATGGTCGAATGACAACTTCGTGTCTTGTTATAGTTTAGGCCTAATTTAGTTTAGCATAGTAAAGTCAAAAAGTGTATGTGCTAGTGTGAGTAATAGAACATTAGTGAAGTGAAGTGAAGTGAAGTGAGTGAGTGAAGTGAAAATGTGCATTATGTCAGATAAGTGTGGTGCATGTCGAAGGAAAGTGTGTCAAGGTGTAAATTGTATACAATGTAATATATGGTTTCATTGGGACTGTGCAAATACTAATGCTGAAAAAGTAAATAGTCAATGGAAATGTAAGTATTGTAAACAATTAGATATTGTAAAGGAACAGGCGGAAACCATCACCCATTTACACAGACAATTAGAGCTTGCTAATGAGGAAATTGCAGCCTTGAAATCTATAAAGCCTAAAGTTAGAAGTAAATCACCAGAGTTTAAGGTGGTCTCTAACCAGAAGCGTAAAGGGAAGAGTTCCAGTGTCCCTAGTACTGCCACTGCTACCTCTAGCACTGAAGTGGAACTGAGCAACAGATTCTCTGTTCTGGATTCTCTAGAACCTGAATCTGATGCTCGTTCCAACTCAGTATCGGAGCCCAAGCGTAGGAAGAAGATACTTTTGTTAGGTAGCAGCCATGGTAGAGGAATAAGTCAACGGCTCCAGGCTTCATTGGGTGAGAAATATGCTGTTACCAGCTTTTTCAAACCCAATGCTTCTCTGTCCAATGTTGTATGGGATCTATCTGCGCTTGCTAAAGATCTTGATAAAGAAGATCATGTAATTATAGTGGGGGGTGCAGGAAACAGCCTAGACAGGAACCTCAATTATTCAATTGATGGAGATATACACAACATTGCACAGAAGAGTGGTCATACGAATGTGGGTTTTGTGAACCTTTTCCAGAGGCATGACAAGCCGTGGATGAATAGGAGGGTTGAGAGTGTAAATCTGCGGATTGACTTGACTCAATTGGAGAGGGACATGGCCCACATTAATATTATAGACACATCCTCCATTGTAAGAGAGCAATACACTAATCATGGACTGCATTTGAATTCTCGAGGCAAGGACTCGCTAACGCGTCTCATTGCTGACAGTCTTCAATGTGACCATGGCAGGTGTGACAATAAAATTCCTGTTGTAATCCGTCATAAGGCTTGTCCTTTTTAGGGTAAATAAAAAAGTCAAAACAACAACAATAATAATAATAAACAGAATCAACAAATCGTAATACAATCAACATTCAGTGTATTCCATCAGAATATAAGAAGTATAAGAAATAAGACTGATGAACTCCTTGCATCCTTAGTTTCCGAACATTTAAATCCGAATGTGCTATGTATTACCGAACACCATATGAAACAACAGGAAATATTCTCTCTCACCGGAAGGATATAAATTAGGTGCTAGTTACTGCAGACAAACTCTTGAGGATGGAGGCGTGAGTGCATTTCTCAAATCTGACCTTAAATTCAAAAATATTGATCTTTCACATTTTTGCAAAGACAGGGATTTAGAAATTTGTGCTGTTGAATTAGAAAATGAAACATATAATTTCATTATAATATGTCTATATAGAGCACCATCTCGAGACTACGAAAATTTTATTCATTTATTGGAAAAGGCACTAGAATACTTACAGAAACTGAAACGTGAATGCATTATTTGCGGAGACATCAATGTCGATTATCTAACAGAAAGCAATAGGAAAGATCAACTAAATTCATTGCTAGCATCTTTCAATTTAATTTACACAGTAAACTTTCCGACCAGAATACAAGGGGATTCAGCTACTGCAATAGACAACATATTCATCGGAAAAGAAAAAATAGGTATATCACAAACAACCCCAATAATTAATGGTCTTTCGGATCACGATGCTCAACTCCTAAGTATAAATATTAACACATCATCAAAAAAACCAACTAAAGTGAGATTCAGAAATATAAACAGGGAATCATTAAATGATTTTGAAATAAATCTTAAAAATGAAACATGGGAATCAGTATACAGTCAAAGTGATATGAACAGTAAATTCAACGAGTTTCATAAAACATTTCTAAATATTTTTGAATCCAGTTTTCCTGTAAAGTATAAAAATGAAACAATATGTAACAATAGATGGATTACACAAGGTATTAAAATCTCATGCAAAACCAAGAGATCATTATACATACAGAGCAGAAATAGTAATGATACAAACTTAAAACAACACTATAAAAATTATTAAAAAATATTACACAAAGTAATTCAAAAAGCTAAAGAATTACACTATAATACAACAATACAAAACTCTGATAATAAAATCCAAACAACTTGGAACATAATATAAAAAGAAAGTGGACGATCAAAAAGTAAAGTAACAAACTATATCCTTATATCTAACAATACAAAAACGTCAGACCCAAATGAAATTGCAAACATATTTAACAAATATTTTCTTACAATAACTGATAACCTCAACATCCCCCAAGATAATGTTACTAACAGTTTAGATTCTTTAACACAATATTTTCCGACAAAATTCCCAAATATTCAAATATTTCCAACAAACAAACAAGAAATAATTGCAATTATTAAAAATCTAAAGTCAAAAAACTCCTCAGGGTATGATGAAATAACAAGCAAAATATTAAAGGCGAGTTCACATATTATAGCTGGGCCATTAAGTTATTTATGTAACTATTCAATGTTCAATGGTATATTTCCCGAGAGATTGAAATATTCAGTGGTTATTCCTATCTTCAAAAAGGGAGAAACAACGTCTCCAGAAAATTACAGACCCATATCACTTCTACCAGTCTTCTCCAAAATCTTTGAAAAAGTAATGTATAAAAGATTATATCATCATCTAGAAAGATACAACATTTTAGTCCCAGAACAATTTGGATTTAGGAAAAATAAAGGCACAGAAAATGCAACATTTAGTTTAACTGACAAAATTCTGGAGGCAGTAAATAAAAAATTACAAGTTGGAGGGATTTTCTGTGATTTATCCAAAGCATTTGACTGTATAATTCATACAATGCTGCTAGATAAATTAGATTATTATGGAATTAAAGGTGTTGCACACCAATGGTTTCACTCATATCTCATAGATAGGAAACAGAAAGTTGAAATCAATACAACTATGAAATCTACATCGACATGGGGAACTATTAATAATGGAATTCCTCAAGGATCAATATTAGGTCCCCTACTTTTTCTAGTCTTTATAAATGATCTGGCCCCCCTTATAAAAGATGTAGGTCATCCCATATTATTTGCAGATGACACAAGTATAGTAATTACAGCCAATAACTCCAACACATTCCAATCTTCAACAGAGGAAATTCTCTTCAAAATATGTGACTGGTTCTCAGTCAATGAATTAGTATTAAATTGTAACAAAACTAACATAATTCAATTTAAATCCTGTCCAAATTCAACGTCGCAAATTTCTAGCGCAATAATTAACAATAGATCCCTATTAGAAACAACAACAACCAAATTTCTTGGCTTAAAAATCGACAATGCGTTAAATTGGAAAAATCATATTAAAGAAATTACCCCCAAACTAAATTCAGCTTATTTTGCTATTAGATCTATGCAAAAGATAGTAAATATCAATACCTTAAAAACAATATACTTTGCATACTTCCACTCGGTAATGAGTTTTCGAATAATATTCTGGGGAAATTCCACAGATAGTAACAATATATTTCTATTACAAAAAAGAGTAATTAGAATAATAGTAGGTGCCAAATTTAGGGAATCGTGTAGGACTATTTTCAAAAAACTACAAATAATGCCCATTGCTTGTCAGTATATCTTTTCATTAATAGTCTTCCTCGTATGTAATCGTGAAAACTTTGTAACTAATTCGACAGTTCATAGCATAAATACACGTCAAAAAAATGACTTTCATACTCCATCGGCAAGTCTATCGTGCTATCAAAAAGGAGTGCGTTATATGGCAGTAAAAATTTTTAATAGCCTCCCTATCGATATAAAAAATGAAACTCAAAACATAAAATTATTTAGGGCCAAATTAAAGAAGTACCTAATTTCTCACGCCTTCTATTCTGTAGGTGAATTCATGACATTCAATAACACTTCATGAAATTGATACTAAAACTATGTGTTGTACTAGTAGACTATATTGTAAATCTCGTCTGTATATATTTCATCTAGACTGTGACTATAAATTAAGATTTTATAATAGTATTAAGTTTTTTGACTTGTTCTATATTCTAGCTGTAAACATGTATGAATACCATGGAATGTTAATAAATACAATACAATACAATACAGTGGCAAAGGTTTGACTGACATTATATTTTAAAAAAGTGTCACGGGATTTTGTATCACGGAAATAGGCAACTTTACCCTATATAAGACAGAAAATAATACTGTATAAGAAAAACGATGGAATTATATTTTATAACAGTTTTCGTTCATTTCCAATGTGACATATAAATAATAATGAATTAAAGAAAATGGTAAAAATATATTGTCTAATAATGGTTGCTGCATTTAAAATTAAATCAACTCTATTGAATTAGCTGAAGTTATGACGGAAAACAGGAATTCTCCGAGAAAATTTTCATCAAGCAGTGATTGATACTGTTAAGTCTCACCGCCAGATATTCGAACCCGGGAGTCCACTGCAATAGAGCTTGATACACACACAGTGTCCAGCCTGATGACCCGCGGAATGCAACGAACCAGCAAACGGCTGACGGTCTGGTTCGTAGCTCGTTTAACGATTTCCGATCCAACAGAGAGACGCTGAATTCTATCTGTTAAGACCGCTCTGCTGATGGAGACATAACTTTGTCTACTATTGTGGGAAACGTTTACTTCAAAATCTGATTAGACAGGCTCAAAAACTTGGCAGTAAACGTAATTGTGAGACATTAAGTCACTTGGAAATGTAACGACGAAATTCTGCAAGAAAATAATACAATTAATAATCACTGCCATAATATCTTTATCATCATTGTTTTCCTTTCCATAACCATCACCTCTCTTTTAAAGTCATAATTATAATAATGTTGTGTTTGAATAATAATAATAATAATAATAATAATAATAATAATAATAATAATAATAGTCCCGCGCCGTGGCGTCGTGGTCTAAGGCATCCTGTCTAGGATTCGCGTTATGGAATGCACGCTGGTTCGAGTCCTCATGGGGGGAAGAAATTTTCTCATGAAATTTCGGTCAGTGTATCGGACCGATGACCACCCAGCATCGTGATGCACTTGTGGAGCTACGATAGGTATCGAAATCCGGTTGCGAATGGCAGCTATAACGGCTGGGGGGATCATTGTGCTATCCACACGATACCTCCATTCTGGTTGGATGATCGTCCACCTCTGCTTCGGTATGTGGGCGTGAGATCAGCAGCCAGCTGGTCGGTCTAGGCCCTTCACGGGCTGTAGCGCCAAGGATTATTTTATTTTAATAACAATAATAATAATGATAATAATAATAATAATAATAATAATAATAATAATAATAATAATAATAATAATAATAATAATTTCACACATTTTAACAACGTCTTCATTTATTTAATGTCATCATGATTTACTCTAACAATTATTATCGTTCTCATGTTATGAAGTTCTCCTCATCATTATATTTTTCTATTTTATATCTTTTATTGTTGAATAACTTTTATTTACGAGAATGAGCTAGACATAAAATGTAAGTCACACTGGCGCGTAACATCACTAGACGCCAATAACTCAGTATCTGTGAAAGACAGACAGCACAAACCTATTTCTATAAAATTAGAATGAAATATATGGGAGTGGGATCTTGGCCCAGCACTGCGATCTGTTACTATCTATTGCGCTAATCCTCAAGCTTGGCGAATTCCCAAACCTGCACCGGCTGACTACACTAAAGTTTACTGTGTACCAAGTTTTAAGCAGGCAACCCTCCCTCGTCCCTAGGCCAGCCCCCTTTGTGCGTTGCCATCCGGCGATCGGGGAATGCTATGGAATGATGACGAAATGGAGAAATAGTGACGGAATGATGTAGATGCTTAACATGGGGGAAAGCGGGGGAATCCCGAGAAAAACTCAAACTGCACGTTGTCCGCCACAAGTGTCACTATGGATTTTTCAATCTCAGATCTCAGCGGGACTCGAACCCTGTTTTACAGGTGGAAGTCTGACCAGTCAGCCACCGCAGGGTGTAAACTATATGTAACTTAAAAAGTTAATAACATTATTTCTATCTATATAGTGTATTTATTCCATATATGTTCAGTCAACAGTACGAGGATTGCTTGGAACCTCATAAGTGACACCAATAAACAATCACTCATGAGACAACCAAGCCAGAAGGAATTGGCCAGTTCCTTTCTCCTTTCTTCTCTTACATCACTGACTGGTAACATAGTTCACTAATCAAATTGATGGGTTCAGAGTCATAGTGGGCCAAGCGCCATTTATTAAAAGCAGAGAAAGCAAGGGTTAAAATTAAGTGAATATCATAGTTTAATGAAGTTTGACATATCATTTAGTTTTAATGTGTACACTTTATATTACCTGCTATAGCTATGTTTCCATTGCATTATGTTAATAACTTAATTTTAATCCTAGTTTTCTACGGTTTTAGTAAATGGCGCTTGGCCCACTATGGTTCTGAACCCTTCAATTGTTCTTTCTCAGAAAAATATTGTCAAGCGAGATGTACTGTCTGAGAATAGACGTATCAGCCACAACCTCAAACAAAGGTATTTTATTCCAAAAGGAATATTTCACACATTGTAACATTTACGGAAAGCATGCAACAATTTTAGCTCACTCCCCATTTTGAATAGATTATAGTATCACTACTTGTGTGGTTTTTCCTGTTGCTACAATAATCATCTTCATAATCTTTTACTTTTCTTATCTGTTTATTGATAGTAACCATTATTTCCATGTTCATCACTATTTTCATCGCAATCTTACTATTCTTTATTTATCTCTAATGTTATCCTTTTCTGTCGCTTTATTATCATTACTATTATAGCCTCCTTCGCCGTTTACTAATCTCAATTCAATTCTTTCTTCATTATTTATCTTCCTTAATATCATATTCAGAATTTTTTGCTACTTTTTTTGCAAATGTCATCTTCATCTTTATTACAAATATCCTCTTCTTTCTCATTATCCTTCTCTGTTTCGTTTCCATACTTCTCTCCCACTTTTTTACCATTATTATCTTCATTATTTCTAAGGACTATGGGATGGAATGGAATGGAAACTCCTCCCCGAGTAGGTCCGCCTCGGGTGCCATTGCAGAAGCCATCCAACGTCGCTTAACTACATTCCACGGAGGCCGGTCGAGAGAGTCAGCAGCTTCGGGAGGCCACCGGTAGAGTGATCTGAAAAACCAGAAACGGAATGATGAGGAAAGGATTATGGGGGAGGAAAGGAAGTGGAGAAGATGAGTGGGGTTCCAAACGCCTGATAAAGTTGCCTGATATTCATCCATAGGAGTGAGGGAAAACCCCGAAAAAACTTCACCAAGGCAACTCGTCCTGAACCCGGGACCGCTGGGTTCGGAGTTAGTTCTAAGGACTATACTACTTTAGTGATCTTGAGATTCAATCGTTGAGTGACAGTACACTGACATAGTCCTATGAGCAATCCTTACGCCTTGATAAGTCTTAATCACTTTAGCCTGTGTAAGCAGATCTGTCTGCTTTTATTAATAGAACGATTGAAACACACGTACACTTCCTAATCGATTTTGTTCCGCGCCCTCATAAATCTGGCGACTGCTAAAAAGGCTAATCTTCACTTCGAAAGGAAATAGCGCTGACCTCCGCAACACCATTAAATATTTACGACCTGGAAACAAATGTTATACCAGCTTAAACATTTATTACAGCTCAAGCAGCGATGCGTCTTTGTTTCACAGTGTAGTTGCCAAGGAACGACAAATTCTTTAAAGTTACGAGTGAACGTTGAAAAATGAGTATGTCCATGAAAGATTGGGATATTCCAAGGCTTTGGGCGATCTTATACTGTAAAATAAAACAGAAATAATGCAATAATGAATATAATTACTATTGATTCGAATTAATATTGTAATTTTATACTCTACTTAGATTATTTTTCAATTGTGAATTCTCATCCTTTACTTATACACACAAATATGTGTTATTTCGCAAAAAAATATATAAAAATAAAACATTTTAGATCTATTTCTTGATATTTCTACTATTTTACGAGACAGACATACGTTTTTAGCGTCCGACCCAAACAATTACAGGATTTGATTCTTATCTACGTAACATATATTTGAATACAATTTTCTTGTAACTTAATACCGTTTGTGACAAACTAGAATATTTTTCATCGCCATAAAATAAAAATCGGAAATTTTATATTGAAAGCCGCCATTCACAGCTTCCATCACATACATATTTCTTCCCTTCAAATCCTGTTTGAGGCTTGAAAAATATAAAAATATTTTATGGTGGCGAATCTAGCGAATCTGATGCATGAAACGAGAGTGCAGAAACGTCTAATGTTCCAGAGTTACGAGTCACCTCTGTCATCAGGAATGGCAAGGAAACGATAACATCTGTGTTGGATCCCGTAGCAAGAGCTATTTTCCAAACCCAGACGATGATTTCAATACAGAGCTTAAGTCCTTTAATGCTTCTGTGTTTAAATAATAACACATAATTCTAATTAAAATTGAGTGGAGGAATTTTGAATAAAAAGCTTAGACACGTCAAACCTTATATTTAGAGAGGAATATTTTTATGGAAAGAAAATATTTTTGCGACTATTGTTGTGTGAGTTACGACGTCATCGAGCACACTTTTAAATGACACCATATGGGCCCAGTTTCACCAATCTTTGTTAAATATTTAGCATGTCGTTAAGACAGTTTAACAGTAAACTTAACGGAAGAGATGTTTCATCAACTGTTGTTACTGCTAACATCTTGTTAAACCCACTGTTAAATTAACATAGTATACTCCCGCAGTTAAATCCTTAACGTCTTGTTACAGCGTGAATCATGGCTGCCAGGAATCATGTTAAAAGCCACGTTATTATATCGAGATATATTTGCAGTTAAAACAATAAAATAATTGGTATTAATATTAACACTCCATCCGCAGTAAAGAGAAGACGTGTGCTTATTAACGTAAACATTTATGTGATTATTATTCCGTATTGATAATAACTGCAGGTTTTCAAAACGATATTTCTTTACTTCACTGATTTAACAATTCACATGTAATTATGACTAATTACGTGTAAATATATGCTAGGGATCTAAGATGTGAAAATACTGTTAACGCTTACCATTGTATTCAGCATCACAGTCATCTTAATTTTCTATTGGTTCTACTTGATCCTGGATTATTGAAAGAATCTTCGCACCCATATCATCAACTTTGAGAATAAAAGTATCACCGACTACCAGTTTTCATACGTTCCACTGTATCTTGTGCATGACCCTTCTTAGCATTTCTCTTAATACTTTCAAGACATTGATTTGTTTCATAGTTCGCGTTTTCACATCCAAATGGCGATTGAAATCTTGAGTTAAAGAAACCTATGCTTGTTCCTTTTTACTAATGAAAGTTCCATCACTACGTTTGTCTTCAATTAAATTCTTATAATTAATTGCTAGATATACTAATAGGCTATAACTCTATATTTCTCATATGAGGTAAAATTAATGTTCCTGATACGTTTCTTTTTTTCGATTTCCGATGTAATTATGTTAGTCTATAATACTTCCATAATGTAAAAAAATAAAATATTCCGCTAAAACAAATGACTACACCACAACTATAGGCACATTCAGTAAACTTTCATGTAATCACTACTACTTTGGATTCTTGTTACATTGCTCTCAACACCATGCTACCTAACCAAAGTACCTCGAATGGTTGGTGAAACACTATTACACTAACAGGATGTTTAATTGTTAAAAACACGTTAGTTAACATAGTGTTAGCGTTAATTTGACGAAGCTTGGTGAAACTGGGCTATAGTTTTTTTAACATCGTCTGAAAGAGCATAATGTAACATTTCATTTGTTTTGTACTGAAGTTCCATGGCTATGGTTACTATGGCAACAATTCTATTCTGGATATATTTAGTTAATCCCTGTTTTATGAAAGCAGTTTTATTGATGGCATTGACATAAAACAAGATGATTTAACATAAAATGACAGAATTTAGATTCAGGTGAAGACAGTACTTGGTGACAGAAGATGTAAACAAGAGAGACGTACACTTTTTAACGATGCCCATCCAAATCGGCGAGCTATTTATCTGTCAACTGTGAGTAGAATAAAAACGAAATTCAGAGAACATTGACATGTCTGAGACATAAAAAGATTATTTTCTGTTAAAAACATCGTGTTTCGTGTTTATTTCATCAATAAAAGAGCTTCAGTAATACAGGGACTAACAAAATATATCAAGAATAAAATTGTTACCGTACTGACAATAAGCATAGTGCTTCTGTATAAAAAAAGAAAAGAAAAGAAAAAAATATTACATAAAAATATGCTCTTTCAGATAATATCAAAATAAGTATGGGGTGTCGTTTAAAATATCGACGATGTTATAATTCGCACAACAATAGTGCAAAAATATTTTATTTCCATAAAAATATTCCTTTCTAAATGTAAGGCTTAACGCAAATCTGACTTTCAGGTAGAGCTCCCTGCCAAGCAGACTTGAATAATTTGAAGGGAAAAATTGTTTCGAGGCCGGGTAATTGGGAAAAATTGGAACGGTGTCTGGTGTAGTTCCTGAGTAGCTCAGTCGGTAGAAACTTCATGCGCTAATCGAAGGGTCTCGGGATCGATACCCGGCCTCGGATCAATTTTTGCCTTGAAATTATTCGAGTAAGGTTTAACGTCTATGACCTTTTTTGTCCAAAATCCCATCATTCAATTTTAATTGCTATTGTGCGTTATCCTACTTTTCAAAAATCCTGTAAATGGTAGGATAGGAAATAAAATTCTCGCACCATAGCCCACCACGAGTTCATTTGGACTCGCAATATTCTGAACTTGTTCCTGAGGTTTGGAAAGCCAACGCTCTAGTTTTTCCCTTAACATTAATAGTAATAATAATAATAATAATAATAATAATAATCATAATCATAATAATAATTATTATTTATTTACTAATATTTAATGTGATGTACAACAGCCAGGGGCCAAGAACAGTTCAGCTCATGACAATTTCATAACAAGAACCTTAATAATGATAGAAATTACAATAAAAGTACATAGAAATGATTATTAAAATAATGACTATTAAAAATAATTGTAATTGAAAATGAAAGGGTGGAATCATATAAATGCATATAATACACATGATATAAAAGATAACGAGAATAATATTATAATACATATCTAAACAAGAGAGATAAATTAATAACTGACATAAAACTCCAAAAGTATATACTACACATTAAAAGGATCCAAGTTCACCATCCATGCAAATTAGCATATTTTATACATCTGTTGACCGTAAAGAATTTCTTTTGCAAAATTTTATGAAATCTTAAATCCTTAGCAGGAATACGAAGACTGATATCGCTTATGAAGGATTCACAGTCAATATAACCCTTAATTACTTAAAAAAATAATCAAAATCTTGACGTCTGGCAAATAAACTACAACAATTGAAATATTTGCAGTTAATCTCATATTTATAATCATCAGAATCAGGTAAAAATCTAAAAGAACACAAGTAGGTAAATAATAATAATAATAATAATAATAATAATAATAATAATAATATTATTATTATTATTATTATTACATTTGTTCGCACAATATTATAAGATCGGAATTTTACTGTTAGTTTTTGTGCTGAATATATTGTTTACTTGTAGGGTCTACATTTGTTAAAATCTAAAACCTGAGTGTTTTCTAGGGCGTAAAACTATCCGTTGGACAACCCTAGCTGTAGATAACACGATAAGATCTACACAGTGACTCGTAACACCCGTAGTGCTGACGATATGGCATATCACACGTTTTCAATATGTCGGCGATATTTCAACAAACCAGAGAGAACGTGACAAGCTGAGAGTGTGGACCAGGTCGCAACTGTCACTTGTTCTGTCTCGTAGCAGCGGGATGCTTCTGTTCCGTGACGATGCTCCCATCATTCTAGCTGTAGATTTCAACTTCTTGCGCAACAGTCACAATTCTGAGTATGTAGACTTGGATTTAATAATGCATAAATGTGTAACTCAGAACTTGATAAAGCCATATAATTAAGTAGATGACATCAATGTGTTCATTTCTATGTACTGTACTGCTAACAGAGGAATATAGGAAAATTATACACAAAAGCGTTCAACGTACTGATCATTTACTTACTTACTTACTTACTTACTTACTGGCTTTTAAGGAACCCGGAGATTCATTGCCGCCCTCACATAAGCCCGCCATTGGTCCCTATCCTGAGCAAGATTAATCCAGTCTCTATCATCATATCCCACCTCCCTCAAATCCATTTTAATATTATCTTCCCACCTACGTCTCGGTCTCTCCAAAGGTCTTTTTCCCTCCGGCCTCCCAACTAACACTCTATATGCATTTCTGGAATCGCCCATACGTGCTACATGTCCTGCCCATCTCAAACGTCTGGATTTTATGTTCCTAATTATGTCAGGCGAAGTATACAATGCGTGCAGCTCTGCGTTGTGTAACTTTCTCCATTCTCCTATAACTTCATCCCTCTTAGCCCCAAATATTTTCCTAAGAACCTTATTCTCAAATACCCTTAATCTCTGTTCCTCTCTCGAAGTGAGAGTCCAAGTTTCACATCCATACAGAACAACCGGTAATATAACTCTTTTATAAATTCTAACTTTCAGATTTTTTGACAGAAAACTAGATGATAAAAGCTTCTCAACCGAATAATAACAGGCATTTCCCATATTTATTCTGCGTTTAATTTCCTCCCGAGTGTCATTTATATTTGTTACTGTTGCTCCAAGATATTTGAATTTTTCCACCTCTTCGAAGGATAAATCTCCAATTTTTATAGTTCCAGTTCGTACAATATTCTGGTCACGAGACATAATCATATACTTAGTCTTTTCGGTATTTACTTCCAACCCTATCGCTTTACTTGCTTCAACAGAATTTCCGCGTTTTCCCTAATCGTTTGTCGATTTTCTCCTAACATATTCACGTCATCCGCATAGACAAGAAGCTGATGTAACCCGTTCAATTTCAAACCCTCTGTGTTATCCTGAACTTTTCTAATGGCATATTCTAGAGCGAAGTTAAAAAGTAAAGGTGATAGTGCATCTCCCTGCTTTAGCCCGCATTGAATTGGAAAAGCATCAGATATAAACTGGCCTATACGGACTCTGCTGTAAGTTTCACTAAGACCCATTTTAATTAATCGAACTAGTTTCTTGGGAATACCGAATTCAATAAGAATATTATATAAAACTTCTCTCTTAACCGAGTCATACGCCTTTTTGAAATCTATGAATAACTGATGTACTGTACCCTTAATCTCCCATTTTTTCTCCAATATCTGATCATTTACAGGCGAATAAACAGTTTCGAGAGACCTATCGTTTCGATACTTCACATTACTTTCTAATTTTATAAGTCTTACTTCCTCCCAGATATGTCATTTTTTGCAGTAAATTAAAAGCCAGTAGGTCGTAAAAATTATATTATTAGACAATTTGCTAAAAACGTGTGAAAATTATTGAAGGTGATCAATCATTAATAAAAAGAAAGTGAACAACAAATGATTTGCTATATCTAACCTTTACTTAAAATATCAATTTATATATTTGTATAATATCAAAGCAACTAAGATATTTGCAGTAGAGTGTGCATTTTCTTGATATCGTATATAGTATACAAGATACAGCCATTCAAGCATGTTAATAATGATTCTTTACAGTACGTTTTAATATACATTTGTTCAAGTCTATTCAACATGTTCATTTGTATACTCTATAATATGAGATTTTGTTCATACGTTATGTATCGTGTTAAACAGTCTTGCACATTTTATAGACTTGATTTTAGATATATGATATTTTAATATTGTTTTAGCTGACGATGCCCCTTGGAGGATGAAAACATTCATAAAGTACAAATGTAAATATACAAAACAGTGATATGTAACCTGTTTTTGTTTAATGTGTTAAGCCATAAAGATTGAAAAAAGCTTTAATATATTGATATATGTAACAGTAAGACTGGCGAGACCAAAAAAATTAAATTAAAATTTTAACATTGCAACATAACATATGATTGAAAATACTTATCTGTTTATCAAGAATGAATTGTAAATTACTATGTATTTTGGTTTAATTCCGCTACTTACAACTTACTTACAAATGGCTTTTAAGAAACCCACAGGTTCATTGCCGCCCTCACATAAGCCCGCCATAGGTCCTTATCTTGTGCAAGATTAATCCAGTCTCTATCATCATATCCCACTTCCTTCAAATCTATTTTAATATTAATCTCCCATCTACGTCTCGACCTCCCGAAAGGCCTCTTTCCCTTCGGTCTCCCAACTAACACTCTACATGTATTTCTGGATTCGCCCATACGTGCTACATGCCCTGCCCATCTCAAACGTCTGGATTTAATGTTCCTAATTATGTCACGTGAAGAATACAAAGCGTGCAGTTCTGCGTTTTGTAAGTTTCACCATTCTCCTGTAAATTCATCCCTCTTAGCCCCAAATATTTTCCTAAGAAGCTTATTCTCAAACACCCTTAATCCCTTTTCCTCTCTCAAAGTGAGAGTCCAAGTTTCACAACCACAAAGAATAACCAGTAATATAACTCTTTTATAAATTCTAACTTTCAGATTTTTTGATAGCAGACTAGAATACAAAAGCTTCTCAACCGAATAATAACAGGCATTTCCCATATTTATTGTGCGTTTAATTTCCTCCCAAGTGTCATTTATATTTGTTACTATTGTTCCAAGATATTTGAATTTTTCCACCTCTTCGAAGGATAAATCTCCAATTTTTATGTTTTCATTTCGTACAATATTCTGGTCACGAGGCATAATCCTATACTTTGTCTTTTCGCAATTTACTTTCAAACTTAATTCTGCTACACAGTTTGTATTTCAATGTGTAATTATTAATAGTTCATAGTATTTTACTGTTTAATTCATAAGTAATTCTTGTATACACGTAACTTCTAACTAAGTCAAATTGTTGTATTTTTGTAGCTTGTAAGTTCATATGTATGTATGTATGTATGTATGTATGTATGTATGTATGTATGTATGTATGTATGTATGTATGTATGTATGTATGTATGTATGTATGTATGTATGTATGTATGTATGTATGTATGTATGTATGTATGTTATGGCCTTAACTCTGCCAGCTAAAATAAATCATTATTATTATTGTTATTATTATTTTATTATTATTATTATTATTATTATTATTATTATTATTATTATTATTATTACTTACTGGCTTTTAAGGAACCCGGAGGTTCATTGCTGCCCTCACATAAGCCCGCCATTGGTCCCTATCCTGAACAAGATTAATCCAGTCTCTACCATCATATCCCACCTCCCTCAAATCCATTTTAATATTATCCTCCCATCTACATCTCGGCCTCCCCAAAGGTCTTTTCCCCTCTGGCCTCCCAACTAACACTCTATATGCATTTCTGTATTCGCCCATATGTACTACATGCCCTGCCCATCTCAAACGTCTGGATTTGATGTTCCTAATTATGTCAGGTGAAGGATGCAATGCATGCAGCTCTGCATTGTGTAACTTTCTTCATTCTCCTGTAACTTCATCCCTCTTTGCCCCAAATATTTTCCTAAGAACCTTATTCTCAAAACCCTCAATCTCTGTTCCTCTCTCAAAGTGAGAGTCCAAATTTCACAGCCATACAGAACAACCGGTAATATTATTATTATTATTATTATTATTATTATTATTATTACTATATTAATTCATAAGAATGAAAATTGCAGTATATATCCTATCAATTTTTCCGTGGCTCATTACAAAAATCAATGAATAGTTAAAAGTCTTAAGGTTTGGAAAAACTTACATTGTACTGTACGTATACAGTAGCTGGAATAGAAATGGAGGTGGGGATTTTGTTTTGCTTTAGTACAGTTACTGCTGCTCGAGTCTGCATAAAGTGCGGTGCCATTTACGTACTGAATGAATTATACATACAGAACATAATGTAACAACTTATACCCTAACCTAACTTATTCACAGAATATAAGTGTATTATTCGACAGTTGTCATTCATTATCCGTGTAATACCTTCGTCAATTTGTGTCATAAACTTCAACAACTCGTGTATTAAGCCGACTCGCCTTGAAGAGTAATAATCCAATCCTTTATTATTATAATCTATTCTCCATGTAAAAGCATGCAACCGATCCACTGTTTCGACAACATCAACGGTAGTAAAAATATTTTCTTAGAAGCTGTTCTGTTTTCTTACATTGCTGTAGAACATGCATCCAAAATTCCTTCTCTACACATAATGGATATACGCAGTGTCTTTCGGTGGCAATTTTATGAAACTTTCAGGCACTCAACGTTAACCACGACAAACCCGCACTAGTAATTTGCTACAAAAGTTGGTATAGTCATCCCTCCTCCAATTAAGCATGAGATCCGACTGTAAGTGGATTGAGAATTTTTCCGAACATTGGAGTTCAATCTCTTGCCTCTTAATATCAAACGCCACTTCATATTGCACCACACATTTCGTCTGTTACATGATCCTCTTTCCCACACCCAACCCATTCCTATATGATGCAGCCCTCTCTGCAGTTTATACACCCATCCTTTTTCGTACCCCTCTCTTTGTTGAACTCTGTAACAAATCGCCCGTAAAAGCGATTGGTCCCCAAATGTAATTCTTATCCACTATTTCACCACTCGGACTTTCATTTGAATTGTTTCGTTTTTATGTCTAAACTCCTCTAATACCCCGCAATTAGCCGTGCTTCTTCTAATACTAAGAATTCGTTTTCATAAATCTATTTTTATCTTACTTGGTTTCTCCACATTCCCACACTCCCAAATTTCTGCCCCCATAGAACACAGATGACTTTACCACAACCCGTATACTAGTTCCAATGTTGCTGAAGGACTATTGCCACTTTAGTTATCAATTTCATTACTTCAGCGCTCTTTACCTAGCACTTGCCCTTCGTTATGTCAATACGCTTAGTCCATCTCTCATTCATTTATAGAGTAACCACTACAGATATTGAAAATTAAAATTAAATTATGGTTCATATAACGATGCTCGCAACTGCCGAGGTTATATCAGCGTCGCTGGTGTGCCGGAATTTTGTCCAGCAGGAGTTCTTGTACAGCTGTCAAAAGAAAAAGTGGCCGCTCTCCTGAAACAAAGTTCCCTTCGGGTATCTTCGATACAATTCGGAGCCAGGCGATGTTACATGTTGTTGGACCACGTTGCCTGATATCTACAGTTATAATTGAAGTATACTGTGTGTTATTCGATAGCATAATGGTAGCGTTCAGGCCTCTTATTCATGAGGTCCTGCGTTCGACTACAACCTCGTGCTTTTTATGTCCTTTTTTGTTCTATTTTTGAGAGAGACAAACTAGACATAATGGCTCCTTTCTCTTTTATGTTTATTTTAGTAATTAACATCAGGTTCATTAATATATTATGCCATGACTTTATCATTATCATTATGATATTGTGGCTGCAAATGGAAAGAAAAAAGATTTTATTCTCAATAAAATATCTTTCGTGGCATAAACATAACAAATTTACTGGCGTCGGCCTTAAAACATTCAAACAATTAAGCGTTCAAAAAACAAAACAAAAAGCCACAATTCAATATTTAGTCTATCTTCCTCTTATCTCCATCATCTTGCAGTCGAGTGGGCATGGAATTGACTAGTCTTTGCATATAGCGACTGTTCTTAGACACGATATTCCAGGCATTCTGAACATACACACATAAATGTTCTGTCCATGGGCAGGTCTTTCATTGCAAACCCAGCAATCTCCAATCTTTCCTATTTTCTGCCTTCCTCTTAGTCTCCGCATATGATCCACGTATCCTAATGTCGTCTATTATTCTTTTCAACCAGAGACCCAACCAATTCCTTTTTCTCTTTCTAATCAGTTTCAGCATCATTCTTTCTTCACTCACTTTTTCAAACACAATTTTATTTCTTATTCTGTCTGTCCACTTTACACGCACCGTTCTTCTCCACATCCACATTTCAAATGCTTCAATTCGTTTCTCTTCATTTCGTCGTAATGCCCATGTTCTTTCCCCACACAATGCCACACTCCACACAAAGCACTTCACTAGTCTCTTCCTTAGTTCTTTTTCCAGAGGTCCGCAGAATATCCTTCTTCTTCTATTAAAAGCTTCCTTTGTTCATGTTTGCAGTTTTCTTGGGAAGGATAGGCCTAAATGCGGTAACATCCCGTTGCTTTCCGCACACCACTATCTCTTTCGCATCTTATTAAATTCCAGGGGGCCCAAGCGTGGAGATGAGGAGAGTGGATTTGACTAATTGGGCCCTCCGAACTTCACCGAAAGTCACGGCAAGGGTTAAATATTATTTCTATCAGGATGTTTGACCCGGTCAGAGACCGGGAAATCTCAATTAGCCTTTGCCCCCCGCATCCTGGACTAGCTTCTACGAATCATCAGAAAATCTTAGAGTGTGATTGGGCTAATTTTTCCGAAAATGTTTCCACACTTTTGCTCTCGTAGCTCAGCGGACGAGCGTCGGAATTTAGATGTCAACGTCTCAGGTTCAATTCCTCGTTACTCCTTTTCATTTTATTGTGGTTGAAGATAGTATAATGTAATAATACAAAAAGAAAAACTAATAGCAGTATTATGCAACTGGATTTTTCCAAACCTAATATTAAATTTATGTTATTTATATCGCTAAAGAACGATTACAATATAAATAACTTGAATATTATTTATACAGTATCACTAAAGAACGATAACAGAATATAAATGATAAATATCGGTTTGTTTAATTAATATATTGCGAAAGAACAATAACAATATAAATAACTTGAATATTGTTTTATAATGCTAATGAAGGAAAACAGAATATAAATGATAACTTGAATATTATTTAAATCGCTAAAGAACGATAACAATATAAAAAACGTGAATATTATTCATATCGGAATTTCACAGATTTATTACAGATGTATTTAAGAAATTGTAGAAGAATAGTAATTAGTGACAGTGTCCTATTTATTCTTCTTGGAGCCAAATTTGTAACTTTTAAAAGTGTGGTTACTATGTTGAAGTCTATGTGTTGTAACGGATGCTTGATTTGTTATGTATGTGAGTCAGTTATGGGATGCTTGATGTCGTCGCAATGTCGTAATTATAGTTTGATTGTGTTTGTGTGACTATTGTGTATTAATTTATGATGTATGATACGGAAAGCTGCATATTTGTGTTATAGAAATGTTACGTATGTGTGTTGTTAATGTTTTTGTATGTTTCAAATTGATACCTGATATTTGTTTTGCAATCGCAATGCCTAATTTACGGATTGTTTATGTTTTGTTTACATCGCGTAAGCTAATTTAATTTTCTTTTCCATTTCTCTTTATGCTTATCTTTTTTGTGTATAAAACTATAGCCCTAACATACATATGTAAAATAGGGCTAACCCCCATTGGAGATACAATAATAATTATTATTCATATCGTTATAATACGATAACAGAATACAAATGATGACCTGAATTTTATTCATATCTCTAAAGAACGATAACAAAATATAAATAACGTGATATCCATCAAGAACGATAACTGGATATAAATGATAATTTGAATATCATTTATATCGCTAAAGAACGATTAAAAAATAAAATGAAAACTTGAAGACCCACGACCTTTGAATCATTAAAGAAGCACTCTACCGCTGGTCTACGAGGCGCAGATATGGAACACTTTCATAGTTCCGGAACTGCTTGTACAAGCACATGCATCGTGTAACATCGCCGCGACCCGAAGTGGACTTTGAAAATATTCGCTGTTCACGAGTGCGGCCACTTTTTTTTTTGACAGCTGTACATGCCAATAAATCTACTGACATGAGCCTGTCGCATTTAAGCACACTTAAATGGCATCGACCTTGGCCGGGATCGAACCCGCAACCTCGAGCACAGAAGGCTAGCGAATGAACAATAAATTAAATAATCATCAAGATGAACATAATTATAAACTACGTAAAACTTACATATATAAAATAATTTAAAAGCAAATAAATAAGCAAGAATAAAAACCATTATATAAATTACAAAATAAAAATTGGATCGAAATAAAAACATATATTATTATTTATTTTTCTATCTTTTTAGATTTTATTTTATTAATATAAATATTCACTATACCAACTAAGTTAACGAGGCCGACTCAATACGATTATATTTTAACAGAAATTATACATCAGTATTGAACAGCGCACATTACAGAGGTTTACAAGTTCATAATCGTTTTAGTAAAATTATATTTCTTACATAGATCTCACAGTTACGTCATAAATTGTGCCGAAAACTTAAAAATTAAGAATTTCTGTTGAGTACAGAATACAGATAACAGGTTATTTATTTTTAATCTAGAATGGATTCGCACTCATTTCAAAGGTTATCTTCAGTGTTGCAGTTTACACTTTAGTGCACATCCTGCATGGATTCGCACTCACTTTGAGGATCATCTTCACTGATATTTTCTGAGTTCCACAACTACGCAAGTGTGTATGGGTTCATTCAATTAGCTAACCTGCCCTCTGTTTACAAGATAATGAAACGAAACTACGTAGGCAAGTAGATTTTAAAACGGATAATCGAATTAAACGTTCTCCCGAAAAAGTGCCTGTAGATCTAAGGGCCCATTTTCCGGCTATCGCTTCAATTATTGTTGAAGAATTACTATTTTGAGGAGACTTTCTATTGTTTTCCTAATCTTTCTAAATTCATACCGTGATATTCAAAGACATTTCGCTAGACCGCGGTACGAGCGTGCTAAAATAGCCCCGGCTATCGACTGGTTATTTGTACAGGATTCATATCACATCATATCGCTAATACTGGTTTATGAATACTAAAAACGTTAGTTCGCTGATCATCCACCGGAAGCCCGCGCTAAGAATTTCTATGAACACGGCCCAAAAGTATTACGTAGTTTATAAGCCTAGGTCTATCTTTAAACTTTTATACATACATTTTGAACGACAATGTTAAATCCCCATTTATTTATTCTATACTCAGAAAAAAAAAAAAACATTGGTAGAGATACATCCAAACAAAGCATAATAAAATAAAAATACTTTACAAAGATGAAATATAATCCAATGTATTTTCAGAGTACTGTCGGCGTATTTAATCTTCTTCAGAGAATGGTAGTTCATCTGCGACACAGAGTTGATGATAAAGTTCATTTCGGAATTTACATCATAGAGGTTTTCTGCAGTCGTAGCTGCCGAGTTATCTGAAATAATTATCTCTAAAACTGAAGTTTTGAAGTTCAAGAAATCCCGTCCTTTTACCTTTGATGATTTTAATATCTTTATGATAGCAAGTGCACTCGGTTATTCGACTCGCTGTATGTCTCTAATAATGTAACCGTATTGCTAGAGGCATCGTTCGCAAGCAAAGGTCACGAGGCAGGCCTCATATAGGTCGAAATCAATATGATATTAGCCTACAGCTCGCAAATATTCATACATTCGTGTCCACATATCATAGTCAAGACTAACCGGACTTGTTGAAATGATGCGTTAGTCATCATGGATCAATGGTGTAACAAGAACTCAAGAAAGCGCTCGGAGAGTGCAGTGTCGCTCATTTGCTTCATTCCTCCTCTGTACTCATACACGTAAGTAATTACTTATATTCACTTTGATTATGCAATGTGGACTTTACATCACTGACAAAAATGTTGTAAGCATATTAATTACGCATCTAGTTAGGTAATGATACTTCTATTACGCAACTAGTTAGGTAATGATACTGCTGTTACCTAACTGGTTGCATAATGTGAACAACGCAATTTTTTTATATTTATTTCATATCTTACGCTGAATTTCGATGGTACTAAACACTGAATTGCAGAATTTGCAACATTTTCAATATGAGAATCCCCGTTTGAGCTCATTTATCAATGTTTGTTTATTTCTCCTAGTACTGCTCTTCTGTTATGAACAAAATTCTATGGTATAATTTCAAGGTAAAAAATTGTTCCGAGGCCGTGTATCGATCCCGGGATCCCTGACTGAACGCACCAGCGCTCTACCTACTGAGATATCCAGGAACTCCACCCGACATTGTCTTAGTTCTTCCCCTTATATCCATATACCTCGACTGGGCTGACGAGACTCCAGAAACATCGAGTGCACACAAACTCTGTATGACTTGAAATTGTGCTTCCTGTTAACGTACCTACCGACCCAGAAGAATTTTTCCCTTGAAATTATTCAAGTCTCCTTCACAGTGAACTATACGTGAAAGCTAGCTATATTTGCATAATATATACATTACTGTAGGCCTAGGTACAGTACGTTAACAGGAAATCACAATTTCAAGTCAGAGTTTGTGTGCACTCGAAGTGGCTTTCTGGCGTCTCGCCAGCCCACTCGAGGTGTGTGGATATAAAGGGAAAAATTGAGACGGTGTCGGGTGGAATTCCTGGGTAGCTCAGTCGGTAGAGCGCTGGTGCATTCAACCAGAGGTTCCGAGGCCCCGGAACAATTTTTCCCTTGAAACTGTTCAAGTCTCCTTCACAAGGAGCTTTACCTGAAAGCTAGATTTGCAAAATCCTATCGAGTTCAAAACTAATAAAAGAAACATAAACGAATCGCCTCTCGAAGGAAGAAACTAAGAATAATACAATCGCCTCTCCACAAAATGACATGTTCAAAACTAATAAAAGTAATACAATTACTTTTATTAAAAATTTTTTTGCCATAATAGAGACAACATTGTACGATAAACTTATTGCAACTTCGTAGTACAATACTCGACGCGTTTCGTATCGACATGGACCCACTTGTTGCCTTGTTGGCTGCTGCTTCAAGAGGAGGAGGATAATGTTAATTATTTAAAATTAGGCCCACTGGTTTATTGTGCAACATGAAGTGCACAATGTCAGCATCATCCCAAACACATACGATTGGAATGACAAAATTCTCCAGCATGGCAACTTATCTCTCGACATTCATTGTGTCATGGAGGATATAGGGCAGACTATCGCAAATGCCACACCATACGGTGACAGAAGACCTTGTCTGCAATTTTTCTATGGTAAAGCCTGGATTTGTTTCTTTGGATGCCCAGTAATGGCAGTTTTGGAGGTTGACAAAACCACCAACATGGAATACGGCCTCGTCTGACCATAGAATGTATCGCAAAAGGTTAGGTTCCTCTTGAATCTATGCTAGTAGAGACTCCGCAAACTCCATTCTAATATCACAGTCCTCACATGACAGAGCTTGCAAAAGTATGGCTTCCATGGCCGCCAATTCATTTCCTTTAGCAACCGCTGCACGAACCCATAGGATATATCAGATTCCCGCTGGTACTGTCGAATGGATTTCTCAGGACTTCTCTTGAAGGCCTTAGTAGCGGCTGCTTTGGCCTCCTCTGTGATCACTGTTTTTGGTAGCCCAGCAACTGAGTCTTGATGATCTTGCAGTCCTGATTCGCATTACTTCCTTTCACCATTCTCCACCATCTCTACACCATAATTGGGGACTGCCACACTTCCATTCGAGCAGTAATTCGTGTTCGATCAAACACAGACAGTCTTGTGGCCATGGTCAATGTTTCAAGATTTACATTACATTTTCCTGATTACATTAAATGTTTCGGGCCGTACTGACAAGGCAATAAAGTAAAATAAAATGACAGCTTCTTTTGTACTTTTAATGGTATGGAACACGATACGTTTTAGCGGTGGAATGGGTCACTTAACCTGATTGGTTTCGCTACTACAGTGTAATAAAAAGGTGGACATAAATATGGGTCGCTCTGTATATTGTAGGACTATATATACCTACGGATATTTTTATATTTAAGAGGGATCATGGGTACAATTTCCAATTTTTACCACTTTTAAGGTAGAGCTCTAATATGTTGTACATTTCACTCCCTTCCTACAAGTATTCTTACATATAAGTTGCAGTATGATCATATGAATTGAAGAGTCCACTGCAAGAATGATGGATGTCATTTGGAATACATTTTTCAGGAGAAGCAATTGGAAGTTTGAAATGCTTAGCCCTCAAAGCTTAACTGTAATTTTCCGATCATTACTGGACAATGACTATCAGTGTTAATGCCATATAACTCTCTATGTACATTCTATATGTCTTAAGCTATGCATTGACAGTCTTGGTTCATTTTCGACAAGAAAGTGACAGCCATCATTCTTGCAGTGGACTCTTCAATTGTTTTTTTTTAATCTATCCTACAGCAGCTTTGTCTCATTTCTACGGGAAGTCGAACCCCGGTCCTTGTGAAGGGATTTCGTCGCAAAGCTGACTGAGCTGCGGTTGTTCCTGGTATTGACATGTAATTTAAAGCTCGCTGCTACGTGCTTGTCTTATTCCCACAGACACATAATGCCACTATTCTCCCTGGAATAAGCCATCAAAGGCTGCGGGCCTGGCTGAATCGAATCCAATCTGAGACCTAATCGACTTCTCAACTCCTTCAAACGTAAAAGAAATCGTGCAGAACAGAGAGAAGTGTTTGCCTTTCTAGCGCAGGACAAGAGTCTGTCTAAAAAAAGAAGCAGTGTAAAGTACATAGAACACTACACGCACTGACTATTAAATAGTTATTTGGGTCCAAAATAATGTGTAATTCTTTACAAGTGACACCTAAAAGAATTACTGCGTGAAAATTCTAATACGAAACCCTTTAAAACCGTCTGGTGGAAACACTGTTTGGTAATCCGTAAATTGGTAAATATTGTGAGAGATAAGCAAGCCTACTACAAAATAAGATCTCATCACGGTAATGCATACATAGCTCCCAAAAATAGCCTGGCATCTGAATTTGTGAAGTTGTTTCGTCAAGCTTTTGAAACGATTCTCATTAACACTTTATCTTTCATTAGCCAGACTTGTAAACCAAGTACAAATACAGTGTTTTGTGAAAAAATATTCCAATATTTACGGAGGAGATAGTACGCATCAAAACAAGAAATAAAAGTCCTATAAACATAGGTCCTAAAATTAATGTTTTCTGAGAAATGAGCAAATGTTTACCATAATTATAGGAGCAGCATATCTTCCATTGTAAGCTCTTGGGCAAGAAACAAATGAGGAAACAGAATGCAGTCGTTTGTCAGAATGTATTATATAGCATACTATACCTTTGTGTTCAATTCAATTTATTTTGGCCATTAGACATACAGTTTTAGGCTTCGTCAGAATACATTGAAAAACATATAACAAATTTTAAAAAATACTAATAAAAGAAACACTAAAATTCAAATAATACGATGAAAACATAAACTAATTTGAAATTTTTAAATTAAGCAGTTAGGTAGGCCTACAGCTTACAGCAGTAAAATGTTTGGAAATATTCAACATTTTTCCCCCATTACTGTGTCTTGTATAATAATGAAAATTGGTATGTGTAAAACACTGTCCTTCTGCTATATGAAAAAAAAAATATTTTTACGATTTAAAAAGAAATTATTTATATATTTGTTTAAAATTCAAAATGGTGGCAGATCACTGTGCAGTGATGAAGCGTTTCCCTCATAATTCATAAATGTCTTAAATTGTTCATGTTTTCTCTCTTTTATTTTATTATTGAAACTCATGTTCACAATATCATGCTCTTTCCACTACATTCCTTAGTAAGTAATATTATTTTTATTTTGTGTTAGACGAAAGTACTGATACTTCACCATTTTTTAAATTAATTTATTTTTTATCAGACAATCTATCAAAGGCAGAGAAGTGATCTTGCATCATATTGTAGATATAACATGCATAAATACATACAAAAATTTCATCACAGAATGTTGGATAGTTTTTGAGTAATGTGGGAAATGCTTCATTACTACACACTGAATGAATTTTGAAAAAAAAAAAATGTAATTTTTTTTTAATCATAAAAATATTTTTTCATATAGCAGGACGACAGTGTTTTACACTTACCAATTTTCATTATTGTATAAGATACAGTAATGAAGGAAAAAAATGTTGAATACTTCCAAAATTTTACTGGTGTAAGCTGGACCCAACCGCTTAAAGAAAACAGTTAACCCTTAATGTATATTAATTGTAACTAATTGCAATTAAACGTATTTATTAAAAAAACAATTGCATACAAGTTTGTATTGAAAACTCAGCAACAGAATAAAAAGGATTATTTAATAAGCAATTGTAAAATCTAGTTTTGAAGCTATTGATAGGTAATTTATAATATTGACTGGGGAGCTTATTATATAATTTCATCCCAATAATTGAAAATTTGTGCTTGTATCTTGAGAACGCTTAAGCAGACGACATTACGTTAGAGTTCGTAATAGTACTATTAAACGTACACTGATTACACACTGCAGTAATTGAGAACCTAACATTCTAAATGTCGTAAGTGCCAAAAACAACTTTCTGAGATATTGATGAAAAACACATTGCGCAATGTATGTTGAGATACCTGCAACACTGTCTTTTGGCTGAGAAATGAGTCACTTACAGTTGAGCTACGACAAATACAATTTAGTATGATATTCTTATATGAATGTTCCTGCCTTCGATTGAGTAACATGGAATTTGACAAATTGGCACTTAGCACATCTAGAATGTTAGGTACTCAATTATTGTGTACGAGTCGGGTAAGTTAGTTTCGTATCTGTTGAATCGGACCATGTTTTGCTGTAACAGTAATATGGGTCCTAAAAACTAATATCTTCTGAGAAATTATCAAAATGTGTACCATTACTGTGACAGCAGCGTATCGTCTACTGTTAGCTCTTGGGGAAGAAACGAAACACATAGTGACAAACGGTTGCATTCTGTTTCCTCATTTCCTTCTTGCCAAAGAGCTCACAGAGGAAGATATGCTGCTCTTACAGTCATGGTAAACATTTGCTCAGTTCTCAGAAGATACTAATTTTAGGAACCTTGTTTATAAGACTTTTATTTTTTCTTTTAATACATGCTACCTCCTCTCTATATATTGGTATCATTTTTCGGAACATCCTGTATTCTATATTCGAACTTCTGTATTACACCGCCAAATCTATCGTGCTATCAAAAAGGAGTGCATTATAAGGCAGTAAAAAGTTTTTGTGCGAGATCGTGCGTATTTACTTGGTTTCCGCACAAAACCAATCCGCGGAAAGTGTGAAATTTGACATTCAGTATTCCAAACCTAACACATATAACAATTTCCCTCTTCTTACCGCTTAAGTGACATATTGATTTTACTGCTTTAGGCTTTTAACATATTATTTTCAGAGACGTTCAATATAGTAATAATTGTTATAAATTGGAAACTTACCACTGCAATTTCACCTAAATTGCACTGTTAATTGTTTTTAAATATTTGCAAAAATTAAGTAAACTCTACAACTCCACTAAAGTTACTGCATTCGTGATGCAAGTAACATTAAGGAAGCCGTGAAAAAAATCAACAAGATTCCAGATACTGATGTTATTACTGCAATATGTTATATAACTAATATTGTTAAAATATTAAAATGAAAAATAAATCATTACATAACCTTACCGTTTGTTTTAAGTTCGCATTTACTGGGGAAAAAAAGACAGACGTATATTACGGCCTGCTGGAGTATAATAAACACAGAAAACATTTTAAAGCAACGATGTTGAAGATAGATATTTTTGTTTTGCAAATTTGCCGTCATTGAACAGAAACCAAGATGGAGATTTTATTGGAACTAATTAGAAATTCCTCTTTCAGGTATGTAATAAACGATCTTCGCACAAAATAATGTACGATACACGAGCGGTATGTTTTCTTTCAATTCTCGGAAATTAAAAAAGCTCAACTACGTTTCGCTTTTTCAAACTTTTCCTCGAACATGAAAACTTCAACATACCGCTCTTGTAACGCATATTGCTATAATAGCCTCCCTATGGATATAAAAATGAAACTCAAAACATAAGATTATTTAGGGCCAAATTAAAGAAGTACCTAAATTCTCTCGCCTTCTATTCTGTAGGTGAATTCATGACATTCAACAACGCTTCATGAAATTGATACTAGAACTTTGTGTTGTACTGTAAACCTCTTCTGTATATATTTCAATTAAACTGTTACTATAAATTAAGACATTATAGTAGTATTAATTTTTTGCCTTGTTCCATATTCTAGCTGTGAAGCAATGTACGAATACCATGGAATGTTAATAAATACAATACAATACATTTGATTTAATTCATAGATTGGGTTGAACGAGAGCGCTACAGCAAGTAGACACTAATCTAGTTCAATTATGTTTCTAGTACTGCGTAAGATATATTCTCGCTAGCGATAAGTAAAAAGGTTATTTAAGCTTCACATGAATAAAACATTTCACAGATCTTTTTTTAGTGTTACAGCTTGTTTTGACAGCTTCATTTCTGTATGCTACTTTTCTTTTTCCATGTGTACATCTGTAAAAACTTTGAACGGAGTTTGATCTCATCTTGTGAAATAACTGTGTCTCAGTAAATGAGGATAGACCACCTAAGAGAAAACTGAGAGGTAGAACTTAAACTGAGACGGATTCAATCCGGCATCGGAACTGGAATCCGATGTGGATAAAGCATCAGCACGTAGAACTGAAAACCCGGGTTCGGGTCCCGGTACCGGAGAGAATTTTTCTCTGTTCTATCCATCCTTCATCACAGTTATACCACAGTCTAGCATGTACAGTCACGAAGCTTGAGTTGTGAGGGTGCTAGGAACAATAGACTGTGCCGGTACTATTTCGCATTGCCTGTAATGATGCGATATTAGCGACCCTAGTGGTTGGCAACTATCTATGGATGCATATTTACTACATATTGAGCTTCGAGACTGTATATACTATACTGTGGTTATACTACAGTTTCGAGGTACAGTTACCTGACTAGAACTAATGTTGGTACGAATTTTCAACTTCATGTACAATTTACGGTGGGTAAAGATGGCACCTTACACGTTTATTCAAACTGTTCCCATTTTCTGGACGACCGTTTCTCAACTAGCACAATAGAAATGAACAACTGAATTGTATTATCTCCCCCACAAGACTAATTCCAAGGCATCTATATGGCTAACAATCGTGACGGAAAAACAAAACATTAAAATTCCAGTTGCTGGCGCCACCACACCATAAATATAATACCAGATTTTGACATATTTTGATAATAATTGTTCAATGAAAGTATATTCTGGGAACACAGATATGTATAATCTTCTGGTCGTGTGGAAAAGAAGGCCTGATGACCTTAACTTCACAAGAATAAATGAGATATTATTATTATTGTTATTGTTATTATTATTATTATTATTATTATTATTATTACAGCAGAGTCCGTATAGGTCAGTTTCTATCTGATCCTTTTCCAATTCACTGCGGGCTAAAGCAGGGAGATGCACTATCACCTTTACTTTTTAACTTCGCTTTAGAATATGCCATTAGGAAAGTTCAGGATAACAGGCAGGGTTTGGAGTTGAACGGGCTACATCAGCTTCTTGTCTATGCAGATGACGTGAATATGTTAGGAGAAAATACACAAACGGTTAGGGAAAACACGGAAATTTTACTTGAAGCAAGTAAAGCGATTGGTTTGGAAGTAAATCCCGAAAAGACAAAGTATATGATTATGTCTCGTGACGGGAATATTGTACGAAATGGAAATATAAATATTGGAGATTTATCTTTCGAAGAGGTGGAAAAATTCAAATATCTTGGAGCAACAGTAACAAATATAAATGACACTCTGGAGGAAATTAAACGCAGAATAAATATGGGAAATGCGTGTTATTATTCGGTTGAGAAGCTCTTATCATCCAGTCTGCTGTCCAAAAATCTGAAAGTTAGAATTTATAAAACAGTTATATTACCGGTTCTTCTATATGGCTGTGAAACTTGGACTCTCACTCTGAGAGAGGAACATAGGTTAAGGGTGTTTGAGAATAAGGTGCTTAGGAAAATATTTGGGGCTAAGCGGGATGAAGTTACAGGAGAATGGAGAAAGTTACACAACACAGAACTGCACGCATTGTATTCTTCACCTGACATAATTAGGAACTTGAAATCCAGACGTTTGAGATGGGCAGGGCATGTAGCACGTATGGGCGATTCCAGAAATGCATATAGAGTGTTAGTTGGGAGACCGGAGGGAAAAAGACCTTTAGGGAGGCCAAGACGTAGATGGGAAGATAATATTAAAATGGATTTGAGGGAGGTGGGGTATGATGATAGAGACTGGCTTAATCTTGCACAGGATAGGGACCGATGGCGGGCTTATGTGAGGGCGGCAATGAACCTTCGGGTTCCTTAAAAGCCATTTGTAAGAGTAAGTAAGTATTATTATTATTATTATTATTATTATTATTATTATTATTATTATTATTATTATGCAGTATATTATATTATATTATATTAAAGTATTTTAATGAAATTAGTATATCTCGGTGATTGTAGCTACTCTGAAAGAGGAATCCTAATTTTTCAAGTGTGAGTCAAGACTTCATTATCTCCTACGTTTTGGAACTACTTACGAATTTCTTTGACAGTCATGTCACCCAAGTTGCGAATGGTCTCTTTCTCTTTATGATTAAATATCTGCCTAGCACAGGTATTCAATGGCACATTACCGATGGTGGATATATGAAGTAATTTATTAACGTCGGACATATTACGTCCCAATTAATGGTTGGGAATTAAAAATTCTTCGGAGGATTTTCATTTTGACTTCAAGTAAATTAATATTTAATTAATTTTTCTTAAGTTTAAAATTAGGGATGTATACTTTTCATGCATAAGTTATGAAACTTTATACGCTTACTGTAATTTGTCGACAAATTACTTCAGATGTAAGCAGAAAACTTCCAGTAACTTGTAGGAAAAGGTTTTACAAAGACAGGTGAATTTTTAAATTTCACCGAATCAGAGTTGGTGAAAACGTGTACTCGCACATTTCAAAATGGATTCACATGACCTAAAATACTCTAAAATGATTCAAACATTTTGCACTTACATTTGCTACCGGCTAGTGTCCCTGTGTCATTTACAAATGAAGAAATGTACGAGAGATTTCTAAAACTAAAGCAAGTCAATATCAATATCCTAATTATGTTTGTTAAAAATTATTGGCAACTTTACGGATTAATTACTCCAACTCGATAAACGTGCAGTTTGAAATCTTCTTCAACGTTCAGCTGTTTGTCTGCAGACCACTCCACGATACGAAGACCTCTAATTATTTTGATTGCAGGGATTGAGGAGGTAAAGATTTGCAGCTGAGCAAACCTCTCCAAACTTTGCTCTTCGTCATATTAGAGAGTTCTACTCGAGGGAACTACAGACTTTGAACACTTTCCAAATGGCGCATTATATGTAGAGAGTAATTGAGTAATGTAAATAGTACGGAAAAACAAGCCAAAAATTGCTCCAGTTCGTCTTCACAGAAAGTTTTTTTCTACCGTATGGATGCTGAAGCTCTCAAAAGGAAAAGAGGAAGTAACCTATTTTTAAATAGACGGCGTTCGTCCTCTAGTTCTCTCGTATCATATCATATCATATCATATCATATCATATCATATCATATCATATCATATCATATCATATCATATCATATCATATCATATCATATCATATCATATCATATCATATCATATCATATCATATCATATATCGTATCGTATCATATATATCATATCATATCATATCATATCATATCATATATCGTATCGTATCATATATCATATCATATACCATATCATATCATACCATACCATACCATATCATATATCATAACATATCATATCTCATATCATATCATAGCCTATATATCATATCATATATCACATCACATCATATCATATATCAACCATGTCATATCACATATCATATCATATCATATATAATATCATATCATATCATATCATATCATATCATATATCATATCATATCATATCATATCATATCATATCATATCATATCATATCATATATCATATCATATATCGTATCGTATCATATATCATATCATATCTTATATCATATCATATCATATCATATCATATCATATCATATCATATCATATACCATATCATATCATACCATACCATACCATATCATATATCATAACATATCATATATCATATCATAGCCTATATATCATATCATATATCACATCACATCATATCATATCAACCATGTCATATCATATCATATCATATCATATCATATCATATCATATCATATCATATCATATCATATCATATCATATCATATCACATGAAGGGGTCAGAGCAATTTGTGTTCTTTTGTTGTGTGTGTTTTTGGAAAATATAATTTCAATTAATGCTACGCTATAAATGTTGTAATTAAAACATTGTGCATCCCTCGTGTTTATCGTACGGCTCGCCATCCTCCCACACGTTACCTTCACTTTGTTTACTTTTCACTGTGCCTAAACGAGACGTTTTAATGTAATGCATTTCATCCCATGTAATGTAGAGGAGCAAGTAAAACCTGCTATGTGAATATTAGGCATAATTTTTTTTTAATTATGACACACAGGCTAGATAGGTGTAGATTATTATTATAAATTATGTAATCTGACTGCATACAGATGTTATTTAAATATGTAGAATAAATAAATGAACAAAATTCCAGTAATAAATGTTTTTTTCCTTCCTACTGAAAATTTATATGTTTTGTACATAGGAATCATTGCAGTAACAACAATGAAATGCTGGGTAACTTTCGGCGTTGATCCCTGGACTCATTTCGCTCGCATTATCACCAATTCACTCGGACGCTACGCTAGATAACTATTACAGTTGATAAAGCGTCTTAAAATGAGGCAATTAACTCTTGAATTGGCAAAACTTTATTTCTCGTACTATTTTATTAAACCGTGTCGGACTGTGAAGAAAACAACGCATTTTCTTACTCTCGACATAAAACATTAGTTTTGTTCAGTATCAAAGATCCACTCCAGAATACAGCTACCTTACTTTGAAGCAGATTCAGAGATTGAGATTATCTTATACAAAATTGTATGATGAATGTGAACAGTTCTGAACAACTCAGAGTTAAAGATAATATTTTGATAAGAGTTGAATGGTTGAATAAGAGTGACGTGTGATTTACATAACACGTCCCTCAGATCCTGTTTACTACGACTACAAATCTCACCGAGTCTTCAGGGAGACGAATCCCATTCCCTACGGCTGTTTGAAATAGAAATGAATATTATGTTACATTCATCGGCGGCCAACCTCCCTACACGCAGAGCTCCGGCAGGTACTTCACATTCCACAAAGCTGTGGGAATTGTGGTGACAAAATGGCTGCCCTGGTAACAGCGTAACCAACAATACTTCCATCAATGTGTCTGAACATTCATCACCACCTCTGTGGCTTGCGTCATGCACCAACGGATCAAGTAACCATGTCTACACACGGCCCATTAGCCGGTTACCGCTTTGCCATAACATTTTATTGATGTATAAGCCTCGCAAATATAGGCCTACCTATCGAGAAAGTATAACCACCATTAAATAGGCTTAATCAACATCTAAACCATTCGAGATTTTAAACAAAGTTGAACAATTCGCCGGTCCAAAGCTGATCAATGGAGATGATAGTGAAAGGTGGTAAAATCGATTCCAGTAAAAAATCTCGAATCCAATTTCCCGAATACAATTTTCTCGAATATTAATAATCTCGAATTTGAACTATTATATTTCAATAATTAAGCATATTTAATGGAGGTCATTCAGTTTTAATAGATACAAATTAATGTATTATCTCAATGAACAAATGGACAGAATAATTGAGGCGTTCCTTGAAAAAAGAATTTAATTACAAATTCTCGGAATTCGAGATAACAGAGCATCAAACATGTTATATCTCGTATAACATTTCCGCTCTAAAATCACTGACAGAATGTGCCAGATACTTGGAGGCGAGAAGCCTCATGCCTGTGTTTAGTTCTTAGTTTTTATTTCTTTAAGGTTTTTGTTTAGTTCCTTTATTAGATTTAATTTTAAGTTGTATGAAGTTAATTGTTTTAATCTTGAGGTTGTGTTTAGGTCAAAGATAAGTTATCTATGTACCTGTCATCCGAATAAATAAATAAACATATTCCGCAGAACGACATTCAAATGTTTCTATAGTGCGCTGTGTTAGTTGGAGGAAAATAATATTTTGTCACGAGGGAGATGTATTATTAAGGATTAAATGTATGTTGAAAAACGGAAAAACGACGTAACGTACGTTAAGTTGTTGATCCAGAGAAAGCGCTCAATTACGTATTCACATTGATAGGCCTGTATATAAAGTGACTGTGGTTTTGAAAAAAGAGTTTGGTTTTAATATAAGGAGTTAACATGTAGACATTGTAACCTATCCTACACAATGATGAAGTATGGGTGGAGCGGAGAAAAATAAAATAAAACAATACAACTATCCTACACAAATAAGATACTCTATGTATGACTTGAGGCTTTCCCGGCGTTTGATGTAGAATAACTCTTCATTCCCTGAAGAAGATGGCAGAGCTAGCCGTCGAAAGCTTGGAATCTAATCTCCAACTCACCTGGCTGAGAACCCGAGAAGATTATTCTAAGAAACTCTATCATTCTCTTCCTTATATTCTTGATAGGCCTACTGTAGTTCTATAGAAATGTCCTATATGACTAGTACATTTTTTGATTCCCTGGTAAATATTTCTTTCTCTTCTCAAAGATTTGTATATTTTCCCCCGGAATAAGGATGTACCGACAAATCTATAATTTATGTTTCAGACAAAAGGAAAATAATGTTAGGGTCATATTCATTATGCCTCTATTTACTAGTAGGACCATTTCACTAATCAATTATACAAGTTTATAGAACTATTGAATGTAATAATTTATTGTTATGAATGAATGCTTCAAAATTACTTTCTCCGCCTAAGTCGCATTATTCGAATAATTTGATGTTACACCTTTTTTTCCACGGAGATCTTTAGTTATTGCCCAGTTTTTACTCTGAAAACGTTATTTCGGCAGATTTCAGGAAAGTACACAATGCGTTCGAGTTGTTCGACATTCGGGAATTTGGATTCGGAAAAATGACCATTCAGGATAATATTGGATTCTGGGAAGGAGTTCAAATAAAAGCCTTATCATTGCATCCTGTGAGAAACCTACCTCTGATATACAATTGAGGACAAAATTTGCTGTTATTTTTTTCCGATGTTGAATTTCTACGCTGAACTATCTTGCAGTTGAAAACGTCGTTAAATAAAAATAATATTATCACTACTCTCCCGTAGACGTTTGTCAACTTATTATGAATAAGTAATGAATCCCTGTTTTGATTTTAACAATATCCTCAAACGTTTTTCATCCAAGGAATTTCTTCAGGTTTTGGATAACATGAAAATCGCTTATTGCAAAGTTCGTCTCCAGAATGAAAGTTTATAAGTTCCCCAATAGAAGAGAACGTGCAGCATGAAGCTGTACCATTGGTAACTGCTAGATCATACATCTTGCAGGCCGAATATTACATCAAGCAATTTTCCCGTCTTCTTGCATCTGAAAAATACGAAGAGATCATGAAAGAAGTTCAGAACTATCTTCCAGCACAGAGAAGGTATATTACGAAGACTGTATTTCACGCCTTGGGAGATCAGGTGGCATAACACTGGCTTACGAAGATTGCGGATCTTGGTTCTAATCTCAGAAGTGACTGAGCGGTACATGAGGTGGAAAGAACCAAGGATTTTTATGAAATCTACACACCATTCCTTACTTGAAGTAATCAGTTCCTTCGTTATACCTAGATACAGTCATTTTTTTATCCAAACTGAGGAGGGGCCTGAAGGCTAACACCAAGGCTTCTGAAGGCTTTTCTTGGGGTTCTTCAGTTTCTCTCCATCAATCGTCACTCTCTATTTAAATATTTATTTTAACAGTATTGAACCAAAACGGTGCGGCGTGATGTAGTATTGTAACTGAAGTACAGATGGCATCCGGGTTCGATCCTCGGAGCGGGAGCGAATTTTTCTCCATTAATAAAAAATACATCGATTCAACCTCATATACCAATGTCCTAAATGTAATAGTTGGAAAGTTATTGATAGGCGAATTTTTAAATGGATGGAGGTATTTCTACGTTTTAGAAAATTATGATAATTATGATACATTGTTGAAACAAATTCTGCATTTTGTGTTGTTCCAATAAGTTTATTTCATAATTAATTACAAACTCAATAAGAAAATAAAATAATAACATAAGAAAAATTACTAAGGTTGCCGTTTTTATGGATTCAATGAATTCCAAATTCATATCAGATACCGGTATCGGTACTCTTTCCGACCTCAATGAAACACTTGGTAGCTAATTCGGTAAGCATGAGAAAACACAGAGCTAGATGGAATCCTTCGATTGGAAAAACGTCGTTTGTATTCTTCAACAGCAGCCGATGCATTGCCATCACAAAATCCATAAATAAAAATCATGTCTGCATAATCGCTATGAGAATACACGAATTAAACGTCAAGTGAATGTGTATTCAGTTGTATGTGTTGCGCTGAAGTTGCAGTGCTCAGATGCTGCCGTGAGCGAAATATCTGGCGTAACACATCATGTATAGTACACGGAATCGCAAGACGTTCCAGTATTCTCCCCTTAATTTCTTCCCAACTGTTAGGCTATGGACATAGATATATCAGGTAAAATCGATGTAGTTAACCAAAACTATATTATCCTGAAGTATTTTACATTCCTCGGTATATGAACAAAACTTGCAAAATAAACTCATGAAATATAATCCAAAATAAGTAGAAGAATGCACCGAATTTTCTCACAATGAAATTGAAGGAGTTATTCGTACATTCTAATCGTTGCTGTAGTAATATTTTAAATAGTCGTTTACTGTTACGTAATGTAAAATATATTAACATATTTTAAAGTAGATTATACGTTCAGTTTCTTATTATAAATCCAGAATTAGTAGACTTATTAACAGACATCGGATTCTAGGGCAAATGCCTATTTTGTTTCTTTAGGAGAAAAGTAAAAATAATTATTAATATTTGTGTTTCATGGAAATTGAAAGGTATTCAAAGAGTTTTATAGTGCCCTAAAATGCCCTAAAACGGTTATTAGAGCCTAATTTGTTAATATTCGCCTAAAAATGCCTAACTCACTGTAAAGTTTCGCATTTTACTCTTACTTTTTATAATTTATACATGCATTCACTGCGAAATTTAAGGCATTTAAAAAGTGGAAAGTTTGCTTCACACCGGCCATGAAACCATTGATAAAGGAAACAAAATGTTTTGAATCTCACGACACTCGCAATAGATTTCACCGAATTTAACATGTTTGGAGGCATAAATGCCGACAAAGAACCAACCTTAGTTTTGAAGCAGGCAACAATCACAACATGTGCTGCTACCGATTCAGAGATATACTATACTATAAAAATGACTGTTTTCGGTCTGAAACCGATTAGCTGTGTCATAAAATCACAATTTTTGGAGAAAGAGTGTTTTTGAAATACTTATGAAAAGTCGTAAAACTGCGAATTAGTAGGGTAAACCATTACAAAATATTTAAAAGAATGGCCCTCCTAGTGTTAACACTACCAGGAAATGCAACAATAAGTGGAACTTTGTATTTTTGTCCAATTGAATCTCAATAACAACAGTTCATTTGAATGCTCGTTAAAGTTGCTCTTTCCCTCACCTTATTTGTGTTGAGAAGTTTTGAGCGGTAGGACGTTTTCCTGTGAAGTTTAACGCGATAATGCCGAAAAATATAAGTGCAAAATCTACATTGATCCGGCAATGGCTAACAGAATATTCAGAATTCACTTATGATGGAAAAATAATATTCTGCAAGATTTGTAGCAAACAGGTACCGTATGTAACAATAGTTGAAATATATAAATTCTATTAATTTTAATGAGTAGGCCTATAATATTTATACATTGACTGAGCTATCCTGAGGTATAATTCTTTTTAAGACCACTACACTTTAACCTTTTAAATTCCGATAGTTAAAGTATTTGCAGGTCATTAAAATTTTGATTGTTCGAACCCACTAACTTTGTGATAGAAATACGGCAATACAACAATTAGGATTTTATTTTAATTCAATTTACTTTACATTTTTAGATTTCGCAAGAAATGAAGTGCCACCTAAAGCAGCATGTGCAAGGAGCGGCTCATAAGGCTAAAGCTCAGCAGAAAAATCAACTGCAACAAACTTTACTAACACAGCCTACTTCATCCAATCTCAGCAGCAATTTCTATGCTGATTTAACCAGAGCGTTTGTTGCTGCTAACATTCCCTGGAATGCAATTGAAAATCCGGTTTTAAGACAGTTTTTACAAAAATACTGCAAACAAAATATCCCATCTGAGTCGACCCTAAGAAAAAATTACTTAGACAGAATATACAATGAAACTTCAGCTTCCATTCGGGAGGATATAGGTGATACTTACATATGGGTCTCTGTGGATGAAACCTCAGATCCTATGAATAGGTATATAGCAAATATGGTAGTAGGAAAACTTAGTCCTGATGGACCTTCGATTCCACACCTCGTATGTGTTAAGGAACTTTCGAAAGTGAATAGCCAAGTCATTGCTTATTTTGTAAATAAAGGCCTACAGTCTTTATACTCAGGTAATATAGACGATTCTAAAGTTCTGTTGTTTTGTACTGATGCTGCCTCATACATGGTTGCTGCAGCTCCACTTCTTAAAACATTTTATCCTAACCTCACGCATGTAACCTGTCTAGCACATGGCCTTCACAGGGTTTCTGAAACAATTCGGAATGAATTTCCTCTTGTCAATTCGTTTATTTCTAACATAAAAAAAATGTTTTTGTAAAGCCCCATCCAGGATTTCATTATTCAGAGAGAACTTTCCAGATATCCCACTCCCACCTCAGCCGGTTGTTACACGATGGGGAACCTGGATTCAGTCAGTGGTGTATTAGTCTAAATATTTTAAAGAAGTGGTCACAGTTATTGATAAATTACCTGAAACTGATAGTGCAGCGTGTGTGAAAGCAGTGAAAGATTGTCTGAATGACTCACAAGTGAAAAACGATATTGCCTACATAACATCAAACTTTTCTTTCATACCTGCAAGCATTGAACAATTAGAACGTGAAAAACAATCTCTTTGTAGCCAAATAGCAATAGTAAAGGAAGCTCAAGTGAACATACATTCTGCTTTGGGCGAAATGGGAAAAAAGTTAAAAATAAGTGGGACAACGTATTAAATAAGAATGTAGTATTTTCATTGTTGGAAAAAGTATCAAGAGTGATATCGCGGGAAAGTGTAAATGTTCCAGTAAGTATTGATGTTTCTATTGTACCTAATTTAAAATTTGCGCCTCTCACATCAGTTTCGGTTGAAAGAAGTTTTTCTGCTTTCAAAATGATTCTCAGTGACAAAAGGCAAAGGTTAACTGTGGAGAATTTAGAAAAAATTCTGGTGGTGTACTGTGCAGATAATTATAATAAAGTCTGAGCATGGAACTGAATTTCAATAACTTAAAATGAGTAATCTTGATATCAATAATCATTATTTCATTAGTTTCAATATATTAAATTTGTGCAGCTCTGTTTATAAATATAATATAGTATTCTTTTTTAATGTTTAAACATACTTTTTTGTGCGTATTTTAGTGTATAACTAAAAATTTCAGTGAAAGAAATAAGTATGATACCTTGATGTGCCTAAAATGCCTATTTTCATTAAAATAGAGCCTAATTTTACAAATTTTGAGCTTATTTTAGGCGCCTAAAACTGCAATTTTTAGTGCCTAAAAATCCGATGTCTACTTATTAATAATAGTTTCAGTAAGAGAATTAAATATTTTATTTCTTTAAACTGAAACTGTCCATTATTTAATATTTTCTCGTAGATATATTTTTTTTCTTATTCTCTGAACAATAGCCTATTCCTCACTTTGTACTTTAAATTTTAATTATATCACTTAATTTTTAGTACTATATTATGTAACGGAAACTGCACCAAGCACGAGCATTTGCTCTTTTGGGTGCAAAATATACTTTTTAAATATGTAATAATTTTTTATTTCAATTAATCCAATAAAATTATTACAAATATTGAATTTATAATGAAAATATCATGTCAACTGCACCTCTGATTAAGGTTCTGGCTGATATGTAGGCCTACATCTTTTATAAGGCAGTACATGTCGCTTGACGATATGTGTCAGAGGAAGAACTAATGTGTCTATGCATCTGAAGTCTAATCAGTGTAATATGTAGCTAGTCGGCGATGTATGCAATGGAGGGGGAAAGAAACTGGCCACCCTACCCCCTGCCCTAGTTGCCTCACAAGTAGTCCTTATTGGTATCACTTGTGAGGTTCAGACCTGTCTTCGGACATTTGACTAAATAACAATATGTGACCTGCTTTGCAAATAACCAAGAGTGGGCTTACTGTAGCAGTTAGTATCTTTTGTCTTGCTTAGCACTGGCAGCTGTAATAAAATTAATTATTTTACAATGATACTTTATATACTTTGAAGACGGAACAACCAGTACCTTAATTCTTGTAGTTGAAGAAGGAGAAAACGATACTTGTCTCGATCTGCCATGTCAATCGAAACGAAGGTGGATAGCTCCTTATGTATACATTTAGAACATGGATTTTGTCGTTCTAGAATAATCTTCCTTAATTCCCTCACAGTGCAGAACAGAACAATTTATATCAATTCCCGACATACAATATATAACTAAAAATTTAATAGTAATTCCCAACACACAGTGGATAACTAAAAATTAAAACTAATTCCCATTACACTATGGAAAAATTAATACGAGATCGCCACATTAATTGGAAAATAAAATATATTAGCGGACAATTAAATTGCGAAACGCAGTAGGTGGAAATCCCAAATTTTATATTTCAATGCATTTTATCCAATGAGAAATTAAAGTTCAACACTCAGTGGAGAACTGAAGTAAAATATTCTTTTTAACACTACCATCATGGTGCTATTGCGAACAAAAAAAAAAATAGCGATTTAGCCTTAAATTTTAACAACTTATATTAAAAGGGAGAAGCTCTTATGCTTGTTAACTTTCATTACTTGATGTCACGATTCCTGTCGTAACATCATAATATATGTCAGGGCTAGAACTTACCGTGGGAGAAGTTTTACTTTATTTAGAGAAAGAATAAATTTTATAGCGGCCACTTGGATTATATTATATCACGCGATGTTCAGGCACTTTCCGTTTTCTAGGTTTCTATCACCAGAATATTGGTGATTAATTTATGTAGTAACCCACGAATATTATACAGGAACTCATAATATAAAACGGAAGGTATTAAAACGGACACTTTAAGTCCGATATATGATTCAAACATAAACATTTTCTCTTTCTGATCACAATCAGAGTAAGAGTTTAATGCCTCGTGTAAGTGTAACGTTTGCTTAACAGAAGTGTCCCAACTTCATGAAGTCGTGCTGTGGTTACAGGGGATATTTTCTCTGTTCAACTCTGTATTTTAGAAAGAACTGAATCTGATGCTGTAAGCATAGAGAGATTTTTGTATCTGAACAAAGCGGTCAGTATTGGGACGACTATAATGATAGCAATTCCACTTGGAAATGACCAGTTTACGGGGCATCCCTTCTGGCTACGTGGGCGGAATTCAAAGTGAGTGGCGAACACTTACACATCGCCATTGTGGTGCAATTCTTCAGTGAAGTGCATGACGTACATGAGATCGGACCTCAGAATTCTGTAGGAATCCATTATTTCGATAGCGGGAGACGCGGAGGGGAGTAGTGGAATGAGGCGAAGGGGTTACTGCAAGCATTGTTCTTGCGTGGAATTCAAGCAATAGAATATAAACTGAGAATGCAAAATGAGGCCTGGAACTTCCAACTCCAGGATTATGTCTGGAATAAATTTTCCTGTATTCATTTGTTATAGTCTCCCAAGTTTTAGGACATAATATATGAAGTTGGTTGAAAGTGTGTGTGTGTGTGCGCCATTGTGCGTGTAGCAAGAAGGAGCAAACAATAGCATGCGTCCCTGATACAAGTAACATGTGCAAGAGTTAACTGCAGTTCTATTCTTGTTATAATCAACACTAATATCACTATGTAGCAAGCAACAGGGAGCATAAAGGCCACTACAGGGTGTCGACAACAATGCAGCTTGTAAACATAGAGGGTGGTGAAGATTTGTAACTAAATTAATTTTAAAGAACGTGAGAAATCTAACATCATTTACATTTGTTAACAACTTATATGTCGCCCCCATTGGCCTATGGGTAAAAGACTCTCCTCTGCGGGTTAAAATTCGGCTGGTGTCGATAGATTTTTCGGGACACAAAAATCCGAAGTAACTCTTTCAGGAGGAATTGCAAGCATTATGTCCCGTGTCGGAGTTTTCCGACACGTTAAAGACCTCAAAGTCTGAATTAGAGCCTTTAAACTTAATTTCTCTTTTCTCGCGTCCTAATAATACCTTAGTTTTATACTAGATGGTGTTTGAGTCGATGAGTTTACCACTTGTTCCTCTGTCCCCTGTCGGGAAATATGTGTAACTAAATTTCTTGTAGGTATTGAAACCTCCAGTAGGGAAAACCTGTGTTCCGATTTTGGAACTAAGAGTTAAATGAATGAATATCATATCTGGATTTCTTATTGTATCATAGATAATTACTAATGAGTCTGAACAAACTCTACGGATAACTACAGTTAATTATTATTTGAAACGTTTGTCGAAAAAACCGCTGAATTTGGTGTCTTGTAAAGGTTATGTGATTACATTTGTCATGCCCCAGGGTTTAAGCAAGCCCTGTAGTATATTTTCTATTTGGACATTGATTTGAAAACAATCCAGGAAAAGTTTTACGATACGGTGAATGTATTGCATGTATGTCAAACACGAAATAGAGAGCGTCTAATGCTTGAGAAGAATTTGTACAGTAAGCAACTCCCCACTGAGCATGTACCAAAGTCAGTGAACTTATTGATACGGTAAGCGTTATACCGTGAGTGGACTTAATATCACTGCCTGCGATAAAAGTATTCTTGCGCCATGAATCACAGCTGGGCTAATCACATTGGTCCAGTAAAATTAAATTAAATTTTAATTGGTTAAATTAAAAGAAGCACTGTTCGGACTCTTTTCATTACGCGTAATCCCAACAAAGAGATTTATTACTGTATTGCATAGAATAGATTCAGTTGTAATAGTTGATTGATTAAGACTACGTATTAAAGTGCATATAAACGAAAAGGTCTTAATGTTCTTCTCACCTGCTCGATAGCATAGGGGACGCCACAGCCGGAAAGCCGGGAATAGAACAAAAAAAAAGCGTTTTTGTTGATTGATTAAGACGAGTTGAGGAGCACCGAGAAGAAGGCGAGGATCGTGACATTAAAAGGAAATACAGTGTTAAGATTGCATCAGGTCCCTCATCAGTTATTTTATGTAAGTAACGTCTAACTTCTTTGTTTAAAATTAATCGTGTTTAGTTTTGTGTGAAATTTATTTAATTTTGATATCTAAATCAAGAACCGAGTAGTTTTCCTATATATCCCGAGAGAACCAGGTCATTCAGTGGTCAATATTCTTTTTCATTTTATTATAATGGTGATGTCAGAAAGTCCTGATAAGTTTGAGTATCATCAGAACACGGTGGCCACCTGTTCCATAAACCATTCGTCGTAGGTTAAGGTAAAACTTAATTTTGCTTGTGTGCCATGAGAAGAGCGCACAACTCATTTAATAGTTTTATCTTGCGTCCAGAATCACGTAAGACAAATGTGAATTATGGAAAAGTTGTAAAATTATGACACACAATATTGGAATATAATATTAGGTAGGTGCATAATTCCGAAGCGATTTTTCATAAGTTTATTAAACACATCAGACACATATGAGAGAAATTAATCATCAACAATATATACTTCTTCACTATTTACAACGCTGGAGTAGTTTTTCGATTCCACGCCTGTAGAAATCGCGTCGTTTTGCGTTAAAGAAGTCGTCCGCATTTTCATCCGGAAAGGAAGTTCCTTAAAGGTTATACGATAGAGAGCGGAAAAGGTGAAAATCTGAGGGCGCAAGAATAGGTGAATAAGATGGGTGCTGAATGACTTTCCAACCCAACTTCTGGATAGTGTTTTGTGTCAGGTTAGCAAAGCGCGGAAGAGCGTTATCGTGGAGTAGCATCACATCACGCAGCCTTGTTGCTCGCTTTTCTTGAATTCCGTGTGAAAACGTCTCAGTTGGTGACGATAAATGTCGCACGATGGAGGAATGGTCACAGCTCATCACATTTTCCAGTTGTCGTGTACACCGACGTGGATCAAAGAGGATTAATGCTTTCAAAGGGTCTTCATCAAACCCCTAAGTCTTTCTGAACGTGGAGTGCCACTAATGTCAAAACGACCCTCTTTAAAACGAGAAAACCATTTTCTTGCTGTACTCTCTCCTATAATATTATCCTCATACACGGCACAAATGTTTCAGACCGCCTCGGTTGCTTTCACCCCTCTACTGAACTCAAAAAGAAAAATATGTCAGAAATTTTCCACTTTCTCCACTTGACACTCCATTTTAGCGTCCATGGCTCCACTCACTTTCTACAAAAACGAAAACTTCAATATGTAAACTCAAGCACAATAACTGAACTTCAAATAAAAAAATTAGAATCGATAAATATACCCATAGCAACTGGAGTACCAACACGCGAAACAAAAATGCTACGAACTTATTCACCAACCTAATATGTAAAAATTTTGGTTGCAATAAGGAGATACTGATTATTCCGTTCTTAACATGTTCTTCGTTTTTGTCCACTATAAATTCCAAGTGGACTTGCAAGCATTTGAACGAGGATTTCAGGCGTGGAAAGTCGAATTAATGTTTGGGAATTTGTGGCTGTCGATTTCTCAACACAATACTTTAATTGCTTTAATTAAACAGTTTGTTCCACTTTCTCGTCAATAATGCGTTTCGCAATGAAATTCTTACTACAAAATATTTCACCTTATGGTCGAAAGATACACTTGGCTGCATGTTACTTTCCGTAAGAGTTCCGTTGTAAACAAGATGCACTGGAAGGTAGAGACAACAATAGAAGTGATACGGGTGTTTTGTGAGGAATAAGCTTGAAAGAGACCCAATAAAATTTATAGAAATGTTACAAACTTAAACATACAATAAAACTTCTTTGCTATTATGAAATTTTACATAAATTGAAAATACTACAAATACATATTATAAAACCAATATCCCTAATTACTCAAACAAGACCATTACAACGCATTTCTTTTCTGATTTTATACAGAATATCTTACAGAATATTTCGTGCGATGTTTGGTATAATAATTCTGCGTTGTATGAGGAATAAACGGCATATAGAATATGTAACCCATTTTCGGAGACGAAACTACAGGTATATAGATTAGAATGTTTAATTTTTGTTTAGGTTTTCAAATGAAGAGTATGTTTCTATGATCGACATTCCGAAATTAGTCCAAGCTCACAACAAATTTTACACTAAGTTTCACTCAATGTGTATCGTACATGTCTATTATCACGTTAATATTTCAGAACTCGAGATTACAAATCGAACGAGTGATAGCACAGGTCTTCAGCTGTTCTCAATACAGAGATATTACTGAGAGAGCCCGCGCGGCACGGCTAATTTTATAAACAAATTCGGCGCCTTATGTCCATAGCGAGGGGAGATGTCGTTATTGGGTGTGGTCACAGGCGTTACAGTGGTCTATAAAATAACTACTCATAACATTAGCTTTCTGTTGTTGCTTTTAGTCTTTTATAGAAGGAATTTAAAATCCTGTAATTTTTTCACCAAGCATCCAGGAAAGACTGTCCAAACTTGATGCCGGGAAAGACATATTCTACGTCAAAAACATCTGGGATACGCCTGTTTTTGAAATCATTACCATTCGTAGATTTTCACTACTATTACCATCTCGAAAAAGGAATTTGAACATCCTATATTATATTTTACAAGGATCGATAAATGAAGAATTATTCACTTTAGCGTTAGAGAGGAAAGAGTATTGGAGACATTTACAAAATTAATATGTTTCCGTAGGCCTACATGTAATAACCGTCTTCCTTTATTTGCCAACTCCTGTTCACTTACATTATAATTATCGAAGTATGTCACCATTAGAATAATTACAACGCTGCATTTTTCATAGAATCAAACACGGATTTCTGCACATTTGAAGAACGATTTATGTCGCGAGAGGCAGAGGACTCAACAGGCTCGTCCTCGCGATGACGTCACGATTGCGTGTCAGAATCAGGTCACGCGGCGAGACACCGAGAGTTTTCATTTTGCTAATGAAGCTTGTGCTGTCGTGAAGCAAACATGACATCTGAGTGTTTCAGTGAGAGAGTGGGCTAACCCACTTACTAAATTCATCAATCATCGCTACAACAATAAAACATGCCTTTTAGAGACTTGCATGTTAATGGTTTCTATTGTGATTCATAAAATTCTGGACTGAAAAGATTTAAACTTCAATAATGAAATATGACTGACAACAGCATTGTAACGAATTTCTGTTTCTATTTTCGACTGCGGATTAGATCACTCTCACACTTAAGCTATTTGCTGTAGCGCTGTGCCAGGTTTGCTTCATGGTTGAATTCTGAAATGTGGGCCAGAAGACTTGGACTCATCAACTTCAATTCTATTATCATGCTGAAATTTGCTTTCTACCAAAGCTCTTCGAGAATTTCTGAATAACCGTCGACTTAAAATGCTGCAGAAATACTACAGCGCCCTGACCTACAAATCATTCTTGCAACTCCCATTCTTTTTCTTCTTCTTCTGCACTCCACGGATTAGGCGAATCCCCTATTCCGAATTCAAGGCAAATCTTTCATATTTTTTTCTTCTACAGCTCGGGATTCTGACAGTCCATAATGATATGTCAATTTAGGCAGTCTCATTCTTTCCATTCCATTTACACGTCTTCAATGACTTCGGTCCTGTTGGAATTTATCGTTTGCTCAAAATATCTTCAAATATTTTTAATCTAATAATATATGTTACGATCTAATTTTATACATTCGGTTTTTCTTGTTACGAAATTCATTTCTGCACTTTTTAAAATTATTTTTAATTCTATTACTACGCATTGTTACTGCTCAAAATATCTTGAAATATTTTTAATCTAATAATATATGTTACGATCTAGTTTTGTACATTCGTTACTTCTTGTTAGGAAATTCATTTCTCCATTTTTTAAATTATTTTTAATTCTATTACTACGCATTGTTACTGCTCAAAATATCTTGAAATATTTTAAATCTAATAATATATGTTACGATCTAGTTTTGTACATTCGTTATTTCTTGTTACGAAATTCATTTCTGCATTTTAAAAATTATTTTTAATTCTATTACTACGCACTGTTACTGCTCAAAATATCTTGAAATATTTTTAATCTAATAATATATGTTACGATCTAGTTTTGTACATTCGTTGTTTCTTATTACGAAATGCATTTCTGCATTTTAAAAATTATTTTTAATTCTATTACTACGCATTGTTACTGCTCAAAATATCTTGAAATATTTTTAATCTAATAATATATGTTACGATCTAATTTTGTACATTCGTTGTTTCTTGTTACGAAATTCATTTCTGCACTTTGTAAACTAGTTTTTATTCTATTACTACGCACCCATGTTTCACTAACTTACAGAAGCTGAGCTACAGACATTGTTTTATAAAATTTGATTCTAGTCTCTTTTCTTGTTTTCCAATTCAAAGTTCTATTAATAGTCCCGTATATAATTTTGCAAGCTTCAATAATAGGAAAATTGCATCTGTGTTTCTTATTGCTAGTAAAGGTGGCGGGGTAACATATTTTGTAGACCAAGTAGCTACGGACTGGTAGGTTCTGGGATCAATTCTGGATGGTGACAAAATTTTCTCCTTTGCAAAACTTCCAGAAGGGCCCACAGGTTCATTCAGCTTCATCCTCTCGAGGTACAGTTCATACATTATGTCCAGACACTCCCCCATTCTTCCTACAGAGCTGCGCACAAGATCGGATGAATCTACTTACGAATTATAGGGGAATTGGTTAGCTTTTGCCTTGAACTCGGTAGACACACGCCCGAGCTTCCCTTCTACTCCTGCCCTCTCCACAGAAATGTTGTTCCCGTACTGTACATAGCGAGTGTCTTGACAAAATGCAGCTGTAAAAGGCTGTCGGAGCGTGGTGCCGACCTCACTATTTTATTCTAGTGTCGAGGTCTGCCTTCACATCCCCCAAGCGCCTCCAAGACGTACTGTACGTACCCACCTATCTATCTACGTATCTACCTACGATTTGTAGTCTACTGGTCAATTGATAAAGAAATATGAGTATTATGTTTTCCTGTGTATTTTTCTACTGTGTATATCAGGGCCGGCAAGGAATACTCCCCGCTTTGGCAATACAAAACTTGAGCGTGCGGGAACACAGCTGAATAGCTGAGGTATCCACAGTAGCTACTGTGTGGTGACTTGCACTAGGGCTATACAGATGTGCAGTACAGTACATTAGCGGCTTGGAGGCGGAAGATTATGCTTATTTCTTATCAGTAATACCACTGCTTTTAACTAATAAAATAAGCAGTAACTATAGAAACAAACTAAATTAATAGTAGGCCTATTAAATTATAATATTCCTTACTATGCTTGGATGATAATAATAATAATAATAATAATAATAAAAATAATAATAAAATTATAATAACCAATGACAGTTTTACGTTAAAGGTCTTGTCAAAGAAAACAACATTATTACAGTTTGTAAATATAAAACTTTATAAACGATAAAAACATACCTAGCAAACAAGCACATTATAGTGAAAATAATTAACATAACAGAAACGAATACATAAATTTTATACACGCCAACATTTTTGAAAATGAGAATACAAAATAATAAAAATGTCTTAGCATCCCCACAGAATGCCAATGGCAATGATGAGGGACTGCAGGAGTTTTGAAGGGGAGCTGGTTGCTAAACAATGCGAAGGTTGTAAAAATATTACTATTTGTAATAGTCTAGAGTATAACACAGCGGTCATCAGCACAGAGCACCCTGGGGCTTGCGTCTCTTAACCGCGGAGAACACACTGCACTATGGTGCATTCGTAGCTGCTAGCAGGTATAGAATGGAATGGAATGGAATGGATTTTAAGTGAGGGGGCACGGATGGCCCAGCACTGTGACCTGTTGAGATCTATTGCGCTAACCCTCGACGTGGAATGAGTTGCGTGCCATAGATCCCCTACATGTACCAACCCAACCACATGACTTCCTAACGATCGGTCCCTACAGCCAAAAGAAATCCATATAGCATTCCTGCTTCGGCAACTTCCCCCATTGTCGCACAGTGTGCAATAACGCAAATCTAGCTGGACAAAATTCATAACTTCACTGCATTGCAACGGATTGTTATGAAACTTTCTCCAGACCTTATAGATAGCACATATTCTTTGTGTACAAACCCTGACTACGATTTTGTAAAAGGAACTACTCCTTTATACGGAGTTGGTTCAGACAGAATATGTAACTTCTCTCCTATCTAACAAATTTTTATCAAAAATTGTACGGAAGTTACAGGTAGGATATATATTTTTGTGTACAAACTATATTTACAGTTCCAAAAGAGGAAGTACTCCTCTACAGGGGATTCATTTACACAAAATTAACTTCTCTCTTACATCACAGATTTTATGAAACTTTGTACAGGAGTTACAAATAGCATATATTTTTTGTGTACAAATTCTACTTACTGTACATCTGTATGCTACCTGTAGCCTAGTAGTTGTACAAAGTTGTATGAAATATATTATATAGGAGAGAAGTTGTTAATTTTGTTTAAATGCACCACTATAAAGAGGAAATTCCTCTTATAAAACAATCAGACTTTCTAGACAAAAAATATATTCCACCTGAAATTCTGTATAATATTTCATAAAAATCTGTTAGAAAGGAGAGAATTTAAATCACACATGTAAGGTCAAACAGTGTTCATGGGTTAGATAAGAAACATACAATATATATATATATATATATATATATATATATATATATATATATATATATATATATATATATATTGTATGTTTGTTATAGGAGAGAATTTATTAATTTTGTTTAAATGCATCCCTAAAAGGAGTAGTTTTCTATTGGGTTTTTTACGACGTTGTATCAACATCACAGGTTATTTAGCGTCTGGATGAAATGGTAATAATACCAATGAAATGAGTCAGGGGTCCAGCACCGAAAGCTACCCAGCATTTGCACGTATTGAGTTGAGGGAAAACCCCGGAAAAAACCTCAATCAGGTAACTTTCTCCGACCAGGATTCGAACCCGGGCCACCTAGCTTCGCGGCCAGACGCCCAGACGCGCTGACCGTTACTCCACAGGCGTGGACAAAAGGAGTAGTTCCATTTATAGAACCGGAAATATAGTTTGTGCACAAAAAATATATGCTGTCACTTCCGTACAATCTATCATAAAAACCTTTTAAATAGAGAAGTTATTAATTCTGTCTAAATGCACCCACTATAAAGGATTAGTTTTTCTTGTGCAACGTAATCAGAGTTTGTATACAAATCATTTATGTGCCGCCTGTAAGTCATGTACAAAGTTTCATAACGATGCGTTGGACTGCAGAGAAGTTATTTTGTCCAGCTAGTGAGTTGCGTTCTGATTCACTGTGCGTTTGTTAGGAGTAGATAAAAATGTGTGCAATGTATTTTTAAATTGATATTCCATATCATGTGAATAATACTGTAGGCCTAAAACACTCTCACAGTGATTAAAAACTTCTTTAGTCAATGGTTCGTTTCTGCTGTTAAGCCACACATGGAACAATTACCGTATGCCCCACCACTGAAAAATATTAATTACTGATAAATGCGCAAGAACGCGCAAACTTTAAAACAAGGATTCAAAATTCTAAATGATGCTGTATTAAATGGTAAAAGAATTGTTGTAACCGGACGTGACCGCCTATACTAAAACTCACATTATATTTGGAGAACTTAAAAAACATAAGTTTTCCAATTGTAATATTTAAGCCCTACTGTAAAAAGGAAAATACTTCATAAACTTGTAATTGAAGTTACGTCAGTAAGAACATACCTATACGAACAAATTCCATGTTTCACAACACAACAAATCAGTAACAATTGGCACTTTTTTACCCTCATAGTAAGCCTCTCTCTCTACGACTGAACCGGAGCTAGAAGTGTTAGCAATAACTCAAAGTTTATACCCTTCTAAAAATAGTTTGGCACTGATAAACCAGTAAAAGCTATTACACACGACATTATTCAAATGTTAAAGAACACGAATTCATATTCACCTATGCATAACTAAACAAGTCGAAATTTGATTTTTGTCCACCTAGATCGGGAAAATTGCACACTGTGATGTCGGTCCGAGGCGAAACTCCTCCCCCGAGTAAGTCCGCCTCGGGTGCTCGTTGCAGAAGCCATCCAACGTCGCTGAACTACATTCCATGGAGGCCGGTCGAGAGAGCCAGTAGTTCCGGGAGGCCGCCTGTATAGTGATCTGAAAAACCAGAAACGGGAAGATGAGGAAAGGATAATAGGGGAGGAAAGGAAGTGGCGAAGATGAGTGGGATTCCAATCGCCTGATGAAGTTACCTGATATTCATCCATAGGAGTGAGGGAAAAGCCCCGATAAAACCTCACCCAGTCAACTCGTCCTGACCGGAAATCGAACCCGGGACCACTAAGTTCGGAGTTAGACTCGCTAACCCCTCAGCCATAACGGCGGACTGCTAGCGGGTAAGCTCTCTACCTCTTGCTGCTGCACGACGGGGCACACGGGACGGCTCCGCTTACCCTTTACCCTTTTCAGCGAGTGCTGACGACCACTGTTCTAACCCAACTACACAATATTTTATTTCGCTTCTTACATGCTCTTTCTACCCTTTAAATATTTATTAGAAGTTGTGATACATTGCTTCAGTTAAAAAAAAACACTAATAACCTAATTAAGTTTCCATTAATAAATCATAGTACATGCACATGCATTCGTACAATTGTCTCTTTTTCTACACTTAAGATTTCAAATAAATTTTAATTACTTTGAAATGATAGGAGGCACTCTTGCCAGAAATAATAGAGTTCCTATTAAATATTATGATATTGGGGCATATTTGAATTTTTAATAATGTAGAAATATGTTTTCTTTCATAAAACAAAAAAAAATTGTAGTTCAGAACAATATTGTAACAGAGTGAGATAGTCTAAAAATTTCGTATGCCTACTCTAATAGTTTTCCTACAAAGTGTAGTTATAACTTGGAAAATGTAGACTTCGGAAAACAGCTTTTAAAATTAAATGTACATTATTGACCATTATAGTGCCAAGGTAAAATAAGCACATTTATTGGATACAAATATTCTCAATCTGAAAAAAATTGTAGAGGAAAGATCGCTCTTTAATACATTGCAATTTCTGACCCTGTTAACAACCAACTTCCCTTAATAATTTGTATCAATATTAAATGTTTGAATATTTCCTGCTCTTGTACTAGATATCTCAATTAAACCGTTCATTTTTTTATGAAGGTTCGGTGGTACGGAGAGAAAGATTCTCTCCGGCACCGGGATTCGAACCCTGGTTTTCAGCTCTATGTGCTAACACTTGTGGGTGGAGTCGTCGTTGCGTTCCCACGTTGGAAAGCGCCATTTGTGGGTGGGTGTCGTTATTGAGTTCCCACGTTGGACGCCATTTGAGGGTGAGTGGTTATTGTGACCACACGTTGGGCGCCATTTGAGGGTGGGTGCGTCTCGATGTTGCGTGAGATTCACTCAGGGTAGCCGAGGTACGGTTGTGGTGTAGGTTGATGTCGGGAATAATACCAAGCCGGCTACTTAAATAAAAGGCAGCGTACACTTCAAAACTATAAGTTTATTGTCGTATCCACTTGGTAAACCCTAGAATATGTATTTCCGGCTGACATATAATTCAATCGTTGGTCGCCTTTTGTATCGACTCTATGGCGGCTCTGAATAAGCTCTATCCGATACTACAAATTCAATACTCTGTCCAGTACACTATGACACGAAGCGAAATAGTAGTCCGGTCGACACCAAACGAAGTAGTTATTCTGCCCTGTATGTAGGGCCGCCGACACGATGTAAAGTTGTTTTGATGATCTCCGCTCCGAAGCGGAATAGTAGTCGTCGACACCAAACGAAGTAGTTATTGTGCCCTGTATGTAGGGCCGCCGACACGATGCGAACTCGTTTTTATGATCTCCGCTCCGCGGCGGAATAGTAGTCGTTCTCTCCGCTCCCCGTCACCCTTATTTATAAAAACCTATCCTACGCTAAAACTAACTATCCTATTGGTTAAAAACTACGTCACTAACTGGCCTAAAATCTATTCCCTATTGGTCCAAAGTGACCTCATAAGCTGGACCAAGATCTCTTCTTATTGGGCGCGAAATACGTCATCTCTAAATTTAAACTTTGGATTTCCCATAACATCTAATTAGTTTGCATATCTCACAAGAATACCCGTTCTTTGGAAAACCCAAGCTTGGCAGTATCTTTCCCACGGGTCTAGTCCGACTCCGGCATTTATGCTTCATCGAGTCTATACGAAACCCCGCTCAAGGTGGCCCTAAATCTGTCCGATGCTGACAAGTGACGAAACACCTGTGTGAGGAAGCTAATTCTAACGAAGTCGCCACAACATCCCCGCGAATACATGTAATAAAAATATGGAGATATCACTTCGCTAATAAATCGGTCTCTCCCTCTCCTAATTACTGCTTCAAATGCCCATCTACATAACCATTGGAAATTCCCGAAAGAGTTTCCAATGTTATGAGATGTCCCCGCTTTCTGCCTATAACTAGCCTCATACTTCCCCCACGCGATCAGCCGGTAACACATTATTTACAATACAGTGAGATTACAATGTCACTACAAACAATTACAATAAATATTACATATATCTTCACAAGCCTTTCTATGTACACAACTCTCACACAATAAGCACAACAATGTACAATTTATATCCACATTTACATATGTACAATACCATTCATTCACATATTTACATTTATTTATTAATTGATCAATTACACACTCTGCGTGCTTGGTTGTACCAGCCGCCCTGTACAGGTTCACCTAGCTGTACGCGTGAGACTAACCATCCTACTCTTTCTCATTCCTGCCTCCTAGCCTCTCCTGTTTGAAAGGTCGCAAGAGTTGCTTGTGGTACCTTCCAACAGGTTTACTTTTTCCCCTTTCTACCAATTCGAAAGTATGGTCTCCGTATTTACTTTTAATTTCGTAGGGCCCTTTGTACAGTAGCTCCATGCGTGAGTAACGTCCTCTAAGGGCGGAAGATAACTTCACGTCCCTTAGCAATACCAAATCGCCGGGTGAGGGCTCCCATTTGTGGCGATATCTTTTAACTTTACCGAGTCTATACTCAGCCTTTTTCCTGATTCGGTCGAAAGCTAGTTTACACAGAAGTTCATCACTAGGAGGCTCACCCTCCTGTATTGCCTGCGGCAAACTCTTTATCATGGGATCGGGATCGATCCCTAACATAAGTTTGATCGGAGCTATTCCGGTCGTTGGATTGATAGAGTGGTTCATGACTCTCTCAATCACCTCACATTGCCTAAACCAGTCCTTATGGTTTCGGTGACACAGAATACGGAGGTACAATGATATATCCCTAAGCGCTCTTTCGCAGGGATTACCGCTGGGAAAGTATGCGGAGCAATTGTATAGTTTCACGCCCGCATCTTCCAGCCTTTCGCAAAACACTTTCGATTTATGTACCGACACATTGTCACTGAGCACCGCTGTTACCGGACCGTAAGTCGGTATGTAATCTCTAACCAGCTTGTCAGCACACAACTTACTAGAGATATTTCTTAAAGGGTAAATCTTTACAAATTTTGTGAACACATCGTACGTAACAAATATGTACCTGTGTCCGAAGGACGATGTGGGCATTGGACCGTGTTCGTCCACTGCTACAAGTTCATTCTTTTTACCCCTGATAATGACTTGTGGTACATTGTCATACCTTACATTTAGAGGTTTCGCCCTCTGGCAGACCTCGCAACGAGATATTACCCTTCTAACCTTCTTTGACAGTTGCTTAATATAAAATGATTCTGACATAGTTAAAATGATCCTATCACTCCCAGAGTGACACATAGATAGGTGAAAGTTATTTATAAGTTCATTCTCCATACTCGCAGGTATGTATATCTTCCACTTCTGGATATCCCTACCATGCAATTTATACAAGATACCAGAGCGCAATCCATACACTTCGTCTTTCACCTGTGAGATTTCTCTAGCTTTGTCCATTAAGGCCCTTATCGTGGAATCCTCCTGCTGCAAATCTGCAATTCTCCGAAATTTTCCCGTCAGAGCTCCATTCCTCGTGGAATCAATTTTCATCACGGCAATTTCGTACGCGGGGGCGGTGATAGTTTCCGGTAGCCCCGATTTGGAATTCAAACGAGAGAGACAATCACCAAAGATATTGTCTGCCCCCGGAATATGTCTGATCGTCACATCATGAGCCAAAATTTCGTGCACATATCTAGATATTCTAGAGTTCGTCAATTTGCATCTACTCAGAAACGCTAGGCTTACATGGTCAGTAAATATGATTATCTGCCTATTAAAGATATACTGACGGAACTTCTGTATTGCGAAGTACACAGCAGAAATCTCTAGTTCCGTGATTGATGCGTTGCTTTCGGTACGCGACAGTCCCCTAGAAGCTGTGGCAATCACATGTCGCTTATTATCTTCATCGGTCTGACATAGAATTGCTCCATATCCATATGAAGACGCATCCGTATAAATCTGAAAAGGTAGGCTGTCGTTAGGCCTTTCCAACAGAATTGAGTCGGCGAAAAGCAGTTTCGTTCGATCGAATGCTTCCTGCTCTGCCGACCCCCACCTGAAGGGTGTATCCTTCTTCAACAATGCTCTGAGTGGGGCTACATGCTTAGCATAATTGACGAGAAACCGATTCTGGTATTGTAGGATACCTAGATACCTACGAACCTGTTTCCGGTTCCGCGGCGGCGGGATCCTCGAAAAGCTCTGAATTCTCTCTTGGTCCGGTCTAATTCCGTCAGACGAAATTACGTAACCCAGGAAAACTGTCTCAACTTTAAAAAAGGCTGTTTTCCCCAGCTTGACTGTCATACCAGCCTCTCTCAATTTAGTAAGTACAAAATCAATATCTCTAATATGCCTACCAACATTATTGCCATATATAAGAAAATCGTCAATGTACTGTGCCAGAAAACCTTTCGTCGAATCACCAAAAATTATGTCAAGTGCTCTTAGTAGCGCAGATCCAGAACTCGCGATGCCGAATGGGCATCGGGTATACTGATAAACTTTCCCGTTATGTAGGAACGCTGTGAATTTTCTCGAGTCCTCGTCCAGCGGAATCTGCCAGTACGAACTGGTCAAGTCCAAACTAGTGAATATAGAACAGTCACTGATACGGCCTAACAAAGTGTCCACTGACTCCGTCCTGAAATTATCTTTAACTGAGAACGAGTTAACGTGTCGGGCATCGATCGTTACTCTTAAGCTTCCATTGGGCTTTCTAACCCAGCACAATGCATTTACGTAAGGCGAGTCCGATACTTCTATAACTCCGTCTTTTAACATATCGTTTATGACTTCGTCTGCCTGATCCCTTAAAGATAGGGGGATGGGTCTACATTTATGCCGAAATTCCTCCATTCCTACCGCCTTAATTTTGTGTGTATACACTCTACACAGACCCGGCGCGTCTGAAAAGACATTTAAATGGCTACCTACAACATCCATTAGGCGTTTTCTTTCACACTCACTCAGGCCGTGTGCCTGGTTAACTTTATCTCTCACTATTTCGAAAGTACCTGTCTTCCTATTGTTATACGCGTCTACCTGTCTAAGATCGCCCGGCGAAATCTCATTACAATATCTGGCCCTACCGCTAATGAGATTACGTCCTATTTGTCTCGCCTGGACTAATTCGCCGATACATAACTCGCATTCTCCGCAGCCTACTTGACACACTCCCCTAGTTACCTCATTACCTTCCCACGGATTAACCTCTATAATTACATTCTTACAAATTTTTAGATGCTCTACGAAAAATAACTCTTCCTGTAATCCTATCTCTTCCGCGGTTCCTTCATCTAACTCCGATCTAGCGCTATTGCTACTGAATGGGACATGGCCTACACTGCCGTTACCTGCCGTAACCCCTAGTCTGTTTTCCCTGAAATCTAATAGCGCGTGCCATTCATAGAAGCTTTCTACTCCAATAATGATGTCGGTAGTCAACCTTTGTATCACAAGAAAAATAGCATTTAATTTCACGTCTCCGCACTCTAACTCGAACCACACTTGATATTTTACCTTTTCCTTCTTCTTGCTTAGGGCGCCTGCACAGTACAGTGAACATATGGGTAACGTTTGCAGTTTTATTCCTGAATCCCTAACCTTTTGAAAAAATTCCAAGCTGCATACATTATTTGTGGAGCCCGAGTCCAACAACACACAACACTTTATCCCAAATATTTTGGCATCTATATAAGGCAATACATAAGTCACATTATTTTCTAACTCTGGGTTAGTAATCTCGCTCTGTCTCTTCACGCTTACCGCGTTGGTGGATTCTTTTGACAGTGGCTTACTGCACTTAGCTACAGAAATCTCCGAACCCTTGAGACTTCTGTCTAGCAGTTTCCCGAGTGCGATGCAGTCGGTTCCACTGCTACCTCGTCTCTATTTCTACAATTTATAGGCTCCCGGCCCATATTCATTCTGACCGGACTTTTCTGACGTCCGTTCATGTCTCTATTCCTGCTTTGTCCCATGTTACACTGTGTAGGTGGCCTATTGCACCCTTGTGAGGCCATTTCTTGTAGGACGCCTCGCCTATCTCTCTCCTGCTCCTGTCTCCTCCAATCACCTCGATTTTGCGGTCCCCTGCTAAAATTAGGCTGCCAGAATCCCTGTCTGTAATTTCTGTTCCTAAGCCAGTGTGGTTGGGTTCTAAGCCTATTATTTCCATTTTCTTGTCTTCCCGTGTACCATCGTATGTGGTTAACCCTACGCACGGGACCAACACCTCCTCGATCGTTCCTCATCCTGTTATGACTACTCTGGTTATTCCTACTATTATTGTAAGGACCCCCAAAGGGCGGGTCACTCCTTCTCTCCCTGTTGGGACTTTTCCCTCCGTTATGACCATTATGGTACCGACTATGTGCATTGTTGGGGCTCCTATCACAACCCCAGCTACTCTGATTTTGGGCTCCTTTCCTTGGGGATGAAAAGGCTGTACTTGCCCCCTTCCCCGCTTTCTGGTCGGTGGGGCTTGAACCCTTTCCTTTGCCCTGTTCATAATCTGCCTGTCCACTACATTCATAGTGCGTGGCGTCCGAACCATCCAGCGCCGTCAATAAATCTATTGTTTCCCCGAAGTCTCGGGGCCCTGCTACGATCAGATTATACCTTATGTTCTCGGGATACTGCGAAATCACAGTTTGGATCAGCTCTGAATCCGGTATTGGCGGATTGAGGCTTTTCCCTTTCTTAACAAGTTCAAGAAAATAATCTATCATAGAGACGCCTCTTCCCGCGTCAAACCTGCTCCGATTAATTTCCTTCCTAATTCTTTGTTGTTGTCTTTGTCCCCAGTATCTCTCCGAAAATTTTTCTCTGAATTCCTCATAAGTGACATTATCCCCTAGGGCCACTAGCGCCCAGTTGAGTGGTCGGCTCTTTAGGCTCTTTCGTACGACAGTCATTTTTAAGTCATCCGGCACCCCTCTTACTCTAAAGTACGTTTCTAGCTCACTTATGTAGTTATGTGGGTTTGAAAATTCAACCTCATCAAAAATAGGGTAACCAATCTCATTCAAAATGTGAGTGGGGTACTGGGGACGGCCTAAATATGCCTTGTCGTTTACATTTATCAACTCACTACGCACATCATCCCGTGAGGTCTGACATTCCTCACCAACACTATTGTTAACATGTCTTACATTTATGTTGCTACCTGATGCCGGGCTCTCACTTGTGCCCTCTTGTCTAGAAACTGCACGGTCCGAGCTGCTATGTCCGCTTAAATTTGCGGGACTACCCCCATTTAGTACGTCGTTTATTGAGTTTAGTTTACTTCTTAATTCTTCCAAACATTCGTTATCCGCCCTTTCTTTATTCTTTATGGCTCGCTTGAGACCGTCCACTTCCTGATCCATCTCACCTATTTTCTCTTCCACCGAATTCTGAATTTCTCGAACCTTCTCCACTATCGTTTCCTCAACAGCTGATTTTAGGTCGCTATTCTCTCTAGTAGCGCTATCTCTAACTCTAACTTCTAAATCCTTCATACTTTCTGACATCCTATCCATAGCTATCTTCAATTGGTTCTCCATTCCGATCCCATTCTCGGCTAATTTCCCCTCTAGCTTCTCTATTTTGTCCTCCATCTTGTTTCCTCTTTCCGCTAATTTTGCAATATGATCTCTAATCTCTCTCGAACTTTCCCCCAATCTATTTTCCATTTGTTTTATTTGTTCTCTACTTTCCCTCAGAATCTGCTCTCTACTTTCCCTCGAGTTATTCTCTAATTTAGTTTCCATTTGTTTCATTTGTTCTCTACTTTCCCTTGAATTGTTGTCTAATTTATTTTCCATTTGCTTTATTTGTTCTTTACTTTCCCTCGAGTTATTTTCTAATTTAGTTTCCATTTGTTTTATTTGTTCTCTACCTTCCCTCAGAATCTGCTCTCTACTTTCCCTTGAGTTATTCTCTAATTTAGTTTCCATTTGTTTTATTTGTTCTCTACTTTCCCTTGAATTGTTGTCTAATTTATTTTCCATGAATTGTCTCATCTGCTCCCATAACTGTTCTAGCGTCATTTCCCCTTTGCCACTGTCTCTACTCTGTTGCTTTTCCACCGTTCGCTCTCCCTCTATTTCTTGTCCTGCGTTATTCTCGACCTCCTCCCTAATTTCCATAATTTCCTCGTCCTTCCTTTGCTCCATGGTTCCCTTGTTTCTATTTCCTCGTCTTTCTCGTATTTTCCTAACTACCTTACTCCTATGGCTACGTAGTATCATCTATATGCTACTCTGTCATCTATCCGACGCTTGCTTTCCCAATAATAATCTAACTAGGCCTGTATTTGCACTCGACTCACTTCCAACAAATTACGCACTACATTTATTTCACTTTCCCCCAAAATATCACACACAAAAAAAAAATACATATATATATACACCCAAAATATCACACCAGAAATTGAAACATATACACTTTATAATTATTCCCCCAAAATATCATATACATATATACACATTTATACGTCTTCTATTAATACTTGCCACAGCCTCTCCGAGTCGCCTTCTCTGGTGGTCCCCGTGTTGTCTTCTCTAGTGTTGTCGTGATGTCGCGATGGCTTGGTTCTCTTCCCGCCTGCCAGCGTCGTTCCTCGGCTATGCAGGGCTGAACTGCTCCGTCCGGTCCTCCTCGTGGTTTGGTGCTGTGTTCGCACCCGGGGCCGGTCACTGGAACAGCTGTCTTCCTTCGAGCCCCACGTTGGAAAACGCCATTTGTGGGTGGAGTCGTTGTTGCGTTCCCACGTTGGAAAGCGCCATTTGTGGGTGGGTGTCGTTATTGAGTTCCCACGTTGGACGCCATTTGAGGGTGAGTGGTTATTGTGACCACACGTTGGGCGCCATTTGAGGGTGGGTGCGTCTCGATGTTGCGTGAGATTCACTCAGGGTAGCCGAGGTACGGTTGTGGTGTAGGTTGATGTCGGGAATAATACCAAGCCGGCTACTTAAATAAAAGGCAGCGTACACTTCAAAACTATAAGTTTATTGTCGTATCCACTTGGTAAACCCTAGAATATGTATTTCCGGCTGACATATAATTCAATCGTTGGTCGCCTTTTGTATCGACTCTATGGCGGCTCTGAATAAGCTCTATCCGATACTACAAATTCAATACTCTGTCCAGTACACTATGACACGAAGCGAAATAGTAGTCCGGTCGACACCAAACGAAGTAGTTATTCTGCCCTGTATGTAGGGCCGCCGACACGATGTAAAGTTGTTTTGATGATCTCCGCTCCGAAGCGGAATAGTAGTCGTCGACACCAAACGAAGTAGTTATTGTGCCCTGTATGTAGGGCCGCCGACACGATGCGAACTCGTTTTTATGATCTCCGCTCCGCGGCGGAATAGTAGTCGTTCTCTCCGCTCCCCGTCACCCTTATTTATAAAAACCTATCCTACGCTAAAACTAACTATCCTATTGGTTAAAAACTACGTCACTAACTGGCCTAAAATCTATTCCCTATTGGTCCAAAGTGACCTCATAAGCTGGACCAAGATCTCTTCTTATTGGGCGCGAAATACGTCATCTCTAAATTTAAACTTTGGATTTCCCATAACATCTAATTAGTTTGCATATCTCACAAGAATACCCGTTCTTTGGAAAACCCAAGCTTGGCAGTATCTTTCCCACGGGTCTAGTCCGACTCCGGCATTTATGCTTCATCGAGTCTATACGAAACCCCGCTCAAGGTGGCCCTAAATCTGTCCGATGCTGACAAGTGACGAAACACCTGTGTGAGGAAGCTAATTCTAACGAAGTCGCCACAACATCCCCGCGAATACATGTAATAAAAATATGGAGATATCACTTCGCTAATAAATCGGTCTCTCCCTCTCCTAATTACTGCTTCACACTCTAGCGACTAAGCCACAACGGATTCCAATTCCGATGCCGGATTGAATCCTCTCTTAGTTTCCCTTTAGTGGCCAACCCTCATGCACTGTGTCACAGATGTGTGAGTGGCACAATGTCCTACACACTTTTGTGCAGAGGTGCACTCATTACGAATAACTAGGCAGCCCAAATAGCAGTCGAGACACGCGAGAGGTATTTAATAGGTACTCAGGCGGAATCAGGGTATAATGTCCACTGACTTCATCACGAGAATGTTACGAATTTTAGTCTCTAGGAGACAATTTTATGTTGAACATGTGCAATCAATCTCTTATGTTCTTTATTTTTCTTTCGGCTTTCATTTACTCTTCTTTTAGTTCCGATAATGTCACCTGTTAACACGTAAGCTATCTTTAATCCCTCAAAATAATTTAGTTTTTCTTTATTCGGAGTAAACATTGTTCATAATAATAAGAATGTATCTTTAAAGGAGGTGCAGTGCAGAATTTTGATAAAACATATTCCTTTATTTGAAGACGTTTCGAATATATTACTACTAGTGACACTAACATATAAGACGTCACAAATTGGATAGACCAAGAAAAACGTTGGATTCAGACTGTGACAGAATATAATGGTCTAAGACATACGAGATCGACGACAATCCGCATGGAGTTGGGACATGTCGACGTATTCTACTAGTTAGAACTCCTTAAATTTAATTTTTTGTTGTTACTTTCACTTTTGGTGTCACGAGTTTCGGAGATTCGAATCGTGAATGATTGCCGACGGCAGGATTCGAATCTTATAGCTACTACTGTGGAACTTGCTGGTTCGTAAGATGTTTCGATCGAGTACGTATTCCGTTTTACAGTAGTATTAACCAAAATTATCTGGAAATGGAATCAAACTTATAAGGTACTAAAGGCAGAACTGGGGATCAAATATTTTCAGGTTGTCGAAACAATCATACGACCCATAATTCTAGCTAAGGGCCATGAACTATAGATCCAGGGACCAATATCTGCGCTTGGCGACTGTTGTTGCAATGCTTGGGTGAGGGGATGGACTGAGGCAAGGGGACTAAGAGCAGGTAATGTTCTGACAGCAAACATTGCCTTCCACAGGGTCGGACCAACATATAACAGATAAGCTAACTCACGACTAACGTTTTCGATTCACATAATCCTGCTGGTGCTGGTACGGAGTTGTGACGTACTTCAAGCGCACAGATTAGTTCCGGTAGACCTATCTGTATCTCGAGAGATCTGAGTATTAGAAATGACTGTTTCTTTACTCAAACGTATCGTATGAATTAATATATCCATTCGTCTACGTCAACTTGTTTTTTTAATTAGTTTCAATCGTTACTGAAGCTAAAATACAAGCGCTGCGAGTTAGAGAATTTCAATGACAAAGGCCCGGTCGCCTCAACCTTAGTTAAAATGCACTTAACATAGCGTTAATCAACTATAAGTTAAAAGTATAAATGCTGTTAAAAATATTCCGTTTCTTCAACTTTACATTTCACATTTTTGCATTCTGTTTGTTAACTGTCTGTTAGAACCAGAGATTCTACAGTTTAACCATAACCTATAACCAAGTATAGGCTCAATTCTGTTTTCTGAACTGTGACAATTGCGATTCTCTCTTGTTTCTGTTGTTTGATTCAGAGAGGATAGAAGTCTTTCTATTCTCTCAGGTTTGATTTATGCTTCTTTCCGTCGTCTGTATCACAGTAACATGGACCGGCATATTGGTATTGCTGTTGTGAAATGGAAAACACTGGAACAAAAAGAAATCGTGGGACTAACTTCTGTTCATTCGAGAGAAACCTTCTGCTGAAAATAATTTCGCAGCATAAACCAATTATTGAGAATAAACAAACAAACAAACAAACAAACAAACAAACGGATCTACGTTGAAAGTGAGAAGGGAAGCTTGGCAGAAATTAGCCTATACCTTTGTATGAACTTCTGTTGTGTCAAATCACATAAATCATCCGCTCTGTTTATGTATTCATGGATATCATTTTCTAAATAATCAAGATATAAAAGTTCAGCATCTAACACACCAGCCTTATTGAATACTTCTATACTAACAGAGAATTTAATGATTTAACTGCACGAAATTGGTCAGTTAAATTAACATGGGTTTTAACAGCCTGTTAGTATTAACAGTAGTTGAAGATATGCTTCAACTGTTAAGTTTACAGTTAAACTGCAATAACATACTGTTATAATTTAACAACGGTTGAAGAAACCGAGCCAAAACGTATTGTGTGTCCATAGCATGAAGTCACAGATTTAAAAACGGACAAAATACAATAGCTAGGTCAGCAGGAACGAGGTTTGGACGTACAAAGACTTATGAGATAAGTTTCCAATTAGTAATTGCGTTTTCCTTAGACACTCTTATCAAAACGTTTCTCCATTACGAAATTATACTTCATCGGCTCAAAATAATCTCTGTAGCTTCATAGAGTTGATAAAATGCATCACTTTCTTCTCATTAGCTTCAAACTCTATACATTCTTACAAAATTATTTAGTGGCTGTTAACAGAACAGTAAGACGATAAATAAATTCGCAATTATGTTTGTGCAATTATATTGAGTTCCTGAGACTGATCGAATTCTTACATGGTAGCAAAGGGAATCTTCTCTCTTAATTACATTCTAATTTTACAGTTTTCTTGCCACAAGCCATTTATGCTGTGTTATGTTACATTTCATCTTATCTACTAATTTCTTTTTAACATTCTGATATCGCAGTGCCTTAATGAGTTATAAGCTTCAGCCACATCGCGTGCAGTTCTGATATCAAAACGCACCGTGTAAGATGGATGACGATCATGCGATCGTGTCCTAGATTATGCAACAATCTAGTATCGTAGTAACATAGTCTATATGTATTATATTAATCAAAATGGCAACAGAATTTATAAAGACATATTCATCAACTATGAAAACATGTATGTTCCAGTGGCAATAAATTCTATGAAAACTCTTTCATTACGGGCATCAAATTATCGTGTGAACATATATTAATTTTCGTGGCAACATATTCCACGAAAAATTTGTCACGATGTCAAATTCTGCAAAGAAAAAATTCAACAAAATATAATCATGTCATGATATACGAGGGAGAGTCAAAAAGTAACCTTAATAATTGTTTTATTAATTGAATATGTACAATAAAACTACAAACGCTTCATCATTTTTCAACATAGTCCCCACTACGTTCAATGCAGGTGTTCCTGTTATACTATGTTGAAAAGTGATGAAGTGCTTGTAGTCTTATTGTACATATTCAATTGATAAAACAATTATTAAAGGATACTATTTGACTCTCCCTAGTATTTATCACCCTCACCATGACAACAAATTTCATGAAGATATACTCCCCACCATGATGAAATCTAGGAAGGCATATTCACCACTCTAGCAACAAAATTTTATGACAAGACATTCGTCATAACGCTAACAAAACTCTATAATAACATATCCGTCACGATGAAAAGTATCTTAACGAGAGTTCATTACTATGGCAACTAGTTCTTCTGTGAAGTTAGATGCATCATCATGGCCACAAATTTTAAAAGAAATATTCGTGACGAAGGCAAATTTTAAAATCCTGAGTAGGCAAATTCATTTCTAAAAAAATCGTCGTATGTAGATATTTCCATCAAACACATTTATCACCATGGAAACGATTCATCAATATGATAAAATACATTACAGAATGTTTCACAAGTAAAGTCAAATTACAGGAATGACTAAAGGACAATCAAACAAGACAAAAAGTTCTAATAAACACAGGCCAGGAAACCAAGCGTTTCCGAGATACATTATCACTATGATCATCAACTGAATACACCTCCTACATTTGCAACTTCATTTCTTCCTGGTAGACTTAATGGTCTTGCGTACCACCAATTCTTGCAACATGAGTTATACGAGCTTTTGGATGATTTGCCTCTTTAGGAAAAGCAGCTGTTGTGGTGCATGCATGTCGGACCACCGGTTCACTTTCATTTGAACGTTCTAGAGTTCTTACTCACAAGTCTAACGGTGTATCGGAATTGGCTTACCAAAATCATGACCTCCCAGGTCCGCAGACTTCAATCTCCTGGATATTTGGGGACAATTGAAATTTGTTGTGTATTCCTGCAATGTTTATAATGTTAACTAACTCCGGGGAAAACTTTGTCAATGGTTGCCAGCGCATTGGATACACGCTAAGGATAATTGAACGTGTACGATTTTCGATGAAGAAACGTGATGACGCCTGCCTTAACATGAACGTTTATCATATTGAGTACATGTTAAACGTTCTCTCTCTCTCTTTCCCTCTCTCTCTCTCTCTCTCTCTCCAGTGCATATTGGATGTTAATGTTACTTCAGAGCACCTGCACTAACGAGACATAATAAAACATCATAGATTTTTTAAACGGTTGGTTTTCGGACCTAAGGTCTTTGTGCTTTATTTCATTGTCCTCTACTTCCTCCTTCAGTTGGTACCTACAATTATGAAAAATCCTGTATTCATCATTATGATAACACTTTGAAGTTATATTAATCTATAAGGCAACAAATTTTATGAAGACTATTACACTCTTACTACGTCTTACTACTTTTGACCAATAAAACGGTACGAAAGGACGTATTTCAACCAATCATGGCTGCTTATCGCACAATTTTATCGCGTCCCTAGCATTTGTTTAATTTTATCGCGTCCCTAGCATTTGTTTCTTTGTTTGCCAACATTTGAAACTGCGCTGGTCTGGACGTCAAAAAATATATATATAAAATTACAAACCACTCCAGTCGATGCACAGCAGTTTGAAATATGACTCGCATTGGCATTCAAGAACAAGAATTAATGAAGATCACTGATCATACCTATGCATATTCTGAAATCCGATTTACAAATAAATGAAAAGCACCATTCGGAAATCCTGAATAAGTTGAATACACCATGTAGGCCTAAATCAACGAGTTCCACTTCTATTACGCACACGTCCAATATAACATCAATTGAACCACCAACCACATTCAAATTTGAAAATTGTACATTTAACAATTATTCCTTTTAAAATTATTCATTCGGAAATCCTGAATACGTTGAATACACCATATAGGCCTAAATCAACGAGTTCCACTTCTATTACGCACACGTCCAATATAACATCAATTGAACCACCAACCACATTCAAATTTGAAAATTGTACATTCAATAATTATTCCTTTTAAAATTATTCATGTTTATTTTTTATGTCATCGTCGTTAATTAAAACTTTTCTAACACTTGTGTATATTAGTTAGGTTATGTTATAGCTTCTAATCTGAGAGGATAAAAAGAACTTCTGCTATATGATATTATGGATAGTCACGTATCAGAGATTGTTTAATATTAAGATTTATTGAATAGTAATCATTACAGTGTCTGTATAAAGACACTACTGCCATCTAGCATGCATCTAGCGTAATATTTGTAATGTTGAGATGGTACAATAATACATTTGAAGACAGTTGTATTTTCGTAAGTCACTTAATATTTTATTGTATTGGAGTACTTCGTTACTTCTAATCTTTATATACTTTCTTCTAATCGCGTAATAGTCAATTAAATCCCACTCGAGTTTTGATTTTCTCTAGATAAATCAAAACGTCTAGTGAGATTACTGTTGATAAATTTATCACCCAGACAGTATATTCTGTGGATACATTTCACATGTATACTGTGATGATTACAACCAAATTAACAACAAAGAAGAAATAAAATTAATATGAGTGGTGTAGGTAAATCCATAATTCCAAATATTTAGCTATAAAGTGAGATGACAGCTCTAATTTGTAACGAAATAAGACGTTTGATAAACGAAAGTTTGTTTATTGGTTCTAATGGTTGGCGAAGTTGTGGACATAATGACAAACAATTCACATGTTTACAGAATAATGAAAATGTTAATAAACACAACTTTCTGCATGGCTGCTACAAATAAATGTGTAAGAAAGAAGTGCCCTATAGTTGAGATATAAACTTTTCCATTTATTTATAGATACTGCCTACATATGTACAAAATTTTCATTAGATTTAAACAGAGAAACTAGATATCCTACTTAAAGAACGTATTTCGGATAATGTAGTTAAGTACATTTAATACGTCCACACCTGGGAGTAACGGGTAGAGCGTCTGGCCGAGAAACCAGATGGCCCGGGTTCGATTTCCGGTCGGGACAAGTTACCTGGTTGGGGTTTTTTCCTAGATTTTCCCTCAACCCTATATGAGCAAATGCTGGGTAACTTTCGGTGCTGGACCCTCGACTCATTTCACCGGCATTATCACTATCTCATTCAGACGTTAAATAATCTAAGATGATAAATCGTCGTAAAATGAAAAAGAATACATTTACTAGCATCTTCAGACAAAAAATTTGTGCAAGCGAATATAACTTTCTTATCCAGATTTACTACACATTTTACAGCATTGAATAAAAATTCTTTTCTGCACTTCATAGGGCCTAACCTATGTTGTAAACAATAAAACTATTTACAAACATTACAACCACAAAGAATGAGAGTGACAGAATGGTTCTTTTCCGTGTATTCCATGGAAGATATAATTTAATAATAATAATAATAATAATAATAACTGTGATGAACGTAAAGATAAGGGGCCGCAGCTTCAATATTAATGAAGATCTATATTGAAATTCCTTTTACTAGACCCATGTTTGTCTGATATCAATATCATGTGTTTTGATTTAAGAATCCGCAATTACAATCGTGCTATACAATAGGACTGTACTGTTTCTTCGTCTAATGTAGAATGAAAAGTCCAGAAACTTATTTCCGTAGGTAAAAAATAAGCTTAATAAATAAAACAAACTCGATAATGATAAGTTAATCCTTGAAAAAAAACTCATTCCAAGTCTATGTATATGTACCATGTTACCTAATATCTTAAACAACACTATCCAGTCTAACACATCAAGTTTTTTTCTTGTGTCACTGCGGTGACGTAGCCTGAAACACATCTTCATATCCAATTATGTTTTGTTGCATAATGTTACGAAACGCCTGTTGAACCACGATGCTTTGTCACAAACAGGAGAGGTGCGACAGTCATTAAATGTCGACGTCGTAAACGTTACAAGATCTTCACCAACATAAACCAGACTTTATGTGCAATCAATCCATAATACAACATGGCTACGGCGTTAAAAAACATAAGAGTACTCCCCGAAGAAATTTTTGTGACTGTCGAAGTTCGTTCATGAAAATAATGAGAACAGGGATCTTCAACATTGGATGAATACTGGGCGGACGAAATAAAACTGGCCCGCGGCAAATATATATGAAATATATGATTTATATGTATAAGACTGACGTGGAAATGACCCTGACAATGCAGGAAACCGTGATTTCGATGCTGTCACATGTCCGCGCATGCGCATCTCCCCTATGCTCTGTCCTTAATGCAATATAAATGTAAATATATTACAGATTTTCCGGCCAGTTTTATTTTGCCCACCCTGTATGTCAAATATATAAAAATTGAAATTCAAAATAGTAATATTTAACTATAATATGTTTGTAGTCAATAAATGGATGTATTCATTAGTTAATGTGAACATTTTCGAGTTACTTCATGCCGGTTATTTAACTATACTATACCAAGTGCGCGGTTATGTTAAGGTTGTCCACAGAAAAGTTAATCTGGCAGCGTTCTTTCATCCACGAAGGCCTAGGTTTGTCCAGAAAAAAATAGGCTATATGTTTTTAGTGATGGTTTCCCTGACGTTTATCTTGAGCCCAGTCCCTTATTTTGTAGGCTATTTTTTGTACAGTAGTATGGGATGGTGTTTCGTGCAATGACGTCGTGAACTAAGGCGTTTTGCCTAGAACTCGCGTTACGGAATACGCGCTGGTTTGAGTCCTCATGGGGAAGAAATTTCGGCTAACCACACGATACCTCCATTCTGCCTGGATAATCATCCACCTCTGCTTCGGCATGTGGGAGTGAGGCCACCAGCCGACTGGTCGGTCTGGGCACTTAAAGAGCTGTAGCGCCAAAGATTATTATTATTATTATTATTATTATTATATTATTATGTTATTATAATATTATTATTATTGCTATTATATTATTATTATATTATTATTATTACTATTATTATTATTATTATTATTATTATTATTATTATTATTATTATTATTATTATTATTATTATTATTATTATTGTAGTGTGGGATGGTGGGCTCACAGATGGATTTACTATTGAGGAAATGATCGTAATACTCGGAACTTAAATTTCTTCTTCTCGATGGTCGTGGTGAAGAAGAAGAAGAAGAAGAAGAAGCAGAAGAAGAAGAAGAAGAACTATCTCTTATCAATGTGTTTTGTAAATTATGGTAAAATAATATAGAAACCAGATAGTATTAGTAAGATGGTGAAGTCCTTAATTATTATGGAACAATGAAAAAATTGTCATTTCCAGGAAGCTAATTTTTTGTTATCCGAACGCACTAGGGTTTTTGCTTAAAACTTCTTTTCATTACAAAATACTTCTAATATTTCACTGAATTGCTATACTTCCCAAAGAATACCATACAAATTTAAATGTGCCAGATGTGTATTAATAAAATAAGTAGAGCCCGGAAGTTAGGCAAAATGCCTTTTTTTAACTGAGTAGATATGCGAAAGTCTTTAATAGAGAAAAGCGTGTTTCCGCACATTTTGGGACAGTGGGGTCAGGTTTTATTTTACCTTTTTTGTCTATTATAGCTTTCGTAGCCTATTTTATAGTTTAATGCCCTACTTTGCCTTCTTTTTTGCATTTGTTATTTTATAAATGAAGCACCAGTTACAAAAATTAAACAATATTTTTTAATAATATTGAGAAACTTATTCCACATAAATACATTTAAATTATTTGTGGAAGCATGGTTACAAAATAGCCTAAGCTCATCAGTCCGCCGAGAGGGTTAGTGGGACCAGTCAGGCCTACTACTATTGTATCTCACACCCTGAGGCAGTTGGTTTCTCTCGTCTGAGAGGTTCAGTTTCTACAGATTCCAAGAAAACAGTAGAGAGATGTAAAAAAAATAATAAAATATCTGACAGGTCGAATCGTACTGAGAGCGATTAGCAGGATTGGCACATTAATTTTCGCTATTGTTACCGATATGAGTCAATTCACAATAGCATGTTTTAAGCAAGCTCCAATCACTTCGGTGAAAGTAGAAATATCTTTTTCAATAATTAAAAACATTCTCTCCGACAGGAGACTATGGCTGTTCATAACTTAAAAAAGCATTTTCTTGTGGCACGTAATAAAGAAAAGTAAGAATAATTACTGTAATGTGATACAGAGGTTTATTAAATGCCCTGTATTAAATTATTATTGTGATGATTTTACTGCATATTTTGGTAATTTTAAATGCCTATTCTTGTTATTTTACTGCCTATGTCTAGAATATGAAGTGCCTATTTGCCTGCCTTTTATAGCCAAAATAACTGCCTGAATTTCCGGGCTCTAAAAATAAGATATTTAGGGGAGAGTCGGGTAGTATCGGACATCGGGTAATATCGGACAGTGAGTTTCTTTCATCTACCACACGATGATAGTAGGCCTACCTAATTGACATGGTTACGTTTCTGTGATGTCGCATAGAGAAACGTAACGATGTCATTCAGGTACTACCATATGGTGGTAGATGAAAGAAACGCACTGTCCGATATTACCCGATGTCCGATACTACCCGACTCTCCCCTAAACATGTCTCACAGGCTGGTTTATATTGTATTAATTAAATATTGTTCTGCATACACCAAATGCTAGTATCACCTGCGTAATTCAAAAACTATGTGCAATGATATTAACTATGGGCACTGCCACAGTTATAGCTAGAGACTACACAGAATAGGGAATAACTTACAAATTCTACATAAAACAAAGATATAAGCCCATTTTAGCTGCAGGGAGTCGAACACGAATCTCATCGGCTTCTAGCCGTAAGTGCTATTACACTTCAATATCAGTGTCTAAATTACAAACATACAGAAATTTTCAGTTATATCTTTAAAAAATGGGAGAAAACATTACTGAAGGGTCAGTAGCCGTTGTAGATTTTTAAGTCCAAATCAGCAAGTTTCGTCAACAGGAACAAAGACGAATCGACTTGGCGTATCCAAGCAACGAAAAGATGTAATGTGGACTCGTCCAGTCACACTCGATCGTCATTTTTTTTATATATCTCTCATCACAGAGGGCGCACACATCACGCTCAGTGATGACAAACGAGGGTCTGAGAGTTCGCTTCGTTTGAATACCATCGCTATGAATAAGGTCAGCCCACTGGGCAAGAAATGTCACCATCATTACATCAACGACATTCATCTATCGCCGCGTATGTGGTTCAACGTCCTAGGTTCGAATGACAGCAAAATCTTTATTTAACTATCACGCCGAATAACACAGCCTGTTCAGAGGCAATGTGGCGTACTTGAAATAGAACTGCTTTGGTATCTCAGTTGCCGTGGATCCGAGTTCAAATCTCAAGGTTGTAAGAATTTTTTTCAGAGTTTTTCCTTATCATTACCACAATACATTTCACTATTTCACTTTTATTATCATCAGTCATCACTGTTTCGGAACTATGGTATCTCCTGTGTTTGCGTGACGTCGAATTTTCTTTGTCATTCTCACAACACACTCCACTATTTCCATTTTATTATAATTTCCGTTTCGGGAATATGGCATCTCCTGTGTTTTCGTGACGTCGAATCCGCCATATGGCTCAGTAATGTTCGTTGTGGTTTGTTGCAAAAATTGTTAATGGCAATGGTAGTAAGTTCTTGACAACTCATAGTTCTGTATAAAGAAATTCCGAAGTACCCAAGTTTACTGTATATCCGACGGACATAATATGACGAATCATACACACACTAGGAGGAAAGGTAGATCATCACTGTAAGAATTGCTGCATACAGATTTTAAGGGTGGTGAAGTCTGCTTACCCGGGCAGCAAAATAGGCAAACAATTTATTCAATCACGGATGCACAAATTAGGCTGCAGTATTTAGTGATGTTCCATGTCCATCTCGATAAGCACCACTATAATCTCTATACTTAGAATATTAGAGGAATCTGAAATGATTTTAGAACATTTTTCTCAATATATGCATTATACATAAACATGAAATATTAATTGTAAATGGCTAAATTTAAATTAAATAACATGATAAATACGTTAAGACATGCAAATCTCATTGTCAAAACCAAACACATGGAATTTTATGGAGAGAATGCCAAGTAAAAATTAAAACTGAAGAGAATAGTAGAACAAGTATCTAAATTTAACTATCTTGGCTATATAATATCTGAAACTTCGAGGGACGTTGGTAGATAACAGCAGAAATACAAACCTTTAAATGGGGTTTTTAAAAGTAACTTTTGTAAAGAATTGTCAGCGACTACAAAATTGCAATTTCATAATATAACATCAAAACCTGACCTTTTATATGGCTGTGATACAGTAGTTCAGTATCGACCCAGAAGTAAGCGAGATTTAGAATGACCAAGAAGATGATGACGAGACCGAAAACATACAGTAGGCCTATCTGTGACGTATGAAAATATCATATCATAGATAAATATTTTTTTCTGATATCTTAAAACATTTACACATTTAAAGATAATTTAAGAAACATAAAAATATTCAACACCACTACCACCACCACCAATAACATAGCAGTTATGTTTGTTTCGGTGCCACACACATGTAGCCTAATATGATTAAAATTATATAAACATTTCGCAGTTATTCACATTTAATTTTTTAAATAGATTTAGAATCAACAATGACAAATAAAATAGAAAAGCAATTTGACTATAATTCTATAGTGTGTCTACAAATGATTACTCTCATTTTAGCAGATTGTAGACCCCCTAATATTATTTTTACGATGAGTTTAGTTTGCTATCAAATTGAGAACCGAATCTTTCTCGTGGTACGGACTGAGCGTGGTGCCTACCACACAACCTCATTCTAGTGCCGAGATCATGAAAGCATGGCGTGTAAAGCGGGAATCTTTATTTTTTAAGTTAAATAAGTCCCAATGTTCGTGTGTTTAGTATACCTCTTTCTCCACTATAAACTCTGTCATTGCTTTCACTTAAAATGGTTTCAGTGTAAGGAAAAATTAAATGTGTTGTGTATTGAGCAAAAACAAAGTACCTAGTTCGTGTTCAATGAATGCTCAGGACAAGATATGGAAGAAATTCACTGATTACGAAGCTAATTATGTGCTGGATGAGAAACTTTTTAGAAATGGGAACAGTTCATAAAAGGAACAACAGTGATGGGTTTCGAAGAAACAGTACAGGCAATTCACCTTAGAAATTAACGAGACAAGCTGCACACCAACTTCAGATATACACAGTGTAAAGAACGGTATGAAAACATCTGAAATTATATTAAAATTGTTCAGGAATTAAATCCAGATGATCGTCCACAACATGAACAATTTTCTATCGATGTTTTGCATAGATTTATCAGTTCAGGATAATCATTTCTTACACCATGTTTGTTTTTCAGTTATTGCTACATTTCATGAAGATGGGGTGGTAAAAAAACAAAGCTTGGGAATTTGGGAGACCAAAAACCCTCACGTCGTAATGAAGAGGTAAGCGTATATGTATTCGAGCTAGTCAAAAGATCAATGCGGACGGATACTTCACCCAGTGATTCGTCTTTTCTTACTTATTTATTTCACGAATAAGAAATTAATAGAAACGTATAGGCTACTTCGACATATTAAAAAAATTATGCAGTCTCTCAGCAACAAGATGTTATATTCCAGCGAGATGGAGTATTCCCCATTAACGCGTTTTGTTCAGAATACGCCTGATAAAATATTCTCAGAACGGTGGATCACTAGATATTTTCTTTGGGAATATGTTAAAAATGTGGTTTTCAAAACAGCAGTTTCATAACAGACAACACATGTCTTGGACTTGAAAGAATCACAAATCACAGATTATTACAAGATGTTCAGCATTAAACTGAATACTGCTCGGATATTCTGCGTGCTACAAGAGATGTAGAGTTTTACACAAAAAATTAACGGCTGCCATACGCTAAATCCTCTTCGGAAGACTTCATTGATTCCATGCGAGCTTAGATTTACACATGAAAGAATTTCTTATGCAAGACTCTGCTCTGATCTTCCCTTGTTTTGTTTGTTTGTTCGTTTTTCTGTATGTTAAGTTTTATGAATAATCTATCACGAAGATATATTCAAGGAGTAAATTAGGTGCAAAATAGACAAAATGGACTTCGGCAAATTCACGCTACAGAAGAGCGGTCATTTTACTTTATTACCAATATCCACTGCGGCAATCTTTCAGGGTGGTCGTCTCAAAATCAATACATTTAAGAAAAGGTTGAGAAGATTAGACTTAAAATTTAATTGTAGATGCAGTGTAATTATCTAAATTATGTTATGTAATTAATTAAGTTGATGTGTAGTTAATTAAGGTGTTACGTAATTAAGTTGATAGCCTATGTAATTAATTAAGGTGATGTGTAATTACTTAAGTTGGTAGTAGTTGGGTTTAGCAGAAATACTTATAAGTTAGGTTTACTTTTGCTTATAGTAGGCGTTATTATACTGCATCATACTTTTTATTTATAGTCAAAGGTTTATTGTATATATTTATTTATAGTTAGAATTAAATTTATGTGTATTTTATTTTTTTACTGACTGTAATTATTGTACATGTTATTAATACAATTATTGTAATGTTAATATTGTATATTACATATCACTGCCATCGGGTGTGTACCCAATTGTAGTGTTAATACATACATACATACATACATACATACATACATACATACATACATACATACATACATACATACATACATACATACAAAAGCTATAACATACTGTGATCAAAGTAATCATTTATTGATACCCGGTACATAGCACGACAGTCTTTATTTTAATCTGTCTATTTTCCCCTCATCTTTGGGTAGACAACATAATAACCAATGAAGCAATTCTTGTTTATTCCTTTTGTGTTCAGCCTGTTTATTAAGGTGAGGATGATGAAATGTATAATTTCTTTGTAATTTGTTTAATAGGCCTACTTTAATTTTTTTGGTGCGTCACAGTTAAGTAAATTAAACCTTACAGCTACTGCCAAAAATGTTTGAAAATTAAAGGGAGTCACAAATTGAACAAAAAAACTCTCACATAGGTATTTGCTAAAATTGACATAACTCAGTAAGTTTTTTAAATATTCACAACATGCGTTCACTATTTTATTCCCAAAACACCGATGTACAAATGAAGGACACAAGGAAAAATACTCAGTCATAATTCTTATAAGGGTGATGTCATTATCTCATTCAGTACATTACTGCAAAATGTAGTATTTTTCCTTCACAAAACTGATAAAGAAGAATTATCACCATAGATACATTCATCCTTTCCTACTGTTTCATTAGGAACAGCAATAAAGTTTGCAGTAATGTAGGCCTAATTAATTAGACGATGACATCACTCTTAAGAGAATTGTGACTTTAATTGTTTTCCTCGTGTACTCTTCAAATTGTCTAGATTTTTAATATTTCACTTGGATGCAATAATAAAAGCTTATAAACAAGTTTAATCATTTTATAACCAGTGATTTGCAGAGTTAAAAAATTTAATAACTTCCCTTTAGTGGTCCTCAGTTATGTCCATTTTTCTAAGTATCGTTATGTTATGTTTTATTTAACGACGCTCGCAACTGCAGAGGTTATATCAGCGTCGCCGGATGTGCCGGAATTTTGTCCCGCAGGAGTTCTTTTACATGCCAGTAAATTTACTGACATGAGCCTGTCGCATTTAAGCACACTTAAATGCCATCGACCTGGCTCGGGATCGAACCCGCAACCTTGGGCATAGAAGGCCAGCGCTATACCAACTTGCCAACCAGGTCGACTCTAAGTATCGTATCAGAAAATCAAACTTGAGGGAAATCAACAAACATCAGCGTGTCATTTAAAATCCCAGTGCGTAGGCCATTTAAAAATGACTACTAATGACCTCCAATCGTTCAAAATGGCCAATAAAATAATATGAATTGTGTTCTACTCATATCAGAGAAGAGTTTTAGGCAATTTTCTTTATTCAACTTTTTTTTGTGAAATTTCACCATCCTCTTTTCTTAATTTTTAAATTGTACTAATTTCAGAGCTCAGACTTTATAATTATAATTAAAAGAGAAAAAAAAAATAAGAAAAAAATTTATGAAGAAGAAACTTGGCTGGTAAATTGAATTGTAGTATTGAAAATTAGGGTAAAACATACAAGGGATCAGTTTAAAATACTAGTTCAAAAAGTAAGACAGGTTTACCTACAGATCTGACAAATATAAAATGTTCTGTTATGAAGTATGTCAAAAACATCTGTTTTATTTAAAACTCCAATAACATTTTGAAGCATCACAATGTACTGTACCTATACCTCGTAGCTCTCTGCTGATCTCTCTCCATCTCAGTTATTTTCTACATAAAATCACAACAGCAATGATGTATTCATAGAGTAACACTTGCAAAATTAACTCCCTGAAGCTGAGATGCATTCAGTCTGACTGCGTTGCCTAGCAACCGCGCCATGTTTTTGACATGTTTGTCAGAATTGCGTGATCAGTATGTTGGCACGGGCCTGTCAAGGGAGGCATTGTATGTTGCATAGCTTGCAGGGTAATGCGATGTAAATGAGCCTTGTTGGCGTAGCAAACGGCTCTATTGGATACGACAGTCAAAAACGCATCGTGGAGTTAATGTGAAACACAAAGGAGCCACTTGCAATGCCACAGGGTGTGTAAGGTGAGTGGCAAGCACCATGCTACTGCCTCTTTAATCTCCGAAAAGTACATTGCATCCGGTAGAAATCGAACTAATGTTCTTTCAGTATCTAATTAGAATATATTATGTGGCGTGATCAACTTCTTAATACTTAAAAATTTGAGATGATTATCTCTATATAAATTAATGGATGCAATTCACAACTGCCACAGCATTGTATCTGAAATATTTTCAATCTCGCATACATTTTCTAATGAAGAATATATCGATGTGTATCGTTGACCCAAATACCTCTCAATAAATTTATACATTTACTAGTACGATAAAAGACAAAAAGAAGCAAAGAAACAACACTAATATGGAAACCTGCGATGCAAACACTAAATATAGAAAGAATAAAAAATACAATATTAGACATTATCATTAAATATAATTTTTTTCGTTATCCCATGAGGTTTCTACATCAATATATTATTACATTTATTATATTGCTATTATTATTATTCTTTTATTAATTTTATTTAATGTATTTATATAACACATAATAATACATCAGATTACAGAATATAATTACAACAATAGAAATAAAATAATACATCTCATTATAAAAGATGATACAATAATAATAATAATAAAATTTGAGGACCGAATGACCAACGCTCGTGTTCGGTCGCAGTACAGATATATTATTAATAGACTTTAAGCGGAATACTGTACATAAATAAAATAAATAGAAACTAAAGTAGAAATTAAAAAAAAAATTATTTGTGAATTTGTTGAGAAGGCCATTGGATACCACCACCACCACTACCACTACTACCACCATTACCACTACCACTACACTGTTATTACCGAATGATGTGTAATAATTATAATTATGTATCATATGACAAAGTAGGCTTAGACTGAGTTATTCATGTCATAGAAGCTCGATCTGGCAAGGATCCTTCTATTTAGGCCGTTTAGTTTCTATATACGATACGACACGGGTCATCCGTTGGTGTTATTGTCGTATTGAGAGCTTAACATTTTCAAGCCACTGGTCCTACTTCACATCTAAAATCACAATTTGAAAACTTGAAATTTGGTTTGCGTATTTTAAGAACAAAACATCAGTTATGAAGTCATTGAATCTTGGATTTTTGATGTAAATCTATGCAAATTGCAGAAAAAGTTATTATTCTTTGACTATAAAGCCTTTTTTAGCAATCTAATTCCTTTATACATAAGGAAAAATAAACCTTTGGACTACAAGAAAATTTACATTTAGTCAATATTTTCTAAATCAAAATTAATTTTCTCATTTGAGTTTTATGTTATTAAAGTTTTTGTACATATCAAGAAGTACTAACACATGACATGAAAGGGATTCTCAGGAATACTGAATAAAATTACTGATTTCAAAATGGCTGAACGCTACGAATATACAGGGTGTATAAAAAATAAACCGACAAATGAATTGTGGTAGTAGTCACAGAATAAAGAAATATATCAGTGAAAACACCACAGCAATACAGTATTTTATATATCAAGTTATTCTGTGAATATGTTAAAGCCCGGCCCCAATAATGAACGTTAGACAATCTCTGGAAGGCTTAAAGAAGGGGAAGGTTTATGTTTTATTTTGCTTCTCGTTGTTTTGTTTTTACGCTGAAATGATTTCTCCTTTTTAATAGGTAAAATTATGTAGATTCTACCTAACTCAGAGTGATTAAGGCCTGGGCCAAAATAAACCGGAAACGGAAACGAGAACGAAAAAATTGTTAAAATAGATATACAGGGTGTTTAAAAATACTGGGCACAATTTCAAGTATGTATTTCCCACATGTAGACAATCAAAATAGTTCATTACAACATGTGTCCGGAAATGCTTCATTTCCGAGTTATAGCCTTCACAACATTGAAATTCACCGGAACGTTTTTCTTTCCGCAGGTCGTTATCATTACAGAAGATGTTCAAAATGTCCACCTCCTGCTTGAATACAGACCTCACATCGATGTCTCATTGACCTGCGAACACGATCCCAAAATCCAGGAGTATTGCGTATGTCCTCAGAACATGCCACAATTCTATTCCGAAGGGATTCCAAATCAGGCACCGGAGACGAATAAACCAATGATTTTAAATGGCCCCAGAAGTAGAAATCGAGAGGGTTAAGATCAGGTGAGCGTGGAGGCCAAGCAATTGGGCCAACTCTACCTATCCATCGATCAGGAAACCTTCGATCCAAGTACCGGCGAGCCGTACGACTGAAGTGTGCAGGAGCGCCATCATGCAAGAAGTGAATGTGTTGACGATTGATCAGTGGAGTGTCTTCTAAAACATGAGGTATGGTGTTTTCCAGGAAGTTTGTGTACGCCTGCCCCGTAAGTCTGTTTACAAGTACATGGGGTTAACTAATCGATCACCAATGATACCGGCCCACATGTTGAGGGAGAACCGCACCTGGTGATGAGATGGAACAGTTGCACGTGGGTTTTCATACGCCCATACATGCTGATTGTGGAAATTTGTTATGCCATCTCGTGTGAACTGTGCTTCATCTGTAAATAATACTAAGGCAGGAAAGTTCGGATTTACACCACACTGCTGCAAGAACCACTGACAGAACCTAACTCGTGCAGGGTAATCTGCTGGTGACAGGGCCTGTACACGTTGCAAATGATAAGGATACAATTGATACTCTTTCAACAGTCTCCAGACAGTCGTATGAGCAACATTGACTTGCAACGCTATCCTTCGTGTGCTGATAGAAGGAGTGATGTTCACAGCCTCCAGAATGTCCTCCTGTAGTTCTGGAGTTGTAGATCTTGGTCGTCCCCTTCCCAAACCAGGAGAGTTAAATTTTCCATACTCGCACAGACGGTAATGGAGACGTACAAATGTCTTCCGATCTGGACATTGTCACTGTGGGTACCTCTCCTGGTACAAACGACGAGCCAGCGCAGCATTGCCGTCCGCCTTACCGTACATGAAGTGTATCTCTGCCATCTCTTGATTTGAATACATGTCGCACAGTCTAACGCCTACACAACACTGAATGTAACCTTTGCCTCGGAATGAACTGTCAGAGTGCCCTCTTAATGTCTCCTTTGACGGCAACGACCTGCGGAAAGAAAAACGTTCCGGTGAATTTCAATGTTGTGAAGGCCATAACTAGGAAATAAAGCATTTCCGGACACATGCTGTAATGAACTATTTTGATTGTCTACATGTGGGAAATACATACCTGAAATTATGCCCCGTATTTTTTAAACACCCTGTATTTATAAATGTCAGCATTGACAATTAACGAGAAGTTTGTCGGAGCCCGGAAACGGGAACGTGAAGCTTGGCGAAGTTGTGACTTTGCTGTTCTCGCTTCCGATCACAGCCTATTAGATTGACTCTTATGAAAAATTCCAGTGATTTAGGTAGTAGGTAAGTAGAATAAATATTGTTCGTGTGTAAATAGAATAAGTATTTCAAACTTTTAAATTGTGTAAAAAGATTATAGGCCTACGTGAATAGCAAACACAGGAATGTTAAAAGTAGTTTTTTTTTATATGTCGATATCACTGTCCGCGGAAATTATGAAAAAAATCTAGTAACTTTAGGATAATACCAAATGACTTTTAGTTTTTGAGTTGTCACAAGTTAAGTAGTCTTACACTTTTCGTTCCTTGATTCCGTTATCATTTTCAGTCACCCGGGTTTCTTTAGCGATCCTTCGATGTAGACTGTTTACGTCAAAATAAAACAGGGCTGGGAAGAAGGAGGGAATTCGAGCTAGTCATCTCTTTTCTACGGAAATAACAGATCGCGCGTTGTACAAAGTTACTTCAGCGTCAATTAGACTGTAACATAATAGCATTAAGATGAAGGATCGTTCAGTGTTTTCTCAGTGTCATAAGTGCAGAAACATCCAGTTCTTCGGAACAATGTATCGTCTCCTTCACAACAACAATTATTCTCCAGGACTGGTTGTCATACTTAATAAAATAATAAATTTGTTTCTTCAATGTAGTATTCTTTGCATATTAACACAGTGGAATGAGAAAATTGTGAATTATATATCCCCCCTAGTGCAATGTATGTATCCATTATGCTACGCTGTGGCTTTTAATATTCCCCACTTTTATGTCCGCTGTTACCAGATCTGTATGGGGAAAGGGGATGAATCTTATTCCCTTATTTGTTGGCTCCAATGGGTAGGGTGGCTGACAATGTAATGAATGACGAGGTTCATTCTCTGACGAAGTGAAAGATTTATTCCCTTCAGAACGACTCTGGGGTCCACTTAGCTTACTAGGCTATAAATGAGCACCAGGACGTTTCTTTGGAGGGACAAAAGTGGTCAGAGCGTGACACTGACTTCTCATATCACTGTAATTCCTCCGCCAAGAATGGGAAGAGATCTACCGTTCAATACTTTAGGTATAGAATTTAATAGTGTTAGGGTAACAGATTTTCCGATCGTAGTTTGCATGGTGACCTGAATACTCAGCTTTAACGTTGTGTGAAAGTGACACAAGTTACATAGAATCTAGTCTAAAACATAGAGTTTCGTCTAGCTGTAATACTGTATCTTGTGTAATTGAAGGTTGAAGCGTTGTGCTGGCATTACGTTAATGGGATTTCAACATATGTCCCTCAGCAAGAAGTGTCAATTCTCAAAATATACTATGATTTTCACCATCCACGTAAGACTTCCCTCTTACAATTTACTCTGTGATACTTTGCATCACTTTGCCACCATAAATAGAGGAGGTCAATATCAAAATTACCTGATACTCGATACAGATACAGTAGAGCGTCCCATTTAGGCACAATAGAAACTTAAAGTGCAGGTAACGTGTGAGGGGAGGACGAGCCGTACGATAAACACGAGGGATGCACAAGGTTCTAGTTACAACATTTATGGCTTAGCATTAATTGAAATTATATTTTCCAAAAACACACAAAACTAAAGAACACAAATTGCATAACGTGTACATATACACATTTTAACAAGGAAGCAATTGTAACGTTGAAATAATTCAATATAACAAATCAAATTTTGCTACTTACGTTATGTTTTCGAGCAGGATTTTCACGGTCATGAATTTTATTCTCTGTAGGACTAACATAATATCACCGTCTTCTGTGGCCGAATTAACAAAAGTACAGTACTGTAATTATGTTTAGGAAATAGTGTTGTCACTTCAGACCAATATAATGCAGTTTTGTTAATTCGGTCACAGAAGACGGTGATATTATGTTAGTCATAAAGAGAATAAAATTCATGACCGTAAAAATTGCTGCTTGAAAGCAACATAATATAAGTAACGAAATTTGATTTGTTATATTGAATTATTTCAACGTTACAATATTGCTTCTTTGTTAAAATATGCAATATGTATATGATAACGTTATGCAACTTTCGTTCCTTTGTTTTGTGTGTTTTTAAAAAATATAATTTCAATTAATGCTAAGTCATAAATGTTGTAACTAAAACCTTGTGCATCCCTCGTGTTTATCGTACGGCTCGTCCTCCCCTCAGACGTTACCTGTACTTTGTTTACGTTTTCACTGTGCCTAAACGAGACGCTCTACTGTACCTGCTTTAGAGCGTCCATACTCGACGTTACGGCTTTAAAAATGGGTGTAATGTTTGTTTGAGAATTAATTTACTGTAGTTTTTCCACTCTTTCGGTTAGTTCCGTATTCTGAGTCGAAAAGGCACTTATTATTACATTCCGCCCTCATTCTTAACGTCTTATAGCAGGTAAAGAATATCGAACCTTGAGATTCACAAGTTTGTATCTGATTCGAATTATTCTGGGCAGACGGTGGCAAAACTAGAGCTTTTACAATTTATTTAATTCTATTTTTAGCGTCGATGAAATTGGTGAAAATGAGATGAGGCTGGATCTTCGTCATGGAATTACCTGAAATTCGATTTACAGTTGGAAAAAGTCTCGAAACAAATGCAATCAAGTAATCGGCTCAAGCGGAGATCGAATCCATGTCCGAGCGCAGCTTCGGATTAGCAGACAAGCACACTCTCGCCCGAGCTACGCCGGTGATCTGGATCCGTCTTTTTTATCATTCATAAATTATAAATACGAAGGCATGAGGGAATCTCCAGAAATTACTATACATATTCCACTAACAGCTTAGCAATTTAACATGATGATATCAATAGAAAAACCAAATCATTAACAATTTCAAAACAACCATTAAGATGCAAACTAGCAGTATACAACAAAAGTATAGAGCAAGTTATGTCATTCAACTATCTAGGATCAAAAATTACAAGTAACAAAAATGTAATAGATGAAGGCAGAGAACAGACAATAAAGGTATCAACTATGGCAGGTTGTTTAAAGGACGTTGTTTGGAGGAACAAATATATGAACATTGAAAGTAAATCTAGAATCTATAAAACATGTGTTAGGCCCATTATCACTTATGCTACTGAAACGAGAGCGGAAATGAAAAAGACTGAACAAATGTTCACAAGTATAGAAATGAGAACCTTAAGAATCATTCCATGATACAGCTTACAAGAGAAAATCAGAAATATATGTGATGTACAGGACATAGTAAAATGGGTCAAAGCAAGACGAAAAGGATGGAGAGACCACGTATTGAGTATGTAGGACGATCGTTTACCAAAATTCGCAAGACTAGACACCCCTAGGCCACAGGGACGACCATTGAAACGTTGGCAGGAAAGCTGGTTACCTGCCTCCGAACACAATAGCAACGATTGAAATAGAACAGGATTGAATCCTAATTTAAGTGGAAGAAAGAATACACGAGGGAAGACAAAAAAAATTTGGTGGTGTAGGAGAAGATGGAGAGATCAATTTTAAATATCGTCGTTGATTTTATGAAACCCCCTATGTGACAGTACAGAGCATAGTTTTTTCAAGTAAGAAGAAAAAATTAATTAAACATCAATAGGCCTAAACTGATAATCGATGATATCATATATTCACTTAAGTGCTCTACCGAATTGTCTAATATTCTTTTGTAGGCCTATTGACATTTAACTACTACTTTCTTATTCTGTACTGTCACATAGGGGATTTCATAAAATCAGTGACGATGTGTAGGATATATTAAGCTTAATTTATTATGAAGACAGAAAAGGCTTCATAGGCCTAGATCGTGATGCTTATTATGTCTAAATGACACAATAGACCTTGAACAGTGACTTGAACTCAATATTAGTATGGTCTACAAAATTCGACTTGACTTTAAACCCAAATAAGTCGCAGCCAATTCTAATCGGGCAGCAACGAATCTTACGCCTTTCAAAATCCGCTATTATAAATTCTATAAAATTGAATGAAACCATAATGCCATTCAGTCCCTCTGTTAAATATCTAGGTGTGTACATGGACGAGAGCCTCAAGTGGAATGTCCAAGTCACACACACATGCAAGACCGTGATCCCCATCTTTCATTCATTAAATGGCCTGAAAAATTTTCTACCCTTTCAATTAAAAAGAATTCTCATACAAACATTGGTGCTACCACATTTTGACTATTCTGACATTCTACTAACTGATTTAAATTCTAACTTAGCCCAAAGATTGCAGCGCGTTCATAATGCCTGCATACGTTTCATTTGCAACATCCGCAAATACGACCACATTACACCTTCCCTTGAAACGCTCCAATGGGTAAGATTACAGGACCGAAGATATATCCATTCACTAATTTTCCTATATCGCATCATCAATACTTCTTCGCCTAACTATCTCTCGGCGAGTTTTAATTTCTTATCCTCTTATCACAACCTGGGTACTCGTTCTAAAAATGACCCTTTATTATCTATGCCTTGTCATAAAACAGCTCATTATTCTTCCTCTTTCTTAGTATCTGCAATTCGTTTCTGAACTCCCTACCCAGCTCCCTCAGGAACTGTCGAACGATGCTGCAATTTAAAAGCAGTCGAAATTGTTTAAACACTTGACCAGCATTCATGTTTAATTCTCCTTTGTGTGTAATATATGTGTAATATATGTAATTTTCCTCAGTGTTTTATAGTTATAATTTACTTTGAATTTGTTATTTTTTTAATTTGTAATATTGGTTCATTTACCGCTTGCATATTCATTGAATGTAACTTCGAGCCTTATATTATTTTGTAATTATTATTTACTCGTAGTATGTTTGCATTAATTTACTAAACTTGTGCTTGTATGACTGTATAAATGTTTTATTAGTGTTTTTTTAATATTAGTTAAATTGTATCAGCTTCCTTTGTTTCTGGCTAAGTGGAAGAGAAGGTCTGATGGCCTTAACTTCGCCAGAATAAATACATTATTATTATTATTATTATTATTATTATTATTATTATTATTATTATTAGTTTCTATTGCAAACTGTAGAAATACCATTCACCTTATAGCGGCTCTAGATTCAAATTCTATTCTCGCAAATATGAATCCAGTGCCGTGTCCGTCAGTGGTTAAAGGAGTGATTTCCCTTTTAAAATTCAGCAACATCAGCAATACGCCTCTCATAGAAATCGACGTTCACTTGTTTTCAACATAATGGCCGCACTGGGCAGTTAGGAGGCGGCCATCGCGGGAGACTGCGTGTGTATATTTTCCAAAATGGCGAGGAGGTCGTTTAGGAGATAACGCCTCGGTTTGGGGCGTTACGATAGCATTATCTTATCTTCATAGAGTTGGAACTTTCTGAGGATAAAATAACAATATACTTGCGAAAATGACACCATTATGCCGTCTGTAACTCGCGCTGAAAAGAAACAGCAGATGCCGCATCCAATGTGCAGAATAATAATAACGCGGCTCTGTGTTGGTCGCACTAATACCGTTCAGCTTCAATCGTTTAAAAATGCGGCTTACAAACGGTTTACTCCAGCTACGGCATTTTATATTCTGTAAGCTATAGGCCTATTTTAATATTTTATCATCATCATTATTAACTAACATTACGTAGCTTATGTAAATTCTTCTAAAATGTATTCGAAAGTAACAACACAAAAACTGAGCAACTGTGCGGAAGTGATTAAACAGAATGAAGGAGCGGCTTGAATAAAAACTCTTTTACTTTCAAACAAATTTGTTAGAGATGTGATGAATTTAGCTTGTGTGCGCGTGTCTGAGTGTGTGCCTGTATGCGTATGTGTGTGAGTTTACAGAAGGGATGTAGGAATAAAATGTATGATCAACTCTATGACTGACTTTGTTTAACCTTCTATGGAGGAGAGGCAAAAAGGCTATTTCCATTGCCTCTTCTGGTCTTATTTTACCTTATTACTAGAGTTCGTATCTCTGATTGAGGTTCTGGCTGACATGTTTAGTAGTCTACATCTATTATCAGGCATTGTACCCACTTGACTATATGTGTGAGAGGAAGAACAACTGTTTGTAGAGTGGATCGGGGGAAGATGCCTAACTTTTTCTTTGATTGAAAATTTAAGATACTGTTCATTTAGTTTTGAATTTCATATTGAAATATCAAAGTCTGAAAGATATTTAGAAACTATATTTTCGGTACAAAACAGAAAACATTAATTACCTTGTTCATAGATACAGGTTTTCTTTTTACCTGCACTCTAGGCATCTTTCCCCTATAGTCGGGTAAGATGGCAAATGCAATTAACACATTTACTGATATACGTATTTTACCTAATTTGGTTTAATAACAAAATTGACTAATCTAAAGCTCATGGACACTTTCTCACTCGTGTATCACTACTTAGGAACACGGTCATTGCACATATTTTATTGTCATGTGTAAGACTCGTGAAATAACTTCTTGCACACAATGAATTCAATCCAGTACATTTTTTTTTATCATCATTCTTTTTAGGAGGCGTTTAAGGGTACGGTAAGAAATCTCGTATGCTTGCGATGCTCTATAACAATTCATACCCTCTGTTATAACATGTTGCATCGCAAGTTGAAGACTGTCCTCAATCCACTGACTTCTATCACAGGATCTTACGCAATATTTACACATTCCCTGCAACAAAACAAAAAATAAAACTCTTGCAACAAAGTGCCATCTTACCCCGAAAAAAAGTGATCATCTTCGCCAAGTATCGGGATAAGATGCCTAGTGCTGTGACGCAATCCAAAATGGCGGAACAAGGTCGTTGGTTGTTAACAATACAAACTTTAGAACCTTTACCAGAATATCCATTACAAAGGTTTGACAGTTATTATGAATTCAAAGATGTATTAAAATTTTAACATACCTTTGCAATTATTTTATAGCTGAAAAATGAGCTGTTGTCTTGTTTTTCTTCTTCTCCTCACAACAAGAACACGTGGCAGAATAGTTAGCTTCCACTGTACAGATATTCAACTGTCTCAGTGATCATGAAGACATGCGTGTGGCGTTCTCTCTTGGAACAATGTGAAACTACAGAGAAATAAGCATCTTCCCCCGATAGTCATCTCCCCCCGATTCACTCTATATATTTCAAGTTTGATTAGTGTAATATGGTACTAGTCAGCGATGTATGCAATGGAGGGAGAAAGAACTGAACATCATACCCCATTATCTCCTGGCTTAGTAGCCTCATGAGTAATACCTTATTGATGTCACTTATGCCTGTATTTGGTCAGTTGACTAAACAACAATAATTAGTGTCCGAAAGTTTAGCCCCGATCTAGCCACGTGTTGGAGGTGATATGTTTACTGCTGCGCCATGCATCAGGTAGGCCTACGCACAGTTAACTCACAAAACGCATTCAGTAGGACCTCAAGCTCCAGGCAACTCGGTTAGTCTCATAGGATTTGCCCGTGCGTAATAATATAATTAACCATATCTTTTCAGTTATTTCTGAAACTGTCACCATTTTAGAATCACCGCAGTTCCTAGTGACTGAAGCTCTAAAAGCAAGTGACAATTATGTCACATACTCGTATTCTTAATGTTTAGCTAACGGACCAATTGCCACATATCTAAAAACATAAATTTGTTACCTACAATAAAATTGTGGGAATGCTGTAATATCGGGTATAATACGAGGTAATATGTGCACTGGTTCTACAGACGCAAACCTGTGTTAAAGTGACATCACTTACTCTAGATATGCTCCTATTACTTCCTGTGATGTGGAACGGCCCATTACACGATATAAATTCTGTCTGAGTGAACATCGCAAAAATTTTTCCGTCGAAACATTAAGAATGTACCGTCGTAATTCACTGCAACGATAGTAACAAACAGGACATTGCTACAGTTTCGATATTGGAAGAGGTTATAAGTTAAAGAATTCTGAAAAGAATCCAGTGGTGTAAAGTGTATATTATAACGTAAATATGTCAGTAATTGAAGATGTAGGTAGTTGTAAAATGTAAATAATATAATTACTACGTTTGTATCTCATCTGTGCGTATGTTCTTTGAACAAACTGTTTCGTTTCCAGAAAATTATGCCAATGTATACATATTACTGTTCGCTAAGGTCTATGTAATTTAAAAGTTAGTTCACTTGTGTAACTGACTGCCTACTGTATACATATTCTTTGACCGACAATATGTTCCATAACATTATTTGTTTATTAAAAGTATACTAGCATATTTTAATAAGTATTTCTTTTTTAGCAATTTTCCCGAATATATTTATAGTATTCTCCAAAAGAAATTGATTTTATTTAGTTTTCATTTAATATAGCTTTTTATTTACTTCTATAACGGATAAACTTAAATTAATGTGTACTGGTGTTCTTAAATATTATGTATATAACTTCAGGCTGAAGAAATTTGCAGTAGTTTTGTAATTAGGTATTAATTATTTTTTTAGAATAAATTGTAGACTATTCTAAACTGTGAGGGTTAAGTTAATGATGCAAATAATTCAAACTCATATCTTTAGAGTTGTTGTTTAGTCAACTGTTCGAAGACAGTCTGAACCTCATAAGTGATACCAAAAATCACCACTTATGAGGCAACTAGGCCAGGAGATAATGGGGTAGGGTGGCCAGTTCCTTTCCCCCTTCATTGAATATATCGCCGATTAGCTACATGTTACACTAATGGTCTAACGTCTTAATTTTTCTGAAGCAGTAGCAATCTCATTGGACGTAAAATTTCGTAAACATTAATTTCTCGGATAATATTTTGTGACATTTGAAAATACACTTTTCATTTACCACAACTCATTACGTGAAAATTAAGACAGTGATCAGAGCCGATTTGGAGTAGCCTATATGGCTATTTGAATTATTATTTTTTAAATAAAAGTCTTTACAGCGTTTTTGGCGTGTGTCGTAGATATATAGTGCCCGTTTGTGAGCATATTGCTAGTGCAGCTGAGAATGGTACCACTTCCTATACACGTCACATAAGCCATTTCTCAAACACAGTTGTCAGACTGACTGCGGCAAATGTAAAACACTCGCACTTAACGTCCCCATTACTTACTTCACACGCCAAAAACGGTGACGTGGACTGTAATAACCGAGCGAGTTGGCTCAGACGGTAGCGTTTGGTACTCGTATTCGGGAGGTTCCGGGTTCAAACTCCCCGGCGGACCAATCTGACGGGTTTTTCAGAGTTTCTCTCAATTACAAAGGCCAATGCCGAATTTGAAATTTACATGCCATGATTCATCACCACTTCAATCACCAATATCATAAATATTAATCAAAATTTAAAATCATCTACATCAACACAAGCCATCTGTAGCACACAATAAAAACAGGAACTCAAAAATAGAAACAACGGCCTACCGGTATAAGTACCCAGAAATGCTAACACGCGATATGGACACAGAATGATGTTAAAGCGTGTATAAATAAACTTGAAAAAAAAGTCTTTATTAAAATTACTCTACTTGACGTGCATCATTCCCGGTTAAATTTTTATAAATACGAAATGTATCAAAGTTATACAATTAATTATAATTTATAAGGAATCTTCAAACAGAGAGCCGATATACTCAAAATTACTCTTCTCGCATCAAAGAAGTTAAAAACGTGTCTTTCCTTCAAAATATCCAAATCTATTTCTATCTTGTGACAATTTCCCTTAATATTGGACAAAATAAGAAATTATCCGAAAAATTAGGCCTACTTTTAAGGTGTACTCATTGAACATTCTGCACAAGACACCAATTCGAAAAATATTTCCATCCACAATCACCGATTAAGCCCCTCAGTTTTATGGATCCCTAGCTAGTGTCACACCTAAACCACTTTACTTGCTAATGATCACGTAACGATTCAGTTTCATATACACTTTCGATTGATAACACACAGGTGGCTAAAGCGCCACAAGCTTAAAATAAACATTTCTCGTGATTAAAATTCGTACCAATTGGACTCCTGAAGTTTTAAACAAACTTTTTCAATCATTCTGGTGTTGCTTATACTCGTACTTTGGGCATCAATTGAGCTATGTACGACTGTTTAATATTTTAACAATCCCTAATGCTAGATGAAAGCTCTTTCGACCTCTGCGGTGTGGATGTCAGCATGCTGGTCTCTTACGCAGAGGGCCCGGGTTCGATTCCCGGTCGGGTTGAATTTCCTCGTTGAGGTTTTTCAGGGTTTTCTCTCATTCGTAAGGCAAATTGAAAGAAATTCGGGCCACAATATCCCTGAATATCACTGGCCTCATTCATCATCGAAGCCATATTCATAATAAATCAGTAATACATATAGGCCTACAGTTGCCATCTAGTTCACAACATAGAACCAGTCTCAGCAATAGCATACAGGCCTTCGGATTTCACCCAAAAGATTAACTCGCGATATGATCAAAGATGTTAAAGCGAGTATAAATAACAGCGAGAAAAAAAAACTCTTTACTCTAGAACAATAGAAATACCACAATAATGTCATTGCTGATTTTAAGAATTGTACGCTATTCGTCTTTAAAATAACAGAGGCTTACGAACCACCACTGTTACAGTTTTCATGCCATGTACGTCTCCCCCGTCTACTTACTTTTTAGACTGTCTGTCACGTGTAATCACTGCCGTTCGAGTTAATCACTCGGCCTACATACTTATTTTTATCGCTTGCGACTCGACCAACGTATAATAAAAACCATTGTACTAAAAAAATGGCGTAATAGTATATACGTACGTTAAACATTATTCTTTATACACATCACCGAAATACCTTGAGACAATATTTTAATTAGCGATAATTTTATAAATAACATCGGAGTACTCTCTACATCTCAAATATAAAAATCTGTAGATACTATATGCCGTAAATAAGCACTATACCACTTCAAATATAAAGTGGAAGTACGTCACGAATTACTGTCATTTCGCAGTCCAAGAACATCTTGCAGAAATTCCTGGCCAATTCAGAAAGAAAAAAATGACGAACGACTTACGCACGAACGCACTGTAACTGGAAAGGATATTGGATTTTCAGAAAAAGTTCTTATACAGTATATTGGAGTGAGCTCTCTTATTCTTCACAAATCGAATCTATTACTAAGCAATCTCCGAATCGTTGATTTCTGTGCCCAATAATTCCGCAACAGTTGAAACTCAATAGTATCGCGTTGCTTGGTTACGGTGTAGTCACTCTTTGAATAGCGATTTCATTTGAACCTTCCTGTAAGCGGATATCTGTATTCCATATGGTCTGGTAAGTCCATGAGTGTTTTAAATGAGAGAGCACAGCTGTGATGTCGGGGGACAATGGATCAACCCCAGAATAGCCACCCGGTATCCTGTATTCAATGAGGAAGAGGTATCAATGAAATTGACTGGGTAGGAGCTTCGAATGACCTTTCACCTGCAACCTATAAAGCTGCACTGCGACTCACAGGTCTAGGCTTGACTTGTAATTTGAATGTTTGTTGATGGAACAGGTCTTCGTTCTGTCTATCGTCATTCAAACAATTCTTCATTAACACTTTGCGAATTTTCACGTCTTGGAAGCCGACGAACCCTCAACTTGTGTTAATTTCAGTGCATATGAAATTAAAATGTTTCAAAACGATAAAATAAAGAACGGTTGTGCTGTTAAGCTTAACAAAAATAACTGTACGGTAATCATGACACGTATAATTAGTTACTATTATACTCATACACATACTAAGCTGCACTTGTGACAGGAACACATTATTTAAAAAATCATATTGGTTGCAATTACTGCTGACCCCAGTTTCTCATTTTTCATGTCGGATAGAGCTCGGGAGTAATTTTAGTTAAGGAAATTGCTTTTCATTCCGAAGAAGTCACGAGTCACAATTATTATAGTATTAATTCACATTACTAAATGAAGGGTTCAGAACCATAGTGGGCCAAGTGCCATTTACTAAAACCGTAGAAAACAAGGGTTAAAATGAAGATATTACCATAATTCAATGGAAACTTATACCAAGTAATATAAAGTATACACATTAAAATTACATGATGTCAATCTTCATTAAGCTATGGTATTCACTAAATTTTAACTCTTGCTTTCTCCGTTTTCAATAAATGGCCCAATATGGCTCTGAACCCTTAAAATAATAATTGTTGCCATGCAATTGTTGTTGAATATGTTGATGATGATGGTCGAAGATGAGAAGGAGGTGGTAGCTATGGTTGTTTTGATTAAAAGTGATGGCAGTAAGAAAGATATGTGGTGGTAGAATTGAGCCGTTCAGAGCAAAAGTGGTGTAAGTCAAAAATGGATAATGAGGTTTAAATTGAACATTCTGTAAAATACAGCGCAAAGTAGCAATTAATATTCAATTTATTTAAACTATTAGTAGTCAGTGAATAGCAAGAAGGACATATTAATTGCTACTTTGCGCTATATTTTACAGAATTTTTACTTTAAACCTCATTGCTCAATTTTGATTTACACCACTTTTGCTCTGAACGGCTCAATTATAAGTGTTGACAGAAGAATAATAATAAGTGATGGTAGAAGAATGATAAGTGGTGATAGTTGGTTGTTTTAACGAAGCTGTATCAACTACTAGGTTATTTAGCGTCGATAGTATTGATGATGGCGAGATATTTGGCGAGATGAGACCGAGGATTCGCCACAGATTACATTCGTCTTACGGTTGGGGAAAATCTCAGAAAAAAACCCAACCAGGTAATGAACCCAGGAGGGAATTGAACCCGCGCCCGAGCGCAACTTCAGATCGGCAGGCAAGCGCGTTAACCGACTGAGCTACGCCGGTGGCTAAATGATGATAGAATAATGATAAGTAATGATAGAAGAATGATAAGTGATTGTATTGGCGATTTATATGGTTGTTGTATTAAACTGTTAAGTGAAGGTGAAGATATTCTTCTGTGGTTGTGATAAGTGAAAATAATAGTGATAAGTGATACTGACAGTGATCTTTCAATTGAAGGTGGTAGTTGGTATGCGATGGTGGTGGTAACGATGAGAAGTTGCAGTTATGGCGGTGGCAATAAATTATATTAATAGTGGTGGCGATAAGTGATAGTGACAAAAAGTTATAATGATGGTTCTAATGGTGATGGAGGAGAAGAATAAGGTAGTAGCTATGCTGGTTGTGATCAAGACTGATGGCTGTAAGAATGATTAGTGATGGTAGCGGAGAAAAGATGAAAGTATAAAATTTGAAATGGCATGGACAGTAAGCTGTAAATTATTCTTTCTAAATGATTTTTTTTTTTTTTTTAGAAATTAGTGAACTATTTTCTACATAATAAAATATGTCGACTGGAAAGTTCTTCAACGAAAGAGAGTTCAAGAATATCTATACAGAGGATTTTAAATAGCAGTGGCCAACAGGGTTGGAGCTCACATAACGGTAGGCATTTCTCTCAGATCCAATTTCCCTTGTAAGGACGCGTTTTCGCGTACCTTTCAATTGTTTCTCCCCACATTTCCCCATTAATTCGTTCATTCGTTCGTTAATTCATTCATTCACTCAATAGCAACTAAACATTTTGGATATGAATCAAAATAAATTTTCAAATTCCTAAACGATGTCATTAAATTAACGTTCAATTTTAAAATTCTCAGTACAAAAATTGTTAAGCTAAGAAGCAGTTAGATGAACTAATTTCTGAAAATAGAGTAACTCCAGCCTTTATAAAAAATAAGAAACGTTAAACTTAAGGGGAGGCAAAGGTGAATATTTCAAAATCCACAAAATTTATCCGATTTGTTTTAAATTGATCATGGATACTAAGTATGTTATTAGTAATGGACATACTAAGTTGCAACTTTCTAAGTACAATAGTTCTGTAAATATTAATAATTTTATAAAACTTTATATCGTTTGATATAAAATGCTCCATGCACCATATTGTAAGAAATTTTCAATATTTCTTTTTATTTATATGTTCAGAGAAGGTATATAAATAATGATAAGTATTAGTTTATTATGGGAATAATATAGTATTACAGTTATCTTGGTTTTAATTTCATACTTTTAAGGACACAAAATCAGAAACTAACATCGGAATATCAAAATAAAGATAATAAAAATGGAAAAACCCAATTTTCATTTTTTCTTCAGTTTTGTTCGAAAATTTCACCTCTGCCTCCCCTTAAATGACAGAAAAGAAACTTGGGACTTAAAGGATCGGGAAAACTAATGCCTATTGATATTAAACAGAACAGTTAGAATTTCTTTCTTACAACGAAATATTTAAAAAGTTATCGAAAACCGGTCGACTAAACGGGACGCTCTTAGAAAAAAAGAATTATCTTCTGTGCACAGTACGCTGTAAACATCATACCTGTATACAGTAAGAACTATTCATAAGTTTCCATGCTTCTATCCTCCAATCTTGCTATCACATGTAGCCTATCACATGTATCTCATTAGTACAACCCGAGTTCACGGAATGATTAGCTGTGTTCTAGCACTGACTCACCCCACATTTTCAGGATATATTTTTTAAAGAATATTTACAGCTTTCAAATGCTCTTGCGGCACTTATTTTATGTAATCCGGACTGAGTTACACATACTGCGTGGCGAAAAAGTCACTTTTCACCTTATATTACATTTATTTACTGTGGTAGTTACTGGTACTTAAATTATTTCAAAATGTCTGTGTTCAAATTGTTTCATTTTGCATTATGATAATGGTAGAGGCTGTGTGGAACACTGATACACACGAAGACACGGCTCAGCATTCCCGCCCAAAAACTGAAAGGAGTCCCCAATACAATCCATCTACTATTCAAGAGTTTCAGGTTTCGTCCCATACACTGAATCTTTCATTCGAGTGAGATCAGGTGAACTTCGTGACATTTCAATAACTTTACGGCGTACGGCATCCAGTTACTCTAAGTCTAAGGTTAAAAACCTGATCCAAATACACAATAACATCTCAAGCATAAAGGGGATGAGCTCCATCCTGCCTGAAGTAGAGTTCATAATTCTTTCCACAAGCATCATGAGTCCTGATACAACGTGCAAACAAACAGATTGTAACACTAACCGTATGCCAACTATCTGCTACGATTGGCGAAAGTCTTCCGTTAGGTTTGTTAGTTTTTTGCTGTCATCTATGATATTACCTTATAAGCTTATATTTTTTTCGTTACCAACCTAAAAACTTACATGATCTAGGATACTAACCTGCGAAATTTCAATTGTCTATCACAACAATCATTAAAGTCACTAGGCTATTAAATTTACTGGCCCTTAATTACATGCGTGGTTTTCATGACTGTTACCATAAATTTACTTTTAAAAGTGCAAAGTGATCTATGTAGTATATTGATGCCTGAAGTAGAATTCAAACTCCAAAAACTTTTCTTATTGTTTTTCAAATGCTTCTCCTCCTCCTCCTCGTCCTCCTCCTCCTCCTACCTATACATTTGTTTTATATTTTTATTTTATTGTTTCTCAAATTAACTTACTGCTGAAATTAACTTTACACATTTCTTTAAATACGGAAGGCAATACTTTATAACTTTTCTAACAAATGAAAGTGAAAACCATCTCCAATCTTTCCGAATTTATGGGACAACTTTTGGTCAGTTTTCAATATCAATTTTAATGTTCATAGTGGGTAACTGTCCATTCCAGCGTTGCGGTATGGAAATGTTTGCCAATGAATTTGGTACCCACGTGCAATTTTTTTTTTTTCCTTTTTCATTTCATGTTGCTTTTCGGGTAGCAACTAATTTACAAGACTTTTTATTTCTCTTGTGTATTTATAATTAACTTTCTTCCTTCAGCTCTCACTCCCTGTTTCCAGAGTGTAGGTAAATATTAGCCTAAGGGAGCTTTTAGATCTGTGACATTTTATTTCTTTGCCACCTTAATTGTTATTTCATACTTCGTTGTTTAAACATTCATAATCTCGACTTTTTCAACTTGATGTGTTTAATTACGTAAGGTCCCTTAATTACTAACACTAATATCATGATACATCAATATATTTTTATTAATCGCTCCTTTCTACATACTACAACTATCTCAATATTCTTTCTTTATTATTTCCGTTTTTTCTTTTATATCTTACTTTCCAATATTAAGTCGCTAATTTTCCTTTTTATTTAACTTAATCCTTCTCATTCTAATCCTTCCCTTCCTCCTTCTACTTCTAGTCCCTTTACTACTCTTCTGCTAGTCCTAATGCCTTTATTCCTAATACTCTTTTTACATCTAATACTCAAAACTCCTGTTTCTCTTACGCATACTAGTTACATTTTTAATCCTCCTACTTTCACTACTTATTTTCCTACTCTTATCAGTTTTACACTACTGCTGTCCCTTATACTAGTTCTATTCCCAGTGCTCCCCATACTACTGTAGTCTTACTCCTAATCCTCCGCCTACTAATCCCACTCCTAATACTCCTACTCCTTCTCATACTGATGTAGTCTTACTCATACTAGTTCCACTCCTAAAACTCCTACTCCTCATACTACTGTAGTCTTACTCTTACTAGTTCCACTCCTAATACTCCTACTCCTTCTCATACTACTGTAGTCTTAGTCTTACTAGTTCCACTCCTAATACTCCTACTTCTCATACTACTGTAGTCTTACTCTTACTAGTTACACTCATACTCCTACTCCTTCTCATACTACTGTAGTCTTACTCTTACTAGTTCCACTCCTAATACTCCTACTCCTTCTCATACTACTGTAGTCTTAATCTTACTAGTCCCACTCCTAATACTATTCCTTCTCATACTACTGTAGTCTTAATCTTACTAGATCCACTCCTAATACTACTACTCCTTCTCACACTACTGTAGTCTTACTCTTACTAGTGCCACTCCTAATATTCCTACTCCTTCTCATACTACTGTAGTCTTACTCTTACTAGTTCCACTCCTTATACTCCTACTCCTTCTCATACTACTGTAGTCTTACTCTTACGAGTTCCACTCCTAATACTCCTACTCCTTCTCATACTACTGTAGTCTTACTCTTACTAGTTCCACTTATAATACTCTTAATCCTTCTCATACTACTCCTACTCCTCTCCTATTAAGCTTAGTTATACTCCTAATTCACCTCCTACTAGTTCCACTTCCAATATCCTTCATTCTCCTCCTACGAGTTCCACTCCTAATACTCATACTCCTTCTCATATTACTGTAGTCTTACTCTTACTAGTTCCACTCCTAACAATCCTATTTCTTCTCATACTGCTGTAGTCTTACCCATACTCCTCCTACTAGTTATACTCCTACTCCACCTCCTACTCGTTCCGCTCTCAATATCCCTCATCCTCCTCCTACAAGTTCCATTCTTACTTCTAGTACTCCCACTCCTACTAGTTCTATTCTTATTCCTTCTATTTCTACAATTACTGCTAGTCCTACTAGGTAATATTACTACTATTCCTACTCCTCTTCGTAATAGTTCCACTCCTATTTCTACAACTACTGTCACTCCTAATACTATGTAACTACTACTCTTATTTCTTCTCCTAATAGTTCTACTAGTATTCCTCCCACTACACGTACTACTACTCCTAATAATGCAACTTCTTCCTAATCCCCTATTCCTCCTCGTACTGGTACTACTAATTATAATTCTTCCACTACTCCTCCTACTTGTCGTAATACTTCTGCTCCTACTCGTACTAATTATACTCTTATGACGCATACTACTGCTGCTATTACTTAATACATAAACTACTTCCTAATCACTCTAGTTTTAGTTCTGCTACTATTGCGTATACTACTGCTATTGCTACTCCTAATATACCTGCTAGTTCCTAATCCTCCTATTCCTCCTCCTAGTATTATTACTAATACTCCTACTTCTATTCTTCCTCCTACTACTCCTACTCATAATAATCCTTCATTCCTACTCATCCTTCTACTATTAATGCTGCTCCATAATTTCTACTCTTCCTACCGGTCGTACTACTTCTACCGATTGTACTACTACTACTACTACTACTACTACTACTACTACTACTACTACTACTGCTGCTGCTATTTCCACTCCTCATGTTCCTACATCTTCCATTTTCATCCTATATTTCCCTACTACTTCCAGTCTCCTACTCACATTCCTCATGATATTACTTTCATTCGACACCTCACTCCAACTTTCTACTCTTTCCAAGTTAACTCACATTCCTTCAACTTTCATTCACTTCCTCCCTCCTAACTCGTCCTACTCCTTTCCCTCTCCTTCCACTCATCCAACTTCCAATCCCTACTTTGCTTTCCACTTTTACTATCACTTCCATCTCTTCTACTGCTATTCCACACACAATCGTACCACTTCCTACTTCCACTCTCAATTGTCCCATTACCAGTCGATCCGTCCTCTGCAACTCATACTTCTATTCTCTCTTCTCCCACTACCACTTCTATACTTCGTTCCATGATGTCTGACAGGAGACGTAAACATTGCCGGCAGAGGAGGAAAGAAGTATAATTGCTATTCAACCAAAGGTAGAGGTCTCATTCCACTCATGACTTGAAGTTGGGCAGTCTGAAGCGTTCTACACCCGCCCAACTTCAATACAAGCGTGGAATGAGACCTCTGCCATTGGCTGAATAGCAATTATACCTCTCTCCACCTCTGCCGGTAATGTTTACATCTCCTGTCAGACATTATAGAACGAAGTATAGTCATTTCCGGAGTGATTATTTATTTCGCTTTCCCTATCTAGGCCTATCTATTTAATTTAATTTTTTTATGCTGGGATTTTATCTAGTTCACCTCGCAATCTAACTAAATTTCCCCCAAATATTGATATTAAATATATACGGAAACTAAAAGAGTTAAATAAATGATGAGAATATAAAAGTGCATTAAAATTTGTAATGAAATATATCCATACTCCAAACATGCATCCGTTAACAGAAATGAGTACCAGGGGCACTTACTCGGAAGTAAAGATAGCGGGCATGTAGGACTGCCATCTCTACTGTTAATAGTGCCGATTGTCTGTACAGATTGAATCTTAACCTCCAGCCACCCAATGGGCCTCTGTGGTTTCAAATGGGGATGATTTTACTCCAAACGTCAAGACACAATGACTTCTTTAACCATGTCACACGCGCTGCAGTTGGGCGTGGCGCTGGGGGAAGTTCACGCAGCGCAGGACATGCTAGTGAGGGAGTGCGCGCCGTACAGGGCGGCCTTTGCAAGTCATCGCCGACACTTGGCGTCAAAGGAGCGCGCCCTCGTCAAGCAGGGAGCCGAGACACTGTGAGCAGGAGCAGGAGCAGGACGTTCGACGACTACCAGTTAGACCGCTACACTGTGCCCAGTGCAGATCACGTATAGTTGACGCCATCGATTTAGGCAGATGGATTTTATTAATCAGAACTCCAGAGCGAGTTACTCTTAGCTGCAAAGTCGGTTGTTATCTTCGTAGCAAGCAAACTGCAGCTGGGATGGGTGAGACATAAGAGTAAACATACATTCCTGATTATCCTAGTGGACTCGGATGGACAGTCATCTCCAAAAACAATGCACATATAACCACTTTTATACAACTGCAGTAATCTGCGTTACGTAGTTGATAATGGGAACGTCTTAATAAATAGAGATTTAAATCGGTGAACGGCGGATGCGACAGGTGTACGAATTATTATGGTATAAAAAATTCATCCATCAAGCTCGACAACTATCAGGCTCAGACTGAAAAACACAAGAAACGAATCGACGGCTTTTCTCGTGACCTATTATCATTCCTTGTAAACACATGCTACGCGTGATTTAAATAATTAAATTAAGCTCTCATATTCATCTGCTTCCATTAAGACTTTTGGAACATGAGGTTTCTTGCTTGGTTTATCCAATTACCACAGGTTATTAATTGAGAAAAATTCGCTCCGGGACCGGGTATCGAACTCTTGACTCCCAGTTACACGCACTAGGATATCTAACCACTGAGCTACGCCGAGACTCAATCCACAGTATCGGATCGAATCTCGTAGATTATCGAATTACGTATTTCCTTATTTCAGCATACCTATTCTTTTGGTTATTTATCCAACGTGTCGATTCCTGTCGCTTCCGCAACTTATTCTCGTACTTCATGAATGTTTTTTATTAATGAAGACAATTCCACACAACTCAAACCTATTTTTCGCCTGTCGCTTCATGAAGTAATGAACATTTGCAATAATTTCTTGGTTCTTGTTATGCAATGCTTTTTTCCTCTTAATTTAGAAAATGCAGGAGGCGAACGAAAGTCATTTACAGCACTCTCAGCAATCGGACTGTACTGTGGTGTGTTTATTAATTAATAATATCGATACGAGAGGCGAGTCTGAACATATGAACAACGACAGAGAGTCTTATCGCAATTCATTCTTGCTGTTCTCACAAAACATTGGCTCGCCTACTGGAAATGTCATTGAGGTCATCTGTCAAAATCGGTGCCTCCGACTATACGAGCGGTTCCTAGAAGGCTAATTTGGTCGTCTCGTCAGTGTTGTCAGACATCGCCGAAGAGGGTAACAACATGAAATTCATTGCTTTGACTAAACAATTTACAATTCACGAGACCAAACCTAAAAATATATTTTGCTTCATCACGAATTCCGAAATGCAAATGATACTTTGAAATGTATGCTTAATAATAATTACTGCTAATAAATTTTGCTATTCTAGTTACAATTATTGCAAGAACCATAGACATACACTCTGCATGTGTAAAGACTTGTGACATTGTAACTTCACTACACAGAATACACAGAAACGGATATAAAATTTGGAGCTCCCTTATTTTATCAATTTCGCTTACAACACACTGTGCACGTGCAGTAAATAAGAGCTCCTGTATTATATGTTATTTGTGGACAGTCTTGTGAAATTTTACCTACATACAGGTGGACTCTCATCAAGAATCGCTCCAAATTTTAATTCTGTATATAATTTAGCCCATAGTAAACTACTGTGCCTACAACTTCTCTGATATAGACTCGAAGTCGGCAAGCCAGAATGGTAAACTCATCCAAACGCAAATAACGTGCGCACAGCAAGTGACTAACGTAACAAAGGCAATAATAATACATCTTAATATCGTTCTGATTGCGTCTGCATTATTGTGAGCAATTATGCGTGGGAAGAAAAAGAGACTCATGCCTGTTATTTTGTAATAGATTTCCTCGGAAACCATTTAGAACAGACTTGAAGAAGTGGATGCCAATTGTGGCGTACGTCATGAGGCGGAATACGTCACTCATCCCTTCCTTTCACCTCCGCGTCATTGACTTGGTAGGGAAAGGGATTTGTATTCAATGTCTGTGTTATGTGATTATGTACGGGCCACAGATACGTCATTCAACGCCGGTGGACTGTGGACGGGGGAACCAACGCTTTCCCCATGCTTCTACCCCTCTCTCGCTAGTTCTGCATGCCTGATTTAGAATAAGGCCGTATTATAGTGATTTTCTTTAGAAACTTCCATATTATCACCACTCAACGTATGGCCTTTTCCTTCTAAATAACCCTGTAGGCAATAAGGTCACAATCATTATTATAAAGGTATATAGCACTTAAGTAAAATACAATACCAGATCAAATATACCCAGATTTATCGGCCTTATAGGCTTTCACGGTAACAACATTTGTCTAGTTTACTATGTTGCAATCTAGTTGTTACATAAGGAGTCACGTCATAAGTCCCATTTGAACTGTATTAGCGACTGTACTGCCATCTCGTATTCGTTTACGGTGGACGGGTGGCGATCCTAGCGTTGTTCTCTTCAAAGCGTGCCGATTTTAATATAGGGTTGAGCAATATGTTGCATTACGATCTAGGGTACAAAGTAAAGAAAAAATTGTTCGCATTATTTGTACATACAGAAAAAGTATTCGTGGATTCAAAATCTGCAAAAGTATGTATGTTATGAAACTATGAAAACAGAAGTCTTTCGTTATTGGGAGTTGGTTTTATTTTCTTCCATACCTAGTAAAGAGAAGCTTTAGTTATTTACAAATACGAATAGATGTTGTGTTTTCATTACTTCGAATTCTGTAAGGAATCAGGTTGTCGTCTTCTCGAAACCTAAAAAAAAAAAAAAAAAAAAAAACCTTTTGATATTTTTCAATCTAGACAAAAGGAGAATTTCTTTATATAGAAATGTAGGAAATAAAAAAAATTTGTTTCTTTTTTTAAAAATACACATTAAACTATACTTTCGTTTCCTGGAAACCTTGATTTTTTATTCTGCATATAAGCAAGACGAATCAAGATAAAAGGCACTATCTGCTTCAATGAAGACCGAGATAAAAGTGATGCTTTCTGTTTCCGTGGGCTGCACGACAAAAGTTACATAATGAGGAATGTAGATTCGGTGAAATTTTTTCACATCTATTTTACTGGAGATAAGTGTATCTTTAAATAAATTCCTATTACAACAGGATGTTAGGTTGTTTCAAGCGAAAGAAAGTTGCCTTGGAAACCAGGCTAAGAAGTCCTTGTGACGGCGCGTTCTGATCTTCAGAGCAAACGAGGAGAGTTGTCTATTGTTCACGGAGTGAATGAACATCTGATCGATTGACTGCGTGGCTCAGCTCTTAATAGACTTCCAGCTGCAGTCGGCTTACTCACTTCCCTTTGAGTCCAGAATGTCCGAAAATTTTGTTGTTTCCAGGACGGTCTAACTAAATAAAAGCTACAGAATCACTTTACGTAAAGAAGTGCTTTAAAGATACACAATACGCTTTTGTTTAACATATTTTTACTGCACCGAGGAGATCGTAGTTCGATTCTTATGGGATTTCAGGAGTTTAAAGGACTCTTTTCGCAAAGTAAGCCTATTTATTTTTCTGTTAATCTAGTTCACGAGGAATAAATGAGGAATTCTTAAATACTAATGCCCGGTTGCTTCAATCTCGCTTAAAATGCTTTAGAAAACAAAGAACGGACGTGGCAAAATTTTCCTTTGTTAACCGCACAATAGTAGACTGGAACAGCTTACCTGCGGCAATCTTTTAGGGTGGTACTCTCAAAATCAATACATTTAAGGAAAGGTTGAAAAGATTAGACTGACAATGTAATTTGTAGGTGCAGTGTAATTAAGTTGTGTCTTGTAATTAATTAAGTTTATACGTAATTAATTAAGGTGATATGTAATTAATTAAGGTGGTATGTTTGGTAGTAGTTGGGTGAAATAGGTTAGGTTTACTTTTGCTTATTGTAGGCGTTATTATAGCATAGATTTTATTTATAGTCCTAGGTTTATTGCATCTATTTATTTAGAGTCAGAAGTAAATTTAGGTTTATTTTATTTTTATTGCTGTAATTATTGCATTATTGTAATGGTATTATTGTCTATTATATACCACTGCCACCGGGTATAAATCCACATACATACATACATACATACATACAATAGCTAACCATAGTAATATTGTTATCACGTTTAAGGAGGAAATCTGTTGCGCCATTACTTATGATGATTTCTTCACCGTAGTTATTTGGCGGCGGTTATCATGCTGTTATTCGTATTCACAGCAATTGAAACGTAGTATACTGGTGATAGTGATAGAGTGCGTTATTCTTTTGTCTGCCGAATTTGTATAAACAATAAACCTCAGCTCTTAAGTTTTGTTACAATTTCATCTCTATTATGGAAGGATCGACTAAGGGCACCGAATTTCAGCAGATATGAAGTAGAAATGCTCATCGAACTTGTAGAGAAATATAAACATATAATAGAAAATAAGAAGACTGACGGCGTTTCTCTAAAAGAAAAGGACGCAACTTGGCAGAAAATTGCAGAAGAATTCAGTCATCTTCCTGGTAAGTTATTCATTTATATTTATTTGTATGTATGTATTTATATTCCTGTAGGATTGTAGAACTGTCACCGTCTCTGTGCTTATTCTATCATTGTTTTCACTCTTGACTTGTTTTTACTACTCACTTTCTTTCATCGCTACTTCCGCAGCACTAAGTAATCTGTTCTCAGTATTCTCGCTCTATTTCACTGCCACATCGTCAGCACTTAGTATTCTACTTTCAATAACCTATTTATGGTAGGCTATAGAATATACAGTGTGGTGACTTGGAACACTCACCATGGGGATTTCAATGCTAAAATTTATATCTTGTTATATTAGCTCCCTTGATTATTATTATAGAAGAAAATGTAATTGATGTTTTTGTAGAGAAAGTATATACGTAACAAAGGGACTTGTTTCTGGTCACTTTCGAAGACAATATATTGGGTCGATGTAAAAATTCTTAGGGCTTTTTCGCTGATACAAAATTTTTATTTGTGAATAATAGAAGACAAAAATTAATCAGTAATATATTCTCCTACATTATTTATGACTCTCTACCAACGCCCGGATAGTTTCTCTATTTCACGTCTGAAGAAATCTGTTGGTTTTGAGTTAATAAGTCGTCAGGACAAGTTTGTAAAGCATCTTCGTTCTAATGAGTTCCCTTAAAGATTGTGGAGTTTCCTCCTCCCCATTCTGTTTATCCTTTTCTGCAGTTTCTTCCTCCCAATCTTTGGAGTTTCTTCCTTCCATTCTGTCTTATGTTTATGAAGAACAGAGTCGAATTAATATATCACAGTTTATACTACAGGAAAAGCTTGAAGTAAAGTAATTTTCACTTTTCGCTTTTCAAATTAAAATATAATTTCGAATGATAAAAATTAGATGTAAAGAGTTTAGGAAAAAAAGTATTATGAAGTAATAATGATAAGGAGGTGTAATCTGTTCCATATAGATTTTTTCTACCATTATATTATTATCTATCGTAATCAGAACCAAGGTACCTTTGACGCAAGTCGGGAGAAAACTGAGCTATATATTTGACCCACTGGAGACAGAAACAGAAGACATTTCTTTCAAACCCGAAAATTCAACATCAATCTAATCAAGCGTAATATAATTTTATCTCAGTTGTCAGCATGACCTCTGTGAATGACCTAGGCCAAGGGTCAAGAGCCGTTTAACAAGATTTATTGCTCAATATCGTCAGAGAAAAACTTGTGTGAAGTTACATATTGGAAAAATAGATCGCCTTTCTTGAAAGGTAGTATATCCACTTGACCTAAGCTCGTTCTATGTCCACAAGACTTTGGAATTGCTCCTGCGATAGGAATCGACAACAAAGGATCTACGGGAGAAAAGTCTGTAACATGAAAAATTGGGTCGACATAATTCATACTGAATCCGAGTAGAATCAATAGAGATAAAGAAATACAAATTCTGTGCGTCTAGCAACTCACCTGCAACTACGAGAGATGTGCTGCTGCAGACAGTGAAATAAAAGAAAGGCTGATTTTTAAGTAGAAATTAATTCATTTCATGAGACTTTAAAAAATATATTACATAAATTATATATGCTTTCTCACTATACACGGTATATGTTAATATAAAACTTCAATTCTGTGTTTTAAATGGCTGTGGATAACTATAATGTAAGAGAGGTCTTTCTCTTCAGAAAGTCATTTCTACATACAGTAGCTGCTAGAAACATTAATAAAAGATTAGTTCAAAGAAGTACAATCAAACTTTTACGAGATTCCAAGTAATTCAGTTCCTCTATCGTATCATTTGTTAATAATAGAGGAAAACAGACTTTTGAATTCATGTAAAAATAAAAATATTAGTGGAAACGACGTAATATCTTCTCTATTTAATAACAAAAATATTGACGGAAAGGAAATAACACTTCTTTTATTTAATCAATTCAAAAGTAATTTGTTCTGTATTGTTAATAAATCTTGTTTGGCCCGTTTTTGCAAGCACCTATTCAGTTTCGTTACTTGTATTACACACAAAAACTTTTTTTCTAGTCCCTAAAACATTTAACTTCGGACTGGCTTATGGACGGTCCTATTTCAGTACATATGATTGACTGATTCCTAATTTCTTTTCTGACGTCCTCATTAGGTATTCGGTGAATTCTCGTGCAGCAGTGACTATTTAACATTTCAGCTGTACCCCTTTTTTGGTGTCTTTAGGTAATATTCGTTTCAACTTATCACATATTTGTCGAAAATTTGCGTAGTTTATTATCTTTATCTCTATTAATTTCGTATGTTGTAAATTAATTAAAAATATATTCATATTTTCAAAAAGTTACATAAATGATGTAAATGTCTATAATCCAATACTGTAGTACTGTCATTAAAACCATTGTCAAACCAATTACTTCTGTGTAAATTTACCTACTTATGAAAAGAGTTTCCACAATAGTGACAGCTGATTATTTAAGAAAGAGAAATCCCTTCCCTGTGCACCGTTCTGGAACTGAGGACCATGAGAATTTAGAATGAATCACAACCGAAGTATAGTGATAGTGATAGATTTATTGATATTAGTTCACAAAAGTACAAAACTTAATAATTAAAAAAAAAAGATCTATATACAAAAGTAGTTATACATAATAAATGTACAATTTCCTAAACTAATTAATTTATCGCAAATTTCAGTAATTTATTGGTTCAAACTTGCACTTACGTCTAGTTTTATTGCATGTTTAAACTAATCGTAATAACCATTAAGACTTTAAACCTTATTTATCTGCTCCTTTTCATAATTTACTACCCTAAATATTTTTAAATCAATTATTCTTTTGTTTTTACTTTAAACATCTAAATTTATTCTATAACTTTCGTATTTATGTTTAGTGATAGGTACACTTATGCATATATTAACTAATTATACCGTGTCATGACACTGCATCCAGGTTAGCAGTTTTTGACATATAGCCAGCACACTACAATAGCTGAATCGGTATTTTTCATTGCGTACAGTAGGTCAGTCTAAATTCCTGCTACATGCTTGTCAACCGAAGCAGGCCTATAAATAACTATGCATATAATAATTTAACTAATATTCTCCTTCCATATCTATGAACTGTTCTTTTCATTTTGTTTTTAAATATGCGAAGAAAATCAACTGTTTTCATTTTATCTGATCACTGTTATGTGTTTTTATTTAAAATGCTCTGATAATCTTCATTAAAAGTATTATCATGTCTACTTCAGATTACGGGGAACTACGTGAATTTTCTTTTTGTGATCGGTACTCTCTATGTCAAGTTCTCCCTCTGTTAAAAAAGGATTGGTTCTACGTCTTGTAAACTACGTCCACAACAAAACCATGTGCCCCCTTTTTTTTTACTTTGGGGATTAAGTGAAGTGAATTTTTATGGCAGGCAGAGTAACTATCTCATGCCCCCATGTTTTAAATTGCTTCCAGTGCACTTCATTAGAACCAGGTACCCAGCTTCGAAGCCGTTAGCCCTGTGAACTTACAGTATAATTATTTTCCCCTATTATCATAATACAGGTTTATTATCTAAGAAATTAGCAAGTTCTTTGTGATAGTAGAAGAGAAAGAGGGGGGGAAGGGAAGTGGTCCGTAGCCCGTTTCTTTTAGGGCTCATCCCGACATTTGTCTTATTACTCAAAGGAAACCACGGAAAAACCTTGAGCAGGATGAGGTGTCCTGCTGACGACAAGCCAATTGGCTACAATGGGGTCATGAATATGTTGTGGTGGGAGGTTGTTATTTAATCATCATTTGAAGTACTCAAACATTAAAATACATATTAATTAGTTACAAAGAATTCAAAGCATCTATGCAGCCAATAACGTGATGGCTCTGGAACAGAGAAATGACATTATTAGTGCATTAATTGACATGTATGTCTAAGGAGTCAAATGGTTGTTTAGAGTTCAAGTTGGTATTCGTCTTGTACGTTGTCGTTCCAAGCTAGAGGGTGGAGTACACTCTTAGGTCTTTTATGTTTATCTAATGCAGGATTGTAATTTCCTAGTGAAGAAATTAGTGGGTTTGTGCTGCTGTACGACTTGGTGTACGTGCTTGATTTGAAATATATTCTTGAATGGTCGAAATTTCTAGTTCTTCATGAATCAATCTAACAGGAGTTACTCTAGGAAGTCCTGTGATGAATCTTAAAATTTTGTTTTGGAAAACTTGTAATTTTTTACGGACTGTAATAGGTGCATGTCCCCAAGCAGGGCAAGCATATAGTATTATTGACCTAATTAATGTTTTATACAAAGTTAGAGCTGTATGTATGTTTAGATGTCTGCTTTTATTTAATATTGGATAAAGCTCCACCATTCTAGCATTGGCTAGTCTGAGTTTTTGTAGTATATGTTCAGAAAAAGTGAGCCGTCTGTCTAGTGTTACTCCGAGATATTTAACTGAGGTTTTCCACTCGATTTGTGATCCATTTATAGCTAACTTCGTGTGATTTATACCCTGTCTATTGAATTTATTTCTTCTGCTAAATAACATAGCTTGTGTTTTATATATATTTAATTTGATTCTCCATCTCCATGTGTCCCCAATTCTTTCGCTGACTTAATAAAGTGATGACGGCACGTCTATCCTGCGATAAATAAGGTGAAATTTCCTTTTGCAGGATTTATCAGAATACTTATTACGTAACTATTGTAAATTATATGTTGTATCGAATTCTCTCCACCTTAAACATTAAACCATGCAAGGAACAACAAACGCGTCAAACTTGCATTACACTCACAGCTCAACTAAGTACGACACCGGTTATCAGCTAGTATTATTAGCGGCTGACGACCTTGACTAGGCCAGGAATAGCTACATTTCGACCAGTTTCTACTGTTTCCAATTAACTTAACCGGCGGACAACTGATTTTATTTCAATTAATTTTCTATCTATTGTTATGCTTACTCGTAATATTATATCTAATTTTAAGTACAGTGACATTTATATATTAATCACAACTCTAAAAGGAATACTTACGTGTCATCTTAGTCAAAAGTTTAATACTTTCCACAAATGGAATAGTTGTTACATAGAAGTGACAGTTCATTCACTTTTTTTTTGTCTCCTAACATTTAATTTTTATTCGGTAAAATATTTTAACTCAAAATTAAACAGTAATTTAAAGTAACTGAAATAAACAATTTATGTGGCAGAACAACTGTTATTATTCATTACGAAATATTAAACATATCCCCAGATTTGGCGATATGGAATCTTTTAAAGTTTTTAAATTTACGACAGTTACGCTAGCGATGTCGTCATTAGTATACACGTTTGCTGTGACATGGATTACATACATTGGTAATGGGGAAGCCCGACTTTCAAACCACTTATTAGATTAAAACAACAACTGTGGATGTTTTGTAACATTTTGCGGCTGGACTGGTTGAACGCCTTTCCCACGTCGACCACGTCGTAATACTCCATTGGTTACAACTTAATTCCATTGAAATGTACGGGTACAGGGTGATAACATTTATAGCGACGTGATGCAAGGTCTATAGACAACTAAAATTGTTTTATGGTTCTGCACGCTAATACGGCCAACAGTGAATGAATCTTTGGATGCCTGTCTGGCTAACCAGCTGCCTACTTGTCTGACTGACAGACTGACTATAATTCTAGTTAAATATCTTGCTGACTAGCTGACTGATTTAATACCCGAGTGAAGACACTAGTGTCTGGCTGACCGACTTACTGGCTGTCCACTGACTCAATAAGTGGCTGTTTGTCTTGATGACAGTCTCAATTAGTCATTGACATTCTGAATGACTGACTGGTTGTTAAATGACTAGATCAGCGGTGACCAAAATTCGAACTGCAGTGATTACATGCGACAGACACTATGAAGTAAGGAGGCGGAGGAAAGTGACTTGGCATGAAAATTACAGTCAGTGGTGGTTCCTGTACTAACATCTTGATCAATCCCGCGGATAAGAATCTCAAGGTTTGCTGTATCAGTAATGTCACTGCTGTCATCAAGAGCCAGTGAATAATATACTATCTTAATTGTTTCCTTTTTAACCTTCCTCTTGAATATGATCAGGCATTTTCTAAATTCTTCTCTCATACTTGGTCGAGAAATTCGTAGTTTTTCGAATTTAAAAACTTCTTATGGACAAGTTATTTAAGCGATTTTAATCATTACTCTTTTGAGAAATTCTGTCCTATTAAAATCTTTAGAAGACAAGATATTTCTAACCCCATTAGCTAGTTGACTTCCTTATATTTATTTATCTCTTCTTTCTCTTCTTGCTTATGATTTAAGACATGTCAATTCCTGGCGTTTAATAGTTCATTGCCACATAATATTGAATCAGTTTTTCTACAATATTATTATTAATTAAATAACTAATAAATAGTTATCCTCATCTAAGGATTAAGAAGATTAAAACTGAGATAAAATCTAATAATTTTATCGTTCTAGGAAGAAGATATAAAAATATCAATATTCATCCACGTACAGAAGAATTATAGAAAAACATAGCTACTTAGTTATCAGTAATAATAATAATAATAATAATAATAATAATAATAATAATAATAATAATAATAATACATTACTCAGCGAGGCAATTAATGTTTCTGTATACTCCTAATTGAAATTAAAATTAAGATTTAAATATTGGTACATAATTTGTTACTAATCACATAACATTCATGGAATTAATCCAAGTGTGGCCTTCTTGTGCAAGATTACTTTAACTCATTATATTGTATGCTGTTGTGACTCTGAGCCACACTTACAGTATGTTCTTTTATAATGAGCTTGTATGTTTTTGTATTGCATATATATGTGTGTTCACTTATTGTATAGCCATCACCTGTGTTCAATTCTGTTTGCTTTTATTGTGTCACCTGAAGATGACTTTTTATATAAGTCGAAAATATTCGTGAAATATAACTTAAAGTGATTTGTAAAATTTATAATGTAATATGATATGACAGAATTCATTCTGTACTCACACTTCGATAAGTTGCTGACTGAAATCATACAACCTATTCTATTCTACTGATAACTGCCTGACTGACTAGCTATCAGCCTGATTAACTGTGTATTGTAATTTACTAACTGAATAACTGGCTACTATAATTGATTAGTTACCTGTAACTGTCTTCCTAAATTTCCAGCTCCATATTTATTGACTGATTGGCAGACTGCCTACTGTAACTGACTTTCTGGCATACTGAGTACCTTACTAACTGTCTGACTTACTGACTGACTGACTGATTTCTTGGCTGTGTGACTGACTGGATGGTTGACTGGCAGATTGCTTCACTAGGTGCCTGATAACTTGACTTGATGACTGATTGCTTGACTGGATGGCTAATTGCTGGACTAAATGATTAATTGCTTGACTATATGGTTCAGTGTTTGGTCGAGTAGTTGGGTGACACATTGAATGAGTTCCTTAATGACCTGCTACCTAACTTACCCGCTATTTGTGTGCCTGATCTGCTCTGTGGCTGAGCTACTAATTGACGAGCTGAGTGTTTTAATGGTTGACAGTTTCACTAGCAGTCTGAGTTAGTTACTGACTGATAGACCCTCAGAATGTCTAGCTGCCTAATTTCCAGGCTGTTAGTGTGCCTAATCTGGTCTGTGGCTGATCTACTGATTAACTCAGTGGGTGACTAGCTGAGTGTTTTATTGGTTCACGGACTCATTAGGTGTCTGAGTTAATTACTGACTGATTAACTGACTTACTAACTGGATATTTACGAATCTAATGCCTGCCTGTGTGATTAACTTACCCAGCGACTGGTCGACTAATTTGGTCCCATAATAAAGTTTATGCATTGCTCAAAAGTTCCGTTTGATACAGAAACGATAGTTTCTTTGCCATCCTCGCTCGATTCTACTGTCGGTGACTCAGGAGAAGACGAGAGCAACTGAGGAGGAAGGGATGTGAACAGATAACGTACGACAACACGGCAATATTTGTACTGCAGTAAGCGGAAAAATTAGGTCTCCTTCTGTTCAACTTAGCTTTAATTTCCATACGCATTGTTACTCATGTTTCCTGCACGAGTAATAACCTGGCTACTGGGATGCTTATCTGAGCGATGTTCATAATATTCAGCAGCGATCGTCAAGAAGGTCACATTCTTTCCGCTCGTCTTCTCCTGAGTAACGGACAGTACCTGATGTGAAGTAGGATGCAAATGATAGTATCGATATTACAACCAAAGTTTCGTAGACAACATGTCGTGTTTTCTCGTTATATGTTGTTCTTCCTTTGTCTTCAGATCTTCTAATCAGTCTTCTCGAAATATTATATTTTTCATAATAATTATTATTGTCTGTCGCAATTATTCCAAATATGTGCCTTGTGAAAGAAAGTTATTTATTATAGAATGTGTAGCAATTGTTAGCGTGATAAATTAAATGCCAGCACAAAGACAGTTGAGAGATAAAATATGTCGCTTATGAATCATATGCAAGAATGAGAATGGAGGGGGAACTCGAAGTGCTCAAATGATACTTTTCTCACAATAGAACACTGGTCATTGCATTATCCGTACCGCAAGAGAGAAATCGCCAGTTGATATACTGCACTGCGGTTAATTTATAAGTTTCTTCAGCGGGATGACAACTGTGTTATAAGACAAGCACTGTAGAACCGATGTGAATAAATGCTCTTCAATTTATTGATTCTTGCTTAGAACAGGCTCCGAATACACACGCAATTGAAATCCCGCTTTGTTTGCCATACAAGTATAAACAGCTTCATTCCGTGATTCTGTGAATTCACTGTTTTGAATCCTACACGCAAACGAGAAAAGTCCATTTGGAAAAGATTTTAAAATTTTGTCATTGATAGTGTTATGTAGTAACACCCGCTAGAAATCCGAATCCGCGCGGTGGAACTGTGTAGGCTTACTCTCATATTACAACAAAATTTATATATTATTTGATTACTGTAACTAAATACACTATTTGAAAGAGCGTCAAATTAGGTTATTTGGTTAGAGAAGCATAAAACCTACAGTATTAAGGTATGTGTCATTTTAAAATAACTACATATTTGAATTCTACTTCTTTTTTTTTTACTTGGTTATTTAACGACGCTGTATCAACTGCGAGGTCATTTAGGTCGATTAAATTGGTGATAGCGAGATGATATTCGGCGAGGCCGAGGATTTGCCATAGATTACTTGACATTTGCGGAAAACGTCGGAAAAAACCCAACCAGATAATCAGCCCAAGCGGGAACCGAATCCGCGCCCGAGTGCAACTCTGGATCGGCAGGCAAGCGCCTTAGCCGACTGAGATACACCGGTGGCTTTCTACTTCTTAGGAAACTGCTTTTTGAAACTTCTCATTAGCATACCAGACATCAAACAAATATGCGCCTCGCATGAGAAATAAAAAAACCGCTGCCGCATTTCTCCCTCCCATCCATCAGGGTATCGCTCTCGAACCTCGGGAAGTATATTATTTGCCATTTTGCACCAGTGGCTCTGTACAGATAACCGGCGACGTCTTCTTCTCTCTTCCTTTCAACCGCGAACAGTCCTCTCCATTGTGTGCGTCAAGAAGCAAGATGAATACCGCCTCTGAGGGACGCACGACTTGTCAAGCTTCAAAGAGACTCCAGACATTCGATAAGAATACTCCTAGCGCTGCAAGAGGCCTCGGCATAAACAATGTGACGCGTGAGCTATCCAACGAAATTAAGGAGGGCAAAAAATGAATTTTTGGAGTTGGACTTGGCGAATGTAACGGTTATAGTGCAGGTTTCACGTTTGAATTGAGTCTCTGGGTTTGAATCTTGCCAAGAATATTGAAGTTATAGCAACTGAAATTTTGAAAATTATTGGGTTAAGAAGATATTCGTATTGGATGTTAACCGGTCGATTGAAATTGGTTTTCAGAGATTTTCGAATAGCTTACAGTGTACAATTGTACATGTTTTATACAGGGTTATTCAGGAGGAATAGTAAATATTTTAAGGCTGATAGCATGCACACTCTAAGTAAAAATCTGTCTTATAAACATGTATCCAATTTTCAGTGGATGTGGAGACACAGCTGTATGAATATTACAAGCGTTACAAGTGGCAACAAGAAAATAAAAATTACTTAATGCTCATATTTATTATTTACATGACATCAGTATATTTTAACAGCTCATTGCACTTTTCCACTGTGATGATAACAGTAAGTGTTGCTCTTCTGAGATCGTCTTCTTTAGCACTAATCTTAATGCGAGCGACCAATTCGTCCCTTGCTTTTATTTTGTTTTTATACACTTCGCCTTTCATCCACCCCACAGACAAAAGTGGGAGACACCGGCGCAGCTCTGTCGGCTAAGACGCTTGCCTGCCGATCCAGAGTTGCGCTCGGACGCTTTCCGCATGGGCTGAGTACCTGGTTGGGCTTATTCGAGGTTCTCCCTAACCGTAAGGCGAATGTCAGGTAATCTACGCGAATCCTCGGCCTCATCTTGCCAAATATCATTTTGCTATCACAAATCGCATCGACGCTAAATAATCTAATAGTTGATACAGTGTCGTTAAATAATAAAGTGAAGTAAAGAAAAAAACATGGATAGGAGTGAGGTCTGGGTACTTTTGTGGCCAATGCACGTGACAATTCCGGCCGATCCATCGTTGGGAGAATGTGAGACTTAAATAATATGTCACTTGATGGATAAAATGTACAGAGGCTCCACCATGCTTAAAGAGCATGCCCGTCCTTGCACCCAAGGAAACCACCTGCAACAATATAGAAAGATCGTGTTGTCCCAAGACAATCTCAGAAGAGAGACATGTGCTATTCCTTTGTACGTAGTCAATAATTTATCGTTCCTTCATACCATTTGTAAGGTTAGTAATGCGTGACATTCAAACAGCTGTATCACCACATCCATTGAAAATTTGTTGACAAGAATGCTCAGAATAGTACATAGACTAAAATATTTAATTTTCCTCCTAAATCACCTTATATATTTACCAACAGATTCTGTTGCTTTTAAGATAAGTTATTTATATCTCACATTCAGTGAAGTACACAATATTGTCTGTGGACAGAAACAACCTATTAGAACCTATCGTTTTAGAGACTATATGCACTGTCTAATTTTATTATTGCATGCGTTTGGGTTTTCATTGTTCTTGTATCCAAAACAAAACGGTGGTTATTGAAGAATTAAAAAAGGCGTAATATGATAATCTACGACGGATAGATTGAGTTTTGGCAAGCTACCTCCTAAAAAATAACAGATTACTTCGTAAAGACTGAAATTCACGGCAATAAGATCACAAGGTAAGCACTGGTACGACGTACGAATTCTTCTTGAACATATTAATTCTACACATCCTATTAATGCAAGAGTGTTTTTACAAATCGGTTCCTTCTAGCTTTGTAAAAAAATACTGGTCGTTAGTTATGTCTGCAATATTATAGGTAGGCTATGTCGAAGTCAGTTACAGAAGTGTAAGTTTTTTATGTAGTGTGAAATGTGTTCTGAAATTTGATAACGAAAGCAATGTGCCCTTGCACATCGGCACAATAAGCCAGACAAAAGGTTCTTCGCATGTAACTTTCAAGCAGGAATTGCTGTTGACAAACGAGCAACTAACAGGGTGGCAATCTAAATTGAGGCGGTTAGAAGCAAAGGGGTGTAAGTGACATTTCTAAAAAAATGATTTAAGTGCATCCAGGATAAACTAAAGCATTTAAAATTTCAGTGGTAAAGGGATATAGGTCTAACCACAACACACACTAACATTTAAAATTATAATTTCACGAAATTTACGAAAGCTTAGTAACTTTTAATCAATGTTCTGGAAAATAACGTAAGAGCACTTTGCTTCTGACCACCTCAATTCTAAGAGAGATTCATCCGATTTCAATCGAAAAAATACGTTTGCAGTATTTTCTCCACTGAAGGCACACCAATTCAGTAGTGTTATCGAGTCACTGGCATTTTAAAACTTGGAATAATTCTTCTTGGTTTCGCAGTCAGGTAAGTTGGATTGTTGTTTCCAAGCTTTCGATGACTAGCTCTGCCATTCTCTTCAGGGATTGAAGTGCCGTGGGACCATGTGTAGCCCTGTATATACCGCTTATAGACGATGCTTCAATCCCTTAAGAAGATGGCAGAAAGATTCATTGGAAGTTTGGAAGCAACTATCCAACTCATCTGGCTCAGACCCGGGAAGAATAAAATTATTCCACATCTAACACCGGAAAAGCTTCAAGTCCTACATTTTAAAACTTATCATGTTTTATTTCAACATCAATTAGGAAACATAAAGATGTCTAAATTCTTGAATAGTCCATTGCTGTGGAGTAACGGTTAGCTTGCCTGATCGTGATACGAGCGGGCCTGGGTTAAAATCCTGGTTGGGTTTTTTGCGAAGTTTTCCCTCAGTCATCTGAAGCAGAACTGCTGGGATAAACCGCGGACTCATTTCGCCTTCTTTAGCATAATTTCATTAATCATCATAGCGGACGTGGTTCCGGGATTCGCCTACAGGTAGCATTTGTCTGTGGGAGCTTTATATATCCCGAAGAACCTGCAGGGGTTTTAATCAGCGGACTGCAGTAGACAGGAGGAGTGTAGCTTCCTCGAATAGATGGCACCTTGGTGAGTCGTGGAATCGACGGCGGTGTTGCCTTCTGGTTAAGGATGCAGTAGATTCATGCTCGTGAATTGCGAACATGCCATCGATCTGTTTCCTTATGATCACAGTGACGAGCATTCACCAGCAGTTTCGGCAGTTATTGTTTTATAACTTAATCCGATGATGTACAGTCTTTGAAAAAATTTTTGTCGCAGAGGTACTTTATAGTTCCCAGAAAGGAGACAATGCGCAAGATCAGAGAACGTGAGACCTGGGTCACAACTGTTTCTTTTCTGAGACTTAAAAAGTATCTGTGCAAACAAAACTTTTTTATAAAACTGTATGCATTTTAATTATTTATTAAAAATAATCAAAAGGTACTCAAGTGTTCACTCCCTGCTCTTAGACATGCTTCAGCCCTGTTGAAAAGATTGCGTCAGTTTATTTTTTCCTACTTAAAAAATCGCTTGATGAATACTTCAACTTATAAATCCTCCGAATTATGTGTAGATTGTATGCATCTGTTAAAAATCTAGACCCACTATGTAGTAAGCTATCATTAGACTTCATCTACATAACAGTGGTTGAATTACCTGTGCGTGATACACAGATATCATTAGAAGAGTGTCAGAAAACCTCGTCGAAATAACTTTCCTCTCCCGTCCTCGGCGCACGGTTTGGGAACCATGTTCTTTTGATCAAGTGGAGTGACATATTGGGCAGTCAGTCGACAATGTAGCAGGCATTTCAATTCTCCTGTCATACGAGTCGCTCGGTATTTACGACTGAGAGGTGACATTCCAGCCCGATGCGCTATAAAAAGAGGCCCGCGGCGGAGCAGTAAACTACTGGCCTGGATATGCAGACATAATCATGGGTTTATAACCAGACTCGCATATCAAGAAAATGCATTAAATTTTAACACTGCAGATATTCCCCATATTGGACTCGTAATGGACTTGAGGATGAAGTCTAAGGAGCGGAAAAATTCTTCAGATGAAGTTCCAAGTGTGCAAAAGTGAACTTAGAGCCCAGTATTTATGAAAAAAACAAATTACCAAATTGTGCACTATAAAATGCAGCTACAACTAATATAGCAGAATAGACGTCAGGATCAAGTCGGAAACGTTCCTATTTACGAAACCAAGAGGTCTAGGATCGAATTGTTCATAAAGTGAGGATTTCTCTTAAATTTTCAAAGAAACTGGGAATGTTTCATTTTGTGTTTGCGCTATGTGTTCGTTCAAGGTGGTCTTGCGCTAGTTGTATCTAATGTTGGACCGTAGAATGGTAGTAAAGACGTGACCAGTATTATTATTATTATTATTATTATTATTATTATCATTATCATTATTATTATTATTAAAATTATTATTATTATTATCATCCCTCATTGAGATTTTACAAGTAACTCAGATTCTAGAAAGGTAAATATTTTACGAGACATTTCCGACAGGTGTTAACACCCTTGTAATTCAAATTCCGACATTTGATGATGAAGCTTTTAGAGCCTCCACCTGGGACTTGCATTGTCTCATCTCGGAGGAGAGAACCGTATCAAACCGGCAGTGACAGGGGCCCTTGAGGTTTATTTAGGAAGCCTAGCGTCTCGAGTACTTCACGAACAATGCTCTGCTTTCCCACATTTTATATTTCCATCACCAGAAGTGCAAAGTTTTACTCCGGAATATGCAAGGTTATGCGCTTTTAAACAGCCTACATTCTGTTTACAGAAAAATAAAACGAAATTTAATATCACACATATTTTCATCGCTTTATGCAGTAATTATTAACAGCTCTCTGATGGGAGGAACGCTCACAATGTAAAGTATCTTGTAGTATGCGTGTCGAAAATCCACAGGAGACTCCCGACAGCTTCAGCTTTTATGCCTCTATTGTTCTCTTCACAACGGTTATCATAATGTTAATCCATGCCTGATGATTAATGCACCTATCTTCACACCCACAAAAATTTGACTGAAACAGATTTCTATTTTGGTGCATAGTTAAACTTGCTAACCTTACTCTTTCAATCCCAACGCTAACTGGAGGGTGATCATTGCAGTGGACAGTGAATACGAGTTCTTCTCGGAATCCTTATATTTATACATGTTCCTTGACTGACGAAATAAGAGCTATTTGTCGAACCAAAATATAACAGCTGACACTGTATTTCTCAATCGTTAACGTCGTTCTTTTTCCGGAATTATTCCGAGTGTTCCGGTTCCAGATTAGTATAACTTACTAGTTGCAAAGAAAAGTTCCGAAATAACAGTGAACCACTGCTATAACATAATAATCATCAAATGTTCCGGAATTATTTTCGTTCCCAAAATCCAACACCATTATGCAATTCGAATCATTACAGTAGTTCTGACCACGTGATTGGTCAGTAATTTACAAAAACAAATTATAAAATATACATCTTGATTACACGACTTGTAACATTATATCACTTCGGAAATAGTAATATACGTTACAAGAGCGGTATGTTGACGTTTTCATGGTCGAGGAAAAGATTGAAAAAGCGAAACGTAGTTGAGCTTTTTTAATTTCCGAGAACATGAAAACAAACATACCGCTCGTGTATCGTACATTATTTTGTGCGAAGATCGTTTATTACATACCTGAAAGACGAATTTATAATTAGTTACAATGAAATCTCCATGTTGGTTTCTGTTTAATGTTTCCTGTGTTTACTATACTCCAGCAGGCCGTGATATACATCTGTCTTTTTTCCCCCCAGTCTATAAATGCGAACTTAAAACAAAAGGCAAGGTTATGTAATGATTTATTTTTAATTTTAATATTTTAACAATATTATTTATATAACATGTTGCAGTAATAACATCGGCATCTGGAATCTCGTTGATTTTTTCACGGCTTCCTTAATGTTACTTGTATCAGGAATGCAATAAGTTTCGTGGAGTAGTAGACTTTACTTAATTTTTTAAAATATTTAAAAACAATAATTAACATTGCAATTTAGGTGAAATTGCAGTGGTAAGTTTCCAATTTATAAATATTACTATGTTAAACGTCTCTAAAAATAATATGTTAAAAGCCTAAAGCAGTAAAATGAATGTCGCGCTTAAGCGGTAAGAAGAGGGAAATTGTTATGTGTGTTACGTTGGGAATACTGAATGTGGTATTTCACACTTACCGCGTATTGGTTCTGTGCGGAAAACAAGCAAATACGCACGATCTCGCACAAACGTATTATTTGTCTTTCTTGTGTTAATTTTATATTACCTCGTTAACATGTTTCAGCCTGCTATTGGTCATCTTCAGAACACAAACAAAAGGCGCCAAGACCAGCAACAATCAGTTCTGAAGATAGCCAGCAGCAGGCGGAAACATGTTAACGAGGTAATATAAAATTTAACACAAGAAAGACAAATAATACGTTTTACGAAGTATAAAATATAGTTATCTTTCGATCATTCCTTATGTTAAATAAAGGATATTAATAGTATGTGTACCTTTGATTGAAGAATCCCGCTACCTTCTCAGAGTTTGTCTCCCCCTGGGAATGATAGCGCTAACATCATCAATCATAATGATTATTTTTCTTCTTCTTCTTTTTCTTCTTCTTCTTCTTATTCTTCTTCTTCTTCTTCTACTCCAACATAGTAGGCCCAGAGGCCTGTTCCGGTCCAGAGTATTATCTCCATCTGGTTCTAGGACGACGAACATTCTATAACTTTCAGGTTTATAATGTAGAATCTTTTTACCGGCATAGGGTTGGTTACCCGTCCACATAAAACATTAATACTCATAGAGCTCAGAGATATCGCTAACAATTATCACTATTCTGTCTCGTTCGTTTAGAAATGTCTTCATCCCAATATTTCTTCCTATTAGACATCCATCCTCCTCTTTCTTCCTCCTCGCATTCCTACCATAGCGCATCTCCGCCACTATTTTCTATAAAGATTTTCCTTTTAGCAGTCTTCAATAATTTTCCGGTCTTGGATGTATGCTATGTTATCCTGTTTTGGCTGTGTATGTCAATATGGGCCGTGAAAAAATTTTATATCCTCAAACTTTTCTCCCTTTTCGTAAAAATTTGTTTTTCCAACTATACTATTTCGAACATAGGTTAAGGGTGTTTGAGAATAACGTGCTTAGGAAAATATTTGGGGCTAAGAGGGATGAAGGTACAGGAGAATGGAGAAAGTTACATAACACAGAACTGCACGCATTGTATTCTTCACCTAACATAATTAGGAACTTTAAATCCAGACGTTTGAGATGGGCAGGGCATGTAGCACGTATGGGCGAATCCAGAAATGCATATAGAGTATTGGTTGGGAGGCCGGAGGGAAAAAGACCTTTGGGGAGGCCGAGACGTAGATGGGAAGGTAATATTAAAATCGATTTGAGGGAGGTGGGATATGATGATAGAGACTAGATTGGTCTTGCTCAGGATAGGGACCAATGGCGGGCTTATGTGAGGGCGGCAATGTACCTCCGGGTTCCTTAAAAGCCAATAAGTAAGTAAGTACTATTTTGACAGCCTGATAATTTAATTATGTTATTTATTTATTTTTGTGCTTCTTTTGACGTGAAACATCTACATTGGAGGTACAAGAGAGAAAAATTGTAACGTTTTCACATGAAAGACTTACTCTGACGTCACTGGTGGTACCATCAACGCAATGAAGGAAAGGAGAAGTGGGAACAAACTATTGAAAGGTACGGAATCTAGCATCCTTGCAAAGTAATTTTGGGCTGAGAGAAGGTATCTATGTGACCTCTTAGCCTTTTGGTCACTTGTGTCACTCTGTTATTCATCGATTCGATAAAGGAATTTAAGACAATATTAAAGAGAACAAGCCGAAAATGATTGTAACTTAATAGTTGTCACATGAGTGGGAGGAATCTCGCAAGCATGACTAACAGTACGACTGAACAGATGTTAAAAGCCTGGACAGGGAAAGAGACAAAAAGCCCGAGCCCTTACACTGGGAGTGTGAAGTTAGCTCACCTTGAAGAACCCAAGACTCAAATTTGTAAGGCTTTGAACTGGAAAATGCCGAAATGTACGTGGGGGAATGTGTAGGTTCGTGGTCGATTTCTTTTAGAGTTCATCCTGACATTTGTCTTATCGAGTTAGGAAAACCAAGAAAAATCACAGGCAGGATGAGATGTCTAATTTAGAAAACTAGCCAGCTGTCTATGAAATTACTAATAAAATTTGGTATCAATAAAATATGCCCCTTGAAAATAGAAGTGTAAAATTAACTTAGTGCTTCGTGGTTTTCCACAAAATAGTCGTGGAAATATTGGATATGTGGTTTATGTTTAATATACAGGAATACCAAATACAATACACCACATTGTTGAAGACAGTATATATTGTATTTATTACTTTAATTCTAATACATAAGTTTCACGTAATGACTGGGATTTCCTTAAATGCCCTTACAATTTTTTAAAGATATCAATACTAGTAAAAATAAATGGAAACTGCGTATATTCAGCTCCTCTTGGAACAGAAAGAAAGAAGGCGAGACGGACTGAAACCCGGAAAAAAGAAAGAGCAAAATAAAAGTAAGTGTATTACTCGTATCTCAAAAGATTTAGGCCTATCTGTCGGTTTACTTAAGTTCTATGGACCTTCAGCTCGTGGGCTTTAAGTTTGTGCGTAGAATAATTAATATTGGCGCATGAAATATATATATATATATATATATATATACATATATATATATATATATATATATATATATATATATATATATATCAAGGATGATATGTCGGAGGTACAGTACATCGTATCCTTTGAAACATCCACGATACCAACATAAAAGAAAACCATATCAAGAATTTCAGTGCCGTAATCTAACAATGTAGGATATTAGAGAATTTCACAGAAGGTTTTATTCATGTAGGTAATATCAAGACAGAACAAATATACTGCAAACACAGTTCCAGAGACGAAAAGTTATGAAGCCATTGTTTGCTGTAAGTATAAAGCGCACATATAAGAGGGGACGAATGATACCAGTTTGTAAACAAGCGTTTGTTGGTATTCTTAACGTTGAGAAAGACGGAGTATCATGATTTGTTAGGTAATGTCCCAGGACTGGTAAATTAACGACAGAATCATAAAGATGACCGAAAAAATAAATATCTTTTGACCCAATGCTTGTGATAGAAAGAATTCAGAGAAACCTAACGTAAGTATATATAAATCGCTATTGTATAAATTGTAATCAAGTGCTCACTGTTATCGTTATCTAGCGACTGAGCTAAACAATGATTGCTCTTATACTACAACAAATCAGCATGATTAAAAGTTAAAAATATTTTCTTCAGAAACATATTCATGGTTTGCAAGTTGAAAACCTTGTCAAAGATTTATGGAGTTGATATATTGATGATAAAAATCGTAGATGTAGGCAGAAACCATGATATTATGATAGACTATAAAATGTATATCCTAAAAACTATTGAATTCTTCTCTAAGCACACAGAATCGAGTGTCTTTAAAATAGGCTGACTATCAGAAAATTCGGCACTTACCAAAGTGCCTTACCAAACAGTTGTGTAGACATAATTTTCGAGGAGTCGGTCCGTAGCTGTGGTGGGGAGCAGACGTGTTATCGGGTGGGTGTGTCTAGTGAAGGAGAAAATAGAGGCACTGTAGAAAATGGTAGAAGACATGAGGACAGAGATACGAGAAGGATTCGTTAGAGTGGACTCTGTGACATACAGATTTCAGGATATAGTAACTACGTTGGCCTCGGTGATACCAAAGGTTGAAATCCTAGAAGGTAAAATTGACTATCTTGAGAATCAGTCCAGACGTAATAATATTGTAATTTACGGCGTATCGTAAGAGAAAAGACAGACATGGGAGCAGTCGGAACACATGGTGCGACGATAGTGGCCCAACTGGGCATCGAACTCCGGGATTGGGACATTGAGAGAGCGCACCGAGTGAGGCGATCTTGGAACAGGAGGCGTCCAATAGTTTGCAAACTGGCAAATTATGAATTAAAGGTTCTGATTTTGCGAGACACAAAATACTTTCGTGGGAGTGACGTCTACATCACAGATGATTTCAGTGAGCGGGTTAGGCGAAAGAGGGAATTTCTCAAACGCTATATGTTCGAGGCCCGGCGTCAGGGATGCCATGCTGTCATCCAATACAACAAGCTCATTATTAATGGCATGCTGTGGTCCACATTCGAACTGGAGACAGTGGACAGCTTCGAGGAAGATGAGGTGAAGTAAAGAGAGAGGAATGCAAGGGTTAGCCCAGAGGATATCGTGGTGGCGTCGGAAGAGAGAAATACGGAGTCGGAGATCGATGGGAAGGAAAACAGCCCAATTGTTAATGCCGGCAACGCCTCAAATACGAACACCGCAGACCGGAAGAGGGAAGACAAGCAGCCCAGTGCCAGCCCGAAGAATGGGGTGACAAAGACGATCAAGGTGGCGCGGCAGAGGGTAGATGAAGCGGCAGGCAAGCTCACAGACGAGAGTGGACAAGCTGCCTAACGCCAGCCCGAGGGTCATGGCTTCGATGTACGTCAGAGCGGACAGCAGCCAGTTAAGGTGAGGGCGAATGTCACACCCCTATGGAGGAACTTGAGGAGCTCCACGGCGCCGCAAGTAGGTCAGGGGAAGTAGAATCCCCCTCAGCATTACTGTTGCTCAGGATTATTTTCATACAAATTCTAACACTGGAAAGGTGATTATACATACTTCGACTCAGAAATAGTGCTCTAAAGGTTCAAACAAAATAGCCCCAGCAGTATATCGTACATTAAACATTGCTTAGACTGATGATGACAATAAAATAGTAAACTTTATAGCTGACTGATGCTGTGACCAAAATCACAACACAAATACGGTGTTAATGTTGTTGAAGTGGTTGTCAGCAGCGTCTACTAATGTAGATAATGTTAAGATGATTTGCCTATAGTTCGATTTTCCACAGATACAATTTCTGGTGATATTGAAGCTCAACTTATTAGGATAACAATAATCAATTCAATATATTGCTTATTTCTCAATATTCTGATAAATTTTTCAGTTTGAGATATGATTATCCAGTTTGGAAAGTCGGGCTTCAGAATTTCATGAAATCAGCTGACTAGTTACACTTAAAATTTAACAATGTGAAAATAAACATCACTCATGCTCATGATATTTTGTTAGTAAATGAGGAAAAATATTATTAGAGTAATCAATACTCACTTGAAAGTGTTTTCAAAGAAGGTAAAAATATTTCCGCATTCAAGCCAATAATAGTTTAATGAAAGCAGTTTCAATCAATGAGGAAAAGTTATTGAAGTTATTTCACTGTTGATTGGAAACAAATAAGATGTTCTATAAAAACATATCAGCATCAAACCGCTAAACAATTATGGTGAACCCCATGACTTCTGTGTACTTCAAGTAGAGAATACCGAACTATACGTAGACCTAATAATGAAAACGATAGTTACAGGAATCCTTAGAAGTCTTGGTAGCTCAGCTGGCAGTGGACTCCCGCAGAACGGAGTTCAAATCCTGGCGATGGTGGAGTTGTATTTGTGGTTTACAAAGCCAAAATTGTGAAGAATTGCCTATGAGTTCTCACATTTTTCCTTTGCCATTCTACCAACCATCTTCATAATGCCACTTTTATTACTACTTATATCTCCATTTCGATAAAATAGGGCATCACTTGTACTTGTAAGACGCCGAATAGATTGTCTACCATCGTGAGTGTGCCTCGTGGTTTGTCCAAAAATTGTTGTACTTGGCACAACATTTTAGTAATTGAAGTTAAATTTGGTTTCATATTTATTTTCATAAATAGAACTGATTATCTTTATACTTTTAAAATTACTAGAATGAATTGTGGATACATCATATTGGTACTAGCAACACTTAAAGCTGTGTCATAAAACAATCACATGCAATGTCAAACTGCTTAAATTTCAATCATATTTGAGAGGGTCAGAAGCAAAGGGGTATATGTACTGCCCGTGTCTCACGTCCTGAACCGAGAGTTCCCTAGTGCTTATAACCACGCCTCTTAGGTCTGCTCGGAACGTCACGGGAGGTGCAACGTGGCGGCACGGCAACATATCACATGTTCTGAAAACATTATCCTACGCCATCGCAGGGATCTTTACTGGTTATAATACTGGATACTCTAATCGTGGTTACCACTATCGCTATTATCTCTGATGGCGATTTCCTAAAATATAAGTACACACTAGGCCACTCTTCGTTCAGTTTGGACAACTGCTGAATTACCATAGAGCAGCATTTCTCAAAGTATGTTCTGGGGTTCAATGAGCCTTATATGATTTTACTTGGTTATTTAACGACATTGTATCAACTACTAGGTTATTTTGCATCGATGGGATTGATGATAGCGAAATGGTATTTGGCGAGATGAGGTCGGGGATTTGCCAAAGATTACCTGACATTCGCCTTACGGTTGGGGAAAACGTCGGGGAAAAAACCCAACCAGGTAATCAGCCCAAGCGGGAATCGGACCCGCGCCCGAGTGCAACTCTGGATCGATAGGCAAACGCCTTAGCCGACTGGACTTCTCCGGTGGCTATTTTATACTTAGTGGATATTATAAAAATATATAAATGTTACGGAAATATGAATCAATATTAACATGAAACCACCGATAATAATAATAATAATAATAATAATAATAATAATAATAATAATAATAATAATCCAAGAATATGCGTAATAATAATAATAATAATAATAATAATAATAATAATAATAATAATAATAATAATATGTTTAATGAACATCTAAAACGGAAAATACCCATAATATTTATCACTTTCATCACTGGATTCTCTCCGCATCTGTTCACTGAAACAAAATATCGAAAAGACAAAATGCAGAAGTACAATAGAAATGAGACTAAAACTTTCCGCCATAAAACCAGATTGCAGGCTTAAAAAGCAAATACATTCGTCCCACTGAACAGAATTATTGAGATACTAGCTTTCACTTGTCTGTTAATTTAAACACTAATAAAACAGGGATTCCGTAGTTTACACTTTAGATTAAAAGGGGTTTGGCGGTGGAAAAAGTTTGAGAAACACTACCATTGAGGAAAGAGTTTACGGATGTGTACACGTGATAACCGTAATCGCGATTAGGTCTATAATGTCTTGTAGAGACTGTAGTCTACAACTGGTATTAGTGTTTAGTTACAGGAATTGATGGGGACATAATCTGTTTCGTGAGTGGACAGCCTATACATTCGCTTGTCAATGGCTGATCTTGCTCCATAGCTGACGAAAGGAATCCTGAAAAGGCCGATGTGTTGAACGTAGGGTAGTAGGCACATGCGGTACGCAGCTCCTCCTACCCTGTCCCTCTGCGTCTCGCCCCGCAAAGAAACAGCTCAGGAAGTGAGGCACGGGCAGTACACTCAAGTTGTTTGTGAGAAAATGTGGTAGAAAGTATTTATGATTTCGTAAATTACGTGAATTTTTTAATTTCAATTTTATTGTGTGGTGTGGTTAGAAGATATATCCCTTTGCCACTAAAATTTTAAATGTTTTAGCTTGCCCTGGGTGCACTTAACTCATCTTCTTAGAAATTTCACTTGTACCCCTTCTAACCCCTCATTTGTGCTAGAGTAAATTACGAATTTAATTTGTTCAAAATATTCTTTGCTAACAAAATAAATGACACTTTTCAGTCTATATTTAGCAATACTTAATATCATTAAAATAAAGTAAGTATTGGTGGGTCCCTATCACCATAGCATGGCGCGTCCTCAGATTTCGGGTAGAGGAGACGGCCTCCAGACATGTAGGGTAGCCGCGAATATATTGAATAAGCAGACGCAGACAGCCGATAAGGGGTGGTCCTCCAACTTGGGGGTTGGGCGAAGGACTAACAACCAATTACCGTAAGAAAAACAGCTTGTTACGAAACCCCAAAATAAGTGTCGAATTGCATACAGCACATATGGGCGAATACAGAAATGCATAGATAGAGTGTTAGTTGGGACGCCGGAGGGAAAAAGACCTTTGGAGAAGCCGAGACGTAGATGGGAGGATAATATTAAAATTGATTTGAGGGAGGTAGCATATGATTGTAGGGACTTTATTAATCTTGCTCAGGATAGGGACCGATGGCAGGTTTATGTGAGGGCGGTAATGAACCTCCGGGTTCCTTAAAAGCCATAAGTAAGCAAGCAATAAACATTTAAATGCATGCGATTTTGTTACAATAACATCAAATAAAGCAATGAGTAAAAATATGCATGCGTTTATACAGCGTTACTAAATAATATTTGAAAATTTTGTACATATTGGTTTTGTAGCATTTCCTTCTGGTAATAATCAATGCCCATCATTTTGAAACTGATAAATGTGTGGATTTATTGTGAATGACTGTAGATAAATGATATATGTTGTACTTCCTGTATCATTCCCAAAAAATATTTCACATAGTAATACCTAACACACACGCAATTGCTACATTTTTCAAGAGAAGATTGTGAAAGTTGACAAATTACTCCAGATGTGGTAGGCTCTTTCTTTCGTAAAATATTTGAATATTGTGAGTCAGATAACAATTCATTCAGTGTAAGACCGACGGATGTTCAGAAAGAGAATATAATGTATCTAGGGAAGGAGTCGATATGCATCATTATTTTAAATATTCAGATGGAAAAAAAAAACTCCACATTATTTTGTATTGTTGTAATATTTATGGTACTTACCGATTTGGGGAACTGTTGGAAAGTTTCTTCTGAACAATCCATCACTGTATTCTCCCTCATTTAGAATGACAAACATTACCATTCAAGTAACTGTAAAGAGGAGCTATAACTTTTATTTCAATCACTGCTGGTGATAAATACAGTTATTCACACCGTGTAGACGTGTTCTATTGATGTTGACGAATATAGAATTCGTACAGTTTCGCAAGCATAGACAGTCTTCAAAGTTAGGACACAAATGAAGGTATATTATACTATACTTCGGGTCTCTGCACATACTCGTAGTATGTGGTAATCCTCAATAGTGCAGGGAATCAAGTCCGGTGATGAATAAATGAAGTTCTCAGTATTCTATGAGTTGAACTAAACTCTTTCGAAGGCAAGCGAGAATAAAGAATCCATTAAGTGAACGTTTAACACTTGACAATTTTCGAATGTTAAATCGCGGTTGCTTAGAAAAAACCAAGGCTCCATGAAGTGAATGTTTAAAATCTGAAAGTACCTAAGTTGACAACTGGGGGATGCACATATCGGAAATTCATTATTTTAGAGCTTCTGCTGACATTTGTTTCTGCACCTTAGAAAGGTAAGAAGAATATTTCACCTATGTAAAGATGAATTTTTTGGTCGTATATAATTATCTGTTATGATTCATTGGTTATTAATGGGGAAAAATTCGCTCGGGTTCAATTCCCGGCACCCGAGCGTATTTTTCTCCATTATGAACCAATGGTAACCATAACAGAATATTAAAATTTAAGAGACGAACGAATTGGCTATAAGAGAGGGTTGGGAAAAAGTGTGGGTTTATAAACTGCAGAGAGGGCTGCATCATATAGGAATGGAATGGGTGTGGGATAAAGGAGATGATAATAGAAGAAATATCTGACGTAATGTGAAGATGCGATTAATTGATATCGAGAGGCAAGAGATTGAGGTCCAATGTTCAGGAAAGTCCTCATTACATTTACAATCAGATCTCATGCTTAACTAGGGGAGGTGTGACTACATAAATTCTTGTAACAAAGACAGCAGAGCAGGTTTAGCGTGGCTAAGATTGGGGGCATGGAAGAATAATAAAATTGTCAACGAAGAAGGAGAGCGCCTTTGTTCACTGTGCGAAGAAAAGGACTCCTATATACATATTTTATTGCAGTGTGTCGAATTGGAACATATCCGGAGAAAATATCTACCATCCTCGATGCTAACTCAGAATAGGAGTTCGCTTGCATGTCTTGACCTCATGGGGAATAGAGAATACGAACAAAAGACTGGATTGTTCCTCTTGAAGGCGAGACAGATCATAACTTCAGCGGTTGAAGTTTGTGATGCGAACTGACGAAGAGATAATGGTATCTACACAATTATACACTTTTTATATATGTTATATAATGTGTTTTTGCTTGTGCCATTTTTATTTTAACCTGTGTGTTCTTTTAGAGAGTGGTTGGATCTAATCATAGGTGAGGGGGGTGAAACCTACAAAGTAAGCCTTGTTTTAGGTACAAAGCACGCACGGTCAAGGACCCGTGCATTGGATTTAAGATAAATTTATGATAATATAGTACATCTGTATGTATAATATTCCTCAATAAATCCATCTATCTACTATAAAATACGGTGACTAGAAATATTTGGACCGGGACTGAGGCTCTCAGAACTACCTCTTTATATACAGTCGGACACAAAAGTCTACATACACCCTAAAAATAACACTTAAATTCAAAATCAATAAAGAAAATATTATGTATTCACTTTCTGTGACATAAACAGACATTTTAGGAAATGAAAAACAACATATATACTGCATTATTAATAACAGTTCCATATAATAACATCTTAAGCACACAAAAGAAAAACCGTTCAGGTACAAAAGTGAACATACATTTTGATTATTTTCACTTTCAGGCACCATTTAATATTTTGTATTTCCACCTTTCGCTTCTATCACAGCTTCCAAACGTCGAGGCATAGATTCCACCAATTTTTTTGTCTGCTGATGTAAATTTATTCCAGTCTTTCACTAAGGCAGCTTTTAAATCCTTCTTGCTTTTGATTTTTTATTTTGTTATCCTCTGCTTTAGTTCTTCCCAAAGATGTTCAATTGGGTTGATGTCTGGTGACTGGAGAGGCGAATGCAACTGTTTTGGTACATTGTAAAGTAGCCATTCTTTTACGACAATGGCCGTATGCTTGGGGTCATTGTCTTGCTGAAACACCCAGTCTGTTCCTAGTCCAAGTTTCTCAACAGATTGTTTCAAATTCTCCTTTAATATGGTGAGATACTTCCATTTATCCATAATGTCCTCAATAAATACTAAATTCCCAACCCCAGCTCCAGACATGCAACCCCATACAAGAATATTTCCATCACCATGCTTCACTGATGGAACAAGATTTTTCTTTTTCAAACTTTCATTCCTTTTTCGCCACACCTTTTGCTTTCCATCACATTGAAATATGTTGAATTTACTCCCATCCGTGAAAAACACTGTATTCCAGTATGTGGAATCTTCACTTCGATGCAGAGTTGCAAATTCTAGGCGCTTCTGTTCATTTACCATGCTTATGAAAGGTTTTTTCCTTGCTATTCTACTTTGAAACTCATGCTTTTTCAAAAGTCTTCGTACTGTGATGGGATGAACAATATTTCCACTAGTATTTGCGACATCTACTGCCAACTCCGTAGCTGTAATTTTGGGATCTGAATTCACTTTTCTAATGATGTGTCGTTGCTCCCTGTTAGATAATTTTGTTGGTCTTCCACATCTGGCTTTGTTTTCTACACTTCCTCGATCATTGTAGTTCCTTATTACGGTTTGGATACTTGCATGTCTCCTTCTAATAATTTCCCCAATTTTACGCATTGAAAAGCCCTTTTTATTGAGCTCAATTATATTTTTTCTTACCTCCACTGATATTTCAGTTCTTTTTGGATCCATGATACGCGATCAAATTATGTATTGTAATACACATCTACTGTTTTAACAAACTGCACCAATTTCACTGTGTTCACTGCAACGTCTCTCCTACAACTGACGAAAGAATCGCAGTGTATGTTCACTTCTGTACTTCAGTAAACACAAACAGTTGCATCTAACAAGCTTGTAGTGCAAGATACTGGTCCGAATACCTTGGTTTTTGTTGTTATGGAAGTGGACGCAGACATAGAGTTTCACGTTAACATCTGTGCATTCAGGGTTGTACAAAATATGCTAAAAATGGGGGTGTATGTAGACTTTAGTGTCCGACTGTAGGATGGCCATTCTCTCTTCTCGCCACGACTGACAAGTAAACCTTCAGGTGGAATAAGAAACAAAACAAATGCCTTTATTACCGTTCGATTAAGCATTAAAACTAATGCAAAATATGTAAGTTTTACAACTCGAACGCAATGAACACCAGAGATCGCGACCAATCAAGATGCAAGTTGACATGAGCTAGTTAGGATAGATTGCAAACACGTATACCACGCAGCAATACTCGACGCGAGAGGGAAGACAGTGGTTCTCTAGACACGCTGTCAGTTGTAGCCTACCTTGCAGTTTGTGTAATGTTATGTACTGTGAGCTGAAGAAAATGAAGTCATTGGTCAAAATTCTGGATAAACTAAAAGAAGAGGGTTATAAGGAGACAGGCTGTGAAATGTCATGGAAGAAACTTGAAATTGCTGATGATATATACTACTTATTAAAGAATTATGGATCGGAAGCAGTTGAAGAAAGTCATACTCTGGACACTGATGAAAATGAACGCCATGATGATGATGATGATGATGTTGATGATGACGATGGCAAGTCTCATGTATGAGAATGCGAGACAAAAAAATACTGCGTCACAAGGGGAATCAAGTACATACTTCACAAAATTCCGGTTCTCTATACGCTCCGTCCCCTTCCAAAACATCCCGAGTCATTGACTTTGAAGAAAAATGTAAGATAGTAGTTCATTGGATCACCGATCAACAAAAAGAAAAAGCTAAAAGCTTAACCAGGTCATGAAGCAGTATGAAACATAAATTCACATGACTAACACACGAAAGTCAGCTCTACAGAATGAAGCAAGCTGTCATTAAACGATGTTATGAATAAAATGAAATTAGTGCACCGAAGAACATTTGAGGAATTTTGTCTCCGTCGGTTATGAAATTAAATTGTAAAAGAAAGTAACATAATAAGAATTGCTCGCGATTAGGAATAGATAAAAATACTACAACGCAACTCCTTCCTGGGTACAGCGCTTTAAAAATCATTATATGACTGTCAGCCGAAAAATATCGTATGAAACAAAGCGTCAGGTACACGAAAAAACAGCTCTTGAACAATCACTCCAAACTTTCAGACGTGAGTACACGTCAGTTATGGACATGTACTATGATGATCATGTGTTTAATGCAGGTGAATGTGGATTCTATAAGGAAATGCTTTTCAGCAGAACATTAGAACGTCAAGTGAACCAGTGAAGTGTATGACGCAATCCAAAGCAGCAACTACACATTCCTACATTATAATGCCGGTAGTTTCTAAAGCTGGAAAACTGATGCCAAAGTTACTACTGATTCTTTAAGAACCGAAAGGTATAAGTACAAGAGTTGCGAAACGTATTTTTCAGTCTGTCAACCTTGTAGTAAAATTGACTTCGTCGGGAAAAATTAAATTCTTACGAAAAATATTCCTTCTTAAACTCTACAACACGCAGCCTTCTGCTGTTGGACTCGTATGGCATCCACTACGACGAAAATACAATTAAGCAAATAACAGAGCAATGGCATTATGGTCTTGGAAAACTAATGGTGAAAATCATAGGCCTATCATCAAATGTATGACTTATGAGCTGCAACCTTTGGAGAGGATTTTTTTTCGAATGTACAAGCATATGATTCGATAAACTTCCCATATTGTATTGTAGGCCTATATTTTGACGATTCATCTGGTATAATAAAACAACGCAACAATATACTGAAACTACAGACGCTTGTTTACCAGTAGTTTCTTTTCATTATGCTGATTCCAACAGGCGCATCGGTATGGTTGGGTGTTAGCTGGATTGGCGTCCAAGAGTGGAAAATGTTTACAAAACACTACGGAGTACTTCAGTACTGTATCCGAAATGTACAAGGATTATATACGACCTGTGCAAAATCAGCTTAAAGTGCGGGTGGTGTACTAACAATTTGTGTTTACAACATTTTTTTTCATTAGGTATCACTTTTGTGCAACATAAGTTCCTGGATATAAACAAACACAGATTCCGGAAATACGATGCATTAAGGAACATCATGACCGCATCGTCGTTTTCGTTCTTATGCATTAATCACTAGTTGAAGGTATGACTGTTTTCTTAATGCTTAAAGCCTCATATTCTGCGCTATGTATCGCACTTGTTAATTGCAGTCGAGTTGCGAAATTTGAGGATTATTCATATTTTATTATGCAGATTCCAATAAGATTCGTTTCATTTCCATTGTTTTTTACCTCAGGTGAAGGTTTACTTGTGAGATCAAAATACATTCTTCCAATTACAATTTCGGAAATGTTGCAGATAGTAAGTCCCAGTGAGGATGGGAAATCCAAAACTTTCTTTAAAAAGTTTCAGTCACGAACACTTTCAATATTTTTTTATGTAAATCTCGTGTTACGAATTTTTAAAAAGAGAATTCCTACAGCAGGCGCGAAATCACTCAACACAAACCATATTACTTCAGTACCAGAAAATTCCTGTTAATCTTTCACATACATTGTTTATAATATTTCTCTGCATTTTCTCCATGATACAGAAGTTGTCATCAACGAAAAAGAATCTGTGACTTATTGAAATACAGTGGAAGTTCTTAAGTTCGACAGAAAACAAGTTCGACATCCTATAGTTCGACTGCTTACGTAGGAGAATTAGACACACCCCTATACGGACACTAAGAAATGGGTTTGCCATTTCAATGGGAATTGGTTCTGTGTCTTTTAGTGATACTTAAAGGAAAAGGAGAAGTGATACTTAAAGGAAAACAGAATTTTTTTATTGACTAGGACATCCATATTTAAGCACTGATTTTAAATTAATGAACTCTTCTTTTTGTATTTTAGAATTGTGTCGTTTATTGAGACGGAACTGTCGAAACCCACTGCGGTACTAGGAGCGCATACACAAGCCTCGGGGCGGGCAGGAAATGCAAGTACAGTACTGTATTCGTTGATGAATAACCAATAAGATTCATTTCACCTGCCACACCCATTACTCTTATTGGACTGAACTTTCAATTCTGTTCTGTCGAACTTAGGAGAGTCCACTGTACCTTTTTTTCTTCAAACTTACCATTACAATTTTGGAGTCAAACTTTAGCACTCTTAGATGTTAATATTTACTCATCCACAACTTCAGTGTAGCAAAAGAATAACATGGATAAACGCATTTTTGACAAACAAAATGTTAGCATCTATAGGCTACAACAAATTTTAATGAGTTTATTTTCAGATCATTACAATTGTCAATGTGTTAAATATTGTGGTAGTATTTTTAGGAAGTTTTCAATCCAATTTTTGGCCTTCTCAATCTCACAATAAATGTGCATTCTAAAAATGTGATTGTCAGAAAAATATGTAAATGTCCTTTCTAATGAAGTAGGCCTATTCAATTCTTTTCTGTTATTAGCGACTGAACGTGGCAAACAAAAACACAGGCTATTTTTTATGTTGTTTCATTAGTCAAAGTACTGCACGCGACAATTCTATCTGTTGTGTGACTATTTTTACGGTTATATATAATTTCGTTATTGGTTTATTAATGATTAATAAACATAGTGGAAAAACGGAACGGGCAATATTTGATTAAGAGCGATGTGATTTTTAATATTTCCTTTTAAATACTCGACTTGTCAAGTCTGAACCGAGTTCACTGCCATGTGTGCAAGAGATTGCATTAATACCGAAGTGGAAATACAAATTACATTCTAATGAACACATTAACTCTACATCTACTAAAATTAGGATATAAAATATGACTAGCGTACATGAATGAATTAAACAATTACTTCTTCTGTGTCAATCTGCCTACACGAGTAGGTGTATTATTTCGTCATGTTCTAAACAATTAATGACATAAATTGGAATGATGATGGCAAAGGTAAATTAATTACTTTAAACTAAAATTGGGTTCATGCCCCTCTCCTATTGTGAACTAAGTCTAATTGTAATGGACAGTGATGCAATACTTCCCACCTCCACTTCGAACATTTTATCCAACTATGTTTTACATTCCCAACAAGTTATGGATATTTTCCAACGATTTTCTTCTTCCATAATTGTGATGCCTGTTCTGCATCAAAACAAAAATGAATTCATCATCAATATTATTACTAATTCTTAGACCATTTGTATCATTTCGACCACCAATTATCAACTGCTGTTATGTCAGACACCATTTAAACGCAGAACATAAAAACTTCTATAGCTTTCTGAAATAATCATTATATGTACATTGATCAATATTTCAATCTCCACTTTTGTATAATGCTAGTTGAAATGTGAAAAAAAAATCATAAATCATTCTCTGCGGCTTAGTACGTATCATGCTCTCCATTAGATTTTCCGTCCGTGTTTGTAACCCGGAAAAGGCTGCTGAACTTTAAGAGATTACATACACCTTCGAGGATCAAGAAAATTGATTTTTCAATGTTCATATGAACTTTTAGCTTCATGTCCGTGGAAAAATTTTTAAGATAACCATAACATTGACCAAATTATTGTACGTTCGCTCGGAGAAAAACCAGGGGAAGAGGTGCAATAAGTGAGTAAGCTACCGAACAGTGGTTGTTGTTACACAACTCAACACGTGACTAAGGAAGTAGCGTTGCAACATCTACTGGAATACGTCACTTAAACTTCCGAATTACGATCTATGTTTATTATCGCTAATAACAGGTAATTTTTGTTAGCCTATTATTATTATTATTATTATTATTATTATTATTATTATATTATTATTATTAAGACTATTATTAACCCGCGAGTGAAAGGGTCATGAAAAGTTATGTAACTGCACGGGATGTGTCTTTCAGACTCGTTTTCTAAATATGAAAAAAAAAATATATATATATATATATTTATATAACTCATATAAAATAAATTTATTCTTTTAAACAATTAACATAATAAATTTGTGAATTTCACAAATTATAGAATAGTATAACCTATAACAATTGAGTCATACTTTTTTTTTACTAATACAGCAATTCGCAATCTATGTCTTGTGTATTTTTTTGCATTGGACTTAAAATGATGTGGTTGTTGTAACATTCATAAATGGTGCGTCGTATTATATCACGTCCGAAATCATAAAATTTCTTGAATTTCATAACTGTTCGTAATGCAATCTGAGCTTCCTTTTTATGACTGTTATATTCGGTTATATTGATAGAATTTATTTTCTTCACTAATGATCTTGAAACAGTTGTAGCAATTGGTGAATCAAATTCGTCTTCTTCTTCAGTGAAAAATAGGTATACTTTTTCTTGTAATATGTATAGCTTGTCTCTCTAATGAATGATCTCTTCCAACAGGAGAAGTACGAACATTATTGTCGTCATCAATATGTTGTGCACTCTCTTCAACAGACTCCCCTGATCGTCACATATTTCACTAATTTTAAAGTACTCTAAGACAACTAAACAGATAAGACAAACTACGTACACTCCAAGTCGTTACAGAACTGGCAACTATGAGGTGTTTACCTGCGCGGAACGAAGGAAACAGCAGTAACTTCCGCATTCAGCCCCCATCCCCTGGTTTTTCTCCGAGCCATGTAAACACAATAGTAACTAGTAATCTATAAGTTTATCGCTGATTTTATAAAAAAATTCACCTCCGAGGATCGAACAATTTTGCTTTGCATTTTTCTAGTAATTTAATATGTACTTTTAGCTTTATGTGAAAGAAATTTTAAGATATCCATAAAATAAATTGACTAAGTTCTGCAATAAAATGTCCTGTCACGCAAACATAATACCACCCAGAAATCTTAAGTTTACGGTTCATTTTTTCGAAACTGCATTTATAAAAAATTTGTGGATCATATACATTATCTTTCACAATTTTATAGATAATAGCATGAAATTTTGTTAGTAATATTAACACACTACGGTTCAATATTTATTCTATCTTTAAAAGAAATTTAAAAACAAAACAATAAAAAATTCCTTGAACATTTTAATATATGAAGAAGATTTTATTCTTCATCTTCAGTAAAGACAGTTTACACATTGAGTTAGGCTTGTTCATGTGAATGTTACTTTCAAGACAAAAAAGAATTTAGAAAAATATTGAAATATCTTGGGAGTAATTTTATGAGCAATTTGGTAGGCCTACAAATCGCAATATGAAAATTTTGAAAATTCACAATTTCAAAAACTGTTTATGTAGGTAATTTTTCCATTTATATTCAAGGACAATTTTCAGATATTAAGCACATAAAATATTATGAAAATTGTGCTTAAGAATATTAAGGAACAAAATTTGTAAAGCATGCACAGTTTTAGTGCTGGAATACGTATGTAGTATTCCTTAATGTAAAGCTTGACGTTCCTTGTTTTAGATTTACGTCAATTGGAAAAAAAGTATTTCCCTGACTTCGAGCTTCACACAAAATTTCTCTGTCACTTTTCACCCACGTCAAAATTTGAGGATAACACAATAGACCCATACCAGTGGCTTGAGTGCCTCCTTCTACCCTTAATACATGCCCTACAATAATGTCAGAAGAATTTACGGACGTGCTCTAAAGACAGTACCTGTGAGTATACCGAAATGTCGAAGACATTTAGTCTCAAAACATACTCGTAAATTTAAACCTTAATTTTTGTTGGGAACAAAATCGCTGCGAAATCCTAGAGTCCCAAACATAAAATACATATTATCACAATAATACATAATTTCCTTTATGTATTTAGTTCACTATTCAGAACTGCACCCCGACTTTAGTATATTTTTAATTTAAATTTTTACAAATATCGATATGACGATAAATTTTCTCGTGCTCTGTATACAAATGATATTTTACTCCCAACTGTTTTAAAATATTTCATTACTTGAAACAATATAATAATAATAATAATAATAATAATAATAATAATAATAATAATAATAATAATAATAATAACACTAATGGTTATAACAATAACAAAATCAACACCCTAAATAATACCAATGATAATGGTGACAATATTATTCTACACCCACTTTCTTTTTTTTTTTTTTGTTACTGAAACAGAGTTAACATGTTCAGTGCTTATTGAGCATATGCAGTATGTTAACCCTGCTGTTCTGTTCGGGTCTATATGACCCGAAGTGAATATTGTTTTCTTAATATTTTCTTGAAATAGTGAGATATGCTTATGAGACTCAATGACTTTGTCTAATAATGCAATATGCATTTGTGATTTAAAAATAATTTAAATTTTTCAAATAGATTTGTCATAATCTGTAATTGTTACTTATGTATCGTTCGGGTCAATATGACCCAACATAAGATTTTACTATTTTCTAATGTGGTATTACAATGTTTCAAGAATTTTTATCATGCGTTTATTATAATGAGTAGAAATTGAATTATTGCCAACAATCAGATACACTAATTTACAACAATGGACTGGTTTCCTGTTGTTTTTCTGAATGAATTCCTTCTAAACTGTAACATTTTATCTGGATAAATATTTCAATGTTGTTTCTCAGTTTGAGTTCACACACCATGACGGATAGACCATTGAGTAATGCTCAGTTAGTAACAACTGTGAATTCCTCCGACAGTGAAGAGTTTGTTTTAGAATTTCAAGATAATGTAAGTTATGAATCTGAAAGTGAAAATGATGACGATTTTGACAATCAACAACCAGTCAATATTGTTCAGTCAATTCTTTCAAGAATAAAGCTATAGAATGGAAGTTGAATCCATCTCCACAACAGGGCCATCTTTCTGCCTCGAAACTTATCAAGACTACACCAGGATTTACAAGGTATTCCACCATAATGAAATAATATAGATGCCAAACATAGAAGCATGGCGAGTTTATTTCTAGCAATAGGCAAATATCGACTGTATTGTTTTCCAGGCTTATGTAGGACTCTTGCTTCTTGCTGGTGTTACTCGATCTCATGGGGAGTCAACAAAAAGTTTGTGGGATTAGAAAACGGGCAGAAACATTTTGCGGGTAACTATGTCACTTGAAACCTTTTGCAAGATATCGCGTGTCTTTCGATTTGATAAGAAATCTACTAGAGAATAACGAAGACGCACTGATAAACTTGCTGCTATTCGTTGCATTTGGGAGAAATGTCTGGAGGTCCTTCCTAAATTCTTCAATCCTGGCCAAAATATAACTGTCAAACAGTTAGAGGATTTTGAAGTCGTCCATTCAAGGTGTATATTCCTAGTAAATCATCGAAATACGGAATAAAAATATGGACGCTTTGTGACAGCAAAACTTCATAAGCATTGGTAGCACAAGTTTATACAGGGAAAGAATATGGACCATCAGAAAAAAGTCAGGGTATGAGGGTAGTGTGTGATCTTCCCAGTAACCTAAGGGGTCAAAATCTAACTTGTGACAAATTTTTCACTTCTTACAATTTGGAACAATACTTTTGGAAAAAATGACAATGTTGGGGACTATACGGAAAAATAAGCCAGAACTTCCACGGCAAATGAACAACAAGGAAGTACATAGCTCTTCATTCTACTTCACAAATGATACTACTGTGGTGAATTGTATCCCAAAGAAAAACAAAAATGTTGTGCTAATGAGTACACTGCACCATGTCAATGAAGTCATCAACAGGAATGACAAGAAGCCTCAAATGATTTTAGATTATAACGCATCCAAAGAGGCTGTAGACGCACTTGACCAAGTAACATATACATATACTTGCAAAAGAAAAACAAACAGATGGCCAGTGATATTTTTCTACAACATTCTTGATGTATCCGCTTACAATGCGTATGTCTTGTGGACTTCGATAGACCCAAATTGGAATGGAAATAAATTGACTAGAAGGAGATTATTCTTAGAGGAACTTGCAAAATCACTGACAAAGGATCATATTTCATCAAGAAAGCACTTTTCAAGAAGAGAGGAAGCAATCAGAATTGTCAAGAATATTAAAAAACCTAAAATTGTGACTACAGTACCGGTATCAAAGTCTACAAGAGGAAAAACTGTAAAACGTGAACGCTGTAAGTTCTGTCCATCAAGCAATGACAATAAAACGAGCATGTTGTATGGAAACTATAGCAAACACATTGTAAAGGTCATTTCACATATTTGGGTCACATAATTGTAAGCAATGAGAAAGAATTGTGATTAAGTATATCATGTGCGTTACACAAAACATAAGACAGAAGTTAATCATTATACCTAACATAACACAAGCATTTAGTTCAATCTATAATTTTTCAAGGCCTAATATTGTATTATAAGTTAAACATTTCATTCAAAGAAGTATGTTTCTTCAATTTGTTGTTATTAATTTTAATAAGAATGTAAAAAAAACAAATGAATAACATAGCAAAATAAAATATCACAAACGAATAATAGTAAAAAAAAAAGCAAAATTATGTAAGACTATAATAAAATAAAAAATAAATAACAGTAATATTAATAACAATAATGATAAACTATGTTATTATAGTCATGCAAATGTTCACAAACATGATTTTGTAATTTTATATGCAATTATAATAGGTCGGGTCATATTGACCCGAACAGCACGTTCATATAGTAAAATCTAACACAACAGCAGGGTTAATAATATTGGAACTCAGAAAATTGAGGTGGCCCAATCTTTTTTCTGTGTCTGTACAAGCTATATCACAATATGGTGTTATAGGATGGATTTGTGTTTTTAGTACCTCCGCCATGTCAATAACACTGATACGGAAAAGAATAATAAAAAATGCTTTAATAAGCTTCTTGGTTATCTCTCAAAACTATTCTGAATTTAAAGTAGGCTATTTGATATCCATCGAATTTAGAACAATGCCTTATTGAATTTCGTACATAAAAATCAAAATATATTTAATTTGTATTCATATAAATATAAAACTGAAAGATAAGACAATATATGCTTAACAGGACCTACATGAAATATACCAGCATTATTGTTGCTTATAATCACAGTAGCCTCTCACTTTGAGAGAGGAACAGAGATTAAGGGTGTTTGAGAATAAGGTGCTTGGGGCTAAGAGGGATGAAGTTACAGAAGAATGGAGAAAGTTACACAACACAACTGCACGCATTGTATTCTTCATCTAACATAATTAGGAACATTAAATCCAGACGTTTGAGATGGGCAGGGCATATAGCACGTATGGGCGAATCGAGAAATACATATAGAGTGTTAGCCTAGTTGGGAGGCCGGAGGGAAAAAGACCTTTAGGGAGGCCGAGACGTAGATGGGAAGATAATATTAAAATGGATTTGAGGGAGGTGGGATATGATGATAGAGAATGGATTAATCTTGCTCAGGATAGGGACCAATGGCGGGCGGCAATGAACCTCCGGGTTCCTTAAATCCAGTAAGTAAGTAAGTAAGTAAGTAAGTAAGTAAGTAAGTAAGTAAGTAAGTAAGTAAGTAAGTAAGTAAGTGAGTAAGTAAGTAAGTAAGTATAATCACAGTAGCGACTTCGGTCCAAGGCTTTATAACAAGATAATAAATGAATTCCTATACATACAATTTGTTAATGCTTCTTACTTAAACAAAATTCAGTTTAAATCTGTTTTTACTTTTTATTTTGTTAGTTAATAACATGTCTTAAGATTCTGTGGAGTGGTCTCTGAGAACGGGTATGTTATTTTTCTGGGGGTGCTAGAGCGATTTTTATACAAAAAAAATGTATCTTTGTTCTAGCAATAAATTATTACTACTACTATTATTATTATTATTATTATTATTATTATTATTATTACTGTAATTCATGTTTGGTAGCTTCATTTATTTCCGACCAAGTAATATGTTCCAGTATCGAAAGGAAATATTTCACTGTAATGGATACAGAACTTTTTGTAACTTGACTGTGTTCTAGATACTCTGAACAAACAATTAATTTATGTTCCAAGTACTCTCTAATTTTATGATCACGGAATTCTACCGAGAACCAGGACTTACAAAATTTAGTTTTCTATTGAATAATTTCGTCTTCGCGTTTTATGATGTAATCGTAAAGCTTTCAGAGTGATAAAAAGGCACACGACTTCACTAACTTTAAAGGAATATATGACACCGTTTTTTACCTTGCACTTTTAACAAAAAAATATTGAATTTGGACATATTGGAGGAATACTGAGTAGAAAATTGACGTTAGAACAACACTTTATTCGATTAGGAAACGTCAAATACAGAGACCCGAAATACAAGGAAATAATCCAGAAGTCTCAGTTCTTAAAATTTGTTGCAAACTGCAGAAAATTTTACTGGGTAAAGAATATTTATATAACCAATAAAATTATAAATTTATAAATTTAAATACAACTCTGGAAAATCGTTGAAATGAATTAAAAAAAAATGTAGCAGAATCTGGAAAAAAAATTCACCTACCAAACTATCGACAGTAAAAATCTTCGAAGACTCAGGAAGAGTTGAAAAGGAAAAATGGCTTGCCGAAATGACATAGATTACAGAGTGCTGATAGTTATTATACTCGCCAAAAATTGTCTTACAATTATTTTTCTTAGTGCCAGTTTATTGATTTTTTTTATTTTTACCACAGTGTTAACGTCCTTAAATGTAAATGGGACAGAAGGAAACACACTTGATATCGTATTAAATTTGCCACTGACACAGAAATACATGTCAATATATAAATGAATTTGGTTTCCAGTGACATGTTACAACGCTTCATTGACACAGAGTGCTTGTAGAAAACCAGACCCGCAACAACTGTCCTCTCCAAGTGCACCGAAATTTAGTCCAATGAGATTGTAACAAATGGGACCAACAATGAGTGGCGTTTGTCATATATGGCAACGTTGCCGCTGCTCTCACTTGCTTCATTTAACATCCTTCATAATGGTCTGTGGGATGAGAAATTCCGAGTGGTTGGCAGCACTGATGAGAGGCACTCCCGGTGGCATTCCTGGCTGGTGCTAGACAGACTTCCACAATAGCACTGGACTCCATTCAACTCCATTCTCTTAACCACAGATATGACGTAATGGCTCGAATGCCTTCAGCTTGTTGGCGTGATTTGTCCATGTTCCAATCAGCTTGCGAGGGAACGCAATTAAAATGGGACTTTGTAAGAAAGGGGAAGAAATCGCTTATTGAATGTGAATTCGTCATTCAGACCGAAAAAATGTACAAATTACAAAAGTAGGCCTATGTACACGTAAATATAACCATCTTGGTACGTTATTTGGAGACGAAGTATCTGATATACCTTGGGAGCTCTCAGCCCTAAATCCTATATTGACAAGATTTAACCCCAGTCTATTTTTAACTATTGCAGATGATAAATAAAATGAGGGTGAATGAAAGAGAGAAATGGAAGTACATAGAGAATAAATTCACTAAAACTTCTGCGTTTTTCGCAACAAATTCCATTACGACCAGGCCAAAGATCGAAGTCAGGTAGACTGGACAGAAGACCAGAACATTAGCACCGAGCTACAGACACAGCCACACATTTAGGTACACAAACATACTTGTGAGTCTCAAGTGGTGCAGTCATAAGATTGATTACATTTGCCATTTTTAATAAACTGCAGCCACTCCCTTTCGAGATAGTTTAATGAGATAATGACTAATGTCAATTTATGGCGACAAACTAAACAATATTGAAGGGAAGACAGTCGAAACAATTAATAGCACTAAGATGGCACACTATACGCTACGTAATAGGCATTTGTGTTTTTAAAAAATTCTATTCTTTTCTTACGTTGCGAATGGTACTATTATCAGTTTTTAGGTTTTCACGATTAATGTATCCAGAAGTAGGCTTTTTGGCACTCATCTGTGTTTTGGAATTTAACATCGCCAGCATTTCGGAACCACATACAGGTTCCAAAATTAAGGCATATTTATACTCGTACGACCTGAGGAATCACATACTCTTTTAGGCTCGTTATGTCTAGCTACCACAAACAACTGAACACATTAAAATATCCAGACAACAAGCCCAATAGAGTAGATGGTTCTTTGGGTCGTAGGCCTACCAACTCATCCTGAGGTTGGAACTTGTATGGAGTTGGGAAACGTTGGAGACGTTCCAGGAGTAGTGGAATTCCTATAAGTATATTTCTTAATGATGTTACTATTTATAGCTTACTTTGTTGAACTGTCATTTAAAATACACAGTTAAATGGAACTAATTTACTGATTATTTGTTAAATTTGTTACATAAACCATTTTTCTAACTTTTCTGTGTTAATTCAAAGTATTATGGTAAATTTTTACGTAAGTTAATGACTATTTTCGACTTAATTTCCGCCATCTTCAGATTTATAGTGAAGCTCTGCACTTGTTTCCCGTTTCTTGTTGTTGGTGCCTTGGTGGGGGTGCCTTTATGATCGATAGTGTTTGTTAAAAAGGCTGTGCGTTCTGAAATTGAGTTGTGTGTTGAAGATGTGTTGTGCATGTGTTTTTATATATCTGTATATTCCTCATTGTTCTAGTGTGTTTAGTTTATGATATGTGTTGAAAGATAATCAAAATGTATTATATTCCAGGAAGTAATTTAAATTATTTACTTACTTCCAAATGACTTTTAAGGGAAACCGGAGGTTCATTGCCGCCCTCACATCAGACCGCCATCGGTCCCTATCCTGAACAAGATTACTCCAGTCCCTACCATCATATCCCACCTCCCTGAAATCTATTTTAATATTACCCTTTCTATCTACGTCTTAGGTTCTAAAACGGTCTTTCTCCTTCAGGTCTCCCAACTAACACTTTATATGCATTTCTGTATTCACCCATGCGTGCTATGTATCCTGCCCATCTCAAACGTTCGGATTTAATGTTCCTAATTACAAGAATACAATACGTGCAGTTGTGTAACTTTCTCCATTGATATCGCATCATCTACCATTAAGTACAAAATACGATAACCTGCCACTGATAAATTCGAACTTCTTTACTGCTGATTATATTCTTTTATGAATAAAGAATCCTATTCCTAATTGGTGATTATTGTTTCCTTCTCCATAGCACAACAAGTAATCACCTAATGGTGACATGTCATTCCCATCTGACCTAACCTTCTGTACTCCCACGAAGTCTATTGTATTTTTTTTTTAATTTTTATTTTAGTAGATTATTTTACGACGCCTTATCAACATCTTAGGTTATTTAGCGTCTGAAAGAGATGAAGGTGATAATGCCAGTGAAATGAGTCCGGGATCCAGCACCGAAAGTTACCCAGCATTTGCTCATATTGGGTTGAGGGAAAACCCCGGAAAAAACCTCAATCAGGTAACTTGCCCCGAACGGGAATCGAACCCGGGCCACCTGGTTTCGCGGTCAGACGCGCTAACCACTACTCCTCAGATGTGGACAAATCTATTCTATATCCAGCTAGTTATTTTGATACTAATGTTACCCCTTCTGTTCAATAAAGACTCGTGACATTCCAAGTACGAAATCACATGACCCTATTCCTTTGCCGTGTGGTCGCGCCAGAGAATCAGTTCCATTCCTAGGCCAATCTTGCGGTTTCGTAACAAACTCTTTTTTATGATTATTGGTTGTTAGCCCTTCATCCAACCCAAAAACTGGAGGACCACACCTTAACGGCTGTCAGCGACTGCTCATTCAATATGCTTGCCGCTACCCTTCACTACCCTCCATATCTGGAGGCCGTTTCGTCTATCCTCAACCTGAGGACGCGCCATGCCGTCGTGTCAGGGACGCACAATACATACTCATAAAAAAGAAAATAACTTTCCATTACTGGTCTGGATATAAACATACAGTGATATATTCTCACAAAATAAGCTGCTTTAATTCGTTGATGTGCTCTAAATACAATAGTAGTTAATGGCATAGATATTTCTAATTGTATGTGCTTCTAATAATAATTTGTCTTTTAAAAATCATCATTTAAAACTGACAATAATTCGAAACGGTATTAGTCCGTCACAGCGTGGTGCTGAACGTATTAATTGTGCAGAAACGGTCTAATAAAATAACTTTGTACTGTAAACCCTCTCTTGGATATGAATTCGATGTTTACAACTGCCTCCGGCAGTACAGATAATCTTTCAATATAAAGAGCACACCAAGCTTTGTTTTCCTATTGTCCGTGAAGAGGAACTAATTATTATTATCATTGTTATGATTAATTTATTATAGTCACTGTTGGCTCCTTTTACTTTCCTTTAACAGCTTGGCTTACGATGGAATTGAAAGTTACTATAATTGGTCGTGCTGATGTCTTAGAGCCTTACAATTCTTGCCTTAAGAAGTTTTCAATTGGAGGAATAATAGACCTAATGTAGACATTAATAATTAATCTATTTTACTTTATTTCTGTTTCTTTAAGTTTACAAAACAATTATTGAGACAGATATTTTAAGTTCCAAATATTTTATCTGGAACATCTTTAAATAGGAGATATTTTTTCCTTGTACGAAGAAGGAGCCCGAAGGCTAGAGCCGCCGCAGCCTCGAATGGCCTTATTGTACTTTGTCACTCCTTGGCTGTGGGATGTTTCTTGAAATCCGAACGCTTTCTTTGTAGATATTATGACTCAATTATGTGGTGCCATCTTTCGGTTCAGCCACGTATGTTCAAGGTCCTATGACGTCGCAGTAAAGTGCTCTTTCATCTCCACTCAGAAAGCGTACTACACCTCCTTATACTGATGCCATCTGTACGCCAGGCACAATACTAATACTATTGTAACGATTCCTATAATGAATTGAGGGTGGAATTATGTTGAAAATTGGAGATTACAAAGAAATTCCCCCATGAGCATGTCATCGCAAGTCAGTGTTGTCCACTGAGCTAATCAAGACGGCTGTACAGAGTGAAAGGGACGAATCCTTAGCATAGTAGCCTATGAATGAATAAGTCCTCTACCATTTTGTTTCTTTTACGCTGAGATTCCTCAGAAATAATTACTTTATATAATTTTTTAAACCTTCATCTTTTAAGTTCTATTAGAACCACACATTTTATAAACGACTTTACATTAGGGCCTTTAGTTCCAACAAAAATATTTTGCATAATGTTCTATCACGTTTACACATTAAGAGTACTTTCATATTAAATTTTAGTCATTAAGCTTGGTGAATCACTGAAGTAATGGATTTTTGGTAACTCTGTTACCGAAATGTAGAGGCGGACTTCACCTTGTGGCCTGAGTACCGCAAGGCGTGGGTCATAAAGCGTTTTTCAGAGCGGAGCATGCAGCAGACAGTGTTTGTTTACATTATTTCTCCCCACCGCTTCGGAAAAAGGATGCAAATACTACTGAATTTACAGCGAGGTACAATTTTTTTTCTACAAACGAGGTCAATTTCGTACTAAATAGACGGAATAAGGCGAAATCACTCAGGAAAATCTGTTTATTTTAACATAAATGTTTAATCTGTGACGTTATTGTCATTGAACACCTTCCACTCCGTATAAGTAACAATAAATTACCCTGAAACGAAAATGTTGAAGGCACTGATTGTAGAATTTCATTTGTCACTTCATCTTGCGTAAGATGTGGACTTTTAAAAAATGTTACTGGAAACGACTTCGAATAAATCACAATTGTGTGTTTTCATTTAATTAAACAGAATTGATTTTCTTTCACATGTATTATTCCAAGTTGAATTTACTCACAGTTATCCATTTTGAAGAAGATCTGGCCAATACTTTAAGAAGAATCGTTGTCGACTGACTGCTGCTGAAAACCAATTTTCCGGTATCAGAGACTGTAAAAGCTAGCATTTCCGCGAACACTCCGAAATATATTTCTTGCAATATCACAATACGTTCCATAGTGAATAACGTACAGTATTTCAATAACTGGGAAAAAGAGCAACTAGATACGATTCTTTCATGATAATAATTTTGCTGTAGCACCACACATCGGATACATCGCCTTCCAAAATTCTCTCAGTGATCAACTTACTTACTTACTTATTGGCTTTTAAGGAACCCGGAGGTTCATTGTCGCCCTCACATAAGCCCGCCATCGGTCCCTATCCTGAGCAAGATTAACCCAGTCTCTACCATCATATCCCACCTCCCTCAAATCCATTTTAATATTACCTTCCCATCTACGTCTCGGCCTCCCCAAAGGTCTTTTTCCCGCCGGCCTCCCAACTAACACTCTATATGCATTTCTGGATTCGCACATACGTGCTACATGCCCTGCCCATCTCAAGCGTCTGGATTTAATGTTGTTAATTATGTCAGGTGAAGAATACAATGCGTGCAGTTCTGCGTTGTGTAACTTTCTTTCAACTTACTATCATATTAAAATAAATTGTCTTTAGTTTTTATAATTTGTATTTCTCCCCTTTTCAATTTATATTTTGTATGTCTCTCTTACTTAACTCTTGCATTTTTCATCTACCTTTCTACCTATTTTCCCTCGTCTTTCCCCCCTCCCTTCACTTTTTATTTCTCCTCTTTACACGCTTCGTCATCCTCCTCTTTTTCCACTCAAGCGCGTTGTCTGATAGCAGGCACTGGGGCAATACCAATGATCCCGCCTGGTACCCATGGGAATCTCGTGGAAACCTACCCCAATCGGAAACTCTACTGGAATTCGGCAAGTTTCGAACCCGTAACTCCCTTGTGAAAAGCCGATGCAATACTTCGGTTGAATGACTTAACACACACGACAAGTTAAAGCTCGATATTAGTGCCGGGTGTAACTAACGCGTTTTCCGGTTTACGCCAGGGCGTCCCTGGCGATTTGTTAATGCTGTCATATTTTATCATCTGTAACAAACGACATAATAACGTTAATGTTTTATTTTAATGCATTTGTATAATGGCCGTGCGAAGTGTGAAGGGGAAATATTTGCTGTTTGTAGGGAAGGGGGGTTAAATTGTCTATTTTAGCGCTGATGCACGGGGGTGGTAATTTGGATGATGGAATATGGATTCGTAATTTATTTTCCCGCGTTAGCAACAAATATAAAACAAATACAATAACTAATGACTCAGTGCAATCAGTCCGCGATACGATTCGTGCATAGATGCGTTCAAACATTCAAGTACTCTACAGACACGCAGCTCTCCAGAATATGGACTATGTTAATAACGAAGAATTTGTGCTAGGGCGAACTGCACTATATTCTTTTATACTTTAAATAGATTAGGCCTATATAATTATTTAGGAGGAATTATATGCTTTGATCAAAATAACTCTTCATTGTGAATAACTGTTAAGCACATTAAAATAATTGTCAAGTAGATAACGTACATGTTTTCATTATTCGTTTTACTCTTTCAACAGTTTAATTGATGAGTAGATAGATGGATTCATTGAGCAATATTATATATACAGATGCATTATATTATCAGAATTTCTTTCTTAAATCCAATGCACGGGTCTTCTGACCGTACGTCCTGTGTAAAACAAGTCCTACTTTGTAGGTTTCACGCCCCTCACCTACGATTAGATCCAACCACTCTCCAGAAGAACACACAGATTAAAGGTTCCTCGGTCCACACCTGTGGAGTAACTGTTAACGCGTCTGGCCGCGAAACCAGGTGGCCCGGGTTCGATTCCTGGCCGGGGAAAGTTACCTGGTTGAAGTTTTTTCCGGGGTTTCCCTCAACCCAATATAAGCAAATGCTGGGCAACTTTCGGTGTTGGACCCCGGACACATTTCACAGTCATTTTCACCTTCATCTCATTCAGACGCTAAACACTCTAAGAAGTTGATAAAGCGTCGTAAAATAAACTATTAAAATAAAAAAGGTTCCTCTTTTAGAGTGTGAAGCCATTGATAAAGTTATACTAATTGTTGATATTAAATATAAACACCATGATCTGCTACTACTACTCAATCACTATTCTCCATTTTTCTCTATGCAGATTTTTCTATTTTTTCCCCACTGACATACCATGGGCTCGTTTGCTAACATCATGGAAGTCTTCGCTATGTCTCTCACTTTCCTGGTTCACGTCACTTCTACCGTGGCCTTGAGGTGATGTCTTCAGTTATACCTCACTCAGATATCCATTCTATTCCTTCCTGCTCTGATCCTGACGTCGCTCCCTCTCTCTTCTCCTGACGTCGGCGACATACGCAGGGTCTTCGCTCTTAAACCTGCAGCGCGTTCTGAATTTGCTGTATTCTGCAGAATTCCTAACTCCGTATTCTCTTGCATTCCTGGCTTTTTGCTTTCCGTTACTTCACCGTTACTTTTCATTAATTTTTATTCACTACGTCCCTTATTTTTTCCTGTATCTCTGTTCTATTTCTTTCGTTAATATTCTCATCTATTTCAGATTTATTAAGATTTTGCAGACAGCATTCCACGTCGAATAATATCTCTCCATTAATTTTTAATTTGTCCTCGGCTAATTTGTTGTAGTGTCCATTACTCCTCGCTGCCTTCAAAAAGGGTACTAACACCTTTCTTCTGCACCTTACTTCGTACTCAAAATCATTCTCGATAAGAGTCCTCTAACTCTTTCCTGTTGCTCACAATCTTCTCTTTTGTCATCGAATTAACCAATTTCACAAAAACAGGTCTGCTATTACCGCTACCCAACCTATAGACTTTCTTCATTTGTTAACATTCCTAACATCTATTTTCATCCATTTCTAACACACATTTACTAAAACTTCGTACATTTTCAAAAAACTGTTATTTTTCTTGCTCTTCAATCCCAAAAAAAGATCAAGTTGTTCTTCCTTTTCTCTTCTTCTAAGTATCTCACCATCCTCTTCAACATATTATTCTCCTTTTGTTGCTCTTCTATCTTTTTGTTAATTATGATGTTGTTCTCTCTTAGGCTTTCGAGATCCATTCTAATCAGAACCTTCACTTCACTTTCTTTTCAGTTCAGATTGATTTGTTTACGCTATGTTAATAGGCGCTCGGTCACTCACGTCTTCGCATTGTTCGTATTTTTCAGTTTATCCTAAACAATTAAAATCTAAAATAAAATTACCTGACCTTTCTTGGAGTAGAACGCGAGTGTTTTTGTTTAATTCAGAAACATTCAATCGACTTTGTTCTAAAATTATTATACACTGTCTGCATTATTTTCCAATAAATTGACTTGTCAACGCTGAATACGAACAAATTCGTCACAAGTGTATTAGAAACTGCTGTATATAGACAAAAACAGAAAGACAGAGAGTATGTTAATTTTTTTTCTGAATAATGCATACAAAATACAAATAAAATACGTAACAAAAATATTAATAATTTTAGCTCCATTTTATTCTAAGGATTTTCGTAAACTTCTGAATCAACAATAATCTTGAAATTGATTCTTTTATCAATATTTACTCTTTATACTTTATAAATTCGTTTCTTGACGTATTCACATATTTCGAAGGAATACCTGTGTTGTCTTCCGAGAAAAGGAAGTACCTTCGGCCATTAACTGTGGTAGACCTCCCCGGATAGGTGGCTAGTCCTGTTATAGGAAAATAAATCAATCCAATAAATAATAATTATAGCCTACTCGGAAACATTTTTCACTTCATCATTCATGCTGGCATTTACATTTTATATTCAAAACTCCCTTCAAAGTATACCTGTATGCGACGTTTCAAGGTAGGTTTCGGCATGATGATTGTAAAGGTTCCTCTTTTAGAGTGCGAGGCCTTGATAAAGGAATACTATTTGTCGATATTTACAGAAGTGTGTGCGAGTCTTTATGACAGAACACTGCGGTCACAGGAACTCGAAAGTACAATTAAAAATGAAATAAATATCTTCTTGCACAATTCTTAAGCGGCACGATAACCACAAAAATCGACCTGAAGATGGCGATTCTAGCCCATTCACATTCCATTAAATGAGAGGTTACTCAGGACTCAGAACGTATTCTAGATCGGTGGAACGTTTTTAAAATAGTGTGTGCATAAAGATAAAAGGAACCACTCACTTACAGAGGAATGGGGTTTATTTATGTAAAAGCACGTCAGTCTGTTGTTCAATTACAAATAGCCTCTACTTCACTCTCTGTTTGGGATTTCGTGAATAATTGATCGTTTTAATTTTTAATATTAGAAGAGGAAATAGGCAAAGTCTTTGCTTTTTATAACGCAATATTCAGAAATCGGAAGAATTTATTCTGATAGTCGTGAAAGCAGAATGTTAGGAAAATATCAGCTTGTGATACATTTCTCTATCGTTTGCACTGCAACTGGTCAACAAATGTGAGGTAGGGCACCGTCTTCACATACGATCCATATAACTTAATGCTATGATCTGATATCTTATTCTGTCCTGAAATTTTTTCCCGTTCACCAGTCCTTCCATTGCATCCTACAGTAGACAGTTCCTTCTTAGCCAGTGTTCCAGCCAATTTCTTTCTCTCTTTCTGATCTGATTCAGCGTTACTCTTTCTTCACACACTCTTACTAGCACAGTTTTATTTCTTATTGTCTATTTCACGTGAAAATTTAAATCTTCAGGACATCATCTCAGGTAGGTACAGGATTACGTAACTGAAAAGTTCTATTTCAACATCTTCAGGCCAATTGAAGGGTTCAGAACCATAGTGGGCCAAGCGCCATTTAGTAAAACCGTAGAAAACAAGGGTTAAAATGAAGTTATTACCATAATTCAGTGGAAACACATAGCAAGTAATATAAAGTATACACATTAAAATTAAATGATATATCAATCTTCATTAAACTATGGTATTCACTTAATTTTAACCCTTGCTTTCTCCGTTTTTAATAAATGGCGCTTGGACCACTACGGCTCTGAACCCTTCAATTATCACCGCGATTCTATAAGAAATGTAACTGAAGTAAGGAATCAATTTCGTTGTTCTCCGTTCATCTCAGTTCCCAAGTGTTTCCCATATCACCGTCGTAATAAGTCTATCAACATGATGATTATCTGCACTCTAAACTGTCATTAAAGCAGAAGCTTATGGTCATCCAGGATTTGACGCCATTGTTCAACAAAGTCGGTTCATTAGTTTACTTCCAAACAATTGCTCCACGTCACATAAAGGGTGCGAAACGCTTATGTCCGTCGCCATTTGAAAAATAATCATTCCTCTTTTCAGGGGTGTTGACTAACTATTCACAATTTGCATGGCATGTAAATTTAATTGAAAACCTGTGGCTCGTTGCGGTGTCTATTCAGGCGACGTGGTCGTCAAGGGAACGGACATAACCTCTCCACACAACATAAATATTCATGGCCCGCAGGAAGTAGAAGAGTAAAAAAAAAAAAACCGAGGTATTCTTTTCATTTGCAGTCCTCGATTCTAAGACACGAAATAATGGCAGATAAAGAGGACTTGATACGTAATAGCTGGTTGTCGGCTAAACAAATAGGGATTTAGTTACTTCCTGTAGGAAGTTATGGAAATCAAAAACTGTGACTACTATTTTTGTAGAATTTCCTTGCACTCAGGGATCAGAACGGACAGAGTAATTCAATTATTTGAAGGAGGAGAGGAAGAAAGTTTGCAGTAGTAACGACAAAAATGTGTGCACAATGAAAATATACGTAAGGTGTAGGCTAGTGGTAATGATAGTAAGAATGGCAGACGAGTGAGTTCATTAGAAGCATTGGAAAGTGATGGCAAGTGTCAAAAGGAAGAATATTTCATAACGTAGGCTAATAATATTCGCTGATATTTTACATATCCTTAGAGGTGTCGTTTCACGCCAGGCTATCAGAAAGCATAATTTCCTTTATCCTATTCTAGTCTATAAGTTTTATTATGAACACATTCTGAGATTTTACTTGTATTTCATGCTGTATTATGTTTATATTATAATATAATAATAATAATAATAATAACAATAATAATAATAATTATTTATTTAACCTGGCAGAGTTAAGGCCATACGGCTTCTCTAACACTCAACCAGGAGTAAAACTGCGTTACAAAAAACACTACAAATATACAAAGTACACTACAATTTTATACACAAACCTGAATAAGATAATAATAATAAAATGTAAACAACAAGCAAGTAGAAATCAAACATAATACATAACATACAGAAAGAAAGGAAAAAGCATAATAAAATGTGAACAACAGGTCAAAATAAATGAGACTAAGTATAAAAAATAAGACAATTATTGATGATGATGATATTAATAATAATAATAATAATAATAATAATAATAATAATAATAATATGCGACAAATTTAATGCTCATCCGCTGTCCATGTTCCCCTAGCAACGAAGTATTTATTTATTTATTTTATTTTTTTATTTATTTATTTACTTATTTATTTATTTCATATAATAGTCTGACATATTGTGAATTCAGTGTTGTGTTGGTTTCTACAATTATTGTTCTCACAACAGAGGAGGTGTTTATCATGGAACACTATTTCCGGTTATACAGAGTAGAACGTCACAATGGGCCAAGTTTGCTTCACGTTAAGAACGATACGAGGAGTGATTTAATAAGGAGACACCAAATAACAGAAGAATGTTAGCTGTCTTTGACAAATTCCGTCACACGGGATCAGTTTTATGTCAACGAAAGGGGACAACAGGGCGCCCAAAAACCGTCACCACAAACGAGAATCATGGACGACTTCTCTAACAGTTGTTACAGCTTAATTGTTGCGTCATATAACTGAAAGCGTTTTTAAGACGCAATAACTAAATTTCGATCTTCACAGATTCCATAGCCTCTAATTTCATCTTTTTTCCTCAATTTCTTCAGATATTATATTAATTTTCACAACGTTTGTTACTTTTCAAGCAGCTTATATTTTCAGCCTTTTTTTTTAATATTCAGTTTCCATTAGTACATGGGAAAGCTTTAAATTAAATATTTTGAAGTGAAATTAAAACCTTTTTAGCCCTCCGTATATTTTAGTTTGCGTCGTTCTATTTCAGGGCGTACCTGGTAATTGTATCGTCGATTTTTATAGTTGCAGAGTTCTCGGGCTGTACTTGTGGAGGCGCAGCACCACGGTTAAGGGAAGTTGTCACGCAGTGCAGCGAGTTGGGGTTATTCTGCACCCCAGTTAATGAAAGTACCAAATGTTTCCATTTGTTTCAATTAGGAGCGGAGTCCCTTGTTTCTCGGGACAAAACAAAACCTAAAAATGCATACACACAGTCCCATTTCATTTCTCAGAGAGAGTCTACACGATCCAGATGGCAGTGGTGCCAAATGTTGGCAACCCTGAACACGTTCAAGAAATCTAATCATGTTGCAAGTAAACAGAGGGCCTGTCTTTGCTACAACACAGAGGAACAAAATTAGCGTTGTTTATTTTTATTTATGTACACATCATGAAATGTGCGTCAAAATGTCCTTCCAGAGTAAGAAAAGAAACTGATTACATTTTCTGTAGCGCGGAAACCAAACTTACACAATATTTTTATGTTTATTATTAATATTATTATTTAAAAGTCCCGAGTAGTAGCGTCGTGTATAGCCTAAGGCATCAGGCCGAGGATTCATGTTACAAAATGCCCGATGATTCGAGTCCTGACGAGGAAGACAAATGCTTGCTAAATTTCAGCTAACGCACAGTGTGTAATTTTCGCATTATAGGTAGACAAAAATCAAATTTCGACTTGTTTAGTTAGGCATATTGTTTAACATTTGGAGAATGTTATGAGGGATAGATAGCTTTTATTGTTTTATCAGCGGAAAGCTATTTTTAGAAGGATATAAACTATGAGTTTTTTTAAACACTTCTCGCTCCTGTTCAGTCGTAGACAGAGAGGCTTACTATGTGTGTGAAAAAAGAGCCAATTGTCAGTGATATATTGTGTTGTGAGACATGGAATCTGTTCACACAGATACGTTCTTACTGATGTAACTTCAATTTCAAGTTTGTGAAGTATTTTTCTTCTTACAATAGCGTTTAAATATTACAATTGGAAAAATAAAAAAATATTTGTTTTTAAAATTCTCCAAATATAATGTCACGTTCGGTTACAACAATTATTTTACCATTTAAAAGAGCATCATTTAGAGTGTTGAATCCTTGTTTTAAAGTTTGCGCTTCTTCGCGCATTCATCATTAATTTTTTTTTTCAGTGGTGGGGCAACTCTTCCACGTTTGAGCTTACAAAAAAAATCATGGAATAAAGAAGTTTTTAATCACTTTTTCAGTGATTTAGGCCTATAAAATTATTTACATGATATCGAACATCAAGTTAAAAATACATTTGACACATTTTTATCTAACCTTAAAAAACGCGCCGTGGATCAGAACGCAAATCTAGTATCTGGACAAAGTTAATAACTTCTCTCTTATCTAACAGATTTTTATGAAACTTCATACAGAAGTTACATGTAGAATATATTTTTATGTTTCTATAACAGGAACTGCCACTTTATTGTGGTGCATTTAGACAAAATTAATCACTTCTCTCCTATATAATTTATTTTTATTAAACTTTGTATAATTAGGCCTACAAATATAGATGTTATTAGTGTTCATACACAAAAAATATATTATGCTACCTGTAACTCTTGTACAAAGTTTCATAAAAATTTGTAATGTAGGTCAAGTTAATTTTTTGTAAATGCACACCTATAAAGGGGTAGTTCCTTTTATGTAACCGTAAACATAGTTTGTACACAAAACATATATGCTACCTGTAACTTTCGTACAATGTTTCATAAAAATCAGTTACATAGGATGTAGTTTCACTATTGTGACGTATTGTTCACTGCATTAAGCACCGAACTCTCGAACAAATGACAACGTGTTTATGATATGTGTATTGTTTATAAGATATGTGTGCAATGTCCAACGATACGATCATATTTCACCATATTTCGAATATTTATCTTGGCTCCGGCTCAACGTTCGTAGATCATTATTATTAACTGTATATTGTTCCTGTATTTCTGTCATTTTTACATTTGCTATTGTTCTTATACTGGTTGAGTGTAATAAAAGGCTTTATGGCTTGAACTCTGCTAGTAGAAATAAATAAATAAATAAATAAATACATAAATAAATAAATAGATAGGTAAATAAATAGATGAATAAATAAATAAATACTTAAATAAATGAGTGAGTGAATGAGTAAGTGAATAAGTGAATAAATAAATAAGTAAATAAATAAATAAATACATAAATAAATAAATCAATGAACCAATGAATGAATCAAACAATTAATGAAATAAATAAATAAATAGATAAATAAAGACATAAATAAACAAACAAACAAATAAGCGCGAGACATTTATTTGTACTTTATTATTATTTTAACAGTAGGATATGCGTCAAATCCATCTTTTATAAAGATTTGGTCATCAAGAAAAACTGAACAAGAGCAAAATCAATAACAATATTTATGATGATGATGACGACGACAACGATGATGTTGATGATGATGATGATGATGCTGATTTACCAGCATGTGTCAAGCATAACGTATGCCCTTTCATGTGCCCATCTAAGTCATAATGCAGTACTACAGACTTCGAAAGCCCGTTATAATTATTGCCATGACCTTTAGAGTAGGTCAATTGGAATTTCCGTCATGGGATTAAAACAGTATCAAGTGCAGGTTTGCACACATGACCTTCGATTTAGACAGTCATGTAGACAACATTAACATACACATGAGAGGGAAGGAAACTCAGTTGCACTCTGCAAGTCTATCCCATCACATATGTTTTCTTTAATTTGAGACCATGAAAGAAGAAACATTACTGTCTTATTTCAGCTTAATGAAGGTAATATTTCAGCTTTCTGATCTTTCTAGCATTGTAAATGAAAGGTAATAATTAGTGGAATGATAGTAAAGAAGTCGAAATTTCAATAGAACTCGATAGAAATTTAATTCGTTTCTGCAACGTAAAAAGTTGATAACCTGTCACATCATTTAGCTCTGGATCACACATAATAACATAAGTACAGTAGAGGAAGTGAGACCTCTCCCGTGCCCTTATCATGTCGCACACCCGGTAAAATACTGTCGTATGCCGAAAATCACGTATTACTTTCATAAATTATTTCGAACGCTGTTTTACTAGCTGGAGGTATTAAATTCTAATAATAAAATAGTAAACTGATATACAAAAAAAAAGTAACTTTTTGTCTGCTACTGAGGAAATTTCAAGCGTTCTATACTGTTATTGATGCGCTGATTCCAGATCTGTAATCAGATTTATCATAGCACGTTAGGGTTTTGAGTTATGGGACTGTAACATTAATTCCAAATCTTACTATTCAGTATGTACCTGTACCGTAAAGACAGACATACTGTATAAATTGAGCTTGTTTTTCTTGTTAGGAGGGAGGGAGGGTATATCCCACGCACTACGACCTGAGGTCTATTGTACACCCCTCTATATGAGATGAGTTTCGTGCCCACCGATCCCCTACGCGCACTGACCTAACCACTTGACTCCCTTAACAACCGATCCCTACAGCCATTAGAGTCCATGTACCACTCCTGCTTCGGCAATTCCCCCAAGGCTCCCTTAACGGTCCGAGGCGGAAGTCCTCCCCTGAGAAGGTCTGCCCCGGGTTCCGTTGCAGAAGCTATCCATCATCGCATGAATACAATCCACGGAGGCCGGTCGAGGGAGCCAACAGTTTCGGAGGGCCGCCTGTAGAGCGATTTGAATACCAGAAGAAGTAACGGGATGATGAATGAAAGGATGATAGGGGAGGAAAGGATGATAGGGGAGGAAAGGAAGTGGCGATGATGAGTGGGGTTCCAATCGCCTGATAAAGTTACCTGATATCCATAGGGGTGAGGGAATCGAACCCGGACACGCTGGGTTTGGAGTTAGACTCGCTAACTTCTCAGCCACAACGGTCGACATAAATTGAGCTTAGTTTATATATTCTTTTTAAATTGTTATATTATATAATCTTAAATACATTTATAAGAAGATATACACTTACAATGTGTAGTAAGCACTAAAAGCTCTGTTAAAAGTGCTTGAGATCTTTGCTTTTCCTCTTATGTTGGCATGTGGTTGATCGCTGTAGGAACCAACAGAAAGCACTCATAATGCTTGGACTGTATTGACTCTGGTAGACCTGCCTGGATTCTATCGTTGATACGTCCTGATGGAACCTCTCACCATTTTCGTCACTTACAGTGCCGATACTTGATAGAAAAATGTTAAGGTGTGAATGAAGAAAGTGCATTTTTAAAGATGTGACAACTTAGATTCTGATATGCTCTAAGCATGTTATATACTAGCCAGCATAATTATCAGCTGAATAATTTCTTAAAAACCTAGCTGACATTGGTATAAATGTTATTATTTTAAAATTTTAATGTGATAGAAAAAAGGACTTTAAATCCGTCAAATCTGTAATCAGCACACTCAAATTAGAGTTGGTACGCTTGTTTTTTGTTCAGTAATAAAATCACTGTAGAACAGTGAGCTATTGTCAAAGGTTTTGGTACCTATGTATTTATTAAATATTTTTACAGCAGTAATTTACTAGGGAATAGCATTATCTTCACAAGTCACAATTTTCGAGTTACGACACTGTTTTACTCGGAATGCGATGTGCCTTGGTTGTATCAAAAATGGATATGGAAGGGGAAGATATGTTTTAGTCTGAGATGAACTTCCGTGCCGGCAGATTCGTATAATACTAACCATCTTTCTGATGAGTCATTTTTTCCACTCTCATAGCTCACATGCCAGGTCTCGCCTCCTCATCTATACATTGCCATACACACGGTGTAAACACATTCTATTATATTACATACATAATATTACAAAAATTATTTCACACACATATAAGTGTAAAGGAAATTACTTACTTAAAAATAGCTTTTTACTGAACCAAGAAGCTTCACTGCTGCCCTCACATAGTCCCACCATCGGTCTCTATCCTGAGCACGATTAATACAGACGCTGGTATCATATCTCAGTTCACTCAAATCCATTTTAATATTATCCTCCCACTACGTCTCTGCCTCCCCAAAGGTATTTTCCCCTCAGATCTCGCAGCTAACACTCTATGCGCATTTCTAGATTCACCCATACATGCTACATGCCATGAAGGGTATTAGCTCCCTTAACTGAGCCATTAAGAGCAAAAGTGGTGTAAGTCAAAATTGGGTAATGACGTTAAAAGTAAAAGTTATGTAAAATGCAGCGCAAAGTAGCAATTAATATGTTCCTCGCGCTATCCACTGACTACTAATAGTTTAAATAGTTGAATATTAATTGCTACTTTGCGCTGTATTTTACAGAATGTTTACTTTTACCCTTATTACCCATTTTTGACTTACACCACTTCTGCTCTCAACGGCTCAATTATTAGGCTATGCAAGAAGAAGTTATTGTAATTTTTTGTAGAAAAATTGTGTCCATTTAATTCTGTTAAAAATTAGTGTTTTGATTAAAGAGTGTGTTGGAATTCATAAACATTAACAAGTAATTGTAAAAAGTTTCAATTAAGAAGGTTAATTACAGTAGGTCTTGAAATTATGTTGTGTTTAGAACTTAGCAGTTTCAGATGCAGTCAGCAGTGATAAAACACGGAAAGAAACGAATGTAACATCATAATCAATTCATTTTTCTACAGATTAAGAATGAAAAATCAATGTTTATATACTATACTTCATAGTAAACTACATTAAATGTTTAAATAGACCTACATTTGGTATCATACAATAACCCAACACATTATAAAACACGCATCAGATATTTTTCTAGCTGCATTTTTATATGATTTGGTACCTTCCTTACTACAGTGTAGCTTATTACTCACAAAATAACTCATAAAATCTATGTACACTATTTCCAACGTAATACCACAGTCTAGTATATACAGTCACGAAGCTTGAGTTTATGAGGGTGCTAGAAACAATAGACTGTGCAGGTACTATTTCGTATTGTCTGTAATGAGACGATAGTAGCGATCCTAGTGGTTAGCAACTATCTATGGATGCATATTTACTACGTATTGAGCTTCGTGACTGTACATACTAGACTGTGGTAATAGCATTTAGTAATTTGAACTTTTTTTTACCATCGATACATTTTCTTAGATTAATATGAACAACTTACTATACATTTGCAGTCAATTGCTTCTGCTGGTCCATGACCAACTATGATTAGTAAGCATTAAAAATCAATGAAGTTTCAGTTTCAAACACTATGTATTCTTTTTTTATTTTTTTATTTTTTTTTTCTTAGATTTACGATATTATTCAGAGGTAAAATAATACTTTTAACGATATGAATGGATAGAGAATTTGTTTCTCTATAAAGAATTTTAAAATCGTTTTTTCTGTAATATTTGGATATAACTACATATTTTAACACTGAAATTCACCAGTCAGTGTATACGTACGTACAAATATAGCCCTATACACATACACACCGTTCAGATATACACGTATGCGCCCTTACGATAAACGCAGCATAAATTATATAACGTACTGTACGTTATCTTACACGTCACAAGCATTACATTCACATGAATGGTGATTTCATCAGCCTCGTTTCCGTATGTATACGGCTTCTGAGAACTGGTGAATGCTGGAATATTGCATAAGCTTAGATATTTAAGCGGCATCTCGCTAATACTGGAGTAATTGGTGTCTATTTCAAGAAGTGGTTGGAGGAGTTCTAAATCTCTCGCCTAAGAAGCTTGCATATAATTATTTATATGAGCTGCCTGTACATAATTAGAGCATAATTAAATTAGTTCTCAAGGAATAGGTGTAGTCTCCATATTTGGTGTACTTAATTAAGGTAATGTTGCGGTTTTTAAGTGCGTACACCTCCCGCTTCAACGGATGCATTAGGAAATTAAACTTACTCAAAATTCCCTCCATTATTTACTTACAACTTAATCTGTAGTCGGATCGGCATCTGATGAGAGGGTTTCCCGCTTCACACATCAGAGTATGGTAAGGATATCAGCCCCAATTACTTTGTGCAGAGAAAGAAATTTGCGTATGAACCCCATTTCAGTAAATTGAATGAACGGAGAAAAGAGACCAATATTTGATTACATCATATTATAAAGTAATTAACACATGAATGTTTGCATATTAAATACAGAAGAAAATAGTTAGCTGGGTTATTTTCATTAAATCTGAATGGAGCTTTAACTCACATGATTGATAAGTAATACAAGGTGGCCCAGTCAAACGGAAAGATTTCAAGGCGCAGATAAAGAATGAAAAGTTACTATTATATCAATTTAATGAGTAGAAATGACAAGTATATGAATAACCATTAAGTATGAAAAAGAAAAAAATTATTTCTTAAAAATTACGTGAGCCAAGTGACCTCCATTGAAACGCACACATTCTTCGAGTCTGGCCACGAACTGTTGCATAACCCCTCTCAGCATATTGACAGGTACCGCAGCGACCTCTTCTCGTATACGTTGTTTTAGGGCTGGAATTGTTCAGGTGGATTGCCCCCAAACACCTTCGTTTTGAGGTGTCCTCATAGGAAGAAATCAGATATCGTTAAATCAGGTGACCTAGGCGGCCAAGCGATATCCCCTTTCCGAGAAATGACGCGGCCCGGTAACAAAGCATTCACAGCATCCATCAAAATTCTTGCGGTTTGGCTTGTTGCTCCGTCATGTTAAAACAGTGTGTTGTCATTCACTGAAAAATGGGCGAGTTGTGGTGCAAAAAATTTCTGTATAATTTCAACTTATCGCACTGAATTAAAGGTCACTGAATTTCCGGACTCAATCTCAAAAAAGAATGAGCCGATTATTCCAGTTGATGAAACCGCGCACCATACCGTTACCTTTTGGGCAAGGAGAGGTTTCTCATGACCATTGAACTCAATTAATTGCAGTTTGCAGTAACGATGAGCACCATTTAACAAAACATGGTAGATATAAACAACTTGGTTACTAGGGAACGCGGAGATAGTGACGTCACTGCCTAAGGAATCATAAATTGTAAAGTAAGAGAAGAGACGTTTATATTCATTCTCACCCTCTCCATATGAACAGTATAGGCTACTTCTATCAAATCTTTCCGTTTGACTGGCCCACCTTGCACATATTTTCAAGTTTTCGTCTGAAGAAATATTTCAAAACACAATCGTTTCTGCAATCCTAACGTTTTTTTTGGAGATACTTTACCTCAGTAAGAATTGTTTCATTTGTAGAGCCTCGATTATCTGTTACCCTAGTAACCAATAGGCAGATTATCCGACTTTCTTTCTTTCGGTCTTTTTTTTTTTTTTTTGCTGCAGAAAAAAATATGTACAGTACCTTTCATTAGTACGTATCTTTTTCTAGCGTGTGTTATTACAAGTTTACCCTTACACAGTATTGCTGCCATTAGGAACAGTTATTTGTGGGTGTTTTTCCAACTTGTAGCCTAATATAGTCACTACCTGCTTTCAAAGAAATGACACCAGGTACTTCCGTACAATTTATAGCAAACCTATGCACCATTCAGTTCTTATCCTACTGTTCCAGTGATCGTACTTTGTAACTTGTAAGCAAAATGTCTTCCACGGGTGTAAAAAGACGTTTTTGATTAAGTATCGAAAAAAGTGGAAATAATTCAACTAACTGGGAAAAGGGAAACCTTAATTCATCTTGCATCAAAATACGAGATTGACGTTACAACTGTGCGCGATTTAATAAAATAAGACAAAGTGTGTAAAGTATGTAAATCGAAACACGAGACCTGTTCTATTCTTATCTTTCCGCATACAGCCATCAAAAGGAATTTCCTTGCACTTACAAACCCATCGCTAACAACCAGACTTAAATTAGCGAATTTCTCATCCACTATCTATCATGTTAAAGACAATATCACGGAGGAAATTACGACACTGTATATATTATACACTTAATTTATAAAAATATTTTATGGTATGGATTATCCGATTTTTTCTATTAACCGTTCAGTCCGCCCCCTTCATTACTACGGATAATAGAGCTTCTACTGTACTTTGTACGCAAAAACAAAGAAGAAACTTTTAATTTGTCTTTATTAAAAACTCGTTAGTTTCCTTTCTCGTTTTTTGAAGTACAAAAATAGAGTAGTAGTTAAAATATCCAGTCAGGAAATTGTACGAAAAATTCACCTATATAAGATTCTCACAGAGAATAAATCGTGTTTCCCATACCGTCAATCTATTTGTTTGTCCATCAGCATCATTGTCTTCGTAATCAGTATCTATGAGCATATTGTCGCTTTTACGGAATACTGTTGTAATTAAAAAAAAAAAAAAAAAAACGAAAATTTTCATGTGTTACACCAATTGCCGCTAGGTGGCAGATGCAAATGATGATGTGGGAAAATTAAAACACGGTCTCCTGTACAAAACAGGCTTTTTGGGTTGCAATATTATTCCGGAAAAGCGACTATATTCAATCAGGATTAATTTAAATAAAATAAAACAATTTTAATTACATCTGTTCTGTGCGAATTTTTAAAACACAACAAAAAATTATCCTGAACCATTATTTTTTTTTTTTGAAAATATAAACTGAAAAGCTTCCTGCAAAAATGAGTGAGCTCCATTTTTACAAAGTTGTGAGAAACAACAATAAACATTATAAAAATTCAAATTTTAACTGCTGACAGGCGGATCATAACACTTAGAATACTACAGTTCTAAGAGATCTAGGTCCCATCCTCAAAGAAGTACCAAACAATGCCCAGAACTAGGAGCTGTAATCCGTACCAATATGCTAGAAACATCGGACTCCGTACCACCTCGAAGACTTCAACTCAGTCTATTTTTAACTATTGCAGATGGTGAATGAAATGAGGAAAAGAAGGGAAGTGTTGGTGAAATAAAATAGAAGGATAGTACCTCCATAAATTCCTCTGAAACGCCTGCTTTGTCCAATACAAATTCCATTACGACAAGCCTGGTTATCGATGACTGGATATGATATCAGGATGCTCGGAGTGAAACAAAGATGCGGCTATAGTCACTGTCACGCCAAAAAAAAATTTTCCGCGAAATTATTTTCACAATTACTGGTCCATTTAGGAGACTCCTTAAGAGACTAAATTCAGAGTGTAGGCTACGTACAGTCTTACAAAAAAGATTTGTCGCACAGATACGTTATATGTCCCAGAAATGAGCCAGTGCGCATTATTCGTAAGTTTATGAAAAACGTTAAATGTACGAGTTTTAATTCCCAGCACATGGTGAAAACTTAATAGTTGTCTTTAAAAGTAATTAATAGTTGTACGTTAAATCACGTTGTGTACAAATTTTATGTATCTATCTAACTCAACTACTTCAAAGAAATTTTTCTTTCTTTCCGTTTTATGTCCCTCTCCCTCAATAAATATCGTCAGTATTGTCTAGAAGACATCCTTATAATCTTGATGAAGTGTTTCCAAAACATTTGCTTTCGGATACGATATTCTTTTGCCCGCCAATTCTTGAATTATTTTTATGATGGGCCATTTTGAACATAAGGGACGCAGAAGTTGCTTTGTACATAACGGAATAGGCGTCAGCGTTTTTTTCCTAATGCTAAAATGTAAGAACCGAGGATATCATTCTCTGTGAAGTAACGCATAGACAATGCATTGGATTTCATTTGTCGTAAAAATGAAGTGCATCAATATTCTACACACGCATGCCCTGCACCAACACCGTTTTCTGTGAGTAAATGTGATTTATTTTCAATCTTCCCTTACCTTCAACACAGCTGTCCCCAATCCTCTCCAGGTTTACGACTTCATGCCTCACTTCTCAAGTTGTGCGGTTAAGAAGACATCGAGACCTGTAAAGACACCAGCGAATAACATAATAACAAATGTTTATAAAACAGAGACTCGCAACGAAAACAATATCCAGCGAATTTAACCTTTTCGCCTTTCATATTGACTATTGGCTATGGTTACATGACTCATGAAACATTTGAATATATTTAGAATTTCTAAATTCAATAAGTATTATGTAATCTAAATTAAACATTTCCTGAAGTTCTCCTTCCTTAATTGGCAAGATACCATATACATACTGCAAATACTGAAGAGTGAAGGTAAACCAAGTCTACAGGAGCCAAATTCTTAGGCCCGGCCCGGCCCGGCCCGGCCCGGCACGATTTGAATCAGACCCGAAACCTAATATTAACTTAATTATTATCACCCGAACCCGACCCGAAACCCGAGATTAGCTTAGAAAGACACCATTTTATTTCAGTATGTAGAAACGGAACATATCCGGAAAAAATATCTACCACCCCCGATGCTAAGTCAGAATAGGAGTTCCCTTGCATGTCTTGAATAAAGAATGCGAACAAAAGATTGAATTGCTCCTCTTGAAGGAGAGACAGCTTAGAACATCAGCTGTTGAAGTTTATGATACGAACTGACGAAGGGATAATGGTAACTACTGAATTATACACTTCTATGCCTGTTTGTATGTTACGATATATTACACGAATATAATGTGTCTTGTTTGTGCCATTTTCATATTAATCTGTGTGTTCTTTTGGAGAGTGGTTGGATCTAACCATAGTTTTTTTTTTACATTGGGGAATTTAATTGAAGTGAATTTATTATGGCAGGCAGAGTAACTATTTCATGCCCCCATGTTTTATATTGCTACCAGTGCACTTCATTAGAAACAGGTACCCAGCTTCGAAGCCGTCAGCCCTGTGAACTGGATCTAATCATAGGTGAGGGGGTGAAACCTATAAATTAGTACATAGCATGTACGGTCAAGAGACCCGTGCATTAGATTTAAGAGAAAATTATGATAATATAGTACATCTATATGTATAATATTGCTCAATAAATCCATCTATCTAGCTATCTACACTCTATACCAGAGGTCTTTGGAGCAGATATAAACAACGGAACGAAATGCAAGAGAGCGCGGTTCACACGATACTAAATGTCTGTGTATGAATTTTAAGTGACCGACTACGTTCATATAACGAAAAGTGAAAATTAAAGTAATGTCTCTTTGAACATACCTTCTTGCACCAGTCACTAGTTGTACTGCTGTCGTCTGCTCATACACCGCACAGACTGTAGACGCAATAGAACTCTAATAATGGACACTTCTCTGAATACCGTCTCGTAACCAGGATATGCACGCGCTAGTGTCTACAACGCTCTCAGCTAAGTAATGACTCGTCAACCAATGGGAGCGCAGCGATAATATGAGATGCATCGAGACCATTGTTATGGTCTGCTCCAAAGATAACTGGTATAGAGTGTAGAAAGACACGAAGAAGTACAGAATCAAAACGGTGAGCGTAGAAACAAAATGAGGTATTCAAACATTTTATTTTGCTACTGTCAGCAGATCAGCAGATAAAGCAGAGGCAGGAGCCACAGGTGTCAGGAACAGAGATTATCACTCCAATAGGAGCATGAAAAAGAGTAAGATACCAGTCTCCCAGGTAAAAGATCTAATCAATGAATGCTCTGTGTCTATGACAGTGTAGGGACGAGACAAATGCCATTATGAAATACGAAGTCGAAGTAAACAATAACTTACGACACCGGTAATCTGCTGTTCTGGACGGGTATTGAGTGGATATCTAATCATGCTTACATTAAAATGTTCGTATTACTTTTTAACTGGTACACAATTCGCGAAAACAAAAATGGTTTGTGTTCCTTCGAGGCCCGAGCCCGGCTCGAACTTGACAATTATAAGAGGGCCGGGTCGAGCCTAGGCCCGCAGGCTTGACCCGAGCCCATGCATACCTCTAGCTTCTATATGAACTGTCCAGTGCTAGACTACAACAACGAAACCAAAATTTATATTTTATGCAATTACGCCTACATAAATACGAATTACTGCAATACAATTTAAACGCCTTAGCAAATAACATTATTACATTATTTTATATAGAATTGGCGGTTTTTATCATTGTCGATGATGTAGCAAATACCATGTTATCTACTGCATCCAACATTTACGAGTTGAAACACAGATAAGGGGCGAGAGACTTAAAATTCCGATAATATTGATTAGTTAATCTATTTATTTATTCATTTATCTAATCATTTATTTGGTATTTATTGCTACATAAAATATAAAATATTATTTACGTAACGCACACCCGTCTGAACAAACTTGTGTTGGAAGTGGTTACTTTAAATAACTATTTTTCAGTAAATGAAATAATAATGATTGAACAAATTACAAAATCAATACAATTATTACAAAATAGGGATAATTACGGAAATAAAAATACAGAATCAAATCAAGAACAAAATATAAATTGGAATGAATAAGTAGTATATTGAAATGAAGAAAAAGAAAAAAAATTGAAAAGGGGACTAAATAATTTGTTTAATTTTTTCTTAATTTTGTTAAATTCAAAATAATCCAGTTCAGGATTCATTATCAAAATAGAGTTGTATAACCTTGACCCGTAACACTGGCTATGATTTATGCCAGTGATTATGTAACAATTTTAGGTTCAGCTAAAGGACATGTCAAATTTCTTCTAGTAGGATAAACATGACGTTGTTCCTTATATTTCAGCAGATGATATAATATCTTAATAATGTATATTTAAAAAGGGAACAAATCAAATTTATTTGTAATCAATTGACTTGTTTAAGAAAATTTTAATTATCCGCTTTTGAAGCGATATGAACTGTTACAGTGTAAATTTGATTGCTTCTCCCCATCCGATTATACCATACTGGATGACAGATTGAACCAAACCTAAATGAACTAATCGCAAAATAGGGATGTAAGAGCAAAAAATTACAAAGTTAAATGTTGCTTTACAAAGTCTGTTACATAAAGAAGAAACAAGTTTATCCAACCTAAAATGCTGGTCAATAATAATTCCTATGTACTTCACGTGCGTAGATTCCTTCAGAATAGGACATTTGCAATCATCATTAATTATATAACCATTATTATGAATTATTACATTTAATTCATCACAAGATTTTAATTGTTGTATACCACTTGCGCTTAAGGAAATTTTAATCAAAGTAGTCTTGGAAGCATTTAGTGAAAGGAAATTGCTATAGAGAAATTTTTAATAGCAATTATACCATTAGTTGCATTTTCGTATACACTAGTCCAGAATGAACAGCTAAAATTACTGCAACATGCCAGCAAATTTTCCTAAATCAATTGTTAACAAATCATTCATAAATATTGAAAATAAAATTGCCCCCTAAACAGTACCTTGTGGCACGCCTAATTTTACATTTTGAATATTACTAAATTTATATGAATTTTAGTTACCTGTATTGCTCAAATATGAATTAAATAAATTTAGGACTATTCCATTGATACCCATGTTTTCTAATTTATTTAAATGTGAGTTATGTTTCAACTGTATCGATAGCTTTTCTCAACTCAAGAAAAACAACTAAATATTTATTTCCCTCTCCAACACTTCAGCCATCCTACAAATAACATCAATTATAGCGTTATCTATACACAAATTAGCTCGAAAATCACAGTGATTTTCAGATAACAAATTAAATTTTTCAAGATAAATCATTAACCTCTTTTTAATGCATTTTTTCCCAAAACTTTACAAAGTCTAGGTAACAATGATATTGGTCAATAATTATTCATATTCTTTCTATCACCAGACTTGTGTACGGAACAATTAAAACATTATTTAAACAATTTGGGAATACTCCTTGACTAAAATATCAATTAAAACACAAGCAAGCAGTTCCGATATATTAGTAATTGTCATTAGCAGTGGTCTGTCAGTAATACCGACCATCTATACCAGGAGATACATTATTTTTTCAATTTCTTCTTATTAACTTAATTTCATTTTGGGTTACAGAAAATAATAACATGGAAGAAGAAGGTCCAGAATTTGTATTATTATCATCATCATCATCATCAATATCAAATTTCATTGTATTTATTTTATATGCTATCTTACACGAAACCTTTGTACAGTATAAATAGGTAGATAGATCATAGAATGTCTGTCTGTTCGTCCGTCCGTCCGTCCGTCCATCCATCCATCCATCCATCCATCTAGTATCTATATAGTCTCTACATAAAGAAGTGGACGTCCTTTCCAGCATACTTTTCAGGAATAGAGTAAGGACTTTTTATCTAATCAATCATAAGTAGGTAGCAATTAAAAATACAATAGCAGTTCAGTATCTCTGTCATAAGGCCCTGACGTGTCTGGAAATTTCTTTCACATCTCTCTTCTAAATGGAAAAGGTCGCGATCAGTTGGCATGACAACGTACCATGCCGTGTATGTCAAGTCCAGAAACATGTACATTTATTTAGATGGGCGGAACAAGGTCAGTCGCCAGAAATAGATAAGAAATCAATTAGTTTGGAAGGTCTGCATGCCACCGTATAAAAAGGTAGTGGTAGGAAATAGCCTATGAGATGATGATCCTTGTCTGTCTATTTCATATCCCGCTAGCAATTTCTACATGCATGAACTTTTTTCATCACACTTTGCACGCATATGACAACATTCAAATATACATCAATGCCGTCCAAGCACTTGGAGTAAAATATGTTCCGAGTTAATTTATTAAACTGGACTGTAATACAAACATGTACAACTATACCATAGTATTATCGACTTTGGTTTAAATATGCCATTAGACGAATGTTCTACAACCAGTTTTATTCCACTACTTTGAAGTAGGTCTAACGATTGGATGTCTAACCGTGAAACGAGCGGGCCCGAGTTCAAATTCTGGTTGGGACGAGTTACCTGATTCAGGTTTTCACGAGGTTTTATCTCAACTAGTTGAATTATAATTGCTGCGTAACTTCCGGCGTTGCATTTCCGACTCATTTCAACTCACTTCACAATCATGATTACACTTTCTCTATTTCATCACTATATGTGTCCGATGTAGAGTCGACGCAAGCTGCCAACGAACTTCGACCACATTGTATGATGCCATTAGTTGCTAGTGGTGTGCTACATACCGTAGGCTCTCCGCGCAATAGTTTTACTATTCGTATTTTCAACGATCTTCGATCCTACTTCACTTTTCCATAAGAAAACTATAATTTTTATTTCTTTTCATATGTACAAATCAGTACATTATTATTATTATTATTATTATTATTATTATTATTATTATTATTATTATTATTATTATTACTACGGGCGGCTGTCTATTTTATTGTACAAAGACAGGAAATAAAATACTCCAATATCAGGCTACTTAAATCACTATAAACATAACTCACATCAACATGTGAATGTAAGGGAAAGCTGCAGGATGCCATGACAAATTCTTCGTTGCATCCCTCAAGAGAGAGAGAGACGATCTTTGGGAAGACCACGCAAGAGTCGGAAGGAGACCGTAAAGGGACACTAAGCGCAACACTGAAAGAGGATGATGATGAAGATAATATATTATTATCATCATACGACTTTCAGGTAGCAGTTTCCCTTACATTTCTGCATACGGTACACCATTACACTTGTTTATAATTTAATCATGTCCTAAAATATTTCTCCTATTATCTATATCTTCCCATATCTTTCGATTACCTAAAGTTAAGTCCTATTTCAGTCTATTTTCTTCCTTCATTTCTTCTGCTGGACAGTATTTTCAATTCATCTTTTTTATCTTCCCTCAATCCCATTTCCGAATACTATGTAATATTTGTCTACCTTATTCTTGTTTACGAACATTCTCGGCTACAATCTACTCGTCCATCTCTACTATCATTGTTATCTTTCATTACTGTGATCCCTAATTTTCTGTTTATCTTAAACACTTTTCTCTCTAACTAATATTCACTAATTTTTCTACTTTCTCATCTACATTACCGTACTATCTCAGTTATTGCTCCAATTTTCTACTGTTTATAATACTTCCTTGCTATCATTTGTTCCATTCACCTGTCGCTTTTTCATTTTACTGCATAACTTTTACGGATCACTATCACTACTTGCACTCCCTTTCTACCTCCTCCATTTCCTATATTCTTCCTCTCTCTATTACATGAAACCCTCAATATTATTTACTTACTATTTATAACTGGTATTAGCCTCACTATCTTTATTACTTTTCTTCTCATTGTTTTATTCTACTAATCTTCTTCTTAACACTTCACTACTTCTTCCTCTATCTTATTCTCGGTTCCATTTCAGTTATACTAATTGATCTAATCCTCACATTTTTTGATCGCATCAATACCTTCGACTAGATCAGATTTCTCCTCTAGTTCACTTATTACACCTCACACGTCTTTGTTTGCACTTCTTTGTTTATTTAACTATCTTATACCTCAGTGAACTTTTTTACATATTATTATTATTATTATTATTATTATTATTATTATTATTATTATTATTATTATTATTATCATCATCATCGTCATCTACAAAATTTTGGCTTCTCCAGTCTCAGTTTACAGTAGTGAAGCATGAACATTTAGAAAAATAGACGAAGGACGAATAACACCTGCTGAAATACGATTTAGGTGACGGACAGCGGCATATTTCGTAATACATTCATAGTTAAGAACTTAATGGAAATAGTATATGGATAGAATGAACACTCTTAGATTTCCCAAAATGATCTTATCGTATACACCGAGAGGTAGTACATTACGTGGAAGTCCTAAAAGGAAATGGCTAGAGACCAATACTTGCACGTCGATATTATTATTGTTATTTTTGTTATTATTATTATATTATCTGCTCATGATCAAATAGTATTTTGATTAAATTCAAATAATGTACTTGAAACTTATTCTATACAAAGAACAGGAAAATTCAACTATGAAACTTTGTGAAATACTAGACGGCTTCAATAAAATAAAGGTTTGTAAATGGAAATCTTCATGTTGCATTGAATTTGACGGCAAGAGTTGTCTTTAAATAGATTACAATGGTTAAAGCATGAGGTTAAAACAAGTGATAACTAAGTCTTATTTATAGGCGAATTAGGTAGTAAATTGAGAAGCCAACAATGCCCTCAAAGTACCAATTTTAACAGAATAAGCTCCATAAGTGAAACAGACTAAATATTCTAATCAATAATGCAGATGATGATAGTCCTGGTGATGAATAGCTCGCCACTTTTTCCACAAAACAGCTACATTCTGAAAGATCTACCGAGATGCTAAAGAGAAAACAAATCTTAGATGCTTTAAGAACTGAAGAAAAGTTTCTCAATTTAAAACCTCCTCCTCGAAACTCCCCGATCGTACATTTCACAGTGGAATTGCATTGGATAACCTACAAATTGTTCCCAGTTCTGTTTCGGAAAAACAGAAGTAAGTAATCAGAAAGCTATAATGGAAACTTATCTTATTTTACCTGAAGTGTTATAATTTGTCGTAACTGTGTTTACTTCCAACCGTTTGAGCTAGAGATATGCTGTATATAAATAGCCTCTGTACAAAATTTCATCTCATTTGGTCGAAAATTATACGAGTTATTAACATTTTTGCAAATTTATGTTGTATTTTAGAAAGTCACTAATCATACAAATTTAAGAATTGTCTGAAATTTGCTCCAAATACCTCTCAAACTCCTTGCAACAAAACCTGCTATTTACTTTTTCAGGTTAAACTTCAATAGCTAGAATAAAATATTTTATATTATCAAATATAAATAGAGATAAAATTTGTGCTATCTTGCAGGAAAAAATATTTCTCCCCCAACTCTTGAGTTTTAAGAATAATCCCGACAGAAAGTTTTCTTAAACATCATTTCAGAAGACCTGAAAAAAAGTCATGCACATACAGAGTGTCCATAAAATAACTATTTTCATGAAAACGATATAGTTCATGATATTTGTATACACAAGACGATTGTACACTACAAACTCACTCATTGGTTCCCTTCGAAATGTCGTCCATTGATGTCCCTGCACAATTCCTATTTGGACACGAGCCGACAAACCTCCAACGGATTTCATTGAGCATACCAGAGACAGTCCAAAGACCATCGTGTGGTTGGGAATCACGCAGACAAAGATCTGTGGACCATTTTTACTGGTGTCTGTTACTTGGATATGCTGACAGAGTTTCTGCAGCCACAATTGGAACAAGATGGTAACGTAGACACTGTTCTTTACCAACAAGACGGGGCCTAAACAAGAAAAGTGTCTAATGTTGATAAACTGAAACAAAGAATTCGTGATGCAGTGTCACTAATCACACCACAGTTTCTGCGAAATGCATTCCGTGAAACCGTGTCCAGATGGGAATTGTGCAGGGGCATCAATGGGCGACATGTCGAAAGGAACCAATGAGTGTGTATGAGTGAGTTTGTAGTGTACAATCGTCTTATGAATACAAATATCATAAACTATATCGTTTTCATGAAAATAGTTACTTATTTTATGGACACCCTGTAGTACAAAATTTTGAAAAGAAGCATCAATTTTGGTAATGGAATATGTTAAAAAAAAGCAAATGAAAAAAATTGAATTTAAAAGTTTACCGTGCAACCTCTTAATGATATGGCGGCCAAGACACCTGATAGAAGAACCCTATCTGTATGAAAATTTCTTGACAGGTTCTCTGATCCATGTAGATTATTAATATTAAAAACAAAAATAGATTTTTTTTATAAAAGTGACAAAATTTCACTTTAATATATCCTTAATATATAGTCCAGTGCCTGACCAACTCGAACCTTCTTTTCTCGTATGAGATGGACTCGTCCCATGACTTCATTTGCTTTTTTTATGATAATGTCCTCTTATGATATGGATTCGCTCAATACTTTTATTTTTTTCTTCAATACATGCCGCCTCTGTCTTCTATTACGTAGTCCGACAGCAATAATACTGAGGATACGCTGTTGTACTCGTATTATTGCTGTATGAGATCCCTGTTGCCCGGGTGGCGTGGGTCGTGTAATAAGAACCTAAAAGGGAGAGGTTAAACTAAGGGAAAGAAGAAGAAGAAGAAGAAGAAGAAGAAGAAGAAGAAGAAGATCCCTGTTTCGTATTATAACTTATTTAATATGTTAAATTTTCCATTTGAACTTTCAATAAAGTCGCAATTATGTAAATAATAATACTTATGTATAGTTATCGCTTTCGAACTGTCTTTAGGTATCAGCACAGTCTAGTATATACAGTCATGAAGCTCGAGTTTTGAGGGTGCTAGAAACAATAGACTGTGCCAGTATTATTTCGCATTGTCTGTAATGGAGCGATAGTAGCGATCCTAGTGGTGAGCAACTATCTATGGATGCATATTTACTACGTATTGAGCTTCGTCACTGTATACACTACTAGACTGTGGTATCAGTTTAAGCACTCAGGATTCCCGTAGCTTCTACACCAGTCTTAAGTCAAACTTATGAATGACTTAATTACACAATGTTGCTACATTGATCAAAATTAGAAGTCAATATTTCGGAAGAGTTAAGTATGGTACGCGAATATTGACAAGGCTACTTCCGAGTCAGTTTTGGACATGCAAGGAAGTCGTGGTGTTTCTTGCATAAATTACGGAACGATATGCATACTGAAAATTATATAGGTGACAAAGGACGTGCAAGCGTAAATTTAATTTATCTCTTCTTGCTATCAGTGAATACAGTTGGGTCACTAACCACACCCAGTTAACCATACTTCGTCCTTACATAATAGAGTTTCTGTACTGATTTGTTCGTAGCAAACAAAAATTAACGCTTACATGATTAGAATAAAAACTTCCGTAATGTAGTGGGCATATTGTAAAGTTAAATCTGACAATAGCAATTCACTCTGCGTGTCGGCCTGAAACTAGGCTAATTGCACATGATAGACAGGCCGAGTATTAGAATTACATGGACAAAGCACAGACAGGCCTAAATACAAGCACCTGGTTTATTCAGCCCCATACCACATAAGGATTTCAAGTATTAATGAAAATTAAATGAACTGTAACTGTAATCAAAATATAATTATTACTGAAACTTCCATAAAATGAACAACACATAGGATACTCACATATCTGATATCTAATAACTCAGGCGTCGAAAACAATGTCAGAACTCTTTGTGGCTTCTCGTAACTTTCGACTTTTGTCATAGGAATTGTAAGGATGTTAGTTGTTTTCTCTATCGATGACAAGCATAAAGGTGGAAGATAATGACAATAGTTAAGGAATTGAAATATCTCAATATTTTCTTCGTTTATCATGAAGTCAACTGGATCTTTATGAGATTGTAATCTGCATTCTTCGATCGGTTATTTAACGAAACTTCATTTATTTGAACGATTACCTACAGTATTTTTAATTGAATTGGTCAAAGCTAGATGGATCATGGGTAGAGATGGTAGTTTATAGCAACTTAAAATTACAAATTTCGCACTTTAAAAATCAAATTTAGAATTTTATAGCACTTTTAATCTTAGAATTTAACATTTTGTAGCGTTTTGGGATGTAACATTTTTATATCATTGATGTATTAACATGTGCATTTTCTAGATTGTAAAGTTAAAAGTCTTGATAATAATATGGATAGATAAGTGAAGGAGTAATATAAAATTACAGTGAAATTGTAAACACAAAGAAACAAGCCAAATGATAGGCCCAACAGTCGATTATCCCGACCCATCTTGTTACTCAATCACGATCACAAGCTAGCACATGCAACTTGAGTGAACACTGGACCTAAATAGAGCATATAAACAGCCAATATTATATCACCAGACAATTTAAAATATATATGTGCAAGGTTGGTAGTATTACGTCAGTAATTTTCTGGAGCAGTTTTATTCCAATCCGATCTCATCCTTCAGCTTTGGTCGAAATACGCTTTATTGTCTTCTTTACGTAATCATTTGAAAGGTACAGAAAATGAAACTTTTCCCTCTCTGGTAGGGTAATACCACAGTCTAGTATATATAGTCACGAAGCTTGAGTTTTGAGGGTACTAGGAACAATAGTTGTGCCGGAACTATTTCTTGTTGTCTGTAATGGGGCGACAGTAGCGATCCTAGGGTGGTTAGCAACTACTGTATCTAGGGATGCATATTTCCTACGTTGAGCTTCGTGACTACTGGGTGTTCAGTTCAAAGTGTGTCATGGCTCGGTATATGCCGTCTTATGGCTAGCCGATGAGCCTAGAGAATTCAATCTTCCTACACTTCCGCAGAGGTGTATTACCAATGTGGTCAGAGAAGTTGCCTAGCAAGTACGGCGTTCATTCTCAAGAGTACTTACTGATATGTACGGTATTCCTTCGTACCTGTCGTCTCGCTTCACTTACCTTTCTTCCCACCACAATTTGAACACACGCTCTCGCCATGAAACAATACTAACAATACCATCCCATCGCACCTCCTCATACTCATCCTCTTTCACAATAGCCCTGCCAAGACTCTGGAATTCGTTACCTGCTAGCATCAGGGACTGTCGAAATAAAATTCTATTCAAACGCAAACTTACTAGGCACTTGATCAGTAATTGAGACTCGTTCAGACATGGTTTCTTGTAAATAGTTCTTTTAATCTACCACAAAATATCTCAATATCCGGTAATTCCATCACTATAGAATTTTGTTATTGTAGGTTTAATTTGTAATTTAGTAAATACAAAAATATTCTTTGTTCTTAACTTCTATGATAAAATTTCTAGCTTTCATTAATCAGGTATTCTTGTCGTACTTTAATTTTTATTGTAATTGTAATTGTAAATTTAATATTAATTGTAATCTTATTGTTCATGTTATAGTTGTAATCCCCTGGTAGAGGGGCAGAGAAGGCCTGACGGCCTTATCTCTACCAGGTTAAATAAATAAATACTAATAGTAATGCCGGTAGTGGCAGGAATGTGAACTGTTTGGAAACATGTACTGAGGTGGTTTTTTTTCTGTCGGGATATGGGGAGGAGGGTTAAGACGATTTCTTACGTATTTGTTGACATTAACTTCGACGGTCAACATGTACACGGAGCATTTGATTTGTATTGTGGAATATTGCCGTACGCAACCGATGATAACAAATACCCTACGTACGACTTGACTGCGCAAAACACAGTTCGAAAGAGGTTATGGTAGCACACAGACAGTACAGACCGCCATCTGTTGCTACGACGTTCAAGTTATACCGTACACTTTCTCAAGTTCAGAACGCCTTGATTAATAGGCAACTTCTCTGACATTAAAGCTGCAACTCACAACAGTGACGTCATGACACACTTTGAAATGAACATCCAGTATACTGGGTGTTCAGTTCAAAGAGTCTCATGGCTCGCTGTATGCCGTCATGTGGCTAGCCGATGAGACTAGAGAATTCAATCTTCCTACACTTCCGCAGAGATATATAACCTATGAGGCAGAGAAGTTGCCTAGCAAGTACGGCGTTCATTCTGAAGAGTACGTACCGATACGTACGGTAACGCCGGTAGTAGCAGGAATGTGAACTGTCTGGAAATACGTACTGTCGGGATATGGGGAGAGGGTTAAGACGAATACTTACGTATTTGTTGACATTAACTTCGACGGTCAACATGGACAAGGAGCATTTGATTTGTGTTGTGGAATGTTACCATACGCAACCGATGATAACAAATACCCTGCGTACGACTTGCCGGCGCAAAACACAGTTCGAAAGAGGTTATGGTAGCACACAAACCGTACAGACCGCCATCTGTTGCTACGACGTTCAAGTTATACCGTACACGTTCTCAAGTTCAGATTGAAGAACGCCTTAAATAATAAGCAACTTCTCTAACATATAGGCTGAAACTCGCTTCAAATCGGTGACCCAACAACAGTGACGTCATGACACACTTTGAAATGAACATATATATATATTAGACCGCGGTAATACGTCGTTGAAAGTAAAAAAGCATGTTGTCCCTTAAGGTCTTGTATAACCTCTTCATCTCTTCCGCTGCAGCTAATTAGATTCGGAAATGTCCGAAGCCTACTGATTCCCAGTTATCAAAGGGGTCCTGGATGGATGATATTCGAGTTGACTCCCAGCCATTGAACGGGCCCAGGATAGGTTGTATCAGAGCTGATTCCCATTTTTTCCTTTCCATTTTATACACACTTAAGACTGTTTACTTACAAGGTAACAACTACTTCACACAATTTTTTTTGTAAAGAGGTATGGTTAAAAATGAAAATTTTAAATAATATTTTTAACTAAAAATTTAGAAACCTTCCAACATACCTATGGTTAAACATATGTCGAATATATCTACAAAATATGGGCCTAAAACGTAACAATATTATTGAAAATCTTCACTTAATAATGGGTACGAAATTCCTGCATATGGACTTTTATTCAAAACAGCTAATTGTTCCGTTTATTTCATTCTATTTGTTGTTGAATATAGCCTACTACTCTTTCTTTTATTATATTATTGGTCTTTTCATTACTTCCAAGCTTTACGTAAGTGCTACATTGAATTTATTGTACAACCTCAATGACATGAAAAATGTTCGGACGAGGTAAACAGAATTCCGAATACAACTCATTGTGAAACGTTTCGCAACAAAGTGCGTTTTGTATCTGAACTAAATGTGGACCACATTACTCGTGGAAACTGACAATTTTCTTCTATGAAAGTATTCAGTAAGCAATCAAAGAACTCGTCCAGGAATCAACTCGATTTTTTTAAATTTTGTAGGTTATTTTACGACGCTTTATCAACATCTTAGGTTATTTAGCGTTTGAATGAGATGAAGCTGATAATGCCAGTGAAATGAGTCCAGCACCGAAAGTTACCCAGCATTTGCTCATATTGGGTTGAGGGAAAACCACCGAAAAGCCTCGATCAGGTAACTTTCCACGACCGAGAATCGAACCCAGGTCACCTGGTTTCGCGGCCAGACGCGCTGTTACTCCACAGGTGTGGACCAAATCAACTCGAACCTGATGTAAATATAGATAGGAGAGACAACGGGAATCAACACGACGTCATTCATGCAGCTTTGGAAATCAATATGGACGCAGCTATTTCTTTATTCGATGTCCTGTTCATCACTTTTCTATGGTAGATAATAAATTGTTCTCTAGTCTAGGTGGTCTTCCCAGTTACATCCATCCTTCAGATATACCGTTTATAGTTTTTCTGATAACTGCAGATGTAATCAACTATTAGTTGTACTTACAATACATTAAGCACGGTTTCATTTTTTTATGATCCCATTTTGCTTATCCTTGTGTTCGGAGCATAAATTTACTTTCAAATGATGTAATTCTTCAGAATTCTTGTGTTTTTAGAGTCCATGACTCACTTCCATAGCAAAGAGTTGGTCAAGCTGGGGCTTTTTTAAAGGCACAGTGAGTGTTTTTCTGAACAAGAGACGGTATCATATTATCTACTACTCTTGCATACTTGGTAATTTTTAACTTGTATCAAGTTCACCGTGGTAAGATAAACATTATACCTTATATAATTAAATCCAGTAACTCTTTCCAGAATAATTAATATAATTATACCTATTTACTGTATAATTATTATAATTATATTCTGCTGTTTAAACATGTTTCACTTAGTACCGGTCTCCTTCCTATAAAACGAAACATTTTAGTTTACTGAGTTGATATAATCATATCGATCTTCTCGAACTTTGAAAAGACTTTGTGGAGACTATGCCTCTGTACATATCTCTACAGGTTATCCTCGGATGACGCTAAGAGAGCTAAATCTTCGGTATAGAATATTAGATCTATTGTAATATTTGCATTAAATAGTATATGCACGATGTATTTCCTTCTAATATTCTTCTACACTCGCATTCATATAAATTATTATTAATTAATAGGCGTGAAGGTCATGTTGTACATTTCTAGTAGCAACTTTACATTCTATCTTTTGCTTACCTAATTCAGCTTAAATATGTTCGTTATTGTGTTTATAATGTTTTATAGAATTTAAAACGGGATATTCTCTTTGATCAAAACTTCAAGCATTTTATTTTCCTACCTTTACCAAACGCTTTCTCAAAATCTACAAATTCGACATGGATTTTCAATTTATATTCCCTTTTTTGTAATCTAAAAAGTCATAATACAACAGTCAACGAATCACGAACGTTCTTTTCGGAATTTAAACGAGGTAGATAGATTGGACTTTTCCATTCTCGTAACGAACAGGGAATTCACATCACTTATAAGATTGGCTCTATCTTCGTCGTGATTGAAAAGGGTATGGTACTCGTTGGGAGTCGTTACAGAAATGTATTCAGATCGACTGTCATACAATTGACAGAGCGCACTGTTTCAACGGAATTGGTTATATTTTGTGGATTTATGAAATGAGCAGAAACTAGAGAAGAAAGAAAGATACATTTACTCAATAGAAACCTTTTGGACATGCGACTTATGAAGTAATGATTTTGAAGAATATGTTGTACAATAGAAAATACGAATATATATTTAAAACCAAATTTCCCCTTCTGAAACAAACCCAAAATATAGAAATGTCGTATTATGTACAAGAATAAATTATAGCTAGTATATACAAACAGTCCATGTATTGTGGGTCCCTATCACCCGGCATGGCGCGTCCTCAGGTTGCGGATAGAGGAGACGGCCTCCAGATATGGAGGGTAGCTGCGAATATATTGAATAAGCAGTCGTGGACAGCCGATAAGGGGTGGTCCTCCAGCTTGGGGGTTGGGCGAAGGGCTAACAACCCATCACCGTAAAAAACAGCTTGTTACGTATCCCTATAATAAACCTCGGAATAGGACTGATTCTCTGGCACGACCACAGCAAAGGAATAAGGATTTGAGATTTGGCACTTGGAACGTAACTAGTCTTTATAGAACAGGAGGGGTAACATTAGTAGCAAAAGAACTAGCTAGGTATAGAATAGACTTCGTAGGAGTACAAGAGGTTAGGTTAGATGGGAATGGCATATCACAAATAGGAGATTACTTGTTGTATTATGGGGAAGGAAACAATAATCACCAATTAGGAACAGGATTCTTTGTTCATAAAAGAATAAAATCAGCAGTAAAAAAGGTCGAATTTATCAGTGACAGGTTATCATATTTAGTACTTAAGGGTAGATGGTGCGACATCATAGTTATAAATGCTCACGCCCCTACAGAAGAGAAAGACGACCATATAAAGAATAGCTTCTATGAGGAATTGGAACATACTTTTGATCAGTTCCCTAGATATCACATGAAAATTTTATTGGGGGATTTCAATGCTAAAGTAGGACGGGAGGATATTTTTAGACCAACTATTGGAAAAGAGAGCCTACACGCAATTAGTAGTGACAATGGAGTTAGATTAGTCCACTTTGCCACATCGAAAAATTTAATTGTCAAAAGTACAACATTCCCCCATAAGGATATACATAAATATACTTGGACTTCTCCAGATGGATTGACACACAACCAAATAGATCACATCTTGATAGATAAACGGAGACATACTAGTATAGCAGATATTCGAACTTTCAGGGGTGCAGACTGTAATTCTGACCATTATTTGGTGATTGGAGAATTAAGAGAAAGATTATCAGTAGCCAAGCGAGTAGAGCAACAAGTTAATATTACTAAATTCAATATTTTGAAATTAAAGGACGAGGAAGCTAAGCAAAATTATCAGGTCGAAATTTCGAATAGGTTTGCCACTTTAGAAAGTTCCGACGAAGTTGAGAAAGAATTAGATGTTAATAGCGTGTGGGAAAATATCAGAGATAGTATCAAAATTGCAGCTGAGCAGAGCATAGGTTATTATGAAACTAAGAAAAAGAAACCGTGGTTTGATGAAGATTGTTGCATGGTAGTAGAAAGAAGGAAACAGGCAAAATTGAAATTCTTACAGGATCCAGTTGAGGAGAAGAGAGATAATTATTTCAATGAAAGACGGGAAGCAAGTCGTACACTTAGGAATAAAAAGAGAGGTTACTTGAAGGAAAAACTGAATGAGGTAGAAACAAATAGTAAGAATAAAAACATTCGAGATTTATATAAGGGTATAAAGGAATTTAAGAACGGATATCAGCCAAGGGTAAACGTGATCAAGGATGAGAATGGTGACTTGCTTGCAGACTCTCCATCAATCCTAAACAGATGGAAAAACTATTTTGCGCAACTACTAAATGTACATAGGCCAAATAGAAATGATCGGGACGAAATTGAAATACAAACTGCTGAGCCATTTATACCCGAACCCACGCTTTCAGAAGTCGAAATTGCGATAGAAAATCTGAAAAAGTACAAGTCTCCAGGTCTCGATCAAATTCCAGCATAATTAATACAAGAGGGTGGGAGTGCATTATATAGCGAAATTTATAAACTTGTACTTGCTATTTGGGAAAAGGAAATTGTACCAGAACAATGGAAGGAGTCCATAATTGTACCTATTTTTAAAAAGGGGGACAAAACCAACTGTGATAACTTTCGAGGAATATCACTTTTGTTGAAGTCGTACAAAATTTTGTCCAATATTCTTTTGAGAAGGTTAACTCCGTACGTAGATGAAATTATTGGGGATCATCAGTGCGGTTTTCGGCGTAATAGATCGACTATTGATCAGATTTTTTGTATTCGACAGATAATGGAGAAAAAATGGGAGTATAAGGGTACAGTACATCAGTTATTCATAGATTTCAAAAAGGCTTATGACTCGGTTAAGAGGGAAGTATTATATGATATTCTTATTGAATTTGGTATTCCCAAGAAACTAGTTCGATTAATTAAAATGTGTCTCAGTGAAACATACAGCAGAGTCCGTATAGGTCAGTTTCTATCCGATGCTTTTCCAATTCACTGCGGGCTAAAGCAGGGAGATGCACTATCACCTTTACTTTTTAACTTCGCTCTAGAATATGCCATTAGGAAAGTTCAGGATAACAGGCAGGGTTTGGAATTGAACGGGTTACATCAGCTTCTTGTCTATGCGGATGACATGAATATGTTAGGAGAAAATACAGAAACGATTAGGGAAAACACGGAAATTTTACTTGAAGCAAGTAGAGCGATCGGTTTGGAAGTAAATCCCGAAAAGACAAAGTATATGATTATTTCTCGTGACCAGAATATTGTACGAAATGGAAATATAAAAATTGGAGAAACAGTAACAAATATAAATGACACTCGGGAGGAAATTAAACGCAGAATAAATATGGGAAATGCGTGTTATTTATTCGGTTGAGAAGCTCTTATCATCCAGTCTGCTGTCGAAAAATCTGAAAGTTAGAATTTATAAAAGAGTTATATTACCGTTTCTTCTGTATGTTGTGAAACTTGGACTCTCACTCTGAGAGAGGATGAAGTTACAGGAAAAATGGAGAAAGTTACACAACACAGAACTGCACGCATTGTATTCTTCACCTGACATAATTAGGAACATTAAATCCAGACGTTTGAGATGGGCAGGGCATGTAGCATGTATGGGCGAATCCAAATGGGAGACCGGAGGGAAAAATACCTTTAGGGAGGCCGAGACGTAGATGGGAGGATAATATTAAAATGGATTTGAGGGAGGTGGGGTATGATGATAGAGACTGGATTAATCTTGCACAGGATAGGGACCGCTGGCGGGCTTATGTGAGGGCGGCAATGAACCTTCGGTTTCCTTAAAAGCCATTTGTAAGTAAGTAATATACAAACAGTTTGGAAGCTGTGAAATACAACACGAAATTGATTGCATGAGACCAGTTTCAAACCACGTCTTAATTCCATGCAAAGTATCGAGTTAATGTGAAAACTGCCAAAGATTTCGAAAATGTAATACCGGTACGCCTTGTATAGTGACCACTTCACTGACAACGCTCGTTCTATGGGTTGCGTCTTCAGCAAGGCATTATATGCGTGTAAAATGCAATTTGTCTGTATGAGATTGCCACTTCCACCACTAATACGTTGGTTATAATTCAATTACTTCATTGCATCGTGAAAGCATTTTAAACTCCTAATATGAGCAAAGTAATGGACCATGTATTAGATTTTCAGTAAATTATATCCGTAAACAAATTAAAGATCATAAGGTGATACTAACGATGTCCACAAAACTTGTCATTATTTTTAATTGTTAACTACGTAAATAATAAGATAGAGGAATGAGATATTTTTAACTGGATCGCTTAAGGGAGGCGATGGGTGAAATGACTATTTTCTACATTTTTCAACCTACGTCCTTGATTTTTTGTACAGACAATAACTGTATGATAAATAACTAAATGGTGAAGTTTTATTTCTGTGCGTCACTTAATTTCAGTGAGTTATTAAGAAAAATATTTCAAAATGAAATGTGTCATTGAATTTTTCAGTAAAATGTTCGAAAATTTTTTGCATATTTAGAAAACCATTAGGCATTAGTTTTATTACATTTTTACTGCAAAAGGGGAAAACATTGCATATCTAAAAATAAAAAAATGTCATTGCTACTATAAATATTTCATTTTTTATTTCAAAAAGTATTAATTTAATCATAAAACTTATGCTCTATTCTGTTAATTACAGTCTATAGAACATGCAGTAAAAAATTTCATGTTCCTAGCATAAAAATTGTAAGACTCATTGCACTTCGAACCTCAGTGCTAAGGATGTTATCAACTTTTAAAGCAGGAAGCCTCGACCGGATTTGAACCCACGAACTTCAAATTCAAAGTTTGGTAAAGTAACCACAAAACAATCTGAGACATATTTTTCATAAAACGGACACTAGACGTAAGAACTAGAACACATCTAGCAGTATGTACACATTGGAAATCCACTCATTTGAAAATGGAAATCAATAACTGTACGGTACATTATGAGTGAAGCGACTAGATTCTCACTACATTTTTCAGGAAATGGAACGTCGAAGTTATTCTAATGTGTGGCCATATCTGGTACATCCACCCTAATCGGCTTCGGTTGTGGTGCAACTGCAACTCAAGAATATCCGGCCTAACATATTAGTTTGGGAGGGATTAGAGCAACTTAATTAAATTGGGACGCATTTATATGTGATTCCGAAGTTAGCACCCAACCATGCTATCAGTTTGAATATTATTGCGCGCATTTGCATAAGACCGCCTTCCATCATGCCAACGTTGCATTGTACTCAGCTTGAGGAAATGGAACGCGGTATATATGTCATATTTAAGGCAGTAACAAGGGTCCGTGTGAATATTAAACCCTAAGAACAGTTAACTCAATTCCGAACGGACTCGAGGTGCGTACAGTTACAACAGAATCACTGTGGCTCTACCCAAATGTTTGCATTTCGGTATTGTTACATCGCTTTAATATGAACGATTTCCTAGCGTTAAAACCAGCACATTACTCGCTCCATTGGCATGCCGTTAGCCATATCAGTATAGCGTCCACTTTTCATGCTCAACACTACAGTTCAAATCCTGGCGTCTGAATTGGCATTTATTATAGATAAGAATGGATTGAGTTGGGATTTCTTTACTTTTAAATCTTGTATGTTATTGAGCAGATATCTAGGACCGAATTAATAGACATCACTTACAAATAAGGGGAAACCTTAAGCAATAAGGAATTGCTCATAATAAGCAACGTAGCAATATCCTGTATATTATGATCTCACTTTCGGGATCTTATAGTTTACTGCTTCTTACTTATTCCTAGAATTATTATTTAATGCTTTATAAATAATCTTATTTAAAGTATTTTTTTATAATTTCTTTGCTTCATGAATTAATTTATTACTCAAGAAATTATTTCAAAATGCCAAGAAGAAAAGAATTTAGCGACCAGGAGTGACAGCATCTCCAAGAATTGGTTTTAAAATTTACGCATTGTAAGAAATACAAAAAAAAAAAAAAAAATCTGATGGTGTTTCTCAGCAAAGAAAGAAAACTTTATGGGAAGAAATTGTAGTGGAATTCAATCTAAATAAATGTCGAGGTAAATAGTACAACCTGAATTTTCCACTTACTCTTGTTATAAAATTCATAAAATTCAATCAAATACTTTTTTTAGGTTTACAATAATCATATTTGTTCTTCATATAGATATTTAAAAAAATGTAACTGTTTGGTAAAGATGTGGGCAACTGAAACTTGACGTAGGTTTTATGTAACATGTGACAAGTTCATAAACTTTTGATATAATCCGACACACGCTTGGTTGACACACATGATATAAATTTAAAAAAATGTTTCCATACTGTAACTTATTTATAAAACTGAAATATTTAAGCAAAATAATAATAGTAATAATAATAATAATAATAATTATTATTATTATTATTATTATTATTATTATTTATTGATATTTATGTGCTGGACAACAGCCTTAGGCCAATAAAAGTCCAGCAGAGTGATACAATTAATACAATAAAATGAACAGCTATGGTACAAATTAAATAATTGAGATAACAACAAAATGAAGAACATAGATTACAATAATTACTTTACAAGGATTAATACTGTAATATTTTATGGAAAGGAGTTGATTCTAACAAAAGTATTACCAATTTGTGTATAAGGATTATGCAAATAATATTAGCAAAAACATTACAATGTTCGAATACTTCTATACATTGAATGGATCGAAATCGACTACATGTAAGCTAGCATTTTTAATACATCTGGAGACCGGTGAGAAAGATTTAGAGTTTGTAATAGAGAAGAGTTTGTAACGTCTCATATCCTTCATAGGAATACGAAGGCTAACACTGTTTAAGAAAGATTGACAATTAATGTCATCTTTAAGTACCTTACATAAGAATAAGTAATTGAGATCATGACGTCTAGAATACAAGCTTCGACATTTGAAGTGCTCGCATCTATTATCATAGTTATACCCGGAGTTATTAGGCACAACTCTGTACCAACATAATGAAATAAATTGAATATTTTCAAGTTTTGCCGAATCAGTAGGCCTACTAGTAATAATAGTTATAATTTTCCATCAAGAAATCATGTCAAAAACAGTACAAGTTAATTACGATATCAGTGGAATCCTTAAGTGAACGAAGGAACTCATTGAATTGAATACTTATGTTCTAACAGAAGGAAATATGAAATAAAAACCAGCATTTAAGGGGCACATATGTATAATTGCTGTTTATGAATTCGGCTCCTAGAGTCAAATAAATTAGAGATAAGTTGATAACAAAAAGTACTTTAAAATATGAGTTCGAGAAGTCATTAGATTATCTGGCATTCGTCTTGCATAACTGCAACAAGTTTTGAACTTATAGGAACTAGATGCTGAGGAAAGAGTTCTTGGTAGAGTTGAAGAGCTGCTCACGAAACCACTTTGTCTTTCTGTAAAACTGATTATGACAAAGTTCAGGAACAGGAAATCTACCAATATCTTCCATACCTGCCATTCAGTTATTTAGCCTCATTCACTTATATCAGCTATTTAATGCCGCCTATCCTATTGGTTATTGGTTTATGTTCAATGACCGCGCTTAGATGTGTTTTCAATTCTACACTGTTATGTACCTTTAGGAAATGACTTGCAAAAACGTTTAAAAAATGAATTGGCTATCTTTACTTGAAGTTTTCAGCTGTTTTAGGCATTTAACAATTCCATAAAGATCTCCCACATATTAGTTAACGCTCTGTACAAATATGACAAAAACTTTATACTGAGAGTAGTATAAATCAGCAAAATAAAGTAGAGTAAGAACATAAATCAACAGTGAGAAAATGAATAATGTACAGTACGTGTAAGTGCACAGAGTGCAGACATACGCAATGGAGCTACAACCAAGCATATCTGCCAGCCTGGGATTAGAGACATCAGGCAGAATTATAGTTCTCAATTCTGTTTGAATCCACGAATTTTGCATCTAACTACATGGTAACTAATCAAACCAACTACGATGACTCTCAGTTTTCACTGAAAATATTTAATTATTCCTAAGAATGCTAAGCTTTTAATATTCTTTTAAGTCACAAAGTCATGGAAGGTAATTCACTCTTTCACTAAACTACTCAACTATTACTCAGTGACCTGAAGTAAAGATTTAATTGAAATTTGTGACTCGTATTTCAGTTGTTTTATTCGTAGAGACATGCCGCGATATCTTTGTATGTAGTTACCATGGTTACTGTGACATGTATAAAGATTAATTGTTTCGGATTAATAATAGACCTTAAGATTAATAGTCCAGACGTATAAATGTGTAACAAGAGCTAATTCTAAAAATAAATCGTTTGTGGCACGAGGTGAAACATACACGATACCCAACATTAGATATCAAATAACGTCACGAAAGAACCAAATAGCGTGATTTGAGGGTCTCGTTAACTAACGCATTTATATTCCAGCGTGTTTGCTTGTGAATTAATTAATACGTAAAAAGGGTGAAGTGGGGAAATTGCGTATTCGTCATAATTTTGCTTTGAAGCTTTATAACCTAGGAGGCTCAGAAGTTGGTATGCTTGATTAGGGACTATGGAAGTACGGGTTCATTTCCGAGCTGGAACAAGCAATATTTCAGCCTGTTCGGAATCCGAAAATAACAATTAAAGCCACAAAATATATTATGAAAGAAGTTTATAATGGTTAAGTTATACTTAATGGCGCTAGTCAATGATTAGGGGACGAGGGACACGAGTTTCCTAATTTTGACGAGTTCAATAACAGCTATATAACATTATAAAAGTATTTCATGCGTTATTCTATATACGACAATATTATAAAAGAATTCATAAAGAAATAACATCAAATTTCCAATAATGGAAAGTTTGATATTAAGTTCTATGAAGAAGGAAATTGCTATGAAAACAATGATGTATTAAATACAATGGCGAACAAAAATTTTTGAAACATTGAACTTTACTTTGTATTTAATATGTAATCAATGTGTTTTAAATGGTTATTGATTTAATTATACGATTATAAACGTAACATAAACTGAAAACAAAAATGATTATGACTTCATACCACCAACAAAGTACCAACAATAACATCACAATCTAAATTTGAACTAGAGATGAGAACGATATACCGGTTTTAGGAAATACCGATATTTTCATTTCGATATGTCGATATATCGGTATTGAAATTTTGATTCACTATATCGTATAGCCTAATATGTCAGTTTTCTAAAAAATTATCGTTTTTTTCGGAGTAATCATTATCATTATCAGCATTAACAAAGTACATACTAGACAATTAGATAATTCCCTGAGAGAAGGCGCTAATGAAGGTGGACAGTTTCATAAATGTGCAACCTTGAAATATCGAATCCAGTCAATACCTTGCTCTGATTGGCTGGAATTTAAACTCAAACTATTTAACATGAAGTACCAAATTTAAAATGCAACGTGTGCAAACACTGCGAACGTGAAACTGAGACAGGAGATTTATCTACTAGGCCTACTGTTTTAGTGTTAAGTTAATGTTCCCCAAGGCAGGAGCAACTGCCACTCTGAAAAGGAACCGTCTGACTTCAAAACTTTTATTTCTGTATTCTGAAATGGAAAAAGGCTAACAACCCATCACCGTAAAAAACAGCATGTTACGAAACCTCAAAATAAGCCTCGGAATGGGACTGATTCTCTGGCACGATCACACCAAAGGAATAAGGTTATGAAATTTAGTACTTGGAACGTTACAAGTCTAAAGTTACACAACACAGAACTGCACGCATTGTATTCTTCACCTGACATAATTAGGGAAATTAAATCCAGACGTTTGAGATGGGCAGGGCGTGTTGCGAATCCAGAAATCTATATAGAGTTTTAGTTGGGAAGCCGGAGGGAAAAAGACGTTTGGGGAGGCCGAGACGTAGATGGGAAGATCATATTAAAATGGATTTGAGGGAGGTTGGATATGATGGTAGAGACTGAATTAATCTTGCTTCGGATAGGGACCAATGGCGAGCTTATGTGAGGGCGGCAATGAACCTCCGGTTTCCTTAAAAGCCATAAGTAAGTAAGTATGTATGTATGTATGTATGTATGTATGTATGTATGTATGTATGTATGTATGTATGTATGTATGTATGTATGTATGTATGTATGTATGTATGTATGTATGTATGTTCTGAAATGGAAAGAGAAACAAGGATTTAATACCGGTATGACATTATTGTGGCTATGATTTCTGCAAAACCAGCATTCTCCAAACTTTATTATTTTCTGCCTTCCTCTTAGTCTCCGCATATCATATGGTGTTAATTTCAATGCTAATAGGGAATATAAAAATGTAAAGAAGTTTAATGAAATAAAATATGTACACCTGAAAATGTAATTACTTTAGTATCTATTATTTGCTTACGGAATAGCGATATGCCGATAATCGTTTCAATATATCGATATATTTTCTGCAATATATATCGATTATCGAAATTAGGTTTGCGGTATATATTGCAATATCAATATATCGGTATTTAAATTATTTCCTTCATCCCTAATTTGAACAAAATATTGCTTATGCAGAGTGTAACAACAATGGGCATTATTGTTGGTAATTGTTGGTGTTATGAAGTCATATTCATTTTCTTTTTTGTATAGAAGATTATAATCTTATTAACCACTATTTAAAACGTATTGTGACCCGTTAAATATATTTACAAAGTAAAATTCAAGTGTCCCAACTTTTTTGTTTGCCAGTGTATTATACCATGATAAATCGTTTAACTATATTAACTTTATGGTACAAATAATGGCGTTTTATTAGAAGTCATGATATTTTAGTTGGCATCGTAAATAATATTTTATGGCACTGGTATAATGATGTGGCATATTATGTACAATTTTCACTATAACAATAAAGACGGTTTATAATGCTGGAGTACAAAAACTTATGTTACGTATCCCTTTCTTATATCGTTCGAGTTCTAAAAGTATGCTGTGTTGTGTCTCCACGACGACATATTTTGAAAGCTATTGTATCATATTTCTTGGTCATATTTGGTGCTCGTACAACATATGAGATAAAAACACTTTTCTTCTATAGGTAGTTCGTGTTTTGGGAGTATCACGTTAAATTTTTTTTAGTTGGTTATTTAATGACGCTGTATCAACTACGAGGTTATTTTTAGCGTCGATGAGATTGGTGACAGCGAGATGGTATTTGGCGAGATGAGGCCGAGGATTCGCCATAGATTACCTGGCATTAACCTTACGGTTGGGGAAAACCTCGGAAAAAACCCAACCAGGTAATCATCCCAAGCGGGGATCGAACCCGCGCCCGAGCGCAACTTCAGACCGGCAGGCAAGCGCCTCAACCGACTGAGCCACGCCGGTGGCCTCACGTTATATAATTCGTTAAAACATTAATAGCATATGGAGCGAATACTGTGCTTAACGACACTATTGCAATTACGTATTATCTAAAGTCGATTAAATTTGTGCTAGCGATCGATTGGCTGTGAGGTTACCAGACATTCGTCTTACAGTTATATGGGAATGATTTCATATTTATATTTAATTGAATTTGTCTTCAATTTTTATAAAGGGGTTTCGTCTTGTTTTAACATTTGCCGCTATCTTCCTCCATAATTCTTACTGCATTTAAAATTTTAACGAATTTGTATCTCGGAATAAATGTGTCTACTAGTAACGTAACTCCATTACTCAATTATAATCATCATCATTATTATTAAGCAATTGCAATTAATGGCCTCCTATTGCTTCTAATAATAATAATAATAATAATAATAATAATAATAATAATAATAATAATAATCGTTGTACTTATTCAACCCATTCTGTACATCCTTTGTTGATTTGTGTCAATTTTTATTACAAAGCCACTAAGGAATCTCGCGACACAGGTCCATTACTCTCGATTGATCTTTCCTGTTCTCTTTTACCCTTCAAGTGATACATTTCACTAATTTGGTTTTTGCTTGACATTCGGTCCATATGTTGTAGCCAGTTCTTTAGAGAAAGTGTTCCAGCTTCAAATCGCTGGTTGTTTTATTTATTTTGTCGGGATTATTTTTAATTCTCCCATTATTTGTGTTGTAGTTTTATTGGGATCATTTCATCTCTCTTTGTATAGGCACAATCCTACCAGTATTTCCTCTAATCCGCCATTTCTCTATAGGGATAAAAATTTTAATCCATCATGAATTTGTTTATTCTTTCTGTCAGCTAATCTATATCCAGGGGAAGCTCTTTAGAAACTGAATCTGTACCACGTACTCTTTAACAATAAATTTCTTACTCTATGTGCAACTTTTTCAGTAAAATATTAGAGTAGGAATAGCTAAAACTTCCTTTCTCATTGATTTAGAAAGGCCTTACCCTAATATTCATTTACATTAAATGCGATAGCAAATAGTCCAGCCACAAATCGATCAAAATATGTTATGAAACTCTTACTCACATTGATATAATTTCGCCCTCAAAATCAATAAATATCGCTCGAAAAACATGTATTGGTATTGTAAATGTATCCGTTAGCCTGGCTCCGCTATTCAGGGCAGGGAAATGTTAAGAGGATGCTGAAATTTATTTCTATTTCGCCTCATTAGAAACCCGTTACCGTGCTAAAAGGAAGCCAAGCTTTTATTAATTCCCCTCTCCATTGTGTTAACGCCTCGCCGAGATAAATAGACATTAATTAAAAGCACAAACTTTATTACCGCAATTATTCTTTCGTCTTGCGGGAAAATTCACACAAAAGTTTCAAGCCTTTATTGTAATATTCAGGTGAAAGAAGGGGCGAAGCGCCTGTGCAGCTCGGTCAGAACACCACATTATCGCAAGTAACAAGCTTCTGTATGCGATATCTCTCGTGGGTTCATTTGTTACCTTTCTGGCTGAGATGAGGAACAAAAGAACGGCGATTCCTTTCTCAGTTCACAAATCGGAGTAGTTGCTGCATTGGTGGCTGCTGCTAGGTGAAACAAGAAATAAGAGAATGGCTATTCATTTATAATAATAAGTCACGAGAGCACCTATTGTTCCCAGGTGAAGCAGGCAACAAAAAAATGGCGATTCGGTTCGAAGCATGCCTATACAAAATGACTTGGCACCTGTATTGGCGCCATTTCTAGGTGATGTGAAAAATAAAAGAATGTTGAACTGATGATTCAGTTTCAAAGCATATTTTGGAGGTCACCTACTGTTCTTAGGTGAGACAAAAAAACAAAATAACAATGTTTTAGTTGTAAGTTTATAAATGTGACCGGCACTTGTATTTGTTACCGCGCGCTGTTAAGGGGGGACAAGAGTCAAGAGGAAGGTGATTTATTCTTAATTCACACTTAAGACGATACCTATCGTTCATAGATGAGGCGGCAAACAAAATAACGGCAATTCAGTTCTCTTCAACAAGTCTTGAAAACACCTATAGGCTAACGTTCCTGAGTGAAGCAGAAAACCAGAATGTGAATCAAGCTTCTTCTTGAGGAGGGGGGAAATGTCTAGCCAGTTTCTCCTCACCTATGAGCGTATTTCGAATCTCAGCGCTGAGCAATCTGATGGCATCACGGTGTTCCGAATTTCACATATGGAGTCACTGATGCTCCACCGGTGTCGCACTGGTTCCATCAGCTTGCAGAGGCGGTGGCAGTCTCCATCAGTCGCCATCAGTGAATCTTATTGGTTCTTGTATAGGGCGGGAATTAGCAGACGAATGACATCGTGCACTGTTGTGTCATGGCGGTTTGTTCTGCTTTAGTTCTGCTCTATTGTTTGTAATGAGCACAACGTAAAAACAATATGTTAATGGCTTATGAGTGAACATGTCAACGGACCAGTTATTACTACTGGTTCAAGAAATAAATTGTTTATGCTCTCTTTTCTTTGAACGAGATGGCAGGACGGAAATTTCGCAAAATTTTGCTAGCGTAGCACAGACAACAACTTATACAGTCGCCATGACAGCCATCGATCCTTCCAGCAGTTTTGTTTCTATTTCGCTGCAGCGTGACGTCATTGTTGTCCACCTGTCCGGTGAGATTCGGAATTGAACATTTTCTCAGTTGCATAAATAAAAGACCACACTGAACTCAGTAACTTAATCAGGCAAATAATTTATAGTTTTAAGATATATATTTCTAAATTTATGAACAATAAATCAAAGAGAATAGTTACAATTAAGAAAGTGAATTGTCTTAAACAATTAAATTCTTTGCATGAGATGATGGCCTGGAAGTTTTCTGTCTATGAGGTAGTGGTATGTATGTAGCAGAGTAAAGGCCATCTTTTATCCGATCAGTTGCAAATCGCTTTGCTGGAAAATCTTCTAAGGTTGGTCCATTCATTGTTATAAACAACAGAGATGATATTATCTGAATATTCGTTATAATTCTCAGCTTGGTCAGTGTATTATTCATTGTACTGAATCTTTTTTACACACTGCAGAACACACAAGCACTACTTTAATTCTGCGGAACAGCTCCTTAAAATTATCACATACGTAATCCCTTTTTCAGTATTCCTTAATAGTTTCTGAAATAGTAGAATCTTCATGATTTCTATCGCAGACTTTTACTGAATTGCAAAATGAGTCAATACTATCATCACCAAACAGAACAAGTTCACTGAATTGTTACATATATCAATTTATTAATGCTTTTATTTTCAATCTTTAGCCTATGGCTTGACCTATTAAACAAAATTAAGTTACATATCAGTTTTGTATATTTACATTTGTACTGCGAGCGTCGTTAAATAAACCATAATTTAAAATGTTTACATTTCTACGAACGTTTTCACCCTCCCAAGGGGCATCATCAGGTAAAACAACATTAAAATATAATTGTATTTAAAACCAAAAACATAAAAATGTGTAAGACTGTTTTTCATGACACATAACATATGAAGAAAATCTCATATTATAGTGTGCACAAATGAGCATGTTAAAATGGACTAGAACGAATTAAAACATACTTATCATAAAGATTCATTATTAACATGCCTGAATGGTTGTAGGCTATCTTGTATGCTATGTACGATATCAAGAAAATGCATTAATTAATGCTTAATATACTTTACGTACAAAGATACACATTATTGCTAAATAATACTAATTGGTTGCATATTTGTTAATATTTTGATGTATTTCAATTTAATTTAGAAATCTTCTCACTATTTGTGAGCTGCCACAAGGGACAAAAAGTACTTAACCATATAAATGTTTACAAGTTCATTGAAACATTGATTTTCTTTTGACAATGAAACTCCACAAATACATAGCTGCAAATACATTTTGAGATTAGTTATAGATTTAGTATTATTTAGCAACAACGTATATCTTTGTACGTAAAGTATATTAAGCATTTTATTAATGCATTTTACTAGTGTCGTACACAGCACACAAGATACAGTCATTCAGGCATGTTAATAATGAATCTTCACGATATGTTTTAATTTGTCCTAGTCCATTATAACATGTTCATTTGTGCACACCATATTATCAGATTTTCTTCATATGTTATGTTCCATGAAAAACAGTCTTACACATTTTTATATATTTGATTTTAGATACATGATATTTTAACATTATTTTACCTGATTATGCCTCTTGGGAGGGTGAAAACGTTCGTAGAAATATAAATATACAAAACAGTGATATGTAACTTGGTTTTGTTTAATGGGTTAAGCCATAAAGATTGAAAATAAAAGCATTAATATATAGATATATATAACAATAAGAACGGCTTATCTGATTATCAAAAATGAATTGTAAATAAAGTTCACTGAAGTTTATACGCCAGAGTCTTTGGTTTAACAGTTCACAGTTTTTAAAGTACCACAGATTGAGGTTCTGGCTGATATGTAACTCTATCAAGCAGTACATTGAAGGTACAGTACAAAGGAGGAGAGTTCGACCGGCGCTGAGGATTGGATCCCGACATAGCTCAGATGGTAAGAGCACTAAGCGCGCCGAGCTCAAGGTCCTGGATTCGATTCTTGGTGCCAGAACGAATTTTTCTTCATTACTAAGTATCTACATGATGACTACATAACGTCATTGATTACACAGTATTGAATAGAGGACGGCGAAGTCCTTAATAATATATACTAATGTTAACAGTAATCTAAACTGTTGTTGAAATGGCCATAAAGTCATTATAATATGCGCTCCTGCATATATGACATATGTCTAAAATGCAGGTAGTAGACCATTGGCGATACAAAGGAGGGGAGTTCGGCCGGCGCTGTGGATCGGACCCCGGCATAGCTCAGTAGTGAGAGCATCCAGCGCACCAAGCTGAGTCCTGGATTAGAGTCCCGTTGCCGGAACGAATTTTTCTCCGTTAATAAACACATCTCATTTGACGGTATGTGTCAGAGGAAGTCTTAGTGTAACATATAGTTAATCGGCGATGTATGCAATGGAGGGGAAAAGGAATTGGCCACCCTACCCCATTATTTACTTGCTTAATTTCCTCATAAGTGGTGTCTTATTGGTATCACTTGTGAGATTCAGATCTATCGTCTGACAGTTGACTAAACAGAAGTCTTTAAAAAAGTTATTAGTAGAGCTAGGATTCCTATATAGTAAAAGCTAATATTTTCAGTCAGTATAGTTTATAAACATGCAACCCATGCCCCCCACTCCTTATACTTGTCATTCTTGTCATTCAGTAATTCCATTAGTTGGCGCTAAGGGTCTTTAATCCTCTTTACCACCACTTATAAAACAGCGGGGTGTTTTGAAAGCTGCACTGTCTAGTTCTTGTAACTTTTCTTGCATTTCGAGTCTTGTCAACCAGGCTTTAAACCTTCTTAATCGGCATCACATCGACTCAGCTATAGTCGGCGTCATTCTTAACTTTTGCTACATATAAATCCTAGCTACTCTTATTAGAGTTTCAGAATCTTGCACTCAGACTATATCAATAGGCGTTGTAAGAATTGTCGTCTAAAGTTGATGAAAGTTTCTTTGATTTTATTGGATGGATCTTTTATATCTTGACCTTGACATTTCCATGTTGTCCATGTTGTTGATCATTCAATATCTGCTGCTTTGAGATAAATTTTTTCAGCTTCCTTCATTGCATTCAAGAGGTTAATAAATAGTCTACTCTTATCTCAGAGAGAGCGAGATTGCATCTGAATTCTGTGATTGAAAATATAGTCAGAGTTGTTTTAGAACTTCTAAGGATCTCTGAAGAATGCCAACTCTACAACATAGATCTATGTCGTGAACTTTCCTAGTAATCCTTGACATTTTGCTTTATTTCTTACATTTGGAGATATAGATTTAGTTTTGAAATAATGAACTAGTGATGAGTAATTTGTCATTACAGCTTTTACAGTACCGCAAGATGATGCTACTCAACGAATGAAGAACATTTTTCCTTTTTATATAAATTCACATCCCAAACTAGTAGCAACTCCTTCTATCTCCCTTTCATTTTTGTGAACTAAGAAAATTCTATAAAGAATCTATAAATTGGCTTAAAATATTCAAAGACCCTAGGAATAACCAATATGATAGGCTTTCCCTCTCGTGAGGAAAAATATTGCTATCATGCTCCTTCCTCCCCTCTCCCCATGGTTAATTCGCACTCTGCAGAAAACAATATAGCGTCGATTCAGTTGTAAATTTTATTATCATTTGTTGTTTATCACATCTAGGCAAGTCGGGAAACAAAATAACGACAGTTAATTTTTCACGTATCGAGACTTTACCACTGTTAGGTGACGCGAGAAACATGAAACGACAATTCAACTCCATGTCACTATTATGAGGGCTCTCATGTTGGTTACCCTCGAGGTAGGAAACAAGAGAGCGGGTAATTCACTAAGTCACTAATACTAGAAAAAATCTGTTGGTTACGGTTGTTAGTAAGGTAAGAAACAGAATAAATGTAATTCGCTCCAGACTCACTGTTCCTGGGTGAGAGTTCATTTATAACTCAAAATAATTGTTGTTTTCAGGTAAGACGAAAGACAAGATAATTCTTCTTCAAGATTTTTTTCGTCCTACAGAATTATCTGTTATGGTTACCATTGTTATTAATGGAGAAAAATTCGCTACGGCGCAGGGGATCGAACCTGGGACCCCAGTTCTACGACGTAGTTCCGTAGTTCAGTGGTTAGACCTCCAGTTCTACGCACTGGGTGCTCTAACAACTGAGCTACACCGTAGAACTGTCCCGGATTCGATCCACGGCGCCGGAATGTATTAGCATACAGCATAATTTACATTTAAATTTCCAGCTCTGTAATTCAAACTTATATGTTGTTTAGACAACAAAAACAGGTCTGAAACTCACAAGCGATACCAACGTGAGACCACTTGTGAAGTAACTAGGCCAGGAGATAATGGGGTAGGGTGGCCAGTTCCTTTCCCCCTTCAGTTTATATAAAACAGTAATATTTAAACATCATATCGAGGGCATCGTACCAGAAGGGAGTATCAACAAATGCAGCATTATCGAAATATTTTAATGAAAGCTATTTATGTTTGAAAACAAACGTTTTAAAATTACAATGGACATGAGGAAGAATCAAAGACAAGGATAGGAGAAATTATTCTACATTAAAATGGCTCCAATATAAATTAGCAGTTTTGTTTTTACGCCCTTTTGGCACGATGCCCTCGATATTAATTTTATAGGAACGTCCTTATTTCAAAATGTCATCAGATGAAATCAAGTAAAAATAGAAAAAAAAACATATATTAATTACTTTACATTATTCGAGACTCGAATTCATCATGCCAGCAGAACTAGCCGAGGAATTTACTACTTATACACAAGTGATGGATAACCATATAGAATAATAATCAATGATTAAGCCGAAGCTCAATTTCTAAGAAAGGAAATGGTTGAGAATAACAGACTGTTCCCCCCTCCCATGTTTAGGTTTAATTGTTATATATTGTATACTTTTTACCAAACTATATTTATTTGTAGTATAAATTAAAATAGGCTACTAAATATGATTCAGTTTGTATTTTGTATTGCTGCGCGCGCATATAGATTACTGGTCACATGGTAAAATCTGGATAAAATCAGCCTTGTTAACTATCCGATTTTTAACTAAACATTACTGAAGTAATACGAAGCCTATAAAAATAAACATACATTTTTTTCAATTAATCGGGATTTAAACTCCGACTCTATGACTTACAAATCATACGTTCCACAACTTGTGCACAACAGATCTATCGCCTACCAACTTTGAATGAAATGCACGCTTTTCTATCGAAGACGACGCATACCATGCAATAGTTGCAGTGGAAGGTTAACCCTTAAATTGGCAATGTATCCTATAGAATAAAACAGGTTAATAGGCTGTATGCTATAATTTTAATAAAACATTAGAAAAAAAATTGGTAGGAAAACTAAAATTTCACAATAGTACAAGTATAATATTGCACAACATATAAAATATGGACATTGCGATAGTTGTTTTCTTTACAGTCCGACACGGTTTAATAAAGTAGTGTGAGAAATGAAGTTTTGCCAATTTAAGGGTTAGTAATTTAAAAAAAAAATAGTAATATGCGTTACAAGAGCGGTATGTTGAAGTTTTCATGTTCGAGGAAAAGTTTGAAAAAGCGAAACGTAGTTGAGTTAATTTCCGAGAATTGAAAGAAAACATACCGCTCGTGTATCGTACATTATTTTGTGCGAAGATCATTTATTACATACCTGAAAGAGGAATTTCTAATTAGTTGCAATGAAATCTCCATCTTGGTTTCTGTTCGATGACGGCAAATTAGCAAACAAAAATTTCTGTCAACATTGTTGCTTTAAAATGTTTTCTGTGTTTACTATACTCCAGCAGGCCGTGATATACGTCTGTCTTTTTTTCCTCCCAGTCTATAAATGCGAACTTAAACGGTAAGGTTATGTAATGATTTATTCTTCATTTTAATATTTTAACAATATTATTTATATAACATATTGCAGTAATAACATCGGCATCTGGAATCTTGTTGATTTTTTCACGGCTTCCTTAATGTTACTTGCATCACGAATGCAATAACTTTAGTGGAGTTATAGAGTTTACTTAACTTTTGCAAATATTTAAAAACAATAATTAACAGTGCAATTTAAGTGAAATTGCAGTGGTAAGTTTCCAATTTATAATTATTACTATATTGAACGTCTCTAAAATAATATGTTAAAAGCCTAAAGCAGTAAAATCGATATGTCACTTAAGCGGTAAGAAGAGGGAAATTGTTGTGTGTGTTACGTTGGGTATACTGAATGTGGAATTTTAGACTTTCCGCGGATTGGTTTTGTGCGGAAACCAAGCAAATACGCACGATCTCGCACAAAAATTATCTAATAGAGAGAAGGATTTGATTAAATCATCAGCCCTCCCAGCGAATAGAGATTACAAAGAATTGACACTGAGCGAATTTTCCTGTGTTTTGTTTGTCTGTGCGCCAGCGTTTAGTTCCACTTTCAAGCGCTAGAGGTTAGTGTAATCAAGCACACGCTAAGATAATAAATGAGAATAGAGTTGAGACACAGGATGCAAACATCGTCTAACCTTACTGCATAATCCAGCAACGCTTTGCTTAAAATAAATTCAAGTTAACAGCTTTTCCTTATTTGTCAGTGACAAACTAGTTGTAATAATAATTTCATATATTTTATATACAATAAATTATATTATAAAATAATATAATACACTTCATACAAAGCACTTCACTAGTCTCTTTCTTTTTACCGAACTAAATTTATTTAAAGTATAAATTAAGACAGGTTACTAAATATGATTCATTTTGTGTTTTGTATTGCTGCGCGCGCATATAGGCTACCGGTCACATGGTAAGATGTGGCTATAACTAGCCATGTTAACTATCGTTATTAACTAAACATCACTGAAGTAATACGAACCCTATAAAAATAAATACATTTTTTTCAATTAGTCAGGATTTGAACTCCGACACTACGACTTATAAATCATGCATTTTACCACTCGTGCACAACAGATCTACTGCCTACTATCTTTGAATGAAATGCACGCTTTTCCATCAACCACGACGCATGCCTCGTAGTTGCAGTGGAAGGTTTAAGGAACCACTATTAATATTTTATTAATTTTTGGGGAAGAGTCTCTTTATATAATATTGATTGTTCATTTTTATCTAAGACTTATTATGTGATATTACAGATTATCTTTCCTTTTATTTTTCTTTCTTTCTTTTTCAGGAGATCGTAGTTTCAGTTCTGTAACTAGAGTTCTTGGTGTAAAATTATCCAGTTTGCTTAACATAATTTGCAAATTATGAAATCATATTTCATTAAAACCAGTAACAAGTGTTTGAAATACGCGTTTTACATCGGCTGTTTTGAGAGTAAGATGACACTGATATGAAAGAAACGCTCGTCAGCAAACACGGCGCACACGATGATTCCCGAGCTATTCCGAGGTGGGACCTGTCTCTGAACAGCGACTAAATTCCGTGTCAAAGGTTGTATTTTGAAACATGTTGAATGTCACCTTTGAAACTCATAAACCACACACTTTCAAACGTATCGTGGTCTTTCAGACGAAGTGACGTAATTCCAAAAAAATTGGTTTTAGAGATACGGTGGTCCTGAATTCTTCCGTGTATAAATTAGGCCTATCGTCCGGGTCAGCTTACGTCATATCCTAAGGGTGAAACCTAACCATTTTTTCCCCCATTACTACATATGCTAGTGGATTGTGGTGATTTTCTAGTTTGCAGGTTGAATTTTCTTTCGCCAACTTAATTTCGAAATTCGATACTGACAAATACTACAAATGGTAGTGATTTTGTAACTCGTATGTTGGCATGTGAGACAAACGTTGTCGATGCTGAAGTTCCATGATATTAAAATAATACTCGAATTCTGAGCCGGTTATTGGAACCTAGTGAAATTTAAACATACTAATAATTAATAAATATTAGTATTTATATTAATACGTAATAGTAATTTTATGTGTTGCATTATGGATAGATTATAGTCTAATTCACGACTATAGTCAGGTAAGTTTTCGGAGTTAGTACTAATAATTTTGTGGTCAAACAAAATACATTTTTAGGTTAGGTCTCGTGAATCAATAGTTTAGTCAAACCAATAAATTTCATATTTCCAGACAAAATATCTAACATGTTGATCCCTTTCTCGTATAATTTGCCTACGAAAATATGTTACAAATTATTGAATTATTTAGAATAATCTTCCAACATAAAGGTAAAGTATAGTAAGTAAATTAGTTATTCAGTTCGTAGGATGATGTGATATCTGGTAACAGTTGGCAACACTGACAAGACGGCAGTATTTGCTGTTTAGGAACTGTTCTTATGTGACCCTCACTATACATACGGATGTATTCAAAACGGCAGTATGTCTAAAATCGATGTTTTGGAGATACGTCTCTTCGTCTGGAAGGCGACTATATGTTTATATGACTTTTTCTCTTGTTTTGTTGTGAGGAACTCGTACTTAAGTTCGTTCCCGTATTTTTATTCACTCTGTACCGACGCATAATGGGCTAAACCAAGCCTAAGTGTAAGCTTCCATTCCGGGTCCAGCCCTCGAAAATCCAGGCCATTTTACTGTTCCGAGGTGAGAAGAGGAATAACAGAATGGCTATCAGTTCTAAATCTCTGTTAAATGGCACCAAGTTGATTACCACTCCTACTGTACCTTAGAAGAGAAAAAAGAAAACTCTGACACAGTTGTAAATAACTCTTACGAAAGCACCGGGTTGATTATCGTTACGAGAAACAAGAGAACTGCGATTTAGTTCTAAATAACTTTTACGGGTCAGCTACTTTGGTTACCGTTCCTAGCTGAGGCAAGAAATAAAACAACGGCAATTAAGTCACAAGTAGAAACGGCACCTCCGTTGTTAACCAACCGTCTTGGAAGAGATTAGAAACATGAGAACGGCGATTCAGTTCCAACTGAACTCACAATCAGGATGCCAGCTTCGTTGGTTACTATTGCTAGGTGTCCGTCATTTGTTTCCTGCATCTCGGCGTGCAGTACATTCCAGTGAAGTAATCCAGTAATGAAGGAAGGTCTAAGTGCTCCTTGCGATGTGTAGGACCCCGGCGTCCCTGCCGCAAGGGACCTGCAAACGATATCTTTACAGCCCTCCGGCGGGGCTACATTCTCGGAGAATACAAATTCCTTACGACGCGACGGTAAAAGCGAAACGGGACGGAAGTAAGTCGAGGAAGAAAGAGGAGGAAGCGAGAGGAAAAGAGAAAAAGGAAAAAAGAAATGAAATTGAATCTGAGTTCGCACAAGAATTGCGATGGTTTTCAACCAGTCGGTCAGCTGCTGGGTCTATAACTCAGTGCTGCTCGCGGCTAATGGCTGAGCAAGAAAAAAATGTCAAGTCCTTTCAGATTCTTCAATTAGCCGCCCCTCTACGGCTTCTGTGGACACCAGACCCCTCTTCGCTAGATTTGAAGGAAGCGGCATTTGTTTTCTACATTGCAGCCATACGAAGGCCGTGTTGCCATGGTTACGTCTCTTCGGTTGCCAAACTTCTGCAATCACTATGTCACAAGACATAGCCTGTGGTATAATATAATGTACTCGTATTTACAAATCTTAAAATTTACCTTTCGTGGTATGTTTAAGAGAGTGCATTGAGCAAACACTGAATATGTAGTGGACTTTCAAAACGCAGTCTTGTACAGTTTTTCTTTTTGAGAAAAATACAAAAAAGCGCTGTATGAAAATGAATGTGTTTCTTGACAAACGCCATACTACTATTAGAATTATCCTGAGAGTTTCTATTTGTGATGACGGCAGAAATCTTTCGTATTAACGCTACCTACGTTTCGTTAAAATCTGGATACACCATTATATGGAATGTTATTTCATACCAAGGCAATAGTATGATATCGATGGCTATGAAGTGATACCTGGTATCTACAGAAATTATCATTTAGTTTAACTACATAATAATAATAATAATAATAATAATAATAATAATAATAATTATTATTATTATTATTATTATTATTATTATTATTATTATTACTAATTTCGGCACCGCAGACTGAGGCTTATTGTGCCTGGACCCACAACTCTACTGCACACACGCACACACTGCAGGACTCCCCCGTTTACTGGGTCAGGGTACTCGAAGGCCACTCCGAGACACCACACACACACTGCGACAATGGACAGAAAATCAGTCCCCGTGAAGAGGTCTGAATTAAATCCCCTGACTTCATGACCAGGAATCGAACCAGGGGTACCTTGATGAGAAGTCCAGCACGCTACCTCAAAACCAAGAAGGCGGACACATTATTATTTAGATTAACTACATTATTATTACAGATTCACAAAATTGGACCGTTAATATTTTGTCCTCGAGTAGAAGATATTGCAAAGCATGAAACATATAAGCCATTCAGAGCAGAAGTGGTGTAAGTCAAAATTGGGTAATGAGGTTTAAAATAAAAATTCTGTAAACTACAGCGCAAAGTAGCAATTAATATGTCCTTCGTGCTATCCACTGACTACTAATAGTTTAAATAAATTGAATATTAATTGATACTTGGGCTGTATTTTACAGAAAGTTTACTTTAACCTTCATTACACATTTTTGACTTACACCACTTCAGCTTTCAACGGCTCATATATAAAAAGTTTGTTTAGTTTGAGAAAAATTAATTTTTGAAACAGTTTCTTGATTCACCTGTGAATTTACAGATACGAGATAACACTTCTTAGCCATCGATATTGTATTTCTTTGCATATTATCTTTTAAATGACTTCACAGTTGTAATAAACTAAACATTTCAATACCGTAAATTAATTGGTTAGCACTGAGTACTAAGTAATTCGTAGGCAATGCCGCAATGGCGATCATTAATTCAAGGAGGAAGCGCTATCCGATATCTTGATGTAACAGCGAGAGAGAGAGAAAACAATGACAGGTAGTTTACAAGACGTGTGCATTGGACTTTCCCGATTGCTAGAAATGGATAAGAATTCACGTCGTCTCATAAATTGGCTCTATCTTCTTCTTGAGGTGAAAAAAATAGTTCTATAGCTTTACTGTGCTGCATATCTTGACATAAATGGGTTGACGAACAGTGTGAAGAACAACGCAAATACAGGGAGAACCATGGGAAATCAAATAGTATAAGGGAATACAATAAGTACAAAGGGAATGCAAAGAAAATAAGGGGAATAAAAGGAGAAAATGGAAAGATAAGGAGAAAATGGTGATGACGAGGGAAGAAAGGGTACAAGGGAAACAAGTGTAAAACAAGACAGATAAAGATGAATACAAGGGAAACAAGGAGAACAAGAGATAGACGAGGAAAATAAGAAGAATAGGTGTAACAAGGGGAATATATGGAGAACAAGAGAAATATAAGGAGAATACAGGGAGAATAAGGGAATCATTAGGATAGCAAGAGCAATTCAAAGATAATAAGGGGAAACAAGGAGAATACTGGGAAAACAAGGTGAATAAGTGGAAACAAGAAGACCAAGGGAAAACAAGGAGACCGAGGGGAAACAAAGAGACCAATGGATACAAGAAGAAAGACAATGAGAACAAGAGCAAGATAAAGAAAACAAGTGAAGGACAAGGAGAATAAAGGGAATACAGTAGAACAAGAGGAAGACAAAAAAAAACAAATTGGAAACAAGTGGAACGCAAGAAGAACAAGGGAAATAACGGAGAACCAGGGGAATGCAAGGAGAACAACGTAAATACAAGAAGAAAAAAGGAGATACAAGAAAACAAGGGGATTCCATTTTTATGTGACAGTCAAAAGTTACCTCTCCATACTTAATGAGGAGAAAGACATTGTTATAACAAGTCCAAAGGGACGAGAAATTGATACTTTCCCTTTGTAACGATTACAATGATATCCATCTCACCCCATTTTTCACCTGAAGACAAAGATAGATGCAATCTTCGAAATCTTGTGAATAATTTCTTATTCATTATCAGCAATGGAAAGAATCCAATCTGCACCTCTTCTAATCGACACATTGTTCTCTGCTAAAACTATTATTAAAAAGAAGAGATGTTAACGCTTATCAATAGTGTCTACTTGTGTGTTTCATTACAACTTAATCTTGGAGTGCACAGTACATCGAAACTGTCTTTTACACGTAATTTCATGAGTTACGTATGGCTGGACATTACTAGACTAGAATATCTAGCGTGGAAACGGACGCCTTACTCTTAATATTATCTGTCGTTTTAAGGTAATGACATACGTATCAACACTCAAATTCAAGGCGATGAGACTAAGTCAGTCATTGTTGGAAGCGTGTAGAGGGGGTTTGAATCCCCAGCAGTCAGTGAATGGTATGTAGCCATCAAAGGGATGCCATATCCCCCAAACCAGGAAGGAAACCTTCTCTAGTTTAAATGATGAAAAGATGCGAGGCACCCCCGAGGTTTGGTTTGTCGTTGTACAATCTCATCAGCTAAGTGCGACGCAACGTGTACACCGGCACTAATTAATTAAGTTAAATATTGGCCCGCCGAGACTCGAAGAAAATCAATGTTCTAAAAGTTTCATAAAGCTATTTACTCATCTGGTTCCAACTTAACTTCTTCTTGGTTAATATTTCAACCCCCTTCTCCCTGCTCTTATCTTCCAGAATATATAAACGAGTTTCAGAGACTTTGGTGATGCTCAGATTGCATTTACATACTGTAACTAAGCAACGGGCCAGGTAGCATTGTCGGTATCGAAGATATTACCACAACATCGTTTGTCTTTTGTCCGATAACATACAAGAAAGCGCGGCTTACAAAACAAACGGTGCAAGTGTCTCTTCTCGCAATGAAGAAAATATTTATTGCAATGTAAATTGCAACTGTTTAGTATTATAATACGTGGGTCGGTACGAAAGTAATGAAAGTAATACTGCGTATTTTCTTCTAACTTGGCGACTCATAATGTTGCGAATTTAATTTAGTGACCATAAGATGTCTCTATTATCACCATCCGGAGCAACAATGCGATACACACACGAAAACGAAACAACAGCTGTGACTGAATTCCTCAATGTGAAAGAAATTAGTCCTACATGATGATGGTGATGATGATGATGATGATGATGCTGCTGATGATAATAATAATAATAATAATAATAATAATAATAATAATAATAATAGTCTAATAATAATATCAATGATAAAAATAATAGGGTCTAGAAATTCTCATTACCGGATATGTCGTCATTATACCATCTTTTCACCGATTACATTTTAGTCACCGTCATTCTGGCCACCGATTAAATTTTAGTCACCGGGCTTTCTCGTCACCGTTTACATTTAATATTTTATTAACGTTTTATTGAAAAACATTTAATAGTATTTAAATATCTTAGTAAGGTTGTTTCCGTGGTTACGCATATAAGTATAATGAGAATTAAATGTCATTGTAAGGTTGTTTCCGTGCTTACGCATATAAGTATAATGAGAATTAAATGTCATTGTAAGGTTGTTTCCGTGGTTACGCATATAAGTATAAATTAAATGTCGTTGTAAGGTTGTTTCCGTGATTACGCGTATAAATATAATGAGATTTAAATGTCACTGTGAGGTTGTTTCCGTGGTTACGCTTATAAGTATAATGAGATTTAAATTTCATTGTAAGGTTGTTTCCGTGATTACGCATGTAAGTATAATGAGAATTAAATTGTAAGATTGTTTCCGTGGTTACGCTTATTAATATAATGAGAATTAAATGTCATTGTAAGGATATTTCCGTGGTTACGGATATAAGTATAATGAGATTTAAAAGTTATTGTAAGGTTGTTTCCGTGGTTACGCATATAATTATTTGGCAAAAAATGTTAGGTATAAAGTGACAATATTACTTATTTTAGTTATCATCACATTAATTGCATTGATAGATCATCACGAAGGGGAATTTCGATTCATTCGAAATATTAGGGGCTTTAGGGTTATTGCGAAGATCACTCCCCACCCCGTAAAAGAAGAAAGTGGAGGATTTAGACAGAAGGATTAGTGGGATGCAGAACGATACCCTGATTATAAAGAAGATGATATTCTTACATATCTCAGAGCCATCGGACACAATTTGGGTGGCAATTTTGAAACATAAATCATGTAACATTTTATGCTGGGTGGCAATTTTGAAACAATCACATACTGTAACATTTTATACAGTGTACCTATGGATATTTTACTTGTCAAAATAAATGATTATTTTTAAGAAAATGTGTACCGGTGAACAAAATATCGGGTGACCAAAAAGTCGAAATGACCGAAACACCGGGTGGCAAAATTGCAATGACTAAGTGATGCAATGATGAAAGTTCCGGTGATGAGAATTTCGCTTCCCAAAATAATGTAGGCCTAATAATAACAATATTCTATTGCAGTAGCCTGCACTATATGTTATTCAAAGAAAACATTGGTTGTGAACAGACTTGCATTACCAGACAAAGTGCAGTGATATAGATTTTGCCATAATAATATTGTTGATCTGTAATGTAATGTTGTTTATCCATGAAGTCTAAGGAGAAAACAAAATCCTAAGTACGAATTTCAAGGATGTACCGTTTATTTATAGACCATACAAGGTTTGGAATATAAGTCAGAGCTAATAAATTTTTACAACTCATATTGTTTTCATTGCTATTTTATAGTTCGTTATTTAACGAAACTGCATATACTACTAGGTTATTTAGATTGATGGGACTGGTAACAGCGAAATGGTATTTGGTGAGATGAGGCCGAGGATTCGCCATAGATTACTTGACAAACTTAGGAAAAAATCCAAAAGATAATCGGCCCAAAAGGGAATCGAACCCGCGCCCGAGCGCAACTCCGGATCGGCAGGCAAGCGCCTTAGCCGAGTGAGCTAATTGGTTATTTCACGACGCTTTATCAACTGCTATGGTTATCTAGCGTCTGAATGAGATGAAGGTGATAATGCCAGCGAAAATGAGTCCGGGGTCCAGCGCCGGAAGTTACCCAGCATTCTCTCTTAATGGCTTGAGGGAAAACCCCGGAAGAAAACCTCAATCAAGTAACTTGCCCCAACCAAGATTTGAACCCGGGCTCGCATGCTAACCGTTACTCCACAGCGGTGGACACGCCTGAATTAATAAAAATGTATTTATTATGGATAGGATTATTAAAATATATATATATATATATATATATATATATATAGACACACACACACACACACACACACAATTAGTAGCTCCCAGACGCTCTAGTGCCGTGTATTATCGAGTCCTCAACCATTTATTACTACAGGTTCTCCTTATTACATTTATTAGTACGTGGTATTGGCAAGTTTAGGAGTTAATTTAAGATTTATTACGAAGCAATCGAACTTTCAAGTGAGTGTTACGTTTATGAACATGTATTATTAATTCCCCTTCATTTGATTGAGCGCTGGCTGCGAAGTCCGATATCCGTCACTTACTTGCAAGCAACATTTTAAGACAAAAGCTACTGTACTGCGCTACCCGGACCGCGAGGACGGGAGGGGTTGAGTGTTGCGGGCACGAGCTACGACACACTCCATCATCTGTTTTCGAAACCAGACGGCCCCACGCAACGGCCAAAACAAAAAAGTTCGGGGGTTGGGGTGGTTTGACTCCGTCTCCGTTATGGATATATGGGCTGACGTAACGTTTATGCAGCTATATAGGAGGGGGCACAAAACTTTCCACCGCGGTACGTGGTGTATCTGAAGGAAAAGGGAAGTTGGCACTGCGATATTTCAGCTCCGGCGAGTATAAAAGTAATGTGGACCCTCAGACTGCCGCCACAACACTTTGATCCGCAGTCAATACAGCACAACTGTTAAAACCAAGAAGGGTATCAGCTCCCCACACTACGGCATTGATCCAGCCCCTTTCTTACTTTTTGTATTGGAGGAGCAGGTTATCACTGATCAGCAGGGAACGGATTTATATGGACTAAAAATATATGAAATATGTAAATATATATGTAGTTATTTTTACCAAAATATGGAATTAAATATGGATTTTTACCAAAATATGGAATTAAATATGGACTTAAAATTATAAAAAAATGACTATGTACGTTAAATATTGGTACATTTTAATCAAACTAAACAAAAAATATAATGGACGTACCTTATCTTCCAATGTAGTTTCAACAAAACACAATTTTTATTGTCTGTTACCATAACAATAGGTTACAAACATTTCTTTCAAGTGCTGAAAAGTGAATCTTCTTCTATTGTCTCTGAGGATAGATTTATACTGACTAAAAGAGCGTTCGACGTCACAAGAAGTAACTGGTACATAATTCAATTTCACAATGTCTGCTGGGGATAAGTCCAAGTTAATCTTCACTGTTGATTCACCACTCATCACAGCAACAACCTTTTGTAGTTCTTCATATCCAGGGTTTTTTGAAAGTACAGTGTCCACCTTAGCTCTTACTGCATCTGCAACTTTACCTCTACCACGATTCAGTTGTTCCACAGTACTATTTATAATTTCAAAACTTTCAGATAGTGAAAGGTGCCTATTTTGGAGACTTTTGAGCGTTTTTATGATGCATGAAAATGTATGCTGAATGTGAGCTAAGTCATTCTTCACACTTATGTCACAGGTAACTGTTTTCGCAGTATCAATTGAGACTGCATCTTCAGAGTCCAATGCAAGGAGAACATTGTTAATAGAGTCTATATGTTCGGCATAATATTCAACTGCTTCTAGCCATGTACCCCATCTAGTTAAAATTGGCTTTGGTGGCAATGGAATTTCAGGGTACATTTCTTTCAACACGTTAACTCTACTGGGAGCTTTGAGAAATACTTTTTTCACTGATGAAATCAACAAATCTACTTTAGGGAAATTGTCTCTGACCACTTCTGCCACACGATGAAATGCATGCGCCACACAAGTAAAATGAGTCAATTTAGGATATACAACAGATAATGCTTGTCCAGCTTTGACCATATAAGGGGCAGCATCGCTAATAAAGAATAACACATTATCGTACATAATACCCTTTGGCCACAGGATACCCATAGCTTCGTTGAACAGTTTAACTATAGTTTTGTTATTGCACTTTTCTAGAACATCACAATGTAAAAGAATTCGTTCAGAATATTGTTCACTTAACAAACCGATAACTACATTACCAACAAGTCTACCTTCTTTGTCGGGAGTCTCATCAATGGAAACCCAAATTGAACTATCTTTAATTTCATCTCTTATCTTCTGTATTGTCTCATCGTAGATGGATGGAGCATAGGTCTTCCTAAGTGTTGACTCATCCGGGATTGTATGTTGAGTATATTTTTCAAGGAATTCCCTGAAGACCTTATTCTTTAGTTTGTAGAGAGGAATATCAGCAGAGATGAGAGAACGGCACAGGTCGATGTTAAACTCAGATCTTACATTCGATGTTGTTGGTTGTGTTAAAAACAATTGTCTATGCTTGGAATTTAGTTGTTTGTTGGCCTGATGTTTACTAGTTGTAATGTGTTGTTGCACCAGGAACTTTTGTGTAGATGATACTGCACACTGACACAAATTACAAAATAATATTTTATTGTCAGTTGATAAACCATCTTCTTTAAATTCTGAAATGTAACTTGTTAGTTTTGATTTTAAATTGACTGAATGACGTACTTTTGGCATATTTACCGTCTTTATAGTATGATTTACAAAACTGAACCTATGTGTACTCTGACTGGCATTTAACTGTTGAGCTGCACAACTGAAGTCTGTTAAAAATTTTAAATTAAATTAATACAGTTTTGTAACTTACTTTCCCATTGTTGATAGGACTGCTAATTTTCAAATAACTCTGATGTTAAAGGGATTACTGAACATGTGTTTAAATCTCTATTGTTGAAATGTATTTTTAAAAGTTAATGGAATTTTGTTTTGTTTTATTGTTAAACCTAATATAATATGGACTGTTTTATATGAAATATGGAAAATATATGGAAATTAACGAAAATATGTACTAAACTCTAAAATATGGAAAAATATGGAAAATAAAATTAGGATTTTTCAACCCTACACATTGTGAAACATAAAGATAATGCAAAATATAAATTATATTAGCTTTATAAGTAAATATGTATTTACATATAAATCCTTTCCCTGCTGATCAGTTAGAAGGGGGAAAAACAGGAATGAAAGAGATAAAGAAAAATAAAAGGTAGAATTTGAAATGATAGAGATAGAAAAGAAATAAGGAAACAAAGATGGAAGAATCAATGGAATAAAGTAAAAAGGAAACATAGTGACAAAATATAGAAGAAACATTGGATAGAAATACAAAAGAAATAAGGGAATAAAATACAAAAAAGCAAAGAAATAAAATATGGAAGAAACAATGTAATAAAGTATAAGAAACAGAGTCAACGTATAAAACATAAAGGAAAGAACGGAAATATATAAGAAAAACGGAATGAGATATAAAAATATAATCAATGGAGTAATATATGAAATATAGTATAGAATACAATAAAAAAACGTAAAAGAAAAGAAAAATGTTTAAAAGAAAATGCAATGAAATATAAAAAGTAATGGTATTAAACATAAAGGAAAATTGAAAAATAACAAAAAACAATGCAATAAAATATAAAACAACTATGGAATTAACATGAAATAACAATTGAATGAAACGTGAAACAATAATGAAATGAAATGACATAGGAAGAAATAATAGTAGAAAATATGAGAGAAACATGGAATAACACACAAAAATACTGAAACAAAACACACAACGAAAATAGAATAAGATGCAGGGACCAATAAAACAAAACATAAAATATACAATGAAATATCCTACAAAAGGACAATTGAATAAAACATTAAACTATTCTTACAATAAAGCAATGCAATAAAACAATAGAACACTACAAGGAAACAGTGTAAGAAAAATTCAAGAATACAAGAAAAATGAATGGAAGAAAAGAGAAGTAATAAAAATTAATGCTGTGAGAATAAAAAAATATCGTGAGAAGCGGTAAGGGAACAATTTAAGATAGAGAAATATTGCTTTTTATTGTCTCATTTTATTGGGTTATTTTACGACGATTTATCAACATCTAGGTTATTTAGCGTCTGAATGAAATGAAGGTGATAATGCCGGTAAAATGAGTCCGGGGTCCAGTACCGAAAGTTACCCAGCATTTGCTTGATTGGGTTAAGGGAAAACCCCGGAAAAAACCTCAACCAGGTAACTTGCTCCAACCGGGATTCGAACCCGGGCCACCTGGTTTCGCGGTCAGACGAGCTGACCGTTACTCCACAGGTGTGGACATAAATATTGTGAGGAAAGGGAAAAGTAAAATCTAAAAATAAACACTGTGAGAAAAAGGAAAAGTCAATCTAAGAATACAAAAACACTGTGAGATAAGCGAAAGGATCAATCTCAAAATAAAGAAACACTGTAAGATCCGGGAAAAGAACAATTTAATAATAAAGAAACATTGTGAGAAGCGGCAAAAAACAATGTGAGAAAAAAGAAACACTGTGAGAAAAGGAACAATAATTTAAGAATTCAGAAATCCTGCTAGGAGAGGAAAAAATTGACCTAAGAATAAAGAAACACTTGGAGCAACGGGAAAATAAACACTGTGATAAGTGGGAAAAGAACAGTCTAAGAATAAACAAACAATGTGAAAAAGGAAAAACAGCAATTTAAGAACACAGGAACATTGTGAGGAGGTAAACAAAACTCACCGCGCCACCTCACTCTACTATACTCCGTCGCACTGTTAACTTCACTTCATTCTCAAGTGTCTTGGATTCTAAGCTTGGTATTGAGAAGCTTCAAAGAGCGATTAGAACAATGTATGCGCATTGGTAGAGGGAATTTGAAGTATGTTATTTTCTAAAGTAGTGGTTACATGTAAATGCCGTACTATATTCTTTATTCCCGTATAATAAAGGTTAATTTAATATAATATGTAAAGTTCTATTTCACTATTTAAAAATCTTCCGTCTCTTTGGCCCACTCTGTATAAGAAATAGATAGAGTATTTAATACAGTAGGTAAATAATAAGACAATGCACAAAGAATAGTCATAGTAATGTTATAGTATGATGTAAGTATAAATACAGGGAGATTAAGAACTTATGTTACAGAAGGATATGGTAGATAGAGGTTACTAAAACAAACATTTTTCAATTAGCAATGTGTGTCCTATCTCGCACAGGTACGGCACTACAATTGTTTTAGTGCTGTGACTGTTTGCCATGTTGTGATTTTTTTGTTGTTGCTATACGCATTGATGCGTACACTTGTCATGCCAAATCTCCTAAAAGGATAAAATTACAGGGACTTTCTGGAAAAAACCAGCCCGTTTTATTGGTGCAGGATATGGTTCCAGCATGACGGAGCTCCTACGCACTTCAGTCTAGCGGCAAGGCAACAGCAGACGGCAACATTTGGTGACAGATGGATTGGTTATCAAGGTCCCTTCACATGGCCAGCAAGATCGCCAGATCTTAATCCCTTGACTTCTTCTTGTGGACATGTGAAGACCTTAGTTACGCCAGACATGTAGACCAAGTCGTTGATTTTCTTTCACGGATTGTCGACGGCTGTAACACCATACGTACTACACCTGACATATTTGAACGGATGCGATGGTCAATGTTTCGGCGATCCCAATATTGTTTACAAGAAAGGGGGCGTCGGTTCCAAGCTCTTCTGTAATGCACAAGTTGTTAACTGCCATTGTCTCCCTGTAACATAGTCCTAGTAAGCTTATATTAAATTAATTTTCATCATTTTATTAGCTATCTCAAATATTAAATTAATTATAATTCATTGAATTAAATTAGCTCATAAATTAAGTTACTACTTTACCTTATAGATTTATCTAAATTTAAATAAATGTGTAGTGAAGAATATTGCTGGAGAACCTTTTAAGTGTAGTGTAAATATTTGTAATTTAAATTTATGTATTGTATTGATTAAGGCTGGTTGAGTGGAAGAGAAGGCCTTATGGCCTTAACTCTGCCAGCGAAAATAAAACATTATTATTATTATTATTAATATTATTATTATTATTATTATTATTATTATTATTATTATTATTGTCTGTTGTTTTTCATTGAAAGCTCAGTCAGCAGAAAGTCAAACTATTGGTCTTTACATGAATAATTGTCTACCAGCCACAACACTAAAACAAGAGCAGTGCCACACTGATGCGAGGTAGGACATACATTGCTTAATGAAAAATGTTTATTTTAGTACCCTCTACCATATTCTTCTACAACATAAATTCTGAATCACTCTGTATTACCTTAGCGTTTCTATTCTATTGAGTCTTATTCATATCGACATGACCATCATCAACATCGTCATAATCATTATCATTGTCATTGTCTTTTTTTCTCGTCGTTCTCTTTCTCCTTGTCTTTATTGTATCATCGTCATCATCATCATCATTATCATCTCACCCACTCGGGACGAACTCCGAGGTTGAACGAGCTGGGAAGCACTCTTACATTTCATATCTGTATCTGTAATGCCTGCGCTCTGATTTTATTTCCTGTTCTCGATGACCGCGCCTCCGAGTTCCGTCGTGTTTATCTTCAGGAATCCCTAATGCCCTCTTTCTGTTTACAATTCAATTTCGCCGTCTCGTGGGAAGCGGGTGTTACAAAGGGAGAATCGAGTGTTGCTACCAACACCTCTCACAGACACACTAACTATGTTGTAGGCTATATCTTTTTACTCCTTATTGAGTGAATTTATATGGACATGAAATTACAGGAAAATATTAACCAAGAAAATGGTTAAATGTTATGTTTTATTTAACGACGCTCGCAACTGCAGAGGTTATATCAGCGTCGCCGGATGTGCCGGAATTTTGTCCCGCAGGAGTTCTTTTACATGCCAGTAAATCTACTGACATGAGCCTGTCACATTTAAGCACACTTAAATGCCATCGACCTGGCCCGGGATCGAACCCGCAACCTTGGAAGAAAATGGTACGTAATAAAATTGTACAATTTACTTTTCAATATATGGAATATGTTAATTAACTTGGATATCTTCACGAAGATACATGTTTTCAGTTTTCGTGATACCGAAAAAATGACTTTCAACTACAGACACAAACTCTCTGTATGATTTCTCATAAAGTTTTCGTCGGAATTTGTTCTTATTCTATATTTATGTCTAGAAGTTAATTTATAAGGGGATGGTGCACATGAAATATAATCATTTTATTTTAAAAATGGCGGATATTCAATTGAAAACGACACCTAGGACTACAACGGAGAACCATTCTGAGAAATATCACACAATTTTCTTCGTACGAGAAAATAGCACATGAAACGATGAAGTAGGCCTATGTAGCCTACGTATCGAGGAAATATAAGCCTAAATATTTTATTAAGAAAGATGTGTTATCATTAAACACCGTTTTCTTAGTCCATCAACATTGGAATAAATATGTGTTCCGGGTTATACGTTACGTCACGTGTTCCTCAGTATACACTCTGCTCACAAACCAAGTAACGCGCACTACTGAGTCACTCTAAAATAGTTTCGTTACTCCTAAACAAGTACAGCATGCTTCAGTTTGCCAATGTTTTTTATATTATACCCTACTATTTGAAATAAAGCTGCCTAAAACAAGTGTGAAATACAGGATGAGTAGAGGAATTCGGAAGATAATATGTCTGTGCAATTGGCGACATAATTATGTGTAATTTATGTAAGAGTGATATAATCTGTTCTAGTAGATGGTATTTAAAGAAGCACTGTAATTATTAATATATAGGATAGTTTCGCAATCACGGATTACCGACGGAGCGAATGCGAAACAAACACTGCGATAAGGAAGAGCGGGCGAGAGGAAAGGCCACGAGATAACTTGATTGATATTCAAGAGTACAGTCGGAAGAGAAATGACATCGATAGAATCAGTCTTGCGTTGTGATAGTTATATTATTACTGTAGTTTGTTCCATTGCATGTGAATACGTGTCTTGTATCGCACGGTATTATTATTTTATTCGTAAACATATGTTGCGCGTTTAATTAGCTTCGAATTTTTTCTCTTGCTAAGTTCTTTATTTCCATAGCGATGTCTTTATTTGTTCATCTTCTTGGAAGAGACAATACTTCCATCGGCTCGCACCTCTCCCCCCTCGGCGTGCCTACATACACACTTCAAAACAGACAGCAACGCCACCATTGGTTTTCGGTAATCGTTTCTTGCGCGAGCTATACCTCTTTCACCTCCAACAGCGTGTGAAATATTTCAGATATACACAACCCGACAATTACAAGTTAAATTACATGGAAGGGGACATCTGATACACGAATGTATTTTTTGTACATGAAATACTTTTCTAAATGGAAACCAACTATGTTTTGTATTGCAAATGTTGCGTTAGCTCTGTCTAATAACAACTGACTACTTTCCTGACTGAATGTCACTGGTAAGAGTAAACAAAAGCTATGTCTCACCAAGGATCAGGCATATGCTACAGTACATATACAAAAACACAGGAGAATGGTGCCATACTGAATGTAGGTTACCACAGTGTTTAGGGAGACAGTGCAATAGGCCTAAAGATCGGACGTTAAAAAAGTAATAACTAAATCGAACGTCGTAATATGACGTCGCCAATTGGACGAGGTATTTTTTATAAACAAACTGCAAGTGAGATCATTTGAAATATGGCCACATAGTTCACTTGCCTCCTTAACACTGTCGCCTCAACGAGTTTATCATGTGGTCAAAACTGAAAATAAAGGTAACTTAAGAAAATACTATAGGCAATAAATAAGTTGCAATGTTAGAGATCCAAGAGAAGCGATAATGTTGGACATCAACGTCAAAAGCTATTGGCCCAATAATAACAGAGCAATTGAAGAAAATAATTCGAAGTACCACAATCTAGCAAGGCAGTGTCAGAATATAACTTTCACTGATGCTAATCAACATATCATCGGATGTGAAATAAAGGTAACGTCACTCACTGCTCAGGGTTTTATGTAGCTAGGTCCCATAAGTATATGAGGAGCATAGTATCAAATTTTGCGACTTCGAGATATTGTTTCTCATAGAATTTTGTGTGCTAAATGCGATTCTGGGAATTTTTAGGTTCCAAAACGGATAGAACAGAGCGAAAATAGCACTTAACTGTGCGCTTTAGAATCAAAATGTAGACAACTCCACTGTGGCTTGGTTTCAAATTAGGACAATTCCTTCAGTAGCCAATGAGAAGTCCACATTCGAACCATCTTTTCCCATCACGCATCGGGAATCCAACATGGCTGATTGTTTATATAATCGGTTTGTGGATGAATAAGTACTGTTTTACGTAAATTTGGTTCGAAACCGAATTAGAAGAGACTTAGATTCAAAAGTAGACAATGTCACTTTAAATATGGCTTTGTTTGGTTTCAAAAACAGACAACTCCATTTTAAATAAGGCTTCATATTGTTTCAAAAACAGACAACTCCATGACTTAGTTTCAGAGATGGACAACTCCACCTTTCAAACTTAAATTTCGACCTGAATATAAATTTTAATCACATTTTTAGACTAAAAAATATTTATATGACCTAAGAGAATGATTAAAAAAAATGTATGTATAATGGTGGCATTGGTTTCCAAGGATCTAGTTTTTCGCCTCACCTGTAAAAAAAAGAAAAAGTGGAGTTGTCCAACTTTGATACCAAATCCTCATATGAGCTTTATTGTTTCAGACATCATCTCTGATGATTCACTCAAATTTATTTTATGGTTACAATCTGTCAACGTCCTCGACTATTGCATGATTTTTGCATGGATATTTCATTATTATTTGCTGCTGATGTACCAGAGAATTCGAATTTCGTGCTCGGTCATTTTGGGAGGAAACCAAATTCTTAACCACAATAAGTAACATTTTCCTCCTCACTTTGTAGATTCAGGACTGCCACCAACATGATTAAAAATATTATTATTAAAGTAAATACTAATGACAATCGCTGATCAGTTTAAAATGCTATATGCTTTAGAACAATTGGTGGTACAATTACAATGTCATTGAAACATTACATGTAAGAATTGAAATTATTTAAATTAAATATTAACAAGATGGCGTCAGGTCATCAAAGCGGCTTCACTCCTTCCAATGGTATTAAAATACTAGTGTCTACTCTATGTATTCTGTGCTCGTTGGTCGCACATTACTCATACTATTCATGACCTTCAAAAAACCTAACACAGCTGTATTAATAACTCAAATGAAGATGAAGTACATTACGTGAAGCACTGCCCTCTGCACAACACCACGAAGTGAACTGCAAGATGTCCTAAGGTAGACGTTTTTGCTGCGATGGACGCACATATTTTTAAAATTATTTCACATCGTAATATGTAATACTGTCTTCGTGCAAAATTTCACTTCTTGAAACGTTGTTACAAACATCATTTTTAAATAGTCGTTTATGAGTTCTTAATGCAGTTACATTTCTAAACGTCCTCCCACATTTTCTTGGTCGATCAGCTACACTCATATTAATGAACTCATGAAGAACTAAATTCACAACTTAACAACACTATTACTTTTTAGTAACACCAGATAAAAAACACGTAAAATATTGAAGCACGAAAAAAATACGTGACAGTAGAAAGATGATCAAACCATTATTATCGAGGTCTCGAAACGCATGATATTGTGACGTCAACATCTCGCATGTACAGAAGGCTTCGATAAATACATTTGTGAACGTTTTAAGGAAACACGATGTTTGAAATTTCATTATTTGAAACGTAGCCTTTCCTATACACAAAGCCTCACATTACTGACACCATTCATGACCCTGAAAAACCTCAAAAAGCTGTATTAAAAACTCAAATGAAGATAAAGTACATTACATGAATCACGGCCCTCTGCACAACACTACAAAACGAACTGTAAGATGTCCTACTTACGGTATACGCTTTACTGCGACGGTCGTACATTTTTTTTTTTTTTTTTTTTTTTTTTTTTTATAATTTAAAGCTTTTCATGAACTTCGCTACAAACCATTTAGATTTTCCCGCAATATTAATATTATTAGCTTTCGATTGAGACATCACACAATCTCACAGGATATAATAGTTTTCATAAAATTTTCCGCCACAGTTCAAATTAAATATATAGATATTATACCGTGCTTTTAAAACATTGATCCTACACTCTCGCTATTTTCGACGATGTATGCAGCATATTGCCTTCTTGTCCTCAAGTCTCCTCATCTGATGCTTACAGTACTGAGTGATGACGTGATATGACTGACTGCACTTCCGTCACCTCCTTTTTCCCGTTGGGAGGCGCTTATTACTTTGTGATTGTTCTTCCATTTTGGTGTGCCTGCGTCTTCATACCTTTGAAAATATCTAGGAATTACACAATTTCGGATTTCAGATGCATACAAACAATTGCTCTTCCTCTGATATATATTGTCAAGTGAGATGTATTGCCTGATAATAGATGTGGATATTATCAGCTAGAACCTCAATCATAGGCATCACTGCAGTATGGCCCCAAATCAAAATAAAGAGATAGCGGTAGTTTTTTCTAATACACGGAAGACATTTTATGCCAAAAAATTAAACATGACTCCAGTTATACATTTTAAAGTGTAGGTTGACGGCGAGTGCAATCAATTAAAAAAAAAAAAACTTAAAAATATCTGTGCTTAGGCCTATAATATTACATTTTCTTCTAATACTTGAAACAACAAAAAATTGAAATGTATTAGTTTGTCATATGCTTAGTACTACTTAAGTAGCTTATATTACCTACTTGACAGTGATTTTCCTTAAACGAATAAAACGTATTATTGCATTTTTCGAGCAGTGGATATTTAAAAATTAAAAATAATGTAGCAACATTGAAAGGTTATTTCACAAGACACCAGAGTAACTCTTAGAGATTATAAAATGTAGTTAGTCATTAAAAGTCACTGTTACATTTTGATTGAGATCAAACATTAAAAAAAACAGCACAGAATGCGTATAAAACACACAACTTTAAAGATTTATTTCCACGTACTGACATAACGAAAGTTGTGGCGTTTAGATGGTTTTGCAGTGCAGATTATGTGAACATAGTGAGATGTCGGCAACATTGCAATAAATAAATATTTGAGTGATTGCCGATGTAAAATCATTTTATAGGTAATATTTGACAAATACAAGTGTTAAATCCAGGATTCGATTCTACACCAACAAAACAGAAAACAAATATTAACTAATTAATGTATGTTGTGTTTTATGTGAGCGCTCAGAAATACGCTGTGAATGCATGTGGATTCAGCTTTTAGGCAAGAATCACTTGGTTGTCTGGAAGCTGTAGTGGTGGTAAATCTCCTCCGTCCATCAGAGGTCGAACCTACAAACCCAAACTCTTGAAGATGACTGTACTGTTTGTCTCCGAAGTCCACGTTAGAAGCAAAATAGTGATTGATTTATTTGAAGTACTGAGGCAGTTCTAAATCCTTCCATTTTCACCAATTTTTAACTCAACTATCTCAATAAGACCTCTAGTTGTGAAACGACTTTAAATATACGAATACACAAAAGTAAAAAATCAATTATGTTTGACAATAAAATGTAAATAATATTCTTCCCTTTTTCTTTCGTTTCTTCTATTTTCTTCATTTTCTGTTCTCTTTTATTACTTTCTTATTATACTAAGACCTGAAAACAAAATAAAGAGATGTTAGGCTATCTCAGGTGATGCGGGATTGGTTGGCGGATCACCTGAGACAGCCTAACATCTATATAACCCACGACTTTTCTGTCCAGACACAACGTCCCTGAAGATGGCTGCAGAGATAGCAGTCGAAAGCTTGGAATATTCCAAAATTTTAACTCGGCTGATATCCCGCGAAAACATATTAGCGAACCAACGCCGAGAAAGCCTCAAATCATACATATATCCTTCATTATTATTATTATTATTATTATTATTATTATTATTATTATTATTATTATGAAAGTGCACGCCTACAATATGCCATACTCAGGGACAAAAAACCCGGACACTTGTTTTATAAAAAGAAAAATTACTTGCATGTTAAGCAGAGTTTTAGTAGCCATGCAATTTAATACCCCTCATTTTGTGGTCATTTAGTTACCATGGATTCGTGTAAACAACCCGTTATTATGAGATACGCCATTTATTTGTACACTAGTGGCAAAAAAAAAAAAACCGGACCGACCCTTGTAACTGATTTCAGAGCCTTGTTCACTCCAGGCCACGATAGACTGGCAACTAAGACTTTTGTGGTTCGAATCCTACCTGGGAAGGAAACTTCTTTTTGTTCCTTATTCAAATTTATTCCCAATACTTTTCGATTGCAGCGCTATTTCACTACTTTATTAACTTATTATTCCCAGAACATGAATTTCACCAGCAATCGAAAAGTATTGGGAATAAATTTAAATAAGGAACAAAAAAAAGTTGCCTTCCTAGGCAGGATTCGAACCACGAAAGTCTTAGCTATCAGTCTATCCTGCTCTGGAGTGAACAAGGCTCTGAAATCAGCTACATGGGTCGGTCCGGTTTTTTTGCCACTACCGGTACTATTCAAAGTTTCAGTTACTACAGAATTTGTGTCTATGTTTTTGTTCTTTACTGTTGCTATTTATTTAATTTTCACATATTGTCAGTGTTTTGAGTGTAAGTTGGTAGTCACACTTTATCTTTTTAAAGAAGGCGACCCTAAGATATTGCTGTCGCCGTTGCTCTAAATCATATCTGCACAAACAGCGCTCAACGAGCGCGCGCTCGCTCCTTGGGAGCGGGAGAGCAATGTTTACCGCTCGCCGAAACGGAGAGGAAGATACGTCAGAATGACATAGACTTGCTATGGGTAGAGGAGAGGGAAACCACCACTCAGTTATCTAGTGGAGTGTAGTGTAGGTCTATTCTCAGTAACTGTTTCAGTTGCTTACCTACTGCTACAGTACAGTATGGAGGAATCTAAAAGACGGAACATTACATTTAACATTTAACGATTTACAACTCGAACTTATTGATCTTCAATCTGACCTAAGGGCTAAAGATCGTTTGAATAATACTACTAGTCTGGTTGAGTTTTACAAGACTAAACATTAGCAATAATATCCACGACTACACAGGCTGGCTGTGAAAATGTTTGCTATGTTTGGCTCAACATTTATATTTGTGAGCAACTGTTTTCTATAATCAACTTTAATAACGGGAGACATCGAACATCTGTAACTGATGTTTCATTACGATCAGTAGACTACTGTTCCTTTCAGCTGCCAACAGCATAAAACCTCGTTTTGATGTACTGATAAATAAAAATATAACAATGATATTGTACATTTAAGTAGCTATAGAATTTCTATTATTTCTGTAAATTAAATATTTCTTTATTAATTAATAATAGTCCAAGATAGTTTTGCAAACACTGAACGGGAATTCATTTTATAAACACTCGTAATAGTACTGCCTTTTGTGTATATCTTGTACGAGATCACCCCTTCTTCCAGTCCATCCTAATACGAAGCGAGCTAATATCTGCATTCCGCTCATGAGCTGTGAGCCGACTCGGAGAGCACAAACCTTGTGCAGGCCTGCTCCAAATGATGATGGACGCAGTGTACGTTACATTGCAGATGTCATGAATGAACCTATAACTTATGTCCTCTTCATAGTACGACAGGTACACTATCTGATGGCAGTATGTGCAATATGACTATGCGACCGCGATGTTTAAAATAGCAATGTAGCAATTTGAAAGGGTCATTGTGCGCAATGTGCCCCCTCCCGACAATGGACCCGACCGAGCGGCCTGCGTGCGAGGATAGTCCCAGTCCGTTTCCTCCCCTAAAGGGGAAATAATAGATAGATGGTAACAATTAAGAAGTTACATTTAGCAATCAAATATAGAATACATTTGGCATAAGTTTTGAAACATCTTTATATAAAGGCCTGTACACTAGTCGCCTGGAATCTGAAAGCATAGCGGCCGTTGGCTTCGTCTGTAAGACAGAGAATGCGCATGCGCGAGCATATATCTATAGAGCGTATCCCGAATCTCAGGGCTGACCAATCTGATGGCATCACGGTGTTCCGAATTTCAACGATGATGTCACTGATGCTCCACCGGTGTCGCACCGGTTCCGTGAGCTTGCAGTCTCCATCAGCCGCCATCAGTGAATCTGATTTGTTCTTGTATAGGGCGGGAATTAGACGAATGACATTGTGCACTGTTGTGTCATGTCGGTGTGTTCTGCTATATTGTTTGTAATGAGCACAACGTAAAAACAATATGTTAATGGTTTATGAGCGAACATATCAACGGACCAGTTATTACTACTGGTTAAAGAAATAAATTGTTTATGCTCTCGTTTCTTTGAACGAGAAGACAGTACGGAAATTTCGCAAAATCTTGCTAGCGTGGCACAGACAACAACTTATACAGCCGCCATGACTACCAATGAACCTTCCAGCAGTTTTGTTCCTATTTCGCTGCAGCGTGACGTCATTGTTGTCCACTGGTCCGGTGAGATTCGGAATATGCTGGTAGTACTGCTTCTACCCACCGCGTGACGTCACTCAGTCTTGCAGACCCCAGGCTAAAGTGTACCTATTGCATGTTGTTGCTAGGTACGTTTTCATCTGCTTATCTTTATGTTACGAGTCTTCTTGTTTTAAGAAAATACGGACGACAAGTTATTTCCATGTTTAATCGATTACTATGAGCTGTAAAATTATGGTCGAAATAAAGATGATACATAAAAATTTTCAATCAAATATGACAAAGGGATCTATAAATTATATGAGCCTAAATCTTATGTTTTCAATTTTTCATATAAATGAACGATATCTTTTTTACTGTAGTCAGGAACTACGAGTATAATTATGGATGTAGGTTTATCTAATAACAACAGAAAATAATCTCGGATTTTTAAATTCCTGTAATCGTCTTTACAGTCAATAAGAACGTTTGAATTAAACACATAATACTAAAGAGAGAAAGTGCGAGAAGGAATTCATTCGCTGTACTAATACATTAAAATCCTATCATTTACTGGTACGGTACTGTGAAAAAAATGTGGGCAACATTTTAACGACTTTAAATGGTGAAATGAGAGTACCTCCTCCTTCGTAATTCCAAGAACATACCGCATTGTGGAAAGAAAGGGCTTAATGAAAAGAACAAAAACTGCATCGCTAAACTTTTACTCTCTTCTTTTTTTTTCTGTCGACTTTGCAATATGTCTTGTGGAGAATTTCGAAATATAATTACCATCTACGAGTAACCAGAGAATAAGGCTTAATTACTTTAATTTGGAAAAGTTCTGTTCTTTCTCCCCCTCTCCTCTCTCTGGAGGAAAGAAGAAGAAAAAGTGGAAAGGAAGAAGAAGAAGAAAAACGAGACATGATTGTATAATATTTTGTTAAAGGAAAAGTGGGAAATCAAATCTTGATATCTCCAGTATTCCCTCTTGACTCCGATAGTAGACCTAATACTGTCCCAGCGCGCGAGTTTATTATTTCTTTAAATTAAATGCAATGCGAAGTTCTATCCAGCCAGTGTTTTATATCTCTTCTGCGATTTATTCAAAGTCCACATTTTGACTTTTCTGATTATAATATAGAGCACACACACTCTATGTCTATCTCGCTTCCAATCCCAGATCACAAAGGCTATATAACAGATTGCTCATTCCTATGTTAAAATCGGTAGCACTTTGAAGAGAACAACCGCCAGGATCGCCACCCATCCACCGTAAACGAACACGAGATAGCAGTACAGTCGTTACAATTCAAATGGGAGTTGAGACGTGACTCCTTATGTAACAACTAGATGGCAGCATAGTAAACTTGACAAAAGTTGTTACCGTCAAAGCCTATAAGGCCGAGCAATCTGGGTATATATTATGATCTAGGCTTCCAATGCGTATAATCCTACCGACTATTGTCTCTATTTTAGCTATAATGCACAATATACATTACGTTGCACGTTAATGTCTAGGAACTGAAGAGCATATTCCTTCGGCCATTGAATTAACTTAATATGTTTATATCGATGTTTTATGAATGTGGAGTTACTGAAAATATGAAACCGTTTGGTCATTAAGCATTACGAAAACATACCAGGATATATTCATATCTGAACTTATTGAATAAGTTCTTGACATCTAATCTCCGATATGAAACTGACATAGACTTAAAATTACAGAAGTAGGCCCTACAACAAAATAAATAGATTACTGCATTGAGATTTGGACAACAAATGTCCATAAAACAAAATTGCAATTACATGATAGCAAAAGCCTCTCCGAAATGTAGCAGTGAAAATTGGCTCTTAAATTCCAAATATAAAGTCAAATTACAAACAGCCCAAATGAGATTTTAATGTTCGCTTTTACGTTCATGTAAAAACAGGAAAGAGAAATAGAGATTTTCCGGAGATATTACACGTTCAAAATACGGTAGAAGACATTCAGGTATATCAAAATAATTTGCTACCTATACAGAAAGGAATCAATATTTTTACAGAAGAAAGCATTCCAGTACCACCTAAAGGACACCAAGATAGATCACCTAAACCGCGATGGACAAATCAAGATTACTTTGGACATAGTAACAGGTTCAAGTTAATCTAAACCTAAATTATTCATGATAATAGCATATCGATGGCTAAGAAGTGATATCTCGTATCTATGAATTTGCATGTGAATCAGAAAACAGTTTTAAAAATTATTTTTTTCTCAAAATAGACAAACATTTTAATATATGTTTCTGCCTTGCAAGATCTTATATTATGGAGCAAAATATTAGTTAACTGTCCAATTTTGTGAACGTAACAATAACATAGTTAATCTAAACAATAATGTAGTTAAATTAAGTGAAAATTGTTGTAGATACGAAATATCGCTTCTTTGCTATTGGTATTCATAATATGTTGTCCTTTACATTGTTACATATTTGAATTTTTTTTTACAGATGCAAAACTAGAGATAAAATAAAATGACTGAAAGAACCACGAATATCAGTCGTGCTCCCTTAGCGACTCTTGTGAACTATGTACTTCCTTTTTTTTTACTTTTAAAGGCGTCTCCCATTTTTCTTCTAGTCCCATCCTCCAAAGTCTTCTGTCCTGCCAAACGCCTTCTTTCAAATTATGCTCCTGCATTACCCTGGCTACTCCACCTCTCCAGGTGATGCGAGGTCTTTGTCTTTTCTTCCTCCCATATGGAGACCATGACAGGATCTGTTTGGGACATCTATCCTCTGGCATTCTCTGAACATGGCCGTACCATTGCAACGTTCTCTTTCCTAATCGTTCCACTAGTGTTCCTTCTTGTTCCATTATATTCCGTATTGTTTCATTTGGAACCCTTTGTAACCTAGAGATTCAGCAACTCCTACCCAATCCATCCATTTCCACTGCATTTACATTTGTTTTTGTCTCTGAGTCAATACCCATCCTTCACCTGCATAGGTGAGAATACTTTCAACAATAGCATTTAAAATCATCCTTTTTGTTCTATGATGAATTTCTCTACTCCAAAAAACGCCATTAGGTTTTCTAAAAGCACTTTCTACTTGACTTATACGGCTTTAACATCTTCCTTACATGTGCCCGATTTGTCAATAATGAAGCCCAAATATTTGAAACGATCTACTAATCGTATCTTCCCTAAACCGTAAAAATCTAAACATAGATATTCCACTAACTGAACTCTCTCTCGCGAGTGTTGTATGCACAACTAACAGCGATATTCAGAGTGCAGGAGGACTTCCTTCTGGCTCCCTTTAGACACGTATAAACAACAGTAAATCTTAGTTCTAATATAAAATCTAAATTAACGTAGTTAGAACGCTGGACCTATATTAGTATTAATATATTCTTAATGTTTAAGAAATTGTTTAATTCAATATAACATATTTTGGAATTTTTTCAAATTATGTGGCAATACATTCGGTAAAATTCTCGTTACGTGGGATGAATATACTATAACGCTTGGTCTTTACCCAACCAAAACTGGACATCTCAGTTGCAATATAGACAAGTCCAGTTTCTAGTTGGGATTCAAACTCACGACCGTGTTCTCTACCCATAGTCTAAGCAATCCTAAAGTTTGTCTTATCTGTCGTCGGTTGAAGCGCTTCTTCTTCAGCTACAATGACGTTAATTTTAATTACAATTCACTCTCCGAATGTATAAAATAAAAAGAGACATTCCTGTATTCAGCGCGCACAAGCTAATTGTCTGCTTATATTACACTCTTTATGTGGGTTCCTGAAGTGAGGTTATGGTCGTCGGGGGACTCTTCACTTAAGTAACCCTCCACACTTTCCCATGTACCACGACGACGTTAAAGCAATAAAATCAACTGACCCTGACCTTACAATTTACCCTTTCTAGCGCTAACTCTTGCTTATGTTTGTCGGTCTCAATCCAATACTCTTTACTTATCCATTTATTTACTATTCTATTTTATTTTTGAGGAAACTTAAAAACAGGCAAATTCATAAATACAAAATATTCTGTTGTTCCTTCTCTTACATAATGTAAATGACAAAGAAATTCACAAAATAAAATTTCTAATTTTAGCAGTGATAACGATATGGTTGTGATTCGTTATTCTTGGTAACTAATGAGAAAGTTAAGTGTATAGGTATATAATAGATAGCTAGAAAGGTAAATAGAAGACAGATATACAGAAGCCAGACTGCAAAAAGAAAGAAAAAAAACACTCACAGATAGAAGACATACAGAGAGAAGGAAAACTCTCAGAGAGAAGATAGACTCAACAGAGAGAAAACAGACTCACAGAGAGAAGACAAACTCTCAAAGAGAAGATAGTCACAGACAAAAGTCATACTGACAGAGAGAAGACAAGGTAACTACAGAGAAGACAAGACATATAAACAGAAGCCAGAAGATAGAGAGAAGTCTGACAGATATGGAGAATACAGACAGATACACACAAAGCAGGCTCATAGAGAGAGGACATACATAGAAAGACGTGACAGGTTTATGGAAGCTGGAAGATATAACCTATAGAAGTCAGGCAGAGGGACGACAACCTTATAGAGAGAATACAGACTTATAGAGAGAAGACAAGGCAACACAGAGAGAAAACAAGACAATCATATGGATAGAAGCCAGAATATAGATACACAAGAGCCAGAAATATAAAGAGAAGACAGACAGGCAGACAATTACAGAGAAAACAAATATATACAGACGATAGGCTCACAAAGAAACAAATAGGTACACAGAGAGAAGGCAAGAAAAGAAAGTCCAGACAGATACACAGAAGCCAGGCAGATGAAGAGAAACCAGATATGGAGAGAGAAGACTAACCCATAAAAGAGAGAACTTAGAGAAAAGAAAAGGCACTTAGAGAAAAGACAATACACTTATAGGGAAGAGAAGATACTTAGAGGGAAGACAAATATAGAGACAAGATAGACACATAGAGAGTGAAAACGAGACACTTGGAGAAAATACAATATACTTAGGAGAAAAGTATAGTGAGGAAACAGACACATAGAGAGAATATAAGACACTAATAGAAAAGACAAGACAGACAGAAGAATGAACACAGAGAAAAGACAAGACACTTAGACAGAAAAAACACAGGGAGAAAACTCTTAGACAGAAGACAAGGTATTTAGAGAAATGGCAAGACCTTAGAGAGAAGATAAACAAATAGGGAAGACAAAACACTAAGAGAGAAATACAAGGCACTTAAAAAGACGACAAACACAGAGAGTAAACAGAGAGAAAGAGAGAAGACAGATGCATAGAGAGGAACCAGACACATAGAGAAAAAATAGACAAACAGAGAGGAATCCGATACTTAGAGACAAGACAGACACATATAAAAGAGCCACACACATAGTGAGGAACCAGATACGTAGGGAGGAGCCATATATATATATATATATACATAAGAGAGGAGTCACACCCATACAGAGGAGTCACACATATAGACAGGAGCCTCACATAGACAGGAGTGACATACATAGTGAGGAGCCACACACATAGACAGGAGTCGCACACATAGAGAGGAGCCACACACATAGACAGGAGTCGCACACATAGAGAGGAGTCACACACATAGAGAGAAGCCAGACACATAGAGAGGAGCCAGATACATAGAGAGGAACCATACACATAAAGAGGGGTCAGGCAAATAGAGAGGAGTCAGACAGACAGCCAAGAATCAGATAGATTAAGAGAACTAAGTCATAGGAAAGTCAAACAGAGTGAAGGCAGTGAACGATAAATCAGATAAAGGGAAGCTAATCAAAAACCAGGCACAAAAAAACGAGTCAGACAGACAGAGACAAGCCAGACAGATATATGTCAGATAGAAGGAAGAAGCCAGATATACACAAAGCATGGGAGAAACCAGAAAAAAGGGAGGTAATACGTGGATATGTAGCTATGTAGCTAAGCAACTTGTTACGTAGATAGGTAAGCATATAGTTTGGCAAGTATGTAGGCATGTAAGTAGGTAGTTGGGTTAATAATTCACTTGACGATTCTTTTAAACTACTAAAGTCATTCGATCAGTGATATAAAATAACAGAGAAAACTGAAGTATTCGGAAGAAACCTGCACTAAATAGCTTTTCTCTCGTAAATCTTACAGGATATTGCAGGGATTGAACTTGATATTAACCTTCTATATTATAACTTGAGACTCCTTGTGTGCGAAATGTATTGGGAGTTTTCAGGTCTTTAAAGAGTTTCGTTTTATGAATAATGGGTTTTCAACTCGGGAAGTTATTTCCATCGAATAAGTTTTCTTAAACCATTGCAGGATGTATATTAAAAGTTTGTTACGCCACATAAGAATTCATTTCCGTTTAAAAAAATTATCCAATGAATACGAAAACTAAGAAAAGATGAAATGAAATGAAATGGAATAAGTTTAAACTTAAGACTCTCAGCCAAAGAGAGAAATGAAAGTTCAGAGTAAGGTGAGTAGATGTGATCCGAAGGTAAATGGAGATGGTTTTGTTTCGTAAGAAAATGTTCTGGGCAAACGGAGATGTAAAGGGCTAAAGGATTTTAACATTAATATCTGATATAATGATAAGGGTCCCGCGCAGTGGCGTCGTGGTCTAAGGCATCCTGCCTGGGACCCGCGTTACGGA